>NC_035108.1:194936842-197336842 GCF_002204515.2 Aedes aegypti
TAATACTAAAATTATGAAATTTATAAAAAATATTGAAAAAGAAAGTGTAGTGTAAGTAATGTTAATTTCATTTTGTTTTATTTTATGCGTTGCGATTTCTTATGGATTTGAAGTATGTTTTTAGATTTTGCCGAGACATGGTAAAGTCAATAGTTTCGCAATGTTGATTGTAAATGGACATCATTTGATTTAGAGGCCCGTTTTTGGCATAATTTGTTCGATGATGATTTGTCAAGAATAAGTTACGATTTCGTAGTTGCCTAGAAGGAGCGTAGAAATTTAATTTTGATAAGATTTCTGTAGAATCAATACGTTGCGAAACGATATCATTTACAAATGAAACTCTTGTGATTTCACGTCGCTCTTTCAAAGTTTGTATGTCAATAAGCATGCAGCGTGCTTTGTAGGGTGGAAGTGGAAATGATGTCCAACCTAATTTACGAAGAGCATATAGTAGAAATTGTTTTTGTACAGATTCTAATCTTTCCTCGTGTGTGATTGAGAAAGGAGACCATACAATGCTGCAGTATTCCATGATTGATCTTACATATGCAATATATAGAGTTTTAATTGTGTATGGGTCATGAAAGTTGTAGCAGAAGCGTTTTATGAACCCTAGCATGTTATTAGCCCTGTGAATTATTGTATTGTAGTGGTCTACGAAAGAAAGCTTAGAGTCTAAGATTACTCCTAAGTCCCTTACTCTTTCACATTTTTCTACATTTTGATTTCCTAATGAAATTGAAATTCGTGGTGTTGTTCTTTTTCTGCTAAATGACATTAGGTTGCATTTTTTTACATTCAGTTCTAATAGGCTTTTTTTGCACCATATGTAGAATTTTTCTATTTCATTGCGGAATACATTGATGTCTTCTTCATTTCTTATTTCCAGGTAGAGCTTCATGTCATCGGCATAAATTAACACTTTGAGTTTATTGAAAATGAAGGAAATGTCGTTTACATACATAATAAAAAGAAGAGGTCCCAAATGAGAGCCTTGAGGGACACCCGAAGTGACTTGAATTGGTTTTGATTTGTTTCCTTTGAATTTTATTATTTGTTGGCGGTCAGTTAAATACGATTCAAGCCATTTCAGCAGTCTTGGCTCGATTCCAATTTTTTTTTAGTTTGAAATGTAGCATTGGTATGTCTAGGCGATCAAATGCCTTGCTAAAGTCCGTATAAAGAGCTTCTACGTGGTTTCCATTATCCATTGCATTCAATGAATAGTCAACAAATTGAAGTAAATTTGTTGAGGTCGAGCGACCTTTAAAGAAGCCATGTTGTGTGTCAGTAATTCTATTTTTGATTTGAATTCGTTGACAATTGACTCGAAAAGTTTTGGAATACAAGACATAATGGCTATACCACGATAATTACGTATGTCAGATTTTCGGCCAGATTTAAAGATAGGCACTAAAAAGGAGCTTTTCCATATTTTTGGGAAGATTCCGGATTCAAGGGATTTATTAAAAAGCCAAAACAATGGCGCTGTAAGTTCTTTTGCTAAATTTTTCATAAATATTGGTGGAATCGTGTCAGGGCCGGGACCTTTTGAAGCGTCCAAATTCATTAGTCTTTCGTGGCACTAACATCGACTCTGATTACTATCTAGTGATGGTGAGGATGGGTTAACAACCTACGGTACTGACGGCCGCCCCGGTATGAAATAGAGTGGCTTAAGCAATAGGATGTCACACCTGCGTACACGCAGCACCTCAAGGCTGCATTACCGGAAGAGGGTGAGATGGATGAAGCCCCTCTTGAGGACTGCTGGAGAACAGTGAAAGCAGCCATCAACAATGCACCTGAGAGCAACGTCGGGTACGTGAGACGGAGTCGACGAAACGATTGGTTCGACGAGGAATGTAGGCAGATTTTGGAGGAGAATAATGCAGCGCGGTCGGTCATGCTGCAGCAAGGGACCCGGCAGAACGTGGAACGTTATCGACGGAAACGGCAACAGCAGACTCGCCTCTTTCGGGAGAAAAAACGCCGCCTGGAGAAGACGGAGTGCGAGGAGATGGAACAGCTGAGCCGGTCTCAAGAAAGTCGTAAATTTTATCAGAAGCTCAACGCATCCCGCAACGGCTTCGTGCCGCGAGGTAAGATGTGCAGGGATAAGGATGGGAGCCTTTTGACGGCCGAGCGTGAGGTGATCGAAAGATGGAAGCAGCACTTCGACGAACACCTGCATGGCGCTGAGAGAAGAGGCAATGAAGAACGAGACAACGGAGGAAACGCATACGTCAGTACTGCTGGCGATGGAAACCAACCAGCCCTCACTTTGAGGGAGGTTAAGGATGCACTTCACCAGCTCAAAAAAACAATAAAGCTGTTGGTAAGGATGGTATCGGAGCTGAACTCATAAAGATTGGCCCGGAGAAGCTGACCGTTTGTCTGCATCGGCTGATAGGCACAATCTGGGAAACAGAATAGCTACTGGAGGATGGGAAGGAAAAGGTTATATGCCCCATCTACAAGAAAGGCGACAAGTTAGAATGTGAACTTTCGAGCGATCACCATTCTAAGTGCGGCATACAAGGTATTATCCCAGATCATCTTCCGTCGTCTCTCACCTGTAGTAAACGAGTTCGTGGGAAGTTATCAAGCCGGCTTCGTTGACGGCCAATCGACAACGGACAAGATCGTTACTGTACGGCAAATCCTCCAAAAAATGTCATCATATGTCCAAAAATGCAAAAATGCAAATCATCGATTTCAAGGCGGCACACGATAGTATCGACCGCGTAGAGCTATGGAAAATCATGGACGAGAACAGCTTTCCCTGGAAGCTCACCAGACTGATAAGAGCGACGATGGAAGATGTGCAAAATTGTGTGAAGGTTTCAGGCGAACATTCCATTTCGTTTGGATCCCGCCGGGGACTACGACAAGGTGATGAACTTTCGTGCCTGTTGTTCAATATTGCGTGTTATGCGGAGAGCCAGGCTTAACAGCCGGGGTACGATTTTTACGAGATCCAGTCAATTTGTTTGCTTCGCGGATGATATGGACATTTGAAAAGGTAGCAGTCCTCTATACCCGCCTGAGAAGCGAGGCAGCAAAAGTTGGACTGGTGGTGAATGCGACAAAGACAAAGTACATGCTAGCTGGTGGGGCCGAGCGCAACTGGGCTCGCCTAGGTAGCAGTGTTACGATAGACGGGGATACTTCCGAGATGGTCGATGAGTTCGTCACCCTTGAATCCTTTCTGACGGCTGACAATAACGTTAGTCGTGAAATACGGAGGCGCATCATCAGTGGGAGTCGGGCCTACTATGGCCTCTACAAGAAGCTGCGGTCAAAAAAGATTCACGTCCGTACCAAATGTACCATGTACAAAACGCTCATAAGGCCGGTAGTCCTTTACGGGCATGAAACGTGGACGATGCTCGAGGAGGACTTGCAAGCACTTGGAGTCTTCGAACGTCGGGTGGACGATCTTCAGCGGTGTGCAGGAGAACGGTGTGTGGCGGCAAAGGATGAACCACGAGCTCGCCCAACTCTACGGCGAACCCAGTATCCAGAAGGTGGCTGGAAGGATACGATGGTAGACTGATGCAAATTTTGAAGTTTTTGCTCCCCTATGCTTAAACGATGTCAATTATGATGAAAATGATCCTCCCAAAATTTGAAGTGATTCGGAAGAAATTTGGTTGTGCACACGCTATTTGAAGTTTATATGGAAATTACTATGGAAGAGCCAAACCTTTTGTGTTCAGTCTTCTAACAGCTCGTCATAATAATCTATAGAAAAGTGAATACACTCATCTAATGTGGAAATTTCCCATCTACAACTTTGCCGAAGACCACATTTTGATGGGCCGTAAGGATAATTTGTTATTATTGATACCAATGTCTATATCATGCTGAGATGATCATTCAATTACTTTCAGAGCAACACTGCTTTTTTGCTGTAGAACATAGTAGCCTGGATTACTTTGATCTATTCTTCCCGCCAGGAGCACCACTGTTGCCTGCCGAACAGTTGGTGAAGCATGCTAAATGCAAACCAACTTTATGATGATGAATAACAATTTATCCTGACGTCCAATCAAAAAGTGGTCTTCGGCAAAGTTGTAGCTGGGAAGTTTTCACATGAGATGAGTGTGTTCACTTTTCCATAAAATATTATGGCGAAGAGATAAAGGGCTGAACACAAAAGATTGGCGTTTTCCATAGAAATCTCCATATAAACTTCAAATGGCGTGTGCACAACCAAATTTCTTCCGAATCACTTCAAACTTTGGGAGAACGCTATTTACCATAATTAAAATCGTTTAAGCATAGGGGAGCTAAAATTTCAAAATTTGCATCACTCTAATACGATGGTGATAGTGAATACGATACCCTGCAAAGATAGTGTTCGCTTCGGATCCGGTTGGTACAAGAAAGCGTGGAGCGCAGCGAGCTAGTGCGTATCGATTTGGCGAGCTTGGGGCAGAACCGAGGATGGAGAGATGCGGCCACGAACCGAGTATTGTGGCGTGAAATTGTTGATTCAGTGTTATCTGTTTAGATGTTAACTAAATAAATGAATGGTACAAATCATGCTTTAAGTTTTCTTAGAATTTTTGCCATAGCTGTAGGCACCTAAACTTTCTTGGGTAAGGTTGTCTTTAGAACATATTGAATTTTTATTTCGGTGAAATCCTGAACCGTATTAAAAATAATTTGTCACCCACATTTAAATTCCATCAAATAATTGGGTCTCTTACAAATATGGGATCGCACTCGTGGAGGTCCGATAAGGAACTAAAATGTAGGTTTTCACGTAAAGAACGTATTCGAAAAAACAATACAAGTAGAAATACAATTTAAATGAGTAAGTATATTTGAACATTATTTGCCTTTTTGACCTGGACACAAACTGCAATAAAATTCAGAAGAACGTTTTGTCCTAAGACGAATGATAATGTTCAAGGAACAAGCTTAAACTTTACTGAATGTTATATTTTATAACTTGAAAGCTTGCACCACCTCCAAATCTCAATAGTTTCGGCTCAAACTATGATGTTTATCTCCTTTGCATTGCGTTGCTTTGATCAATAAATCAGGGAGAAGGAAAATGCACACTCCTCTTTTCCCAATGCAACATTGATTTGATTTGCTCCTATCATTTCGTGAAAATACTGCATCAATGATCTGGAAAAATATCAACTCCTTCCGTTGGGCAAATATGGGTAGTAGGTATACTGCCCATAAAAGCATAACTGTCCCATATTGATTTTCGAAATAACACCTTTTTCCATCGCAACATTCATGCTTTAGTATGCACTTCACTAGGCATATGAAAATTTATACACTCTGTTTGAAAATGTTGTGGAAAAATATTAGCAAAATGAGTATTCTGTGGGGTTGTGCTAAATTAATATTGCATTCAAAAATTAACTAGAATATTATAAACATTTATATGAAAATGCAAACTTCAAATTTTGAGCGCTGTTTTCTCAAAGCCTACTTATTCCATATGGGACAGTTATGCCTTTATGGGCAGTATAGCAACCGTATGATTATCGTTCATTGCGTGGTTGAAAAGCTTGAAAACTGTCGGACTGCAGTTGTCTGCAGGTGAAAATGTCCGTTGTTGGAAAACTGGTGGAGTATTTTATAATGCGAAACTTTGTTTAAGTTGGTTTTATTGAATTTAATTGATTTTTTTCTTATAGAGAACACCCAATGAATGTTACTGCCATTGAAATACCAACGGTATCATAATAGTCCCATTGAATTTGGTCGAGGCTTGTCCGATGAGAACCTAAAACCCCAAAAACGCAACCAGACTCAGTGCCAATCTTCATAACCAGCAAGGGCTTTCAATCCAGCAGTTTCAATCCAAGAGTTTATTTTTACTTTGAATTATAAATTGAATCTTCTTGCAAAAGTAGTACCTCATGTATTTTTTTCGGTTAGCGCTGCAATCGACTGTCTTCGCCATTGGCCCCAGACTCTATAAGGAGCCACATCGTGCTTATAAGCATATTTTTTAACCATCACGCCTGTACTGATAACATTGGGAATTTCATGCATCGAGATTTGAACTTTTCTCGTTCTACCCTCAACTGACTGCGACTAGGCTCTGCAGTATAAAGCTGTTTTTGACGATTGACGACATCTATTCTACTATCATTTTTTTGCTGCGTCGTTCCCGGAAACAATTCACTTAGTTATTACATGCAGCATTTTCACATAAAACTACCCTCTTATGTCACGTATCGAATCTTAAACCAAAACTCCTCCACATCCTAGAACTTTACGATACTATGTTCGATTCAGATTTAGCTACCACCAAGATCTTATGGGCACGATTCAGTCGAGTTCAATCCAGATTATTGTGAGATCTCATGGTGAAATCAAATAGGAGCTCCCTTATGAGCAACTACTCACTTCATTCAAATAATTATTTCTTAAAGTTCTCCTTTCTAGACATCTCTCTTAAAAGCGTGGTTATAACACACACTTTTCCGTCGAAAAAAGTTATTATTTCGTATGAGATTGTTATACAAATATCAGAAAGTTTCCGTAGCATTTATTTATTAAATCAATCGCTTTAAATCATGTGCTGCTATATAAAAACGACAAAAATGTTCTAATCCAGATCAGCTGAAATGATTTGCATCTATGATGCAATATTTTAGAGCAAATCATCATAGGAGCATTGAAATGCGAGGATTCAAATTCATCCCTAGGAAATGAAATTTTTCAAGGCATGCTTTTTAAATCTCTCTTGCGCAATGATGGTTTCGGAAGACTGGGCTTATTTACTGAAACTTTTAACGCAAGACTTGCTCTCAAAAAATATAACTCTTTTGTGCTTTTGATAAACATATTCAATATATATTTAGTTAAACAGTAAACCAGTACCAGTAATAAAAAAAAAACAATAAATCTATTGACGATTTTTCTCACAGTTACATATTCAACCATTGGAGTCTGCACTTTAATTCCATTTTGAATTTAAGCGAATGGACAAGGTTAAAGTTCCTAACAGCCCCAAAACATCAATTTTTTTGAGTGTATATGATAAAAACATATGCATTTTTGTCAAATTTTTAATTTCATTCTTAATTTGTAAAAAAGTGTTCAAGAAAATCATTTCGATCTTACCACGATTTTACGGGCTATACGAATGTGTTAAAGAATTCCGAGAGAGAGAATCTTGCACATCATTCTCGCTAAGTCCAAGAAAGATTTTTTTATAGAACCCTGAACTGGATTCTATAGTAAACTAAGCACAGTTCAGATACACAATCATAAAAAAAATCCCGGACTAGGTTATTACAGAACCCTGTGCAGGATGATAAACAGAAATTAACCCATATTCACTTAGGCAGTGGGGTTTTTTAAAAGCTACAGATCTGATATTTGGCCGCACTATGCGTCGTACTGAAGCGATTCTTATTGCAAAGTTTCAGGCAATTCGATCGAGAAGAAACCCCTCATGCCAAAGTGCATCATGGTAGTGCCCAAGTGGTTCTGCACCCTAACTGAAAACAAATCAAACTGCTGTAACGTGTTTCTTCTCTTATAAGCAGGTGAAATCAACTCACCTGTAAAAAATCTGAACTGCTACAGCAAATGAAGTGTAATATGTTGTTAACAAAATTTTCATAAAATCTTAAATTTGTTTTACCAAATTAGGATGATAGTGTTGTCTAATAACACAGAACACCTAGATATAAGAAATGAATATAATGTTTGGAATGATACTAATAAAGAAATTAAAAAAAATCGCTGTAATTTTAACAATTCTATACAGATTTGCTTTGGCTTAGCTTTAATAGAATCGTAAAGAAGTATTGTTTTTCAAGCATTATTGGATTTTTTTTTAAATATCCACCGGTTCGGAGTTATTCGGGTAGGTCACCGAATCTGATCGGAAAAATGTAATTTTTCGTCAACATTCTCTACAACTAATTGGTATGTATTTTATGCCAATAATTAATGTTTTTTATAGATTCAACTTTGAAACCGAAGATTAACCCTCTAATACCCAAATTTTTATTTTCAATCTGAATATCATTTTTCGTTATCTAAAATCGTTCTAAACACGTTTTGGACAATGATTTATTTTTATTTGCAAATTTATGAATTTCTATTTTTGATTTTTATAATTTTTATTTTTGAACATCCCTATTCTTTTTCGTTTTTTCTTGAAACCTCTCCTGATTACTAATTTTTGGCAATAATTAAAAATCACATTTTTACGATACTTTTGAAAATATATTTTTTTTAATTTTTTTCTGGAGCATATTTTATTTTCCGTGTAACTAACGGAAAAACAGGTTTGAAATTATTTCAATACCATCAGGCTCTTCTTCCATGATAGATTGGTTGTAGAAAAATATCAGAGATACGATTTTTTATATTAAACGTTAAATTAACCCTAGGCATTTGTAGGTTATATAAGAATACAATTTTTCAAACAGTTTTCAAAAATACAAAAAAGTTGCAAAAGTCATAAAAAACTTCACTTATATGCGTGTAATGAGCCGAGGTTTGAGCCAAAAATAAAATCATTTTGATTTCCGAGCTACAATAAAATACACAAAATTGCAAAAAGGACCCCGTCTAAAGGCGGGGTTGGGTATTAGTGGGTTAAAGCTGGTTTCATAGTCTAATTTATTCTTACATGACACCGTAAGAATAAACTAGACTATGGAACCAGCTTTGATCTTCAGCTATCCGTTTTTCTCGGACGTAGGTGGAATCAGTCCCAAATAGGTCAGTATCATTTTTATTCTAAAATGGAAAGTTTGGGTGTCAAACTTGATCACTTTGTAATACGAGCTCATGCCTGATCTAGGCGAATTATATCAAGAAAATTGCGTTTTGTTTTTTTTTTTCATTTGGGATGTGGGTTAACTGCTCTCAGTTTTTTTAAGTAATTTTCTTCAAAGTCCTTTCGTTCGATTTCCGCTTCCTTTTTACTTTTTATTTTTCCTTCAGATTCTGCATATTCTCTTCGGCCAACCAATCTTTCCATCGACATAGTCATTGTCAATAAGAACACTATGCTGAGAAAAAACTATGTTTCAGTTAGGATGTAGTGCCAATAGAAAAAAGAAAACTAAGTCTGCTCTCCAAAGCATTGCTTAAATTCCTATGCCGTGATTAATGGGGCAGATTTCGGTTCATACCTATCATAATGTTTTGACAAAAGTAGCGATTGATGCTAGTTTGAAGTTAATTAAAAAACGACAGCAAAGATAGGCTGTACCATCAATACTATCAAAACAAAGCACATGATCCACAGGTCATAAAAGTCTATAGGCATACTCTCTTAACAGGGAATCCTCACCAAACAAACCTTATTTTATATATTTAGTTGTGTCGTCACTGTCTCATAGTTGATGGTTTTTGAAAAATGATTGAAGCGCGTGCCCAAATAAACCACCGCTTTGTCACCCGTTATCTCCAAACGCTTCGAACAAGTGCCATATCAAATACGATAAAGCAGCGCGGTGAACATAACTTTTCCATTTGATGCAATAACACTTCCAATGCTGGAATCATGCTCCGACTTTGATTCGTTGCGAGAAGGATTTCATTGCAGTCCAATCACTGCGCTTCATTTGCACGGAAACTTTCTGAATAGCATTCCACTTGTGCTGCTTCTGGCACGCAACGACGAGAGTGGGAAAACTTTCAAGAGTGCTGAAATATTTAATTAACCTGGCGCCATTTTTGCATATTCTCTTTTATGACACTAATCTAGCGTTGAGGAACTACGTAGGTAGCTACTTGCAGTTCAAGTGGATGGAAGTGACTTACTAATGTGACGTCAGGGCGGGGGTATAACTAAAGGTTAGCGATAGAGTCGTGGGAGAAGTTCAATTAACAATGCTCGAGTAATAAAAAGTAGATTCATGAGTAATTATTATTATTTGGGTATCATTCCTTAACATCATGCTTTCAAGCACTATTTTTGATAGAAAATATTTATGTTTCTATGTCTCAGTTTTTTATTTAAAAATTTTCGTTTCAATAGTCATGGTATACTCCATGCTTCCCCAGACAGTTACCCCTGGTCTTGATGAAAACTCCAGAATCTACCAATTTCGCAGAAAACTTTTCGTTTTCAGCAACCAAACTACGAGTAGATACTCATGTCACTGTGAAAAAACGTTATTCTCGGCACGTTATCCTGCGGAAAATAGGGAAGTTCAGAAAATTTTTCTTTTATTTTTTATTTCTGTTGAATCTTTCTTACTTGTAGTTTAAAATTCAATTACTTAAAAATTTAGCAATATTGTCGCAAAGACTAACTAATTGAATTTCATCTCATACACTCTAAGATTGATGAAATTTAAACTAGTCTGGTGAATATTCGTGTTTTTTTTGGTGTCAAATATGTGCGATTATTCAATTTTTGTATTTTAAATAACATCCATATAGTAACAGAATCTGCCTTTCAGTTGAAAGTTCTAAGTAGCCTATAGTTTTGTATATTATTGAAAAAAATCCAATCCTCCTTCTCTGAAATAGAGAAGTTGTAGAAGTTTTCATACCAAAATGTTAAATTTCTGCTTACCTTCTGCAAGAGTGTTCTGGAATGAGAAGGAAAGTGATAATTAGTAAAAATAGGTTCAACTATTGTTTTATATAGCTTACACGGTGTGTTTCGTAGAGCAATTTCAAAACAAAAAATTCGGCATGTCTGAAATTTTGACACAAGACAGCTATGATTTTTACCTTTCATTTGCGACCAAAACGAAAATAATCGGTCGGGGGGTCTAGAACAACATTTTTTTTTTAATTTTTTTTTACCGAGTTTGGGATATAACTTAACCCTAGTAAGGACCTTGGGTCGTTTTCGACCCATTTCAAAATTCAAATCATTGTAACTTTTGAATAAAATAACCTTGCAATTTGACGTGTTCTGATTATTAGGTATTTTTTATGGGAACATTTATTTTTTCGGAGACAAAAGTTTTGAATGGCCCCTTAGGGAGCTTCCATATATAAAAGTTACAAATTGTGACTTAGGGTCGTTTTCGACCCAAAAAATCAAAGAGCTCGAAAAATCAGTGTGTTGACCGAATTTAGTTCTGTTGGGCTGAAATGAAAAGTACACATGTCGATTTTCGGAAACTCATCCGGAGATCCGGAATTGCGTCACTGTGGCCACCGGGAACCTGCCATATCTGAGAAAAAAGTCCCTTTAGATACCCTTACTTCGACAACCTGTAGTTTCGTAATTAAACAAGTAATCTGAACCGTCCTGATATTGTTGAATAGGTATTTACGTGGACTGTAAATAGAGATTCTCAAATCATTTAGTTATTCATACCCGGTTCCTGGAGACCCGGAATTTACCCAAACCGGACAATTCGATGAAATTACACGGATTGATGCCAAAAAACCAAATGACTTGTGTCCAACTCATAACGATTTATTGTGTTTGAATGTATTTTGCCAAAAGAATGAATTGATGGTTATTGTGGTCCTTTTGGGTACCGAAATGACCACCGGAAAACCCGTAGTATGGGACCACTAAATTTTAGCACCAAAACTAGCCATGCGACGGCTCAAACTTCATGATTTTGAATCCCTGTGACTCTTCTAATTCAATTATAGCGCCAACTCGAACGTATTTTGATGGAAAATTAGCATCTAAAGTCGTTCGAGCTGGCGCTTTTAGAAGTTTTGAACACAACATAGCTATACGAAACATAGTACTTGAGATCTGCTGGATATAAATAGCAAACAAGTCTTTATACACTGAAGATCACCGTTTTTGGCTCTTTTTTTGTGTAATCGGAGACTTTTATGATTCACCTGATATTTTTGTTGAAGCTTTGTATGATTTCGTTATTAAGCTAGCAAAATCGTAAAGTTACTGAGTAACATTTTCAAAGCTGGTTTAATGTATTTGTTTTATGAATTACTATAGAATTCCGTACAACTCTAATAAAATTATGCTAAAACTGAACATTACAGCACTTATTGAGATCTCTAAGCAAAATATTACGATCACACGATCAATTCATTCATGAATTCATTTGTACTTTTCCAACCATCAATTTAAAAAGGAAGTGTATATTCGTCAGCATTCTTATTAATATTCTTATCTTTATTTAAGAGATTTTCAGCCCTAGACTGGCTGCTAATCTGAGAATATTTGTCAGCAAGTCTGTTTGTTTTACCATTGCAAACAAAAGTAATGTTCTGCCAATTCCCACAACAAACACATGGACAATAGTGTCAACATTGTATTGCTATTGCAATTGGGTTAGAATATTGGATTTATGAAATATTATATTGCGTCTGTCATTGGCTCAAATGTGAACTTGTCAATTTTCTAGAATCTATGACATAAGGTCGAAAGGGCAAAAGTTCGAGGAGGAATAAAAAGGGGATAAAAGGTCAATAGTCTTCTTTCAAAAATTATTTAATTTCCCATAATGCAAATCACTCTCAACCTTTGGTCCTTTCGACCTTTTGCATTTTCGACCATTTGTCTTGTCTTCCTTCTGTCTTTCGACTTATTGTCCTTTCGACCTTTTGTCTTTCGATTGCTTGTTCCTATACCAAGTCAGAAAGATGAATATTGCTCTTGAGTTACAAATACAAATTGAAAACAGGTTGTTTGACATACTAAGTTTTAAAAGCAATGCAATTTTCAACAATGAATGAAAGCAAAAAAAGCAAAACGAAAATTTAAATTTCGGCCTCGGCCTGTAAATTTTTAGGTCTAGAGCTGTCTAGAATATAATCTACAAGATATTGACACTAGATTTTTGCAACATTTTCATCTAAATCCGTTTCAACAGTTTACCTCACCAAAATTTATTGATTTACGGTGCATTTAAAATGATATTACAGATAACAGAATTAAAAAAAAAAAAAAAAATTGCACTAGACCCCCCGATGGATTATTTTCATTTTAGCAGCAAATGAAAGAGGAAGGTCTTGTCTTTCATTGGCCCAAATTTGAGACATGCCGATTTTTTTTTGTTATAAAGTTACATGAAAAAGACACCGTGCTTATGTAAGGTTTTTTGTTTAGAAACGTTGAAATATATAGCGATTTTTGTCAATTTGAGTTACACAGCGTAGACATTAAGATTAAATTTAATAACATGCATAAATGACAAAATTATTTGTTTCTTATATCAATACCATATTACAACAATTCAATTATAATTTTACGTTATAGTTTCTAAGCGAGTGATTTGCCGTTGTAACGATGTAATATTACTGTTGGGTTACCGGACTCTTCCCAACATCGAATAGGGGGTAATTTATTGCTCTGCCATAGGTGGGTTTGGGTTGCCTGTTTGAGGCCAGCTCATCCTTCCTTGCCAATTTACCATTTCTACATGTACGTTAGGGCGATTCAAAATTTAAAAATGTTTGAAAATTCAATCTCCCATATCATCCTTACTATCCCACTACTACTTAAAAAAAGCGTTCTGTGAAACTTTTCACAGAACTAGCTATTTCGGTAGTGATTTAAAAGTGACCGAAAGACAATGTAGGTTTATATAGAAATTACTATGGAGAAAGTAAAAAAATGTTCCAATCACGTTAGTATTGTAGTGTAAGTACAAACTAATCTTCCCATAGTGAAATCTTCCTATAAAGAAAGCTGAGAAGCAGGATCTGTCCCAGTGAGGACGTCATGCCAACAAGATGAAGAAGATTACTTATTATTTGAGATTACTTTTTATGTCTTATTTTTATCGTTTAATTGAACTGATATGTTTGTAGTTATCAACCTTGAAATTTATCATTTTTTTATTTGTTTATCCTAACGATTTCGCCATTTCTTTTATTGGATGAACCAGTATCATAGATTTTCAGACAATTTTACATAAATAAAATAGTTGTCAATATAAATTAACTCAAACTAACGGATGAATAACTAATAGGTTGAACAAATGGAAAATGAATAACAGAGAAATTCCACAGGAAATGATCCATGGAAAAATTTACTGAGTTAGGTATGGCAAGAATTATCATAAGTAATGTCCAGAGAAACACCCTGAGGACATCCCTAGTTGGTAAAGTTTAAGAAGATATCTTGTATTGTGAGGAATTTCTAAAAGAATACCTAGAAAAATCTCTTCAGGAGTTTCGAAATAATATCCTACTGAATTCCGGAAGGATTACGTGAAAATTTCTTTCAAAGAACTCTTTATAGGATACCTACAGAAACTCTAGGGTTATTATAAAAAAACGCTGGAGGCTGGACGCTTATCTAATCGTTAACTGAACCCTTTATTTAGCGTAGAAATTAATTAAGTTAATTTCTGGACTCTACTTTGTCAATTGTAATAGAAGTTATTGGAATTCGTGTGCGATAATCTTCGTTTTGGATTAAACTTTACACATGTTTTCAATATCGTAGAATAAGTGTTTTCCATAGCTAAATCGATCATTTGACTCGATACAGCGGGCGTTCAGTAAAAAGAGAGAATAATTTCAATACCTCTCTGTAATTTAAGTAAAGAGCGTGGTTTTTGTTTCCTCTACAATTGATCCATGCACGAGTTCACAATATTGACGTTTGAGTGGTGCCGAATTCATCTGTTGCCATGGTCACGTAAATAACACGGCACCTCTCAAACGTCAGATAGTGAACTCGTGCATTGGTTCATATAATTGCTCTCCGGACTCCCTAAAAGCCGGTGGTATGTTTCTTTTCGCTCGGGTGTTCGTGTTCAATCGAAGATGGCGTCAAAACAGGAAGCACTCCGCGAAAGTGTTGTGCGGTACGAAACGCCGTACCGTAATTTCGGGTGAAATTGATCACTTTTCACTGTTTTCCATGTCTGTTTTCTATGATGTTGCCAATTCCAAACAACTTAATGCAGGAAACTTCATTGGTTTATATACTCAAATTTTCATACAGTTGTGATTTTAGTGCTGAAAATCGTCTCTAAAATAGAAAATCAAGGAATTCCATTTCGGGGTGAAATTGATCACCTGTTAAAACAATTATTGTTAGTTTTGAAAACAACTTTACTTATTTAATTTGAGCCTCCTGAATCCAAATATGCTTGCCAATTTCTTAACAATGCAAAATTTATGGAAATAATTAACAATTAATTTTCAGCAATACCGCAGAAAATGCCTAAATGTAGGCAATTACCGAGGGAATTTGATGATATCTATACACAAATTCAATTATTACAACAAAATGAACAAATTGGTACGAATTTTGATGATAAAATTCGTTTTGGGGATATATTTCAAGCACCTTACCAATTTTCAGGTTGACACCATGTCCAAATCCTTGTTTAAAACTATAAGTTTATTGATGTCTGCCAGTACCACACAGAACACGATGATGGAATTTCCTATTATTTTAATAGAAATAAACATTCCATAACACAAAAAGCTTCACAACATGCAATTTGACAATGGTTAAGACAAACAACGTTCATTTACATAGGTTGCATTGGTTTCTGTGCTCTATTAGAGGGAAATAAAATCGTGTGTCACAGTGATCAATTTCACCCTACTGATCAATTTCACCCGAATTTACGGTACGTATCGAAAGAAAAGCACCCGACCTACTTGCCGCAGTGCCGTCCCATTAAGGCCGCACGGGACGTCATCATAATCACCCTATCCATTTGAAGATGCAAATCCCAAGAACCACAGCATATATCGCTGCAAAAAATGTATCACTATGATTCTATATATGTAGTACACAACCCAATACATTTTCAGCTTCATCGGTTCGCTAAAAGTCGAGATTTGCTTCCACAAAGTTTCGATGATAATTGTTAGAGCGAGACAAAAGATAGAGAAAATAACACGATCGCCCGCATCACCTTAAGGATTTTTTCAGATCCCGCAGTGCCCTGGCGTTTAAAAATAATTGGCGGGCCAAGGATACGAAGCAGTTGACCACGATTATCCGAAATTGTATTCGTAAGATAAACGTCCCATGGGTGGTAAATGACTGGACAATGCGTACCATTGGTACTTCGCGTACCTGCAGGTATACAATAGACCCCATTTGTGGTCCCTAGCCTCTTGTCCAGTAACTCCTATCCCTACCTCCCCGTGGTGCCGCCTGGGGTACGAGTAACCGTAGGGAAGATCGGGTAATCAACCCTGGTGGGACCTTGGTCGTATGCTGACAGGGAAGGGGGGCTCCTCTCTTCCGAGGGTGTAGCTTATCAGAGCGTCTGTTCTCCATGATAGGGGCGGCTAAAAACAGCGTCTGTTCTCCATGTTAGGAGCGGCTGATCATCGTCCTAGTACCAGCGTGGGACTCTAAGCAGTGGAACAATTGGCATAGACCCCTCAAAAGAGATGTTTAAATAAAAAACCGAAAATTTCGGCTTTGTTTACCACCAACTGTTGAATTGTGGAGTTCATTACTTGATTTTTATAGCGAAGCTGCACAATACCCAACGGATATCTAAAATTTCATTGGACCAGTTTTATTTATGTTCTGATTATCGGATTAACAATAGCTTATCGATATCGTAAAGTATCGGGCCGAGAAATATCGGATTTCGTATCGATGAAATTGATCCAATAATATCGATACTATCGAATATATCGATATTTGCACAGCCCTAATAAAACATGTTTTTTCGTGTAATTCAAATAAAAACTCATAAGCCATTTTAAGAATCTATACTTGAATCGAAATGATAGATTTATCTTTGGAAACACTTATTGTACGATACTGAGAATATGTGCAAAATTTACTGCAAATCAAAGATGGTCAAGTTTCAAGGCTTACCGATTCGATAACCTTCAAAGACCTTTTTCAATCAAATCATTTGTAAACCTAAATACCTTAAAATGTTTTCTACTAAATGGCCTTTCAACCAAATTCCGTTCACACGGAGAAAATGAAGTACTCAAAAGTGAGTTCATTCCACTTAACTCTGGGGGGGTTCATGCATTATGGCCGGTCATACTGTGCAAAAGGATAGGACAAAAAACGGTCAAGGAATGATTCCTCTACCGAAATTACTTGGGCTGTACGCTGCTGAGAAGTAGAGCTGATTTCATAACGTCGGTAACGCCTGCCGTACACGCAGCGAACTGGACTATCGAAATTCATTTTGCCTTATGAAAGGTGGAACGATTATTCCAATACGAACGCTTTATGTATTGTTTTAGCATCACTCCACATCAAGGCGACGGTAGGTGCGTGGTGTACGCTCGGGCCTATCGATAGCAAGGTTTTTGGTTCGATTTCAGGTTGCCGCGAAAACATTTTTTGCTTTCAAATTCTGGTTTCATAAGACAAATTTATGATTTTCAATCCGATTTCTTGTGGCGAATTTTCATAAGGGGTTCCTATGTTTATCGATAGTCCATTTACCTGAGTGTACGAATCAAATGGAGCTGTCACTTTTCCGTACTGAAAAATGTGCCGCTCAATTATTCCGCAAGTAAAAGTGACACTTCGCTCATACTGGAATGGCTGTCAAAATTACTTTGGTAAAAAAGAGAAATTTTACTTGAGCGCTTAACGTCTCAGGTGCATACTACGCATCAACCTAATTTTGAGTTGATGGGGTAGAAGTTGTTTTCATTTGCAGCCATGCGAAAATTTACGTACTGGGCAATTTTTTTTTCACTCAACCGGCAGATCGAATAACTCAAATTCCAGTGCTATGCCATTTATTCAAATTTGAGGTTTCACTAAGGTTTGGTTTTGGGGTTGTTTTGCTCTTTGCTCTTTGACAACAATAGAAGGAGCGAATGAAACAGGGAGAGAGAAATAACCCAAAAGTAAGTTAAAAAAACTTAAATATGGGTTTTCCGATTTTTCCGTACATGGTCTACTCGACAGAATTTCAACCTGCCCTGAAGCCACCACGGGTCCAGCTTAGAGTCTCTATAAACAGCAAGTCAAAAAATAAATTTATAAACAATAGACTGGATGAGAATAAAACAGCAATGTTCGGGTTAGAAATCCTACGCCTTTCCTGCCTTTAAGTCCTCCAAGGAAAATAGCCAACAACTCGCAAACCCAACAAACAACCACCTTGAAAACCCATTGCCTTGAAACGAGAACGTTGCGGTGGCTCGTAAATCGAATTGCATCATCCTTTGAGCTTATTGCTCCAGCTTTGCCAGTAAAGCAATGAACACTGTACCGTAGCGTGGAGCAACGTATGTACAGATACATACGTATAACACATACCGGATCTTCCCGAGAATAAGACGAGCCATGAAGAACAGCATCCGGCCCCAGAGCCATCGTAGTGAATCGCCCCAGAAGGAAAAGAAAATATGCTGTAGGGGAACATGGTCAAATACGCGCACCGATGGGGTAAAATGGTTCAACTCATTGAATCTTTCCTAGAAGGATTCAAGTTGTATTCTTTGCCAACATACATATGTTTGCCTTAGAGTTGTCACTACAAGCTTCAGATATTAACTTATAGATTTTCCTTACGTTTCCGGTAAAATTTTACAATGTAAAAGAATCAAAACTAATTTTTGTAATAGATGGCAGCACTATCTTTGTAGTAAAATCAATTTTGTAGTTTGTGCAAAACACCAGTTCTCTGTTGTTGTACACTAAAGCAATTTAAAATAACTACAAATCAAAACTGTAATCATTATACCAACTTCATTTTTTTCTTATTCATCGTTATAAAATCATAAGCATAAGCATTGATGACCGTACAATTCGTAGTTGCTACTCCGTGATTGACCCGAATAACCGAAGTTGCACAAGAAACCAAGAGATGTAGCTTGAGAGTAGCTCTCCATCTTCAATGTACACTATTCAAAACTCCAAACATTAAAAAGTCAATAACGGCGCCGGCTACGTCCTTACAGTCATCGGGGAACAGGCAGAAAATTTTTTTATGTTGAGATTACTATCCCGTTAATTTCTTTCACCTAGTCACAAATAGTTGTTTCGAAGTAAAACTTACTTACGCCAGCACTAAATTAACGTCAAATCAAATACACACACTTCATTGATTCAGCTATCTACTTGTACCTCTATCAATTATAATTTGGATAATTACCACTGTCCGTAAACATTCACATCCCTAGACTTCAAGTCATGCTCACAAATCTACTTACTATTAACTTGCAAGGAACAGGGTAGGTGATAAGGAGACCATATCTCACCCAGGAGACCACGTACATATCATGTTTTCCGACGCGCACTTTATTTTGATTCTTGCAATTTTTTTTAGATCGATAAAGCAGCAGCGAATCTTTTCAGATATGTTGATAAAGCAGAACAAAATGCTGAGTAAACATTGCAAAATATTATTGTGGATTTTGTTTTTGAGTAGATGCTATTGCGGCGCTCATTTTAAATCCACATCCAGCGGCGGCGGTAACGCGCAATTCAAACGCAACGTCAAAACTCAAGTAGGCTTGGATTTTTTCATTCTTTAAGGACGCAAATGTTTCAAATTCGCTAAATCTGAAACATTTGGTGATTTTTATTACACCCAAAAGTTGAAACCGTCATTATAGGCGTTTTCTGCGTCTATTGATGGCGGAAAAGTGTTCTTCTGAGCGACATGACGTTTTTGAGCGTCTATTGATAGGCAGATAATCCGGTCATTGAGTCGAGCAGTTTTTACGGTACAAATGGGGAAGTACAACTTGATATGCTTTTTGCACCACTCACACCAACAAGCGGGTTTAGTGCTGTGGTAGAGTATTCGGTTCTCACGCTCATGACCATGGATCGATTCTGGTTGATGTCGCATGTGTATTTTTTTTTCATGTGCGTGCATCACCAACACATGTATTAAAAAATAAAACTTCCACACATATGCCTTTTAAGTGCATGTATTGGAAGTATGGAAATACGCAAAAAACTGAAAGGGTGCAAACCAGATTCGGACCATAATCATCGAATCGACTAGCACACTTTTTATCTACTGCTCTAAACTTACTCTTGAAATGAAGTGTAACCAAAGTCGATGTGGTTTTACGTTTCATATGCATGATTGCTCATGCTATTGATAAACATGTGAACATGTGTTATTCCCAGCAAAATAAAGATACACAGTCAAGTCTCCTGTAAAGCGTTAATCATCGTATGTTGAACAAGTTTAATGTATATTCATAATAATTTATCACCTACCAGAGTAGCCACATTCTCTATTGTAGAACTTACTTAAGGACTGTTCATTTTATAAAGTGGACACCTTGTGCATGCTATATCTTTATAATATATCAACAGAATCGTAATCGGTTTTCTGTATACAGTATCGCTTGACTACTATATTATTGCACGATGGTGTTATAACAAAAAAGCCATCAAAATAATTATAATTCACACGAATAAGGAACAATGTTTAAAATGGTCAAAGATTTTTGGTAGGTGAAGAATATTGTTTAAGTTTGAAGAACATCTTTTCTAGGAAGTTTTTGTCGAAACTTCTTTGTTCTTCTTAGTAAGATCTTATATTTCCATATAAGAGGAAAATAATAGTATTACGATGCACAGAAAACCGATTATGATTTCATTGATAAACTAGCTAACCCAGCGTGGCTAGTCACGTTCCAAAAGCATTTTCAAGCAAAAACCTCTTTCAAATATTAATAATGTTTATGTTCAATTGCAAAATGATAACATGGACAGAGAAATTTCTCTGTTGATAAATATGCCATTGGTGTATGAATAATAAGCTGAGACACGCATGATATTTATGAACGCAAAATCGCCCAAATTTATGCTCTAACCATACTCCATTGTTATAGTGCCGTTATTCTGATCTGAAATAATTACAGCCTTAAATGCTGTTGTGAAATATTTCAAAAGTTCCAGAAGCTTCTATAAATTAGAGAGAAGAATCTGACTGAAAATTCTAGAATATTCTATTGAATCCCGATTAACCAGTGCTACAATTTCTGTATAGAAATTTGTGCTGCGATGGCGATCGTCAATGATTTAAAACGAATCGAATTGTAATTAGGGGACTATCGACTAATGAATATATCGAGTCATCGAACAGGAATACTTTGGAAAGCTCTTTTAGGGGACCATTATAGTTACCATAAAAAATATATTTTTATTTTCCCTTCATAAGTCGATATCGAACCATGGAACATCGACTCAAGAAGGTTGTGTAAATAAAAAAAAAAGAATATTCGACCCACAATCATGTTTATCTATCCTTTGCATATATCTTATTTGTTTTTGAACCTTATATTGAAATGACGAAACCCGTAATTAATCACATTTTCAACTTGCATCGGAATTTAAGTGCGGTCGAACAGCATAAAGTTGGTTTGTTTACATTTTGATTACCGTCCAAGTTCATAAAACCGGAAAACTACAATGATAAAAAGATCGTGACTTTTATACGAATTAGGAAGGACAAAGCTCCGGAAAACTCTAGAACACCCTGTGCAATAGCTGTTATAGTGCTCCACAATTTGCAATAGGGTCCTAAAATGGTTAATGAAATCTTGTTTTCATTTAATAACACGAAAGATCATATTACTGCAACTACTTTAGCAATTTTTCTCGCTCAAATAACGGATATATCATATTAAAACTTTAATTTCAAAATTGGATCCATAAATGAACCTTGACACTTGAGATCATGTTTGACGTTCGCTTAGTCGACAAAAATATCACAGGGGTTTTAGTTTTAACACTGGGGTTGTTCCTATCTGACATTTCGGAAGGGACACGGATAACAAAATACACCCAAAATTTGAGTTCAAATCAAGGAGTGTGACAAAATCTATAAAAACATAAAAAAATGTTTTTTGTATTTAAACAAATGAAAAACATTAAAAAATTGAGTAAACTTGTGTTTTTGGCCTGAACGTAAGCGTTTGGCACTAAAATTGAGACAGGGCTTTAGGACCCTATTGTAATGTTGTAACATTCAAATGGACTTTTGCAGTGCTCTTAATTTGACTGTTGTTGTGCTCTTAAATTGCTGTTGTATGCTGCTCAATGAAACCTTTCAAAGCGTTACTGACAGACAGAAAACTCTGGGATTTTATATACATGATAAAAAAGATATAGCATAAACAAGGTGTCCTCTTTATAAAATGAATAGTCTTTAAAACATGAAAACTCTGTGGAATCTTTTGCTGGTGCTATTCAAAGAAAACAAGATCACGGTTCTACTTTCACATTGATAAAAATAATATCGATCCAATGCTGATGAATGCTACCCAGAATGAGCTGATTATAACAAACCGTGCCCCATATATGGGATTAAATTTTAACCATGGTTTTAGTATAATAGTAAAAGAGTTTTCTATAGATGAATCGATCATTTTGACTCAAGAACAACTTCTGCAAATTGGCTATGAGTTTTTGCAAGCAATTTATTTTAAGAATTATGGCACCGATATGTTGATTTTAGAACAGAACGTTCAGTGGGGAGATTGTAGTAAACCGTTTGGAGAAGTCAAGAGAACATATATACTTTTTTTTATCATGAAAAATATGAAAACAAAATTTCATTTTTATATAACGCAATAATCTTTTTTATCATTTTTAATTTTGACTATCTATGAATTGTGATAGGAATTAGTTGTTCAGAACAAAATTTCATGATGGAGACATTTTCGATAAGAAAGTTTTTCTAAGAACAATTTATGCTGCCCATAAAGGCCCATATTGAAAAAAGTTGGCACTGAGAAAATAGCGCTCAAACTTTGAAGTTTTCCTTTCATACAAATGTTTATAATTTTCTTTTAGGGGCCGTCCATAAATAACGTAGCATTTTTCACTGATTTTTTACACCCCCCTCCCCTCTCGTACCGTTTCGTCACAAATGCTGATACTTCCCCTTGGAAAATACGTAGCATATCAAGAACCCCCCCCCCCTTCTTCTTCTTCTTGGCATTGACGTCCTCACTGGGACAGAGCCTGCTTCTCAGCTTAGTGTTCTTATGAGCACTTCCACAGTTATTAACTGAGAGCTTTCTATGCCACAGTTGCCATTTTCGCATTCGTATATCGTGTGGCAGGTACGATGATACTCTATGCCCATGGAAGTCCAGAAAATTTCCTTTACGAAAAGATTCTGGACCGACCGGGAATTGAACCCAGACACCTTCAGCATGGCTTTGCTTTGTAGCCGCGGACTCTAACCACTCGGCGAAGGAAGGCCCCCCCTTATATTTTTTATTAATTTTCCTCAGTGATTCGGTTGAAAAAAAAAATAGAATTCAGAAGTTCAATACAAAATTTGATATTAATTACTGACTAAGGATAATCTAATCTAACAGTATGATATACAGTAGTGCTCAAAAGTAATTTGGAAAACAGTTTCAAATAAACACATTTCCTGTTACATAATTTTGGTGTCCAGTTTCATATAGGCTAAATTGTATTACTTTTGCTGTTGTTACCAAGACAAACAAGTTTACTATAGAAAATGTGAAAAAAAAAATTGATTGGATTGATGAAGCTCGTTATTGTTGAGTTAGGGTACAATATATTTCTAGTTTATTTTTAGTTAGAACAGAAATTTCGTTATTAGAGGATTGTTTTTTTTTTAATTATTCTTTGTTAGGAAATAGATTTCAATGAAAATGAACAATAAAATATATTAATTCGAAATGAATTATTATCCAAATTCAAATCCATTTGGCAATCAGTGGCCAATAGAAAAGATTACACTTGATATATTTGGAATGTTTAGAAAATTTTAGCGATTATTATACACATTATTTATCTCTATTAATATTTCAGCTGAACTTCATTATCTTTCTTCATAATAAAATAAACCTATACAACCTATAATGAAACAGTTAAATAATAAAAAATTATCAAATTACCAAGTTATCAATAAAATTGAATGATAGGGCAATTTCGATATCACTTGAATCTGTTGTCCTCATTAATATTCAGGCTATTCCATCAAGAGCATTGATACATCAAAACAAATCGATGAGTTGATTGAGTGAGATCTCCTGAACATTGAATGCATAATACACGGTATAAATATCATGTTTCATGTAATATTTGCCGAAAAGAGCATATTTTATTGTCTTGAAAACGGCTGACTTTATGACTTGTTAACAAATGAGAAAACAATGTACTCCAAGTAGTTAAAGCTTTGATTTTTAATTTATTTATTAAACTTTGATTTGGTTTGTTTATAAAATTATCAATTAAGACACGAATATAATATAATAGTTACATAACCATTTAAAGCTTTGAAAAATCTGTTTGATTGCATTTATCAGGAAAATCTAAAATTTCTCAAATTTCTTTTCAATCTTGATGAATGTTTTGAAGCTGAATCATCATTTTATAAACCAAGTTTATAAGTCAAACAAAACAGAGGACAGAGCCTGCATCTCAGCTTGCATCTCAGTGTTCTTATGAGCACTTCCACAGTTATTAACTGAGAGCTTACTGTGCCAATGACCATTTTTGCTTGCGTATATCGTGTGGCAGGAACGAAGATACTCTATGCTCTGGGAAGTCGAGAAAATTTCCAACCCGAAAAGATCCTCGACCGGTGGGATTCAAACCCACGACCCTCAGCTTGGTCTTGCTGAATAGCTGCCCGTTTACCGCTACGGCTATATGGGCCCCGTAAAGATCCCCCTCCCCCCTAAATAGCTACGTCATTTATGAACGACCCCTTACATTTCTTCCTGACATATTTAACACAACCGCATAGCTAACTAATTTTGCTTCTAATGATCAGCAAAAAATAACGTGCAAACGTGAACACAATTCACGTTTTGCAGCTGAAATTTAAATTAAAAGTTCATATGGAGACTGGTATGCCTTTATTTTTCAATATGGGACTGCATCAACTTCATATTTTCCAATACATTTTCAAACAATGTGTGTTTATTTTTATATGCATAATTAAATGCAGATTACAATAAGTTTTATTGCACTCATTCGATAACTGTCAAGCAATGATACATAGTTTTGACATCATGAATGCTCTAAAGCATGACTTTAAATCGACAATATGTTGAGCATTATTATTATAAGTAAATTTAGAGTTGATCTGGTGGTAGGTCATTTGGCATAATAATCATTTGACATAAAGTCGTTTGGCATAATGAATATGAAACCAAGGACGTCTCAAGATGATATTCGTTTTTACGTTTTTAATGAATCCCTCTGACGACATCAGGCTTATTTTAGATTCAGTTGATTTAAAAAAGGCACTTAATGCAACAATGATATACTCTTGAATAAACTAAAACATATTGGGAAAGTTATTGCCAAAACTATTTCATTACTTATCCAGAAATCCTTTCTTTCAAATATTTATTCTTCTTCGGGCTCATTCGCTAATTTCACACAACGCTTGAGGGGGTGGGTGGAGTTGTTACAGGTCATATAAAAAATTTATAATATTCATACAAAAAGCGTTACGAGGGGGTGGGTGGGTGTCCAAAATGACTATTTTTCGCCTTATGAAATTTATGAACAAATCTTATTGAGTTTCGTTATTGGAATAATTTTTTGCACTGAAGATTTTGATACCGTCGATGGGGGTGGCAATGGGTCTGGGGGGTGAGATTGGGTCAAAACGGAAAAATATGATTTATGAAATATTTCAACTAAAAACGCTGATATTACTAAAATTTATAATTCATATGTTAGGGAACATATTATTACATATAATTAATCACAACATACATTTGAAGAAATAGTAATTTTTGTTTACTATATCAACAAACTTGTATGTTAAAACTAGACAAAATTTACAACATTAAATTTCTCCTGTGCAAAGTATAACGCATGTACTTTATTCTCTTTTGTTATATTAGTAGGAAGTTGAAAGTCTTTTCATTACACTTCACATGTATCTTCCGGAATCTATTTGATTTTTCCACAAAAATTTCATTTTTGTCGGTATGATGTCTAAAACATTGAAAATGGGGGTGAAGGAAGAACGATGCTGAATGAAATCACAAGTCTATTTTTTTTTGTTTTACGGTGCCATGTGTACTCTTTCTTCATTAAAATGTGTTTATTCTATCTAAATACAGCATCTCTGAAACATCAAACAAGTCTAGTTGAGGATTCCGTGCATTGAATAACAATGCAACACATTTTGACAACTTCTCAAACCAGCAACTGTTTTTCGTGCTCGACAACATAGTAATATTTTATCAAAGGGTTGTTTTTATTTAATTATTTATTAGTGTTTTCATATTATAGAAACAACTCACGGAAGTATGTATGAGTTGGATCGCTAAAATACCGGGATTATGACGTCAACATATGCCAAAAATGTATTTATCGTGGAATGTCGCACCGAAATTTAACTACTTGCAAAGCTTTAAAATAATTACTGTTTCTATAAACTTTTGAGCAAACTGAATAGGCTTTATGGCAATGGAAATGTAACTGTAAAGACAATTTGAGGGGAAAAACAAGAAAATTTGTGTAAACTTGACGATAAATGCTGGGTTTACATATTTTTTCTCATAGCTTTTCAATGTTTTGCTATAATCGTTCTTTAAAGTAGGTTTATTATACTTGTGAAACATCTTAGATGTCTTTTCGTCTTTTTGCATCGTATTTCATCAATATTTTTCAGCTGTGAATGGTTTTGCAGTCATATTCTCAATAACAAGTTATTTCAATTACTGTGACCCAATGTCACCCCCTCTATGGGGTGAGATTGAGTCATTTTTCATTCACTTATTGCGCCGCAGTGAATAAATATTTGTCTATAATTTTTTACACAGTTTTTTAAGTAGCATCAAAGTACATACACACCAAGTTTGAAGTTTATTGGAGTTAAATTGAAAAAGTTATTCAATAAATAAATCGTACATATCCCATTTTGACCCATTCTCACCCCCAACGACGGTATATCAATAAATAAAATATTTAGCACAAATTTACCCTTCCTTCAAACATTTCAAAATAAAATGTAACCATAAATATAAAAACTGAAGATTTAAAATTAAAATGAATTTCGCCTTCTTTTATGCATAGGCTGTTCTTTCGAGCTATATTGTTTTTAGATGTTGTTTTTTGTTTCCAACTAATATAAAAGCAACAATCGATAACATTGATCTGCTCAAGTTATCAGCGAAAAGAGAAATCGATTACTGCAGTTACTCCGATGATTCTGAACGCATTTTTTTATGTTCTTTCGTTTTATTATGTCACAATAATTTTTGACGTCCAATAACCTAATGTTTTAATAATAAATTTTGCCTTCTTTTAAAAATAGGTTGTTCTTCATATAAGTGGCGTAAACTAAGAAAGTTAATGCACACTTCATCGCTGTGTTCCTTTTCCTGGGATGGGACACAGGTATTTCCCCCGTATGTCCTGGCTCTAGTGCCTTGGCTTAAGCGCCATTACTCGCTCTCTGAAACGAAAAGAAATTTAAATCTGATCCCTCTCCTATTATGCTGTGAATTCAGATATATGTGTAAAAAAACCCACAAAATCATCAAATTGAACAAAAAAAAAGTATTTTGAAATTTCTCACCAAAACTGCAACTCTGCATCAATTCTTATGTAGCAGAAACTAAATTTGGGGGCAACATGAATGACACATGAATGTTTTATTATCTTACCTGAATGTGTCTTCGATCAAACACATACAAACTCTAAGTTTTCATAAACAAAAACTTTATTACCCGTTAACGGTAGACTAAATAATGCAACGTATGAGAAAAAAATGAACATTTTCTGTTCACATCAAATATGTAAACTGATCATACCACACTCTTTCTTCTTAGAAGTTTTGTCTTCACAAGGTTTCATATACCATGTACGTATCATAGCAGGCCATAGCATTTAAGCAAAATATTAAATTCTCCTAGTAAGCCGACAAGTCATCACAGTATTTTTCTTGGAAACACACGTATTGAGCAAAATCAATTGCATCAAATTTTTCACCTTCCGGCTGACAGCGTGACACTTTTTCGATTGTCAAGGCTGTAGTAGCACACTCTGCTGAAAAAAGTGATTTATTTTCACTACACATTTGTTCAATCCAATCTTCCTTAATTAGATTTCATAATTTCACTTCAATCAATTTCCTACGTGACTTTTACACTTAGATAAAATTTAGTAAAGCTAATACATAAACATTTTTATTTATTACTGATTTATCAATTCTTGCAAGCAACGCATTTAGTATGATCATTACTTTAGAACCTGCTAATATTTCTTTATAAATAATTTTATAACAAACACATGATATCTATTCGAGATATGTTGAAAAAAACATTATTTTAATCAATTTTCCATTCTTTTGATAATGTTTTTGATGTACACTTTCAAAATTTCAAAATTTTTCCTTCTTTTACTAAGTAATTTTCTTCAAGTGTTTCGTTCCAACTGGGACAGAGCTTAATCCACGGCGAAATGTTCTATGAGCGTTCCCTTTATTATTAACTGCGAACATTCTTTGCCTATTTACTATTTTCAAATATGTATATCACAACAAGCTCAAAGACACCCTATTTTCTGGGATGTAGAAAAAATTATTGTTCGGAAAAGATCTTCACGAGTTTTATTTAGTTATGCGGCTTGGCAAACCTCTGAACGAACACCAACACCAAAAAATCCACTTAAGGGTATAAGAAATCATTTCGTGACGCGTTCACCATTATTTTGCGATTATGTTGTGCACATAAGTTTTTTGAGAATTATTATTTATGTATATCAATTCCAAAAATATAGAAAATCTGGCTTTGGTGTAAAATGTTGAGTGCGAAATTAAACCTTATTGTAATTTCTGTAAATTCCAGTTAGGTACTATTGCATCTTCTTTACAAACAAAAAATATAACGGTAAATGTAAATGACTGCTAATAAGAGCGGTTTCAAATTTAAAAAAAGTTTGAAATTCCAATCCCCATATCTTTCTTAGGGGTCGTCCTTAAACCACGTGAACATTTTTCCTGACTTTTCAGTCACCTCCTCCCCCCTCGTGCTTTTGTGTGGTTTTGACGAATAACCCCCCGCTCGCCCAATGATCATGTGTTTCTTTTGTTCATGAATGAAACCGAAATTTGAAAAATGGGAGAAGAGATATTTATGAATTGGTTTGCTATTATTAAGCGAAATGTGAGATTATAGTGTGATAAACTTCTGCAAAAATCCCTAACAAAATTAGCTCAAAAAAGATTTGTTTCTACTGCAGTGTTCCTTATTATTGTTTGAGGAATTAGTTTTCACTTAGAGATAATTTTGTATTAACATTACAGTACTAACATGTGGGGAACATTTTTTTCAAATTTTGTCATAGTGATTTCCATAGAAATCTTAATCGTCTTCTAATCGTTGTTGGTAAAGAAGATATGAAATATTGAATTTTAAAACTTTTTTTTTAAAATTTGAACAATCCGACTGCTAATGAAACCTTTCAGGTTTAGTTGATGGTGGAATTTTCTTTGAAACACAAATGGGTGGACCGTGGTCTTTGGCTAGATACCCCCTCCCCGCTAAATGATCACATGGTTTATCAACGGCCTCTATTTTGATAAGTAATTGTTAAAAGATACATAAAACATCCATGTCGTGATAATTGTTTCACTTCTAATATTGCGAAAGAATTACGGTAATCCAGTTTGCTGTATGCACACTTAGATGTTTGATTACAATATTACATCGTCAAATGAATCGAATCCCACAAACCCTGGATCTCCTACTTTGAGGAGTCTAATACCGTCCCCAACCATGCGACTAATAGGAGACCAAAATGTAAATAAATGAAAAGTAAATCAATCACCAATCGTTAACGATAAAATTCTGCTTATAAAGCGCCCGACTGTTATAGTCAAGTGTGTTTATTTGTTTCTCCCTAATATATTACCCAATCCAACACGCACGGCATGAAATTCTATTTCCACTGCAAATGTATAAGTCATTGCCGATAATATAGATATACAAACATATAGATGTTGACTCTGGTATAAGTAAGAAATTCCCGCAGCACCGCGTTGGTACTTTAAATATATTTATAGAACATATCATCTCACCCCTTCTCGCACTTGGCTGTCCAACGGGTGTTGTATTTTGCTCCTCTTGCATGTTGTCCTCCGTGACAAGATGGTTCCATTTTGTGTGATGTAGAGTACTCCGTACATGAGAAAGTTAGTTGGGGGTGTGGTGTAGGTTTAGGTTTCAGGATCCAAAGGCTGCGATTTCGAATCCAGGTTTTATAATATTTTTTTTTTGTTTTTCATATTTTGGTGTCTAAGGCAAATTTCTTGTGGCGGAGCCTTGGGGCAATCGGGTATATGGGGTAGCAGCCAACAAGGGAAGGTCACGATGGTGTTACACGGGGTTTTCAACCGGACTATTTTTGTTGGATTCAACATGTTGAAATATGTAAAACCCCAAAGCCTTTCGGGTGATGAGCCAGGGAGATGTAGTATGTTGTTAACAAAATGTTAATAAAATCTTAAATTTGTTTCACCAAATTAGGATGATAGAAGAAATGAATGTAATGTTTGGAATGATACTAATAAAGAAATTAAAAAAACATGTACATCGTAATGTTCTGAATGGCTTCAACGGAAGACGCATGAGTTTTGATACTAAGTTCAAATAATGACTTATTCAGTAGGTACAAGAATGTTGACACTTTTGACCGGGTTAAATCCGCTCGATAAAGGTAATAAATACATTATTTAGAAAAGAGATAACTTAACTTTATATAAAATGAGTAGTAGAAAATCGGTAAAATAGAATGGTGTTTGATTTTGGATGATGTTATTACTTTTAATAAAAGTAACATTGTTGCTAAATAAATAACTTAACTCAAGAAAATTGTTTTAAAAAGAACAAAATGTTTCTTATTTATGTGTGATTTTTTGTGTATTCATACACTAACAAAAGAGGCCATTTGAAATTACAGATCTGACTGTTATTATTCAGTTCAGTCATTTAAAACGACAATATTTTCACTTGTCCCACTAGTTTCCAAAATTTTCAATATTTACCTTGAACTTTGGCACAAACATTAAATTTAAATATAGCATAGATTTAGTAGGAAACAATCTGAAAAATATAGTAGATCTTATTCATTTTATTTATTTTAAGAACCCTCTCTATACGATATCCTTTACCCATTTGTCACACGGTACCTTATTTCGATAGTCACTCAAGCAAAATGATTATCTAAATACAAGGACCGGAATCTATTATGATAATTCGTCACAAGAAATCGGGTTGAATTTCATAAATTTGCCTGAAGAACCAAAAAATAAAATCAAAATATATCCTCGCGCTTATTCAGAATCGAACCAAGGACCTCCCGATTTATAAACCAGTACTAACTCCACGAAGCTATCGACGCTTGATGGGAAATGTGACAAAAGCAATATATAAAGCGTTTTATATTGCAATATTCATTCCATTCCTCTGACATGTCCACCATCCATTTGCCGCGTGACCATTTGCCTAAGTGTGCGTTTCCGATGCCATCATTCGGCTTCGGATTAGTTGTGCAATTGTGTGGGTCGGGCGTAAACATTTAGATTGCTCGAATTTCCAAGTCCAATGTGCTCGATTTCAATTGACGGGTTTGCCCGTCTACGCTTAGGAGGCGAATTTTACCATCAATAGGTGGATTTAGCACCTAATACGCTAGGAGGGAAATCCGCCATCCGATTTATTTTGGGTGTATCACTGCGACGGTATTCTGCTCTGCAAGATAAATCCACGTAATGTGATTATCTGAAAATGTCGATATACCGTCGCAGTGGTAATGAAAATCACCAAATGTTTCAGATTTAGCAAATTTGAAACATTTGTGTCATTGAAGCACGAAAAAATCCATGCTAACTTGAATTTTGACGTTGCGTTTGAAATGCACGTATATCTTCTGTGCGTAACCGCCGCCGCTGGATGTGCATTTAATATAAGCGCCGCAATATATCGACATATTCAGATAAACCAGGGGGGGTATACGCAACGAGGATCGCCTACCGTTCATGTTTTGTGGGTGTATTCGTTTGGCTCAAAACGTTGCTAGCCATCCCGCTGTTTGAGTGTTGAAATGCATCAGCATTTGCTGTCTGGCATGGCCCGCGTTTCGACCTGTGCTGTTGGGTCAGCCCGCGTGAGAGATGATGCTGTTTGGGACGGCCCGCCCGAGAGATGATTGTTAGGCGAGCTTTGTTTGTAGTTGACAGCCGTACACCCACCCTGAGATAAACGCATTACGTGGATTTATCTTGCAGAGCACAATAATGTAGTAAAGTTCAACGCTTTTTATTCATATCATCCAATACACGGTGTCTTTGAGGAGTAACTTTATTACAAAAAAATAGGTAAGTCTGAAATTTCGAACTAAAAACAATTAGACTTTGCTCTTTCATTTGCGACCAAAATCAAAATAATCGGTCGGGGGGTCCAGAACATTTTTTTTTTATTTTGTGTGAAGTATTCATGGATATGTGTTTTTGTACCGACACACATTGCGTTGAACATAGATACGGGACAAACTGCAAGATCAAACCATTTGAACCACTTGGCTTGGAAGGTAAAGTTGTTCTTGCTCAAAAGAGCTGTAATAAGCATATATGACATATGATATACGCATAATTGCAAAACTGTCTCAAACGTCATTTTAGTTCTTGTCCACGAAAAACCTTGAAAATCGTACTTAAATTGGTCATAATGATGTAAGAAGTTATAAGGAAATATTTTTAATAGGTGAAGATGCATCGATATCAAACCTCGAATTTTCAAGAGCTTGTTTGTAGATTTGTATCTTGAGAACCTGACAACATTTTGCGTTGAACATTTTATTGATTAGTCGCCACCAGCGAGTGACCAGTGAGTTACCGGTTGTCTGCTTCTCTAGACTTGTGCTTTTGAAAATTCGAAGTTTGGCTTCTATGTCTATTCACCCATAAAACCATTGATAACCGAGTGTGTAGCTCGTTGTTATTAAGCAGATAAACGGACCAAAATAAAAACTGTCACCGCTGGGAGACAGAGGAGGATCTTCTCTTCGTCGTAGCATTTTGAAATAAAGTGTAAATCTATTCGTTTGCTCAGTAATAACAAGCTATGGCTTTTAGGACGAGATTATAAGTTATGCGAGATTTCTCTTTTTACTCAGATACAAAAGTGACTTATCCGCCTTTCAAACAACACAATTTCAGTTATTCGAATTAACTAGTAGAGGGCTTCGCATGTGATTATAAGGCATGTAATATACTTGCCCCATGGTGCTGAAAAATACGCTAATTTGGATGGTATTTGAGAAGTTTCAAATCTTATATTCTTTATGTTATTTTCTTAATGGCACAGTGCTTATGAAAATATTAGAAACTAACATCATGAGGCCAAAATGGGTTTGGGATTTTTGTACTTGTTTGCAGTACTATAACCCCATATTAACCCCTCTACCGGCAGCTTCATTTATTCAAAATATTCAAATCACGATAACTATTTTGTTTCTCAATATTTTTGAAAAAAAATTTCCACAACTTCTCTAAAAACTCTCTTTTTTTCAGAATCTGTATCGGTTTTGAGCATTGGTCATCTATATTCGGAGATATTGCAAAATTCCTTGGGGGACCGACGCATAGCCATAACTCTCGTAAATATCTCTGGCTACAGATTTTTTCTCATATTCGGTTATTCGCTTTTCAAAACTTAACTTTGATGAAAGTCTATTGTAAAGAAATTAAATAAATCGGTGTAACTGTTTTTGAGCAATGAGCTTTTATATTTTTGGTACCACTCTAGCCGTTACGAGATCTTGAAAACTTCTTACAACATCATATTGAAATTTTATATGGGAAGTGTCGGTCCCCCAAGGAACACCGAAATATTTTTAAAACCAGTTGACCAATGGTCAATACCGACATAGATTCCAAAAGTAGAAGAGTTTTTTGAAAAGTTGTGAAAAATGGTGGAAAAATATAGAGAAACAAAAAAGTTATCGCGATTTAAATACATTTTTGTGCTGAAAAAATGAAGCTGCCGATAGAGGGGTTAAGCTAAATAATAGCAAACAAACTCATGAATATCTCTTCTGCTATCTGTCGAATTAAATTTCTCACTTCAGCAAATTTCTTTATTATGGTTTGAATAATGGGCTTTTACAATGGAATAATAAGTTTGTACTGACATTACAGTACAAGCGTGTTTGGAACATACCTCAAAATTTCTTCATAGTAATTTCCATATAAACCTACATTGTCTTTGGGCCACCTTAAAACACCACCTAGAAAGCTGCGAATTTCACAGAACACTATTTTTATAGTAAGGATAATAAGGAATATATGTGAGATTGAATTCTCAAACATTTTTTAATTTTGAACCGCCCTAATGTACATAAACACATAGATAGGCAAATTCAAACATATGTGCAAGTCTCTCGAAATCAAACAAAAAAAAATTACTCTGGACCCCCCGACCGATTATTTTGGTTTTAGCAGCAAATGAACGCGAGAAACCTAAACTTTATTGTGGAGAAGTTTCAGACTTACCTATTTTTTTGTAATAAACTTGTTCTACGAAACACACCGTGTAATATGCTGTACGAAAATTTTTGTATGAAGCAAAATAATTCGTGGTCACGGTCGTCTTCGGCAAAAAGGAAAAGTGGATAGAAAATTCTTCTGAAATCAGCTATTTTCTCCAAGAAGTGTACACTAGACCTGTTCATATTTAAAAAAATGTCTGGAAATCTACCGGTCAAGCAGTATTCGGAATTCTCATGCTAAGAACAATGTCTGGTCAAATTTTCAGCACATTTGATGAAGATTTCAGTATGCTTCAAGTTGAAAATGTGTTTTTGGGCTTATTTTAAGGTTTGGAAAATCATAACTAGCATGTGGAAAATCAAAACCATTTGCTATTACCACTATTTGAAAGCTAATTCTATTCTGTTAAAGTTTGTCAAACACGCTAACAAAATTAAAGTGAGTTTTACCATTGTTCGATCCAAATTTGTACTCCGCTGTACCCAGAAATTACAGTTTTCTCAACTTACATGGTGTTTGGGAGCAAACCTTCGAACTTAGGCATTTGAAGCGAATTTGGCTGGTATGGTGAGGGTCTGGTGGGTTGATTTTAACGATGAAATGGAAGCAAGCTGGATCTTGCCAGCGGATAGGGTTTTTGTGGTTTTTCTTCCGCAGACTCAGAGAACGAACCGGTCGGTATGAACTTCATTTAACACTAACTGTATTTCGTTTTCATTTACAATTCTATGTGTGGTGATAGTGTGATTATACATACATGAATCGTTATGTGTAATGAGGAAAATCAAGATAGTCGAACAAGGTGAATCTATTTCAAGAGTGCATGTGTATGGTGTTACAAATTCTATAAAAAATCAAAGAAATTCAATATTATTTCTTAATTAGAGGTTCTAGATCAGCTTTATTGTCAACACATGGAATATAAAACATGCATTGGTATTATTTTTCCAGGCCCGAGTTAATGGGAATCAAATATAATACATTAATGAATTCATTGACCATCAACAGATTACATGTTGCCAAAGGCAATAAATTATAATAAATGCCCAAAGATCGAGCACCACATCGCAACCTAATGATAGTTAAATCAGGTCCGTCACACTCGGGCTCAGATTGGGTACCACTTCCACGATCGAATCGATCGGAAACATAATATAGAATTGAAATTATATCCGCAACATGCTGTTCATAATATGAAAATAAATTAAATGTTTTTCTACAAAAGTAATATTGTGATGAGTCATACAAAAATGCATCATACGATCGAATCGATCGGAAACATAATATAGAATTGAAATTATATCCGCTGAACTTCAACCGATTTTTCAAAAAATGTATTAGTTTCACATTCGCCCAAATTTTGACTTTGTATTGAACTGATCGATAAGTTTGATGATCGAGCTGTCAAACGACTCAAGCCAAATGTCATATCGATTGATCCCTACCAGAAAGTGAACTTGCTTGTGGTGGCTATTAGCGCACATGAAAAGCTGGATTAACACAATATATTTCTGTGGTTTCTAAAGTTACATTCTTCTATGTTTTGTTTCTTTTTAGCTCTTAGACCCCTGAAGAGCATAATAAACACAAAATTACCTACAAATTACTACTGTGATACAACCAGTATTTAACAAAGTTTTCTTGTCTTCCCTGAAAAGGGCTATCGGTTAACCACGAGGTATTTTTTTTTATTTTCAGAACTCCATCCCCTTTTCCCTCCTGGTCATTTGTCCATACAAAAATTTTAAAATTTCTATTGAGTAAATATAATGATTTTTTTCTAGAGGAGCCTGATTGTTGACTCTCCGCTCTCCATAGTAGAGTTCTACCTCACCCATTGGGTTATTTTAAATCAACCCATTTTTCAACTAACTTTTTGACACGATTTAAAACTATAAACAGGCTTAAATTTTGGAAATATTTTCATGGCGGCAGTAAGCAAATATTTTATGGTTATTGTTGGTCCTGTCATTCAACATCAAAATGTGAATCTTATTACGAGAATACGTCACAAATCCTTCAAGTGGCATTTAAGACCATTTTCTCCTACCTATATAAACACGGGCGTCAATAAGAAAACAGTTGGATTTTACGTTTCTTACACTGTGGAACACGTTTTTGTCTCAAGCACCAAAATACCGCCATTTGCTAAATTAAGAGTTGATTGCCATTGCCGTTTTGAAAAATATCATGGCACGTCTAGTTTTTGAGATATTGACTGTTGAAAATGTAATATTTGCCTGTTTCAGCCAACTTGCATGCAAGTTTGCCAGATTGTGTGGCAATATATTGGCTGAATTTGCCACAGAACTCAAACTTCATGTGTATAACAATTAACTATCATCAACAAAGTTCATAACACTTTCGATGCTCATAAGTTAATTTTTTGAAGAATATACATGGATTGAAACCTGAGAAAATTGAGAGAATCTCTCACGTATCGCTCTCTGTAACTATCATAATATGGTGCACATTATGAGAGACTGTTTATCGTATACTGCTACAACTTTGACCAGATTGGGGGGATAGTAGGGCATGATAAAACCTCTCTAAACAAGCTCCAAACCTGGGGAACACTATTGCTATTGGAAGTTTGTGGATTGTTTATCGTGGCAGTAAAGGAAGACACTTACCCCCAACGGTAAACAAGCGAGAAAAATACATTTTATCATCGCTCTCTCTTTGGGGCTTTCTCTGCTTCCATTTATCAGACATGTTACAACTTGCCATACATTGACGATCATGGGCCGCAACATATGGGATGTTTTTCTTCGCTTGCTTTGATCGTGCTTCATACTCAAATGAGAGCGAATTCTGCAATGCCTGGCCATATAAGAGAAACGAAGAATTTTGTTGGAGACTGATTTAATCTAAACTTTATCGTGCAATTCCAACCAAATTATGACTGAAAAGAAGGTATGCTTGGTGGATTAGACCTGAGAGAGAAGGACAGCTGGCTTAGATTGCAAGCTCCCAAAAGTCAGGAGAACCTGTCACCAACTGTCACTGGAAAATCAACTCATTCGTCAGTACGTGAAAAAACGTCAACATTCAAGCAATCTTTATTAAAATTTCTAGGGGTTTTTCGATGATTTCACATTTTAAAAAGAAGAATTCCTTAATATAGTTGTGTGTTGGCGAACTACTATTGATTTTTTTTTTCGTATTTATATCCTTTTTCATAGTGAACAACCTGCAGTAAATATGATTTTGATCAAAATAACTTCATCTGACCGTTGTGCACTGCTCAATAATTGAAAAAAGAAGATAAAGAAGGCTAGAAAAGCTGTCAGTTGTCAGTGAGCTGTCTCTTCTCTCTCAGGATTAGACCACAAAAAAGTTTGATACATCATCCCTTGAATGTCATATAAACATAAAAAAAAACAATGTTTTATACAGCTTTTGCGACCTGTGTAGCTAAAAATTGTGACCTACTGGAACATTTTAGAACCGCAAAATATACAGCAACCCCAAATCTCCTAGACAACTTGATTCTTAAGACACGCCAGAATGTCATTTTTGTTATGCTGTGTTACTGGTTTGACTTTGAAGGAAGGTTATAATTTTAATTTGAAAACCGCATTGCTTCGTTTTGAAAATAATTTTGTATGGGAGAAAATATTTCTAAATATGTGAGATAAATGTCCTACAACCACTATTACCACAAAGTGGATTATTCGCACTTTTTTGCAACAGCTATATTCCGCACATCAAAAGCCGACCCGACCGACAATGTCACAGACAACGACCACATCGCACTCCTCCCATGCTGGGTTTTCGGAAAACTCTTGCATGAAATATTGCTGCCTCTCAGCTTGGCACAAAATTGGCAGTCAGTGCGCTTTCCTTCTTTGGCACGTGTTGTACCTATATCCTAGTAGATTCATGAGCCCGGAGAGAGTGGTGCTGTTAGCAGCTTTATGTTTTATCGGGCCCATTTCGACATTGACCATCAAGTCGAATATCACAGCGGGGAAGATACTCTTGTTGGCGATGGGACACCAACAATCACGTCGTTTGCATGGAGATGTGGTTTGGGTTGGTATGGGTTAATCTGGTGATATGCCAGTATCTTCGGGTTTCTCTTCAGTAGAACATGGAGACCACTAAAATGTAATTATGGTGTAGAAGACTTCAGAACGACCCGTTTTTGCAAATATGTAGAAAAACTATTGAAACTTTTTTGCAATCTACTACAGTCAACCCTCCATGAGTCGATATTGAAGGATATTCATGGAAATATCGAGTCATGGAACAGCAATGCTACGTTTGAGGGGACCATCATAGTAAACATGAAATTTAATTTTTAATATGGTTCCATGAGTCGATATCGAGTAATGGAACATCGACTCATGGAGGTTTAACTGTACTGATGACACGCAGGCTTCGTCCTTTGGCGGAGAGGCCTGTGTCATCCACAAACAATTATTTTAGACATGCTTGAGGTAACTCAAGTAAATTAAATGTGAAAATATTGAATAATATTTGTTTCGAAATGCTGCCTTGAGGAACACCAGTTCGAACAGGAAGTCTTTCAGTCTTAATAAGTGGCACCTAGTACTTTCGCAAACACTTGTACCGCGTCGATTTGTTGTTCAGAAAAATTGTGTATCACATCGAGTTGATTAGGTTTGCAGAAAGAATTTGTGTTTGCACAGCACAAAAGTCATCAGAGCCTAACTCTTTGTCTGTATTGATACTCATGTAGCATAATTAACAAATGGAAAAATTATTTAATTATATTATTTGTACATCAACCAGTACTTCAAATTATTCTAAAAAAAGCATCACTAGCATGACTAACTTTTCATAATATATTACTTGAAGTGCAATTTCCAACCCACTAATGATAGAAAGAAAATAAAACTAATTAGAAATCAGCAGCACAGCTTCGCTGATTTTATACTATAGAACCACTCTACATTGAAGTGGAAATTTATACCGATTTGGGATCAAAATCAACATCATCGATGAATGCAGCTGACATTTTGTTGGAACCCTCGGAAGCGTGAACCGAAACGAAACGAAACCCGTCGAATTGAATTATCAAGTTATGCAAAATAATTATGAAAACGAGGATGTTTAGAACACGATCGTCATCCAATCAGTGCGCCCGAACAATCACTTATGGCATCGAATTATCATTCAATCAATTTCCTCTCATGAAATCATTTATCGCATCGGAAGTGATTCTCGGCACGTATCTTTCGCTGTTCGCATGAGCTGCCTTATGCAAACATACACACAGTCACAGTCATTTATCATCGTTTATGCTATCATCTCCTGGGGGCGAAAAGAGGGTCACAGGTCAGAGGTCAGAGGAATCAACTGCTATATCTTCACTCTGGATAGATTCTTGCACATGAGCTCGATACACTTGTTTCGCGTTGGCGGCAAAGAAAGTATAAAACTGATTTTCCGATACATCGCGTTTTATCCACGATGCTCCGCCTGGACCAGCTTTTCCTCAACGTTAGGTGGATCACGGTGCTCCATTTACCGTTATGACAAACAAATATTGGGCATCACAACTTTTACCACCTTTCTCTTATAAGCAGGGGAAATTAACTCACCTGTGAAAAATCTGAACTGATACGGCAAATGAAATGTAGGGGAAGACGGGGTAAGACCGCCCGCCTAAGCAATTTAATTCATATGTCAAAATCAAGAATCAACAAAAACTTTTTCGACGCAGCATGAGGTTTCTTAAAGCATTACGCATGATCAAAAAATATCATAGGTGTTGTATTTAAAAAAAATATATTCGTTTCTTGAAGCTTAAAAAAGTGATGTCTTATCACGATTATTTTTAGCGACGGGGTAAAAGCGACCTGAGAGAGACTCGAGGGTTATCAACGTCATATGCAGCCTAGAGGTGCAATTGCTCCTACGGAGCAAACACCACAGATGCTGGAGGGCATCATCGAGGGGCTCTTTCCGCGCCACAACCCTAGCCCATGGCCTCCTTTTGTAGGACAGCCGGGGATTGGGGCTGGCGATGAGGATAGAGTAACCGATGAGGAACTTGTAGGGATTGCAAAATCCCTAAGCATGGGGAAGGCACTAGGTCCGGACGGAGTTCCAAACCTGGCCTTCAAAGTCGCAATCTTGGAGGCTCCCGGTATGTTCAGATCTGCTATGCAGATATGCCTGGACGAGGAAGTATTTCCAGGTGCGTGGAAGAGGCAGAGCCTGGTACTATTGCCAAAGGCGGGGAAACCACCCGGTGACCCGTCGGCGTATAGACCAATATGCTTGATTGACACGGTGGGGAAAGTTCTCGAGAAGATCATCCTCAACAGACTGTCGATGTACACCGAGGGTGTAAATGGTCTCTCAAGCAACCAATTCGGCTTCCGGAAATGGAGGTCCACCGTAGACGCTATTCTGACGGTTAAGAAAACCGCTGAGATAGCTCTCCAGCGTAAGAGGAGGGGTATTCGCTACTGCGCAGTAGTGACTCTGGATGTAAGGAACGCATTTAATAGTGCCAGTTGGGCGGCTATTGCTGATGCGCTCCTGCGTCTGGGGATACCCGAGTACCTGTACAAGATTCTCGGAAGTTACTTCCAGAATCGGGTATTAGTCTATGACACAGAGGTGGGTCGGAAGTGCTTTCACATATCCTCAGGAGTCCCGCAAGGTTCCATCCTGGGTCCGGTGTTATGGAATGTCATGTACGACGATGTGTTGAGATTAAGATTCCCGGCGGGTGTGGTCATCGTTGGCTTTGCCGACGATATTACGCTGGAGGTCTACGGTGAATCGATCGAAGAAGTGGAATTGACTGCAGCCCACTCGATCGCAATTGTGGAGGAGTGGATGAGCTCCAGGAAACTGAAATTGGCTCACCACAAAACTGAGGCTGTTGTTGTCAACAACCGAAAGTCGGTGCAGCAAGCGGTGATCAGTGTAGGCGACTGCACAATCACTTCGAAGCGCTCCGTCAAACACTTGGGGGTGATGATCGACGACAAGCTTACCTTCGGTAGCCATATCGATTATGCCTGCAAGAGAGCCTGCACAGCTATTGTGGCGCTGTCCCGGATGATGTCCAATAGCTCTGCGGTGTACGCCAGTAAGCGTAAGCTTCTGGCCAGTGTCGCCTCGTCCATACTGAGGTATGGTGGCCCGGCTTGGGGCACGGCTTTGAGTACCGATAGCTACCGTAGCAAGCTAGAGAGTACTTATAGGCTAATGTGCCTGAGGGTTGCGAGCGCGTACCGTACCGTGTCACACGATGCACTCTGTGTCATCACCGGTATGATGCCTATTGGTATCCTTATCATGGAAGACATAGAGTGTTTCGAAAGGCGCGGCACAAGAGGCATACGCAGGACTGCCAGACTGACCTCCATGGTCAAATGGCAGCGTGCGTGGGACAGTTCCACCAAGGGAGTGTGGACTCACAGGTTGATTCCGAGGTCAGATATCTGGGTCAATAGGCACCATGGGGAACTAACATTCCACCTTACACAGGCCCTTTCGGGCCATGGATGCTTTAGACAGTATCTACACCGTTTCGGTCATGCGGGTTCTCCCGAATGTCCAGTTTGTGCAGGTTTAAAGGAAACGGCGGAACACGTTTTGTTCGTGTGCCCGCGTTTCCGCACAATGCGTGACCGCATGTTTGCCACATGCGGTCGGGACACGACTCTGGACAGTTTGGTCCAGAGGATGTGTGCAGACGAGTTTGGCTGGAATGCCGTTTCATCGGCTATCACCCACATCGTCTCGGAACTCCAAAGGAGGTGGCGTGTGGACTCGAGGAGTGACTAGTGCAAACGCTAATCAACAGGTGGTCCAAGGGTTCGCAGTCGGCTACGTAGGTCATACCGGTGCCCTACGGTCGAAATCCCTTACAGCGATTAAGTGGCCGCGGGGAGAACATCCTGGTACGCTGCTGTCGTGGCGCCGGCCTACTGGGTGGATACGAGCCTCTGGTTGTTCGGGGCAGGTGGAGGCCCCTTCGTCAGCAATCCCAGCTGGTGCTAGCTGATAGGGCCTGAGCCTTCAGTAGGTCAAATTGCGAAGCCCGCAGTATCAGTTCTTGATACCTGCGGTGCAGCTGGGCGCAGGCTTAGTGGTGGACCCTGCCCGCTTTCAGCGGACAACGGGTGGTGAGGACCACCCGGGAAGCTGGCAATGCGCCTTGGTGGACCCCCCCTAAGCGTGTCATCGATGTTCGTTGCTGCATGGCTACGCAGCTAACCTGGAGGATGCGATGTGCAATAGCCCCTCTCCGAAGCAATGCCTTCTTGGTGGTCCCGGAGAGACGAAGGGTTTGGCGGCAATGGAAATGGTTTAGTGGGTCGGGGGTGTAGTCCTGTTTACTGCTTGTATGTAGTAAATGGTCCCCAACCCTACACTCCCGGACCTCGGTCCGGAGTCTGTTGAGCAGATTATCCCCCAATTGCTTAGAAGGAAAAAAAAGACTGGATTTGCACGTCAAACGCAAACAACAATACCATTCTAGGAATATTGCGGAAATATTAGAAATATGGTAAAAACTCTAGAATTGGGGTGGGAATGGGATTCCGTATTAATCTCTTGGAATTCTGTGGCTATCTTTGTGACTGTATTTATGTAAGAATATGTAAGATCTATGCGGTTGGATTCCTGCGAATTATTGTGTGAATATTTGTAATTCTGAAAATCAATCTTTGTAATTATTGTAAACACCTTTAAGATTCTGTTGATCTCCAGTTCAGTTGGAATTTCAAAGCAAAGCTTTAATATAAACCTTTTGAATGTCGGTAAATATTTTATAGATTTCAATGGGATATTTTGAGAAATCGATAAGAATTTTAATAGTTTCAAAAGGAACCCTGGTATTTTATGGGAAGATCCTCATTGAATTCTAACGACTACCAATGGAATCACTACAATTCTCATAAAAATCTTTACATTCTAAGTTCTAGAAATTCCAAGGATACTTTCAGAAACCCCACCAAAATAACGAGAATATCACAGAAACTCTTAGAACTTCCGGAATTCAACATGTTGTTAAGAAAACACACGGGGAGCATCAAAATTCTACCGCAATTTCACCAGAATCTCAGTACTGGTGCTAGAAATTATGTGGTGCCTAATTTGATAGCTGTAATCTCAAGATCTCTTCATAGATGTTGTTGCTGTCAACACTGTTCCGCAACGCAACGTAATGACGTTTTGACGAAATGTTTTACTGCGATATGTCAGCAGAGAAGTTATTCTTTTTTTTTAGTTTCTTTATTAGTATCATTCCAAACATTACATTCATTATTTCTTATATCTAGGTGTTCTGTGTTATTAGGCAACACTATCATCCTAATTTGGTAATACAAATCTAAGATTTTATTAACATTTTGTTAACAACATATTACATTTCATTTGCCGTAGCAGTTCAAATTTTTTACAGATTAGTTGATTTCACCTGCTTATAGGAGAAAAAAAAACGTTTTCAATATACTTAACCTAACTTAACCTAAACATATAACGCATTAATCGTGGCAATAGAAGATTGTAACGATTTTTGCCTGAAATTATTGATTATTTTATTTGACATTTGTTCCAATGTTTCAACATTGGATATTCTATGTAGCTCATTAGTACTATACCAGGGAGGAAGCCTCAGAATCATTTTCAAAATTTTATTTTGAATTCTCTACATAGCTTTCTTCCTGGTATCACAACAGCTAGCCCATATTGGTACAGCATACAACATGGCTGGCCTGAAAATTTGTTTGAATATCAAAATGCCAAACACTGTCGAATGCTTTTTCTATGTCTAGAAGAGCAAGACCAGTAGAATAGACTTCAGATTTGTTGGAACGGATCAAATTTGTTACACGTAAGAGTTGATGAGTGGTCGAATGTATGGCGGAATCCGAACTGTTCATTGGCAAAAATTGAATTTTCGTTGATGTGGGCCATCATTCTGTTCAAAATAACCTTTTCAAAAAGTTTACTGATGGAGGAAAGCAAACTGATTGGACGATAGCTAGAAGCTTCTGCATGATTTTTGTCTGGTTTTAAAATTGGAACAACCTTAGCAATTTTCCATTTGTCAGGAAAATAGGCTAATTGAAAACATTTGTTGAATATATCAACTAAAAATGATAAGCTACTTTCTGGAAGTTTCTTGATGAGGATGTAGAAAATTCCATCATCGCCAGGAGCTTTCATATTTTTGAATTTTTGACGTTGGATAACGTCTTACGGCAACATACTGGGGTACAATTTCGAAAAACGAAAAATCGCTCGCGTCACGAAAAGTGGTTAGATTTTAACTGTTAATAACTTACTAACGCCCGGATAGATTTTCAAGATTCTTGCACCAATCGATTGGAAATCTTTCTACGAATCTACTCCAACAATAAAAACTATTGATTTTCATGACTAAACTATTGAAAAATTGGAAAATATCAAGGTATGTCTTATTTTCCATAGAAAAGCACATTTTTCTTGCTGTTATAAGGTTTTGACGTTTTGACGTTTACATGCACACGCAACTTTAACATCGATTTGAGCAAAGAGGAGAACCGTAATCCGGGGTATCATTGATCAGCGGGGTAACATTGATCGGAATGACTCACCTCGTAATAAGTTGCGTTAACTTTATGCGTAAATTTGTCAAGTTTCCGAAATAATGATTTCAATGGTTAAGGATGACACTACCAAAGATTCATGTCTCACATAAGTTCTGCAAGCGATATGAGCAAAGAAAATGCGGTTGTCTTTAAAAATGGCATTGCCAAAAACGATTCCGCTATCAAAACTTTGATAAGTATGTTCAACTAGGCAACATTAACGAATTACTGTTAAGAATGTAGAATTCTCTTAGGAAATTGCCTACCTTTAGGAGTATTCCGCTGTTCGAGGTGTTTTTAATTTTAAAATAACTCAAAAAGTAAATGAGATGTAAGCGTTTGGACATCATATTCGGCTTCAGGGGCCATGATTTATGTAAGTAACGCACGGTGTGTTTCGTAGAACAAGTTTATTACAAAAAAATAGGTAAGTCTGAAACTTCTCCACAATAAAGTTTAGGTTTCTCGCGTTCATTTGCTGCTAAAACCAAAATAATCGGTCGGGGGGTCCAGAGTAATTTTTTTTTGTTTGATTTCGAGAGACTTGCACATATGTTTGAATTTGCCTATCTATGTGTTTATGTACATTAGGGCGGTTCAAAATTAAAAAATGTTTGAGAATTCAATCTCACATATATTCCTTATTATCCTTACTATAAAAATAGTGTTCTGTGAAATTCGCAGCTTTCTAGGTGGTGTTTTAAGGTGGCCCAAAGACAATGTAGGTTTATATGGAAATTACTATGAAGAAATTTTGAGGTATGTTCCAAACACGCTTGTACTGTAATGTCAGTACAAACTTATTATTCCATTGTAAAAGCCCATTATTCAAACCATAATAAAGAAATTTGCTGAAGTGAGAAATTTAATTCGACAGATAGCAGAAGAGATATTCATGAGTTTGTTTGCTATTATTTAGCTTAACCCCTCTATCGGCAGCTTCATTTTTTCAGCACAAAAATGTATTTAAATCGCGATAACTTTTTTGTTTCTCTATATTTTTCCACCATTTTTCACAACTTTTCAAAAAACTCTTCTACTTTTGGAATCTATGTCGGTATTGACCATTGGTCAACTGGTTTTAAAAATATTTCGGTGTTCCTTGGGGGACCGACACTTCCCATATAAAATTTCAATATGATGTTGTAAGAAGTTTTCAAGATCTCGTAACGGCTAGAGTGGTACCAAAAACATAAAAGCTCATTGCTCAAAAACAGTTACACCGATTTATTTAATTTCTTTACAATAGACTTTCATCAAAGTTAAGTTTTGAAAAGCGAATAACCGAATATGAGAAAAAATCTGTAGCCAGAGATATTTACGAGAGTTATGGCTATGCGTCGGTCCCCCAAGGAATTTTGCAATATCTCCGAATATAGATGACCAATGCTCAAAACCGATACAGATTCTGAAAAAAAGAGAGTTTTTAGAGAAGTTGTGGAAATTTTTTTTCAAAAATATTGAGAAACAAAATAGTTATCGTGATTTGAATATTTTGAATAAATGAAGCTGCCGGTAGAGGGGTTAATATGGGGTTATAGTACTGCAAACAAGTACAAAAATCCCAAACCCATTTTGGCCTCATGATGTTAGTTTCTAATATTTTCATAAGCACTGTGCCATTAAGAAAATAACATAAAGAATATAAGATTTGAAACTTCTCAAATACCATCCAAATTAGCGTATTTTTCAGCACCATGGGGCAAGTATATTACATGCCTTATAATCACATGCGAAGCCCTCTACTAGTTAATTCGAATAACTGAAATTGTGTTGTTTGAAAGGCGGATAAGTCACTTTTGTATCTGAGTAAAAAGAGAAATCTCGCATAACTTATAATCTCGTCCTAAAAGCCATAGCTTGTTATTACTGAGCAAACGAATAGATTTACACTTTATTTCAAAATGCTACGACGAAGAGAAGATCCTCCTCTGTCTCCCAGCGGTGACAGTTTTTATTTTGGTCCGTTTATCTGCTTAATAACAACGAGCTACACACTCGGTTATCAATGGTTTTATGGGTGAATAGACATAGAAGCCAAACTTCGAATTTTCAAAAGCACAAGTCTAGAGAAGCAGACAACCGGTAACTCACTGGTCACTCGCTGGTGGCGACTAATCAATAAAATGTTCAACGCAAAATGTTGTCAGGTTCTCAAGATACAAATCTACAAACAAGCTCTTGAAAATTCGAGGTTTGATATCGATGCATCTTCACCTATTAAAAATATTTCCTTATAACTTCTTACATCATTATGACCAATTTAAGTACGATTTTCAAGGTTTTTCGTGGACAAGAACTAAAATGACGTTTGAGACAGTTTTGCAATTATGCGTATATCATATGTCATATATGCTTATTACAGCTCTTTTGAGCAAGAACAACTTTACCTTCCAAGCCAAGTGGTTCAAATGGTTTGATCTTGCAGTTTGTCCCGTATCTATGTTCAACGCAATGTGTGTCGGTACAAAAACACATATCCATGAATACTTCACACAAAATAAAAAAAAAATGTTCTGGACCCCCCGACCGATTATTTTGATTTTGGTCGCAAATGAAAGAGCAAAGTCTAATTGTTTTTAGTTCGAAATTTCAGACTTACCTATTTTTTTGTAATAAAGTTACTCCTCAAAGACACCGTGAACGACATTTTCAATATTAACGAGCGTTGATTACATTGATGATCAATGTTACCCCATATCAGCTAAATGAAAAAATCACATAAAACATTTTTGTAAACATGCTTAAATCTTTCAAAAAACAAAATACAGTATATAGTTACGAGCTATGGGCGGCAGTACTTGTTTTAAAAATATGAAACTCACAACATTTACATTTTTGGATGAAATATTTAAGAAATATCCTAAAAACTGATCAATGTTACCCCGGATTACGGAACATAGAGTTCGCGGTTCATGGAGAAGTACCTCAACCTCAAACTGGCTTCGAAACTCACTAAAGCAACCAATTTTAGTGGATCATGCTTGGACCTAACGTTCAACCGGAATATTTGTTTAAAGAGCAAGAGTTACCGCTCATGCTTCTTCTTCCATCGACCGATTCTATCGGTGTTGAAGTGGTAACCGTACCAACCAAATAATAACACACAATGTCCATAATAGATCAGAATTGACATGCAACAAATAGTATGAAAATTGATTAGATTTTTATAAGTAGAAATCTTTCATAAGTTCGTGACGGTCTCAAGCCAGGAAATAGGATAGGCTAACGTTATCCAACGTCAACTTGGCGGTCGTATCTTGGAAACAACCTCTTACTTTTTAATAATAGTTCTCACTTTTTCCAAATCAGTCTCCCAGGCATTTTCGAAAACGTTCTCTCGATTGAGAATATTTTCGAAGTCCTGAGTAACTTGATTTTCAATTGGACTAGTAAGTCCTAAATTAAAATTGTGCGCACTTTCAAACTGCATAGCAAGTTTTTGAGCTTTTTCACAATTAGTTAGTAATAATTTGTTTTCCTTTTTCAATGCCGGTATTGGCTTCTGAGGTTTTTTCAAGATTTTAGATAATTTCCAAAAGGGCTTAGAGCCAGGGTCCAATTGATAAATTTTATTTTCAAAATTTTTGTTTCTTAAATCTGCAAAACGTTTCTTGATTTCTTTCTGCAAATCCTGCCATATAATTTTCATAGCAGGATCACGAGTGCGTTGAAATTGCCTTCTCCTCACGTTTTTAAGACGGATCAAGAGTCATCGTCTATAATCACGGATTCAAATTTTACTTCACATTTTGGAATTGCAACAATGGAATTTGTTAAAGTTTCAAGAGCATTGTAAATATCAAGTTTAGTTTCTAAAGAAAAGTTAACATCAAGATTAGAATCAACATACGTTTCATATAAATTCCAGTCGGCTCGTAAATAATTAAAAGTGGAGCTGATAGGATTGAGAATCGCTTCATGAGATATTTGAAATTAGAGGGATTTTATTTTTAAAAATCCCGGGATTCCCCGGGATCCCGGGACAAAAATCAAATGCTTCCAAAACGACTATAGAGCGGCCGGAGCGGGTATTGAAGCAATGTTTAGTTTTATAGAGCAGTTTCATAATAATCAAACCAGTTTTTAAGGTTAAGTTGAATTATAATAGACAAAAACAATCCTAGATATCATTCATCAATATTTATCTACACAGTTCGAACGAAACGTGTAAATTTCTGAGACATATAATGCACATAATTGGAGCGTGGAGTATCATGCATATTTACATGATATGTCATGCAAACTTCAATGATATGTCATGTAAACTTCAATGATATGTCATGTAATCCAGCTGGATTCTGAGTGATTACATGACATATAACACATTTTTACATGATTTCAGACTTAAATTTACATGACGTTATGTTTACATCGTATAAATGAAGTTTACATGACGTGTAATCTTCATTATTTTTAACTGTGTATCTGCAGCTGAAGTCTATGAGAATTTATTAAAGTTAATTTGAAACAAAAATCTAACGTGATGCATAAGGTATAGGTGTAGGTGTTACCAATCATTCTCAAAATTTACCAAACCTTTTAAAATCTACTCTTATGAATTTATTTATATTCTTGTGTAATAAGGTATCTTCATGCATTGAAATTATTGGCATGACAGCCACAGACATGTTAGTCCCAGAAAAATGTTAAAGTACACCGTACAAACTAAAACGGTTACGATAAGATAAAATGACATAGATAAAATTTTAATATGATGGAAAATTCAACCACCAAAGCATTTGTTGATTAATGAAACAAACCGTAGAGAAACCTGTTAAAGTTTATTGAAAATTACGTTACTTGCAGACTAGATAAAAAAAGCATAAGTGGCCTCAAACCTCAATAAAAACGCTTATTGAGTAAGCTAAGTTCAATAACTAAAATACATTCTCGCATTACATCCCAGAAAATCATGCAGCTTGTTTTTGCCATTATTAGAAAATAATACAACAATATTTTCTAGTTCAACATCCAATTTCGGGAAATCCCGGGATATTCGAAAATATCCCGGGATTCGGGATTTTTTAGATCCCGGGATTTCCCGGGATTCCCGGGACAAGACCCTCTATTTGAAATGTAACAGGCACATGATCAGAATCAAAATCAGCATGAGTAACTAATTGGCTACAAAGATGACTAGAGTCGGTTAAGACCAAGTCAATCGTAGATGGGTTTCTAGAAGAGGAAAACATGTAGGGTTATCAGGGTATTGAATTGAGAAATATCCTGAAGAGCACTCATCAAATAAAATTCTGCCGTTGGAATTACTTTGAGAATTATTCCATGACCGATGTTTGAAATTAAAGTCACCAATGACAAAAAATTTTGACTTATTGCGAGTCAATTAACGCAAGTCAGTTTGGAGCAAATTTACTTGCTGCCCAGAGCATTGAAAAGGCAAATAGGCAGCTATGAAAGTATATTTACCAAACTGTGTTTCAACAGAAACACCTAAAGTTTCAAAAACTTTAGTTTCAAATGATGAAAACAGTTGATGTTTTATACGCCTATGAATGATGATTGCATATGGGGCATGTGGGGGAGCCCCACCAAGTCGATCATTACGATAAACAAAAAAAGTTAGGATCTTTTTTTAGTTTGGATCCAGGTTTTAAATAAGTTTCGGTAATAACTGCTATATGCACGTTTTTAGCTGTAAGAAAATTAAACAGCTCGTCCTCTTTACCATTCAGAGAACGAGCATACCAATTTAAAATATTTAAACTATTATTTGGATCCATTAGAAAAACGTAATCCAATAACAATTTGATTTGTAAATTTTACACCAACTTGGACTGCTTCAGTCATAGTGGTGGCTTTGAACATTGCATCAATCATTAGATTCAATTGTTCAGTTAGAAAATTAAAATCAGAGGCAGACATATCACTTGAAGTGGGTATATCTGATGATTTCCCATTGGAATTTTCGGTAGACGAAGAAGCGGAGTAGGAATTACCTGTGGCGGTAGGGTTTTTCCCTTTGATTCGAAACAAGTAGAATGGGTACTCATAGTACGAACAGGGGAGGAGTTCAAATTACCTGCTAAGATATCAGCAAAGGATTTTCCGTGGATACATTCGAAATTGAAAGATTCGAACGGCTAACCAACGGATTAAAATTTGTTTGTGAATGAGCATGATTATGATCTTCCTGGTGGGTATGATTCCTAATCAAGCGATCGTTAACTGAAAAATGAGCATTGTTCGATACTCTACCAGGCAAATTCCGGAAACGACTGTTATCGTAACGGATATTATCCTTCATCTGCCTGGCACGAGCGACTCTCTTGCGTGAAGTGCATTCCCAAAAGTTAGCTTTATGAGGGCCCTTGCAATTGGCGCATACAAACTTTCTGGTATCTTCTTTCACAGGACAGACGTCCTTAACGTGAGAAAAACCTCCGCAAATCATGCATTTAGCATTCATGCGACAATTTTTTGTACCATGACCCCACTTTTGGCACCGACGGCACTGAGTGGGGTTCTGGTAATTTCCTCCAGGTTTCTGGAAATGTTCCCATGTCACACGGACATCGAACATAAGTTTTGCTTTTTCTAAAGCTTTAATATTATTTAGTTCTTTTTTGTTAAAGTGAACTAAATAAAATTCTTGAGAAAGCCCTTTCCGAACAATGCCAGATTGGGTTCTCTTTTTCATAATGATTACTTGGACTGAAGTTGAAAATTTTGATGGCTATTTGTCAACAATAACGGTAAATGAAGCACCGTGTAGATGCTATGGTATGATAGCCTGATGGTTATCAGATTAACCTCACAGATCGTGACTGAGACTCGGGATGAAACAATGTGAAAAATATATTACGCCTACAGAATAGATATACACGGGGAGGAAGACAAAGAAAAATCGGGACACGTTGCCCAATGCAAATATGTACGAAACTATTTTCTGCTGCTGGCAACAGCTATGGCAAATATGTATACGGATTCCTCTTCATTTTTTTTTTCGTTCCGGTCCGCCACCAGGAAAATTCGCTTCAATATCATCAGCTCCGTTTATAGGTTACGTGATATGAAATCGTAAACTGATTCTTTCGTTTGTTGCTGCGCTGCTTTGATTGGTGGTATTCAGTAGGTGAAGGAAGAAAGACTGCTTTGGCGTAGGGGGTAAAGGACAACTTTTCTTTGTACGTTCAATGTCTCATACGCATTAGAAGCATTTTACTCGTGGATTATTACAGATTATATTGTTATGGTTTTTGAATATCAGAGTAACTGCTATGTTTCCGAATATTACATTATTGGCAGATCGTATGACATGATCCCTCAGTACCAGACAGCATCTAATACCGTACAAAGTAGTAACATTGAGAAATCATGGTCCAATCAAGATGGTGCATTTGAAGAAAAGAAAGCTATTACGGAGATGGAGAGTAATGTTTGCATAGAATATCCTATTCTTGAAATATGCATGATTTAAATAAAAAATAATAAAAATGTTTGAAAATCGTTAAAAAGTTGACGTATCGCCTTAAATATTAGCCTAGTTAGTAATTATTTTGAATACAGCAAAATAATTTAAATCACACAAGCTTAATCGGATGTACAGTCGACTCTCCACATCTCGATGTTCTATATCTTGGTATCTCTCCTTATGTCGATGATTTCTTCGGTTCCTTCAGTCTGCATACATTTTCACTCTGCATATCTTGATATTCTTCTTATATCGATATCTCCATATCTCGATGTGCTTCTGTTGATTTTTTGTTCCAAATTTTCTCTCCACATGTCGATATGACCATAATCAAAGCTGACTAGACTAGATTTTAATGATTCAAAACAATTTCAGAACGTGAGATGACGTCTGCTTGTTTATTATTTTCCTGGTAAAGCGAAGTATGCACTTCAACAGAAAAGTAATCGCCTATCTCGATGCGTGGGAAATTTCTTGCAAGAAATGCTCAAGAAAAGCATTTTTCTTTGATCGCAGTATGCAGTTGAAAAGAAATGTCATTGCAAATGGAGCTGACTGTAGGAAATTTCTTGAACATTTCTTGAGCAGAAATTTTTACTTTTCTTGAGCGAAACAGCATACCTAGCTTAACGGAGTGATTTTCAACCTAGTGTTCATTAAAAATGTGTTCTTTGTCTCGATTTCTCTGTATCTCGATGGTGCCTTCGATATCGAGATGTGGAGAAGCGAATGTCATTAAATTTTGAAGGTTTGAATGTATGCTGAAGCATGTTTGAACTAAATGTTGTCAAATTACAATTTATGTCAAGCACCTCCTGTCCCCAAGCTTTGGACAGCTTGATTTGTTAGATGATATCTTTGTAATTCTTGAACCGGTGTCTCAAACTACATTCATTTTTCATGGATTCCGTCTATCATGGTGTCAAACATGCAATAAATATAAGAAGAATGAACAATCCTATGTTGTTCGGATTATAATAAAATGTGTTATTTTTCGTCATATATGAAAAGGGGTTTTTGATGGACATCTTGCAAATTCAGTAATATTCAATTTTTCTTGTAAATGTTGCAAATACAATAAATTCGCTATAAAAAATATTCATGGAGTAAAACCATTCGACGATGTACAGACAAACAGAAAGCGGGCCATTTCCAGATTGTATCCAGTACTGGGAGCCACCTTTTATGATTGATCAATTTGGTACTAGAATACATCATCAAAATGTAAAGGCAAAATTCATATTTATATTTTGTACGCTATTTCTATTTTTGTACGCTATTTTAACTTTATACGTTACAAAAATGATAATATTTATCATAAATGGGTTGCAGGATCAAATAAAACCAATATTTGGTGGCTGAGTGTCCGGTACTGTGGATCTCCCCCAACCTCGATAGTCCGATTAATCACTCACCTGAATGGCCATCACCCCGAATGACCAACACCCGGGAAGGTCACTTCCCCAAATGGGCACTGACCTGAATGACCATTATTCCGAATTTATTAAAACAGATGTTATTCTACTCACCTTTGTTTACATTGCTAACTTTATTATTTAAGGGTGGGTATTCCATCTTGAATTAACAGCTTTGATATTGGTACTGTAAGACCGAATAATAATTTTATTATGAGCATTTCTTATTTTAAACAAATACTGTTCTTTTATATCTTGCTTTTATGTGCAATAACTTTGTTGGCGTCATTTCGTTGTACCCTTGTTACATCTTAAACTTTGTAATAGTTCCAGATTTCTGTTTTTCTGGTTGTCGAGTACGATTTTGAGACAAGTTAAACTGGATTAGAATTTAACTACACTCCTGTGTAAAAGTTTGGGATACCCTTTAAGAAATATACAAAAAACTTGTTTTTTAACTTTTACCATAACAGCCTTCTTCACATTTTGGTTATTGCGGTATTGAGTAGTTTATTTATTCTGCTAGTTATATGTTTAATGTTAATGTTTTATTTCCGCAAATCTCTCATACTGATAGCTTTTGAATTTGTGCTCTAAAAAAAATCAAAGTGAGACATTGTTCTATTTTTTGAAACATTTGAAAAATTCTATATTGGGTTACTACCAGACATCGGTCGTAATCTCAATTTTAAAAAAGGTAATTTTGAAAAATTGAAAAAAAAAAACAATTTAGAGAATTATTACTTACTACCTGAGGTTTTGGTTAAATATGTTTGATTTGCACGTTAACGTACCTGAAAAGAAAAGACAAGTAAATTTTATTAGTTGTGATCATTTGTAAATATGGTATGTCAATGATGCCATGCTCATCATGTTATAAATAAACCAACTAATAGACGTATTTTCTATTGAAAACATCAATATCAACAGCAGATCATATCTGATAGTTAGCATAGCACCAACTTAACAGATCATAGACAACTATCAACTCCATGACTCGACCTTAGAGAAGTTTAAGATTCATGACCATACAGAGCAACTTGAATAATAGGGTAACGACTGTTTATTTCGTTCTTAAACGCTAACAGGTGGCGCCAGCGGCAAAAAGTACAGACAACAATCTTTAGAACATTCATTTTCTTTCACTGGCCGCCGAGCGACGACACTGTTGTTTATATTCCACCCACTGATCGCGCTACGCTGGATTCTCAAATTTCTCAAACTTTCAACACAAGCGCATGGAAGAATGGTAGTCGGAGAACTGTCAAAACGTATGGAAAACAATGAAAAACGTAAATTACTTGAAATTAGGAAACTGGATCAAAAAAGTAGTGATTACAAATCAAGTGTAAAGTGAATACATAACTTTTTGTGTTTCGTTCATCTTCTGTGGTGCTTTCTTTGCTTCAGGATTTTGATTTTACTACCACTGAAAAAGAGCCATCTATTGCCTTTTCAGTTTTGAATATCGTCCTATTGTTCCCTACTTCTGTAAGCTACGGGAATTAAGCTTATTTCGAAGTCTGCAAAAATCCTTGTCGCACCCCAGACGCTTCTTCACCTCGCGAGTAACATCATTGTTGGATGTCGCTAGAGCTCCAATGTATATAAATTCTTCAACTACCTCAAGCTTACTAGAACCTAGCATCACTTCACTACCAACATTATCTATTGATTCACGTGGAGAATATATGCTGAATATTGTCTAATATTTGCTAAATGTTGGCTAACCCGCTGGATATGATACACCATGTGACTGTTGTCAAGTTTCCAAAAACGCGCCTTTGCTTAAAATTCCATACGGTGAAAGGTCCATGAAAGGAACAACCGCGTTCGATGAAACACCGCAATGTGTTATTTCCCACAAGAATGAAGTAAAAAGGGAACAAAACCGCGGTTGTTCGTTTCCTCTGGAGAACGCCGCGTGTTATTTTGAGCAAATGCGCTAATATCTAATCGAGCCCGATAACTTTACTCCGTCAAGCCTTGAAAATGTTCGCCAAAAACGACACTTCATGAAACAGCATTTCTCGTGGAATTATTTTCCGCAAACAAAACACTAATGAGTCATTTAATATTTTCATGAATGAATATTTTTGTGAATTGGTGCGTTGCTTAGTTCATTTGGTGCTGAACCTTGGTGATTTTGTGAAATTTATTTTCATTGGGAGAATAAAATATCAAACTCGCCCTTATTCCATATCATTCCACTTGTAGTTTTGCATCCGTCAACAACGAAACGAAATCATGCTCAGCCATGGACCGATGCACGAGTTCACTATCTGACGTTTGAGCGGTGCCGTGTCATTTACGTGACCATGGCAACAAGTGAATTCGGCACCGTTCAAACCTCAAATTAGTGAACTCGTGCTTTGGTTCATAGTGAACAATCGTACCGGCAGCGGCGGATGACCCCATGAACCAATGCACGAGTTCACTAATTTGACGTTTGAGCGGTGCCGAATTCACTTATTTCCATGGTCACGTAAATAACATGGCACCGCTCAAACGTCAACGAGTGAACGCGTGCATTGGTCCATTGCTTATGTTGAAAGTAGGTACACTCAGAAATAAAAATAGTCATAGAATTACTAAAGTTTATGCATTAATTACTATTTTCTATCTGCCTCTCTTTCATTCTGCTATGATTTTTTAGCCTAACTGTCATTTCGACTGGGTTGAAGCTTAGCGATGCTTCAACACAGGCGAATCGACAAATAGGAATAAAATTCCCTGCAGGATGAAAGAGGGCAGATAGAAAATAGTCATAAATTACTAAAATTCAGTCATTCTGTGACTATCCGTGTTTCTGAGTGTACGTGAAAATTGCGTTATCTGTCACTGCGGAGGGACTGGCTACACCTTATGTTGATAAGCACTGGATATTGAAACGCAACGGTCGGTGTGCTCTTGTGTTCGCCACGGTAGACAACCGTGCACGAATTTTACTGTCAACGAGATAGTGATCAGAGTCGATATTTGGACCTCTAAATGTCCTCACATCGTTGACATCCGAGAAATGCCGGCCGTCCACCAAAAGGCTGGTACAAGGATGGGGGAAAAGAGGAAGAATAAAGTCGAGTCTGGTACACGTCACCGAAGAAGGCCTTACAGTTAAGATCGAAATACGCGTATCTGTCAAACGGTACAAACTCTAGTGAGGCTTTAGGACATTTGGTCGAATGACATTTGGTCGAATGACGTTTGGTCGGATGCCCTTGGAACGTCTAGTCAAATGAAATTTTGTCGACCGGGCAATTGGTTGAAAAATTATTTTGTAATGGTTTATTGGGAAATAATTTTGTCCAACAGATATAGAACTAAACTGTATATTTTCCAAAATTGATTAAAATAGGGTTCTTTATTAGGCAATAATGAATCTATCTATATGATGTTAGGGGAAGACGGGGTAAGAGCGCCCGCCGGGGTAAGACGGACCACCTTCAGTTTGGCATGAAAATGGCGGTTTTCTTAATAGTTCACCAAGCACTTTCCAGAAACATAAGATGTTTGACATTCCGAACCGTTTAGGATGATGTTTACATTAAATTTTTCATAACAAATATCAAAAACAAAGTTTCTGCTTGTCGATATTGAATTTGATCTAAATATAACAGATGCTCACTTAAGCATTTCGGTAGGGATTTTTTTGTAAAAACATAACAAATTACCCTTCCATGCATCAACATAAATGTGAAATATACTTCAGAGAAGTGAAATATGAATTGTAAATATTTGGCTTTGAAATGAGGCCATAGTTGTGAAAATTGCGCAAACGGGGTAAAACCGACCACTGTTGATGGGGTAAGACCGCCACCACTAATTAATACCAAAAAATGTCCAAACCATTTTAAAAGTTGTAACTACGATTTCCATTACTATTTAAAGTAAGATGAAATCAATTTAGTAATAAATACCAGCCAAATCCGTATATTTTTCCATAATATGGGTTTCTCAAGATGAAAATAAGTAAACATCTAAGTTTATTTAATTAATAACTCCAAAAAATATTTTAATATCCTCGTTAATCAATGTAGAATTCATAGAACATCATACTTTTTAGAATCATAGGGAAATGATATATTTTTTCGCAAAATTTTGCACCAAAAACGTGGTGGTCGCTTTTACCCCGTGGGTGGGCGGTTTTACCCCGTCGCTAAAAATAATTGTGATAAGACAGCACTTTTTCAAGCGTCAAGAAATTAATATTTTTTTACAAATACAACACCTGTGATATTTTTTGAACATGCCTAAGGCTTCAAAAAACGACATGCTGCGTCGAAAAAGGATTTATTAATTCTTGATTTTGACATATGAATTAATATCCTTAGGTGGGCGGTCTTACCCCGTCTTCCCCTACATATGCTCTACAACTTGGTTCGAATATATGCCATTGTCTATATAGGATTAATTATTCTTGTCAATTATTTTATTTTTCTGCCGTTATGAATTCAAAGACGCGACGTTTTATTTCACTAAATTTTGTAAAACCCTAAACGAGATTGTGTCAAATACTATAGAAATAGTTTTCCTACGTTTATTTATTTATTTATTTATTTATTAATGTAATCCAACTGACTTTGTAAAGTCTAATTGAATATCTTAAACTATAAATTCCACAGCAAATTCGAAAAACGCATAACACTTACATCGTACCCCTACATTAGAGCGGTTCCACGCGAAATCGTCCATAAAATGCTGAAATCTGACATGTACCATTCCGATTTGGATGAAACTGCGCAGATGTATTAAGTATATGAGACGAAAATTATCTCATATAATTGGGGATCGTTTAGAATCGAGAGTAACTTCTGATAAGGGCGTATGTATTTTTGGCACCACCATTTAAAAAAATTGTACCTCGGATACCGTTTGTTATAGAGAAATAGTGTCTGAGGAGGGATGGTAGACAATCAAATAGGCTTTGTAAAAAAAATATACACTGAAAAAAAAATACTTTTATTTTCATGAAAAAATCGAAATTAAACCTTAAAACACAAATTGCAAAAAATAAGTATCTTCGATTTTTTTTCAAATTTTTTCTGTAAAATTTCAATGTAAAACCAGATGTTTTAAGCACAGTTTCAACATGGTGCAATCTAAAATAAAAAAGTTTTTCTAAGAGCAACTTTTGGTGCATTTCTGAAAATTCAATTTCTGGCCGTAGAAAAGACGATTTGATGCTGTAATATGATTCTTCATCCAAAAACAATTCAAAATGCTAATAACAATGATCGTCCTAAAACTAGCCGTTTTCTAGATATTTAGGATTCAATTATATTAATATCATAAAACTTAAGAAAATACGCCCGTTTCATAAGTTACTCCAGATGCTCCACCAACAATGTTACGTTTATCTCTTTCCACATTAATATCCCATGTTTTAAGGGCAGTTTCAACATGGTGCAATTTAAAATATTTTTTTTTTCTAAGGGCAACTTTTGGTGTATTTCTGAAAATTCAATTTCTGGTTATAGAAAAGGCGTTTTGATGCTGCAATATGATTCTTTATCAAAAAACAATTCAAAATTCTAATATCAATGATCTTCCTATAAGTTACCGCTTCAAGATATTTGGGATTGAATTATATTAATATCATATAACTTAAGAAAATACGCCCGTTTCTTACATTATTCCAGATGCTCCATCAACAATGTTACGTTAATCTCTTCCCACATTAATATCCCATCTGCTTTTTCTTTGACATTTAGACGGTTGGATGAACTTTTCGAAAGATACAGGATGATTGTTGGAATATTGTTGAGAATTAAAATAAGTATTACCACAGACAAACAGACGTAACACTGGATAAATTTCCATCGCCCACGAATTTAACGATCAGTTTAAAATACAACAGTTGTCAAGTTCACAACCAGAGGCGCGCGCGTCTTATTCCTTCGTGTTTGACATTTCACACTACCGCCACCTGTTGGACATGTGGCACAAAAAGTTATTTCGTTCAATAAGCTCACTAGATGGTGGTAGTATTTGTGGTCGAGAGAATTTTGTGAAAAATGTTCTAGGTGTTACTTCTGTTTGTCTGTGGTATTACGATGGAAGATGATAATATGAATGATGTTAAGGAGGGGAAGAACTTCTTAACCTTATTAATTTATTCTCACGATTATTGTACATAATTTTAATATTTTTATTTGTTTTAATATATATTGGTATAGATGCATTTAATATATATTGGTATAGATGCAGGATCGCACTTTTATTTACATTCTCGCACTTATGAAAACTGACTGCGCAGTCCAGTGGTGAACGAAATACCCAATAATGTGGAAAGAGATTAACGTAACATTGTTGATGGAGCATCTGGAATAATGCAAGAAACGGGCGTATTTTCTTAAGTTTTATGATATTAATATAATTCAATCCCAAATATCTTGAAGCGGTTACTTATAGGAAGATCATTGATATTAGAATTTTGAATTGTTTTTGGATAAAGAATCATATTGCAGCATCAAAACGCCTTTTCTATACCCAGTAATTGAATTTTCAGAAATACACCAAAAGTTGCCCTTAGAAAAAAATTTTATTTTAAATTGCACCATGTTGAAACTGCCCTTAAAACATGGGATATTAATGTGGAAAGAGATAAACGTAACATTGTTGGTGGAGCATCTGGAGTAACTTATGAAACGGGCGTATTTTCTTAAGTTAGCCAAACGGTCTTGTCTTAAAAAGTACTCTAAAAATCGAACAAATTTGCTTAGATCACGTTACATCACTTCCAATAGGAAATATAAAGTGTTGAATGAGGCACTTTTCTCCGCTTACCAGCATCGTGTACAACTAAATCTTAAAAACAACCCAAAGAAGTTCTGGAATTATATCGACGAGCAACGAAAGGAGAGCGGCCTACCATCATGCATGAAGCTTGGAGATACAGAAGTGTCTACTGTTCCGGATATCTGTCACGCATTTCAGAAGCATTTCCGCAGCGTTTTTTCGGATGAAATGTTGGATGATCTAGAAGTCTCAAAAGCTGCCAGCAATGCGCCTAACCTCCCAACTGTTGGCAATCATCCTACCGTAAGTAGCATAATGCTGGAGACGGCTATAAAATCACTCAAATCTTCCTCAAATCCTGGCCCAGACGGCATCCCATCTCTTATTCTGAAGAAGTGCTTTTCAGTTCTTCAGTTCCCTTTGCTTCACATCTTCAATCTGTCTTTACGTTGTGGATCATTTCCAGAAATCTGGAAGTCGTCGTATTTATTTCCTGTCTTCAAAAAGGGATGCAGACGTGTCATCTCAAACTATCGTGGGATTGCCGCCTTGTGTGCCACTTCCAAGCTATTTGAATTGGTTGTCATGGACTTCATTACTCACAACTGTTCAAGTTACATTTCGGAAACTCAACACGGATTCATGCCGCACCGATCAACCACAACGAACCTGGTATCGTATACATCCTTTATAACCCGCTGCATTGAAAAAGGACTTCAAGTTGATGCAATTTACATCGATCTCTCAGCGGCCTTCGACAAAATTAACCACAAAATTGCAGTAGCCAAACTAGAGAGATTGGGCTTCACTGGTTCCTTCCTTTCCTGGTTACAGTCATATTTGATCGGTCGTTCTATGTCTGTTAAAATCGGAGAATGCTTATCATCACCATTTCAAGTAACATCAGGGGTTCCTCAAGGAAGCCATTTAGGACCTGTAATTTTTCTTCTTTATCTTAACGATGTAAACCTGTCTCTTAAATGTTTCAAGTTATCTTATGCTGATGATTTTAAATTATTCTACGTCATCAACGACCACAACGACGCTGATTTTTTGCAATGTCAGTTGGATGTTTTTGTTGATTGGTGTAAGACGAACAGGATGGTCATGAATGCGACTAAATGTTCAATCATTTCATTCACTCGTAAACATAGAACTATATTGTCAGATTACCATATTTCTGACCACACATTGGAACGCGTAAGTTCAATCAAAGACCTTGGTGTCATCGTGGACAGCAACCTGTCATTCCGTGATCATGTCTCATATGTTGTTGGTAAAGCTTCCAAGAGTCTAGGTTTCATTTTTCGTGCCGGTAAACATTTTTCTGATGTTTATTGCCTTAAAACTTTATATTGTTCTTTGGTACGATCTAATCTCGAATATGCAGCTATTGTTTGGTCCCCACAATATCAGAACAGTATTTTACGTATTGAACGAATCCAAAGAAAGTTTATTCGATTTACGTTACGAAACCTACCGTGGACAGATCCCTCAAATTTACCAGAGTACAAAGACAGGTGTCAGTTAATTAACCTTAATTTACTCTCCACTCGTCGAAACCTTGCCAAACTTTTGTTCACCTGTGATGTGATACAGTCTAGAGTTGATTGTCCTGAACTGTTAGAAAAGTTTAATTTTGATATTCATCGTCGCGCACTCCGTTCTCACACATTTTTTCGACTACCTTTGTGTAGAACCAATTACGGTAGAAATGAAGTTGTAAATAGTATGTGTCGCTTGTTTAATCAGTACTGTAATGTCTTTGATTATAATCTATCTCGTGCAGTTTTGAAGACTCGCTTTGCTGTAGTGTTAGGTGTCTAGAATAAGATTCGATGTTTAAAAAGTGTATGTAAAATTAAGTATTAGATTAAGCTACGTCTTTGTATCATTTGGAATTGTGTTCTGTTGATATGAAAAGACGGGTAGGTTTTGTGCCTATTTGTAGAAAGAGGTTCAAATTGTTGGTCTCTACTCAAACGGGTTTTTCCCTACTCCTAAAAAATAAATGAAAATAAATGAAACCTGGATATTAATATAATTGAATCCTAAATATCTAGAAAACGGCTAGTTTTAGGACGATCATTGTTATTAGCATTTTGAATTGTTTTTGGATGAAGAATCATATTACAGCATCAAAACGTCTTTTCTACGGCCAGAAATTGAATTTTCAGAAATGCACCAAAAGTTGCTCTTAGAAAAACTTTTTTATTTTAGATTGCACCATGTTGAAACTGTGCTTAAAACATCTGGTTTTACATTGAAATTTTACAGAAAAAAATTGAAAAAAAATCGAAGATACCGTCGTTGGGGGTGACAATGGGTCAAAAAGGGATATGTACGACTCATTTATTGAATAACTATCGCAATTTAACTCCAATAAACTTCAAATTTGGTGTGTATGTACTTTGATGGTACATCAATAACTGTTCAAAAAATTAAGGAAAAATATTTATTCACAGCGGCACCACAAGTGAATGAAAAATGACCCAATCTCACCCCATAGAGGGGGTGACATTGGGTCACTGTAATTGAAATAACTTGTTTTTGAGAATTTGATGGCAAAACTTTTCACAGCTGAAAAATATTGATGAAATACGATGCAAACAAGACGAATAGATATCTAAGATGTTTCACAGCAGTGGCGCGGGAAGTGGGTAGGACAGGTAGGACATGTACTACGCATAAAAACACCTGGGTAGGACAGTCAAAGGATTGTCCTACCCACGATTCCATTTAAAAAAATGTAATAAAACTATTTATCATCTGTTCAATATACATACATACAAACTCGATCAAAGTCGTACTTATTCTTATGAAGGAATAAAGACACAACAATTTTCAAGGGCATCCTTAGAGAACTCCCTAAGCAGATTCTCTAAAAGTTCTTGGCTGATTCAGAATTGCCGTAGAAGGTTCTGGAAGTAGCTTTTAGTAAGTAATATTTAATGCAGATCATTACAATTTTTGTGAAAGATATCTGTTTTTAACAATTGAAGAAATTCCAGTGATATATTTGATGTAATTTCTGCGCGATGAATCATTTTTTAAGAATCGAATGTTGGTATTAGCTGCGTCACTTCGGTGCAAGAAAAAAACTATACAAATTCACAGAATTTTTGTTGTTTATCAATTTGTTATTTAAGAAACTGGAAAAATCTCACTGGTTGTAAAGACAAGACGTTTGGTCTATATTTGTCAAATTTGTTAAGTAAAAATTTATTAAGAAGGGATATAAATATAAGGAATATTCTTTTTATATGACTCCCTATTTTAATGCAAGTCTTTAAAAAGTATTTAAAAGTATTTAATGGGAAGCCTCCATTTTAACCAAAGCTTCTTTTTTCCTTATTCTGCTTGCATTCAATCCAGATGCAACATTTTATAGGCTCCAGAGAAACCTTCAGAGACTATAACGGGTCCAACAAGCTTTTCAAGAATTTCTTATCAGATATTGAAAGAATATTTAGAAGAATTTCTGCTGAATTTCTGCACTAGAAAATCCTTGAGAACTTCAAAGCTACTTCCTTCAGTAATTTTCTCAAGTATAACTAAGATTTTTTTATCCATCAGATATATTTTCACTAATCCTGCAATGAACTCTCCAGTTTTTACTCTAGATTTTTACAGAATTTCTCCCGCGGAAATCCTTAAAGGTTTATTTCGAAGTTTTAGAAAAAAAAACATAGCAGAGGTTATAAAAAAAACTCTGCAAGTAATCCTTCGCTGTTCATGTGGATTCCTTCAGGAATTCATCCACGATTCCTCCCAGAAATCCAAAATTCCTTGAGGAGTTCTTCGACCACATTTATTTTTTTCTAGGAATTTCTCCAGTATTTCATCCAAGTATTTCAGTTTTCTCAAGCATTTTTTTTAGGTTCCACGATAAACTCCCATGTAATATTCAAAAGTTTATTTAAGTATTAACATCAGTTCATACTACAATTATGTTTCCAATAATTCCTCCGATTTTCCAACTTCTATTAAGATTCTGTCCTATGCTTTTCGATAAATTCTTTTAGTTATTCCAGAGGTCCTTGTTCATTGAGGGTTACTTCAAAACTTACACTAGTTTTACCAGAGGTTACTTTAGGATTTTCTTTGGAAATACCTCACGGATTTATTTTTCAGGAACAAATCCTTGGTATTTCCCTGAAAATATTCCTGTTTGGTGTCTTTTCGGCCTCTTTTTGTTTTATTTTAGGTCTCTTTTCTTATTTTTAAAGCACTCAGTCGCTACCAGCTTTCTTGTGGTAACGACTGGCATGAAAATGAGGAGATAAGAAGCAAACGAGTGTCAGTGAAAAAAACTAGTTTTGAGAAAATGTACTGTTTTTTCAGCAATTTTCTATACTACATAAATTGCATGGGAGTAAAAAACAACAAGGTCTTCTTAGAATTATGTCATTTTTCTCTGTTGAAAATATCGTTAGAACGCTTAGAAATAGTAGAAATTCCTCTTCTCAAAACCGACCAAAATTTCACTTACACCCCTTTGCGTTTGAGCCCCTCAAATATAGTAACTTTCAATTTCCAGTATAGGATTCCATATGGTTCAATTTTTTCTTAGCTTCACTGTGCAAAAAAAAAATGCCACCGTTTGTCCTACCCATGGTTTCGAACGTGGACGCGCCTCTGTTTCACAGGTATGATAAATCCACTTAAAAGATCGATTCTACCAAAAAATTGAAGTGCTATGAGAAAAAATATGTAAACCCCACATTTATCGTCAAGTTTACATATATTTTCTTGTTTTTTCCCTCAAATTGTCTTCAAAGTCTCATCCCTATTACCATAAAGCCTATTCAGTTTCCCCAAAGGTGTACAAAAACAGTGATTATTTTAAACCTTCGCAAATAGTTAAATTTCGGTGCGACATTCCACGATCAATACATTTCAGGCAGATGTTGACGTCACAATCCCAGTATTTCAGCGATCCAACTCATTTGTACCTTCGTGAAATGTTTCTATAGTATGAAAACACTGATAAATAATTAAAATTCAGAAAAAAAAAATCATTTGATAACATTTTACGATGTTGCTCCGCACGAAACATAGTTGCTGGTTTGAGAAGTTGTCAAAATGCGTTGCATTGTTATTCAATGCACGGAATACTCAAGTAGACTTGCTTGATGTTTCAGAGATGCTGTATTTAGAAAGAATAAACACATCTTAATGAAAAAAGAGAACACCCGGCACCGTAAAATGTCAAAAAGTGGACTAGAAATTTCATTTACTATCGTTCTTGCTTGACCCAATCTCACCCCCATTTTTGATGTTTTAGACACCGTACCGAAAAAAATGAAATTTTTATGGAAAAATCAAATAGATTCCGGAAAATACGTGTGAAGTGTAATGAAAAGACTTTCAACCTTCTACTAATATAACGATAGAGGTTGAAGTACATGCGTTATACTTTGCACAGAAGAAATTTAACGAGGTTAATTTTAACTAGTTTCAACAGACAAGTTTATTGATAAAGTAAACAAAAACTACTATTTCTAAAAATGTATATTGTGATGAATAACGTGTAATACTATGTTCCCTAACATATGAATTATTAATTTTAGTAATATCAGCGTTATTAGCTGAAATATTTCATAAATCATGTTTTTCCGTTTTGACCCAATCTCACCCCCTAGACCCATTGTCACCCCCATCGACGGTACCTATTTTTCGCAATTTGTGTTTTAAGGTTTAATTTCGATTTTTTCATGAAAATAAAAGTATTTTTTTTTCAGTGTATATTTTTTTTACAAAGCCTATTTGATTGTCTACCATCCCTCCTCAGACACTATTTCTCTATAACAAACGGTTTCCGAGGTATATTTTTTTTAAAATCATCACCACTTACGCCCTTATCAGAAGTTACTCTTGATTTTAAATGGACTCTCCACCAGTGGAAAAAACTTATTCTATTATATCGAAACTATGTGCAAAATTCCATTTGAATCCAAGGTAGTCGAGTTTCATCGTTTACCGATTTGGCGTGGAACCGCTCATTATACAAATAACATAATCGAATGATAATATCATAAAACTTACATACAAACACAATCTTAAATGAAACAAAATCTAAATTGCGGGATTTCCATTTTGATACTAGCTTAGTAACATTAATGCATTCGGGTTCAAGAGTAAAATGTCAGCAAGAAGCTTAAAAACGCAAGGAGTCAAACGATGTAGTGGGAGAGTCTGATTAACTGGATCCCCGAAATATCGCTTGTCGCACAATGAAGGCTTGAAGTTCATTCAAGAAGTTTCAGAATTATAACAAAGCTGGCTTATTGCACTCGCTCATGTTGTTTTAGTAGTTTCATATATGCACTTCCCATTTTCAATCATTCAATCACTGTAGTAACGACAAAATGTGAATCTGTTCAATAATCTGAAAAATCCATATTCGACTAAATTCCCTACTGAATGTTTTTTCAACCAAATGCCCTACACTTTTTAAATCAATTAAATTCTTTTGGACCAAATGTCCATTCTGCCGAATGTACTTTCGACAAAATGTCATTCGACGAAACGTCATTCGACCAAATGTCATTCGATCAAATGTCATAGATTAGGTTGACACTATGCCTCAGTCACAAGAGAAAAATCAGCTTCATCCGATTGAAAACAGCGGAGAAATTGCGGTCGGAGGAAAGTGGTTGGCAGCGTCTTATAGGAGACCTGCCTGGATCGCAACATTTTGTTTCAGTGTATCTTTATCATAAATTAATTTGCATATGCCTAAATTATTCAATGTGTAAATGTAAAATGAAAAAAGTCAAATTCCACTCTGTTTTTCATACATTTCAACGGCCATCTCGAAAGTCGTTAGTATTCTACTGCTTGAGAATTTCTCACAGAATCATTGCCGGGCCATTAAATGTTGGTTTTAGCATGGTAAACACTCCGAATGCACAATCTTTTCGTTGTGACGTAAACCAACACCTGGATAATTACAAACCCGGACTAGTGCCGGTCGTTCTGATGTGCTTTTGCTATTTGTGGGTAGGACCTTCTCGGTAGCTACGGTCTGCTGATTTTTCGAGGCGAGGTGTTTGCAGTGACAAAGCGGAGTCTGGGAAGGTGGAAAACCCGGCTTTGTATCACCTTCTAGACACCTCCACATAAAACTCCTCGTCATCAATGTACAACATTGGAGCAACGAAAAACGGCAAACCTTGGGAATGATTTATCGAGTCGTTTAACTTTAAATGCTGGAATTTTTACCAACAAGAGGGTGAAGGGAACTGCCTGGAGACTTGGGGCAGACTACGCTCCTGTACACAGATTGATGGTCTTATTTTTATGGCGTCATCATCAGTAAACAGCAGCGTGAAGTAAAGTCAGACAAAAAAAAACAACGACTGAAAGAAGATCCACGGCAAACATCTTATTTAAATGAACTTTTACGCGACAACTTTCAACATTATGACGATCGGAGGAATGTCTTTGTTCTCATTAGAAATGGATAGCAGCATGGATGATAAAGTCTGACAGGTCTGGAAGCCACAGAGAGCTGAAATGACGCGCGACGAGCATATTTGATCTGCTGGTAGCTACCATCAACTTGAAAAATGGAGATGATATTTCATCTAGATGTTTGGAAAGAGTGTCTAGGGTGTTCAGCAATTGTTTCGGAACAAACCTTGACGGATGATGAGAAGACATGCAGTTCAATTCACAATCAAATATGAAAAGTGTTTTTTTTTGTGAATCAGCTAAAACAAAAAGACAAATGGTGCTGATTTAACAAAATTTTGTTTTCTTAAAGTGCTCATCCTGTATACAGTGATACACATGGGCGTTGGAAACATGAATTTTGGCTTCTAGTGCTCCAATTCTTTGCATCTTGGACGTATAAAATTACTAACTATTTAACTGCAAATTCAGAGCTCCTTTTGAGTTATGGGGATTTTTTTTATTTCCGTACGGGTTTGGGCCGAAAAGTCTCAGATTTTCATGAAACTTTTTCCACAGGCAGGGCTCATGAATAAAAATAAATTGAGAAAAATTCAGGGTCGCCTATTTTCCCGAAAAATTCAGTTGGAAATTTTTTGTTTTCCCCTGACACTACTTACTTCGAAAAATCATAACTCAAGAACGAAGCATCATAGAATTAAAGTTTTTTATGAAAATGAAAGCAAATTTTTTCAGGAATAGAAAAAAATGTTAACTGGAAACAGTTTTCCACAAATTTTTCCACCGTTGAGAAAATTCGTAAAGAAAAGCCGGGAAAACTATGTTCCAACTCGTGTAAGATTTTCAAAGAAATGTTTCTGAGAACAAAATTTTATAAATTTCAATCACTGAAATTTTTAAGATGTACTACTTTTCAATTCCTGCGTTTGGTCATAGTTTTATGAAAAATGCCCAGATTTATCGTCTTTTCGTTCGAAAATCATAACTGAAGATAAAAGCGTCACAGAAAAATTTTTTTTTGTCAAATCGGAATAAAATTTTCTCAAAATTTTGAGATTTTTTGAAATGGAATAAGTTTTCCAGGACATTTTTCACCGTTGTACCAGCCTAGCATTATGATACGGTACTTTCTATGTATCTGGGAAATGATGGTTTTCTTGCATAAAGCCTGACGAAGTAAAGTAACGGGTGCTTCCTCGTTGCAGTGGTTTGTTGCGTAACTGCAAACCCAGAAGTCAATTTGGTTTTGTTTGCTTTACCTTGGCCAGGAATCCGACAGTGCCAAATTTAGAGTGACATAATTTTACCGCTATAGAGTAAAAGCAAAAAAAACGTGCGCGAGAACTTTCTACTTACGCAGCTTTCCTGCTTGCTTAGCTCTATAGGTGGCGGGTAATCGGATTGTTTTTGCTTAAGTTTTTCTTTCCAGCCGCACCACGAAGAGCGACGGACGGTGACTCACCTGCGGATTTGTTCTGCTCACCGCTCACGGATAGGTAGAACAAGACGACAAGTTCTACCAATTAGGAGAGTGAGTTCCTCGCCAGAGAGGAGAATCAACCCTTTAAAACCGACCCGCCAAGATGGAAGGGACTCTTGTGTACGACGCTGGTGTGTAAGATCCGAGTCGAGATTGGGAGCGTTTGCGGCGTGAGTTTGGTCGGAGTTTCGGTTCGAGAGTGTGTTTCTGGGTAATTGCGTGAAATGAATAATAGCTGACCTAAAACAGTGATTTTTCGTTATTGGAATAACTAAAAGTGGAATTGATTTTTAAGGTGGCACATTAAACTAGATTATAGGCGAGGAGTTCCAAATAAATCGAATAAGATAAGAATTGTGCAGAAGAAGAATTGAGTGATGAGTATTGTGTAAAGATCCGAAAACCAGTGCCGGATAACAGGAAACGTTACACCGTTAAGGAAAATAAATAATGATAACCCGTATAGCTATTCCAGCTTACAAACAAGGTATATTTGAAAAGAGCGATCAATAAGATCCAATCCTAAACATTTTTTAAATACTCTCATTTTTCGTTCCTAAAACATGATCAAATATTGCCAAGATGAGCTGTTTACAAATTTATACATTAATAAGTTTATAAAGCATATTTTCAAATTTATAAGTTTATAAACAAAACTACTTAAGAACGAAACAGCATAGAAACAAAGATTTCTTCAATCATAATGTAGGCATTGTGATGGTATCGGTGGCAACATTAAGCGAATGGCTAGAGATGCTAGTATTAGAAAGTCAGCAGAAATTAATAACGCCAAACAATTTTTCGACTGGGCTGTGTCGCAAAAGGTGAAAGACCAACTTTAAAAAGATTGGGAATTCATCTATGCAACTGAAAATGACTATTCAGAGGCTGAAAAATTTCTTCAGGATAGATTTTATAACTTTGTTCCAATTCCTGGAACAAAATAATATCATTCATTTATACCAAAAGACGAACGAAGCATTTTTGCTAGTGAATTCTCAGATGCACATGGAAACCAAGAAACTACAGCATGCTTTGTTCTTAATAATACAAAGAAACGAAAATCTTCTGGTGTTATCAACCAAAGACAATCTTCCCGGTTGAAAAAATAGATAGTATTAAGATTAAAATGTAAGTTATATACTGAATTATTTAATAAATAAAATTAAAAAAAAAAAAATAATTCTCGATTCCCAGGGCATAGAGTATCTTCGTACCTGCCACACTATATACACATGCAAAAATGGTCAAACGGCAAAGAAAGCTCTCAGTTAACAACTGTGGAAGTGCTCATAAGAACACTAATCTGAGAAGCAGGCTTTATCCCAGTTGGGACGTAACGCCAGAAAGAAGAAGAAGAAGAACACTAGCCAGCAACTGTGCAGGCTGAGGTTTTTATTGTGTGGGCTTTCAATGGGTCGCGACGTTTTCAAATGACCGGTTACGGAACATGAGTCCGTTGCTCGATAAATATTTGTTTTTAATTATGAATCGTAGTTTACGGGTAACGCGCCCAAACTAAAGATCAGGGAGTCGTGAGTTCGATTCTCACTGAGAAGACGTGTAACTTTTTCGCAAAACTTCACATCAATTTGTCCATTTAATCCAATTGTAAAGTATATGTAATGTTTAGCTTTTCGGTAGTTGTTAAACTTCCACTCGGCTGGTTAGCCGTAAACTACTATTCATAATTAAAAACAGTTAACTTTGAATGGTTCGACACTACAAGTGTAGACTTGCGAAAGGTTCACTTTATTCAACAAACTTTGAATGGTTCGTCACCTTAAGTGTCGGCATAATTTTCCTCTACATAGGAATTGTTCATATCAAATGAAAATATTATATTTACATCAGTGAATCAAATTATCATCTAAACAGACGAAAAACAAACAGCAAAAACGCTGTCTGTACTGTTGCGGATAAGGATACAATCAAAAGCAAAATTGTCATGACAATCACAGAGCGCAACATTGTTGCAACCTTTTTAACGCGCGATTAACCCCTCTACCGGCAGCTTCATTTTTTACTGCAAAATTCAAATTCAAATCGTTATAAATTTTTTGTTTTTCAATATTTTTGCACCATTTTTTCACAAGCTCTCAAAAAACTCTTCTAGTTTTAGGATCTGTGTCGATATTGATCATTGGTCATCTGGTTTTGTAGATATTCCAAAATTCCTTGGGAGACCGACCCGTAACTAGAACCCCCCGTTAATTTCTCAGGCTACAGAATTTTAATCTTATTCGCATATTCACTCTTCGGAACAGTACATTAATGGGAGCATGTTGTGAAAAAATGAAGCAATTTGGTGCAGCCGTCTTTAAGTAATGGCCATTTAGGTTTCTGGAACCACGCTGGCCAAATAAAGATCTTAAAAACTTCAAAAAACATCATATCGTAATTTTTGGATATCTCCAAGAATACTAAACCGATTTATATGATTTTTCAGAGAAGCTCCCTATTACCTGGCATTATATAGCCCACATTTTATTTTTTTGATAAATTGATCAAAAACAAAATGGCCGCCAGAGACATTTTGTATGGAAAATGTCGGTCCCCCAAGGAACATCGGAATATCTTTAAAACCAGATGACCAATAATTAATATCGACATGGATTTCGAAACTAGAAGAGTTTTTTGAGAACTTGTGAAAAAATGGTGCAAAAATAATGAAAAACAAAAAAGTTATAACGATTTGAATTTGAATTTTGCGGTAAAAAATGAAGCTGCCGGTAGAGGGGTTAATCAGTTATTTTGAACACAAAACCAAATTTGTTTTATGGATGTTGTTCGATAATGTGTCAATGTTTACAAACACGGAGAAAGTTCTCGAAAATTGCAATGCGAAGCCCAGAAAATCGCTGCGCACGTGGTGATCGATCATTGTCATATTCTGTTCAAGTGATGATAAACTGATGTTACGGAACGAAATTGTTGCAACAAGAATAGGAGATGACAATGTCTTTGTTGCTGCATGTAAGGTGACAATTGAATCACTGATTTATATATAAGCATGCTTATATCTCATAAATAATTATTTATCATGGTCTAATCGCTTATCAAAGTGAATCCTGTGGCTCAACGATCCTCCCCATTAACAAACATCCTTCCCAGTAACCTTTGTGGAGATGTATATAAATATGCACGTATATCGCCTCCACTTTTGTACGTATAAGGCCTTTTCGCACCAGCTTATACGTGAAACTATCCACATATAAGCATCGCATAACGCAAAAGGTGATTCCGTTATACGTACATTCTGGTTGTTATCTGGGTTATGCACACTGAAGAAGAATATGGCCAATGCCAGCCGAATTTCTAATTGATTCTTTGTGCATTTTCACTGACTTCGGTCAATCACGGAATAGCAACCATTATTATGTATAGTCAGTCTCTGGGAGGGAGGCACAAATACTACACACGAAATTTGATACAATTTTTTTCCAAACTGCAAGATAACTCCAGTTTGCCAACGACAATCAAGGCAGGCTTGGTTAAAATCGCTAGTTTTCATATGTTGTGTACAAGGATGGAAAAAAATCAGCTCTAACGACAAACAACACGGTATTTGAACGGTCCAAGAGGGCCATCGCTTTTGCAGCAACATGATTTCAACACCTCACCACGCGCGCTAATCATAGATATATCGAGCATCCGACTGTTTGTTTGTCGTAGGACAAAAGGTTTGTCGGATATTGTAACAAGTTGCGATTAATGCGAATCAATTTAAAATTCACGGATAAACTTTCTCACAATCCATGCACGATTGACTTTAGGATCAAAAATGGTATGCTAGAAGTCATATCGCAGAGAAAAGGCGTGAAAATCTTCCAAAATTTATGAATTTGGTTTGCGAACAATTGATCGTTAGCACACATGCCGAGCGATTCATTTTTCCCGGAGCGAAGTTTGTTGTGATGGCTTGACGACTAAGGGTTTATCGTTGTTGCTATGATCGCACGACAAAGAACAACCACGATGCATCATTTGTTTTATCATGATCACTAGATTTCCATCCTTGGTTGTGTACGTTCGATCTTTCTGGACAAACATTGAAAAAGGGCCACAGTTTTTTATGCGTATAATTTTCAGTTTTATTGAAAACAGTAAAAAGAGCCTCATTCCAGTACGGTACATTCAATTAAAATAAACGGTGCTCTCGTGACGTTATTTTTGAATGTGCATGAATTGATTCTTATTCGATTTTTGCTACTTTTGATGAAATGCAAAAATATGCTTTGGCTCATTACGCGCTTTTATCATGTTTGTCCATTGTTTGAAAATCCGGGCTCACAGTGACAGTTCGTGACAGCAAAATTTGGGCTCACTGTGACGTAGAGAAATTTTGAATTGAATTCTTTGTTGTAGAAATGCTAAAATTATAAATCTATTTCCAGACGAATTGACGGCAGCAAAATTTTACACGTCCGTCCATTTTTGCGCACCGCATACTTTTCTTCCTGAATTATGAACATTTAAATGATACGAGAAATACACTTACCGCGACGAAACCTCGATAACCTGCTGAGGGGGTACTACGAACCGTTACAGTATGCCTTCTTCAAAATGCTACCTATTTTTGTATGGAACAGCATTATGGGAAATGTCAATTATGACAAAGGTCTTTATGTGAATTTTGTTTGTTTTCTTTCCGAGATAGGCTGCATCCTCTGCAACTCCTCTTGTCTGCAGCTTTCAAATTGTTACCTATGTGATAGGTCACAATCTTGTATTTGCTTTTTTTCCGTTTCTGTATGCATTTTTTTTTTGTAAACATTTATACTTTGCTTATATTTTCATCATTTTGATAATATCTGTAAAATTGCAAATAATTATTCCCTAACACTAAGATTTCTTAAAATAAAATTGTAAATATGTAAATGAAAATTCCTGAATTTCCTTTCCTTCGATACCAAGTTCTATTAATTATAATGTAAATAAATAACAAAATATATTCATCATAAATTATCAATTCAAATTTAAATCCTATTCTACTGTCAAAAAATCCCCTTGGTATCATAGCAAATCCATTCATTTTATCCTTTGCCCGTTAGCACCTTTCTGCGGTATGACAACTGCGCAGAGAAAAATATAGGATGACGTCATGCTGGCAAGGATTCTGCTTGGCCATGAAACCAAATAAAAAGGGATGCTGGAGTAGGAAAAAGGATCTTTAGGTAACAGAAATTTACAAGTAATAGTGTTCCGTGATTAGCAAATTAAAATATATTCCTCAGGAACAGAAATTTCTAGTTCGCGCCGTGTGATCTTGGTGAAGTTACCCGTTTTCCGGTTAGTGGTTTCCTGGTTACCAACAGGACGAAGGGATCGACGCAGCCCTGTGTAAGAGACGCCCCTCTCGTGGTACCAGAGTGTAGGTACTCCTCAACAGCGTCCACTCGATACCATCCTGGGCCAGAACCCTAATATCGACAGGATTGACGTGCCAGAAATTTGCTACAAGGATTCCCCATGTAAAATGAAATAAACCTAACCAGTGTAATGAATTTAAATTTTAGTGTTAGAGTATCATTATTTAACGAGCATTTCCTTTTCTACTATATTTTGTGTTGTAGGTTATGGCCTTCAGTCTATTATGCTCAAAAATGGATTTGAGCATAATAGACTGAAGGCCATAACCTACAACATAATCATCACAGTCGTATCCCTGAGAAAGTACTATCTTTTAGTTGTGTAAATTAAAGTCGCGATACAAGTGTGGGAAGTGAGTCCGCCCCAGTAATGATTCTCCCGGATAGACCCTGAAAGGGCTGAAATGTAAATAGTTACTAAAATTTTGCTTATTAATTAGTTTTTTTTTAAATTTTGAATTGAAGTTATTTTGAAGTTTTTTCTTAGTGTTAATTTTTATAGTTTTCTAGTTTCCTTTTTCTTCTTATTATTTTTCTTGAATTAAATGAATTAGTAACACATAGTAACCAAAAAGTAACAATATTAATAAATTAATTGCGTCACGATAGATTTCTTGAAGTCTCCCAAACAATCAAGCTTATCTCAACGAACTTACCGGAAATCATTAGCACTCATTCATCATTGTAATACCTGCAGACAATGGATCTTGCGAGGAATCTATCGAACATCTGTTGAGGAATCCAAAAGGTTTATTGGATCATCAATTGGTGAGCTCGTTTTATGCCTATTTCCCATTGAGTGATATACAGTGAGAGGCAAAATAAAGTGCCCACCTTACCAGTTTTCGAATTTCTCTCATTGATTTGGTTCAAATTAAAGTTAACACACCTAAATCTTTTGTGATATTTTATTTTTGATGTTCTTTTAAAGTTGCACTTACGAAATTTTGATTAAAAAAAGAATTTTACTTAAAGAAAAAGAAAATCAATTTGTATTGAAAAAAAAGTAGTGACAAAAATAAGTGCCCACTTCCTTCTTGGCCCCAGAAAAGATGATTTAAGAAAAATAAAAAGCAATTTAATAGTTAATGTGTCCTCCTTTGGCCTTAAGGACTTGCTGGAGGCTCTTCGGCATGCTTTTCACCAGGTTTTGTAGGTGTTGTGGATCTAGTTCTTCCCAGGCGCGCTCCAAGGCTTCAAAATAATTATTTTTGTTGGTAACACCAGTTTTTTCAACCCTAGCATCGAGAATCGCCCACAAATTCTCGATGGGGTTGAGGTCTGGGCTTTGTGGAGGCCATTCCAGCGGTTTAATCCGACAAGACCGGAAGAAAGACTTGGTCTTCTTTCCAGTATGCTTCGGGTCGTTGTTCTAGAGAAATATGAATTTCTCTTCAAGGCCCGTCTGGATCAGCGAAACCTCCAGATTTTCCAGCAAGATGTTAATGTAGGAATCTGCCATCATTATTCCGTCGATTTTCACGACGCTTCCTACTCCACTCCATGAAAAACACCCCCAGACCATCACATTTCATCACATCACACTTCCATGCGTCACCGTTCCTTGGATGTGGCGCTCCTGAAGCTCGAGCTGTCTAACCGAGAGCGGCGGGCTCGTGTGTGATGCAGAGCACCACATCCAAGGAACGGTGAAGCATGGAGGAGGAAATGTGATGGTCTGGGGGTGTTTTTCATGGAGTGGAGTAGAAAACCTCGTGAAAATCGACGGAATAATGATGGCAGATTCCTACATTAACATCTTGCTGGAAAATCTGGAGGTTTCGCTGATCCAGACGGGCCTTGAAGAGAAATTCATATTTCTCTAGAACAACGACCCGAAGCATACTGGAAAGAAGACCAAGTCTTTTTTCCGGTCTTGTCGGATTAAACCGCTGGAATGGCCTCCACAAAGCCCAGACCTCAACCCCATCGAGAATTTGTGGGCGATTCTCGATGCCAGGGTTGAAAAAACTGGTGTTACCAACAAAAATAATTATTTTGAAGCCTTGGAGCGCGCCTGGGAAGAACTAGATCCACAACACCTACAAAACCTGGTGAAAAGCATGCCGAAGAGCCTCCAGCAAGTCCTTAAGGCCAAAGGAGGACACATTAACTATTAAATTGCTTTTTATTTTTCTTAAATCATCTTTTCTGGGGCCAAGAAGGAAGTGGGCACTTATTTTTGTCACTACTTTTTTTTCAATACAAATTGATTTTCTTTTTCTTTAAGTAAAATTCTTTTTTTTATCAAAATTTCGTAAGTGCAACTTTAAAAGAACATCAAAAATAAAATATCACAAAAGATTTAGGTGTGTTAACTTTAATTTGAACCAAATCAATGAGAGAAATTCGAAAACTGGTAAGGTGGGCACTTTATTTTGCCTCTCACTGTATGTTTACACACAAGTTTATCGTGAAAACGGTATGAATGTCGCAATTATGCGCAACTGCGCCCAGTTTTCATTAACTTCTGCAGTGGCAAATAAACCAATAAATAAATAAACAAATAAATTTTGTATTTATTCAAAAAGTCCAAGTGTCAGCGTACTAAAATTCATATTTTTCATAATACATATTGAAAGACTGTTACTTCTGTTTGAAATTAAATAAAAACTTTGAATAGTTGGACACAAGAAGTGTCGACGTTTATCGGAAGATTATTTCGATTCATGTTCTATGAATTGAATCACTTATCAAAGGCAACAAACTCTTTGAATGGTTTATCACTAGAGGTGTCGTCATATTATTGTACAGAAGAACAGAAGAAGACTATATTAATAGATTACTTTTTAAATTGACGTCACATGAATCGCATCACTTAACAAGGTGAATCCAGATTGTGTTGCTTCTGAATCCTTTCCATTAACAAAAACTCGTTCCCGTGACAACCATGAAGATGCAGAAGTATACTCGGACTTTAGTAACAATAGATGTCACACTAACATTTTTTCCCTTCTCTGATGACCGTAAAGATGTGGCCGGCACCGTTATTGACTTTATAATATTTTGAATTCTCGAAATTATACACTGAAGAGCTACTTCCAAGCTCCATCTGTTGGTTCCTTGTGCAATATCGATACTTCTAGTCAATCACGTAGTAGCAACTACGAATTGCACGGTCAAGCTCATTCTCATGCTCAAATTCAAAGAAATCCTCATGAAAATCCATCAATCTATTTTTAATAACAATCGCATTTTCCTTGCTCGTTTGCGGAACTCATGTGAGACATGAATCTTTGGTAGAGTCATGCATGACCATGGAAATCATTATTACGAAAAGTTGAAATATTTACACCAGAACAAAACTCAATTTTCACAAAAATCTTAATTTTTATTAGCTCATGTATAGAAGGAAGAGAAGTCCCATTTATGCATTGAAAATATTCCATTGATAAATGTTCGATACGATGACCCTGGAGGGATCGGTTTTGTTTTTTACTGGCTATTGAGCAAAAATAGTACTGCACAATCGACAAGCATTTCGCGAAATACTATTTATACTATGCTATGCTAAATGTCAGGTATGCTTTATTATTGCCATGAATTTTTAAATCTCAACCACTGTGCCTTGATGGAAAACTTGGCTATGCCCATGCGGGCAGACCGCAATCCTACCACATCATTCAAAGTCCCATCTGCTGTGTGGTCAGAAAATACAATATGATACCCGTTGAGTTGAATCAGCAATGCAAATTATGCTACGAGTTCTGATTCGAATTCCGTTGTTGCATTTCGGAATATATGTTCTCGTCTGCTCCAACTTGGAAAGCCGCTGCAAGCGATGTGAATGTGACAGACATCGAGAGTGATAGCTAGATACAAGTTTTACTAAGTGGAGAACATCACAAATCCCGATTGTTTGCAAGGCATAAAGCATGAACCGTTCGCTCGATTACCCGGTTTAGTGGTGTACTGATTATTTGAGAATCATGACCATGGGTTTGGTCACATGATCTGACACAGCAAATTAAAGAGGCATTGCAAACGGAAGTAACTGGAAGAGGCTGGGAAATAGGGTAGAGTAGAATCTCAACAAAGAGAATCTAGAAATGGGTTGACTACTGTATCTATTAATTTCGCCCTAATTGCATTATATTTTGACAGATACGCGTGTTTCGACTACCAGTTGTAGCCCTCTTCAGTGTCAGCTACTCGTATCCACTGTGGATACGAATAACTGACACTGAAGTAGACCACAAGCATTAATCAAAATATGCGTACCTGTCAAGAGATAATGCACTTAGGGTGGAATTAAAAGGTATGAGGTTGAAATAATATGGAAAATTATTTTCAAGAATATCTTTTCTTATGGTTTGAATCAATTCAGACGAGGAAATGAATGTAACTCTATCATGTAAATATGATCTACTGAACACAAAAAGCTTGCATGCTGATTAGATATGTAAAATGGTGTTTAAAACACTATGGCTACTACTGGCGTAAGGCCAAAACCAAACCCTAATAGATTGAGATTGTAGTCCACGGGGAGGATCATCAGTTTTTTTTTATCCACGTGATATAAGGACGGCTCTAAACATGAATTTGCATTCATAGTTTTGAAGATCAATCAATTCATTTTTGTGTTTGGACTATTTATCTATAGCCAACATAGATAGATTATTTAATTGTTTAGTTATCCCTTTCGATGTAGCATAATAGTGCTATACTTTCTCTTCTTCATAAATTTTCCATAGCTAATAGGTTGCATTGATACCTAATAAATAGTAGGTACAGTTTAACATGAAACGTTATAATTTAGCAAACGAAATTTGATTTGAGAAATCGTCCGTCTCGAAAGGGTTATAACAGTTTTAAATTGTTAATATGAAACGAATTCTAGGTTATTTTTTAAAGTTTGCTGACTGAAATAACGTGGGTAGATTACCTTCTCGTGGTGCGTTACGAGGTTAGTAAAATCTGAAATATTCAATATCGTATCATGTTGAGAAAATATGGCCCGAAAACTGTTACTAGATCCAACCGTCTTATAGTAACATCGGTGTCACTGCTATTAATATCCCGATTCGCAATCTAACCAATCAATATATTGTAGATATGTGCTAGTTTCTCTGAGAAGTGTAGGAAAAATGCATGGTACTGATATTAAATATTTTCCGTTATGGAGAAAGAAAGGGGAAGTTGAAAACTGGCGAATACTTTGAAAAGAAAATAAAAGAAAAATGTCAGATGATAAATATCTACCAAATCATCCTTTTCATAACAATGACAATGCTTGCAATTGCCCGTAAGGCAGGTAATAACAACCTACGACTTCATTTGAAATGGCACACCGGTGGCTCCAGAAGGGAAATAATAAGTAATACCTCGTAAAACTCCCTCTCCCAATCCGAGCAGAAGGATGCGACAGTGTCGAAGAAAAGCAGCTTGTTTGCACCAAAGTGTTTTCGCTCCTGGTTTTAGAATGCTTTTCCTTCCAGCACTTATCGTAATCTTGGGAGCTTTGTTGCTGACGATTTCTTCCAATCTATTCCTTGAACGGGGGAACAGTCGGAATTTGCGAGCTGGGTGATTGTGAACTGAGATCACATCATCGTTATTGTCTGCCAACGGGGAATTTTCGCCGTCCTTTTTCCATTCTACTGAGTGCGGGATAGATCCGTCTATCTAGAGGAAAAATCAAATTGACACTGGTTTTGCTCTGTTCTTCAAGGGTCAAATGGCGCTACGGATAGAGTGGCCGAACTGTGAGGGGGAACTCACTCTCCATTTAGGTCCCTGATTTCGTGACCCTAATTAAGACAGATCACCGAGCTAAGTTGTGTTACCGAATGGTTCTGAGGTACACTGTAGGCTTGTATATTGCTTTCAAGTTATTAAAAGAATCGTCATATTTTTTATCCTTGTGCGGACAATTAGGATAAGAACTGAGCAATGTTTTTTTATCATAGACATTGAGTGTGCGTTAAAAAGGTGATATCAGTAACTTTTGCGGCAAATTATGTGCTCCACACAAACAGCGACGAATATTAATCTATGAACTCGAACTCCACAGTCCATTTATTTTCCAGGAAACTCAATGGTGAAGTAGGGTGTCCCAAAATGTCAATTTGTCAGGAAAATTGTGGGTTCAACCTACAAATGGTTATCCCAATGAGATTTTTGAACACAAGTTTGATTTTTGTGACCAATTTCAAAAACATATTTCTAGATGTAACATTTTGTGATGGTGATTTTTTGTGTTTCAGTCCATTTATTGTCATAGTCATAAACAAATTCTTATGGATCCAACGTTTCCAATGTTTTTAATAAAATAATGAATTTTTTTATTGAAAATCTCTACGGAGCAACTTCTAAACGTTATTTGCCAGAGATTCTCCCATACAAAAGTTTGTTTTAGAATGTCCAATTCCCGGCCATTTTTCTCGTCCCGGGATTTGGGACAAACATTTCGGCTTGTCCCGGGAAATCTCGGGATCCCGGGATTTTACAAATTTTCAATAAAACAGATTTTTTCAATGAATTAAGAAGACAATGTAACTTTCGAGATAATATATTGATTATAACAAACACTATTTCATACATAACTTTCTTATTCTGGTGAAGTTACTTCAAAATTTAGCTTGACTAATTACGGGTTTGCTATTGATTTTTCTCTATTCTCTATAACACTTTATAATTATGTCATGATATCAAAACAATTTGCTTCAGACATTTAAAAAGTCATCAAGACTTTAGACCAAATGAAACGATTGAAGATCATTGAAGGTACCGTAATCCGGGGCAAATTGATCACTGAGGTGAATTTGATCATGTCGGTACGAAATAGCATTTCCTTTCAAGGACGCTTAATACTTCGTTGGCATCACAAACATTCCATGTTTTATAGTTTATAGATGTCTAATGATGATTTCAAATTATTTCATTTTTATCAAGGTCAGTTTTGCATAGAAATATTCATAGTTTTTGAAGCTGTAAGCAATACTGTTAGAAAATGTCGGTACAAAACAATCCGCTGGTGTTAAGCCTGCGTGCAAACTTTGAGTGTTAAAAATGTTGCGTAAGTTTGAGTATGAACTACTGAACTCATATTTGAAATCGTACCGCATTACAAGAATAGTTTTTTACTCATAAAACCGTTCATTGTTGAATAACGTACTTATTTCAAGGGAAATTGCATACATTTAGGCGTATTATGCAGATTTACAAAGTTTAATTTCGCAATAAAATGATGATATGCACGAGTTGTAAGAATTTTGACATCATTATCAGATTGCAGTTATCCAGCCTTTAGTGTTGACTGGATATAGGTAACAATCCTTAGACTTCCTTAGCGGATTGTGATATCGAGTGACGAGACACTCTCTGTTCGATGGTTAGAATGTTAATGATCATTTATTTATTTGAATAACCAATCGGTGATCGATGCACTGATCGGGAGAGGGAGAATGTGCTAAAGAGAACGTGCATGGTCGGTGCTGTCGCATCGCATGCGGCATGGCAACGGCCATGCCTGGAAACAGCCATAAAGTAATAGGGGAAATCAGGGTAAAACCGACACTGTGGGTAAGATCCACACCCTTTGATTTTTCATGTTTTGAGCAGATTTTCATGCAATTTCCACCATGCTCTATCTTAACTTGTGAAATGTTGTGTTTCGAATGACATTACAACTGACACTACCAATAAACTGCCAAAATAAATAACAAAACCATATTGGATAACATAGAAGCAACAGCAGTTGCAATATTTCGCTGTTTTTCTTTAACTATTCTGATAATATCATTTTTTGTTCTGCGTCTACATCATCATTTACTATTATTACGTTGATACAACATGAAGGAGAAATTAATTTCTGGTTTTTCGACAGCTGAAAACGCTATTGAAAAATAAATGTACACTCGGGGTAAGATCGACACTTTCATTTGGGGTAAAATCGACACCTTTCTTTGCTTCATAATCTAACTTCAGGGAATCTTTCTAATCGGAAGACCATCTCTGTAGTTTATGTGAGTCTTTATTTTCGAATTACAGTGAAGTTCATGGATGGCGAATTTGTTAACATGTAAAATATGACACTATATGACTTGCCACAAGCTATCATTAAGTATTAAAAAAATATTTCTATGTTATCACGGTTCAACTAATTTGATGAAGCTTGAAGAAATTTTTCTCATTTTAAATTGAAGAAATAATAGAATTTGAAATATTTTCATAATCTTTTTGTTTATTTACAAACTATGAGGTTCGACAGTTTTTATCATCTAAAAATAATAACACTTTTCTGTTTTGTTAAAATAAAACATTATTTATTTTCAATACCAAACATTCGCTACAACTACATCTTCGTAAGCATTCCATGAACACAAATTAATAATATCCATGTGTACTCACCCCAACTTTGTAACCTTAGCATGGGACATTTGAAATTTTCACATATATTTAGTGGATCTTTGGCGTCTCCTCAGTAATTTACGTAATATGTGATTAATCCTTTGGAGTAAGGGGTCATAAATGTCGAAAGTCACGTTTAAAGCATTCTTTTAAATATGCATTGTGATGGTGATGTTCACAACGTATAAATTCTACTCAAAATGGAAGTGTCGGTTTTACCCCAACAGGGTGTCGATCTTACCCGCACTCTAAATTGTTCCACCTAAAAATGATGAAATTTCAATTTGATTTAAATCACTATATAAGCTAATATATCATCCAGCGATCGCAAGGATTGATAGATTTATAACCAATATGTGATTCTACAAGAATTTTAGGTTCGTTTAACAAGCGAAAGTACACAAATTTTATCAATAAGCTTAGGGTGTCGGTTTTACCCCGAATTCCCCTAACTCTGTAAAATGACACTTTCTTATTAAAAGTGCTTATGCAAAATGCAACGACTCAGCATGAAACAACGTGTGAGTTCTGTTGAACTTAGACATGGTTCGATGACATGTGTGAAGCACATGCCACAAGATTCAGGAGACCTAAATCTATTAGATAGGGCAATTTTACATTCTAAAATATGATATACTATATAGTGATCATTTTCGCCCCAATGTATCATTTTCAATTTATGATATTAAAACTATTTTTATGAAATGTTAAATTTTATTTCATATAAAATCCATTACATAGAAAGATAGAGGTAAATGAAGTACTGATTTTACTGAAATAAATTTAACAATATTTGAATTCCAAAGGATAACATGACGAAAAGTTGTGAAATAGTGATCAATTTGCCCCCGGATTACGGTATTGTAGAAAATCATGCTAAAATTAATTACTAAAAATTATTATTGAGGCTTGAGAGTGAAGAAAAATTACATTGTTTTTCATTGAAATTTAGCGGCTTTCATCAAATTCTACGAACATTTCGGGAATCCCGGAATTCCCGGGATATTAGAACTAATATCCCGGGAAACGGGAAATCCCGAAATTTATCAAATCCCGGGAATTTTTGTCCCGGGATGGACACTATAGTTTGTTTTTAACATTCTTAGCAACCCTTTGGAGGTTAATTCTCCAAGTTGTATTGACAAAGTGACTATCTGAAACACCCTACTGAAGAGCTGCTCCATTGGCATTGGATCCATGAAATGTAGGCGCGCACTACATTATCATTAGTTATTATCTCCCGAAAATAATAATCATTAATCCTTGTTACGACCGCCGGCGTATGGGACCCAACAAAAGGAAAATGGATGAAGTGTCGCAATAAAATCGCACACTTTATGGATCTCACTTGCAATCTCCCAGCAAAAGAATGTGTATAGTGTGGAAAAATAGAAAATATTTTCGTACAGAATCCAATATGTTATGCTCTACCTCCCCTCGAATTGTATACTTCACGTGCCATCATCTGTTTTGAGTATAAAGAGAAAATTCGACACACAGAAAAAATGGGATGATGTGGAATAGATATCCAATTATTTTGTATTTGCGCTCGGTCGTGGTTTAATAGAGATATAAGCAAATATGGATACTGATGGATTATCATTCAATGAGATTAGAGCAAACATATCGATAAACGAAGCATGGTTGTCAGGATAGGGGACTTGAAGATATAATGGCTACTGCTTCTGCTTACAAAGCAGACTCTTTTTCAAACCACCATACGGAAATATTAATAGCAGTTAAGAGGAACCGTACGACATGGCAAGTCCTGCACTGACGATCGTTCTAAATCACATTACATACAAACAAAACATTTGTCACTATTTTGAAACATTCAGCTCAAACATTCCCAATCTTTGAAGAACAGGCGTCTGGAGTCGTTCAACTAGCACTTCACAGAAGATTTCGCTAGTAGTCCTATAAGAATCTTGTCGGCAAATCCCATGGTAGTAATCAAATCCCAGGCCCGTCACTTTCCTCTTGCTTTGTAGTTGTATCTTTCACTTGCTTCTATCTTTACACTTTTAATCTACCACAGTTGATTTATTCATTCATAGCATTTACTAGAACCAGAGACGTACAAAAGACCGTTTCCCTAAGCTTCTATTCTTCCATCATTATAGCATGCCTTCCCTTACGCCTGATACTTAGGCAGTCTGCTAACCAAACTGCAAAGTCTCCATAAATTTGCCACCCCTACACCTTCCCACATGAACTGGCGTAGACGCAGTGGCACATACGGTCTACTGTGGGAGCCAGTATAATACATCGTCAATTCCTCCCTCTTCCCCGCATTGGTCTGCATTCTGACGTGGCAGGCGCCATTGTTGACCAGCACTTATACATTGAGGGTGTCTGTTAATCACAAACACCCATCCGGTTGGTTCCTTTTCAACCAATACCATAAGATAATTCAATTTACTGTAGAGGTAGAAGAAGACCGAAAAATTCCGTTTCTGGACTTGTTGTTGGTTCGTCAATACAACCATTCAGTCAGAACATAATGATATATGAAGCCGATCGCCACAGGACGGTTTCTCAATTATCATCTCGCCCACAACATCAGACAAAAAGTGAACGTGACAATCATTTTCATTCACCACGTCAAAACAATCTCCATTAATATCGACACCAACACAACGCGAAACATCATATTCACTCAATCAAATTTGAATTTGTCGATTGTTGATTCTAGCTAAACAGGATCTCCCAATACTTGAAACATGCCACTTTACAAATACAACCCACACAGTCAACAAGCGTATAGATACAGACAATTTCAAGCAACACGTACACAATTTTAGATAACACACACACATTAAAAAACAATAGACGTAGTAATGCTGTCCAGCAACAAACAGTAGGAGATTTTTTTTATGTCCGTACGGGTTTGGGCCAACAGGTCTCAGATTTTCATGAAACTTTTTCCACAGACAGGGCTCATCAATGTATTAATAAAAAAAATTGAGAAAAAATCAGGGTCGCCTATTTTCCCGGAAAACTCAATTGGAAATTTTTTTTCCCCTGACACTACTTACTTTGAAAAATCATAACTCAAGAACGAAGCATCATAGAAACAAAGTTTTTTTTAATGGAAATGAAAGCAAATTTTCTCAGGAATAAAAAAAATATATTAACTGGAAAAAGTTTTCCACAAAATTTTCCACCGTTGAGAAAATTCGTAAAGAAAAGCCGGAAGAACTATGCTCCAACTCGTGGAAAATTTTCAAAAATATGTTTTTGAGAAGGTAACTTCATAAGCTTTAATCGCTAAAATTTTTGATACGGTATTTTTTTCGTTTTTGAGTTATGGCCAATTTTGTAAAAAATGTGCAAATGTGCCATTTGAGCCTTTTCTTTGAAAAATCATAGCTCAAGAAAGAAGCATCGTAGAAATAAAGTTTTTTTTTATGAAAATGAAAGCAAATTTTCTAAGGAATTGAAAAAAATGTTAACTGGAAAAAGTTTTCCAAAAAATTTTCCACCGTTGAGAAAATTCGTAAAGAAAAGTCGCGAAAACTATGTTCCAACTCGTGTAAGATTTTCAAAGAAATATTTTTGAGAACAGAATTTTATAAATTTCAATCACTGAAATTTTTAAGATGTACTACTTTTTAATTCCTGCGTTTGGTCAAAGTTTTATGAAAAATGCCCAGATTTCTCGTACAAGTCTTTTCGTTCGAAAATATTTGGAATCCTGTAAGAGTGAACAGGAATCTGTCACATTCACATCTTTCTGGAAACTTAAACCAAAACAATGTGTTTATACAAAGGATTCATCGGCCATGAATGTATGTGTTTGCATGATACATGAGAATAGTAAATTCATGGTTGATGCATTGAAAAAACTTATTGCTTTGAAGTTCATAATACAGATAAGAAACTGAACACCTTTTTGACTAGTCAAATTATTTGTCCAAACAGCACAGATGATTGTTACTTGAGGTCCTGTGAGGATTGTAAATTAAAGAAATTAGATTTTGTTGCCAATCGTTTAGATGAAAATAACGTTGATGAGGTTAAGTATTGTTTTTGGATTATTTCTTCTCGTTGTGAAATTATCAACAAAGAGGAAAATGTAAATGATTTTATTGAAAACTTGCAAAATCTGACCGAGAAGTTTCTTATGCATCAATTCAAAGTTGAAAAACAAAATAAATTTATAAGATCTAAAAGGGAATCACTTGTAGAAACAAAAGAAATGATGTGCCAGATGGATTTCGCGGTATCTTGCGTGATACAAGATTCCATTCAAAGCCATTACTTCGTACGACCTCAAGTAACAATACATCCATTTGTAATTTATTACAAAGACAAATCTTCGATCAAAGTCTTAAATTTTGTTGTAATTGCTGACATTAAAAACAAAACTAATTTCAAGATTGAAAAACAAATTTCCGGAGCTTGAAAAAATCATTTATCTTTCTGATGGTTGTGGAGAGCAATACAAAAATAAATCAAATTTCAAAAATGTATGCATTTTTGAAAGTTTTCCACTAATTGGAACATAGTTTTCCCGGCTTTTCTTTACGAATTTTCTCAACGGTGGAAAATTTTGTGGAAAACTTTTTCCAGTTAACATTTTTTTTCTATTCCTTAGAAAATTTGCTTTCATTTTCATAAAAAACTTTTTTTCTACGATGCTTTGTTCTTGAGTTATGATTTTTCAAAGTAAGTAGTGTCAGTGGAAAACAAAAAAAAAATCCAACTGAGTTTTCCGGGAAAATAAGCAACCCTGATTTTTTCTCAATTTTTTTTATTCATATATTGATGAGCCCTGCCTGTGGAAAAAGTTTCATGAAAATCTTAGACCCTTTGGCCCACTTTGTACGGAAATAAAAAAAAATCCCCTACAGCAAGATGACCAGTCAGTGTGATGGAAAAGCATGTTGCTAGCTATGCAGCATAACCAAGGGGTCTTCCATAAATGACGTAGCTTTTTAGGGGGGGGGGGGGGCTTCACGGATTTGTGACGATGTTGGACGAGGGGGAGGGAAGGGTCCTACCTTGTGGACGTAGCATTTTGAATCACTTCAGTAAAATAAGAGGCACTGAAAAATGAGATACAATTATATTTTATCAATCTTATTTTTTCTTTGTTTGACTTATGAAGTTGGGTTATACATGAAGTTGAGTTGGATGATTCAGCTCCAAAACATTCATATGATAAAATTGAAAAAAATGTAAGAAATTTTAGATTTTCTTGATAATGTAATCAAACAGATGTTTTAAAGCTATAATTATGTAAACATCATATTGTATTCGTGTCTAAATACATTAATTTATAAATAAACAAATTTAAACTTAAATAAATTAATTGCTTTAAGAACTTTTAAAGCTTTGGTTTAGTCTTATTCATATTTTCTGTTAGACCTTTATTTCTTTAAAAAAGCATAAATATAACATTAAAACAAGATATTTATTTTGTGAATTATGCTTTCAATGTTGCAGGAGATCTTCACTCAATCAATTCATGGATTTGTTTTTATATATCAATGCTCTTGATTATAAGCGTGATCTTTTCTATATCTGGTCACTGATTGGTAAATAGTTTTGAATTTGGATAATAATGACGAATATCCATTTCAAATTAAGATAAATTGTTTATCATTTGCATTGAAATCTATTTCCTAACAACGAATAATCAAAAAAATTATCTCTAATATAACGAAATTTCTTTTCAACATATTATGAAATCTATTGTACTCGTTATGGTTAGCTTTAACAATACAATCAAAGATTTTTGTTTATTTCTACATTTTCAGCTGTAAAATTGTTTTTCATGGTATCAACAGCAAAAGTAATGCTATTTATAGTAATACTGTTGGTAATATTATTCGTTAGATAATCCTTACGTTTCAGTCAGTAATCAATATCAAACTTTGTATTGAACTTCTGAATTTATTTTTTTTTGTTCTAACTCAATTGGCAAGGAAAACAAATAAAAAAATGATAGGGGGGGGCTGATTGCTTGATATGCTACGTATTTTGCAAGGGAAGGGGGGGGGGGTGTTGTAAAATCAATGAAAAATGCTACGTCATTTATGGACGGCCCCCAAGATAGTCAGTAAATACGCACCAGTACAAGTTGAGCAAGGCCCACCACCAAGAGGTAGTTCCAGGAGCTAGTAGTCAATGTAAATGAAGGTAGGTCATAGACTATTTAATGAGATCCACAAAGCCCCCAGCACTCAGATAGCCGGGGTAGAGGGAAGTATTATTAGATCTGCGATATATTTATATTAAGACCTAAGCGTTGGCAAAGAAGCTACCTATCAAGCTCTGGTACCAATATTTATGAATGTTATCAATGAAACCCCCTTTTTCATTAATATAATAACGACAGTTATTAATATAATAGCATACTTTTCAAAATTCCATTCAGCCGCAACCGATTGGTGTGAAATGAAGTTATCATTGGCGCTCGAAGTAAATGATGGCCAATTTGTGGTATCGACTCTGTGGGATAGCAACTCCAATTCCATTGAACATGGTCATCGTAACGACAGAGATTTTACCAAATGCTCCCCGAACATTCCTGCACTGCCATTGCTAACGCGTTCGGTGCACAGTGGACCTGATTTAAAAAATCATGGACTCATGTTTTTTTTCGGTTTTTGGTAAACGAAATTATAACAAACTTTCTGTTTTTCACATTGCCAAAAATCGAATGTTTAGTCAAAATTAGTTAAGATGATTCTTTTATAATCGATTCCTTAGACTTAAATGAGAATTTTAGTAGGATATTTCCGCTGGCAGCAATTTGTACATTACGATGAAGCTGTACTTGTTTATTTAGCTGATAGTTGCTGATTTGATAGAATTGACGATTGATGAGAATAAATTTGTATCCGGGAATATGAGTTACCTACTAGATTTTTTTTTTCATGGACGCTAAATTTGCACAAGTGTTCTTGTAGATAAAATAATTGACTTTAAAAGAAAATAATATATTCTTATTTATCTGATATTGTGGATTATTTTTCAACAGATTTTTATGAAACTGGACCTCTGTGCGTCGGTAAGGTGGAAACAGTCTTCGGTAGCCAGCTAAACCAGGGCGTTCCCCTGTCTGAATGGCTATTAACGGTATTTGGGGAATGTCAGCAAAAATGTGGGTGCGGGAATGAAAATAAATGCTTCGCAGTCAGTGTGTGCAAGTCCGTATAGCCATACCCTCCAGATCTCACTTCTTTCTAGCCATGGTGCGCCTCTTGGCAAGGGTGAAGCGATCCTGTGGAACCAAATGGGATTTAAATTACTCTCGCCAGGGATGAGCCGTTATTAAGTTCAACGGATGGAACATGGCAGCAGCGTTGTAGAGAGAACTCCGTGTGATATCTACAGGTGCGTGATGGATGATTATTGTGATGTGATGGGGGCACCGAGGTAGGGAAGCATAATTTTGCTGATTGCTTTTTTATTTTCTTGCCTGACAGGGACATGGTTTAACAGAGTAGCTATAAAATTACCATTTGGCGATTGTTTTTTCCGCTGTGCTTATTTCCATTATAATTTTATCAACCTAATGCTTCTTACTTGAACACGTGTTATGAACGATAACACCGTTCATAACACATCTCATACAAAGTTTTTAAGTAGATCATGGCTATTGGTTTTGCTACATATTGTCGCATTTTTACTTTTTTAAATGCAGACACTATTATAGGAACAATAGCAAATACTACTATCACTGGAACATGTTACAATGCACACTGGGCCAGGAGCCCAATTTAGCCAGACAAAACCTCTAGCGCTTTAGGAGTGCATTTTTTCGGGTTGGTGTCAAAGGAGACTTATCTTGAATTTGTTTGTTCTTCAATTTGATGATAAAAGTTAGTTGGAAATTTCGCAACATAGGTGGCGCTGCAATTTTTTTTATTTTGCGTCCTAGAGCTTTCGCGTCATCGGCAATGTTTTAGAACGTGTAAAAATTCGACAAGGTGTCGAAGACACCAAAGTTCTAGGACTTCAAATAACAAAGTTATGGTAAAATATGTGTAAATCACTTAAAATTTACGTTTCTTCTACGTTTTACGTCAAAATAGTAGAATGTTTCATTTTAAAAACCCATGCGTCGCTTAATTTTGATAACATGCATGTACTGAATGAAAAAAAAAAGTTATATTTTTTAAAATATTTGAATTTTTAAACACATTTTTGTAAAAATATCATAATTTTTAACATAACTTTACTCAAAAAGTTGCAAGTTTTGGCAAAAACTTATCAATGTTCTGAAAAACGCTATATTTCATCTACCAAATGTCAAAGTTTGCCGAATGTATATTTTGATATATTTGAGATATCGGAATTCAAAATAACCACCTTTTTCATGTAAATAGAATAGACTTATTATTAATTTTATCATTGTACTATAAGATTGTTGACACATTGCGTCAGTCAAGTTTTATTAATCAAATACTTTTTGTTAGTTAGATGTTACAGTATCTAGATATTTCCATATTGTTGTGTGGCTCTTTTGTCATTTCCAGCAACTGTCTAATTAGAACCTCGGTGTGGCCTGCTATGATTCATTTTTTACATCCTGTTATGACCGTGTAGAGACAGTTCTCTATGATATAAATTACAATTTACAAATCTCAAGTATTTGAATAAAAGTATTTGATTAACAAATCTTAACTGACGCAATGTGTCAAAAATATTGTAGTATAATGATAAAATCAAAAATAGGTACGTCCATTATATTTACATGAAGAGATGGTTATTTTAAATTCAGATATCTCAAATATTTCAGAATATACATCCGGCAAACCTTGACAATTGGTAGATAAAATATAGCGTATTTCAGAACATTGATAAGTTTTTGCAAAACCTTGCAACTTTTAGAGTAAAGTTATGTTAAAAATTATGATATTTTTACAATAATTTGTTTAAAAATTCAAATATTTTTATAAAAATAACATTTTTTTTTCATGTTATCGAAATTAAGCGACGCATTGGTTTTTAAAATGAAACATTTTACTATTTTGACGTAAATAGTAGAAAAAACGTAAATTTTAAGTGATTTACACATTTTTTACCATAACTTTGTTATTTGAAGTCCTAGAACTTTGGTGTATTCGACAACTTGTCGTATTTTTACACGTACTAAAACATTGCCGATGACCGCGAAAGCTCTTGGACGCAAAATAAAAAAGTTTGCATCACAGCGCCACCTATGCGGCGAAATTTCCAACTAACTTTTATTATCAAATTGAAGAACAAACAAATTCAAGATGATTCTCCCTTAACACCAACCCGAAAAAATGCATTCCTAAAACGCTAGAGATTTTGTCTGGCTAAATTGTGCTCCTGGCCCAGTGTGCAATGATGGGGTTTCTTTTTGTGAAGATTCAATGATTCTTTCACTATAAAAATGTTTTTCATGTGAAATAGATAACTTTCGAATGACGTTTTCATAAACGATTTTCTTCTCGGTATTAACCCCTCTACCGGCAGCTTCATTTTTACCGCATTAAAATATTGTAGCCTTGATAATTTTTTTGTTTCTCTATATTTTTGCACCATTTTTTCATAAGTTCTCAAAAATATCTTCTAGTTTGAGAATCCATGTCGATATCTGTCATTCGCGATCTGATTTTAAAGATATTCCGATGTTCCTTGGGGACCGACATTCTCCATATAAAATGTCTTTGGCTGCCAATTTGTTCTACGTCAATTTAACGAAAAAAAAAAAAAAAAAATGTGGGCAATACAAAGCTGGATGATAAGGAGCTACCCTGAAAAATTTTAGCATCACCCAAAATCCAATGCTAAAATTTTTTTTAACAAAAATAAAAAATCGCAGGGGCCTAAAGACGTATTTTTGAGGATGACCTCAAAAATACATTGATCTAGCACTTCAGAATATTCATTTTAGGCGATGCTAAACTTTTCAAGGTGCTGCAATATTCAGTATGAGTATTGCAATGGTGGATAGTGTATTCCTGAAAAAGGCCTATGGGTGAGTGCATCGGAGAAGTCCAAGCAATCGTGTTTGTTTTTTCACGTTTCGGCGGTGCGGTTCCATGTTCCTGCTGTGGAGCGAGCGATCAAGGTCAATCGTGTCCTGTTTGCGTTGTGCGAGTGCGGAAAGATATTTGTTACAATTCGTTACAAACTGGTGAGCTCGTTTCATGCTTGTGATTACACATTTATATCGAGGCAACGTTACGTTTTGTATTTTTCAAACAAACTATGGATAGATCGTCACTACCAGTGTCGGCATAAACGCTTATTCTGTTTAAATAGTTCTAATATACATATACCTGTCTTTTTTCGACGTTATACAGGGTTACGCTTTCTTAAACGTACCCTATACGGTTTCTTTTATAAAATTTTCATGACAATTTCACTAATATAAATCGAATCGTATTAAATTAAGAAAATTTATGAATTGATTTTAACTTATTTTTCAAAATTCTATGATTATAGTTTTTGTATTTTCCAAACAAACTGTGGATGGTTCGTCACTTCAATTGTCGGCATAAACCGTTTGTTCCCGTAACTGACAACAAGAAGTAGTGACTTTCCGCAAACTTAAACAACTCGGTTTAATCCGTTCGATGGCTTGTATTTGCAAGTTGATAAATTTTCCCTGTTGAGTGCACAATTGGATTTGTCTATTTTAGTTATTAGTTCATTCATTTTTACTGCCGTGAATCGCATCGTCCCATCTGCATTTTCGTCAATATTGAGTTGAGTTCAGTTTTCAACGTATCTTCCAATGCTCTATCAGCTGCCATAATGAGATAGTAAGATTGGTTCGGAAAAAGTAGGAAAAAACAGCAAGTCAAATTGTCCCATAATGGAAAGTAGCCGCATATCAGTCCCACTACAGATTTCCGCACCGTGTAACACAGAAATGAACCGTGTTTTGACCATCTTTATATTTTTCTCAGAAATATATTGTAGTGAAAAGCAAATTGTGAAAGTTTCATTAAGATTTGAGCATGTTTCAATCCTCTGGAATTTTTTGAATATTCGTATGAAAAACGGGTTTGGAAACTTCACAGCCCATTTTCTCAATGCCTACTTTTTCCAGATGGGACTGACTTGCGATTCACGGCAGTTTAGTTACTTTAACTCACCTTTACTACCCACGTCTGATCTTTATATTTCCGGAAAACGGTCTCGTACGGTACTCTTCACGACGTATATGTTGCTCCTGTAGGTTTACTCCTAATTAATATTGCTACGGGATGATATTCCAAAACAGCTACCTCAAGTATTTTCAGCTACTCAACTACTTCAACCTTAACACTGAGCTTCACTCTTCAACTGAAACTTTCCTGGCATTAAATGAATCGAACCGGGGCTTCGTAGCCGTACGGTTAGTGTCACCGAGGCATTTAGCCGCATCGTGCTAAGGAGTGTGGGTTCGATTCCCGCCTCAGGCCGGGACAGGAATGTCTTCCGACTGTGCCACTGGGCGTTGCATGCTAGTCCGTTGTCTAGTGTGGTGCTTCCTTCAAAGGGCAAATAGTTCACTGGAAGCATTAACGTGTAGTGTCTTAAAAAAAAAAAAACCGTTTAATCTGCAGACTTACAACGTTCTGTTTTGTTTTGATTTATACTGCCTTTTGGATGCATTCTTCTGTACTGTTTTGCTTTATTCCTAACCATAGTAGAACAGTGACGGCGGGATGTTGAGGGGGCTCGTGGATGACCATTGGTAACGGAGGCGCGTTTGCTAATTGCATAACACTGTTCTTCTTTATCTTTCTGGCGTTACGTCTCGACTGGGACAAAGCCTGCTTCTCAGATTAGTGTTCTTATGAGCACTTCCACAGTTATTAACTGAGAGCTTTCTTTGCCGCATTTTTGCATGTGTATATCGTGTGGCAAGTACGAAAATACTCTATGCCCTGGGAATCGAGAAAATTTCCTTTACAAAAAGATCCTCGACCAGTGGGATTCGAACCCACGACCCTCAGCATGGTCATGCTGAATAGCTGCGCGTTTACCACTACGGCTATCTGGGCCTTAACCTGGGCATACACCGTTCTTCTCATCTAGTATAATTTTATAATCCATAGCTTTCTTTTCTTGCCATTACTCAAAACTAACCTTTGAATACCGTCGATGGGGGTGAGATTGGGTCAAAACGGAAAAATATTATTTATGAAATATTTCAGCTAATAATGCTGATATCACTAAAAATTTTAATTCATATGTTAGAGAACATATCATTACACATAATTAACCACAATATACATTTTTAGAAATAGTAGTTTTTGTTTAATATATCAACAAACTTGTTTGTTGATACTTGAGAAAATTTACATAATTGAATTACTCCTGTGCAAAATATCACGCATGTATTTTAACCTCTATTGTTCTATTAGTAGAAGGTTGATAGTCTTTTCAATACACTTCACTCGTATTTTCCGGAATCTATTTGATTGTTCTACAAAAATTTAATTTTTTCTGTACAGTGTCTAAAACATTAAAAATGGGGGTGATATTGGGTCACACAAGAACGATTGTGAATAAAATCACAAGCAGGGTTGGGAAAAAATCTAAAATTCACTCTACAGTAGCCAAACAAGGCCAATCACAGTCAGCGAAGCCAGTGAAATTCACGCCCATCGCTGCTGTAGGCAAAAAGCCTTGAAAATTGCAAAACACCCGTTCAGATACAAATTGGCCACTTTGAGGCATCCCGGGACCCGAAAATGGTTATTTGTAGGATTAACTGAGAGCTTTCTTTGCCGATTGACCATTTTTGCATGTGTATATCGTGTGGCAGGTACGAAGATACTCTATGCCCTGGGAATCGAGAAAATTTCCTTTACGAAAAGATCCTCGACCAGCGGGATTCGAACCCACGACCCTCAGCATGGTCATGCTGAATAGCTGCGCGTTTACCGCTACGGCCACGGCCGCTACGGCTATCCTGGGCATCTGTAGGATTAATCAAATGCAATACTCATAGTTATCCAATTCAATCGTTTTTAAAAAGGTTTACACTGATGAAATTTTCTTAAAATTCCCTCATGTAATGGCCACATTATGGCCGATTCCGGAATTTATCTGTGACTTGAAATTTGCCTACCTTCAGGGGCTCAAACGCACAGTACCCCTTTCACCCGAACTGACCCAGTGACCCACCCTAAATAATTCCGGCCACAGGGATATTCCAGCGTTCCTCTGGCCACTTCTAGACACTATATACATATGTGTGCCAGTATACTGACAAAAAATCATTTGAATGCATTAAGAATTCTCTGAGAGGTGAGGATTTTAGGATTTTTGCTTTCACTCAGGCCTATACGGGTTAAATAAATAAATAGTGAATGGTTCGTCACCCCGTGTGTCAGCACAAACTTTCATCAAGAACATTCATGAAATTCATTTTTTTCAATAACCGCTTATTTTTGAATAGTTTGTTACCCCAGGTGTCGACATGCATCTGCCTACGTTCATAATGAAGGCATAAAAATAGTTATAATTAAAATCAAAGTTTCATGAGTCGCATCACTTGCCAAGGTGGATCCTAACCATGTAATTTTTTATCCTTTCCCACTAACAAAAATGCTTCCTGCGACAGCCATGGAGATGCAGAGGTGATCTTGGTTTCTAGTAACAACAGTAGTCACACTAACATCCCTTCCCCTCCTTGATGACCGTAAGGACGTGGCCGGCGCCGTTATTATTCTGAGCTCTCGAATTGTGTACATTGAGAATGGTTAGCTAATCCCTAGCTCCGTTCATTGGTTCTCTAAGCAATTTCGATTGTTCTAGTTAATCACAGAGTAGCAACTATGTATTGTACAATAATGTAAGCTTATGCTTATTTCTGAAAAGTGCCTAAGGCTTCATGCAAGAAGTTTGTTTGAAAATTTTTAGATTCAAAGCTATTGGTTTTAGAAAAAAAAAAAATACTTTGTATGAACGAATTATAGATAACTATTTGATACACATATAAAATTGTTGTTTTGTTTTTATTATGAAAAATTCAATAATTATCCTTAAATTGCAAATAACACAAAACCCCATTCTCGACTTTTCAATCTTCACAATGGAATTATGATAGAAAACAATTTTTTTCATGATGAGGACTATTTACTTAATGTTTTTTTTCTAAGAACAACTTTTGGTCGACTGTATTGTTAAGGGGGCAGGATCTGTCATTGATTTCTTAATTTTCAAAAGCAGTTTTTTCGTTCAAAATCAAGAAATTTTACACAAAAATGTGTTCACTGTATTCTGTTCTACTATCAAAACACAGTGAACACATTTTTATCGAATTATTTTTGGGTTTGAACAGAAAAACTGCTTTTGAAGTTTCGATGATGACGATGATTACGATGACGGAGCGTTGAGCGTTAAAATAAATATATTTTAATGACACAATTATGCTCCATGTTTCAATAGATATGTAAATAATGCGTTAGTGCAGTGACATGTCAATTGAATGTATGTATTGAGCTTTGACGAAAATTGACCAATTGATAAACCCTACAGTTTCCAGTAATATTGGAGCTAATCTCAAAGCTTAAAAAGGAGGTTTATCCGTAATAAGGCCGATACAAATATTTTTGGGACTTTTTGTTACACCCACCTTCTGACGGTTGAGGCGGGATAATAATGAATAAGAAATCAAATTGAAAAAAATATTAAAACTCATCGGATTTGTAAAGAAATTTTTCGGAAATCTTCAGATTTAGATAAATATTTTCCCAACTACTCCCTCGATATACTAAATTTAGACCAATAACTTTGAAGAAGGAAGGGGATGCAAAATCCTAAAGCAAATTTTTATTAGCCCAACTAAAACCAAATAAATATTTTCAAATCTCTTCATACTGACACTGCTTGGTTCGAAACATCGGTATATATTTTTTTTTCTTATTTCATGGATGATAAAGAATATAAAAAACACCATAACGATTTCCATGTCAAATCGGTCAGTCCCAGAACTCGATTTGCAGTAAATTTTGCACATGTTTTCGTTATGGTACAATAAGTATTTTGCATATTCAAATCGATCATTTTGATTTCAGAGCATCTTCTGAAATTGACGTATGAGCTTTGAGATGTCATTTATTAGAAAAAATCTTGTTTAGAAATAGTTGATTTTTGAAGAAAACGTTCTATGTAGTACAAATTCTCTGAAACGTTTGAGCTACTGGGAAATATATAAACTGAGAAAATATTTCATTCCTTTTCATTAGAGACAATGGAAATTCGCGGTAAAATTCTTTTTGAGTTTATTCAAGTCAAGTTAACTTGATTTAAGTTTGATTCAAAAAAATATATGAATTGAATGATAAAATAGGCCATTTTTAAGTTATTCGCGATTCTCTTTCAATACAATTTAGAACAATTAGTCAGTAGAGGGAAAAATGACTAATACTCTCAAAAACCTAAAATTCTTCATGAAGAATCGCAAAAACCTAATGGCTTATTTTATCATTTGATTTGAAGGAGTTAGAAGGAAAGGGGTGTTTTGAGAAAATCGACTTTGAAAGTTTTTCTGTGATTTTTCTCTCGATACAAATTGTGTGGGAGCCAACAAAAGAAGCCAAATTTCCTACGAATCATGTTATTTTTCTGTTAAAAGACAAAAATTACCTAAATTATCTTTGGAAAGCTTGGAAACAAAAAAGGATATCAAAACTGACTAAAATTTCACTTACATCCCTCTGCGTTTGGGCCCCTCATCTATATAAATAAAAATGGAATGATGTTTGTATGTCACGAAATGACCAGAGTTTGTAAACTTTTTCACTATTGTTTTCGTTATGTGTTACGACGGAAAGGAACAGATATTCAACGGGAAAGTTAAGAAAATATGGCAAAAGAAAACTGAAAGGATTGCGATAGAACTAGCTTACAGCCTACTACGAGGCCAAACAATGTTTGTCGGGATCACGTCCAAACTCTCAGGTCCAAACGTATTTATTTACCCAAAAACAAAACAAAATTTCGAATATCTTTGAAAATTTGTTCTGAGAAAAACTTTTTTATTAAAAAGTTTACATCAGGGGCCTTCCTTAACCAAGTTAAGGTTAGAGTCCGCAGCTATAAAGCAAAGCCATGCTGAAGGTGTCTAGGTTCGAATCCCGGTCGGTCCAGGATCTTTTCGTAATGGAAATTTTCTTGACTTCCCTGGGCATAGAGTATCATCGTACCTGCCACACGATATACGAATGCGAAAATGGTAGCTTTGGCAATGAAAGCTCTAAGTTAATAACTGTGGAAGTGTTCATAAGAACACTAAGCTGAGAAGCAGGCTCTGTACCAGTGAGGATGCCAAGATGAAATTGAAGATCATTAGGAAGTACCGCTTTGTTTCAAATTTTGAACATGACTCATATTCCAAACAGTGACTATTTCAAAGGTAAAAATCGATATTTTCACATATTTTAAATGCAGATAACAATCGTAAAGAAATTGATCACCTTGTAAAAAAATGAATAGTTTTCTTGAAAAATTGCTATAAAAAGTCAAGTGTTCGGAATATGAGTCATTTTAGAAATTTGAGACAAAACGGTAATTTCATTGAGTTCTTTACTGTTTTTTTTTTGTTAAGAAAGATATCTGAACCTTAAAAAAAAAGTGATATAAGTAAAAATAATGCAAGATTCAAAAATCAAAAATATTTTTCATTGAGAGCTGTCTAAGTTATCCCTTCTAATGGCACTCATTACTCGATCGCTCTTGGACTGTTAATTGTGACAGCTGGTACTTGGACACACCTTCTATAGGTGTATAAAACTAATGGAGGCACTTTTTCAAGCGCAGCCTATTCTCGTTAACAATATGCTGGTAATCTATTATTCACACTTGATTCATTGAGATCATGATAGATTGCTTATCCGTGCACTGATAAATAATTTACCAAGCGTAAAGGCAAAGTGCTTTCCAGCTGGACGGTTTTCCCCCCATTGTCAGAACTTTGAAAGAGTCGACGAACTTTATTACAACAGCGATGCCGTCTCATATTACACCTTTCCGTTTTTCGTACAAAGTGGCAGAACAAGTTTAACGGAACAAACAACGTTGTTATTTGCAGAGGCCCTAATTTGATGGCAAGATTCCCGATGGGTGATGATGGTATGCATGGTTCGTCCTCGGAGGATATACCTATAAATGATCCCCTAGATGGCGCGCGTAGGAAGCTTCTATATAGAGCAATTCCCCCAAAAGCCCGAACGACACGTGCTGTTCCTACTCCTGTTCCTTGGCGGGTGTCCTCGTGCACCTTCTTGCCTGCAAAGTACACATACACTGATGCGAAACGATGGAGTACCGGGCTCCTTTATGTCGGCTATTAAATTAATTTGAAGTCGCGCCACACGGTGGTTGTTTTTGCTACTACGTGGGTGGCATGAATCCGGTGGAGCAGAACCTGAACCGTGCATCGTAACTCGTCAACCAGTCAGTGTGGAGCTCGACCCGGAGCAATTTTGTGCACATCGAATTGATTCAACGTGGGTCGCAAATATGATTATGTAGAACGGCTACTTAAATCACTGAGTATGTTATGATCAGGATGCTCTTTTTGGGTGAATTTAGAATAAATATGGCTCAACGTAGTTTGTATTAACTTGATTCAAAACCAGCACTTTCGCGGACTGTATTTGGGGTACTGTATTTAATAGTAGGAAATCAGTGGGAAATTGTGTAGTGCGTAAACAATTTCTATCTGTTCTTGGAAGTTTTTAAAAACTACCTAATGCAATAAAGCAGTACTTCTCAGTGCTATAAAACGGCACTTTGACTGCTACATAAACAGTTCCTTACAGTACGATTTTTTTACTATTGATCCCTTTTCGATCCTTGTTTGAAACCGTGTCTCCGATTTTTCGTTGGACCGATTAGCGAGCTAGCAGTGGTAATCCTTGGACACCGCCTTCGAAATTAAATTTCTAAGAATGTCCTCTTCTTTTCGTTTATTCACACTAAACATGGTTGCAACCACGAACAAATGAAAGGCTGAATCTCTGAATTCACAACTTCCTCCCAATAAATCGGGATTTAAAACTGTTACTACCTAAATGTGTCAAAAAATGGAAGAAAGGACGTAGCTTCGGATTGCGCGCTTCCTTCGAAAGGTAAAATGGTTAATATTGATAATTGCATCGAAATGAGCAATCAGTTCGATGCTTTAGCCAAATTTTATGCAACTGTTGCGTTTCGCCGAAAACTCTGAAAGATCGAGTACTTCCTTTCAAACATCTTGAAGAGAAGAAGCACATTTTTTTACTTATGATAACAAAACTGAACGTTTGTTCAAAGTAGTCTTGAGAGGTGTGACTATGAGTCACCTGAAAGGATCAAAAATGGTATAAATAATTTTTCCCAGTCCAAGTAAGTCCTAATCATTATAAAAAAGAGAGCCGAATCTGGATTTCTTCGGAAAGGGCTTTTCCGAGAATATTATTTAGTTTACTGTAACAAATGTGATGAAACAAAATTGCAGAAACAACTTCAAAGTAGATTTTTTTTAAATCTAGATTTCTGTCAATGACCAGACAGGAACCCAAAAAACAAAACCGAAACCCAATACGAGCCACGAGGTAGGAGTTTGATTGTTCATAGCGATCCAAGATCTTTTATTAGTGTTCCTCGTTACATTACGATGAGTGTGTTTTTCATGATTTTTTCCAAGAAATTAATTCAGGTATACGTTCAAATGTTCAGATATTACTCCAAAAATTTCCAAAGGAGTTTTTTTAGTGATTATTTCCCAAGGAATTTTTCCACGCTTTTTTTAGGGAAATTCTCAAAAAAAAATTGTTGAATATATTTCAAGAATTCAACTAGCATTTTCCCAAGGAGAACCACATAAATGGAACACCTCCAAAGATTATTTCAGAAATCATCTGAATTCCTCCAAAACCTTGAGCAATTTTTCAAGAAAGTCCTAGCTTCTCCCATATTTATACAGTGATTCATCCATCGATGTCCCAGATCCTCCAAGATTCCCGGTCGTTTTGACCTTCTTTTAAATACAATTAATAATATCTCCAAAAATTTCTAGGCATTTTCAAAATTAATATAAATTCTCGTCTAGGGTTTTCTAAGGGTGCCTTCAGCAATTGCTCCACAGATCCATTCTAAGATTTCTACAGGTATTCTGCCATTTCTTTTTTAATTTTCTCAAGTAAGTGTTGATTTTTTTTAAGAAATTCTTTCAGAAATGTCTCCAGGGAAATGCCAAGGAATTTTCTCAGACAAATAAATCCGTGAGGAAAATCCTAGAGCAAGGGACGAATGAACATGAATCTCTGAAATAATTCCTGGATAGTATTCCGCAGGATTTTCTAAAGAAATTTCTCGACAGAATCTCTATAGAAATTTGTGTAGGAATGATCGGAGGAATTATTAGAAAAGATGCTGTATTATAAACTGGTGTGAAAACATAAATAAACTTCATAAGATATCATGGTATTCTCTTAGAAACTTTTAAGGAAATGTTTGGTAAATCTGTAGGAGTAATAGTTGGATGAAATACTGGAAAAAATCCTAAAACAAAAGGGTTTTTTCAAAGAACTCCTCAAAAAATTTTGGAATTCTGGGAGGAAACGTGGATAAATTCTTGAAGAAATCTACATGAACAAGTGGAGGAATTCTTGCTGGGTGAAAAAAAAAACCCTTGAGCTTTTTCATTAAACATTCTGGAATAAACCTTGTGGATTTCTACTGAAGAAATTTTGTAAAAATCTTAGGATGAGTTCTTGAGTATTAAATGGTGAATTCAGTTAAAGGATTAGTGAAAAAATAGCTGGAGAAAATTCTAGAATAGTATAGAGCAAAAAAAAAACAGAGAAAATCCTGAGGAAATAACTGGAGGTAGTTTTCAAGGATTTCCTGGAGCAAATTCAGGATAAATTATTCTGAGCATCCTTTGAAAAATCGATGGAAGAATTTCTGAGAGAATTGGTAGAGAAATCTCTAGAAGAATTTTTGAAGAGACCCCTGTAATAATCCCTGAAAGTATTCTTAATAAAAATCACTATGATAAATCCTGAAGCTTTTCCTCGAGGAATCTGAGACGATAATATTGAAAAGCCAGTTGAACTTGTTGTAGTATCTGAAGGTTTCTTTGGAACCTGTACAATTTTGCATCAGGATTCAATGCAAGCAGAATAAGGAAAAGGAGACTTTAGGGAGTATTCTGGTTAAAACAGATACTTTAGAGACCATCCATTGAAAATAGAGACTTGCATTGAAATAGAGACCAAATTTCTTAATAAAAACCTACCATTAGTCTTGCCTTGAGGATCATTCTTTCGATTAACATTTGTTATCATTCATATAAAAAAAATATAAATATCCTCTATATTCATAACCTTTTTCAATCAGTAGATGATAAACCGAATTTAGTGCTGTGCCATTTAATTCCACTATAGTTTGTATCTTTTGACAGATACTCGTATTTCGACCTCAACTGTAAGATCGTCTTCAGTGTCGTGTACTAGACTCAAATTAGTCCTTACAGTTGAGGTCAAAATACGCGTATCTGTCAAAAGATACAAACTTTAGTGGAATTAAATGGTACAGTACTAAATTCGGTTTTTCATCTACTTATAGGTATTCCACTAAACAGCTCGAAGATATATTATCAACATTTTCTATCAATTTTATTAAACAAGTTTGGTAAAAATAGACCAAACTGCTTGCATTTACATGCAGTAAGATTGTTCTAATTTCCACACCTGTTTCTAGATAACAAATGGATAAACAGCAATAATTTTGTGAATTTGTGTAGTTTTTCTTCTTTGCGTCGAAGTTAGCCGGGCTATTAAGGGATTCATAACGTAGAAACTCTATCAAACGTTTCGTTTGAATTTCTTCAACAATTCAGCAAAAAAAAATCGTCATAATCTTCTCTAAATAATTTTATGAATTATGCCACAAAACATTTGAATGAATTCGATCAATAATTTTTCAGGAGTTAATAAGGAATTACTTCCAGAAATTTCTACGGCTATTCTGAATGAGCCTAGAACTTTTATAGAGGATGCTGTGGGAGTTTTAAAGAAATTGAATATCGCCAAGCGATTCAGCAATGCTTCGATGCATTATATCAAGAGTGTTCGTACGTTCAAAAATCGCTAGCACCATCACACTCGTGCTGTGTATAACACAATGCGACTGGTATTAGATCACTCCATTACATCATCTAAATATTCTCCAATAGTCTTCTGATAAATCTCTATGGTTGTTCAAAAAATTGCTTCTATATTCCAGTCTGTGACTGTCCTACCCAGGTTTTTTGTATGTAGTACATGTCCTGCCTGTCCTACCCAAGTCCCGCGCAACAATTAAAAAATTAAAGTTTTAGAGAAAGCTAGACTTATGTTCGATGTCCATGTGACATTGGGACATTTCCCAAATCCTGGAGGAATTTTCCAGATCCCCACTCAGTGCTGTCGGTGCCAGAAGGGGGGTCATGGTACCAAACATTGTCGCATGTAAGTTATATGCATGATTTGCGTAGGTTCTTCTCACGCTAAGGACTTCTGTCCTGTGAAGGAAGATACCAAAAAGTTTTTCTGCGCAAATTGCACGGGCAATCATAAGTCAAACTGTTGGAAATGCCCTTTGCGTAGACGAATAGTCGAGACTCATACCAGGTAGATGAACGATAAAGTTTTTTGTTCCCGGAATTCCCCAGGCCAATCTCCAACAATGTGCTCATTTGTCAGTTAACGATCGCTTGCTTAAAAATAATACCCATCAGGTAAATTATAATCATGCTCATTCACAAGCTAATTTTCTTCCGTTGAGAAGCCGTTCAAATCTTTAAGTTTCGAATGGATTTGCTCAACGAAACTTTTATGCCGATGTTGTAGGGGCATGTGGGAGAGTTGCAATCATCATTCATAGGCGTATAAAACATCAACTGTTTTCGTCATTTGAAACTTTGGGTGTTTCAGTTGAAACTCAGCTTGGTAAATATACTTTCATAGCTGCCTATTTGCCTTTTCAATGCTCTGGGCAGCATGTTAATTTGAATGACTTGCTTCAAATGACATTAAATCGGAATAAGTAATTATTATGTCATCGGTGACATAATGTAAAACATCGTTCATGGCATAGCTCGCAAAGTAAATCCAACGGCAGGATTTTATTTAATGAGTGCTCTTCAGGATATTTCTCAATTCAATACCCCTACTTGTTATTCCTTTTCTAGAGACCCTGCTACGATTGGTTTGGTCTTAACCTACTCTAGTCACCTTTGTTGCCAACTGATTACCCAAGTAACACCGAAAACATCTTTTCGAATAACAGATACCAGATCTTGTCCTATAAGAGTTAAAATGGTGAATTCATAACATATTGTGTTACATAAGAGTTATAAAATAGCTATCGAAATACACATCACCTCAAAACACTTAATCTTAAAGTGACAACCTGACCTGGTTAATTTAACGCTCCAGAAACATGCATAAAGCTTTAAAAGGATTTATATTTTATGTATCGGAGTAACAAAATGCAAGTTGTAATAGTGTGTTTTAAATGTTTTTTATAGAAGGTTCAAACATCGATAAATTCTTCATCTTCGATTAATCTTGTGTGTCATTTCAATCAACATAATTTCAAAGCAGGAAACATATCCCTATGATGAATATTGAAATAAAGCAACTTTTTCCTCTGTGGGGGCTAGAATAATTGTAGTCGAATACGCCTCAAATCGATGAAACTGTTTGAATAAAAAAAAAAGCTGCTGCGCGAGTTATGTTCGTCAACATTACTGCAAATGTTACAATGTTGACAGTCGTAAACCGATGTTTGACGTTTGACAGACGAAAATCTATCCACTAAGAAAGAAGCTATATTTAAGTTATTTGGGTGTTATAACTATTATCGAAAAAACAAAAACAATCGAATTTTCGTGGAATATGTTGAAAATATGTCCTAAAGATGTGTTTTAAACGTTATTATAAGATAATGAAAAACCTGTAGTTAAGATGCTCTTAAGATAAAATTACAACGTTAATTCGACATATTTCTGAATCAAAACACGCAAACATTTCACATTTTGCCAACTAAATAATCTAGATTACAGTACCGGTCGAGAATTTGAATCAACTTAGTTCAAAGCTGCAAATCGATCATATTAAGTAGATTAATTTGGTTAGGAATCAAGATCCAATTTAATGAATTATGCAATCTTGACATAAGGTATAACAAAATTGAGTAACAATTTGAAGTGTGAGCAATGTGAGCAGATCAATATCATAGTTTGATAAAATAATTGAAGCGTTCGAATATTTACGGTCGGCACTGTAAGTTCAACTAAAAATCAGCCATATTGTTTTTTCTTGAAAATTGAAGCAAATTTCACAAAACAGCACGATTTGGGTGGATTTGTATTACATATATTAATAATTAATTATAATGGCCAACGAATTAATTAAAATTGAAATTAAAAGTTTCACCATAAATTTTGAACCGCATATTGAACGTCCCAAATATCGCTAGACATGATCCTTTTTTATTTTTCTTAATCTCAATAATATTCAAATTTAATTTATTTCTTAACTTGGAAAACATGTTTAAGGTTGTGGCTGCTATGCCTTTTTTGAAGACAATTTTGTTTTTATTTGTCTGTAAGTTCCTTTCGTTTTGCTGACATTGGACGTTCTGATCAGATAGTTTGTAATACAAATGTGTCTTTCAAGTTATATAGCGTACAAATAACGTCAAAACAACCAAAACATTTGCCTGTATTATAAACTGATCATCTTGTGTCATATATATTTGGTTTTCACTTGTAAATAGCTCAATTACGACAAATGCAATATATCGTTATATACACTTGATTTGTGAGTATTTTGTGCTGAAAAATAGCCTAATTAGAACAAATGACCATCACAGCTCATATGCTCATCTTTATTATGTTGAGAATTTGTTTATAAATCGTCAATTGTAGGTGATTATGAATAGTTGTCAGACTTATAAGATGTTATATAAGACGCCATTTTTTGCGCTGTTTTAGCTTTATAAGTGTCAGATATAAAGTAAATATTACTGGCTCTAAGCCTTTTTGGAAATTATCTAAAATTTTGAAAAAAAACCTCTAGCCAATACCGTCATTGAAAGAGGAAAACAAATTATTACTAACAAATTGCGAAAGAGGGATTCCACGGAGGCATGCAAGTCGATTCTGATCGACCATTTCAAAAATATCTGAAACTATGCACAGTTTTTCAGTTCCATCTAAATCGTCATTTTCCGATATCATATCTTCAAGTTGAGTCACGACTAACTTTTCAAAAGGGTGTATGTGAAAATGGTTCAAAAATATTCAAAAAACTGCACAGCAAAACCGGTTCGTTCGATTGTTAGACAACTAAAGAAACAAAGTTAGACAACTAAATAAAGATTCAAAAAAAAAAAAATACACACAGTAAAAATTTTTTTTTTTTTGCATTAAAAAACATCATTTTTGTCACAAAAACTCAAATATCTCAAAACCCTATAGGAATACCAACGTAATTTTTTGAGGGAAAACGGTCCATTATATTAGCTATCTACCATAACAATTTGGTGATGGTAAGCCAATAAACAAAAAAGTTATGACATTTCAAATATTTCACAAATTTGACACATAGTGAAAAAAAATTTTTTTTTTCATTGTTAATTTTTTTTAGGACCGTTGTTGCTGAATTTTTTGTTAAGGGTACCACATGAGGTTAACAAGTTGTTTTCATGATATTTTATTTAATTATTCATAACTTTTATAGCATCTATTAGAAAGTTAGACGCGATCCAGTGTTGTGATCTAAAGTCTTGATAGTGTCATATTTTTTATTGTACGTAACTGAAGAAAAATTCTCTCAATAGTGTTGAAACCTTTTGATAAAAAAAACCTATAAGAAATCTAATATTGAAGACAAAAGCTACAAAAAAAGTTTTCTATACAGGTATACGACTAGTTTACCGGCAAAAAGTTTACCTCGTAGAGAACAAGGCGGGTCTATACCCAGGTGATCTAGTATACGTAAAGCAGGTCGGTTTTCTCGGCGCTGGTTTTCTCCACAAAGTTAAAATCTGATTACATAAATAACCTGGGTATAGACCCGCCTTGGTAGAGAATAGACTTTGTTAATCATATTTGGGAGAAAGCGAGTAACTTCAACAACATTAAAAACATGATAGGTACATACCATGAACATACTCACGAAAAAGCTAAAAATATACTACCACTATGGTTATAAAAGATTTAATTGTAAAATTTTTCTTCAGTCAAGCAAACGACACCAAACTAGTCAGTAAAAACTTAAAAGTGATTTTGTTTATTAAAATCTAACGAGCAACATGAGTAGTCGCTTTCTCAACTGTTGCAGGCCGTTTGCAGAAAAAAAGTGTTCGAAAGAGCTACGAAATCTCACCGAAAGCACCATAGATAAACTGAAAGCGGCTGGTAATGCTCCAATGTCTACATTGAATACAAATTTACGCATTTGTACGTCCTGCCGTTTAAACGTTGACAAACGGGCAATCTGTACATCATCGGTGGATCAGGTTGCAGGAAGTTCGAAAACAACAACAACTGAGGAATTACTAGATGCACCGACAACAACTGAGGAGTTACCAGAAGTACCAAGTGCAGATAGTCTTGCCACGGTACCATCAGCGACATCTGTTTCAACAAATCAATCAGAAGATGAGTGCATCCAGAAGGTCAACATCGAACGCTTCAACGAAGGGATAGCTGGAATAAAAGTGACTCCGATTAAATGGACGAAGATGGGTTACATCAATTATCCCGAGAAAAAATACCGTGAAATCAACGAAGCTGTACGAAGAAACCTCTTCAAATTAGGACCTGAGGATGTGGAAAATACAGACTACGATGAGGTAATTATGAATATGAAGGAAAGGTTCTCGAATCTAGCCACGACAAGGAAAGAAAAATTATTGATTTTGTCGATGCTGCCAAGCTCATGGTCTATTCAAGACGCCATTGATGAGTTCAAAACCAATAGAAATACAGCAAAAGAGGCAAAACAATTCAAAAATAACTGTCTTGCAACCAAAAATGCTAGGTCGAGTACTTCATTAACAGATGAGACAAAAGAAAAAATAATTCAATATTTAGAAGACGATGAAGTAAGTAGAGCTATGCCTGGCCAAAAAGATTATGTATCTGTAAAAAAAGATGGAAAGCGTCAGGCAATCCAAAAACGATTAATGATGACTACTTTGAAAGAAGCGTATACACGCTTCAAGGAAATTAACGAAAATATTAAGGTAGGTTTTTCCTCATTTGCAAGCCTTCGTCCAAGGCAATGCAAGCTTCTATCCAATTCAGGAACACATAATGTTTATGTGTGCACAACACACGAAAATATTAACCTAATCTTACATAGTTTGAAAAGAATCAATTTATCAAAGGATATTAAAATGTTAACTGGTAGTCTTTTGTGTGAAAATACAACATCAAATTGCTATCTACGATCTTGTTCGGATTGTCCAGATTCTTCATCATTGGAAAATACTTTATTCGCTGAGTTTGAAGAAAATTATATTGATCAGTTATCATTTGAGCAATGGGTGACCACGGATAGGTGTGACCTAGAAACTTTTGTAAAACCTGTAGATGAGTTTGTGTCATTTTTTTGCTTGAAATTAGAAAGTTTAATTCCTCACGACTTTATTAAAACAGAGCAATCCCGTTTTTTAAAATATACGAAAAATACATTACAAGATGGTGAATTTTTATTCATTTGTGATGTAGATGAGTTTGTGTCATTTTTTTGCTTGAAATTAGAAAGTTTAATTCCTCACGACTTTATTAAAACAGAGCAATCCCGCTGATTAAAAAATACGAAAAATACATTACAAGATGGTGAATTTTTAGTCATTTGTGATTTTTCTGAAAACTATAGCTTTGTATTGCAAGATGAAGTGCAGTCCCATCACTGGAACGTACAACAAGCTACAATTCATCCATTCGTTATTTATTTCAATAAAAGTACGCAAATTGAACATTTTAGTTTTATTGTAATTTCCGAAGATTTAAGACACGACTCAGTATCTGTAAATTTGTTCATTGCCAAAATGATTAACTTTTTACGCGTTGATAAGGATAAAGAAATCAGAAAGATATATTTCATGTCTGATGAAGCAGCATCGCAGTACAAAAACCGTAAGAATTTTTCGAGCCTATGTCAATTTAAATCAAAGTACGGAATTGATGCAGAATGGCATTTCTTTGCTACGTCACATGGCAAAGGTCCTTGTGATGCTATTGGAGGAACCATAAAGCGCATGGCCACAAGAGCAAGTTTAGCCAAAGAACGTGAGCATCCAATTAAAACTGAAAAAGAACTATTTGATTGGGCGAATCGCAGAAAAGAAGAAGATTTAACAAAATTATCATTTTGTTTTACTACTACTGAAGAGTACGAATTAACGGCATCAGAGCTCAGCGAGCAATATAATAACGCGAAAACGATCACCGAAAAGCACCAATAAACTGAAAACCATATAATATTTATACATATACATAATATTTATACATATAATATACATAATACTAATGAATACATGAAAACGACTTGTTTAATTCACGCAAGGCCCTTAACAATAAAATCAGCAACAAACTGCGGTTCCCGTAATAATTTACATCGAAAAAAAAAAAAATTTTTTTTTCTACTAAATGTGAAAATTGTGACATGTTTGAAATGTCATAACTTTTTTGTTTATTGGTTTACCATCACCAAATTTTTATGGTAGATAGCTAATATAATGGACCGTTTTCCCTCAAAAAATTACGTTGGTATTCCGATAGGGTTTTGAGATATTTGAGTTTTTGTGTCAAAAATTATGTTTTTTAACGCAAAAAAAAAATTTTCTTACTGTGTGTATTTTTTTTGGAATCTTTATTTAGTTGTCTAACTTTGTTTCTTTAATTGTCTAACAATCGAACGAACCGTTTTTGCTGTGCAGCTTTTTGAATATTTTTGAACCATTTTCACATTACACCCTTTTGAAAAGTTAGTCGTGACTCAACTTGAAGATTTGATATCGGAAAATGACGATTTAGATGGAACTGGAAAACTGTGCAAAGTTTCAGCTCAATAGAAAAAAATGAATTAAAAAAATTACCAAATTTTGGTGCTGTTGCTTGGAATCACTCAAAAGCTCAAAAACTTGCTGTGCAGTTTGAAATTACGCACAATTTGAATTTAGGACTTACTAGTCCAATTGAAAATCTAGTTACTCAGGACTTCGAAAATATTCTCAATCAAGAGAACGTTTTCGAAAATTCCTGGGATACTGATTTGGAAGAAGTGAGAACTATTATAAAAAAAAATAAAAAATATGAAAGCCCTTAGCGATGATGGAGTTTTCTACATCCTCATCAAGAAACTTTCAGAAAGTAGCTTACCACTCTTAGTTGATATATTTAACAAATGTTGTCAATTAGCATATTTTCCTGACAAATGGAAAAATGCTAAGGTTGTTCCAATTTCAAAACCAGACAAAAATCCTGCAGAAGCTTCTAGCTATCATCCAATCTGTTTGCTTTCCTTCATCAGTAAACTTTTTGAAAAGGTCATTTTGAACAGAATGATGGCCCACATCAACGAAAATTCAATTTTTGCCAATGAACAGTTCGGAATCCACCATGGACATTGGACCATTCATCAACTTTTACGTGTAACAAATTTGATCCGTTCCAACAAATCTGAAGGCTATTCTACTGGTCTTGCTCTTCTAGACATAGAAAAAGCATTCGACAGTGTTTGGCATGAATGATTGATCGAAAAATTTAAAAACTTAAATTTTACAACATACATTGTTAGAATAATCCAAAGTTATCTGTCAAATCGTACACTTCAGGTTGATTATCAAAACTCCAAGTCTGAAAGACTTCTTGCAAGAGCTGGCGTTTCTTAAGGTAGCATTTTGGGACCAATATTATACAATATTTTCACATCTGACTTACCTGAGTTTCCTCAGGGATGTCAAAAATCTTTGTATGCGGATGACACAGGCCTCTCCGCCAAAGGACGAAGCCTGCGTATCATGTGTAGTAGATTGCAAAAATGTTTGAATAAATTTCCTTCGTACCTGCACAAATTGTAGATTTCTTCTAATGATTCTAAAACTTAGCTTATAATATTCCCACATAAACCAAAAGCTCTTTATTTGAAACCTTCAAGTGCACATGTTGTCACGATGTCATTCAATTTATCAGATGAAGTTAAGTATCTAAGGCTCATACTAGATAAAAATTTAACTTTAAAAAATCGCATTGAGGGTATTCAAGCCAAATGTAACAAATAGTTAAAATGTATGTATCCACTTATTAACAGACAATCGAAAATTTGGTTTAAGGACATGCTTTTGATCTTCAAACTAATTTTCAGGCTAGCCATGTTGTATGCTGTACCAATATGGACTAGCTGTTGTAATATCAGGAAGAAAGCTTTGCAGAGGAATCAAAATAAAAATTTGAAAATGATTCTGAAGCCTCTTCTCTGATATAGTTCAAATGAGTTATATAGAATATTCTGTGTTACCTTAAACATTGGAACCAACATCGAATAAAATTTTTGATAATTTTAGACAAAATTGTTGCAACCTTGCTACGGTTAATGAGTCATATATTTAAGTTAAGTTAGGTTAAGTAAATTGAAAACTTTTTTCTCTCTCTAATAAGCAAGTTAAAACAATTTACATTATTAAAAATAAAATGTCGATTTGCAAGGTAGTCGTGAAACGCAACAGGCGTGAATTTGAAGCAGTGAACAACGCCATTCCCTTCATGCCACCCATCAGTATGCTGTTGTTGTTCGCTCAACATCTATGATTGTAAGTTGGTCCACACCTATGTAGCTGCAAAAAAACAATCTACCGTATGAGCGTCCGACCCTGATATTCAATAGACTATTTTGTGATGTCATTTGGAAATTCCCTTTGGGTGGTAGCTTCTCCACCCTTACATGAAAACATTGATGGCCGTCATTCGCCTTTCCTAGTTCCAGCGTTTTAAAAAGCAGCTTCCTAAGGGAAACATTAGGGGTCAACACTTGTTTTAAAAATGTAGAGCTTGTAATATTTGTTATTGCAAATAAATAAATGCAAACAATCTGAAAACAACCGAGCTGGTTCCCCGGTTCACGGTATTCCATTGTTCCTTAGACCTCGATTGAGACCAAACTTTCCGTAATCAGAGATTTTGATCAAACGTGCGTACAACCAAAATTCGTACGTCACCCGTACTTCCGGTGCTGTTAAAAGTTGACGAATGCTTCCGATAAAACCTGCCCTGAAACTAGTTCAACTCCCACCACTACACCCATCTCCTTTCTCGTTCCGGTACCTATCTAAATTATCCATGGAGAAATACCTCGCTGACAGGCATCTACCAAGAGCCAACCGACTTACTGACGAACGGTCTTTCCACCTCAAACTAAAACAATATGTTATAAATTATGGTTAGTCATGCAAGCGACCGTCGTCTTCTTCTTGGCTCCCCTGATCCATTCTTAATACGTGTTCCTCCCCCTCTTCTAGGAACTACTCACATGGTGCTCATCAGGCCGTTAGTATGAGAAAAAAAAACTTTGTCATAACTGTGCTTTTTCAAAACTTCTGCATAGTAATGTGCATATAAACCAACATCCTTCTCACTTAGGAAGCTGAAAAGTTCATAGAATACTATTTCTATGGTAAGGAGATTGAGTTTTAAACTTTTTTTTAAATTTTGAACTGCCCTAGTGTTACATGTGTTATAGGTGCCGAGGAGTCCTCTGCATTTTCACAAGAAAACACTGGGAGTTTGGATTGGAATGGATTGTATGAAGAATTCGTTTTGGTAAACGATAAAGACATAATTCGATATGAATACGTGAGCATATCACGGATGAGCGTTACCAATAGTGTGGTTACTACGCGAACCGGACATGATTCCAAGTTCGTTGCTTGTAGAGCATGCAACGGATTAAACGGATCAAACATTACTTCGCTATTTTTCGCCCACGCACTTTGATTTTGTTCATCCGCGCAACGCGAACGGGACACAATTCATCCCGAATTCATTGCTCGCCCACACAGGTGTATGCAACAGATTCAACGGATCACTACTCTTAGAAGTGTCATTCAAAGAATTCATTGAAAAGTCCTGAAAAAATACTTGAATGTTTTTCCTTTCATAAGTTGCTGGGAGAATAACTGACGGAATTCCTAGAAAAATTTCTGACGGGCTGTTCGAAGCTATTCCCAAGAAACATCATGATCACAACGATTCACGAAGCGTTGAAGTTACCGCGAAGCGATGAAATTTTTAGAAATATAATGTATTTATGTAGCCCTTAGTATCCAATGTTTTTTCGACACTAGATTTGAGAAACCTTAGGATCTTACACAAAATCGCAAGTTTTTTTTAAGTGTGCATTCAAAATTTGTTCGCGGCCACAGTTTGATGACCCTTTTAGTAGAATATAAAATACTAGCATGAATGCCCACAGATATCCTAATAGAAGTCCTGGACTATTTTCCAAAGAAATTCCTAAGTAAATCACTGGAAAACTTTTGGCAGAATCAGTGAATCAATTGTCACCCAACATGCAGCAACAGAGACATTGTCACCTCCTATTCTTGTTGCAACAATTTTATTCCGCAACATGAGTTTATCATCGCTTGAACAGAATATGACAAAGATCGATCACCACGTGCGCAGTGATTTTCTGGGCTTCGCATTGCAATTTTCTAGAACTTTCTCCGTGTTGGTAAACATTGACACATTATCAAACAGCATCCATAAAACAAATTTGGTTTTGTGTTTAAAATTACTGATTAATCGCGAGTTGAAAAGGTTGCAACAATGTTGCGCTCTGTGATTGTCATGACAATTTTGCTTTTTATTGTGTCCTTATCCGCAACAGTTGCAACAAACGGTTGTGAGCGAGCTTGCTTTGTTGTTTGTTTTTCATCTATTTTGATGACAATTTGATTCACTGGGCAGAATCATTTGTAAAGATCCAAGGAAGTCCAAGGATGAATACTCAGAGAATTTTCTAGATAAGTTTGTGGAAAAATCTCTAGAGAAAAGTTTAGTGTAATCCATGAAGTAGTTCTTGTTTTGTAAGAAATGTTTGGAGAAATATTTAGAAAATTTTCTGCAGTAATCTCTTGAGATTTTTTTTTAAGATCAGGAAGAATAATGGCAATCTCTGGAACATTTCAAGAAATAATCAATGGATTTTTTTCAAGGAATCACCAGAAGAAATCATGGAATAATGTATACAGTATTTCATAAAGCGAATTCTAGGAACATGTCGATATTTAAATAAAGTTTGTGAGCAATTCTAGAAGAAACACTCAGTGGACTTTTTGGAAAAATCATTGGAAATTCCTTAAAGAAATCCTTGAAGCGAAACCCCTGGAAAAACAGGGGTAGATTTGCTAAAGAATCTCCTGATTGAGTACTTTAATAATTTCATGGAGTAACTGCTGAGAGAAAGCTTGTAGAATGCTCTTGAAAAATTTCTGATAGAATACCTCAAGGAATCCCTTTTTCACAGAAACTATTAGAGAAATAACTGTATGAATTCATGGAATAATCTCTAGAGTAATTCTCCTAAAAACAACACTTTTTGTATGAATATATTGAAAATTTTGTATGAGCTGTAACATTTTGTGGATACCCACCCACCCCTTTCAGCCTTATGAAATATGTGAACAGGCCCATAGAGAAACAAAAAAGTAGATTGGAGCATTTTTTGTTTTTTAATTCCTTCTTAATATCTTATGTTTGACAGATACGTGTATTTCGACCTCCACTTGCAGCTTTCTTCAGTGTCAGTGGATACGAGTAACTGATACTGACGCAGGCTGCAAGTGGTAGTCGAAATACGCGTATCTGTCAATGAAGCTTTAACATTTATTCATAACACTAGTGGTCCCGGCAAACTTCGTTTAGCCATCAAGTAGGCTGTTGAAAAACGATATTGAACGTCCCATACAAAATGACAGTTCCGTTCACGCTCATTTTTCCGACTTTCCCGGTGAATAGCCTGGGATTTTTATACACACAAACACGTCGGAACACTTGACGAACAAAATGGAAAAATAATCATTCAAATCGGTTGAACCGTTCGTAAGCCATTTCGTGACATACAAACACCACTCCATTTTTATTTATATAGATAGCGTAACAAAAATTACTTTTTTGCGTATCTCAATAATCAAATTATGTGGAGTTGCTGAATCTGATCTTCTCAGAAATTTTCGAGCACGTCGCCATTTTAAGTCACAGGTCGTCAAATTCGTATAAAACACCAGTTTTGTTGATGTTACTTGAAATTTAAAGTATGATTTATCAATCTTTTATGTGATTCAAACCACCAAGCATGCAAAATAGGACTTCAACTTTCATTTTAGGTATAATTTGGTTGAAATTGTACGATTCAATTTAGATTAAATAGATTTTTTCAACATGGGTGCAGTTTCTATAAAAAAGTCTTCGTTTCTCTTATATGGCAAAATACAATACTTTTCGAAACCATCAAAAATAACTTTTGAGAATCTAAAGTATTATGAACTTTGAGGCTCCATTCCATCACCCCGAACCTCATTACCCCGAACGCCACTACCCCGAATAGTATAAGATACAGTGCAGTATCTTGTTTTGCGGGAAAAAATGCGTCTCTAATGACAACTGGTAATAAATGGCCATATTAGAGGCCATTTTGGTACCCAAGAAGATATGTCCTTAAATAAAATAATCCTTTTATTGACTGAGAGCTTTCTTTTTCAATTTACTATTCTTGTACATGAGCGGTTCCACGCCGTTTTGCAAACCCGATTATTTTTGTATTTTTTGAATCGCCTGAAAATTTGCATACAGATTTTTTATGACCAAAAATGCCATTATGCACTTTCAGACCGCCATTTTGAACCTCGCCTTATTTTTGAGAAGGGCGTATCGAAAAATGCATGGCAAATCTTTAAAAAACTGTAATTCGAAAACGGTTTGTCCGATCGATTTGAGATCTTCTACAAAGTTGTAGGTATTGCTTAGGACTATATGGAGAAAAATATGCACGGTAAAAAAAGTTACAGATTATTTTTTATTTCAAAAACAAAATTTTAAAATCGATTTTCTCCCGAAACGCAGTTTTTGGATATGTTTTAGGGGACAACTTATGTGATTTATTGCACAATGTTTCAAAATGGAAGAATTATGGACAAAAAAATTATGATTTTTTAAAAAATTACAGATTATGAAAAAAATCGAAATAGTGGAAAACAATATTTTTTATGTGATTATTTGAAAGTACAGAAAAATTGCAATCGAAAAGTACTTAATTAATTTTTTTCTAGGTTGCATCAATTTCGAGATATACTCATATTTATATAAAATTTTCAAATAAAAATAAGAAAAATAGGCCTTTTTCAAGCATATTTCGTGTTTCTCCATTCCAGAAAAAAATTATTTTGATTGAGCGAATCGTAGCTAAATCGTTTATCGTTTGATCAAAACATTTATGCTTAAGTATTGAAAAAAAGAGTGCACGGTAAAAAATATATACGATATTTTCAAATGAAAATTTGAAGCTAATAGTTCTTAAAAACCGCAACATTGATGTTTTTAATTTTTGGATATATTTTGCGGTTGTTTTAGGTATTGTTTAGGACTATTTGGAAAAAAATATGCACGGTAAAAAATAATGACAGATTTTTTTTAATAAAAAAATTAAAATCGATTTTCTATGAAAATGCATCTGTAGGTATGATGAACAAACACGTTTTTCCCATACCCATACATTTGGACATGGTAAATGAATAAAAGAAAAACGATGCTTTTTTTTTAAACGTACTTCATGGGTACAAAAAATGGGTTGTCAAGTTTTATCACTGTAGCAATCATCATTGAAAAAAATGCGGTACAAAAACTTCGTGGTGTGAAGTACCTATGTAGTATATAAGGTAAGTCTGAAACCGTGAGAGCATTAGTGTTGTATCAACAGTGATTGTTCAGTGATTGTAGGTGACGTTTATTTGCCTGTGAAATTGACGTGCTACAAAAGAAGATACAGCATTATATTGTGGATTTAGGAGGCGTTTTACAAAGGTATTTATTTTTGTTGTGTGTGAAGCTGTACAAATATCATTTTTTCGCAATGAGTTATATCAGTTCAAGATGTATTAAAGTGTTCAAACAAAGTTGTTCTAAACATTGTCGAAATCTTACGGAAGATAATATTCAGAAATTGGTTTTGTTGGGATTTGCTGAACAGAATAAATTAAATAGTAAGCTTAAAAATTGTGATTCTTGTCGTTTAAAACTGTCTAATTGTACTCAACTATCTAGTAGCGATGACTCATCGAGCAGTGATGAACATGTAACTTCTGATACTGAAATTAATGTTCCAAGTCAGGAGTCTTTGGTAACTGTACCGTCAATGACCTCGGTCAATACGACTGATTCTGAAATAAGTGAATGTTCACAAAGTGTAAATATTGAAATTTTTAACAAATCAATTTCCATTATTTTAACATCTCCAATTGATCGTAAAAAAAATGAATTCAATTAATTATGTTAAGCGAAAATATGAAGAAGTTAATAAAAAAAAATAAGAAGATAAATATTCACGTTAAATACAATTGATGAAATTGACAGAGATAAGGTTAACGAGTTTGATGAAATGATTGCACAAATTAAAGATAAATTTTCTAAAGACGGTATCACCAGGAACGAAAAACTCCAACTACTTTCCATATTGCCGAGGTCATAGAAGGTTCAGAAAATAATGGATACATTTAATACATTTAATACACATAGGTATTTGGCAACACAAGCTAAACAGTCATTAGAAGGAACAAGTAAATCTGGTACATCTTTCGGGCTAAGTAATGTAGCAAAAGAAATTGTAGTAAACTTTTACGAAGATGATGAAACTAGCTGAGTGATGCCTGGCCAACGTGATTTTGTTTCTGTAATATGAGACGGAAAGCGGCTGGCAATTCAAAAAAGGTTAATGATGACTACATTAAGAGAGTCGTTTAATCGATTTACTGAATTACATAGTGGTGTTCAAATAGGATTTTCATCTTTTGCAAAATTGAGACCGAAGAATTGTAAATTGTTAACTAGCTCTGGAACACATAATGTGTGCGTATGTACTATTCACGAAAATGTTAGTTTGATAATCCATAGTTTAAAGAAATATAATTTACTGCATGATTTAAATTTTTTTACTGATAGTTTATTATGTGAAACAAAAACAGTGGATTGCACCTTACGTTGTTGTGAAAAATGTTCAGATTCTACTACCTTTGAACGAAGCTTGTAATCAGAAATCTAAGAGAATGGCATCGACGAATTACAATTTGAACAGTTAGTCACAACCGACAGGTGTGATATTGAAACTTTTTTAAAGCAGCCCGATGAATTTGTATCATATTTTACTCGTAAATTGGAGAAATAAATACCTCATGATTTCATCAAAAAAGAGCAAGCTACATTTTTAAATAACACAAAAAAAAAACAATTTGATAGAAGGTGAATTTGTGGTAATTTGTGGTTTTTCGGAAAACTACACATTTATTCTTCAAGATGAAGTTCAAAGCCATCATTGAAATGCTCAGCAATCTACTTTGCATCCGTTTGTAATATATTATCGTCAAGATGGCAAAGTCAATCATTTAAGTTTTGTTGTAATTTCAGAAGATTTGCGCCACGATTCTGTATCTGTCAACTTATTCATATCTAAAATGATAGATTTTTTGCGATTGTATCACAAATTAACTGTCTACAAGATATATTTTATGTCTGACGGAGCTGCATCACAGTATAAAAATAGGAAGAACTTTTCAACTCTTTGGAAATTTAAAATCAAATTTGATATAGAAACTACCGAAAAGCTAAACATTACATATAATTTGCAATTGGATTAGATGGACAAAGTTACACGTCTTCTCAGTGAGAATCGAACTCACGACTCCCCGATCTCTAGTTGGGGCGCGTTACCACTACGCCATGAGAGGACTCATGAACGCAGAAGTTAACCTGAATTCGATTTCAGCTCAATAATCACGTGGTCCTTTTTCGCATAGTGCACCTCTTTCGGAAGAATTAGATGCCCATCCAAACACAACGATTTCTATATATATCCAATGCCTAGCCCGAGAGCGCATTGTTTTTTAGGTATAGGAATAGCACACTACACTAGCCAGCAACTGCGCTGGCTGAGGTTTCTATTGTGTGGGCTTCCAATGGGTCGCGACGTTCTCAAACGACCAGTTACGGAACATGAGTCTGTTGCTCGATAAATACTTGTTTTCAATTATGAATCGTGGTTTACGGCCAACCAGCCGAGTGGAAGTTTAACAACTACCGAAAAGCTAAACATTACATATAATTTGCAATTGGATTAGATGGACAAATTGATGTGAAGATTTGCGAAAAAGTTACACGTTACACGTAAACCACGATGTGTGCCTCTATGCCCAGAGACGTCAAGGAAATGTTCAATGCATAAGATCCACCACCGGAGGAATTCTTGGTGGTGTTCATATTTCAATTTTGTTTTTAAACAAATATTTTCCTTTTTTATGATTATAGGTTGTGCCATAGCATCACGTTGTTACAGTAATCATTCACGTCATAGCTGCGAACATTTCAGCAGAAATTTGCCCTTCTTTTTTTAAAAGATTGTTCTTTCATGTTTTCGTTGGATAATCTATTCACTAATATTCCCATATAGAACAGCTTTTTTAAGGAATATATCCTGAAGGCATTCACTAAAGTGAGTCCTGCTGTAATTCTAATCAAAAAAATCCTTTCTTTTATTGTCTTGTATCAAAAGAGACAGATCTCTTATAGATTTGCACACCACTTTTCTGCCATCATGGTTATCTCATCAAAATTCAAAATTATACCTGTAGAGGCAATTAGAGGCCGCTGTTTTTCTAATATGGACAAGTGTATTAACGTTTCTTTGCTATAGCGGAACGATTGTCTTTAAACGGGTTCCATAGCAAACGGGTTGAGTAAAGGAAGTGGGTACCGACGTCCAATAAGAGACTCCTTATTTTGTGCACGTTTTAGCTATCCTTTTCATAATAAATTCAAGACAAATAGTCTTCACCCTTCTTTAAAAAGTTAATATAATAACTTAATCTTTTTGTTCTGTTTTAAATAACTTAAAGTTGACTGTATGATTTTAAAAATGGCATCATAGCCGTGCAGTTAGTGTCACCGAGGCATTTAGCCGCATCGTGCTAAGGAGTGTGGGTTCGATTCCCGCCTCAGGCCGAAAAACTTTTCGACAGGAATGTTTTCCGACTGTGCCACTGGGCGTTGCATGCTAGTCCGTAGTCTAATGTGGTGCTTACTTCAAAAGGCAAATAGCCCACTGGAAGCATTAACGTGGAGTGTCTTAAAAAAATACACATACCTTTCTGTCATCGTCATTACTAGGCATATCCTATGAATAGTTCGACATCATGAATGTCGACTTTGTAAAAAAGGCAAAACAAGATTTACAAAGATTACAAACAACTATCAAAATAAATTCCAATGCGAATAATAGCTATATCACAGAAAATATATGTAAAACCATTATAATATTTCCAAAACCTTTTGGACTAATGAACTTCTCCATCGAAAGAGCGCAACTCCAAAACGGACATTTTGTTTTTAAATTTTACTTTGAAATGCAGCTCACTTAGAAACAGACTGGTGAGCACAGATGTGATGGAGATTTATTTTGTTTTTGATAATAACGGACTAACAAGCACCGTGACGCTCCCATTTGATTCTAAGGGGGGAATATGTAAGGTACGTTGCTATTTTTGGTATGTCCCTCGAATGACAAGAACTTCAGGCACCATAACTGAGTCGTAAATAAGCAGGAAAATGGGAACATCTTTCGGAAGTGGCATGTAATAACTTACCGTGAGCAGCAGTAGGAAACCACTTGTCGTTTGCAGAACACAAACACACTGTGACTGCGACCAAGACTTCCAACGACGACCTTTAACACCTAGTAGGATCTCCACTCGAGCGAATGGACTCTGTCATCATTTCTGCGGAATTGAATCTCACTTCCGCTCGTTTACTTCCCGACGAAATCCAGTTTTCACAACACCGCACTGCACTCGGCACTGTACTGCTGACTGCTTTCTTCATGTGCACCACAATAATTTTGCTTGGAATCGTACCCCGTAATTGAATTGGAACCCCCGCTTGCCGGAAGTCCGAAAGCGCTGAGAGCCCACCGTCTGCGAGAGAGAAAGAGACACACTGTTGCGTTTGGGTGGCGGAAGAAAAAAAAAACACACTTGTTAGCACCACCCACTGCCCCTCAAGGACTGTCGCTGTCTACAACCTTCTAGACTTTGTCATCGTCATAGCTGTCTCGCTAACATATTCAACACATCCTCAAAATGATGTCCGGTGTTCGAACCCACTGAACAAGGTCTAAAGACCTTCCGAAGCCTTTTCCTTCACACGTGGATAATTAGATGGCGTGAAAATTGAATTATCACTAATAATGTCCCCCAATCCAGATCCTTATCCTGGTCTTGCAACTGATTTTCACTGTCACTGACTGAGAAGGAGCAGTAATGGATGCACTCCTTCAGACGGGACGACGACACATCCTAACGCTTGGAGGGCTGAATTCCGTTTGATGGTGTTGAACGCTTTGCAGCACGTATCCCTCCAGAAGGGAACGAAAGCTCCCTCTCGATGGGAGATGGGAGCGAAATAATGAGAACGGGAGAGTTGCCCGGCAGGTGGGTGAAGCTTTGGAGCATATAGCATATGTAATTCGTAAGTTGTAGTAGACATTGAAGCTTGAATGCAAGGAATGCGGTACAAGTTTGCACGGTGGGTTTTATTTCGATATGGTTGCGTATTATTCATATACCTATTATGATGTTTTGAGATGCTCTCTATTTTTCTGGCGATACGTCCCTAATGAGACAGAGTCTGCTTCTCAGTTTAGTGTTCTCATGAGCGCTTCCATAGTTATTAACCGAGAGCTTTCTTTGCCGATTGACCATTTTTGCATTCATATATCGTGTATGTTTCGCAATCAACGAACACAACTTCAATTAAGGGGCTGGGGGCAAGAAGGACACCTTAAGATGTATAGGTTCAAATCATGGTTGATTAACACAATTTTTGAAGATTATTCCAGTGTAGGGGCAAGCTCACCTCTTGTTCTAAATGATGTTATCGATAAATTTCAAAAATATAAGAAACACATGAAGATTTGAGATTTTTGAAAATGTCCCTTCTTATGAGGTTTTTAAACGAGGCACGGGGCAAGAGTGCCACTCGTATGGGGCAAGAAGACCACCAGAGCAAAATGCCACAAATTTTGTTAATTATTATTACCCCGCCTAAGCGATAAATTCTAGAGTAAGTTAAGATAAAAACTGAGGGATAAAAGTTGACTTATAGTTAAAAAGTAATTTTACGAAATTAATTTAGTTCTCATTTTACTTGACTGTAACAATAATAGTAAAAATTTTCAGAAACTATTTTGAATGTTCAAGACGGTTTATTTTGATTTTATTTAGTAGGAATCATCGATTTAATACAATATTAAACAAGAAAAATAAAATTTCAGTTGATTTTATATGAGAAAATTGCGGTGTTCCTCTTGCCCCCTATAAGACATACTGTTTTTATATATGTAAAACTTAATGTCAAAAGGACTTTTTCGAAAAAAAATTCCTCACAGCTATATCCAACAATTGAAAATCATCAGTACTGTGCGGAAAAATCAATATGTTTTGTATTTATTGGGAGTCAAACCTTGTTTTCCAGTCTTAAATTCTTATAATATTTCGTATTTTTCGCGTTGATGAGTAAAATACATTTTTTATATTTTTTTGTAGTAAACATTTTTAACTGTTATATTTACACAACCCTCAATTAGTACACTATTTATTCTTATCCTGCGTTGAACATAAAAAAAAAAAATGATTTGAACTACGTGAAATTAGAGGTGGTACTTTTGCCCTGGGTGTCGCTCTTGCCCCATGTCCCCCTATTTGACTTATTGACAATACAGACTAGACTGGCCCAGCTCAGTATGGGAGAAAAATAAAGTTGTATGATTCCACGGGGCACCCCCTAGGATTATTTCTTGGGGTTAGAGGAAGCCTTTCTGAAAAATTCAGCTCATTTGGTCGTTCCATGAGCTGGCGCATTTGAAATGAAGTTAATATAGGATTTTCAGCTCAAACATATGAGCAACAGCACATCATCTACTGTTTGGTTCAGGAAAATTGATGATCGCGTTCAATTGGACCCAGAATGTCAAAAACACTACTTGATGTAATAGCGAAGAATATTGTAGAAGATTGTACCATGATCAAAATTGATAAAGTTGGTGTTTTAACCATCTGAAGTATATCATGCAATACTGCATGTATTTGTTCAACATAGCTTGGAGGTAGCCACTAAGCGCATCATAGCCACCTATGACGCTGGGCGAGCTGAGGCACATGTCGCGTGCATATAAGTGACTGTACGGGAGTGCTGATCTAAGCCTAGCTTTCAACAACTGAAAGAGTAATGAAAATGAGTTTAAATCAAGATACAACCTTCTGCAATTATGTTCATTAGGGTATCAACTAATGTATTTGTCATTCTGGGCTTATTTGAACGCGAACATTTAGTATACGGAACAAAACAGTGACATAGGATCAATTTTCAATATATTTGAGACGAATATCCCATACAAACTTCAAATCGAATGCGCCAGCTGGTGGAGCAACCAATTGAGTTGAAATTTTGAGAGAGCGATTTTCTTACCCTAAGGCTCATATCTAGGGGGTGCCCCGTTGAGTTTTACAACTTTTTTGTTTAAGGGCCAGTCTAATACAGACATTTTAAACCTCTCTCATCATGACAAAATGTCTGCTTGAAGATTTCAAATAAAAAGCTTATGGTTTATGTGGGAATAATATGAGTTGCGTTTAGGAAGCATTGGGAAAAATTAGGGGTCGTCCATAAATGACGTAGCATTTTAGGGGGGAGGGGGGGCTTTCCGAATTTGTGACGATGTGTGACGAGGGGGAGGGAGGGGCCCCAACTTGTGGACGTAGCATTTTGAATAATTTCGTTAAAAAGAGTAGACAAATTTGACAAACCATTTTTTTTATCAAACTTTTTTGTCTGAATTTTTAAACTTAACTTAAAAAAGATGATTCACATTCAAAACATCAATATTATAAAATTCAAAAAATTCTAATAAATTTGTTATTTCCCTGACAATTAAACAGATTTTATGAAGCTTTAAATAGTTATGTGAATTTTATATTGTATTTCTGTCCAAACTATTTTATTTGTGAATCAACAAATTAAAAGTTCAATAAGGGGCCGTCCACAAATGACGTAGCATTTTTTCACTGTTTTTTTACACCCCCTCCCACCTCGTAGCATTTTATCACAAATACTGAAATCCCCCCTTTGGAAAATACGTAGCATATGAAGCACCCCCCCCCTTTTTTTAATTTGGCGATTTGGCTAAAACGAAACATTAAAATCCAGAATTTCGAAGTTTGATATTAATTACTTACTGAAACGTCAGGATAATCTGACGAATGATAGTTTGATATACCGTTGCGCTCAAAAATAATTAAGTTACATAATTTTGGTTCGCAGTTTGGTTAAATTTAAATTGAATTTGATTTATACTAGTTTTGCTTTTGTTATAACCTGAAACAAGTTCGGATTGATAAATCTAACAGCAATGAGTAAGGGTTCAAAATATATATAAAAGAAAAAAGTTGTTATTTTAGAGCTTTTTTTTAATTTTTCGTGGTTAAGAAATAGATTTCAGTGAATATGATCAACAAAATACCTTTATTTGTTAAGGATGTCCGTAATCATTCGCTAAATTCAAATCCATTCAGCAAATAGTGGCTAGATAGAGAAAAAATAACAATTGTAGTATTTAAGATTAGCGATTTTTATACAATCATCCTTCATCATCGTCTTCTATACTGAAATATTGAAGACAAGTAAGTTCAAGTACACCATCTTTATTGGGAGAACTTGAAAAGAAATACTGGAATAAATTTGTAATAGACAACCTAAAGGAAAATAAAATACACGAAAATCCTGAAAATAATGGGAAATGAGGATTCTGGTAGTCCTGGGAAGATTATCCTGATTATTATTATCTAGACTGTTCCATCAAGATCATTGATATATCAAAACGAATTGTTGAGTTGACTGAGTGGAGATCTCCTGTTACATTGAACGCACTCGAATATCTTGTTTTACTATAATTCGTTAATATTTACCTAATTGAGCATATTATATTCTTTTCAGAGAATAAAGCTCCAACAAAAAATGTGAATTAAAGTAGAATAGTTTATTCTGTCTTATGAAAAAATGGAAAAACAATATTTTCCAAGTCGATAAAGAATTTATTTTTTTCTTAACTTATTGATCTTTTAATTTGTTGATTCACAAATAAAATAGTTAGGACAGAAATACAATATAAAATTCACATAACTATTTAAAGCTTCATAAAATCTGTTTAATTGTCAGGAAAATTACAAATTTATTAGATTTTTTAAATTTTATAATATTGATGTTTTGAAGGTGAATCATCTTTTTTAAGTTAAGTTTAAAAATTCAGACAAAGTTTGGTAAAAAAATTGGTTTGTCAAATTTTCCTACTCTTTTTAACGAAATTATTCAAAATGCTACGTCCACAAGTTGGGGCCCCTCCCTCCCCCTCGTCACACATCTTCACAAATTCGAAAAGACCCCCCTCCCCCCTAAAATGCTACGTCATTTATGGACGACCCCTAAACTCTAATATGTTGCTTATCTTGTGATAATATGTTTATTGTACATATAAAAGATTAATGGCATTTGCTTGCCTTTCTATTGATTTTCTGTATATTCTTTGAGACATGCTAGGCGAAATCAGTTTGAACATTTGGTAGAAATTGTCTAACGAGATATTTATAAAAAACTAGAAAAATATTTCTCCAAACAATGTTTTAAAGGAATTTCCGCCTTTCCTTGATTTAAATCTAGATATCAGTGAAAACGATTTGATATTAAAAAACTTGCTGTCACGAAGCTCAAACGATTTCTATATCAGATTAATTGTTTTCTGTCATTTAATCATTGGCCTTTAAATAATTAACCATTAATCATGATTATTAATCAAAATAATGATTAAGCGGCATCTCCCTAAGGCACCGTCCACAAATCACGTAATGCTCGAAGGAGGAGGGGGTAGCCTTATGCGGTACGATTCAAACAAAATTTTGAAAATTTTCATACACAAAGCATTACAGATAAAAGAGGGCTTTTCCCGGGGTTCAAAAATGGATTTATTCATTATTGAAGAAAGAACAATTCAAATTGAAAAGTTTTAAGGTGACACGGGAGACCGTGTTATTTTCCCTATCTTTTATCTCACTCTAATAATAACCATCAAAACTTTGTGAAAGCAAATCTCGAGTTTTAGTGAACCGATGAAGCTGAAAACTTAATGGGCTGCCCATTACATATAAAGAATCATAGTGATACATTTTTCGCATCGATATATGGAGTGGTTCTTGGGATTTGGTTCTGCAAATGGATAGGGTGATTATGATGACGTCCCGTGCGGCCTTAAGCACACGCTCAAAAAAGAGTTCTGGAAAACGTGAACTGTCAAAAAGACACCATGAACTACCATCATGTTTGCACATAAACATGATCTAGTTCACGGTTTATTTTTGCTTGTTGACGAGTTCACGTCTGCTGTTCACGGATACAAGAACTTTTTTTTTCTGTGCATGGTTTATCGTATAAGGTTTATGGACAAAAGGTCGAAAGGACAAAAGTTTGAAAAGACAAAAGGTCGAAAACGGTTTGCATGGTGGGAAATTTTTCCTTCTTTGAAAAAGGAATTTTCGACCTTTTGTTCCTTCTGTTTTGTTCTTTGACCTTTTGTCCTTTCGACCTTTCGTCCTTTCGACCTTTTGTCTTTCGACTTTTTACCTTTCGACGTTTTGTCATTTTGACCTTTTGTCATAGATTCATCGTATATAATCATCTAATGTTGAATCAAGATTAACCTAACGCTCTGCTATATTTATTCAGTGAATATCTGCAGGCGATGTTAGATAGCAAACATCAAACGGGAACAGAAACAGCGATGAACTATTAACAGAAATATCACTTACCGTGAACTGCTCTAATTCCGTGTGTTACCCAATACCGTGTATTTGGGAATTATATGGATGTCTATTGGAAAATCATGGACGAGAACAGCTTTCCCGGGAAGCTCACAAGATTGATCAGAGCAACGATGGACGGTGTGCAAAACTGCGTGAAGATCTCGGGCGAACACTCCAGTTCGTTCGAGTCTCGGCGGGGACTACGACAGGGCGACGAACTTTCGTGCCTGTTGTTCAATATTGCGCTTGAAGGTGTCATGCGGAGAGCCGGACTTAACAGTCGAGGCACGATTTTTACGAGATCCGGACAATTTGTTTGCTTCGCGGACGACATGGATATTATTGGGAGAAAATTTGAAACGGTGGCAGATTTGTTCACCCGCCTGAAACGCGAAGCAACAAGAGTCGGGCTAATGGTGAATGCGTCGAAAACAAAGTACATGCTGGTTGGCGGAACTGAGCGCGACAGGGCCCGCCTAGGAAGCAGTGTTACGATAGACGGGAATACCTTCGAGGTGGTGGACGAGTTCGTCTACCTTGGATCCTTGCTGACGGCTGACAACAATGTTAGTCGGGAAATACGAAGGCGCATCATCAGCGGAAGTCGTGCCTACTATGGGCTCCAGAAGAAACTGCGGTCAAGAAAGATTCACCCCCGCACCAAATGCACGATGTACAAAACGCTCATAAGACCGGTAGTCCTCTATGGGCATGAGGCGTGGACTATGCTCGAGGAGGACTTGCAAGCTCTTGGGGTTTTCGAACGCCGAGTGCTAAGGACGATCTTCGGCGGCGTGCAGGAGAACGGCGTGTGGCGGCGAAGGATGAACCACGAGCTCGCTCAACTCTACGGCGAACCCAGTATCGTGAAGGTAGCTAAAGCTGGAAGGATACGCTGGGCAGGGCATGTTGCAAGAATGCCGGACAACAACCCTGTAAAGATGGTTTTCGTCACGAATCCGGTCGAAACAAGAAGGCGTGGGGCGCAGCGAGCTAGGTGGATGGACCAGGTACACCAGGACCTGGAGAGCGTGGGTCACAGTCGAGGATGGAGAGAAGCGGCCATGAACCGAGGGAATTGGCGAAATATTGTTGGCGAGGCTTTATCAAGATAATTGATGTAAAGCCAAATAAGTAAGTAAGTATGGATGTCTATTATGTTATTTATTTTTCTAAACGATTTTCACAAACGTAAAAAAAAAAATAAAAGTAGTCTTTAGAAAGCCATGACAAATTTGAACTAAAGTTGCAAACAAAAACAAATAAAAATAATTTTAGAAAGAAACCACCTGATGTCAACACACGGTATTAGGGCATGATTGCTTCTGAGTTCCTTATACCGTGTTTCAGTTATAATTCCAAAATGGCTGAGTTAAATGAATATTTTATTTCCCGCATCGATCATACAAACCTCCAGACGTTGTTTGATACAAAAGTTTCAATTATTCAATTATTTCTTCGGATTCGTATCAAATACAACTGAGCAAATGCACCGTCTTACATGGAGGAAATATTAAAAGGTCTTTTTTACTCTTATGGTAACGTCCGTGGGCACAAAGCAAAGTCATTCTGTGCTTGATTCGATTTGGATCTTCCTTGGGCATAAACTATCATTGTTGTTGTCACACGATATCAGAAATGCAAAATTTATTTATACATTAGAAATCAATGTTGTAAAATTTGTTAAATTTTGTTCAATGATTGATTGATGATTGATTAAATGTTTGACTTATGATTAAGAATATGGTTACTGAATAAAATTAGCGATCTTTATGATTATGATTAGTGATTAATGATTAAAACATAATATTGCAATGATTATGATTAGTGATTAATGATTAATTCTTTATTTTTTGTGATTAATGATTAACATTTTTAATTAACCTTTCAGTCGTCGCGCGGTTTGCCACCGTTCGAACCACCACGTTGAAGCTGTGTACGATAAGCGAGGTTTTTTCACCACTGTTGTACAAAATACAACAGCGCGACGACTGAAGTGTTAATCATAATCATTAATCATTAATCATGATTAAATTTATGATTAATCATTAACGCTCTGCAACAAACTTATATAATTTCGTTTTCCTTACTTTAGAACATGCCTGCCCAACTTTTTTGAACCGTTAGCCAAAGCTCAGCAAACCAATTTGGTGGCGGGCCATTTTTTGGCAGTTTTCAATCAATTTCATTTTTATAAAATGGAACGAAGAAGAAAAAAAAAATTTCTTTGCAAAAAAAAAAATAGAAATAGAGACATGCTGTCGACGATTTTGGGAAAACTGCGCTCGGGATTATACCATCAGGCCAAAGGTAATGATCTGCATGCATACATACATCTTTCTCAGAATTATATTTGAATCCCACCTAGGCTGATGTGTATGCCCTGTAGGGTTACCCATTTTTATATGAAAAATAAATAAGCTTGTTAAAATCATAATTTACACCACCCTAATTTGGACCCACGGGAGCTAGAAAAAAATTGAGCGAAAGCCGTCAACTCTAAGGAGGAGAATGCATTGAGAAAATAGACCAAATTATTGACAAAAACGGTTGGAATTACATCTTCGACCATAGGTGGCTCTGTAGTCTATGAACTTCTTTTATTATTGATTTGACTCTCCATTCAATATAGATAAGACTGAAATAAATTGAAGACAGAAACAAAATAAGTTATACCTAGAAGAAACTGAAATTCGGTTTTCCCTGAGAATCTTCAACCATATATGGTGCGTAAATGTAATTAGGATTTTGTAAGAATCCAGCGAGGTTGACTAATTTGAATAAAATTTTTGTTATAGGTTGATATAATTTCAGTTTATTTTTCTATCAAGTAGTGAAAATGGGCTTCTCATTAAAATAAAATCAAAACTTCAACCTTATGTCAAATTTTTATGATAATCTGTACTAATGGCTATTCAATTTCGAAAACAGTGTATATCCAGGTAACCAGTAAGCCGTATATTGGACCAAACTATTGATTTACAGCTGAAAAAAATGAAAATAAGCCGTTAAATTGCACTATATAAGCTTTATATGGGGGATAGGGCCCGATATAAGGCTTATGGTTACCTGGGTATAATCCAGCAAATATAGGCTTTGTGTACTATATATTCACCTTATATTGTAATTTAAGTTTTGCTTGTAAACAAAATAAAATAGAAGGGGAATAATTGAAACTGGTACACTGTAACTTCAAATGGGTAGTAAAATCAACGGGCCAGAAATGAGACGAATCTGCACTCCTCGCGGGCCCACAAAATGAATCCGAGGACCGGATGCGGCCGCGGGTCGTACCTATATTGGTTAGCCCTGCCTTAGAACTTGGAATTCATGGAGACGCATGGTTGCTGATTATTAATATCTTTATTTTGTTTAGTTTTGATGCGCAACAGAAATCTTGAGAAAAAATATTATGATTATTTATCGAAAGGAATAATTTGTGTCAATACATAATTTATTGTTTCTTCTAAACTTTGGGTCAAAACGGAGCATTTCCACATAGGAAAAAATCCTCCGGCCGGAAAAGCTCAATAGATGTACATGTGTACAATATTCCCTACGTGGGAGATTCATCGCATGCCACGTGGGTACTTGCTTAGGTAGGATTTTGCCTAGGATTCGATTCACACGTTGTGAATCAGCTGTCGTTGTCGAATAGTACCAATCTGCTGTTGTGGGAGCTTTAGAGTGAATAGATTCACTAGAAGCATTTTTGAGAGAGTGTGCCGTTCATATTGTTACTTTTTGACGTATGTCGGCTTGGAGCATACCGTGTAGAGTACAGCATGCATAGAGTACATGAGTCCGGCATAGAGCGAGCTTTGTGAGAGAAAAAAAAATCATTTGAAAACTTCAAAAGAAGCTTTACATGAAGGGTATAATTGCCTTTCATCGACGGCTGAGAATTTTGTTAACCAGTAAGTTATGCAAACAGATCTTTTGAAATGAACAGATGCTTATCGTACCAATACTTCCTTTTTCTTCTTGGGGTGTTACGTTCCAACTTAGTTTTCTTATGGGTACTTCCACAATAACTGAAAGTTTTCTTAGTCAATCGACCATTTTTGCATATATCGTGTAAACCCACGATCCTCAGCATGATCTTGCTGCATTCCTGCGCGTACACCGCTACGACTATTTGAGCCCCGATATTCACTAGTTTACACTTTTTTTTATCCAATACCAAGTTCAATACTGTTTCATTACTCTTCTCATTCTGTTTTGGTGTTACTGTGAAGCTGTTTTGTGCATAATATCACACAAACTGGCTGTTTTCTTTTTATCAAATCTGGGTGTTACATCGTTTGAAATACGGGTAATAGTACCAATCTTCCTGTTGGGCAGTATCTGAGTCGAAAAGGGGAATATTTTGTACGATTTTACCCATATCTATGTTTTCAGGGCACTACACTACAGCTACATAACCATCCAGTTTTTAAGGTTGAAAAGGATAGCAGTTCAGCAAATACGTATTATTACTCCATTGCAATGACCTCATATATTTTTAAAATGATAGGGTGGTAAATTTTATAATATTTGACCATATTACAGCCGTAGCATTTTCAGCTCCATACGAAATCATCAATCCACTCATTTCATAATGTTGATGTCATACAGTTCTAAGTGTCGATTTTTTCACCCTCGCTTAGGCGTTAAGCCCAGTTTAATCATACGGGTAAACGTGGCTTACGGCTTAGGCGAAGGTGAAGAAATCGGCCCTTAGTCCAATATGTGGTCATTTATGTAATATTTTCTCCTCAATATGGAACATTTGTTTGTTTTAAGTTTCATTACCGAAGGTTAATTAAGTTATAAATGAACTGATCCAACACGAACGTGGATAACATCGTAATGTTAGTGTCAAAACACTACGGTTGTATCAGGAATAAAATACAAAAAAAATGCCAAAAATAGGGATGAATGTAACTCAATGGATTATTAATTAGATTTTTACTACCAAATAAAATTATTTATATATAGATATCTATATATGTGTTGAACAGAAAAATACGATCAAAGATGACAAAGAAAATTCTACGGTTATTGAACATACAATGAAAAAAGCTTTCAAATGCCGAGCACAGGCGAAAATATGATTTAAATAACCACTCACTAGGCCTATCAACATATTGAAGTTACTTTTTTTTTATTTGAAGGTTAATTTTGTTTGCAGCTGGAATAATCTACGGTAGTTTGACATACAAAAAGAAAATAGTTCATTATAAAGTAAACTATGGCAAAATTATACACTTTTTCAACTTATGATACCAATGTAGTAAAGCAATATAGGTATTTTCACGAGGAAGCATTTCTTTTTAACCTTAAAAATAGTATGGAGATTGTAGATTGAACTGAAGTCTCCGAAAAACTTAGACAAGGGTGTGTAATTGTAAAATACTCCTATTTGACTCAGATGTTGCACAACGCGAACTTTGTTATATATCCTAGTGTTTTGAAAGACATGGCGCCAAGTTTTGACAAAAAACAGCCATTTCGCATAATTGAGGTACAAAGTGGCTGAAAAGACACATATTTAGAAGAAAATAAAAAACATGAATAATTTTCTGAGATTTCTACAGGTAGGGTGTTTTATGTAGATTGGACAGAGCGTTATAATAATTTAGCCATCTCCATTTGATTTGACCGTAAATGGCCAAATTACATTCGTGTAACGGTCTGTACGAAATACTTTGATCACCGTAGTATGTGGTATTTTGATTCTGTAGCATGCACTTTTCGGGTGAGTGACATAATCAACATCAATCGAGTTTAGTTTGCGTTGTACGAATGCGAAAATATATTCTTTTTTTAAGACTCTTAGGCAGCGTCCATTTGTTACGTAACGCTAAAATTCACTTACACAAGGAACCAACCGAATGACTGCTTGGGACTAACAGGCAACCTCAGTGTATAAGTGCTGGTGATCTTCTATTTTTAGGCAACAATGGCACCTGCCACGTCAGAATGCTGACCAATGAGGGGAAGGGGGAGGAATTGATGATGCATTGTTGGCTCCCACGTAGACCGTATATTCCACTGCGCCAGTTCATGCGGGAGTGTATGGATTGGGGGAAAGGCATTGCAGAGAGGTTTGCTTTTGTGGTTAGCAGACTAACGTTCCGATACTTCCGACATATCGGTGTATCGATATTTTGCTTTCGATATTCGATATTTTGGTATCGATATTTCATATTCAATATATCGGTCGTATCGATATTTTCTTCCGATATATCGTACATTAACCCTCTAATTCCCAACCCCGCCTTTAGACGGGGTACACTTTGGAATTTTGTGTATTTTTTCGTAGCTCGGAAATCAAAATGATTTTATTTTGGGCTTAAACCTTGACTCATAACACGCATATGAGAAAAGTTTTTTATGACTTTTGAAACTTTTTTATATTTTTGAAAATTGTTTGAAAAATTGTATTCTTATGTAACCTACAAATGCCTGGGGTTTATTTAACGTGTAATATAAAAAATCATACCTTTTATATTTTTCTACTATTAACCTATAACAGAAGAAAAGCTTGGTGGTATTAAAATAAGTTCCAACCTTTTTTTTCCGTTAATTACACGGAAAATAAAAATATTTTTAAAAAAATATTTAAAATGAATTATTTATAAAAGTACCGTAAAAACTTGAATTTTTATTATTGCTAAAAATCAGTAACTAGAAGAGGCTTCATAGAAAAATGAAAAAGGATAGGGATGTTCAAAAATAAAAATTATAAAAATCAAAAACCAAAATTCATAGATTTGTAAATAAAAATAAATCATTGTCCAAAACGTGTTTAGAACGATTTTAGATAACTAAAAATAATATTTAGATCGAAAATAAAAATTTGGGTATTAGAGGGTTAATATAAGGAAAACGATTGTAGGGTTTTCTCCATTCATAATTCTCTTTATGTATTTCAAAAAGTAGTTACCGTAATTCGGGGGCAAATTGATCACTATTTCACAACTTTTTGGAATATTTTCCTTTGGAATTCAAAAATGGTCAAATTTATTTCGGTAAAATCAGTACTTCATTGGTCTCTATCAGTTCATGGCATCGATTTTTTATGAAATAAAATTTAACATTTCATAAAATTAGTCTTTATATCAAAAATTGGGGCGAAATTGATCACTATATAATAAAGCATATTTTAGAATGTAAAATTTCCCTATCTATTAAATTTGGGTCTCCTGATTCTGAAAATGAGGTCGAAATTCGAACAACTCGTGTATACTTGTTTTTAATTATGAATCGTGGTTTACGGCCAACCAGCCGAGTGGAAGTTTAACAACTACCGAAAAGCTAAACATTACATATAATTTGCAATTGGATTAGATGGACAAATTGATGTGAAAATTTGCGAAAAAGTTACACGTCTTCTCAGTGAGAATCGAACTCACGACTCCCCGATGTCTAGTTGGGGCGCGTTACCACTACGCCATGAGAGGACTCATAAACGCAGAAGTTAACCTAACTCGTGTATATCATCATATTATTGCTAAATTAAACTTTGAGAATTTGCACAGTACGCCTAAATGTATGCAATTTCCCTTGAAATAAGTACGTTACACAACAATAAACGGTTTTATGAGAAAAAAAAATTCTTGTAATGCTGTAAAATTTCAACAATGAATTCAGCAGTTAACACTGAAGCTCACACAACATTTTCAACACTCGAAGTTTACATGCAGGCTTAGCACCATCGGATTGTTTAATACCGACATTTCCAACAGTATTGATAACCTTCAAAAACTGTGAATATTTCTATACAAAACTGACGTTAACAAATATGAAATAGTTTAAAATCATCATTAGACATTGATAGAGCGAGACGTAAATTGTATTCGACAACTTAAGTCAACATGTACATCCCTAGATTAGGACAAGAGCGTAAGAGTTTTCTCTTGCTGTTCTCTTGATACGCACACAGCGAACAAACGGTCAGCTGTGTTGTGCTATAGTTGTGTTATATGTAAGCAGATAAACAAAAGATAACTGCAATCCAGTAGTGAATAAATCCGTCGCGGTGTGAAGATCGTTTTCCGTGTTTTTCCCGAAAAAAATTGTTGTAATTTAATGTTCGCGAATAAAGTGATCTTCGTCTTCAAGTGAATTCGAGTTTCTTGGAAAGAGTCCGAAAGTTACCCGCGACGGCGCGAACAGACATCTATAAACTAGAAAACATGGAATGTCTATACATCTATAAACTAGAAATTTGATCAAATTCACCCCAGTGATCAATTTGTCCCCTTTTACGGTACAATTCGAATTGTACTACAGTCGCCTCTCCACATCTCGATATCGAAGGGGCCATCGAGATAGGGAGAAATCGAGACAAAGAACAAATTTTTGATGAATACTAGATTGAAAAACACTCCGTTATCAAGAAGTCATACACAAACAGACATCATTTTGTGCTCCTAATTTGTTTTGAATCCCAAAACATTGGTCTAGTAACCTTCGATATTGGTTATATCGACACAAGGAGAGCAAATTGAGAACAAACAATCAACAGAAATACATCGAAATATGGGAGATATCGAGATATGGAGAGTGAAAATGGATGCAGACTGAAGGGACTTATGAAATCATCGACACAGGGAGAGAGATGTAGAACATCGAGATGTGGAGAGTCGACTGTATAGTGTATCTCAAAAGAAGATGTTTATGTCCATATCGGTCAAAATACCAATAATATTGAGTATTCAAAGATTTTTTTTTTCCGAATGTAAGAAAACTAAACGGCAGGTCTCTAAGCGATTTAGGAATTTTGCTTCATTCAGATATATCATATGATATTAAGATGTATCGATATTTTGATTCAATATATCGGTGGTATCGATACTTTGATTCGATAATCGTATCGAATCAAATATCGATACTTTTCAATATCGGAACGTCCCTATAGCAGACTGCCTATGTATCAGGCGTAAGAAAGGCGTGCGCGTGGAAGTAGGAAGCGTTAGGGAAACGGTTTCTTGTCCGTCTCTGGTTCTAGCGTTTGTTATGAACGAATAGTTTGAGTGTGATATATTTAGAATGGAAGATAGAAGCAAGTGAGAGATAAACAACTACAAAGTACGCCTGGGATTGAACCCATGACCTTCTGCATATGAAGCAGAAGCGGTAGCCATCAGACCACCAACCCCATCTCGTGAAGCATACCGAGTTGGATTGAAGGTAAATACGTCGAAGACGAAATATCTGCTGGCTGGAGGAAGTTCGATGTGGTGGACGAATTTGTCTACCTCGGATCATTGATAACGTCGGATAACAACTGCAGCAGAGAAATTCAAAGCCGTATCATTGCCGGAAGTCGTGCTTACTACGGACTCCACAAGACCTTGCGATCTGGTAAACTTAACTTCCGTACTATGTGTACCATGTACAAAGACGCTGACGTTGATAAGAACGGCAGTCCTCTACGGGCATGAGACGTGGACAATGCTCGAAGAGGACCTGCAAGCGCTAGAAGTTTTTGAACAACGTGTGCTTAGGACGATCTTCGGCGGATTATGTGAGAGTGGCGTATGGAGGAGAAGAATGAACCACGAAACCACGAGCTTGCGCAACTCTATGGCGAACCCAGTATCCAGAAAGTTGCCAAAGCTGTTGTGAGAATGCTGGACAACAATCCCGCAAAAATGGTATTCACCTCAAATCCGGCTGGTACAAGACGAAGGGGAGCGCAACGAGCTAGGTGGTCTGACCAAGTGGAGCAGGATCTTGGAAGTGTGAGGTGATCGAGAAACTGAAGGTTAGCAGCCATGGATCGAGTTAGTTGGCTTAACATTGTGGTGCAGTCTTGAAGGACGTAGTGCCACCAAAAGTAGAATAAAGTAAATATCTAGCTTTAATAGTTGGTATGTACATGAGCACCCTATTCGACCTGATATCAAATGGATTTATATAACGGTTGTTTGAGGCTCTATTCGACGATGTTTACCTACACATATATCTTAAACAAGAAGCACTTTCTTGCTCTTACCGTTTATGGGTATTAGATCTACTAGCCAACTCAAGGTTGAAGCTTGTTATTGAAGCTTGTTATCGAACTCAAATTGAGGAACTGAATTCAGTCAACTCAGTACACCTTGTATGGGTACCTGGCCATTCTTCCATAGCTGGAAATGAATCGGCTGATGAGCTAGCTCGCGATAGAGCATCGCATGACTTCATTGGCCCTGAGCCGGCTATTCCAATTTCGAAGTGCTGGTTGAAGCTTCAGATAAATTCTTGGGCGGCAACTCAGCACAAGCAGTATTGGAATAGTTTGGAGTCGTGTCGTCAAATACAATTGTACATTAGGCGGCATCCACAAATTACGTAACGCTCGAAGGGGGGGAGGGGGTAGGCTCGAGCGTTACGACTCATACAAAATTTTAAAAATTTCCATACAAAAAGCGTTACGGAGGGGGGGAGGGGGTCGAAAATTTCCAATTTTAGCGTTACGTAATAAATGGATGCCGCCTTACTGAGCCATCTTCGAAGGTGGCGAAGTATTTAACAAATATGTCAAAGCAGAATTGCAGTCTCTTGGTCAGAGCGTTGACAGGCCTCTGCCGACTCAACTATCACATGGGAAATATTCAGCGTGCTGACTCATTTGTGATAGTTGTGACTCCGATTATGGAACTTCGTATCACCTGATATGTAACTGTCCAGTTTTTGCGCAAATGTGATTCAAATTACTTGGTAAACACTTATTAAGTGAAACTGAATTCAGAAGCCTGAATCTTCAGGAAATTCTGTTATTCTTAACCCGCTGTGGTAATGAGCTATAGGCTCTCTTTACGCTCAAGCGTTTTGCAGTGCCCTTTTTAGGGCGCTGTTCAAACCCATTGTAGTATGGAGCTACATGCTCTCATTTCGCTTATGCGATCTTCCCTTTTCAAGGGACCCCACTCCTATTTCCTCCCATTTTTTCCTTCCCTTTCATGTCCCATTGCGTAGATGATGAAATAGGCTCAAATATGGCGATAAAACAAATCTCCCAAATGGTGGGAACGTGCCTTTGGATCCGGCCTTCTGATAGCTGATAGGCTAATTCATCTGTATTAGAAACTGTAGAAGTTTCGACGTTCTGGTGATTTCTTTCAATTCGTATTAAAAAGTAAAACAAACCTTAGATAGTTTATGTTATCACGATTTATTCGTTCCACGAGGACAAACATCCAGAACGCTGCACCAATGGATTTCAACATCAAAGCTCGATTCAATACTTCTTATAGCCTACGGTTTGAGAAACTTTTCATGATTCCATCGAGAAAAAAGAGAGAAAACCGTACATCGTTATTTAGACATCAAGTTGAAAATTTTGCATTTTTCTTTAATTTTCTTTAGACAGACCTAAGCTAACTTCTTATGCTATGAAAGTTTTTTTTTGGTTTTCAAGTGGAAACCACAAAGATAGTAATTGTGCGAGAATGAACCAGGAACATTTGGCGACTTAAAGCTAAAGAACGGGTAAATGATTGTAGAGCGAAGATTCTAGTCTATCATCGTGGCTGATTTCGGCTGCTAGCCATTAAATCTAAATTGTTTGCTCAGTTGTGACTTTTATTCACGTGTAAGACAACTATCGATCAATGGATCAATGACAATTTGCTGTTAGCCAATTTACAAATGTTTCTGAATCCCACACACACGCGACCCTTGTACCGCTGAATGCAATTATTCGAAGTAATTTCCGAGTGTTTTTTCTGACACCAATTATCGCATGTCTAGTGTACTACAATTGTTCCACTTTACCTACTTTTTGCTGACTTTACCTATTCGATAATCTGATTGTACTGATACAGTGCTTCTTCTTCGTTTTTCGTATGTTTCTATTCCATAACGAGTTGAAACCAATGCAGGGAAGTAGATGAAACCGATATAAGTTTGTGTACGTATTGCGTTGCTTAAACTGATGTAGAATTGCTAGCTAGCTAACTATGAAACTCTTAGATGTAGAGCTTAAGGTGATCATGAAGTTAATGGGCTAATAAGCATAGAGACAATTCTGGATCGAGGATTCGTCATATTACATGAAGACTTTTCATTTGAACGTGAATCTTTCAACAGCGTGGTGGATGTTTGATAGATGTATAGTAATCCCATACCGTATTAAATACTAGGTTCAATAAGTATACAACACAATCCCAGACAAAATGGGATTGAGTCTTAAAAAAACCGAATCGTGGATTGAATTCATGATCATATTTTCTCTTATTGCCCAAGAAGTATATGCCTTGGATATATGTTAAAATTGCAAAACGAAAGGCAAATCCTTAAACTAATGATGGCTCTGAATAGTATTACACCGCAATGCAGAACCACTATGTGGCACGTTTCAACATCACATAACATCACATGGTTTCAAACTCGATTTTAGCAAGAGAAAAGTTTGCGCCAGTTAAGGATATAAAATGCCTGCAGGAAAGTTTCTTCATTTACACCCTTCTTTTTCTTATTTTGATATTAGTAGTAGTTTGAAATTTGTATTACGCATGGACGATTCAGAGCATACATGGAAGTGTTTAAGTTAATCCGGAGGTCAATTGAAGTGAATATATCAACGAAAATTAAGATATTAGAAAACTATGTTTGAAAATACCAGCTGACGTCACTTTTAGCACGCAGGTTTAGAGGTTTTTCAGCGAGGGGAGTATCGTTACGATACGATGTGAAATCTGATACCTTTAGATTTCTTTTTAAATGGGTTACAATCATTTATGGATATATGTTTGGAAATGCAACGAAAATTTTCAAAAATATGTTCTTGCAATTTCTCATCGTAATAGGCTGATTTTCATCATGCCAATCTGACATGAAACGGCTTACTTTTCTACACTGAAGTATGCACTTCGGGAATAGTCATTACGCAACTGAAACCAGTGCTGTAATGATTCATTACGCAACGCTTTCTCATTACGCAACTGTTTTGAGTTGCGTAATGAATCATAACACAACAATTTTTCAGAAATTGTAAAATAATGGTGAATGCATTCCGATATAATTTATGCTACCCTCAAGTGGTCTTCTACGAAATTGCAAAAAATGTTGTACGTAACTCGTTGCAGAACTCGATTTTTACAGCACTCGTCGTAATTATCCTACTCGGCAAGCCTCGTTGGATAAATTTACGACTCGTGCTGTAAACATCATCATTCTGCAACTTGTTCCGTAAACTACTTTATTACAATTCCGTTGCAAATAAATCAACTGTTCATTGAGAGGCCTACTTTTCCTACCGAAAGCAGCAGTGCTGAAATAAGCTACTTTTCAGCACTATTTTCGGTGCTGAAAAGTAGCACTTTCCAGTACTGATTTGGTAGGCGTCAACCGAATAACTCAGTCTCTTCATGACATTTGTGTTTATTCTGCGCGGCGTGTGAGTCGAGACGAGTCGATCTCACCTCGGGTGACGTGAGGCGACTAATGTTAATCAAATAGGAGCGAGTCAACAATTGTTCAATCTTAGTAAATCTGATGAAAAATTTTCTCAAAAACTTCTCAAAAGAATCGTTAGTGCGGCTAAAAAATCTCTAGAAAATACTTAGATGAATATCTGGTATTTTTTTCGGGACAATCTTAGGGAAACAAAGATATAATTCTCTAAAAAATCTCTGAACTAATCACAAATCTTTAAGTATTTTTGCGGAAGAGTTTTTGAAACAACAGTTGAACTATTCCTCTAAGAACTTTATAGGAAGAATTATATCCATGAAACATTTCTTAGTCAGGCATTTCCGAAAAAAAATTCGAAAGAGGTTTGAAGAAATGCGAGATGTTGCCCCTTGATTTTAGAGAAATCTAAAAAAATAATTATCTGTGAAAAAATGCAGATAGATCTGCGGAGAGTATCTTTGAGAAATCATGAACAACATTTTCCCAATTGAATTCGTTTTGATTGCTCATGAAATTTTTGTGAAATATCACGAGGAGTACTTAGAGTAACATCTCGAAGATATTTTTTAGCAGGAAGTCTGGATAATTTTTGCTGCGATTTTTGTAAAACAATCCTGTAGAGAAACTAGAAACTTCAAAAGCAAAGGAAAAACTGTTGGCGAATTCTTCAACGTGAGACTTCTAGAATTCAGTAATTCAAATTATTAATGAACAAAACTGGAGGATACTTCAAACTAACAATTGGAATTTATATGTGAAAAGTACGTACAGGACCTTCCAGGAGAAATGATTCAAAGAATTTCTAAAGCATTTTCTGGCAGAATTCTTCAAGAGATTTTTATGCAGTTCGATAGAGACTTTTCGAGAAATTTTCTGGTGAGGTCAGAGAGTCTGGGAACGATTTTCCTCGAGAACCCCTGAACGAACTCAGTGAAAACTAGTAAAAGAGTTCTTGTAAAAGAAACGAACAGTACAAACATATTTTTTGAAGAAATTTCCGCAGGAATTTTTAGAGGAATCCCTTTAAAGCACATGGTTGAATATCTGAAAAAATCGAGGAAGAATCGCTATGTGTTTCGTGTTTCTTTTTACTGAAATTCTTGAAGGATTTTTCACTGGATTACAAAAAGAATGAATCTTTTCCGTAGCAAAAATTGAAATTTACAAATATCACTGATGTGCCGCGAAATGAGATAAAATAATGAATAAATAAAATCAACACAAATCTGTTAAAACAACAAAATTTGTGAAAATGTTGATTTTTGCTGCAGACATAACTTCTGCAAAACATGCATTTGCCGCACATTGAAAACCTAGGATTTCTCTCGTAATTCCAGGATTCCTATTGAAATGGCAGGTTTCTCTTTCAAATCTTTGGGTTCCCTCCAAATTACCAGGGTTCTTATCAGAATCATACAATATCCGACAAAATTCTAGTTTGCCATTTATACACAAACTTACCATAAAACTAAAATTTCCCACGATACACCAGGATTACTTTCGGAGTCCAGTGCTCTGCATATAAATCAAAGGAGGTTCTTCCGAAAACTCAAACCTGTGCCATTTGAAACCGCAGAGCTCCCATCAGAATTCGAGAATCAAACTCAGGATTCCGAACGTTCGTATTGAAATCCCAGAATACTTCTAAAATAAAAAAAAACTTTTTAAATTATTCCAGTATTAACGATATTATTGATCACCCTGAATAAATGCTAATGAAATCGTGGAATTTCTAATCGAAATTTATAAATTTCCGTCGAAATACCTATACTTTAGCAAACGAAAAATTTGTTTCAAATCCCATCATTCCTTAAAAAAAATTCAAGACACTTTTAATATTTTCAAGACTCTCTCTAATCTCTCCTCTCTCTTCGGAACTCCAGAATTACACCTGAAACAAAACACCTGAAATCTTACCGGAATCTGAGAAATCTCCGAAACAGCAATCTTCCCTAAATCTTAGAATACTCCTCATAAAATCAGAACTCTTCATTTCTACTGAAATCCCAGAACTCTCATCCAAATCTCAGATTTTTACAGGAATCCAAGGATTCCAACTCCAGAATTCGCGCAGAAATTTCTAATCATCAATTGAAATCCAGCATTCACACCAAAAAATTGTAACATCCTCCATAAACCCAGCACGCTTTCGGTTGTTTCCAATAAATTCCGAATTTCTTACTAGAAACCCAGAACTTATATCGAAAACCTAGAATTCAAATGAGAATCCCAAGAGTTCCTACATGATTTGCCAAAATCCCTCCAGAACCTTGCAAAATCTCAAAACTCCCACCCATAGAAATCTCAGAATTGCTTTCAAAGTCTATGAATTCCCACCAGAATCACAAACCTCCAATTGGAGTCCCAGGAAACCTTACACGAGATTCCAGGTGATTTGTGATTGAAATCATGGATTTCAACCGGAACTCAACACCATTCCCCATATTTTCTTCCGGAATCGTAGACTGTCCTCAATATATCTTAGGGTTCATTTGAATTACAGAGTTCCCATAGGTATTTCAGTATTTCTACCAGAATTCAAGACAACTCTGTAAATCTTAGGTAGCCAAGCCTAAATCTTAGAATACCAACAATAAAACCAGAACTACCACCGGAATTTAAACTAAAATCTCAGAACTCAGAAGTTTTGATAACTTTGAACTTCCATTGCAAACTCAATGCATACAAGAGCGTTAGAGCTTCCTCCAGGATTTCTGATCACCAATTGGGATTCAACACACCAAAATTTAGAAGATGCACCATAAACCACTAGAATCCCTAACCCCAACTAACGCTAACTCCTATCTAAAGTTCAAAATTCCTTTCGATTCTAATATTCCTTACCAGAATATTATTACCAGAATTACCAGAAAAATATCCTGCATTATCTACATGCATAAGCATAGCATAGCATAAGCATAAGCATTGATGACCGTACAATTCGTAGTTGCTACTCCGTGATTGACCAGAATAATCGAAGTTGCACAAGGAACCAACAGATGTAGCTTGGGAATAGCTTTCCATCTTCAATGTACACTTTCGAGAACTCCAAGCATTATAAAGTTAATAACGGCGCCGGCCACGTCCTTACGGTCATCGGGAAAAGGTGGGATTATTAGTGTGACATCCATTGTTACTAGAGACCGAGATCACCTCTGCATCTCCATGGTTGTCACAGGGAGGAATTTGTTAGTGGGGAGGGTTCAAAAGCTACATAATCAGGATTCACCTTGGTAAGTGATGCGATCCATGCAGCCTTAGTTCAAACAGTCACCTATTAGTCACTACAGACAACGTGTTCCTAAAGTAAGTCTACACTTTCAGTGTCGAACCATTCAAAACGATTTGTGTAATGAAAAATGTTCGATAAAAGGTAAGGTATGTGTATTTGAATACTTTTTAAACAATTACAATAGTCTTTGCCGACACTTATTGTGAAAAAACATTCATGTTTTGTTAAAAAAATATACATAAAAGTGACTTTTCTATCGTTGTCATGATTAAAAAGTGTTTCACAATAAAATATACATTAAAAATGAAAGCATGAAACGAGCTCACCAAATTGATCCTTCATCCCTGACTAAGCAGCCACAAGCAACTTTATCAGCATACTTGATATTCACACGGCGACGCGAAAACCGAACTAGCTTGCTTGGGTCTTGAAATGCACTGCCCAGCAAACAAAACACGTGGCAGAAAAATAGATGTCACTCCGGCGACGCGAAAACCGAACTAGCTTGCTTGGGCCTTCAAATGCACTGCACAGCAAACAAAACGCGTGGCAGAAAAATAGACGTCTCACCGGCGACGCGAAAACCGAACTAGATTGCTTGGGCCTTCAAATGCACTGCCCTGCAAACAAAACACGTGGCAGAAAAATAGATGTCACTCCGGCGACGCGAAAACCGAACTAGCTTGCTTGGGTCTTGAAATGCACTGCCCAGCAAACAAAACGCGTGGCAGAAAAATAGACGTCACTCCGGCGACGCGAAAACCGAACTAGCTTGCTTGGGCCTTCAAATGCACTGCACAGCAAACAAAACGCGTGGCAGAAAAATAGACGTCTCACCGGCGACGCAAAAACCGAACTAGATTGCTTGGGCCTTCAAATGCACTGCCCTGCAAACAAAACACGTGGCAGAAAAATAGATGTCACTCCGGCGACGCGAAAACCGAACTAGCTTGCTTGGGCCTTCAAATGCACTCAATATCCTGCATTATCTACATGCATCCAAGAAGTATTTCTACTAAAATAGCAGTATTTCTGATTCCAAGAATTTACACTGATTTCTAGAAATTCGTATAGAACCCCTAAAAGCTCTTACCATATTCTTGGTAATCTCTTCAAAAGCTCAGGTAATTTCCATTTCTATAGTTTTGCATAAATAATCATAAAAAATTCAAACTAGACATCGAGGGGGATGGGTGAGAGGAGATGCACCAACTTCCAGCGTCACCAAAAACATAAACCTAAGAGTTTGCTGCCGAATGCTGGCCACTGAATTCGATTTGATTCGTATATGACGGAGATACAGTCATTTTCATATGAACACCGTGTCCTCTTCCGGGAGGACCATAATGGTCCAAAATGCCTACGTTGGACATAGTTCATCATTTTGACCAGTTTGGAGAACGACAATCTGCATCCTTTTTGTTTTGATGAAAAGGGTAAAGGGTTAAAGGCTATTACTTTTAAGTGGTTCCTTACCAAAAGTTTCTTGTAAAATTTTTGGCTCTGAGCGTGGGGGAGTGGGTTTTTTAACCCGTAGATGTTCGTGGAATGTGTGAAATAGTAATGCGTAAATGGAATTCTTGCTAAACTTTGCAAAATTAGTAACAATGAGAGTTTTGCTTTTGTCATGAACTGTCATGAAAGATCAAAAGCAAATAGCTGTGGCTTGAAATTTTCATATAAGAACATCGGAAGATGTTAAGGCCCAAGTAAAAAAGTGCAAATGTCAAAACTGAAAAAAAAAACAATTTTCTCCTTTTTAATCATCAAATCGAAGAAAATAAAAACACACAGCTGTTTTATTTGGAAAAATTGTCGTTGCTACAAGATCAAAAACCTGCATGCTATCAAATGTCATCAGAATCCATCCACCACGTTATCAAAACCTGAGACGAGACTCGCGGAGATGGTCTTCTTTTTCTGCGATTGCTGAGTTTTTTCTTATTCCACTCAGTGTTTACATCAATCTTGCGCAAGCCGGTCAAACTCTTACATGGCCAACTCAGCAAAAAAAAAAAACTGTTGCGTTTGCATCACACAAAAGCATAAACGGCATTTTGAGTGAAATTTCATGCCAGCAAACGTGGCAGACATTATAAATAACTAGTCTTGTGTTTAGATTCATCAACATCCTCGGAAAAACTGTTCCGCTGGCTGAGATTTTCAATAATAGTTTATTTAGAATACAATGCTTTTCACTTTTTCTGTCGTAAAAACGACGGGCTGCATTTGACGTTTCGTTACAGCGGAATCTGGGCTGCATATGACGTTGATATTTTTCCTCTTCGCGAGTCTCTCTCAGATCAAAACCATTCACGTTCAATACATCTTCATAAGCAATATATTTTATGTGACTTCTCCTCGTTAAGAAACTTTTGATTGGTGATTTTACTCATTCACTATGCATATTTTTATACACACTTTGCTCCCATTTATCCCTTCATCGCCCCTTTACCAAGTCCAAAGAATGCCCATTCATTCATGCGAGGCATGCACTAAGAAGACAATTCATGACTCGTCGCATTTTCATGCTCCAACCAAGAGTCCATATCAAGATTGGCAAAAACAGAGAAATCGTCGTTCGGCCACAGACAACATCCACTGATGACCGACGAGGGAGGAGTTTGGTCGTTGGTAAGAAAATCAATTGATGTCGTAGGATCCAGCACTTCCGGGAAAATGGTGAAATCCACCGAAGCCGGGGACAGCTGCGGGAGGTCGTCAATGCTTGTTAATAATTTTATAAGTTGATCGTCCAGCACGCGTTGTATATCGGAGGATTGCTCTCCGGTGCTTTCCTGTAGAATGGGTTCATCCAATCTAATCGAGGGTGACAGATCAACCATAGTGAATGGCGGCATTTCTCCATGCTCCATCCTGTTCCGTCCTACTAGCGGCAGTGAAATTGGCATCGAAAGCGGATTTGAGTCAGCAAAACTGATAATCTCGACGAACACCGTGGAGTTTTCAACCGTTTTCCGCAGACAATAGTCCGCCGCGGTGGATTGCACATTGATATGGAAACACTGCTCCGAGATCAACCTGCGGAAGGCTGTCAGGAACTGTCGCTTCTCGCGACTATTCCGGAGTCGTATGTTCTTTGATATTTTAAAATTGACGCCCCTGAGGAGCACACTTTTCTGATTCTGCTGCAGTTTGGCTGTTGACGTCAAGGCAGAATCAGCCTTAATCGGAAGCTCCTTGCTTGGAACGGGCAGTTGGAACGTTGATGGTTGATGGTCTTCGTCTGCTTTTGGAGTTGGCGGTGGAGTGTTGAACACCGTGTCCATTAGTAAATTTTCTTGTGAATTACTTATGATGATGCTTGCGATGTCTTGCGAATGCGGTTCAACTTTTCCGGAGGATGGCGTCGTGGTTTGACATTTCATTTCCGTATCAGTACTATCGATTATCTGGGTCGGTTGTTCTTCGTCGTCGTCGCTATCCAGCACGACAACTGAGTTTGGCTCGGGTTTAATTATTTTAACATCGTCATCGTTTGAATCGGCGTCGTCGTCATCGATGATATGGGATGCAGGAATCTATGAATGTAAAGAAGAAATGCATTATTTGTAGAGAACTGAACTGCCCATAACTGCATATTTGTAATATTCGAAAACGGTAGGCATTGAGTAAATGGGATACCAAGTTTGCATTTTATTGCAGTATGGGAGGAAACTAAAATTTCAAAAAATCACCAAGAATACAAAAGTGCTTATTTGAGGCTGAAATTTTGTAAAACTCATAACGCATATTGGGTGAATAGTCAGAAAATAATTTTGATAAAAATTTCGTTGATATTGCATTATGAGGCTCATGCATAATCTCAATGTGACTGTCATGCGGTTACAATTGCCAATGTGACAAAACAACTTGGTATTTTTTTCGAATTTTCTAAAACAATTTCACAGATTTCAGTAAATTGATCGAAAGTATTTGTCATTTGAAGACTCTCCCCAGTATTAACTCGAAATTGTCAAAAATGTCGAATGTGACAAATATGCAGTTATGGGCAGTGAAGCAGTCAAGGAATTTTGACTATGGTTGAAGAAAATAAATTTTCATAACAAACGATCTGAATTTCGTAACAGCAAAATCTGGAATACGTTGAACCTCCTAGATGAGCTGCTGAGAACCCTGATCCCATGTTATTTCTTCAAAAATTGTACTGAAAAAGTCTTTGGATTGTACACACTAAAAATATAAGAAAGGAGTTAAATGCAATTGAGCCTCAAATAAATAAATTAGGGTAGACTGACATTATTGCACACTCGCCAATATTCGGAGAATATTTCACTGATGGCAATGAATTGAAACCCTTATATCAATGCTAAACACTAACACTTCAGTCTTCGCACTGTTGTATTTTGTACAACACTGGTGGAAAACCTCGCTTTTCGTTCACATCAGCAGCGTAGTGGTTTGACGGTCGCCAACCACGCGTCGACTGGAAGGCTAATGAATACTGAAGTCCAGCTACCAGCAGTATGTTTCTCATTAAAAAGCTCAAAAATATGCACTTGAAGCGAAAATAAACTATCGTTTGCCACGCTATTCAAATAGCACCCAAATTTTTACGTCTTGACTCAAATATTTCACGCAATAAAATTGCTAGAGGTAACCAGAAACACGGTTCTTGGGTGACTAGATGTTCAAATCAAAAATGAACCCCGATAGTTTGCATGAGGCACCGTTCAAATTATCGGGGGTGCATGGTATAAACACTGACGGAACAAAATGCACTCCTACTGACTTTTTGCACTCCTACTGACTTTTTCTTTAATAAAATCATTATTTTATCAAATTATCATGGAAACTTATCGTAATTCGTTAAATTTATTGTTTAGAATGTTGTTTCACGCCGTCTTCAATTAATATAGCGAGTCAACTCCACGTAAAAAGCAAAATTGAAGATGTGTGCAATAATTGGGCTCGATATTTGAAACTTAATGAAGTTTAAGGAGAATATAACTTTTTAGACGTTTTTTTTTTTGCAAAAATATTCGGTGAGTCGAACAATAAAGTATATTTTTACATCACATTCCTTAAGAATGATTACAGCAAACACTGCACAAGTTTCGAAAACTTATAATCAGTTTTAGAGTTGCTACGAGTGGATATTGACAACTCATATTTCAGGATCTAAGGTAACATAACATTTATAACAAATCCAAAATCAAAAATTTAGTCAACTTCTCTCAGTTTGGCTCCTGAATGGATATACAGTGAGTCACAGTGAAAATCGTTCACCTTGAACATTACCAGAAAAGTAATTCGTACTATTCATGTATAGAACAAGAATTCAAATTAAATGGCTCGTTTCGTTAGTTCGGCAAGGGTCTTGATAATTGTATGCAATTCAAGTCATTGAATATTAAAAGAATAAATTAAGCTTTAAATTAGTAAAAATAATCAATAATAAAGTCACAGTGAAAATCGCCCACTTTGCCGTTATGCATGATTTTTGGGGTAATATTATAAAGTTTTCATTCATATCATTTCTTTAACTCGCGCACACACATACATTCAAGCACGATCTGCTATGCAAGAATAAAAAAGGTTTAGTTTTTAGGAGTATTTCCATTAAAATGGGACGAAATAAACAGACATCGTCAGATATAAGAAAACTTGTGATAAAACTACACAAAAATGGCAAAAATCAACTGAAAATCATCAGATTTGTTGGAAAAGGGTGTACTACCGTATAGAGTATAATAAATCGCTACAAAATTAAGCATTGAAGTAAAATCAAACCCAAAACATCGTTGAAGAAAATTATCAATGGAGTGCACCGATACTCGCAATTGAAGCGAAAAAGTATCTCAGGAAGCAGGTATCTCAGAAAAAGTATCTCATAAAGCCAGAAACTATGCGTAGAGTGCTTCGAAAACATAACGTTTCATGGCCGAGTTGCAAGTTGGAAGACGTTTGTATCGCCGAAGTACGTTAAATGTCGTATGAAGTTTACAGAAACACACGTTGGAAAGGAATTCAACTTCTGGAAGCACTTACTATTCACAGATGAGAGCAAGTTTAATATTTTCGGATCTGACGGCAGGGTTATAGTTTGCCGGAAACCGAATGAAGACCTGAAAATGAAAAATCTTTGTGGAACTGCTAAGCATGGTAGTAGTTCTGTAATAGTTTGAGGCTTCATGCTAGCATCTGATGTTAGTAACTGGCACTTTATCGACGGGATCATGGCTCAATATGTCTATCTTGATTCATTGAAGAAGAATCGAAAGCCTAGCGTAAAAATGGCTTTCAATTTACCTTATCTCGAAAAAATGGGCATTACATCTACCAGGATAAACATCTGCAACATACAGCGGCAAAACCGAAAGCTTGATTAAAAAATGCCCATCAATCATCAATCTGCCGAGACAATCTACAAATTTCGACATTATCGAGAACTTGTGGCATCTGTTGGATGTTTAAATCAGGAAACATCAAATAACGAGCAGATATACTTTGAAAAGTGCGCTTACTATTGAGTGGATTAAGATTGCTAAAACTTAAACTGAGGAACTTGTGCGATCTATGCCAAATCGTCTCAGGAAAGTTTTAAAGAGCAAAGGCTTACCTACTCGATACTAGTTTATGGGTTGACACCTGAAAAATGACAATTCTCTTAGATCAACTATAAATTGATATCGGTGGACGATTTTCACTGTGAGTTATATTTGAGGTTATTTATTATTTATTTATTATTTTTCGATTCCATTTTGTTTTTTTTTTTTTTTTTAAATCTTTATTTGAGTGTATTTTAACGCACGAGGGCTAGTTCTACACTTAATTCCATTTTGTTTTTAATATTTATAAAAACAGTGCCACAATGAAGTAATGGAAATATGCAAATAATTGTATTGTATAGTTTAAGAAAACTTTACCTTTTTTTTTAAACTGTTATTATGTCAACAGTTTAAAAAAAAAAAAAATAGGTAAAGTTTTCTTAAACTTTATATCATTTACCATTTAAAAAGCATCCTGCATTACCAAGCATCAATAGAAGCGGTCAGAGAAATGTCAGTTTTATTTTTCTTCTAAACTGGATAATTTGAGTATCAAACTTCATCATTTACAAAAATAACCTTAGAACTGACCCAGACAAACGAATTTGGAGGGTATTGATCGCCAAAAAAAACTGGATCACGAATATTTCTTGAGTTTGGAATGTCCCCATTTTGTAAAAACCTTGTTCACACCAAATTTACTGGACTTGTCATCTAGGTGACCAATAATTATGGAATGAGTCCGCTTGACCATGCCTATCAAAAATCAAGCGTACAACATTCAAACATAAATTTTAATGCTCTATTTCATTGCTGAAGTGCTTTATTATGATGTTTAGATGTAGTATAATAGAACTGGACAATTTATTAGCGGACATATATGAAACTTAGGTAAAATTATGAGAAATGACAGGTTTCTAATGATTTTTGCTATAAAATCCGATAATTCGAACAATAACGTTCATTTTTGCTATTGGATTCTATCTAATCATTATATTCGTGAGCTCTGAAAGAATTTTGCTTGAAATGAATTCAGTTTACAGAAATTTTAAACCCTTTTGAGTTCAGAAAATTGTTGTGTCGTAACTTTACTGCCCATAACTGCATAACAGTCACATTCGACATTTTTGAAAAAATGATAGTTGATTGGAAAAATGGAGAGTCATCAAATGATAAATACTTTCGATCAACTTACTAAAATCTATGAGATTGTTCTAGAAATTTCGAAAAAAATACCAAGTTGTTTTGTCACATTGGTAATTATAACCGCATAACAGTCACATTGAGATTATACATGAGCCTCATAATGTAGTAGCAACGAAATTTCTATCAGAATTATTTTCTGACTATTCACCCAATATGCGAAATGAGCTGTACAACATTTCAGCCTCAAATAAGAATTCCAAATAATTTTTTTAAATTTTACTTTCCTCCCATACTGCAGTAAAATGCAAACTTGGTATCCCTACTTTTGTCGAATGTTACAAATATGCAGTTATGGGCAGTTTAAAACCCTTTTGAAATGTTGTTTTTATTCGATGCAAACCAAATTTTCATTCTAAACAACAGAAAAAGGTTAATTTTGAACCTGTCTGTAACAATAATTTGAACTACGAACTTCGTTTTACAACGATGTACCCTACATTGCGCTGTACATACCTCCACATAATTGATGTTATCTCAATATTCAATTATCTTTTAATTCATATTCAAATTATACTCAAAACAGGACCCTATTTTGCAGTTTATTGATTTCATAAGTAGAATATAAAATAACTGTTTTTTTTACTTTTTTTTTGTAAACCCGTATAACTCGAATACGGTAATACCTACAAAAAAGTGTTGTGTGGGGGATTACGGTGAAATTTCCTGAAGTTTTAGAAAAAAATATTGAAAAAAAATTCTACACTGGAAAAAAAAAATGATTCAACATTTTAAAGTCTATTTTAAAAAAACGGCCATTTCAGATTTTGATTATCCTTAAGCAAAAAGTTTCGTAATTAAATTTACTAAAAGTCGTCTATACATTGTAAATTGGGCATATTTTAGGGAAAATAGTTTTTCTAACATCGAATTTTTTAAGTCCTAAATGAATTATTCATTTAATTTTTATTTTGCATTAAATAGTCTAGTATGATCATATTTTCAAGTGATAAATGAGTTTTAATCACAAAATAGATTATATTTGTTTTATTGGGAGCAGTTAGAAAAAAAAAAACGGAATTATACAGAGTTTATTTTTAATTAAATACAATTGATCTCGCACCAAACCGCTTATGAGTAAATCAACTCCGTCTATTATCCGATGGGTTTGTATGGTTGGAAAGATATCACGATAATATTTCATTTCTTATTTGGTCAAAACCAAACTTAACAGATGTCTGGAAAGGGTCAATATTATGCTAATGAATGGTTTGTTTTTTATCATGCATTATCATTTTTATCATTGCTATATATCCTAAAATGTAGTATCTGTAAATGAATATTTACATTATTTTTGGGCTTCACTGAATAAATTGAATATTTTTGGTTCATCCTCTGAATTGGTATACCGTTTGGCTGCAATTTGTGTATCACTAATAGGCATAAAACAATGATATTTTTGGGTACTTTCAAACCATAAAAATCCGTCGGATTGTTAGACGGAGTTAATTTTCTCATAGATAGAGGCGAAGTCCATTGATTGCCTTCATTTAAAAAACATTCTTCTTTCTGGCGTTTCGTCCCAACTGGGACAAAGCACGCTTCTCAGATTAGTGTTCTTATGAGCACTTCCACAGTTATTAACTGAAAGCTTTCTTTGCCGATTGACCATTTTTGCATGTGTATATCGTGTGGGAGGTACGAAGATAATCTATGCCCTGGGAATCGAGAAAATTTTCTTTACGAAAAGATCCTCGACCAGCGGGATTCGAACCCACGACCCTCAGCATGGTCATGCTGAATAGCTGCGCGTTTACCGCTACGGCTATCTGGGCCCCAAAAACATAATCACTGTATAATTCCGTTTTTTTTAACTATTCTCAATAAAAAAAAAATACAATATATTTTCTGATTCAAACTCATTTATCACTTGAAAAACACGATCATAATTGACGGTTTAGAACAAAATCTTTGAAAAAAAATTTCCGTTTGGACTTGAAAAAATCGGTGCTATAAAAACATTTTTCCCTTAAATATGCCCAATTTACAATGTATGGACAACTTTTAGTAAATTTAATTACGAAACTTTTTAAGGGTGATCAAAATCTGAAATGGACGTTTTTTTTAAATCGACTTTAAATGCTTTAAATCATTTTTAATTCAGTGTCGAAAATGTGTTTTTATTTTTTCAATATTTTTTTCTAAAACTTCAGGAAATTTCACGACAGTCCCCCATACAACACTTTTTTGTAGGTCTTACTGTTTTCGAGTTATACGGGTTTATAAAAAAAGTAAAAAAAAAAACTTTGACCCTTTCCAAATGGTAGTCTAGATCGATTTTGAAAAAAACAAAGTATGTAAAATATCTTAGTTTCACATAGTCTTCACACCCAGAAAGTTTCATTGAATTCTGAAGGGGTGCTCCCAATCCCTTTGTCAAGTTGGCGTGAAATTCGTCCATAGAGAAATTTGAAATTTTATGATTACAAAATTGAACATATGTGTAGTACTGTAAAGAAAATTTTAGCTCGATTGGTTGAAAAGGAAACTGCGAAAATCGCCAAAGTTGAGCGTTATGAATGGAAATCGACATGCGTTGCTATTATTCAGAACAGCACTGTAAATCACATATAAACGATAATCTTTTTCTAGTCAATTAAATTTTGTTTAGTTAAGCCATGCTTTTTTTCCAAATAAATCGACAACTTCATAATCACAACATCTTTGATACAGTATTTTTAAGATTATATCATGGATCAAGAAAAATTAGGCGTGATTTAATAAAAATGTGACATGAAAAATGTCCGCAATACTTTCTGGGTTTGAAAGACACATTTTTCTATTTCCAGCCTAACTTGAAGCCAACGACTAGTAGGTTACCTTCAATGATCATCTCAAACCATTTCTACTATGACTAACGGCCCTTAGGAATAACGCCTCCAAAAAAATGCCTATCTCAGTAAGGAGAAATAATTTCCAAATTCAAATGATATTTTGTGCTAACTCATAGATATATTTAAAAAGGTACCGTAAAACGGGCTATCTTTGATAATGCGGGTACCGTTATTCGGGGTGTAGTTGATCAGTGGGGAGAAGTTGATCACTTCCGTACCCATTTGAATATTCTTTTAAATTCTTTCAATTCGATTTCAATTATCAAAATTTCTGTGATATTGCTTTGTCTGAAGGCTGTTCTTGATTTCCCTAAATTTAGATTGACATTGAAAATAATTATAACATGGACAAACAGGGTTTTTAGAAAATGTTTGATAAACTGTTGAAGGGTTCTTCTTCAAACAATCTATTATTACCAAGACCATATAAATTCACCATTCAAATGAATCATCCCATTTATTCTAGATTTGTTTTCTTAACCCAGTTTAGAATTTGCATTGAGGATAAAAAATCATTCTCAGTGGAAAGAATGTTCTTTTCGAAAAACAGGATGCAAATTTCGAAGAAAATTGCCTACATTTAGGCGTTTGATGAGGTTTACTCTGTAATCCACAAACTTCAATTCCAAAATTTACTGATTTATCAACAAGTTGTAAGATTTTTGAGACTTGAAATGGATTCAATGATATTTAGTAAATAGCATGTCTCTTTATTTTTGGAAACCTGTCACAGTTATTGATCAACTTCACACAGGAATCTAAAACACCACTTTTTGATTTCTAAAAATTATTTTTGTTATTTCTAGAGAACTTTGTCAAAATTTCCTTCACATAATTCGATAAACATCCAACCAGTACTGGTTTAAAACATATTCGGATTGTAATACATGCATGCCATCAGATATTATTGAACAGAACCGCTTAAAAGTGATCAACTTCACCCCATTTTACGGTAAATTTGATAATTTCTGTTAATCGGTTAAGCAAAATGAATACAAAGCTAAAGAATATTTGTATGACACTTCATGTAAGAGCTGTTTTCATTTGAATCGAGTGCATTTGAGGCTTTATATACGAATATTAAGAATTGATTCGATTTTAGCATTATGGAAACGCCTACAAACACTGAGATTTCTTACGCGCCATACAATTTATTTTTAATTTTCATACAAAAAATCTTACCATGGGGGGAGGGGGGGTTGAAAAACCCCGTAATTTGTCTTACGTAATTAATGGACCGCCCCTATCCTCGATACAAAATCCCAATTAAGTCCAGAAAACAATTCTGGAATATATGTGACAGATTATTTGAATAGTGTCTTCACATGGCCTTGACAATAGTCAATTGTTTGGGGAAAACCCTTCAACAGTTCATCAAACATTTTCTTAAAAACCTGTTTTTTTCATGGTATGACTATCTTTAATGTCAAACCAAATTCAGAAAAATCAAGACCATATATCAGCCAATGCGACATCACAGAAATTTTTATAATTGAAATCGAATTACAGCTCTCCTGATAGACTCTACAAGTAGATACGGGAATGATCAACTTCTCCCCACTGATCAACTACACCCCGAATTACGGTTACTTAAAAAGTAAACGACTTGTAAGTGTTTGGCAATCATATTCGGCTTCAGAAGTCATGTTTCAAGTTAGTAACGACAATTTCAATATGACCGAACGTTGTTTACATAAGTGATTAATATTACCCTATATTAGCTAAATAAAAAAAACACCGAAACACTTTAAAAAACATGCTTAAATCTTTCAAGAAACAAAATACAGTACAGTATGGCCCATAAAAAAATGCGAAAATCATCATATCATGTTTTATGGTAGTTTTTACATGGAAAATGTGAATGAAACATAAATATTATTCATTACTTGTATTGTTTAATATATTTAGACTCAGATTTTCGCTTTGGATATGATTTTTATCTGCTACTTCCACCTTACCAGAGAGGATTTGGAAACATCCCTTTAAATTTTATCATGCGGACGTCGAGTTCAATATCTGTGTGATGAAAGCTTCTAAAACATCAACGATGGTGTGATATTCTTCACAGGCCTTGTCTCCAGCATACGCCCATATCAAATGATAGAATTGGTTCGTACCTGGGTCATTGGAGACTTAAACATATTTTTGAAAAAACGGCTCATTTTGGAGAGCTTTGATTGAACCTTCATATAAGTGTGATGAGCGGTTCCGTTTTGCTCAAAACCTATGAGCTAGTATTGATTTAAGTTGTCTCTAGCCGAAGGAACAAGTTTCATCCTCAAAAATCTGTTATAAGCCTCTGTATTTATTTTTTATTCAACTTTAACAAAAAATAAAGGCATATCAAACCTATGAGACGCAAATGCCCTCAAAACCATAACTCTAGCAAAATATTTTATTGTGATCATGAAAATACATTCTCTAAGAACTCCTCCATCCTCTGATACCAAACACACTAAAATTTTCAACAATAAAGTTTGATTTTTGAAGGTGGAAAGTTTATCACCAGAGTATACGACAATCAGACGCTGTTTCTAGCTTTGGGCGGACAAAACCTTTGAACTTCTTTGCTTTATTACATTATTTAGGACAGTAAGAAAAATTGTCCTGGATAGCGAAGTAATGTCAGAATATACTACAATAATCAGAAATTACATTCACTAGCAAGAACAATGAAAATAACGCTTGTGGATGCTAAATTCACGCTCAAACAATTTTCGCATTTTTTTTTATGGGCCATACTGTATATGGTCACGAGCTATTGGTGGCAGTACTTGTTTTAAAAATATAAAACTTGCAACATTTGCATTTTAAAATGAAATATTTAAGAAATATCCTAAAACAGATCATTGTTACCCCGGATTACGGTACTTGTTTTAAAAACATAAATAATAATTATTTGAAACAGCATGCATAAATATTCAAGTTTTCTTCGTCTGGATCGTAGTTCTCCAAGGTATATTCTACATGGTATAACTTTAGAACAACGATAAAAATTGTTCCATAAGACGCTTCTTGAAAAATTATTCCAGAAGTATAGATCAATCATTATCATAACAACGCTTCCCAAGTAACAATTTTAGTTTCACGAATTACTTCCAGGGTGCTATAAATAAACGCCCATAAAACCACGGTCAAGGCACTGTTGCCTTCATCACATCCCCCAAAACCTCTTGTAGATTAGAACGTGACTAGTTGGCGGAGTTGCTCGTTGTCACTATCAACGCTTCAAATTTGCTGATTTGTACAGGCCGACTGCGATACAATTCGGATCAATTTATATCACATCAACGTCATGCTGTCTACTCCATCACAAGTGCATTGATGGCGATAGACTATGGATATCACTGATGGGTTAAGTTTAGCCTTAAATTAAGCAGTTAAAATGGCAATTTATCAGTAAGATATTTTTGACAGTGTTGCAGATAGAATGAAACTATTTGTTGGTCACTGAAAAACAGTAATAGCATGGATAATTACCGCAGTGATTTTGATCTAGAGTGCGATGTCGCATCACTGCTGTTGGTTGTCAAATCAAAGTGATATTGAGAGCTCGCAAGTGATAGTGATAATTTTAGACCATCAGCCATCAGCTGATATGATTGATATTAAGCAACTCTGCTAGTTGGCCCACTATGAAAGAGGCTATGAAGTGTATGATTATGTCACACGAATAAAGCAAAATAGCATTTATGGAAGCTATTTTGAGGCCACCTGTTTTGGATGAATGTCACTTCATCTTGAAAATGATTTTATCATAACGTCGATCTTCTAACGTAAACAAAACAAAATAAGATTGAAAACACGTCTGTAATAATTTGTTTCGTAGTGCTGGTTAAATATTTGAAGTGATTTCTTTTTATATAGTGCTCAAATTTATAATGGCTGATGAGATTTACTGTGAAATGTGATGAAAAAGAAGTTAAATTTCGTGTCCCCCCTCTGAAAGTGGTATATTTCAAGTTATTTAGCATTTGCTAAAAGAAACCGCCAGGTTAAGAATAAACCATATTCATTATTTCTTGGTTTGTTAGGGCAGTAATTGTGCTTCAAATAATATTTAGTCAGTTTAATCATCATACCATAGCATCTTATGAGCGAATTCATGGAGAAAATTTAATTTGAAAATAGTGCAATTGTGGCAACGGGGTGAAATTAATATGCCGGAACCATAACTGATAGACTGTCATCGACAAATGCTGTTTTGTTGTTTTTGTTGAGTGTTTTCGCATCTTATGACCCCAAACACTGATATGGGAGGTATAAATAAGGTAAGTCATCAGAAACCGAGTGGAAATCATGTAGCTTAAAATCAGCTTCTTTGACAACAAGCTGTATTATATGAGTCTTTTATCATAGCCGTAACAAATAAGAGTCGTTCAGCCACGGCAAGCAGTTGAAATAAGGTATTGTATGCTGCAATAAAGCTGGTTTTGTAGCCACAACATTTTGACTTTATGTATTGGCTCTTAAAGGTTTTGAAAACAGCCAAGAGCCGAATTACAAAATATCACCGTTTAGCAACGTTAAATGTCGCCTCTAAGTATTACAGCAATCACGAACTGTCATAAAACATTAATAAATCCACACGAAAGCTAAGTCGCTGTGGAATTGTTGCTTGGGTTATTATTAAACTTTCTCTTTTATAGAGTTGATTCACAACTAAATGTTTAAAGTGTAACATAATATACACCCCCGTGATCATTACCAGCGGATTTCACTGTGATACACATTAGTTAAGTAATTGATTTCCTCTCTAATTAATGACGTCCAACTGCTCGCGGTTTCCGTATCCATTTCAATGCATGAAATCAAACTCATTCATTACGGTAATGGCTCGCTGTTGGTTGGTGTAACATTTCAGAGAAATTTGCTAACACCTCTCGAAATGAGCATGTCATCAAAGCTTCGTAGGCACCGATTAACCGCCAAATCATTCGATTTAATGACCCGTCTTTTCGCTAAGGACCCTCTCTTAAGTGTTTACTGCAGTTGCAGTCCGGTTGCATTTCTGGTTTGCCTTATACACGTGAAATTGTATTCACACGAGTACAGTGTATATACCTCAATACTTACGAGGTTACATTCGGCCTTCATTTATATAACAAACATTGCATCAAACTTGCTATACGTCTATTCCCTTAGATATTTTACTATCGATAATAGTTTTGACCTGATCATCCATCTCAATATTTCTATATTTCGCTTACATTTAGCGTGCAACATAGAATTTTCATGTTCCTAAAGCGTTGTTGTTTATTTCTACTAGCATACTTACCGGCAGTGCTTTCGCCCGATTGCTTCGCCCATCACTGCAAATTGATAAGAATTGTAAGCACATTTCCTGAATATTATCCAGTACGTGCTTCGAGTTCAGCAGTGCCCTGTGGATATGGATGGAGAAAGGAAAACAATCAGCAAAGTTAAAATCGGATTTGAGCTGCGGCATTTATTATTCATCTGGCCAAACTTGTCAAACTGCAGTTCTTGAGCAGCAAAAAGAGGGTGAGAAAGTTGATTTTTGAAACCCTTCTCGGAACTAGTTGGGTACTTCCATGATTCACTTTGCCATGGGAGTTTTTCTCACTTCAAAACGACGCATATTGTGGCCAAATTGCTAAATATTAGGGTAAAGTTTACTTGGTCACCTTATTTAGAGTGAAGTTAGGCGAAAAATCGATCTTAATGGAATATTTCACATTTTTAGAAAAACTGTACATGAAAATCTCGATTGAAAAAGTAAGAGCAAAAGGTCAGAAAATAAATAAATGGTCGAAAACCTATTCTCAGAGAAGAAATAGAAATCCTACCACACAAATGATTTTCGACCTTTTGTATTTTAGAACTTTTGTTTTTGTCCGTTTGTCCTTCCCACGTTGTCTTTTGACCTTTTGTCTCAAAACCTATACATATAAAATACGCAATCTGTTGTCATGTGAACAATTGTCGCTTAAATCAGGCCGCCATTTTTATGTCACTGATCGCTAGTATCTGTTAAACCTAAAGAGTAGTCGTTTCGATTTTCTCAAATTGGTGGACCCCTCGTGCGACAGCTAGCTAAACAGTTTGCGAAAAAGCCATTTTTTTATACATCGTAGGTATTTCTTCACGTGATATGTCTCACATTTCCCTTGGAATACATAACAAACTTAGTGGCATCGTAAAGAGGAAGGATATACCTTTCATTTGAACCTTAAAAAATTGATGGCCATTTTGAATTTGGCTGCCATATTGAGTTTCGTCAGAAAACCCATTTTTCACTATTAGCGCACCTCAGTCGTAACACTTAAGCCTACTTTCGTCCCTTCCCCTTCGAAATTTACGTAATTTGTGAACGGTGCCTTTGCTGATTCCAACTTTGACCTTACTGTAGGCCATAAACGGCCTCGTCGTCAGGGCATGCCACTCATAACATTTGTTTTAAATTAACCTAGAAATTTAAAAAAAATTGACTTTCTCGAAATTTTGCCCCATTTTACTCTAATCACTGAAACTCATTCATGAGATAAACTTCCTTGAAAACAATATAGTTGTGAATCGAAAGCGCCTGGAATTGAAAATTTCTCTCTATTAGTGTCTCTAATAAAGTGACAAACATCTAGAAATACGATGGCCGGTCACCCATCCTTATGGTGTGTTATAAAACGAATCGAAATAAAGCCTTTCACCTGCTCTGCACTGGCTATGTCGTACGATACCATCAATTTCACATAAAAAAAATGTCCGCCTGTTGATTCGGCTCCCCACTATTGCAACATATTCTATTATGAATGTTGAGCACCTCCAGATTATGTCGGATTGAAACTTTCCAGGTAGAAACAACTAGTTCTTTTGTCCGAATTGACAATTTAGCAGGAAAACACTTTTATCCGTTCAGGTCCGATTCAGCCGTTGCATGTCGTCAGAGAAGTTATTCGTAATTGAATTACGCATCTTCCTAGTACATAGGTTTAAATTTCGAGCCAAACTTTTTTGTTTGATGTTTTATGTGGTCGAATAATATTATTAAGTTACAGGTATATAGTAAATGAGTGATTTTCGCTGAGACCAGGCCGACTTCGGTACACTTTGTTAGAATTCCAATTTTATGTCTCTGACCTACCCAGTGAACCACGTATCGTATAAGAATGTGCAGCCAAAATCACATATTCATGCATCGAAAATCAGAATCGCACAAGATGCCAAATCAATGTCAACACAAGTTGTATATAAATCCCCAATACGATTCATAAACGACAATCTGTGTTGACAACAAAACATGTCGTAAATAGTGCAACATATAATCGCGTTATATTGTATGAACTGACAGATCATATATCAATCCAGCAAGCATCGTATGAAATCGCAATAACTCAGCAAAAATTGCCACCCGAACTTGGTATCTGCTGACGACAAGCCTTAAAAAACAACTAAGTATGTGTCACTGTACATGAAACATGTATTGATATTTGCAAACAATCACCCGCTAGTTAAGTAACCCTCGGTGGTACAGTGGTAAAGTGCCCGATTCCCGATGTAGAAGTCCAGTGTTCGAGACTCGTTTGAAACTCTTTTTTTATTTTCATCAAAATTTTGTGGCATCGTACATCTGGTCGCAGAAAGCTGAAAAAGTCGTGCCAAGTACGCATATAGCCTCCACTTTGGTAGGTATATAGCCTTTTCATGCATTTTATACGACTGAATTGGTTCTTATAGAATGGTGTATAACAAAAGTTATACCAATAAAAATGTTGACTGGGTAGTATTTGCTAAAACTGATGGGTGGTCGTTTTACTCAAATTGATGGACCCCTCGTAGTCAGCTAGGTAAACAGTTTGCGAAAAAGTGATGAATTTTGAATTGAATTCACATATTGAAAAAAAAAATGTATCAACCTGCTAGGAAATGTTTGAAGAATTCAATTGCGAATCTTGATGAATACAACGGAAGTTCTTTGACAAGTGGTTCCCGTCCTTTTTTAATTCAATATCATTCTGAATTACATATCATGTGATCTATATCCGTATAATGTGTCATATTGACATATGGGGGCGGGACGTTTTGCATAAAGGCGTTTCGCATAATAGTATGGGTGGACGTTTGGCATAAAGAGAATTATATGTCTTCTTTAAAATGCTACCTGTTCTTATATGAAAACGCTTTATGCAAAACGTCTTTATGCGAAGTGGGTCCTTTGATATACAGTCTTAATTCAATGGATTTCTCGGTGGATCAATATAATCGGTACAAATAAGCACAATATTCCGTTTTCTTATATGAATAGTAAAGGACACAAACAAAATAAAAACTCAGTATATTTATACGAAAGGTTAAAAGACATACGCCAAAATTCAAAACAATCAATAAACAACTCGTTCGTAAATTGAGACTACAGTGTACCTGCACAAGTTTTGGTACACAGAGATTAACAAGTTCTTCATAAAAGCAGTGTTGATAGACTCACACTCAAAATCTCAATCAATACGCACTCCCGTGAGAGCAAACTCGTTAGAGATCTGCTTCGCAAATCTCACGCTTGAGATTTTGATGCAAAATCAACTCAATCGACGATCAATAATTTTACCAGACTAACAAGAAATTATTGCCGTGTATGAGTAGACTGTGGAAATATGAGACAATGAGTTAAAAAGGTCAGCTAACTCATTCATGATTTTTTGACCTCTGAGTTGCATGATTGACAACTAACGCATGAAAAATCTCAAGCGTGAGTTGTGAGAAATTGAGTTTTTCACAACACTGCATAAAAGTAAGTAGAATCAATTCTTAGCAGCTGTCAAATCAACTTTGTTTGTCATAAATTAAGTCGCATAAGATAAGAGATTGATTCGCAATAAAATTTATACGCAATAAATTTATATAATGCTAGTTATATCCTAATTTTCATCATATAAAATATGCACGTATATCGCCTTCACTTTTGTACGTATAAGCCATTTTGACGATATCTTTTTCGAAATCTTTGCCCATACAAGCATCGCAAAACGCAAAATGTTATTACGTTCTACGGACATTACGATTGTCGAGGTCAGTGCGACTAGAAGCAATTGGGAGAGAAGACCGAGTCCAGTGGAGAAAGATTCAACTTAGCGAATCGTAATCCATCAAGTATCAAGTATGTACTACATTTACCAGTACTGCATCAGTAAACTTAAAAACTTGATGGATATCAGTGCATCAATCATGAAATTTTTTTCACAGCCCAACACACTGGCATTGGCGGAGGTGTGAACACGTAATGGAAACACTGGTCTAAAATATGTGAAGTTCTTGTGCAAATTCTGGTTTCAAATAATGCAATTGATATACATTTATACATTCATAAGCTATAACTTTGTCGAAGATCGTTCTTGAATTGGACGTCTCAGCAATAAGTTATTGATGTTTATCGGCATTGGTAATCTATTGCTATAATAATTAAGCTGTTTTGCGGGCGTCTCTGAATAAATGCAGTAAAACATAGTAGCCATGAGTTGTGTGTGCTGTCTCCGCGCCAGGTTACTATGGGCCAGTATTCTAAATTTCACGACAAAATTCCAAGCACTTTCATAATGAACAAAAATCAATTTAGGGCTAAGTAGCCCGTCATTCGTTTTAGCAGCCATGTTGATTTTGCAGCTTGCAATGATAAAACTCAGAATATCACTACTTGCGCTAATACATTTTCAGCTATGTCAGTGCAAAACCAAGTGATTTTCTTTAATTCGCAATCGTGAGATGGAGCAGCCTCAATCATCGATGCCCAGTACAAATTTCATTGACGGCCTACTTCGCCTCAATGGTAAAGTCAATTTACTCCAGGATTACCTTCAAACGGGGCTTCTTTTGACATTATTTCCACATTCTTCAACTTTAAGGATTTGTAGCTCTAAGAATTGTGGATAGATTTCAATAATTCTTGCATATATCTAAGATATGTGCGCAACAAATGTGCAAAATATGAGGCAAATCCATCAAGAAAGATGACTGGAATAGCGACAAACATGTGTCCTTCAAAACAAAAATATACTTCTGTGAACACTTTCAGAAATCAATACAATTCGATAATAAAATGATTGGTTCTCATAAATTTTTAAACAGATTCTATAGATTACACAGCGTAACAGAAATGAAATTTTTGCGTGTCTCAAGGATCAAATTATGTGTTTCCAGTAGATTTGAGGTCGCTGAATCTGATGACCCTATTTAGAAATATTCCAGCACGTCACAATTTTTAGCTACAGGTCGCCAAAGTTGTATAAAACACTGGCCAAATGTACAATGAAATATTTTTGAAGAGGAATTTTTGTTTAAACTTTTTTCAAAGTGTTTTTATATTGAAATAAATTTCAAAATAGTCTGATAATCATGAATATAGCTTGCAGAAATAAGTTGTATTAAAATTTTAAGAATGTGTATGATCATTATTTATGCTCTATGCAAAATATTGTGAATAAATTACCTTCTTATATCACAAATTTCAAACATTTCCAAACGATGTGCGATAGTTGGGGTAAACGATATTGATCTAAATGATCGATTGCCGTTAGCCTCATTGATAGGAGATGGTGGGAGCATATAGTTTTTTGGCTATGTTTGCCCCAATTACCCTAAAAACGATTTCTTTCATAATTAATTGAACAGATATCTCCGAATCAAATTTATAATGTACTAAATTGTTTATTCAGTAGTTGATACAGTATTTAAATCATAAAACATAGGAGATTTTGGGGATCTTATGCACATAACTAAAATAAGACAAATAAAAACACTCAAAAATGGATCCATTTAGTAAACATCTGCAGTTTTTTTACTGATTGAAACAGTGGTAAAGCGCTCGTCTAGCATACAAGAGCCCTGGGTTCAAATCCCAGCCGAGCTCGTGAATTTTTTTTTTTCATATATTCACCCATAATTTGTCCATCTTTACCACGCGTAATGAGTTAATTAATTTAAATTTCTTCATGTTAAGCATTTTAGAAGGCTCTTGCTTGAAATTCAGTCATACAGATGTAACCATAATTACTGTTTACAATATTAACAAAGTATGGTTCACCATGAGGAACATTGATGTCAACCAACAAGCAATCTGTTAACAGCAAATGTAGAGACAACATAACAAATTATACTAATTATACTAATGAAATGAATGATCTATTTTGGAAAAATCTAGAATTAAGCATTATTAACAACTGCATTACCACTTTTATGATAACTTTTTCTGTAGTATATGATGGCAATTGGAATATTGAATACCAAATATCCATAAAAAGACAAAATTATTTCCCGAATAATTTCTTGTAAAATGCAATTTGACTCTCACGAAATTGCTACAGTAATGATTGAGTAACTAACCTGATCCTGAGTAATTTGTTGCAATCAGAAAAAACGGCTGATGATTTCTTGATAGATTCATTTTTGATTTTTTTATTTGGTTATTTTTTTATTTATGTGAAAATATCCCGAAAATCTCCTATGTTTTATGATTTAAATATTGTATCAGATACAGAATAAACAATTCAGTACACAATAAATTTGATTTGGGAGAAAAAGTTGAATTGATTACGAAATAAATCGTGTTTAGGGGAATTGGGGCAAATATAGCCAAAAAACTATATGCTCCCACTATCTCCTATCAATGAGGTAGGTAGGTAGGTAACTTTAGTGATTTATCCATTTATGGCCAAATTTGCTGATATACCATCCTTTCACTCTCAGAGAAAAGTAAAAGGCGTGTTCAAAACTATATTTGTATAAACGATAGCTAAATCGTGAGTTTAAACTGCAGTCGTAAGTATAAATTTTACTCTTTATGGCCGTTTTACTAAAAAGTCTCATGTACGCATATGTATCAATCTACAGAAAATTGTAAACGTTTTTCTCCGAATATTTCAATTGGTAATCTAAGAATAACATATTATGAAAATAATATGTGGAAAATAAAATCGATTTTATTATAGCAGTTTTGCTAATTTTGATGATTGTCGTTGTACTTTGTTAGATCTTTTAAAAGTAAAGCAATTGTTTTTCTATTGTGTTTTAAATTTGATGTAGGGACTAAATGAGAAACTCTATGAAGAAGTAAGTAACTTTTCATATTAATACTATATTAGCACTTCCGTCAGGACGTACTTGAAACCACAAAAAATCTACTCATATCAATTCCCTTCAAATTTTAAATATATTTCTCTAAAAATATTGGGCAAAAATGATTTTATTATATTCGTAAAATCGTTGCTCCAAAATAACTTGATTTTTTCATCAGGCTCTTGATTGATGGTGCTTTCGAAATCAAGCCTTTTTTGAAAATAAAAAATACAGATTGTCGAATTTTCCAGTCATTTTCTAACAATCATTGGTTTTGATAACCTCCAAAAATCCACCATTCTTAACGTTGTACCATATTTATGTGAACTATAATTATTTTGGAAAATATTTTATTATCACATTTTACAATACTAGTCGAACGATGTACAGAAAAGAAATTTCATTGATAAATTAAAAAGATATAGCATGCACAAGGTGTCCACTTTATAAAATGAACAGTCCTTACTCCGTGATTGACCAGAAACATTGAAGTTGCAAAGAGATTTAACGAATGGGGCTTGGGATTAGCTTACCATCCTCAATGTGCACAAATCAAGAGCCCAAAATGTGAAAGTCAATAACGGCGCCGGCCACGTCCTTACGGTCACCAGGGGAAGGGAAGGAATGTTAGTTAGACAACTATTGTTACTAGAGACCGAAGAATCTTCTGCATTCCCCCAGTTGTCATGGGAAGCATAGGTTTTATTTTGCTATCTTGATTAATTTGGAGCGCGTTTTGTGTGCGTACGATTACACTGCGGAACACGTTTTTGTCTCAAGCACCAAAATTTACACCGCTATTTACTAAACTAAGGCTTGCTGAATCCATTACACTGCGGAACACGTTTTTGTCTCCAGCATCAAAATACCTCTATTTACTTAATTAAGGGTTGCTAAATCCATTGCCGTTTACAGAATTATCATAGCACGTCTAGTTTTTGAGATATTAGGTGTTGAAAATGCAAAAATTGACTATTTCAGCCAACTTGCATGCAAGTTTGCCAGCTTGTAAGGGAAATTATTTGCTTAATGTGCCACAGAATTCAATATTTATGTGTATAACAATACTTATCATCAAAGTTCATAATACTTTTCATGCGGAAAAGTTATTTTTTGATGGTTTAGAGAAGTATTGTATTTTGCCATATAAGAGTAACGAAGAATTTCGTATGGAGACTGCAAGCATGTTAAAAAAATCGGTTTAATCTAAATTTAATCGTGAAATTTCAACCAAAATATTTCTAAAACGAAAGTTTAAGTCCTCTTTTACATGCTTGGTGGATAAGATCACAAAAAAGTTTGATAAAATATACTTCAAATTTTAGGTAAACATCAATAAAACCAATGTTTTATACAACTTTGGCGACCTGTAGCTAAAAATTGTGACGTGCTGGAAAATTTCTGAAAACGGCATCACATTCAGCAACCCCAAATCTACTAGAGACACATAATTTGATTCTTGAGACACGCCAAAAAGTCATTTTTGTTGCGCTGTGTTACCATTTTAATAATTATCATAGCACGTCTGGTGTTCGAGATATTGGCTGTTGAAAATGTAAAGTTTGATTATTCCAGTCAACTTGCATCCAGCTTGTATGACAATTTCAAGGCATAATTTGCCACATAATTCAAACCTAATGTGTATAAAAATGTATATCAACAAAGTTTATAATACTTTCTATGCCCAAAAGTTATTTTTTTATAATTCAGAAAAGTATGTTGATAATATTGAAATATCAACCAACTTATATCTAAAATGAAAGTTAAAACCCTATTTTGCATGCTTGGTGAATTAAATCACAAAAAAAGCTTGATAAATTATATTGAAACTTCACGTAAACATCAATGAAACTTATAAATGTTTATACAACTTTGGCGAGCTGTAGCTGAAAATTGTGACGTGCTGGAACATTCCTGAGAACGGCATCAAATTCCATGACCCCAAATCTACTGGAGAGACATAATTTTATGTCATTTTTGTTACGCTGTGATATTTCAGTCAATGTTAGATATATTATATATGAGGATAAGGTTCGTTGTCCATACATGGAATAGTGATGGTTTATTCAAATTGTTTTACGTTTATTGAGTAGTTTGCAAATCTTATTTATCGATAGACTTGTTCTTGTTGTTCATTTTTAAATGTCTTTACAGCTACCGAGCCTGGCGCTGGAGTAATTGATTGTGATTTTATTTGTTTTCTAGTGGACCATCGAACATAATGCAATTGTATGACATTTGCCAGAGAACTATTTGCCAGAATCAATTCGCCAGAAGGATTTTTGCCAAAAAACCATTCCCCAGAATGTACCATTCGCCAGAAAGCCATTCCCCAGAATCATTTTTTAAATTTCATTTTCAACCTTGATGTCAATTGATCGACAAATTTAGGAAAAATTAAGGGCTACCGAATTTTTCGATACTTGTTATTTTGGTATCTATACTCATGTAGAGGAAAAGTACTCACTTTCGACCTGCAACAATTCTGTGGCAATTTTCGGATTTTCATACAAAATAGGCCAAAATCGTATGTATGGGTCGAAAATTAGTGCTTTCACCCTAGCATGATAGATTGTGTAGCCAAAAGGATTGGACTACTAGAACGGTACAGCTACAGCGAAAAATTAATTGAAATTTAGCGTCACTTCATCACTCGCGTTCTGAATGTTGCGCCAAATAATATTTATATCATTGTTATATCTGTAACAATTATAGAACATGCGATTTATCGATCCATGTTATTTAGTCTATTTTGCAATAATTCATCACATGCAATTGTATGCAATTTTAACAACGTACAAGATGTATGGCAGAAATGACGTTAGATTATCTTTTTTGTTATATGTTTTTGCTGATCTGCCTAAAAAAAGAGTTGGTATATTTGACACGAGTTAGTTCAGTCGAATGGATATGTTACTGAATAGTGTATCTTTGCGAAATATCGCAAAACAATTAAAAAGAACCGCCTTGCATTGAAAGAAGGGACAGTTATATTTGAAATATGATCAGCTTAAAGCCAGTAATTATTTCAAAAGTATAACACTAATGACTCAGTCAAACGTTCTTTTGGTCAAAATGTGTATCCGTTATTCAGTCCTTGAAGAGAACGTTAAATTTTCTTACTCTTAAAAATAATTTGTACCACGTTATTTTTGTTATCAAATAGTTGAACACCATTTGCGACAGGCTACCAAAAAACTTTTCAATCTTCAGTATTTACCCTGATTGTTAGTTTCAGCTATCTGGTACCGGAGATATTTAGAAATCCTTTGGAAGAGTGCCACGTGGCTATGATTTACAGTGTAAACCAAAAAATTTACATGTATTTTTTCTTGTATTGATTAATTTTGCTACACGGAACATGTCGATTATGAGGATTTATCTTTTTGAAATCACTCGAGTCATTGAAGATTACAAATTAGATAAACGTCATGATTAACATTCCATGATCAACTCACTAGTTTCTTTATTCAAAGACAGGTGTTGACTATACATTTACCCACTTTTGAATTTTAATTTCACTTTAATCCTCTTTACAGACATTTTTATGCCACCATTCTTTCTTTGTATTTTTCTTACTGTAGTTATTGAAAATTGAAATGGCACAATATTGTTTATATAACTTTCATTGCTTATGTTAGCTGCAGGTGGGCAAATCTCTTATCAAGCACATAAGTCCTTAAATTAGTTAGCCCTGAAGAACAGCTTAATACTCAAAGAAAGAAAAATCATGGAAAGAAGGATGAAAATAAATTTTCTAATAAAATAGTCTGGAAGATGATCACTATAACATTAAAAAATAGTTATTTTTAGAAACTATATAACCTAGGAAGCTTATATTACCTTCTTCTTCTTATTTGCCGTTACGTCCCAGATGGGGCAGAGCTGTGAAGCATCAGCTTGTTATTACGAGCACTTCTACAGTTGTTGTCTGAAAGCTTTCATTGCGAATTGATCATTTTTGCATTTCAAATACGAATATACTCTAATCCCTGGGAAGTCAAGAAAAATTCCAATTCGATAAAATCCTCGGTTGGTGGGATTTGAACCAACGTCTGTCAGCTAGGAATTGCTGAATAGTTGCACGTTTACCCCTACAGGTACCTGCCCCCCTAATACCATAATTAGTTTGAAACATTTTATCCAATAGATAGTTAAAAATCTTACGAATCAATTATTTTCCATATAATTATGTATCGTAAGCTGAAAACCATAAAAATTCGAAGGATTTTACACTCCAACAACAAATTCAAAAATGAAGTAATGATGTAATAACTTTTTCTGGAAAATGGTCTTTCTGGGGAATGGTGTTCTGGCAAATGTCATACAATCCATAATGCGCATAATGAACCAGTAATATATCAGATAAATTTCTTTTTTTTTTGCAGTTTACTCAGTGACGATCAAATAGTGCAAGTTTTTCCATGTCCGTGAATCACATCACCCATCAAACGTTCCTCTCAGATTCTTCTTTTCTAACATACAATCCTCCAGGGGTGTGTGTAGAGATGCAGAGGTATCCTCGGTCACTAAAAACAACAAACATTACATACCAAATTCCTTCCCCATCCCAACTGAAGGGACCAAGGACTTGGCCGGCGCCGTTATTAATCAATGATATGAGAGCTACCAAAATGTGTACTTCGAGCAATAGCGGAAAATCCAATCCTTTATTTATTTGGATTGAAGTGCAATTCTTACCAGTTCCGATCAATCACGGAGTAGCATTATAGACATGCACAGTCAGTCTATGCCAGGTTATGCTATACTTTTGTCGAGAAATATTGATTTCTGACCCATAGTGCTGGTGCAACAATGTTGCTTGCTCTGTTTGGAAGATAAATGAGCACTGTTTTAGATTCTGCGTTTCCATAGCAATCAATAACTAATTACTGAGACTTTCGAATCGAAATCGGTCTTTGCCAAAGTTGTAGTTGATTAATATCTAACAGTACCAACGACCAGCGTAGGGGAGACTCTATAGCCGGAATTAATAACGGAATTACGCGTTCTTCAATGCTCCAAAAGTGGTTCAGAGACTACTTTGATGGGATATAAGAATTGAAAACGCTGTACTCAGAAAATCAGTTTTTTATTAATAAAAAAAATTCTACAAAAATCGGCAAGTAAAGATCTACAGAAAACTTTGCTTGAAATTCAATGGTTTACAACTTTGCTAAAAAATGTATTTATACCGTATTTTTTTAAACAAATACTTAATAAATTTGGCTTTTTGATCTCGATGCATATCCATTGGATCATTAAAATAATCAAAACGGCCGCTATGGAAAGCGTAGATAGCGCCACCGTAGTCTTGTGTGTTTGAAAGAACAGCAGTGCTGTCACAATGTAAAATCCCATATACAGTGACGCCTTTGCTTTGATGCGGTGAGCACTGACAAAAACTACCTTCAATGATCCAATTCATTTCAAACAACACCATATAAGCAAAGACTAATTAAAGACCCCCATGTCCCTTGCAGTTGCAAAAATTTTATGGTTCATTAGGTAATCTAGAATGCCGTTCAAAGTGTACAGCGATCTGTCAAACTTGGGTACCTTTTGCACTACCGAGGGATCAAATGCAGTACTAGAAGTGGTACCCAATCTGAGCCCGTTTCACCGATTCGTTTAACTTTTAGTTAAAATTTTACAGCTCGAAAGTTATTTTCTCTACGGTTAAAAATAACCCTTCTCTGGAGCATGGTTAAACTTGACAGTTCGAAAGTTATTTTCTGCTCCCGTGAATTTGAGAATAACCCAAGTAACCGTGAAGCCTTATATGAGTACATTATGTCTGCTTTACATTGCACTACCGGGTACCCCCGTTGGTTTGACCACATTTAATCTGAACACTTTTTAATTTGTATCCCGCTAATTTGCACATCGTTCAAATTAAAAATGGTCCAAACGTCATTTAGCTCTTGGAACGCAGTAAAATGAAATGGAACGCTGTGGAACGGAACGCAGAATCAAAACAAAACAGTGAACGAGGTGACCAGAAACACGATCCTAGGGTGACTAGATGTTCAAATTAAAAATGAACCCCGATGGTTTGCATGAGGTACCGTTCAAATTAGCGGGGGTACACGGTATAACATTTTGAGTTAGGGTAACATTATCCTATAGAGCTTATTAAAGTACAAATAAAGTTGAAAAAGGCCCCACTATAGTTGTTTTAGTGCAATACATGCAGGCATGATTGCTGCCATTGCTAATGCAATATAAAAGCACAAGCTTTATTTAAACTTTTGAGTATGCATACTTAGTGCATGTCGTATATGTGCTTTAGAAAGTGCTCACTTAAAGTTACTCAAAACAAAATAAACAAAAAATGCTCTCACTGCAGTTATTCGATCTACAAGTATTTATTTCTTCAAGTAAGGTTTGGAACGAGATTCGAAATCAGGTTGCTGCTGTGATTTTGATCGATGTTGTGTATTCCTGGTGCACTATTCCTTGATGCCATAAGAGCTGCTGGAATCTCATGTTCTAAACGCACTATTTAAGTTACGTTCTTCAAACAAAGATAGTGAGACTTATTATCGAAACATTCTGAGAAAAAATAGAGAAAGAATAAAGTTCAAACAGATTGTAATGACGGCCCCATTGATTTTCATAAGTTTCTTTAGGATTAGGCTTCATGATGATCTGCTATGTTTCGGAAAAATCACGATACCAAATCGCCAAACTATTTTGCATTCCCGTTTATGCCAGCAAAATCAAATGGGCCATGGGTTGGAACGAATAGGGAATAGGATTCGATCGAAAATTGGATCCGCCGTAAACATGAATAACTGGGTGCACATCAAGCACCCTACAAATCTTTTCTGCAATCAGGGGTCAATTAATTTCCAGATCAGTACGGCTTCGTCTTCAAGTTTGGTTTTTTAGAAGTGGTTGTAGAAAGTGTTGAGTCGGTTCGAGTATTGCAAACTACGCACAGTGGTTTAAAACCCAAAAAACACGATCATCAGCTTTTTCAGTATCAAGGAGTGAAAATATTGCCATACTATATTCGGCAAAGTAACTGCATATGTTAAGCAGCAACTTTTGACATTTACAAATTTTTGACTTATTTACTCATAAGTTATATAAAATTTTAATTTTCTCTGTTTGTCATTAAAAGCATTTGGTGTCGTCGACAAAGTTGTTGGAATTGTAAAATGAAGAAAAGTTGTCGAAGACATTTTAACTCTATCTTTTAAAATAAACGATGTATAGCAATTTTCATACAAAAACCACTTCAAAAGTACAAATACTCACTTAACTTTTTTCGTAGCGATTTTCATGGCTCACAATGTTCTAGGACTATGTTTATATTTTCAAAATACAAAACTTTGCTGAACATACCAAGACAATATCTTTATTTTTTCTTTGAGTTATAAGAATTTTATTGGGGAAAATTCACCTTTTTTATACTAATATATCTCGAAAAGTTGCAAAAAGTTGCAAACAAAATTACATGCATTAGAAAGGCCAACATCTGTACTTTGTTTTCCAGGTGGACTCACCCGTGTCTTCGCGTGTCTTTGTCACCTATGAGTCAACTAAAGTGGGTTATATTGCTTTATATTTGCTGCAATCTGAACCGCTGTTTATCATTGTAATTAATGAACCTACAGCCTGCTTTGATTGCTCAGGAGCTATTTGACAAGGTGATTTCTGCAATCATTGAAAGCAATAAAATGCTATCTAAAAGGACATATTTCTGCTAGCACATGATGTCATTACTGAAATACCATAAATTTCCAAAAAAGTTATCTATTGTCTATTAGTATTTCGTTACGATTTGAAATTATCTCCACCATTTAGTTTATTTGGAGTTGTTCCACTAACATTCTTTTTCAATTAACAAGTCCGCTTATTTGCCATCCTACTTTTTAAAAATGTTACAATTAATACCGCAGCAAGCTTTAAATGGACACAATTAATATCCTTTGATCAGGTTTCAGATATTAAAAAATGACGTATTTCAGTGCCACTGAACTGTCTTTTAATGCTCATATAAGACATCGATCAGAACCCAACCACATAAACTTCAGTAAAACCAACCACAAAAACTTCTGTGACGTGTGCTACAACAATGCTTACTAAATCTGCAAAACACATACTCCGTTGACTCCATACTTCCCACAATTTAGAAGTTTGGAAGAATTGGCATAGCGTACATGGTCGTTGGAAGTTCTAAAACCCTATTTTATATTAAAAAAAAAACAGGCAAATAGTAAGAAATGCAAGAGTTTATCTTCCCAATCGCATGCTAGAGTCGTCGGATCTGGTGATGGTGACGAGCTTAAGAAAAGTGACAGTGAAGTTTTCTTAGCTTTTAGTATCGAATAAAGTGTACATGAAGAAACTTGATTATTCAGGTGAGGAGGGAGCTGAGTGAACCAAATTTGGATGTTTATATTTAGTACACTTGAGTAAGAATAATTAATTGAATAATATGAATTTGTTTCGGCGATTGCATAGTACACATCGACACGTAAAGAAATTGTGCGGTAAGAACTACCATTAGAGGGGAATCACTTGAGCTCTGGCACCAGCAATTTTCCAGACTAGAAAAGCGCTTGATTTTACCATGTCTGTAGTCGAAATCAGATTGATGAAATTTATTCCTGTCAAATATACCAGTTTACTATTTACGTAGTATATTGTTCTGAAATACCATGGTCGTTTAAGGAATGGGCATAGTCAGCTATAATAGTAATATTTACCAAACATTTTTTTCCCGTGTACATATGTAACAAATAAACTACCAAGATGAACAAAATAATAACTTTTTGTTCGAAACCCTCGAACTGCATGACGAGTTAAAGCTTTGAATGATGGTTATCTCAATTATGCGTAATTAAGCGCTAGTTTTAAATAGTGCTCAGATACACATAATCAATACTTATAAATACAAATATTCAAATTTTCAACTGGTAGAAAAGTGGAAAAGACACGCGAAGACACGGATGAGTCCACTTGGAAAACATAGTACAGATGTTGGCCTTTCTAATGCATGTAATTTTGTTTGCAACTTTTTGCAACTTTTCGAGATATATTAGTGTAAAAAAGGTGAATTTCCCACAATAAAATGCTTATAACTCATAGAAAAAATAAAGATTTTTTTTTTTTTAATTTTTTTATTAGTATCATTTCAAACATTACATTAATTTCTTATATCTAGGTGTTCTGTGTTATTTGACAACACTATCATCCTAATTTGGTAAAACAAATTTAAGATTTAATTAACATTTTGTTAACAACATATTACATTTCATTTGCCGTTGCAGTTCAGTTTTTTTACAAGAAAAAAAAAACGTTTTTAATATACTTAACCTAACTTAACCTAAACATATAACGCATTAATCGTGGCAATAGAAGATTGTAACGATTTTTGCCTGAAATTATTTATTATTTTATTTGACATTTGTTCCAATGTTTCAACATTGGATATTCTATGTAACTCATTGGTACTATACCAGGGAGGAAGCCTCAGAATCATTTTCAAAATTTTATTTTGAATTCTCTGCAGAGCTTGCTTCCTGGTATTACAACAGCTAGTCCATATTGGTACAGCATACAACATGGCTGGCCTGAAAATTTGTTTGAATATCAAAAGCTTGTTCTTAAGACAAAGTTTTGATTTTCTATTAATAAGGGGATAGAGACATTTTACATATTTATTACATTTGGCTTGAATGCCCTCAATGTGATTTTTGAAAGTTAAATTCTTATCTAGCATGAGCCCTAGATACTTAACTTCATCTGACCAATTTATTGGAACCCCTCTCATCGTGACAACATGTCTACTTGAAGGTTTCAAATAAAGAGCTTTTGGTTTATGTGGGAATATTATTAGTTGAGTTTTGGAAGCATTAGGAGAAATCTTCCATTTTTGCAAGTATGAAGAAAAAATATCCAAACTTTTTTGCAATCGACTACAGATGACACGCAGGCTTCGTCCTTTGGCGGAGAGGCCTGTGTCATCCGCAAACAAAGATTTTTGACATCCCTGAGGTAACTCAGGTAAGTCAGATGTGAAAATATTGTATAATATTGGTCCCAAAATGCTGCCTTGAGGAACACCAGCTCTTACAGGAAGTCTTTCAGATCTGGAGTTCTGATAATTAACCTGAAGTGTACGATTTGACAGATAACTTTGAATTATTCTAACAATGTATGTTGGAAAATTAAAGTTTTTTAATTTTACAATCAAACCTTCATGCCAAACACTGTCGAATGCTTTTTCTATGTCTAGAAGAGCAAGACCAGTAGAATAGCCTTCAGATTTGTTGGAACGGATCAAATTTGTTACACGTAAAAGTTGATGAGTGGTCGAATGTCCATGGCGGAATCCGAACTGTTCATTGGCAAAAATTGAATTTTCGTCGATGTGGGCCATCATTCTGTTCAAAATAACCTTTTCAAAAAGTTTACTGATGGAGGAAAGCAAACTGATTGGACGATAGCTAGAAGCTTCTGCAGGATTTTTATCTGGTTTTAAAATTGGAACAACCTAGCATTTTTCCATTTGTCAGGAAAATATGCTAATTGAAAACATTTGTTAAATATATCAACTAAAAATGATAAGCTACTTTCTGGAAGTTTCTTGATGAGGATGTAGAAAATTCCATCATCGCCAGGAGCTTTCATGTTTTTGAATTTTTTAATAATAGTTCTCACTTCTTCCAAATCAGTCTCCCAGGCATTTTCGAAAACGTTCTCTTGATTGAGAATATTTTCGAACTCCAGAGTAACTAGATTTTCAATTGGACTAGTAAGTCCTAAATTCAAATTGTGCGTAATTTCAAACTGCAAAGCAAGTTTTTGAGCTTTTTCGCAATTAGTTAGTAATAATTTGTTTTCCTCTTTAAATGCCGGTATTGGCTTCTGAGGTTTTTTCAAGATTTTCGATAATTTCCAAAAGGGCTTAGAGCCAGGGTCCAATTGAGAAATTTTATTTTCAAAATTTTTGTTTCTTAATTGAGCAAAACGTTTCTTGATTTCTTTCTGCAAATCCTGCCATATAATTTTCATAGCAGGATCGCGAGTGCGTTGAAATTGCCTTCTCCTCACGTTTTTAAGACGGATCAAGAGCTTAAGATCATCGTCTATAATCACGGATTCAAATTTTACTTCACATTTTGGAATTGCAATGCTCCGGGCTTCAACAATGGAATTTGTTAAAGTTTCAAGAGCATTGTCAATATCAAGTTTAGTTTCTAAAGAAATGTTAACATCAAGATTGGAGTCAACATACGTTTTATATATATTCCAGTCGGCTTGTAAATAATTGAAAGTGGAGCTGATAGGATTGAGAATCGCTTCATGGGATATTTGAAATGTAACCGGGACATGATCAGAATCAAAATCAGCATGAGTAATCAGTTGGCTACAAAGATGACTAGAGTCGGTTAAGACTAAATCAATCGTAGATGGATTTCTAGAAGAGGAAAAACATGTGGGACTATCAGGGTATTGAATTGAGAAATATCCTGAAGAGCACTCATCAAATAAAATTCTGCCGTTGGAATTACTTTGAGAATTATTCCATGACCGATGTTTGGCATTAAAGTCACCAATGACAAAAACATTTGACTTATTGCGAGTCAATTTACGCAAGTCAGTTTGGAGCAAATTAACTTGCTGCCCAGAGCATTGAAAAGGCAAATAGGCAGCTATGAAAGTATATTTACCAAGCTGTGTTTCAACTGAAACACCTAAAGTTTCAAAAACTTTAGTTTCAAATGATGAAAACAGTTGATGTTTTATACGCCTATGAATGATGATTGCAACTCCCCCACATGCCCCATCAAGTCGATCATTACGATAAACAAAAAAGTTAGGATCTCTTTTGAGTTTAGATCCAGGTTTTAAATACGTTTCGGTAATAACTGCTATATGCACGTTATTAACCGTAAGAAAATTAAACAGCTCGTCCTCTTTACCATTCAGAGAACGAGCATTCCAATTTAAAATATTTAAATTATTATTTGGATCCATTAGAAAAACGTAATCCAATAACAATTTGATTTGTAAATTTTACACCTACTTGGACTGCTTCAGTCATAGTGGTGGCTTTGAACATTGCATCAATCATTAGATTCAATTGTTCAGTTAGAAAATTAAAATCAGAGGCAGACATGTCATGTGATTTCCCATTGGAATTTCCGGTAGACGAAGAAGCGGAGTTACCTGTGGCGGTAGGGTTTTTTCCATTTGATTTGAAACAAGCAGAATGGGTACCCATGGATCGAACAGGGGAGGAGTTCGAATTTCCTGCTACGATATCGGCAAAGGATTTACCGTGAGTAGATACATTCGAAATAGAAAGATTCGAACGGCTACCCGACGGATTAAAATTAGTTTGTGAATGAGCATGATTATGATCTTCCTGATGGGTATGATTCATGATCAAGCGATCGTTAACTGAAAAATGAGCATTGTTTGATACTCTACCAGGCAAATTCCGGAAACGACCGTTATCGTAACGGATATTATCTTTCATCTGCCTGGCACGAGCCTCAATGACCTTTTTGCGTGAAGGACAATTCCAAAAATTGGACCCGTTGGTTAGCCCCGCAATTACAACATATGAATTTGGTGGTATCTTCCTTCACTGGACAGACGTCTTTGGCGTGAGAAGAACCTCCGCAAATCATGCATTTAGCATCCATGCGACAATTTTTTGTACCATGACCCCACTTTTGGCACCGACGGCACTGAGTGGGGTTCTGGTAATTTCCTCCAGGTTTCTGGAAATGTTCCCATGTCACCCATGACATCAAACAAAAGTTTTGCTTTTTCTAAAGCTTTAATATTATTTAGTTCTTTTTTGTTAAAGTGAACTAAATAAAATTCTTGAGAAAGCCCTTTCCGAACAATGCCAGATTGGGTTCTCTTTTTCATAATGATTACTTGGACTGGGGAAAATCCAAATAAAACATTTATTCCATTTTTGATCTCTTCAGGTGATTTATAGTCACTTGAGAGACCTTTCAAGACAACTTTGAACAAACGTTCAGTTTTGTCGTCATAAGTAAAAAATTTGTGCTTCTTCTCTTCAAGATGTTTGAGAAGAAGCTCACGATCTTTAAGAGTTTCCGGCAAAACGCGACAGTCTCCTTTCTTTGCGATTTGGAAGGAAACCTTGATTCCCCTAATGGAGTTCAAGATCTCCTGCCTAAATCCCCCAAATTCGGAACAACTGACCACGATAGGCGGCACTCTTTGCTTCCTCACTTGAATCAAAGAGCCTGGGCTAGAGGCTGCTTCGATTTGGTGTTCGGAAAATTTGTCTAGAGCATCGAACTGATTGCTCATTTCGATACAATTATTCATTTCACCCTTGGAAGAAAGTTCGCATTCCGGGGAAGCGTCCTTTTTTCCATTCTTGCCACGTGTAGTGACAGTGTTAAAACCCACTTTTTTGGAAGGAAGTAGTGAATTCAGAGATTCACCCTTCCTTTTGTTTGTTGTTGATACCATGTTTAATTAATAAACGAAAGAAGACGTGACCTTCGAAAGGTTTTTTCCCAAGACGGTGTCCAAGAAGGATTACCACCGCTAGCTTTCGCCAACGGGTCCAACGAAAAATCGAAGGCACGGGTCCAAACAAGGATCGTAAAGGGATCAATAGTAGAAAAAATAGTACTGAAAAGTACTGTTTTAGTAGCACTGAAAAGTACCGTTTTTAATTTTAGCACTGAAAAGTACTGTTTTTGTAGCACTGAAAAGTACTGTTTTATTGCTTTAGGTAGTTTTTAAGAAAACTTCCAAGAGCAGAGAGAATTCGTGTACGCACAGCACGAAGGTACGATGCGCACTGAAAAAATAAAGATATTGTCTTGGTATGTTCAGCAAAGTTTTGTATTTTGAAAATTTAAACATAGTCCTAGAACATTGTAAGCCATGAAAATCGCTACGAAAAAAGTTAAGTGAGTATTTGTACTTTTGAAGTGGTTTTTAAATGAAAATCGCTATACATCGTTTATTTTAATAGATAGAGTTAAAGTGTCTTCGACAACTTTTCTTCATTTAACAATTCCAACAACTTTGTCGACGACACCAAATGTTTTTAACGACAAACAGAGAAAATAAAAATTTTATATAACTTATGAGTAAATTAGTCAAAAATTTGTAAATATCAAAAGTTGCTGCTTAACATATGCATTAACTTTGCCGAATATAGTATGGCAATATTTTCACTCTTTGATACTGAAAAAGCTGATGATCGTGTTTTTTGAGTTTTAAACCACTGTGCTACGGGAGCGTTGAATAAGTCGGACCGTCCGCAACGCTGGTCTGGATCCAAGTGGCCGAGTCTATCGTCGTCCACGAGTTTCACCTCTAACCGCTTAGGAACTCGAACACACTCACACATTGACCTTGACGTTTATGCATAAAGGGCTATTCAGAGGAGATGGATTCTACACTTCAATTTACCAGCCTTTTAGAAGTAGTAGAATTCCAGGATGTACACTCAATCAAATTCTTGTGTAAAACTCAAAGGCTTAGACTCTACATCTCTCTCCTTCTCCAACAAAAATCAAAGTTATACGAGGAATGATAATTTTATTAGACTGTTTTTTTTTTAATTACATCGGTAGGAAAAAAAATCACTGCAAATATCTGGGCGGCATCTTTTTCTCTCGTACTGAACGTTTCAGTGCCTTAGGCTCCAGATCGTCATCGCCTCGCTTTCGCTTCGTTGAATGATCATGCGGCACATGAACAGTCGGACTCTCGTTTGAATTGTCTTGTTCTTCAGATTCAGCAGCATTCTTCTTAGAAGAAGATGGGTATTTTCGCAAATGCGTAACAGATCGACGGTACATGATCCCTTCTTTATTAGCAACGATTGTGTTACTTTCATTTTTCTTCACAACTGTGAATTCTTCAAGCCGAAACTTTGGTTCAAGCTTACCAGTTTCGAAATTACGCAGCATCACAGAATCACCCACTTCGATTTCGGAGTGTTTGGCTTGTCTGCGCCCATCCGCATAGTGTTTTCCTTGCATCTTTCTCATCGCATCTTTTTCTCGCACCTCCACATCTCGCTGCCAGTGAGGATCCGTTCTTAAGGAGGGCAAGAGATCCTTGACTGGACGACCGGTCATAAGTTCCAGTGGGACTTTTTCGGTTACCGAATGTGGTGTAGTATTGTACATGTACACGTAATCTTCAACTGCCTTCCGCCAATCGCAATTGGTAACTTTCGCAATGCGTAGGGCCCGGAGGATCCCCTGATTTTGCCTTTCTACTAGGCCGTTCATTTGCGGCCAATAGGGTATGGTGCGAACCAATCGGATGTTTTTGCTTTCACAATACTTTGCGAACTCCTCGCTCGCAAACGGTGGGCCGTTGTCGCTACGGATGGTTTCGGGAAAAGTTTGTTCACGAAACACCGTTTCCAGTGCTTCAATAGTTTTAACAGCATTTGTGGTCCTCATTTCAATCACTTTCAAGAAACGGCTGTAGTAATCTACGATTACTAAAAACGTTGCGCACTCTTTGGCCGAGAAAAAGTCGATCCCAATTTCCTGCCATGCACGGTCCGGCATCTCTTTACGCACCATTGGCTCGGGAGGATGCTGCTTGCTGACAGCGGCACAACCAGCACATTCTTGCACGGCATCTGCCACGTCCCGGTCCATGCACGGCCACCAAATTTTCTCTCTGATATTTCTTCGCATGGCAACAACCCCAGGATGTCCACGATGTGCAATTCTCAGTGCTCTTGGTCGAAGTTTTGCCGGAAGGACAATGCGGTCATTTCGCACCAGAATACCGTCGATTACTCCAAGCTCTTTCTCAAATGCTTGATACCTGAAGAGTTCCGGCGACCAACGCTTGGTGTCCAGTGCCTTCATTACTGCTGTGAGCGTTTCTTCCTTAACAGTTTCATGTCTGATTTCTTCTAATGAGATCGCCACAGGTCCTTCTCCTATGGCGAAAAGGAAATGTTCGGCATGCTCATCAAACGGTTTACCGGGCTCGCTCACCAGACGAGAAAGCACATCCGAGATATTCGTCGATCCCGGGATGTACTTAATTTCAAAGTCATACGGCTGTAAGCGGAGCGCCCAGCCTTCTGCCCTTGAACACGCACGTTTTCCGTCACGGTACTTTCCGCCATATATATACTGAAGGGTTTTGTGATCTGTGAAAATCGTGAACCGGATGCCGAAGAGGTACAGGTAAAATTTTTCCACGGCCCATACAACAGCTAACGCTTCACGCTGCGTCTGTGGATACACTCTTTCGGCCGTTGTCAAGCCCTTTGAGGCGAAACATACAATCCGTGCTACCTTAGTTTTGCTGTCTCGTTGGACAAGAACAGCCCCGAGACCGACAGGAGAAGCGTCCACATACACTTCGGTAACGTCATTGCAGTCAAAAAATCCTAACTGCCGAACGTTGTTACACAGTTCCAACCGCAAGTCGTTAAATGAACTCATTTGCTCCTTACCGAATGTATCTACTTCTCCCCGAAGAAACTTTCTCAGGGGTTCTGTTCTCGTAGAGAGATTTGGGATAAACTGACCAACAAAATTGAGCAATCCCAGGAAACTACGGACTTCTTCCTTCGATGATGGTGGTCGGAAGTTCTTGATTGCTATTATTTTCTCCTCCGATGGACTTATACCGGACGCACTCACCTCAAAGCCTAGTATTTCTAGTTTTTCGACTCCAAAGACACATTTACTCATGTTCAGCATGGCATTATTCCTTTCTAACACCTCTAAAACCTGTTTCAGTCGCATGTCGTGTTCTTCTTTGGTCCTTCCCGATACGACGATATCGTCAATATAGACGATGACGCCCTCAATGCCGTCAAACATTTCCGTCATGATCCGTTGAAAAATTTCGGGCGCGCAGTTAATGCCGAACATAAGGCGTTTAAAACGCATCAAGCCTATGCCGGACATGAAGGTTGTGACGCCTCTTGAGTCGGGGTGAAGTTCGACATGATGGTATGCGGACGTTATGTCCAATCGTGAATAGAACTTAGATCCTCTAAGCTTATTCAGAAAGGTGTCGATGGCAGGCAACGGGTAATGTTCCCGTTGGATAGCTTCATTTGGATGCTTCATATTGATGCATATTCTCACGTCGTCTTTTCCTTTAGGGACTACCACCATTGGTGATATCCATTCGGCGGGCCCTTCAACCCTTTCGATGACATCATTACGGAGCATTTCCTGTATTTTATCATGAACCTATAAACATACAACTGTTGAAACTGGCATTTGGATTGAAATTATATTACCTTTTGTTCCATAGCAGAAGGCACTCTCAGGTATGCGATCTTCTTGGGAGGTACTGCGTGGTCAATGGATAATTTCACTTGGACCCCCGGAAACTTTGGAAATGGCTTGCTGTTTACTCCGTCGTCTTCGTTGAGATGAAGAACATCTAGTCCGATTTTCAGAAGCTTCAGCTCTTCTGACGTACGCTTACTTAGAAGCGATTTTCGTGCACCATCGATCACGAAGAATTCCGCATAGCTTACAGGTTTCGTAGGATTGACGGAAATACGAGCTTCAAAAAGAGCCAAAACATTCAATGGATCTCGATTTGCATACGCATAAAATTTCCGGCCGCATTGGTACTTTTTCTTATATATTTTGGCTTTCTTAGCGAGAAGCTTATTCCACACGTCTTCCGTAACGGCGTTGATAGAGGACCCGGAATCAATTACAAAATTTACCGGCACATTGTCAATATTGCACAATACGGAGTCATTCTTCAGGGAAATCGTATCCACCTAATATGGAAAAGCATGTGTAAATCATATATCTTTTATTTCAACTCATTTAATTCAATATGATTCGCTGAAGATATTACAAATAAAAGAACAAAATAATTAAAGTTACTCCACCTTAGCGATGCCCTCGCCAGTTGAGCGATGAGAATCATCCTTTCCCCAGGATTCAGATGTGTTCACCGAATTAGCTTCAATGAAGTCGTTGCGTCTCGGTTCCCGTTTCGATAAGCGACTTCCACGTTGCATGCGGCGATTGTCACACTTCCTTGCATAGTGTCCCCGCTGTCCGCAATTGTTACAAGTTGCACCTCGAGCAAAACAATCTCGTGAGTCACCTGCGTGTCGGAGCGAACCGCATCGGTTACATTCGCTCCTGAAACGGCTCTCACCTGATCTTACGCGTCTACCCATCCGTTGTCTCTCAAATCGCTGATTGCTTCCTGTGTTACGCTTCTCGCTCAAGTTTTGAGTTCCAGAACGATATGAGCCCACGCTGTTCAACTCCGTCTCAGTTCTGAAAGGTTTCTGCTTATCCCTTTGTTTTGACAGGATTTCGCGGTTCATGGCATAGGTGATCACTTCATCCAAACTCATGACATTCTCCAAACCTTTGTCTCGCACTTTCTCGTCACAAGCCCCCATTGTGATTTGCTGGAGCAGCTCTGTCTCCTCGCGTTCCGAAAACTCACATCTGGCAGCCTGGGCTCGGAGTCTCAAGATGAAATTGTTGAAGGATTCCTCACTTGATTGTTTAAGCGACCGGAAAACTTCCAATTCAACTCGTTCGTTCCGCTTGCCAATGAAGAATTTCTCTAGCCGTTTCACCGCGTTGTCATACTCCGGGACTTCGATCGGCATCAAAGGCACCTTAACAGGCTCTGGGATTATCTCCTCTGCCACAGGACGCAAATTGTAGAAAATTCGCTGCAGTCCTCTTCCTCCAATCGTCAGCATAGTGACCAACTTCTCATGTTAAGCTTCGATGTTTCGCATCTGGAGAAAAAGTTCAAAGGCACGATGCCACTCTTCCCATTCACGACGTAAGTCTTGAGCATCAACTTTATCGTTGAAAGCCCCCAACAGTGTACCAAATGTACCATTGTCGTTCATCTGAAATACAAATTCAGAGACAAAAGGAATTACTATATGCCTCTTTTAGCTTCTTCAATTGTTACTCTGTAAGAGAAAATATTGAAAATTGACGATTTCACAATTTAACCTCAAAATATGCATTGTCTCGCTATAACCACTTTCCTGCTGTGCAATAAGCAAATTAGGAGCTCAATGTGACGCTGGCGCAATAACTTTCTAAACACAAGCTGAGTTGAGAATTCCTCATACCGTAAAATTTCTCTGGACACATTTTCTAATACCTTCGACAAGGATTTGCCCGGGTCGCTTTGGGAAAAATGCTTCACATTTCTCTAGACTCGCTTTTCAAGGACAGCGCTACGGATTTATCCGGGCTCGCTTAAGGGAACAGCGCTTCAGATTTCTCTGGACTCGTTTTTGATAACAGCGCTACGGATTTAACCGGAATCGCTTTCGGTAATAGCGCTATAGATTTCTCTAGACTCGCTTTCAGTAACAGCGCTACGGGTTTACCCGGGCTCGCTTTTAAAAACAGCGCTACAGATTTATCTGGACTCGCTTTTGATAACAGCGCTTCGGATTTCTCCTCACTCGCTTCACTATTTTCACTCTAGCGCTACGGAATTCTCCGGACTCGCTGTTCACTTTCACACACTTCCATAAATTTTGAGATCATAAAATCTACTCACAATGCATAATGATATTTGGAAAGCTTTTCAATCATTCAAAAATCTAATCACATTATGCCGAAAAAATTTCCTCATGCTTTTAACAGCCGAAATTCCAACCTCACTTCTGAACCACTTCTTTGCAGTCGAAATTTAACCACGCCATGCCAAACTTCCGGAAGCCAAGACTATAAGCAGTTTTATCCACGATGAAAAATATCTTTCCGAAATCACTTCAATTTCCCTTAATTCTTTTTTTTGCGCCATACATCACCACACACTTCCGGGAGAAAAAAAAATCACTTTCTGTTCCAAAACTACTCACCATGATCCAATCGGCTGCGCCAAAACTGTTGAGTCGGTTCGAGTATTGCAAATTACGGGAGCGTTGAATAAGTCGGACCGTCCGCAACGCTGGTCTGGATCCAAGTGGCCGAGTCTATCGTCGTCCACGAGTTTCACCTCTAACCGCTTAGGAACTCGAACACACTCACACATTGACCTTGACGTTTATGCATAAAGGGTTATTCAGAGGATTTGGATTCTACACTTCAATTTATCAGCCTTTTAGAAGTAGTAGAATTCCAGGATGTACACTCAATCAAATTCTTGTGTAAAACTCAAAGGCTTAGACTCTACAGAAAGATGGTAAATTTTCCTGTTAGTATGAGAAACAATTCTTCAGCGTTATATATGAAACACGATCATAATTTTTAATTTTTTCCCTCATTTTTTATTTTGCTAAATATAAACATTGAAAGCATTAGCTATTGGTTTTGTAATGCCATGAATGCATGCACATTTTAGGGCGATGTAGCATTAATTAAGACAATACCATCATGTAATGTTAATGCAACTAAAAAAACATGCAACGATTTGAAACTTTCTTAAGGTAGATTTAATGTATCATTGCTAAAAATATGCTTATAAAAAGCCACTTTGTAGTACAGTTTCTAATTTTCAATCAAATTAGGGCAATGATATAATGCATGTGGTTACTTGGGAACTAACCAACTGTCAACTTTGTTCTGAAATAACTACTCGACTGTCAAAGCTCAAATGGGTCGACCACGAAGTTCAATTTAACCATTTGAGGGGAAAATAACTATCGAAATGTCAAATTTTAACTAATGGTTAAACGAATTGGCGAAATGGTTCACATCCAATAGGCTAAATACTGTGCATTGCGCGATTATTTATCACGACGGCGATCTTGATAACTTCTTAAAATGCTTGTGGATCATCGCAGCTACTTCAAATCGTTCTGTTCTCTTCTGAGCGATTATTCCTGATTGTCCAAGGCATGGTCACGCAGAAGACATCAAAACGATCTGAAGTAACTGCGACGATCTACAAGCGTTTTTTAAGATCGCCAGCGCGAGAATTTCTCGCGCCACGCATAATAATAGCTACAAACAACATTGTTAATAGAAGACAGCGTTTGTCCATTTTTTTTTTCTAATCTGCTTGATGGCCTACTGTGCATTGGGACTTAAGAAATGAATAAGTTTCACTTTTTGGGATGTTCAGTAACGAAACGCAGCAGTGGTACATACCTGGTGACGCTGACTTTGGCCGACCGTCCACTTCGACGTCCTGCGGCGGCTGCAACACGCGGAAACAGTGCCTTAATTTCCATCTCCTTGCGTTTGATGGCACGTGGAAAGTCATATGGCAGTGCGGCAAGAGCGATAGCGTCAATCCGTTCCCAATGGCCTCCGGGATCTTCGGCCCGAAATAATCGTTTCCATTTGATGTAGCACAGTAGCAACCGTCCATATGACTCCACATTGTTGGTGCTGAAGGACGGAACACCGTAGCAAGTGGACGTCGATGACAGCTGGGGACAGGACAAAAACCGTTCGTAAACCGGGTCGAGTATGACTTGGCATTCGGGACATGTTTCCACTCTGAGCAAGGTCAATGCTATAAATTCTTCATCGCGGCGGAATATCAATCGTAGACTGCTGATGATGGCATTGGATTCATGCTGCAGCTGTTGCCTCTGGCCATTTCGACTGGGTCCGGTGCTAGACTTCCCTTCCGATTCGTTGTTGGCCAGAGGAGGTCTTCGCAGCTTCAATAGATTACATTTTCGCTGAATAAAATCCGCCAGTGCATCGATGTTGATGAAATTGCTTTTGACTTCGAGAGGCGACTGCAATTAAATTTGAACGAAAAGTGCCATTGTGTTTATATCTGGTACTTGAATGGAAGAAAAGGGATTAAATTATGAAATTTCAACCGGTTGAATGGAAAATAGCTGTTGCGAATGCATATTCCTAGAAGGAAGTGCAATTCAAATATAATTAAAAACGAAAATTGAGCTTTGTAAGAGCTGGACGCAGTGCACCTTGTTTCCTTAAAAATTATAGTTGAAGAAAAAATATCCAAACTTTTTGCAATCTACTACAGATGACACGCATTTATCCATTTGCATGGAAAATCTGCCAACTGAAAACATTTGTTAGATATATCAACCATGAAAATGATACTCTCTGTTGGAGAAAATTCCATCATTGCCAGGGGCTTTCATATTTTCGAATTCTTAATAGTTCTCACTTCTTCCAAATCAGTCTCCCAGAAATTTTAGAAAACGTTCTCTTGTTTTCTTTGTTGGCGATTTTACGCCAGCGCGCCTCTCTGTTGTTGTCTCTATAGACGAATTGTGTCCCAAACGATTGGTACAGTAAGAACTTAAAGCATTGGAATAACAGTTACGAATTGTATAGTTGAATGAGAAGTGTAGAGATTTCTAAACGAAATTAGGGTAAATGATGGCTTCGGCACCCTGCGGGTATTTTCGGCAACACTAACTTATCATCCTTGTTAGAATTTATCTACGGAACAAGGGTTACCTTCAATGTGCTCAACATGTTCCTTGACCTATTATCTTCCATATAAATCACATTCTTGACGAAAATATTATATAACATGGGTTTTATTATTAAATGAAATAAATGCTTACGAAATCATCGTCATTCGTGAGCTGCCGAACAGAACAACACAAGAACAGCTTAGGAAAAACTCACCACTTCAAAAGGTCCAATTCTCCGCTCCAATGCCAATTTTTTCACAAAATCTACGCACCGATCACTTATGCATAATTAAACTTTTGATTGGTCTATAAAGCACTCAAAAATACTTAATTTTTATGCTTCAAATCACAAGTAAAAATTAATGAACTTTGTTTTCCTCGGCAATCACTTTTTATTACTGCACCAGGTTGCCAGAAAACCATATTCAATTGCGGTGTAATTATTATTCACAATTTAAATTCACAGAAAAGATCGAACACAACTAATTAATTTATTAGAATTATGCAACAAAGCATGCATGGGTAATAATTGAGTCTTTCAATGCCTTCCTTATTTGAAGATTGTAGCGCATAAACTTCAAAATACTGAGAAACATATAAAATATACTTCTTTTAATAGGTTAACTATTTTGGCAACACTCCTGTTGTTCTACAGGCAATCAGTGGATGATGTAATTGTGTCAAATCAAAAGTGAGTAGATTTGAAAAGGGTCTATTCTGATTTTCTCATACACTGAGAAGAATATGAACCTTAAAAATTACTGGCAAGGTTTGGATTTTGATCCGAATTAGATGATCGAATCATATTCGGAGAGTGATATTCAAAAACAAAACATAAATTAAATCCTGGGACATCGCAATCGGATTTTTTTTAAAACACCCCAACCTCTTTTTACGATCGTTATCGGGGGGACGTAAAAAAAATCTGGGTAGTCATTATGTTTTTGAAAAAATGCAACGTCTATATGCGGAAATACTGATTCGGGATATTCGGCAAAGTTGAAGCATGGGTTGAGAACTTTCCAAAATGGCCGTTCAAGTTTTCATATTTTGGTAATAGATGGCAACACTGCTCGATGGTTATCAAAAGGGCTAATTTTATGGGGGTGTGATATGCAAATACCAAAAATTTCAAAGATGACGGTACCGAATGTTGACCAAAGTTGAAGGAAGTGTTGCGTGCTATACAGTCGGCCGAATCACAAATGTTCATGTTGCTGGCAGCACTGTTCAAGAAGAATAAAGAAAAGATCAAAACCATAACACTTGAGCGGAACAGAAAAATAGAATGCTTAGCAACATAGCAATACTCTTCAACTGTAATCCAGTTTTTCATGAAGGGTTCAAAATTTTGTCGTAGCTGGCAACACTGCTTAAGTGAAATTGCGTCACCGGCAGTACAAGTGTGCATGCAACTTTTGTTTTGCGGATACCTCAGGATCCTGACCACTTAGAAAGATGGCGTCTTCGGCAAAGTTATTCAGTAGCTCAAAGACTATCATTATTCTGGCCAAGAGATTCGAGATTTGGCCACCAGACGGCGCTAGTGAGCGTAGAATTTTTGTTTTGCGGATATCTCAGGACCCTGACCACTTAGAAAGACGGCGTCTTCGGCAAAGTTATTCAGTAGCTCAAGGACTATCATTATTCTGGCCAAGAGATTCGAGATTTGACCACCAGGCGGCGCTAGTGAGCGTAGAATTTTTGTTTTGCGGATATCTCAGGATCCTGACCACTTAGAAAAATAACGCCTTCGGCGAAGTTGCTCAGAAGCTCAAGCGCTATCATTATAAAAGCTATGCGATTCAAAATTTTGCCAAGGGCTATCATTATTTTTGTCAAAAGATATAAGGTTTTTCCCACCAGGCAGCGCTAGTAAGCACGATATTTTTTGTTTTGCGGATGTCTCACGATCCTGGCCACTTAGAAAGATGGCGCCTTCGGCAAAGTTATTCAGAAGCTCAAGCGCTATCATTATAAAAGCTATGCGATTCAAAATTTTGCCTCCTGGCGGCGCTAGTGAGCATGAAACTTTTGTTTTGCGGGATCCTGACTACATAGACATGGCGTCTTGGGCAAAGTTGAGCTTCTCAGCAAGTTTATCGAAGACGCCATCTTTCTAGGTAGTCAGGATCCTGATATATCCGCAAAAGAAAAGTTTCATGCTCACTTGTGCCGCCTGGTGGCAAAATTTTGAATCTCATAGCTTTTATAATGATAGTCCTTGAGCTAATGAACAACTTTGCCGAAGGCGCCATCTTTCTGAGTGGCCAGGATCCTGATATATCCGCAAAACAAAAGTTTGATGCTCACTAGCGCCGCCTGGTGGCAAAATTTTGAATCTCATAGCTTTTATAATGATAGTCCTTGAGCTACTGAACAACTTTACACAAGGCGCCATATTTCTAAGTGGCCAGGATCCTAAGATAACCGCAAAACAAATGTTTCACGCTCACTAGCATCACCTAGTGGTAGAATTCCGCAATTCAGTGATGGTGGTGCTAGCCCTTGAACTACTGAACAATTTTGCTGAACATTTGAATACTTTGTAAGATATTGGTCATTTATAAAAACGGTCGTTAATCTGAATTTCGATCGTTAAAAAGTGGTCGTAAAACGAACCGTCGGTTAAAAAAACGGTCGTAAAAAGAGGTTAGACTGTAATACCATTCATTCTCTCGGTAATAACTTGGTGATAGAGCGTGCAAGAGCAGCAACCTTTACAGACCAAAACCATATCGAGCCATTCAGCTTGTCAGTGAGTAGTTCAATTCACGGAGAAATTCTTGACATTAAAAAAAATGAAAGCAACTATGCAAGTACCATCGTTGGGGGTAAGATTTGGCCAAAAATGCGTAAGTTCTCATTTTTTTTTAAATAACTTTCGCAATTTGACTTGATATGTTCGGTTAAAAATGAGAATACGTTGCAAATGCTGAACAAATAATTGAAATCTGATTATTTTCCTTTAAATAGGAATCATTTGAAAATTGGCCTAAACTCACCCCTTCGAGAAGGTGCCATTGGGCCAAACAAACTACACTATCGATAAACATAGGAACCCCATATGAAAATTCGCCACAAGAAATTGGATTGAAATTCATAAATTTACGTCATGGAACCGAAATTTGAAAACAAAAATAGTTTTCGCGGCAACCTGGAATCGAACCAAGGACCTTGCTTAGTTTTGTAACAAAAACTACCCAAAACATGTTTTTTTAAAGAAAAAATCGAATTTCTTTGAATTATTAAAGTTTTTTGCCGAATATTACATGTTTCATATGAAACTTATGTTTCTAAAGCATTTTGTTTGAATTACAAGTTGAATAGTGTATTTTTTTAACATGTGCAAATACATCATTGTTTCAAAATTATTTAAAAAATGTTGCCAAGTCCTTTTCAAAGGTTTAACAAATAAGGAAAACCAGTTTCAGCTTTAAGAATATTGTTTAACTGATAAAAATGAAAATGTTGAATAACTTGGTCAAAACAGTAAAATGCGGTGAATGCAAAGTTTGAACACAATTAAATAAGCTTCAAAACCATGCAAAAAGATTTGGAATCGGTTGAGTATTCATGAAGTTATGGTCAAACAAAGATATTTCTTCAGTAAAATAAAAAAAAAATTGGAGTGAACTATTTTTTATTGAAACTAGTTTTGATTTTACACAAATTTGATGTTCTACAAAGTTTAAAAAAAAAATAATTTTTAAGGTAATGATGCTGAAATTACCGAAGTTATGGTGACTCCACTGAAGGCCATTATTTATAACTTGAAAATTCACCTCCAAGACGCTTGCACCTCTAAATTTTAATATTTTGGCTCAAACTTCGAGGTTTATCTACTAATATGATTCGAATTCAGAAGAGTACACGAATTTTTGGCTTTAAGAACTTTTGAAAAATAAGCAGCACCCTAAATAGACTGTAGCGCATGTGCGAGTAGCAAATAGGAGCATGCATGTAACTCATTCAAGCGCAACTCTGAAATTCAAGTAATCCGATAATCGCGTTCCGTGGATTTTTCTTGCAGAGCACAATATTATGAATCAATTAACCATGACGTCACGCTGCAACTTCTAGGTAGGATTCGCACCTGCTGCAAGTTTATTATTATGTATCCGGTAGAAATCAAGACCAACATTTATTTATAATTATTGTTTTCTCGCAGCTAATATGTGAATAGTGCGCTTTGTTCATAAAAATCGTAAGAATGTAGCGCCACACTAAAAAACTGATTTCAAAATTGCGCGAGTTGAGGCGCGTCGCGAGTCTCACTGGCGCGATCCGGTTTGGTGGCGGTGCGATAATACCATGACATGGCAATTTTTAAAGCCGAAATGCTGCCATAGTGAGATTGAATGCAAAATTTATTCGATAAAATAAATGAATATAAAATTAGGCAGTGTCCATTTATGACATAAGGTTAAAATGTACAATTCTCGACCATTCCCCCTCCGCAACGGTCTTTGCATGAAAAAAAAATTGTGTTTGAGCCGCAACGTTTGAGCCTACTCCCCCTCCCCCTAGAGCGTTACGTAATATGTGGACGGCGCCTTAGTCTGCATAAATTTAGTGGCATTGTGTATTCAATTTGAATCTCCGCTATTTTATTTCTAACTGCAATTCTTTTCTCAGTGTAGTCTGTATTTTTCTGCATTGGCCCTTTCAACGAGTAGAACATAATGAGTGACGTTTAATTTCAGGAATTGTCAACAAATACGAAATGTTACCAATACATAAACTAGTTTTTGCGCAGTTTTGGATTGCCGAAGTGAACATTTTTGTTGCCGACAATAGTAATTGCATTGCCGATAAAAGAACAAGTGCCTCATGACTTTGGTGAGGAAAAATAGAAGATTAAGAGAACAAAATAGTGTTTTATGTATAATAATCAATAAACGAAGAGTGCTCAAGTGTAGTTCAGGTGTCTCCTGCTAATTGTTGTGCTCCATTGTTGCGTAAAATTGCCTTCTTAAAAGTTCAGCTGCTTAGGCTGCCGACAATACGTAAGTTCCCCTACTAGTAAATTTCTTATATAATAATACGTAATCGTACATTCATCAACTTCATTTAAAAGGTAGTATTCATGTAGATGATGAAGTAATTGTTTAGCCTAACTAGTGTGATTCTGAAGGAAACTTCTGGCCGGAGGGCAATCATGCACTCAACCTAATTACAGTCCACTCTCCATAACTCGAAATTAAAGGGACCATCGAGTTAGGGAGGTATCGAGTTATAGAACACAAAACCAGTGCAACTGCGATCCATGGGACCATCGGGTTTGCCATGAAAATCAACTCTTACTATGGTTCTCTAAATCGATATCGAAATACGAAATATCGAGTAAGAGAGAGTTAACTGTAGCAAACTTTATGAGTTAATGTGGTAAAAGTTAGATTATTCCTTAAAACTATGCCTTTATTAAAAGCTACCTTAACGATCAACGCTCCGTCATTGTAATCATCGAAACTTCAAAAGCAGTTTTTCTGTCCAAAACTAAATAATGTTCGATGAAAATGTGTTCACTGTGTTTCGGAGGACAGAATACAGTGAACACATTTTCCTGTAAATTTTCTTCATTTTGAACGAAAAAAACTGCTTTTGAAAATTGCGAAATCAATGACGGATCCTGCCCCCTTAAACATTACAGCACGGCTCATAGTACGGCTAGCGAACAGATTACATCTTTATTACATTAACTGGTTCTTCGACTAGACATTAGACTGGTTCAAAAACTGAATGGATTGGACTCGACACGAAAACGGGACTAAACGTAAGTCAACGAAAAAGACAATTTGAATGAGAAATAATTATATAAAAAACATTTTATAAATATTATACTTTGCTACCCAAATTTACATGATTCCGTACATGATTGAAATTGGCCATTTCCATTGGGGTACTTCGAACCTACTATACAGTAGGCATGGCAGCCGCTGGTTCTGAAGGTGCTTTCGGAAGATCACCTTCGAAAATCTTAAAATTTGATACCCATATGGAAGTAACTCTGGGCATGTTTTTATTTGGCCACATTTCCCGGAGCACCTGGAACCTACTATAGAGTGGTCAGTGCGTCTAATGGTTCTGAATATGCTGCTGGAAGCATCATTTTGATGTTTGCTGCTCACTTGAAATAAAAATAGGTACGAAGATAAAATTGACGTCCTTAGCATTTAAGTTTTGAATTTTGGGCAGCTGTACCGTGGTGAATCAAAATCCGGACGGTACCAATATCCGGACACTCTTGTTATATTATTCAATAAGAATTAAATTAAATGGCAATATGTTCAGTTTTTATTCACTCCGTTAATTGTTGATAATACTTATAACATTTCATTTATTTTTAATGTAATAACCATCGTCAAATAATCAATAAAAAATAAAAATAAAACAATTCCGCAAATCATTTTGAAGCAAATTAATTTGCTGCCGAGTGCATTGAAAAGGCTAATAAGTAGCGATGAGAGTATATTTATCAAGCTGTGTTCCAACAGAAACACCCAAAATTTCAAAAACTTTGGTTTTAAATGACGAAAAACGTTGTTATTTTATACGCCTATGAATTATGATTGCAACTCCCCCACATGTACCATCAAGTCGATCATTACGATGAACAAAAAAGTTTGGATCTTTTTTAAGTTTGGATCCAGATTAAACAGCTCGTCCTCTTTACTATTCAAAGAACGATCATTGCAATATAAATTATTTGAAAAATTATTTGGATCCATTAAAACTTATAGTCCCTTGAGATACCTTTTAAGATGACCTTGAACATTTGTTCAGTTTTGTTGTCATAATTAAAAAACCTGACTTAATCCACCGATGGTGAAATTGAACCCTTCTTACATTTCCGTACAGATTTTAGATCAGGGTTCCTCACCGGTGGTCCGCGGACCCGTAGGGGGGCGTGACGACTACACAGGGGGTCCGCGAAGCCATTGAAAGTAAGTGTCATTTTTGTTGATTGATAAAAAAACTGTGAGAAATCTCTTATCTCGCTGGTCTCTCAAGGTGGGGTTTAGATTTATGACATTTTATTTTTTTTTTTAAATTATTGGAATTAATCTTTTTTATTATTTATCTACATAATTACTGGTAAAACGTAAACAATGTATGTCAATAAATGTCAATGTCACCGGGTTTGCATAATTTAGTTTCCAATACAAACATAAAATTAAATAACCTTCGCTACAGATTTTTTTTGCATTTTGGGTGTATTTTTTGATATGTTTCCAACTTCTTTGAGAGCATATAAAATATATTTGAACGTTCATTGCTAATGGGATCAGTAAACTAGATTGAAATTAAAACAGACGCAAAAGTAACTACAAATCGAGCGAGCTCACAATCCATTCTGCCATTTTTTGCGGATTGGGATAAATCTCAAGAAAAAATATCATGGTAGAAATAGATAGTAACATAGTTGCGAACTGTTAAACTTTTGAATAATTAGTTGTTTTCAACAAAAAATCAAATTTATTGTATGGGTTTCGTTTGATAATGTATCAATAACGAAAAAAGTTCTCGATAAACCATAGGATATTTGAAAGATCTAAGTGAGACAAGAAAAAGTTTGTATGGGGTCAAAAATATTCGTCGTTGGAGAAAAAAGTTATTCCGCATGGTTGAGATGGATTTTCTATGCATTGTATTATATTTTTGCTATACGTTTTATCGAATAAAAATAAAAACATATGTGTTTTCTTCCCCTATATGATGATAAAAAGCTCTTTGTCTTAAAGAAGTGAGTTAGAACTTTGGTTCAGAGATGAAAATATTACATGGTGATGTTAGACCATAATAACATTAAAATCGTTATAAAATGTGTATGTATATTCAGTTTAGTTTTCTACCAGACCCTGGCAGCCCTGTCGTCGTAAAATTTGAGCTTCTTAGTCGTCCCTGCTTGAGGGGGGCGTTACTATAATCCATAGGGCGCATCTACACCCAGGCGTTGATGAGCTCATCTTATTGAGAAATTGTCACATTAAAATATAATTGAAATGTGAAACAAAGAGATCAAGTACATAATTTTGAACATTGTTCAGTTCAAGAATTTTGTCCTTAAATCTACCACATCTACCGTGTGTACCATCTCTACCGTTTGCAAAACATCTCCAAAGGAACAGTGCCACGTTTTTATCTTTTGATTATAAAAGATCGATTATGAAACGCTGTTAATCGAACTTAAAATTCAATGGAATCTTGTGGTTGCATGGATAAACCGATTAATTTTAGATGACTCCTATGTTACCAATGTGTTGGCGGAGAAATACGTAGGATTTGATTACCGGGTTGTGAGCAACACGAAGAACAGTTGTTTTTCTGTTTGGTGCAGCTTTAAACTGCAATGAGATTTTTATTAGCACATATATAGTTCATAGTATAGTGTTTCTTACACTTTCGGTGAATCCTCGTTATGATTCCTACCATATCTCCTCTCGCAACAATGATCTGTGAATACTTTAGTTTTTAAGTGTACTATTTAAGATGCATGATATTTAACTCACTTTCGCCGATTAGATTTAAGAAGAACTATGAATTGAATTGTGTTATTAAATTCACTTTAAATAAAATTATTCTATTGTACATAGGAAGAAGAATGTTTTCTCCTATCTGAACTGTCTGCATATCTTCGATCCAGCTGACTATTGTCAGCTGCTGTCATTGTCCGATTGTAGCTATAATGTGAGCGTAATCAGTGCACCCAGCGGCAACATACTCCCCCCCCCGTAAGACTGACCAGTTTTACCATTTTTCTTTTTAAATATTTTCAAAGTTGCCGCAATGTTATACTTTCTTCCTATTCGAACTGAATTGTGATCCATTTCACATTCGCTGACCATCTTTTCGACCTTCGTTTACAAATTTGATACTAGTCTCTAATTTAATGTTCATTTCTGACTCAACACCTAAAAAATTGAGTTTGCGATCTGCTCAAAGAATTCGGCTACGAGCCTCTTGTTCCCGTAACAAACTATAAGAAAATTCGATCCGATGAGCGCTGAATCGAATAGAACATTTTCGGCTTCGCCGAAATCAGAACGGACGGGAGACTGCGGCATCTATTCGCGTCCCGCCAAGTACGATCAATTTAATTGGGCTCACAGTAGTCGTACACCAGAGAGTGTTAAATCTAAATCCTGTCGAAGCTCTACTCGTATTGTCCTCCAGCTCAAGCAGCTCGAAGAAGAGCGCGCAATCCAGCAGCGCGAGTGGAAGGCCGAAAAAAGGGCAATAGAGCAGGAGAAGTTTGCATTAGAAGCAAAATATAAACTGCTACAGCAGCAGTTCGCAAAGAGACAAAAATCTACTAGTTGTTGTTCTGACGTCGTAGGTAGAATGATTTCTGTGAAGCACAATGGTGAAGCCGATGGCCTAATACACTCCCCCGATGGTAATAAGCCATATTCGAATGGACGAGCAGCTGATGCCCCATTGGAACAACAAGAAGTGCTTGTTGTACAGCCAGTCACACAACGAAATCAATCGATGCAGCTGGCATGGTTCAGTTTACAAGTTGATCGATTACAATCGGATGGATTTCAGCAGTTACATATCAGCGCATTATCCGGACCTGTACAGAAAACACCAAAGACAGTCGGTGATGATACCGTAAAAATGATCGAAAGTTGCCTTTTCCCTTTGGCGCATGTTGTTAGACCTTTTTTTTTTTTTTAAGGTGGAGCAGGGAAAAACCCATTGGAGGTGAACTTTTTTAAAGCTGCTTCCTCCAACAGGCACAAAACCTCCTCGTCTTTTCATTTATTAAGAACAATTCAAGTATATACAGCTCATTTGGAACACATTCCAGTGAGCAATGAGCTCTTTGAAGGAAGTGTTTTAGTAGTTTTCTGACAATTATGACACGTGTTTTAAATGCTTGGTAGAATGACGATGATGATAGGCGATACGTAACTCGAAATCGACGTTGAATGCAGGAAAGCAAAGGGCGGCAAGTGGTGACGATTGTTGGTTGGCGGTTTGTGGTGAGCGGTTGACGTTGGGTGGTGGGCGGTGGGTGGTTGGCAGTTGGTGATGGGTGGTTGGTGGATGGCGGTCGGCGGAGCATTTCGTGGCGGTGGCATGCGGGAAAGGAGAAAAAAAAGAAGCTAAGAGCGATTCAGTAAAGACTAGCGTTGCTGGATTTTACTCTTGAGGTATTGTTTGACAGATCTTTTGAACTCAGCAAGAGATCTAGAAGTTTTACAGGTCGTTGGAAGCTGGTTCCACAATTTACTTCCAATAAAAGAGAATTTTTTCCGACCAAAGTCAGTGCTGGGCCGCGGGAGTATGAAATTTCCCGCCTGACGCGAGGCTCGATCTTGTCGATTGACGGTTAAGACTGTGTTGTGATGCAGAGTAGGATCCGTGATGATTTTCCTGATTTGGACTACTATTTGAAGTTCATGCAGAGCGTAAATCGGAAGAATTGATTTATCGACAACTGAATAGAGAAGATTTGTTGGAAACAGGAACGGTCTGTTGTAAACTATTTTCAGGCATCGATTCTGCAATACTTGCAACTCATTTAAGAGTGACTTGCTGGCTAGCCCCCAATTGGCGATAAGATATTGCAGCCGGGAATGTACTAACGAGAAGTATATCTTCTGCATGCTAGAGAATGGCATAAATGGTGAAACTCTCCGAAGCAATCCGCAAAGCGAGCTTAACGTTTTTTTGAGTGACTTGATGTGGGCTGACCAACTCATTGTTTAATCGATGGTTAATCCTAAGAAACAGTACTCGGATGCTTTTTCGAGAGTGTATCCTCGGATAATAACAGGATCATGACTGGAAATGCGCCGACGTTTAGAGTGAACCACCATATACTTAGTCTTATTCAGATTCAACGAAAGCATATTTTCACTGAAGTACTCCATTAGTAGCTCTATATCCTCTTTAATGTACCTCAGTATGCTGGCACAATCGTCCCGTTGTATGATAATGACGTATCATCAGCAAAAAGACGAAGCTTACCATGGAGATTTAGTCTACACAAGTCGTTGATGTACAGCAGAAAAAGTACAGGACCAAGGTTACTACCTTGTGGTACTCCAATTGTTATGGGTAATGGAGGACTCTCACAGTCATCCATATAGACATATTGAGTCCGTCCCGCAAGATAACTCTCCAACAACTGCTTGGGCGTTCCTCTGATTCCGTGACACTCGAGCTTTTCAATCAGAAGATTGTGATCTACAGTATCAAAAGCTTTCTTGAGATCGATGAATAAGGCTCCAGCGAGCTTCCGGTTGTCCAGAGAATCATAGAGATCTTCAACAAGGTCGCAAGTAGCAGCAAGTGTACTCGAACCTCTTCTAAAACCGTATTGGCGACTGTACATGAGGTCGAATCGTGACAAGTACTCAACAAGTCTTGCGACAAGAAGTTTTTCCAAGATTTTGTCAATTACAGACAAAGTTGATATCGGTCTATAGTTGTTCAGTTCTGTCGGATCACCAGATTTAAGAACCGGAATGACTCGTGCCTGCTTCAGGCATCTAGGATATTGTCCAGTCTGGATAATTTCGTTAAATACATGATGCAGAAGTTCGGCGAAAAAGTCATGGTGAACCTTTACGAATGTAGTGGATATTTTATCGTGTCCTGCAGATTTTTTAATATCCAAACCGTTAATCAGCAAAATAATCTCATTAGGCGTTGAAGGTCGTAGGTACATAGAAGACGAGGCAGTTTGTATAGTATCGAACCGATGGATATTTCGGTTGCTCGGAATAGTAGACGCCAATTGATTGCCAATATTGCAAAAATATTCGTTGAAAGCGGTGCACATTTGTAACGGGTCAGTGATGGTTTGATCATTTTTTCGGATTTTCCTTACCGATTTTTTTGAAGCAGATCTTCCCGAGACATCTTTTATCAATTTCCACGTATTTCTCTGCTGATTCCTGTTTATAATACGCATATAATATTCACGTTTGCATTGTGCCTTTTTCGATTGTAACATCTTAGATACGTGAGTCAATAATGTAGAAGCTCTCTCGTCGGTGGGGTTCGCACGGGATATTTTCAATTGTTTATCTTTTACTTTAATTAGTCTCCAGAGTTCAAGAGTCATCCAGGGACAGTTGTTTTTAACTTTAGCTTGGCATGTCACTGTTCTAGTACATTCTTTGAGATGTGATTTATAACGCTCAATCACATATTCCAGAGTTTCATTGGCAGTCATTGTAAGCGGTAAATTAATCATTGATTGGCGAAACAAATCATTCAATCGATTATGGTCTGTAATCTGCTTTGACAGAGTTTTTTTTGGTGGTGTGGCATGACATATCAATGGATGAAACAACAAAAGAATGATCACTCAAATCAGTACAAATAGTATCATTCACTACTTTTTCGGCTAATGTATCTGTACATATGACATGATCAAGTACATTATTACTGGCGGGTCTAGTAGTATTGGTGTTCGTTACTACTAGATTGTACGAAGCAAGAAGACGTATGTATTCCCCAACGATATTGTTGCTAGTCATATTCGTAGGAATGTTTGTATCACCGACAAGGATGCGTTTCTGCCCATTTCTTACTGCAGAGATAATGTTCTCCAATTCCGAGAAGAATCGACGAACCTCAAATCCAGGAGGTCGATAAACAGCATGTAAATCAACTGGACTGCTCAACGATTTAAACTGACAATGTATGTGATGAAATCCGTCTATTGTTCTATTCGCAAGAACTTCTACATGCAGGTCAGCGCGAGTAAATACAGCCAACCCTCCATGAGACTCATTTCTGCACGAGTAGATTCCAACAAAGCCTTCAATTTGGTATAAATGAGTACGATCAGGTTTAATCCATGTCTCACAGATTACAACCACGTCAATCCGCTCTCGACTTCTCTCAAGAAGCTCTTTAATACAATCAAATTTGGATAATACATTGATACCTCGTGCGTTTATTTGCAGAATCTTACAGTTGAGATGAGCAAGTATACTTTTATTTGCAATCCAATCATCTACACAATCATAAGCTCTATTACAATACATGATAAATTAAAATACTAATTAAAGCGTGGAAACAGAGACAGATCTACAATCGTCGCTTCGGGTTCGGTTGTTGTTCATCCGGTGACGACGAGTTAGAGGCATAAAGTCGTTTATTGCTCAATCTCTTCAGCGTTTCCAAGTCCTTCATGCTGCGAATCACCTTGACAGTCGAAGACTCGGAGTGCTTGACTAAAACTACACCATTACGTCCGGGCCAGACAAATTTGAAGCCTAGTTGGTCTTGTGCATCCTTCGTTTCGTTCAGCAGCTGGAGTCCGTATGGAGTTAGCTCGTCCCGTATTATTACTTTTCGATTAGGTTCAGCAGTTGAAGGGTTGACATCCGACAGACGCAGCGATCCGTGATTTTTTTTTCTTCGAAAGGAGTTCCTCTTTATGGCATACCGTCTTGAAGCATACTTTGATAGGGGCGGGTCTTGCACTGGAAGGCCTGGCATCTCGATTTGCATTCTTCGGCAGCAAGCGTTTGACATCAAGAATTGCGTCGTCAGGCAATTGACACCCCACCGCAGCTGCTACTTTACGCACAATTTCATTAGGATTCTCGTTGTCGACTGCTGGTATTCCAATAATTACGGCGTTTTGTGACACAGTAGAACGATTTATACGGTCCAGATCAAGTTCCAACCTATCAACACGATCACACACAGATTGCTGTTGAAAAGTGAGATTTTCGACATCTGTTTTCAGAGCTTTGTGGTCAGATTTCGTTGATTGAATCTCGCCAAGCAGAGTGTCCAATTTCTCTGAAAGGAAAGATTGGAACTTCTCCATGTCTCCTACCGTGTTTTTGACTGCATGCATTTCGGCTCGTGTCTCACGTACCTCCTTTAATACTAATTGTATGTCTCGGTGCATCTGGGAATCAGCTTCAACGGTCGATTTCGTTTGTTGATGCAGCTCACTACATTGCAGGGAGCAGAAATAAGGTTGACTCCGTAGTTTCCGAACAGCGCTTCCGAAGACATTCTTACAATCATAGTGCTCGCATTTGTGGCAGTACCCACATTCGATCACCTTCTTAACATCCTTTTCCTCCTTGCGGCACGTAACACAAATTATGCAATCCTCGAACATGTTGACGACGAGCTCCGTAACCCACTTATATTCACGAGCACTCTTGATAATTTGTGTACTACCGAAACGGATCGTGAAACACCAGCAGAATGAAAGCACCCGGATTACGTCATGAAATATTTCAATGTACACATTAGATACAGTGACAATGCCAGAACAATGACTGCATAAATACTGATTAGAATTTACCGCTGAACAGACCATATAACATGATATTATACATTTTTCCTCGCTGCGATCATCCAGATAATACCACATCCAAGTTACTATGCCATCATCTCGCCTTTCTCGTACAATTATCGGAGTTAGGTTGTTTATTTCCGAGGAAATTAACAATTTTATATTCCTTAGAAACAAGAGGGATATTAGGCTGGCAGTGCTGCCAGAAAAACTCAACCTACACTCACAAAGGGAAGCAAACAAATTGCAGCTAACGATAGAGTGCTTGAACCGATAATCGAGCTATTTCAATCCGTTCCCGACAATTCTGAACGACAATGGGACATCATCGACAGATATCAGGAATCGAATCTTCATCATTATCGTAACCATTGTTTTGCCGTCTCTATCGGAACAGCAACGACACGTGCAAGGCCCACCAAGCAATGGACCGATGCACGAGTTCACTATTTGACGTTTGAGCGGTGCCGTGTTATTTATGGAACCATGGCAACCAGTGAATTCGGCACCGCTCAAACGTCATATTAGTGAACTCGTGCATTAGTCCATACTCTGGATTGTCAACCCGGATGATGACCATCAACACATAATCGTAGCTGCGACCGACGAGTTTCTTCTCATTTATTTGCTTTCCATTGAGAAGATCGCTAACGTTTGGATCAACAATATCGTGAATGACTCACATGGAGTGAACGATGAATTATTCGGGTCGTTAAATGATGACTGGGAAAACCTTTCCATCGCTCAGTATTTTTTCATCGAAGCCGACAGCAAGATTTGCAACGAAGAAAAGCGAAATTTCAGAAGCGGTTGCTATTATCACAAAAATGATTTAAAACATGACACCGAAAATCATTCTCATGACTGTCACAATCTGCCTGATCCGGTTTACAGTTCGTCCCCCCCTGGTGACATGTGGATCTGCTCGCTCGTTCTCGTTCTTTACAGGAAAATAGGCTCCATCAAGGTCAACATAGATTGGGCTCAAGAGGCCGTCAAGCTTGAAGTCGTCAAGGTCAAAAAGCTGAATTTGACGATGCTGACAAAGATAATCCAACTGCAAGGCGCTGGAGAACCGTTCCAGGAGATGGACATCCATCGAAATGAGAAGCTAGATACGGTTGTAATTGGCTCGTGTGCAGTTTTGCGACTAGGCAACCACATGGACAATATCAACGGTTATAGCGATTGGGGCGTTGGTAATTCAATTAACCGGAATGTAATCACCAAGGATACACCGGTTTTGACCACCGTACATGATGTACACAGCCAGAAAATCTTTTCAATAGCTACGACCCGTCTCTCGACTTGATTGTCATATGGACCGAGGTTGTCTGCCAGAGCAAGCTGATGCCGCGCTCTGCGGTTATTGAGTTGAAGTTATTGTCATCGAGATGCCTGGTAATCGTTCAGGCGCTGAACTGCATCAAGGAGTTTGAAGAGCAGTCCAGCAAAGAAATCGATTTGGAAGCCGAAGACACCGATGTTGAGAATTACCTACAGAAATTCCGTCAGAACAAACGTTCATTTCGACGTAACCAGTCAGGCCAACGACGTCACCGTCGGTCAGACCGGTGAGTGAACGAGAAGCAACAGAACAGGGATGCTGATGGTCATGACGGGGAAGGTGAGAAACCCGAAGGAGAAGCAGCTAAAAGTAGCAATCAAGGTGGCGATGGTCCACAGTGAACTAATCATTATCGCAGGTATACTCGCAATAAGGATAACGGGTGAATCAGCTGTGGAGAATTCAGAAAGTCTCCTGATGATCCATGCCTTTGAGATTGGGAATAGGTATGTACAAAGCTCGTGAATTAAGGGTAAAACTGGACCAATTCTTGACCAGTGTTACGGGGGGGGAGTGTTGCTGCCAGCACTGCCACAAACTGTTAATAATGACAGTGAAGGGCAGCTGAAGAATAATGCCATAAATTTTATTGTGTCATAAGTGTCAATGCAGCATTACTGTGCGATCAAAGTTATGAGCAATAGGGAAGATTGAGTAAACTCTTAGTTATTGAATTATAAAGAATAGTTACAGTCAGCTAATGATACGATGAACTTAAGCCTACTTAACCTAAGCGGGTATCACAGATTTAATCACAGACCGTAAGTTGAACTTAGAACTAAATAAATCATATTCTAACCTAAATCTAAATCACAGGTGAATAAGCACAATTACGGAACAAACACAAACGAGCTCAAAACCGAATTTTGTAAGTAAAATCATGTTACTTCATACTGTTATTATATAATAAAATATACTTCAGCTTATAGCTTACACGCACCTAAAAAATTGAGTTTGCGATCTGCTCAAAGAATTCGGCTACGAGCCTCTTGTTCCCGTAACACAATGTATACTGATATTACTGTGGCAATCTAAATTTGTCGATCATAACTTTAACTGGTAAGAACATCATTCTTAACTTTTAAACTTTCTCTGAAAATAAATAACCGATTTGTACGAAAAATTCTCTCAATATCTGACGTTCAAATAAATGACGAAAGTGAAAAACTGGGATTGGTCACATCTCAAAATTTGTTAGTTTTTATTGAAGCACCATTACGATACCTCATCATTTAAGTTTTCATTATTTTATCTTTTGCAAGCATGATCCAAATATTTTAAGTGACTTAAATCATCTTCTGAATAGGGTTTGCGCAGAGATAACTGAAATTACCGTAGGATTTTCTTAGAGGTGATCAAATATCATTAATTATAAACTCTTCTACCTGCAGCTTCATTTCTGAACATAAAACATGTTTGAATTGCGATGACATTTTTTTTTTGTTTTTTGATATTTTTGCAGATTTTTCTTAACAAGTTCTTAATGATCTTTTCTTTTTTTTTTAGAATATGTGTCGTATTTAATTATTGGTCTTCTTATTCCTGGAGTATTCTGAAATATCTTGACGGGCTGATTACACAATTTTTCGCATGTTTGGTAATTCGCTTTCAAAAGAATATTCTGATGAAAATGAGAACTGTGTCAAATTATATTTGAAAAATTCAAGGTATTGAATCTTTTTAAATAGCTTTATGTATATCTTTAAAACATGATTGAAGTCTGAGAATATGTTTTAGAATCATTATACTATGAGTGAACATAATTTTTTATTACTATTCTTTCTTTGACTGAACCAACAAACCTATGCCATGAGATTCATAACATTATTTTGTGGCATCACGTTATTGGTAAAATTCAATTTGCTTATTGTTGTTGCAAAAATCTCCCAGACTATCAACAGCTTTTCGATGATTTCCCTTCGCATAATACAAAAATGTGGAATAGATATTCATGTTATGAGCACAAACTGTATTCGGTGTATCCTTGAATAAATGAAGTTTTCTGATACCTCATACCTTTTCATGTTGCGTGTTTCAGGTTTTTAAATTATCGCTCATGTGGTTTTGTATGTTTTAGTCACATATTGCAGAACTCTGAATGCCTAACAATTGCAAAAGGAACCTGGCCAGGGTACTCATAGTTTGGACACTCCCATAAGAAAACAATGAGATTGGACAATTTAGGAACCGAAGTTGTATCTCTAACTGAAACTGGTTCTGTGGGCTTATATTGACCAATAAAATTACAAAGCGATCAAATGTTTCTATATTTTTCATACATAGGGTGCAGAGCTACTTGGGCACTTCCATGATTCACTTTGGCATTGGGGTTTTTTCTCGGCCGAATCATCTGAAACTTTGTACTAAGGAGCACTTCAATGTAACGCACATTGTGGCCAAATCTGAGCTCAGTAGCTGTTAAAAAACCCCACTGCCGAAGTGAATCAAAAGTGCCAAGAATAGGGTCCGGCTCCCTAATATGGGTTGAAAGCTTATATTTAACGTTATTGTCATATTTATAGGGCTTCCCATATATTTAAAAATAAATATTTTCTCTCGGACGGCCAAAATCGTTGCAAAAAAAATGAAAGAAATCATCCCAGGAGCAGATTTTCTAGCATGAGATATAATTACGAAACTAATGTGTTGGTCCCGAAGAGATCGACTTCGTGCGAATCGTAGACAATTTTGTGTTACCTGGCTAGGGAGCGACGACAAATTTCACAGTCATACATAAGGTGACCCAGATAGCCGTAGCGGTAAACGCGCAGCTTTTCAGCAAGATCAAGCTGAGGGTCGTGGGTTCGAATCCCTCCGGTCGAGGATCTTTTCGGGTTGGAAATTTTCTCGACTTCCCAGGGCATAGAGTATCTTCGTACCTGCCACACGATATACGCATGCAAAAATGGTCATGGCATAGTAAGCTCTCAGTTAATAACTGTGGAATTGCTCATAAGAACACTAAGCTGAGAAGCAGGCTCTGTCCCAGTGGGGACGTAGCGCCAGAAAGAAGAAGAAGAAGAACATATAAGGTAGGTGTACCAGTTACGGACATAATGGTTCCCTATTTCGTAATACGTGATAATTGAAATATTTTCAAATTTTTAAACACTTTGTGTGTTTAAGCAGTAAAATATCAAATATATCTTGAAGTTGAAACATTAAAAAATACTCAAAATGTGAAAGTTTTCAAGAATTCGCTTAGGTCCAAATAGGGAACCACTTTAGCCATAACTGGTACATTTTGACAGCTGCTGCGGATCGATTCAACTTACTTTGCACGCATAAACAGGATGAAACTGAACACAGTTTGGAATTTTCAATTAATGTCACGGAGTGCATTCAGCTGAACTACATGAAAAAAATTGAATTGCTTCCGGGCGCTGATACATCTTGACAATTTCATCTTAATAAAATAAAGTAAAATTTCTTCAGGGCTTTTATACAGCTTGGAATTTTCATCTGATGTTATAAAGGGCGTTAAAAAGACCACAAGGTCAAATTATTCTAGGGCGTTGATTTATCTTGATAATTTATATTGATGTCCTACAGGGTTTTATAATGCACCTAATCTGAATAGGATAAGGTCGAATTACTCCAGGGCGTTGATACAGTTTTTAAGTTACAATTGTTATCCTAGAAGGCGTTAAGAACTAGCAGTTCTACGTCACACAAATACTCCAGGGCGTTGATTCATCTTGTCAATTTCATTTGGTGTGATACAGGGCGTTAAGATGCACCAGATCTAAGCTGGAAAAGGTAAAATTACTCCACGGCGTTGATACAGCTTGACAATTTTGATTGATGTTTTATAAGACATCAGAATGTAACTGATTCTTTACAGCTCTATTACATTACCTACATTGTTTTATGAATTTGGAGGAAAATTAAAAAAAAATATCTGAGAAAAGCTTCTTAGTCGTCGACGAAGCGCGACTAAGCAGGACGACAGGGCTGGACCCTGCTACTCACATTATACTAATCGCAGTTTTTTGACCGACCAATCCTTTTTTTTCGCAATAAGGTAACATTACGACTTGTTTTCAAATAAAAAATGTCAGCCTCATTCGATGAAAAACAATTGGGAAACAGCTGTGATAGAAAAGTGTGTGATGTCTTATAAGAGAACTGACTTAATTGTTTTTGCTAAAGTGCATATTTCTCCAGAACGGATTTTGCGACGAGATCAATAAACTATCAGCTCAACCTCAATGAACAACATAATCAGCCTTAAACTCGTTAAATGTGAATTGAAATGCTCATTTGAACTTATCAGTAACATATGCGTAGTATTATGATTTCATGTGGTTAAATCAATGACAATCTATAAACCATCTCACGCTGTATACTGCATACGTGGACCTTTAGTGTTACATGTACTCCTACATTATCTAATCAGTCTTAAGTTAAAATGTCAATCATTATCGTTTTACGAGTTGGTATACGAAAACCGTGGAGCCAAATGATTAACGCACAATGATTCCACCTGTGAATTGATAGTTACTTTTACTGTAGTAGAACAACCAAGAAGGGTTTCAGCCAGCAAAACCAATTCCGGTAACGACTGCTCGAGATGCAGAGCGATGCTGTGGTGATATGCTTCTACTTCGATCGCTGAAGGTCTTGCTGAGGCAGGCGTCGGTACCGTTCCGCGCAGTTTTCTTATTATTAGGTAGAGTAAATGTTAGCACCACGATAGATTCTGACGTTGATTATGTCGGAGATGTGCAATCCATCAATCCATACGTAATAGATTTGGGTCCGTTTGCAGTAGTGATCGCCAGTTATATTAGTACGGGAGGTTATCTTGAAAGTAGGTGCTGCGAATGACCATATTCTTGGAGACGGTAAATCAATTAAGCTTAGGACATTCATGTTCGTCAGTCGGTGAGCACTGATCTTCCCAATAGTCCATCTCAATTCCTCATCTTGGCGTTCTAATCTCCCATGATGATCTTGACGTGGAAGCTTGGGTGGCTGGCCTACTTGCTATCGTCATCGGCGTTGCGTCTTTGTCATCATCAGTCCGTTGATCCTCAACCTGCACATTCTTTTGTTGATCGACCACCATCTGATTTCATGTTTTTGCATGTCGTTCATCACGATGAAAGTTGTTCCCAGCTCAAGTGTGATTATTCACATTATTGATATCCTCATGAGTATTTAGTGATTTTAGCGAAGCATTTGTGGAGGCACATGTGCTCAGGCGTCGCCAATGGAACTGACATTGATAGCAAACTGAAATGGTTCTGCTCGGATTATTGGCAGTTTATACACAGCAAACAGTCAAATACTACAGTTATTTCCAGTTCAATTGATTCCCTTCTCTGAGAGGCAGTAGCATGACAGTATTATATTATTGATATCAAAGATAGAAGTGTGATAACTGTCGCGCAGATTTCGAGCACGATTAAGCTGTATACGACAAGCGAGGTATTTCTACCAGTGTAGAACAGAATCCAACAACGCAACCACAGTAATGTTAAAACGGATATAGTCTGGAAATTCCTTCCTGAGTACATAAACCGCTGGTTTATACAAACATATTACTAGAACACTGAATTAGGATAATACGATTTGATGTTTGTGTCCTGTTACCTAAAGCGACGTATTTGTCAATCGCACATACCTATATCCTTATTATTTTTTTTTATCTCCGTATGTCTTAATTATTCACATTGCAGCAAAACATCTGATCAATCTGTGTCAAATCACAATATTTAAAAAATCTAAACAGTTTAAATAAAAACATGCATAAGTACATACATACGCACGAGTTCAAAACATTTGCGCAAGAAAATATTATTTAATAGAAAACTGTTCAAAACATACCCCTTTTCACATCTTTCCAGCACACATAACTTTTTTCTCCTACGACGAATATTTTTTGCCCCATATCAACTTTTTCTTGTCTCATTTGGATTTTTCAAATGATATATGAGTCATTTGTGTACATTCCGGGACCAAACCCCATACATTTTTGCCCAATCTCCTTTCAATACAAAGCCCAAAAAATCGCTACATACGCTTTGAACTATTGTTAAACTATTTCAAACATTCATTAGCAAACTATCGATGAGATTAGCAAATAATATTGTCATTAAAGCAGACGCAAAACAGCTGATTAGGATATATCTCAATTGAAAATATCATGACATCATGAATAATTGCTACTTACGCGTTGAGCGATCATTGTCATAATTTGTTCAAGTTGTGATAAACTGTTGCTGCAGTATAATACTATTGCAATTTGAATAGGAGCGGACAATGTTTTTGTTGCTAGGTGTTGGTTGAGAATAGTCTCACTGGATAATATTGAACAATTTCAAAATTCTATAACTTTTACTATTTCTGCAGACAAGTATCCAAAAAAGTTCGAACAGTTCCTGGCGAAACTTTCTAATAGTCTACGGTCGTTATTTGGTTCCTACGAAGCCTGTAGGAAAGATTCTTAAAATATGCAAATCTGCTTGCAGAGATAATGATACCTAACATATTTTTGGAAGTAAAACTTCAAAGAATATGGTATGTCCTATGAAGATACTCGAATAAGTCATTCAAATTGTTTGATAATATTTTGTACTGGTTTTCGATAAAATCTTTATCGTTCTTCGTGAAACATGTTTGACAATAATTTTTTTGAAATCTTATCAGCCACGTGATTTTTTTTATGTTGGCGAAATCAATCAAGGTTTCTTATTAGTATCTTGGAAATATGCCTTGTTGTCGCCTAGCAAGATGATCTTAGAAAAATACCTGCATTATCTATAGTGGATTTTGGTTTTGCCAGCCAAGTTTATTATAAAATATTTGGAAGGTTCCCATAATCTATCATTTCGAGAACATCAGGGGGCCGTGAGTTGTTCGTAACACTTCAAAGGGGGTCGCTGCTCAAAAAAGGTTGGGAACCACTGTTTTAGATAATTATTATACTTCATTCATTTGGAACCTGGTACCAGTATAACTAAACTTTAGAATGTTACTATGTTCTATCTGCCCTAATAGTTTAATGGTATGCGAAAAAGTCCAGGAAACTGCACGTCAAAAGGCGGATATCAAACTTTACTACTTTTCAAACGATTTTAATCATAGTTTAAGAGGATCTATAAACCCATGTTGCTATCCTGTAAAATAATATCGAAAAATAAAAAAAATGATGTCTTTAAATGATTTTCCCGGCGATTTTTTTAAGTTTTGTGTGCAGGTTTAAATTAAAAAAGGGGAATTTTAGAAATTTTTGAAAAAAATGATTTTTATCTCTATACTTTATAATTCGATTGCAGTATGATTGTGAATGATGTCAGAGCTTTCAATTGACGAAAAAGAGCTTAAATCGGATTAAAAATAGCTGAGAAATTGATCAAAATGTAAAAAGTTGAATAAGGTACCGCGGGGCAAGTGGGAACGAAAAAAAAACGATAGTTCAAATAAATTGTTCAATAAAATTTTCAAATGTCAATATTTTTCAAATCCAACAACACAATCACGTTTTGGCAACATATTTGCTGGTGTGTGCATGAAACTAATCGAATAATTTCGAAATTGTGAAAACCTTGGAAGAAAATTTTAGAATTAGCCAATGGACGCAGTTAGCTCGCTAAGCGGGGCAAGTGGGACACTTCCAGTTTCTTGCGTCAATCCACATCAGTAAGTCAACCATTACAATAATAGGATTGATAAGTCATAGATTTTTAATTTTAAGTACATATTTGATGTACATAAGGGATCAATAATAAAATACGTTACGTTTTAGGAAGAAACCCTTTATTTAATAGTATGTCACCTCACATTTAATATTAACTCAAAATTCCTCAATAAAAGCGTAAGGAATAATTAAACATGTTCAAAATATATCATTTATTAGTTGTTAATTAAAATGTAGCACATAAACAACCAATAATTGACGAAATTATAAATAATAACACTTTTCTTCTACCTCTTATGCAATTACGTAATTTGAGGTTGATCTTTTTTGATAAAAATCATTTGTTTGAATGTTTTAGTGCTACCCTCTAGCAAAATGTATGAAACGTGTACGAAAAGTTTTGATTCTGGTTTTTGTTTTGATAGGTCCCACTTACCCCAGGTACAAATATATTTTGGGGAAAGATAGACCATCTAAAATTTCATATGAAATGAAAACAAAAAACTGGTTTATCGGTAGCAGCTTATAATAATACTAAAAATTATAGGTTACTTATGGAAATTCGATTTAAAACACATTTATCTTCTGCGAGTCAATGCAAGATGTGAAACGTGTCACAATTTGTCATGCAAGTTGAAAATGGCGCTGAACTGACAAGTGTTACATGAACCACATGGTAATAAAAATAACAATATGTTTTGTATTAAATACATTCCTTGTCATTGTATCTTCAACTTTATAGAAGAATAGCCCCATGAAAAACTTTTCCTAGTTGAGCTATGACGAAACGCCCCACTTACCCCGGCTTCTCACTTGCCCCGGGGTACCTTATTTTAGAGAAAAAATATTTTTCCAGTACCTTAGAAAATTCTTCCATTGATATCTCTGAAACTAGTAATCCGATTTCAATGAAAATTTGAAGGGTCATAAATAAATGTCAGAGCTTTCATTAACCGATGAAAGAACTTGAATCGGGTAAAAAATGGCTGAGAAATTGTTTAAAATACAGACAGTTGAAAGTATTAAAATATGCTTCACGATACTGTTTGAATCATAACTCTGTAACGAAATGACCGATCACAATGAAATTCAATGGCGTTCTATGGGAATGTTGTAGCTAAAAGTGTTTAAACTGGTTGACAAGCGGCTGAGATAATTGAGTGACATTTTTTGTAACACACACACATACACACACTCATGTGACATGTGCTCAGTTCGTCGAGCTCCATCGATTGGTATATGAGGCTTTGCCCTCCGGGCCTCGGATCAAAAGTCAGTTTTTCAAGTGATCTTTATATTTCTTATGGTTGTAAGAAGGGTAAAAAGAGCTCTTCTCCTTATCAATATGTATGAGAAGGAGTTCACGATTTTTAAGAGTTCCCGGCAAAACGCGACAGTCTTCTTTCTTTGCGATTTGGAAGGAAAACTTGATTCCCCTAATGGAGTTTAATATGGCCTGCCTAAATCCGAAAAATTCGTTACAACTGGACACGATGGGCAGCATTCTGTTTTCTCACTTGAATCAAAAAGCCTGGACTAGACTGCCCATATTTGCATGGTCGACGGAACCACCAGCACTATGATTGCTGGGAAAATGCGTTTTTGTGTTCCCAGCTGCATTTTGGATTTTTTCAACAATTTTGATGAAATAAACTGTGCATTTGCTATAGATTTAAATCCACTGGGAGAGACTTTTTGATTGATTTCATACTTTTGTCATCTGCGAACGCACACATAATTTCATCCGAAGAAACAGTTGTAGAGAATACGTAAGGGCTTCAGATCACTTCATAAATTAACGAAACGATTGCAGTTGAAATTATTTACACGTTTTATTATTCACTGATTCAGAACCTCCGATAACAACCTCTTATCACAATTCTCTCTGACTAACTAACTGATCCATTTCATCGTCTACAACGATGCAACGTTCTATGCTTCATCTCCTACTGATACTCTACAACAGTGAGTTTGATAAACGATTATGGATGAATTGACGTAAACATCAGGTCACTGTCAAAGCAACCTGTTTTCTTACGCGATGCCGAATTCACTTGTTTCCATGGTTACGTAAATAACACGGCACCGCTCAAACGTCATATAATGAACTCGTGCATTGGTCCATTCACTAATTTGACGTTTGAGCGGTGCCGAATTCACTAGCTTCCACAGTCACATAAATAACACGGCACCGCTAAAACGTCAAATAGTGAACCCGTGCATAGGTCCATTCGAGTAAACAGTAGGCAAAGCGGATGTTTTTTTTTTATAAGTTGATGTATGTCTTCATACCAATCCGTTTGCCTCTAATACTTAATTCAAATTTTTCAGAACAAAAAGAAGCTGTACGCAACGAGTGAATTATCAAGTGAAGAATACATATCAATGCACCGCTCCAACGAGTCCGACGAAAAATCGAAGGCACGGGTCCAAACAAGGATCGTAAAATGATCAATAGTAGAAAAATAGTAGTGAAACGTACTGTTTTGTAGCACTGAGAAGTATTGTTTGAAGTCTTTCGAGAGCAGAAAGAAATTGTGTACGTACAGCACGAAGGTACTATGCTCACTGGCTTTTATCTTGTTGATGTCATTTAAGTTTCGTTGATGCAACGTTCATCCTTAGTTTTGAGGGCGTTATGACCAAAAGTGGTATTATGTCTAGTAGAAGAGCCCGGAAACAAACTGTGAAATCTGTGATAAAATGTTTTACTTCATCCGAAAGTATGTAATCTTAATTATGCATTGTCGCAATTACTAAACGCTTCATGATTAACTTATAAATAGTTCATAATCGCGCTTCTACTAGTTACAGTGCAAAAAATAATTAAATATGTATTAACACTCAAACTTTTTAATTAACCGCCCCTGGCACACTATCCAAATTACGAAACTCGTTGGAAAGAGTCTGGAGGCAAAAAATCACCAGTTGATTTTTTCCCAGTCGAACATCCTCCATCATCTACAGATTTACATCAATTAAACCGAATGTGCTGACGGCAGTTTCCAACTGCATTTCAATCGCTGCGCTCTTCTATAAACGTGCATCGTTTCCCTTAACCGGTCATTTTTTTTCCCATCAGATCAGGGGCTCGGTGGGTACCTGGTTTTGATGCTTAATTAAATCCTTTATGCTTGTTAGGATGGTTCAAAACATTGATTATGATCTGCAATGCTCAGCCGGTTCAATGTCGTGCTTTAGGCACAGACAAACAGACGTTCCATTCGTTCATTGTGCATCAACCACCTTTTCGATGGTCGATTCAAATAATATGGTTGGTAATCATCGTTTTTGTTCGTGTTTGATGTTTACACACTACCGCCATCTGTTTACCCATCAGCCAAACATTGGGGGTGCATGTTCTCGTGACTATGATTTGATCAAGATTTTTTCTAAGTGTTACGTCTGTTTGTCTATGCTTCAAGTGTCCTACCAAAAGTAAGGCTGCACAATACCTTCAAAGCAGTGCTGTTATATGTCATGAATATCACGTGACTTTGGCAAATGAATATTGTAAATATCTCTAATACCCGTGGAAAATGTCATCGGAAAGTGTTTTTCCTGATGACAATTTCTGAATTACTATCGGTTTGCAATATTTGCTGATGTTTTATTCCGCTTGGAAGTATTTCTCTGGTGAAAAAAGATACCTATTCCTTTATTTACCCTAAGATTTTTTCAAAGGGGGTACATATTTTGATTAGGTTAATGTAAGCACTTCTTGATATATCTATTAATTTTGACTTCGAAATACAAATGTTTCCAGTCATGACAGTTGTACAAAGCACTTTACAACTCTTCTCACTTGGGGTCGTAGGGAATTGATTCTCGGCAAGCAAACAGCCTTTCTTTACGCTTCTGGCTCAATTTTATGAGTTTGTCCACTACACTGCACTAATCGACGGGGATACCTAATGAATAACACCCGCGGGGACTATTCGGACGCCACAAAACCGAACGCAGCGATTAGTGCATGTATACGCGACGGGGTGACGATTTCAACTAATTGATTTTACTTATGCTACTATTTACATTGTCTTCGCTGTACTGTTTTGACAGCTAGTGCGTTGTGATTTTACCAGCCCGGTGCTAGGCAGCCATGTTCACGAGGTCAGCATCAAACTCAAGAGCAACAACGTACATTGGCGTAATTATATTAGGGAAATTTTTCTCCGATATTTAAATGTGTTCTACGCTAACCATATTAACTCTAATAAACTTGCTGTACTGCAAACGAATAGTTTGCAACCGTTTGTTTGGTTAATAAAACTGTAGTTGTGAGAAAAGAAAGTTTTTGGCAAAGAAGATTTCGCCTTCCTCGAATGTTAGTCCTTATACGACTATTTGTTTACAAACATTGAGTTGTCAGTGGGAACCACATCCCAGTGTGAACCAGAGATGTTTGCTCGTTATTTTCCAATGGGGTTTTATGGGCGGTGTCAGGAGGCTGGATTTTACACAGTGGTTTCGGTGTGCTTGTTTTGTGATGAATATTTGTAATAGTAATTCAGTATTTTGTGTAGTGTAGGTGTATGTGGAAATTTCATTTTTTGACTTCAGTTGGTTTTGAACAACAGTTGTTATATTCAGTCAACTGTACTTATTAGAACTGAGTGCATCGGAGAAGCCTAATCAATCGTGTTTATTTTTTTTTTCTCGTGTTGTCGCGGCGGTGCGGTTCCATGTTCCTGTGGTGCGAGCTATGGAATCAAGGTCAAAAGTGTCCGGTTCGCGTTGTGCGAGTGCGAAAAGATATTCGTGTTCAGTTGAGAATTGATTAACACCTGTAATCCAAACCCCCCTCAGAGAGTCGGAAGTGCAACTTTGATTAGTGCAACTTTGAGTTTTCGATGCGATTTTCATAAAATTTCCTGCAATAGAACTGGACACTATTCAAGATTGATGTTCATTTTTGGGTTTTTGAAATAGATGCGTCTTCCCAAAGTTATTAAGCAAAAGGCTCTTCCTAGTTTAAAAAAAAACGCATTTTGTTTCACAAATTCAACGATAAAACAAAATTAAAAGCGATGACATATAGGTTTCTTAACATTTACTTACTTATTTGAGTGTAATGAACATGTTTTAGCAAAAATTGAAATGATTGATTACACTCAAAATTTCTTTTACATAAAGTATTACGAAAACCCCCCATGAATTTACTTGTAAAATTCAAGTGAATTCTTAATACAGTGGGGATTCGCTAGTTGGGGGTCCGCTACATGGAATGACTCGATGGTTGGATGTTCGCTGGTTGGAAAAAAAAATCCAACTAAAAAGCACTTGAATGTCAAGAGAAGATGTCAAACTGACTTTGACGACTGAGTACCGTCGCATTGAAGTCTCCATATATAGAACAAAAGTGTATGTATATGTGCGTTTCGTGACGATTTGCTCTCCAGATACGTTAGTCTGGAGCATTTTCACCAGCTGTCAGTCATTCCAATTAACGGGTCGGATTCGCTAGATGGAAGGCAGTCGTGTTCCAACCATCGAATCCCCGCTGTACATGGATCACACTACCGATCAAAGTTGACTTCCAGATCTTTTTCCTTCCTCACTAATAAACACCCTTCCTGTGGTGATTGTGGAGATTCAGAGGTATTCTCGGTCTCTAGAACAAAAATTATTACACCATAACATTTCTTCCCCTTCCTAACTGACTGTAAGGACTTGGCCGGCGCTGTTAAAATTGCACTTCGAGAGTAAGCGGAAACTCCTATCCCTTATTCATTTGGATCGAAGTGAACATTTTCCAAAAAACTTCACCCCATTTAATTAATCATTTGATGTTCCATAAAGTGAAAAGATATTATTTTCTAATTTCACACAATTCGGACCAGTCTAGTGAACATAAATGTCTATAAAAATTGTAGTTGCTACTCCGCAATACACCAGAGCAATTGAAATTGCACTGATACCCAATGAATGGAGCATGCGGTCAGTTAGCCATTCTCAATAAAGGCGATTCGGAAGCGAAAAATTAAATAAATTCAAAAACGGTAGCGCACTCTTCCTCTTGATCATAATTAAGGAATGGAAGATGGACAATCATAATATTGACAACTGTTTGGGGTCTTACAATCTCAGATAATATTCCCGAATTATCGACTGTTGAGCTTTCGGTGAAAAGTTTTACTAAACTGTTCAGATGTTGAAAGTTCGATTCAAAGCTACAGTATACTGTAAACTTTTGTAAAACTTGATAGCCAACTGGTCACTCACGTTGATTTTGATTCTGATCATGTCCCTGTTACATTTCAAATATCCGGCGAAGCAAGTCTTGATAGAATTTAGAATTACTTCATCGGATATTTGAAATGTAACAGGAACAGGATCAGAATGTGTTTTCAAATTTGACCTACACAAGTTGAAAACAGTTGTATCGAACGAATTTTGACTTCATGCTGCTAATTACCATCCTTCTCGGAAGTACTACTGTATGCGGATAATGAATCAAAAGTGACCACTCACCTCAATTGCGGCCACGCGGGTTTACAAAACGTTTCACTGGAACAGGTTGAATCAGTTCGAGTTTATTCTACCATGCATTTAAACTTGAGCTACCGGTAATCAAACAGTTTGTGCCTATAGGAGGTCGGTTAAGCCGAGTAATGCATTTCTCTATTGGAAATTATGGGATATGAGTTGGAATCGCATCTGGCCCGGTTCGAGTTTGCATTATCGTTTATTTTGATGTTCCGAAAGCACATAAATTATGAATGCAAGCAGTTGACAACGTTAATTGCTCTCAATCAATGCGGCGCATAATTGAACGGGCTATCAATATATTTGGAAGTTTGCATTCTTATGATGGCGGTTCCGAAAATCATGTTTGCTGCACAGTGGCCACAGCCACGGTGCTCCCCTGACCGTTATTATCAGAAAAAATCTCCATCAAATCTGTGCTCACCAGTCGATTTCTAAAGCTAAGCTGCATGACTGGGCAAAATTTAAAAAAAAATCGTAGGGCCCATTTTGAAGTTACGCCCTTTTGAATGTGTAAGTCCACTAATTCTAAGGAAATCTGAGATATTCAAACGAGTTTTCATTGGCCGAGATTATCAGGATAGATATAATATTAAAATTTGAACCAAAGTAGGTTTATATAGTTATTTGTAAATTCTGAGAAGAGTTTTGATTGAGAAGATAGACGAAATTTGGAGTTACGTCCGTTTGGAAGCGTAACCATTGAAAACACTTATTTCCAATAGTTTAATTAAGCATTCTTATACTTTTGAGCATATTCAAATGTTTTCAATGGCACATTGCACTTATAGGCCGCCAAAGTATTTCACAATTAACTGATTTTCCATAGGTTCAAGTATTTTAAGGCATTACGGAGCTAATTTCATCATGTAACCAAATTAGTTCTGGTAGCACAATATTTTGGCTAGCTTGATGAACCCATGTACTCATGATTCAGTTTATTTTACATGCAATTATTGTTACCTGTTGTACATCGAAGAGAAGTATACGTCAAGGAATACTTTACGAGGTAAGTTTTCGGTTATGGATAACAGTGTATGGAATAAAATAATATTAAAAACGTAGAAAGCAGCGATACAGAATGGAAGAAAACAATGCAAAGTTTAGAACATCCGTTGTTATTTTGTTTAATGAGTTCAAATTTGTATCATTTACAGAGCTTAATTTTATATGTTTGTCTTTGTCAATTTGGAAAGCTTTGTGAGGCTCCAAAAGTATGATTTTTGTTTACTTCACAAGCACAGTCTGCAATCGAAAACAAACAAGTTTACATAAAAATCTTCAGATTGTGTAGGATTGGAACCATATTCTGGTATGTCGTCCAGCAGGTTATCAACAGGGCCACAGAACAATTTACGATTTTCCGGTAATCAAAACTGGAATTTACGTTAAATCCATGAACAACTCTGTTTTAACCAATGGCATTACTTCGAATTCCATTATCACGAGACAATGTCATACAAGGTAATTATATATTCGGGACAATAGTATTCAGTCTAATAGTGCGTTCAGGGTGATGACACTCGGGTTAATGAAATTCGGAGTTGAGGTATAGAATCTTCTCAAGAGAGTTTGATTTTCAAGGGAGACATGTAGCATAAAGCTCTGAAAGTGTTATGATTTTAAATTCAATTAAACCAAATAATAACGAATGTTTCTTACTTTTCTTAAGCATATTTCAAGTACTGAGGCTTTCTCTTCACGAGTTACCATGAGAATGGACTGATTGATTTATACAATTCTTTTACTATTGTATTCATACAGAGCTCTTACGTGTTCGTAAAATCGAAAAGACCGAGAAAACCAATGGTAAAATTGTAGATTTTTTAAAAAATATAAATGTAGTAATGTATGCTACAAATGATCACAAAAGTATTGACAGTGGTCTAGAGTTCTATAGTTTGGCCAATTGTGCATTACTCAGCAATTGAAGTTTATGTTCTGAGGCAGTACAAAATTAGCCGCAATAGCCGGTAGCTTCTGCTTCTTCTTATTAGCATTACGTTCCAACTGGGACAGAGCCTGCTTCTCTACTTAGTGTTCAATGAGCACTTCAACAATTATTAACTGAGAGCTTTCTTTGCCAAAGTTGCCATTTTTGTATCGTATATCGTGTGGCAGGTACAAACATACTCTATGCCCAGGAAAGTCAAGGAAATTTTCATTACGTAAAGATCCTGGACCGACCAGGAATTGAACCCAATCACCTCTAGCATGACTTTGTTGGTAGCCACGGACTCTAACCACTCGGTTAGGGAAGGCCCAAGGTAGCTAGTTTAGCCAAAACAATGTTTTATGAATAATAATAATGACACGAACATTGCTCCGTAATGCCTTACAGCGCTTAAGCCTTTGAAATAATAATCAATTGTAAAAGAATTTGGCGACATATAAGTGCAATGTGTCATTAAAACCATTTGAACATGCTTCACGGAATGCCTGCCTAAAAGAATGCCAAATTTATCTATTGGAAATTAGTGTTTTCAATGGTTACACTTCCAAAAGGACGTAACTCCAAATTTCGTCTATCCTCTCATTCAAAACTCCTCTCAGAAGTAACAAATAACTATATAAACCAACTTTGATTCAAATTTTCATATTATATTTATTCTGATAACCACGGCTAATAAAAACTCGTTTAAATATCTCAGATTTCCTTAGAATTAGTGGACTAACACATTCAAAAGGGCGTAACTTCAAAACGGGCCGGGTAACGATTTTTTTAAAATTTTGCCCAGATATGCAGCTTGACTATAGAAATCGACTGGTGAGCACAGATTTGATGGAGATTTTTTTCTGATAATAACGGTCAGGGGAGCACCGTGACAGCAAGAATATAACACATTTCTATCAAGAGCAGATCAAAATATCAAAAAAATATGTAATTCTCTTTATCAATTGGTTTCGTTCTGGACGTATTTTTATTAACAGTTAACAAAAGTGATATACTGTTTCGCATTGCATTTATAAGTTTGTCGTAGATAACAAATACACAAGGATGGTTAAGTTCCAAACTGTTTAACCCTAACTAGGGTTAAGTGATGGTGATGAAGCATGGTATTTTTGGTGCGGTTCTTTATTAAATACTCCAAGGTTTCATCCACGCTTGCTTCTAGATGAGATTATGAATAAATTACATATTGATAAAGAATCACTATATACGTGTTTGCAATCATTTGCTTGATGATTTATAATACAGTTAAAATGCTGAAGTGGCTACGTGGATTATGTGAATATGAATAGCGCAGAAGGCGAAAGTTTTCGGATACTGTTTGGTTTACTTTTATTACTGTTTTTTTTTCAAAAGTTGAAGGAGAACAGATTGGTGCACTGGTCACAAGATCATACAAAATTACCTTCGGGAGGGTCCCTTTACACTGCCCAATCTGCGGCAACGAGAAAACGGACACCCCCTAAAGGTAGGCGCACAGATATACATATGATAGACGTATTTCATATTATGTTTTTTTAGACTTATATAATATGTTGAAGATTTGTTATAGGTTGGTAAAACGACTGGCATGACGGCCATCGTTATTCGAGGTTGGTTAAGCGATTGGCATGATGGCCAGATCGCACGGTGATTAGATTCCATAATTCCCAAATATTTAACATAGGGGTGTCCATCAATTAGGTAAGACGCTTTTGGCGGTTTTTAGATTCTCCTTCTCCCACGATAAGATATGTTTTGTATTCGAATTGAAAATAATTTACATGGTGTGCAATCCTTGATTACACTACACTCGCAATGCATGAACGATTGTTCAAAATAAATTTGTTCAATATTCGCGCGAACTGTTCGAGGATATGTAAATACCAACTGTTAGCCACACAGTTCGAACAAACACGTCTTTGGTTCCATGACTGTTGGTAGTAACAATGAATGTGTGTCACGAACGATGAATTCGTCAAAATGTCACTGCTGATATTGTTGACACACCAATGCAAACATCAATGCAAGAATGCTAAGAATTGTTTTCAGGAATACAAATGTCAAGCAAATCGTTAGGAATTTTCTTCGGAAACTCAAACACTTTATGATTTTTAGAATTTCATTCATGATATCGGTAACCCCTCTACCGACAGCTTCATTTTTTACCGCAATAACAATATTCAAACCTTGATAACATTTTTGTTTCTCAATATTTTTGCTCTATTTTTTCACAAGTTCTCAAAAAACTCTTCTAGCTTAAGAATCGATATCTGTCATTGGTTATCTGGTTTCAAAGATATTCCGATGTTCCTTGGGGGACTGACATTCTCCATATAAAATGTCTTTGACGATCATTTTGTTTAACGTTGTTTTTTGATAAATAAAAAGTAAAATGCGGGCTGTTCAAAGCTAGGAGCAACTCAGAACAAATAATACAAATCGGTTAAGTGTCCCAGAAGATATCTGAAAATTACGATATGTTGTTTTTTGAAGTTTAAGATTTTTATTTTGCCAGCGTGGTACCAGAAACCTGAATACTCAATATTCAAAGACGGCTGCACCAAATTGTTTCAACATATTTTCATTAATGTATTGTTCCGAAGAGTGAATATCCGAATACGATAAAAATTCTGTAGTCTGAGATATTAAAGTGAGTTATAGCTACGCGTCGGTCCCCCAAGGAATTTCGGAATATCTCATGATCTAGTTGACCAATGAACAATATTGACACATATTTTAAAACTAGAAGCGTTTTTTGAGAACTTGTGAAATGATTGTGAAAAATAGAGAAACAAAAAATTATCGAGGTTTAAATATTTTTATTGCGATAAAATATGAAGCTGCCGTTAGAAGGGTTAATCGAATGTTTTATCGATTCCTTCCGAAACCCAATAGATTCCTCCAGGACGAACTTTTGTTCAGAATCAGATTTTCTAGACCGGTTTCGATAGGGCTCCAGAAATTCCTCCAACAACTCGCTTAGCATTTTCGCCAGAAGTTCCTCCTGAGATCCCTCCAAGAATTATTCCATGAATTTTTTGTAGGATATAGCAATTTATCCAGAACTTTTTGCCGAAATTCCAACAGCGGTTCATCCAATAAAATCTTCATCAAACCAAAGATATTTCTCAAGTGATTTTTCCAGAAATTCCTAAAGTAGCCCTTCCGATATTTTTCTTGGAGTTTTTTCTGAGATTTTCTCCAGAGATCGCTCCAGAAATTCTTCCGGAGATTCCACCAAAAATTCATCCAAGGATTTTACAAGAAATATCTCCATGAATTCCTATAGATATTCATCAAGAGTTTTCTTCAGGAATTCTCCCAGGAAACTCCCTTTGAAATTTCTCCAGAGATTCGTTCTGGGCTTCCAAAAAGTCTTCGGAGGGATCCATGAAGAGATTTTCCAAAAGGAAATGATGTAGAGATTCTTCTGGAGGAATTTTTGTAAACATTTTTCAATTCCTGGAGAAATTGTTTGGATAATTTCTGATGAAATTCCTGTCCGAAAACCTCTGGAAGAATTCTGTAGGATTATCTGGAGAGATATTTGGAGTCATGCAGCGATTTTCCTGGCAGTAACTATGGTAGAATTCGTGGCTGAGTCCCTGGACGAATCCCAGTAAAGATTTTAATGGAGGAATCACTGGAGACATTCCTACAGGAACTACTTGCGAAATCTCCAAATAAAGGAATCCCGTAGAAATATTCCTACAAAAAAACCTGGAATAATTCTTAGAGAATGCCTGGGAGAATTGCTGAAGGTAATCCTGGAGCCCTATCAGAAACGGTCAAAATTGTCTAATTGCGAAATCTTTGGCAAAAACCCTGTTGCCATCTCTGGAGTAATCCCTTTAGATATTACGGGAGAGATTATCTTGAAGGATTTTCTGGTAATATCCCTGGAGGAATGAAAAACTTTGAAATTTGAACCGTCGTACCGTACTATAAACTACTGAATATAATATGTACCATTAGACTGATGCAAATTTTGAAGTTTTTGCTCCCCTATGCTTAAACGGTGTCAATTATGATGAAAATCATTCACCCAAAATTTGAAGTGATTTGGAAGAAATTTGGTTGTGCACAGACCATTTGAAGTATATATGAAAATAACTATGGAAAAGACAAACCAGAGTTGGGAATGGTAATAGTAGTAGGCAGGGATGGGAAATGTACTGTAGCAAACATTTACCTCTACATTCACATGCTTCTACACGACCATCAAAACAAAAAAATGTCACGGCTCTTCAAAACTGTAATCGTCTTCTTCCCAACGTTTTTTTAAACCCGAATGCGAAATGACTCGAGCACAGTGGTGACACAATTTTTCCGGTTTTCGGGGTTTTGACTTTTCGCTTGGTAAAAGCGGCATAAAATTGGCACTTGTTGATATGTATCGCAACAGAATGATTTTGCTCTTGCTGTTAGTACTAAAAGATTTCAATTTATTGAAAACACAAGCGAAATATTAGCGATTGAATTGTTTAACATTTTTTTTCAATCATTCACCTCGAGATGGCTGCCCGAAAACGATCATAGTGGAGAAACAAAAACATTCAAGCAGTGTGTGAACCGTTGGCAGCGCCACGCCTGATGGTATTGATGCTGCTGCTGCTTTGTGTTTTGGTTAACTGGCAGAATCTGCGGTAAATTGTGGTCACAGTTCCCAAGCCTGGTAGTAGGCTTGAGTTTTTGCGAAAATCACGTGGCTCTTCTAATACAGTAGTTCAATATTGTGAATTTCATCAAGTAGCCTACGTTGGGTACATTAGTTTTCTAAATCAGTAGTGTCATTAAAGGCTGTAAATGCGGGAAATGCAGCGGGAAATTAAACATTTTTCTACAGTAGTTTTGGGTTGCTCTTAGCAACGGGTGTCTTGCTATTTTCATTGCATTTTGCCTACAGAAGCACTGCCGTTATACGCATAATTGTCCCATGTTCTAAAATATGCAATCGAGAAAACCCCTTTTTAAGATTTTAACTCATTTAGGCCTCGTATTGACCAGGTGTGTGGTAAATTAAATTAAATTCTTTACAATAATATAAAGAATAGCGTGTTCATTAGAGTCAAGAGATTGTGTTACTGGAAACAAGTAAATTTAGCTACGAAATTCAAAGTGGGACTGTTATGCCTAGATATATGGGATTTTTTTCGAATTTCTACGCATAAGAGTCCCACTGATAGTAGAGACCAATTAGGTGCTAAGCATACTGCTGTAGATGACCGTTCTTACGTAGAGATTGTACCGAACGTAGAGGACGTATATCCTCAAGACTATGTTAAGGCACCTAATGAAGGCTCAAGTGACATGTGCCAAACGGAGCCACGTGTGGGGAAGTGAAGAAATACGATTTTATAGTTTGGGATGGAAAGCAAAGTTTTCTGTAAGTGTGGTAATCAGAAAATGTATGAGTTAGTGAAAGAAAGAGTGGATGAGTAAGTTAGAGAGTTTATAAGATGTAATAAATTCCTATATCGACTCTTTCAGCTGCAGTCTTGGCAGAAACTCATCTGCGAATTCAAGGTTATTCTGCGGAGTAAATATTTAATTCAAAATTCACGACACAAATCTCCACACGATTTGACATTTCTTTGGACTTGGTTTGCAAAATCATGATAATTGATGCATCGCAAATTAAGTTTTAGAAACCGCCAACATATTTGCCACTTGCATTGAAGAACCAGTATCCGGAATAACCTAGTATGTGGCCAGGTCATCCACCTCTTAAACTATTCTTCTTTTGACTTGATTTGGAAATTCATGAAGTTTGATATGTCGCAAGATAGGTCTCAGAACTGCCAATGTAAGGCCACTTCCTCTGGGAAACAGGGTATCCAGAACAACCTGGCATGTTATCATGTCATCCAAGAACGTTTGAATTACCCTTCTTTAGCCTTGATTTGGGAACTTATGAAGTTAAATGTTGCCAACTAGGTTTCAGAACCGACAATTTAGTGGCCATTTCCCCCAGGGAACCGGGAATTCGGAACAATCCGACGTCAAGTCATTCATCAAATACATCTGAACCACCTTTAGATTTGATTTGCAAATTCATGAAACTTGATGTGTCGCAAGCCAGGTTTCAGATTCGCCAATATAATGGCCACTTCCACCAGTGAACCGGTATTCGGAACAACCCAGCATGTGGCAAAGCCATCCAAAAACGGTCGAACCATTTTTATTTAGACTTGGTTTGCTAAATCATGAAGTTGAATTGTCGCAAGCCATGGACTCGAAATTAAAGTGATTACTGATTCTTCAAGTGGGATTACTTCAGTACTCCCACAATGAATCGAAAATTACGGTAAATTTCTAATCGATGACCGCGGTTTCAAAAACTAGAAGAATTTTGTAATTGATCCTGAAAATTCAACTGGAATTCATTGAAAAAAGGATGGGGAATAATATTTTGATATTGAAAATTTCAATCAAATTTGACGTTAGGCGCGCATAAATGATGAATGTATCCCGATAATACAAATACATAAAACAGGTTGTGTTCCACATGGGATGTAAAACCAACGTAAGAAGATATTCAAAACGATTTTCCCAAACACCAGCTAATTAAAAACTGCCTACTGAATATTTTGTTCGAGATCAGGGCAGCGAATTGTATAGTGTGACAGTTATGCGTAGAAATACAGTAGTGGGACAGTTATGCGTCGAAATTCAACAATGGGACAAATTGACTTGGCTTGCTTTTCATTGAGTTTCCGAACAAAGTTATTTTTTGGTAAGCGTTTTCTAAAACTATACGTAAAAATAAACTCTTTGATGATAAAAAGTAAAAATGCACAAAAAGTAACATGGGACAATTATGCGTATAACGGCAGAGCAATAGGCGTGAGTTTCACTGGCTCCGCTGACTGTGATTTGCTACGCTTGCCTTTTTCAGAACTTTTCCCAGCCCTTTTGTGTTCAGTCCTCTCACTGCTGGTAATAATAATTTATGGAAAAGTGAACAAACTCTACTCATGTGAAATCTTCCCAGCTACATCTTTGCCGAAGACCAACTTTTGATGGGCCGTAAAGATAATTTGTTATTAGTGACAACAAAGTCTAAATCATGCTGAGATGATCATTCAATTACTTTCAAAGCAACACTGCGGTTGAGCTGTAGAACATGAGCCTCGGTACGTGCCATAAAATCCTTTGTTCTTTTGACTTTTACTGTGCGCCGTGTGTTGGTGCTGTCTCGCTCTCTCTCACGGGCGACTTGAAAACAGAGCGCACAGTAAAAGTCAAACGTTTTATGGCATGCATAAGCTCATAGCAGCCTCGATTACTTTGATCTATTCTACCCCCCAGGAGCACCACTGTTGCCTGCCGAGCAGTTGGTTAAGCATGCAAAATGCAAACCTAGGTCATGATTCAGAATAGCAATTTATCTATAAGTCCTATCAAAATGTGGTCTTCAGCAAAGTTGTAGCTGAAAGGAGCAGAGGTTGTTCACTTTTCCATAAAATATTATGTCGAAGAGATAGAGGCCTGGACACAAACGGTTAGGGTTTTCCATAGTAATCTCCATATAAACTTCATATGGCGTGTGCACAGTCAAATTTTTCCGAATCATTTCAAACTTTGGGAGGATGCTATTTACCATAATATAAATCGTTTAAGCTTAGGGGAGCCAAAATTTCAAAATTTGCATCACTCTTATGTACCATTTCCTTCTGAAACAGGTTCCAAGGGTACTTGACCAGAATGGCCATTACCACAAAAACTCCAGAGTTCTATTCCAAGGATCCATATCTTTCATATTAAGCTAAAAAATATGGAAATCGATTCAAAAATGGATTTTTGAGAGCGTTTCGAAATCATGGGTCATTTCTGACTGTTAAATGTGTCACTTTTTCTTAATGCATTAGGAGGGTTAATTAATACTGCAGGGATTTTTCAGGAACTCTTTTCGATCCCTTCAAATGTCTTCCAATAAATTTATTGAAGACTTTCACGAAAAAAAAACTCCCGGGAACTCATTTTCAATTAGTTACGTTGTATTCTTGCCTAGAAACTCGTTTTATAGATTTTTCTCTAAATCTCTATAGTATCCATTTCCCCAGGGACTCTCCAGACAATTTTGCACGAAATTTTTCAAAAAAAAAAAAAAATCTCTATTCCCTTAAGAAGAACTTTCAATCACAACCGTATTTTCTAAACCAGTTTCGATAAAGCTCCATTCCATTACTAAATGGATTTTCTAGAGTGTTCTTTCAGAGACTCCACTGGTGATTCCTTCAGAAAAATCTCCAGAGATTTTTCCAGATAATTCTCCATAAATTTGACATTTTTTACATTATTCCAGAAAAAAATATAGACAGAAATTTCTCCAGCGAAAGCATTACAGTAATTCTTCCAAAGTTGCTCCAGGGTTTTTTCAGGGATTTCTCCAAAGATGTTTCCAAAGAATCCTCCAGCAATTTACTCAGGTAATCCTTTCGAGATTTTTCCATCAATTTCTTCAGAGATTATGCCAGAAAACCCTTTTTATGGTTCCTCCACAAGTTGTCCAAGGGATTTTCTTAGAAATTCCTACAGAGATTTTTCCTGATATTCCATCAAAATCTCCGACAAGAATTTCCCCAGGGATTTTTCTAGAAATTAACGCAAAAATTTGTCGAGGATTTCTCCCAGAAGTTCCTCTAAAGATCCAACAGGAGTTTCTTAAGAAGATGAAAAAAACGAATTTAGTACTTTACCATTTAATTCCCGCGTATTTCGACCTCAATTGTAAGGCCGTCTTCAGTGTCGTGTACTAGACTCGACTTCTTAATTCTTAATATGTTTTCTATAAGTACCTCTTGGAATTTCTCCTGGAATCCTTCCAAATATGACTCCAGGAATTTAACTACGGATTTCTCCAAAAAAAATATTCATTTTAGAAGTGGAGGGTTTCATGATAGAATCTCTGGAAAAAAAAATTCAAGAGGAATTCTTTGAAAGATTCCTGAAGGTATTTTTGAGGCCCAACACAATTCTTGAGATAAACTTCTAGGTAAATCCCCGAAGGATTTGTGAAAATAGTTGTGTAGTTGTAAAAATCCTTAAATTACTTCCTGTAGCAATTTTTCCAAAACTATCTTTGAGAGAATTTCTGGAGTAAACTCTTGAGGAATCTCTTTAGGAATTCGTGAAGTTATTACTTGTAGAATCCATGTAGAAATTCCTGGTGGAATCCCTACAGGAATTCTTGGTAGAATATCTGGAGCAATCTGTTGAGAATCCTTGGAAAAATCTTCGGAAGAATTCCTGGAGCCTTATCTGATCCGATCATAAAAAATCTGGATGCGATAAAAACTTCTTCGTGGAGGAATCTATGTCGAAATCGTTGCATGGATCACTGAGATTATCTGGAATAAGTTTGTGGTAAAATCCCTGCAGGAAAATTCCAAAAATTCCTGGAGTGCCTTTGGAGACATTTTTTTTCCAACATCAATGTTTCCATTATCAATCTGACCAGGACAAATTAATAATTTGGTTTCCTTTCCTACCACACAGCTTTCTACGGTAGCTATGCAACGCAAGTTCGACGAACCAACATGTTTGAATGCACGAATATGTTCCTACGAAATGTTTGCTAGTAGTTCGTGCATATATTACACAGTTCGAGCAAACATTCGTGCACTGTACGCACTGTGTAATCAAAGCTTAAGAAATCTCAAACCCTATCCCTTACGTAATGAATGGACGACCCCTGACGATTGTGCTAGAAAGATTTGAACGTAAGTCAAGATTTCGATTTTGCGATGTACCGCTTAAACACCGCTAGTGCATGACGGCTCACCATAGTAGCATATCCGAAAGAACTTGAAACTATTGAGGACCAGAACTACACGTCCAAAGCCCTGATAAAGGTGGATGGTTATGATGGCTACGACCGTGTATCATGTAAAGAACAAATTGACAATGCTGTATTGTGTCAGTACCGCGGAGACAGCCCCTCTAATGCGGTGTAGGTAGCGCAACCCTGGTTCTTCTTCTTCTTTCTGGCATTACGTCCCCACTGGGACAGAGCCTGCTTCTCAGCTTAGTGTTCTTATGAGCACTTCCACAGTTATTAACTGAGAGCTTACTATGCCAATGACCATTTTTGCATGCGTATATCGTGTGGCAGGTACGAAGATACTCTATGCCCTGGGAAGTCGAGAAAATTTCCAACCCGAAAAGATCCTCGACTGGTGGGATTCGAACCCACGACCCTCAGCTTGGTCTTGCTGAATAGCTGCGCGTTTACCGCTACGGCTATCTGGGCCGCAACCCTGGTTAGGTGACCTTTCGAAGACTCTTTACCAACCAAGAAAGGCAAAAGTAGAGCACACGGATGGATTCTATGACAACAGACCCGGCAACGAATAAAGGACAAGGAATGGAAAGTCGGATCCTGGAACGTGAGAACTTCGAATGAAACCGCGCGTTTGGGGCTTCTGGCTCGTGAATTGCGGGATGTCGGCGTGAAAGTGGCAGCTATCCTGGCAATACGCAGACTGAAAACCGGAGAACGTGAACTCCGAGTGGTGGATCCCATGTTCAACACTTCATTCGAGTACCACATCTACTAGAGCGGCGGCGGCAGAGCAGAACGTGGAGTTGGCTTCATAGTGATTGGGAAGCAGATGAAACGAGTTTTTTGGTGGAAACGGGTTAGCGACCGAATCTGTGCATTGATGATGCAGGGCAAGTTCTTCAACTACAGCCTGATCAGCATACATGCGCTGGTCATTCAATTTGAAAATACAATTTTTGCATTTCATGCACACTTAAAATACTTCACAAAAAGCTTCTGCAGTTTGATGCAAGCAATAAGTTGAATAAATCAGTTGAATCAGAGAGTTTCTAGTCGTACGTTAGTCAAAAGTATATTTCACAAAAGTTCTGAAAAACTCACGCATCAGTAAGACCAATAAACGTTTTTTCAACAGTTGATAGTTTTGTATCACATTAAATGTAAAGCAGTTTTTAGCGTGATAAAATAATGGCCGCACACTTCCGGCTTACTTGGATCATTTTGATGAAAATTTTAGCTTGACAGCAACCTGGCAATCAGCAGTACCTACTTCGCTCGAAAGAATATCCGCAAACACACCTGGCGACACCCGAATGGGGATACCTGCTCCCAAATAGAACACGTGCTGGTTGATGGGCGACATTTCTCAGATGTCAGGACCTTCCGAGGTCCTAATATCGACTCGGATCATTATCTCGTTGTAGCTTAAATTCGGGCCTAATAATCCAGCATCACGAGTTCCAGAACTAACAAAACGCTGCGCTTCAATATCCAACGCTTTTCGACTGATGGGGTAGCTGCACACTACCGTCAGCAGCTAGACGAACAGTTGGGAAGAATCAACGTTTCTGGAGATGTCGACAGCCTGTTAACCCTATCCAAGAAGCTGGGACAACAACGGCGCGGGAAGTGATTGACACTGGTCAACGACGTAGACGAAACGACTGGTTCGAAGGAGAGTGCCAGAGAGTGACAGGCATGAAAATTGTCGCCAAGCTGTATGCTTGTTGTCAGTACCCAACATAGCAGAGAGCGGTACACCGCAGAAAGATATGGCAACACGAAGAGAGTGTGGTGGCTGAAGCGTAAGATAGCATGAACCGGAACGATACACGTAGATTTCATGCAACGGTCAATGGCCATGTACAATAATCGAGAAGGGAATTTGCTGATTCATAAAACGGTCATTGCTGCCAGGTGGAAGGAGCACTTTCAGCAATTGTTGAACGGTGAAAATGAAAATGTCGCGAGAAACAGGATGAACATTGATGATGACGATCAAGCTGTAGACACACCGACCATAGGAGGGGTTGAAAAGTCTACCAACGAGCTGAAGAACTGGAAGGCTACTGGGAAGGATGAGGTCCCGGTCGAGCTTCTCAAGCACGGTAGTGAACAGCTTTACCAGTCGATCCACCGAGTACTTCTGAACGTATAGGAGGACGAAGAAATGATCATCGGCTGGTTGGGTGGCCCCATACGCCCAATCTACAAGAAGGGGCATAGACTGAAGTGTGTCAATTACAGAGGCATTACCCTGCTGAATTCTTCGTTCCAAATACTGTTGCGCATGCTGTTCAACAGACTGAGACCACTCGAGGATTCCTTCGCAGGGCGAATACCTAGCTGGTTTTTGTGAGGGTCGCTGGACAACGGATCAGATGTTTACCTTGCGAATGATTTTAGGTAAATTCCGGGAGCATAAGTTGCAGACTCACCTGTTCCTTGACTTCTACTTAGTGAATAGAAATGAGCTGTGGCAGATAATGTCTGAACATGGTTTTCCGGCGAAACTAATTAGGCTGAAGAGAGAGACAGCGAGGATAGGCCTGATCATTAATTTCACCAAAATGAAGTACATGGATGCAGGTAGAGATAGAGTCAGGCATGGTGATGTAGGTGCTGATGTAGTGTTTGATGGGGATATGTTTGAAGTGTTGAAAAATTGTTCTACCTTGAGACACTTGTGATATGTGACGACAAAGTTTCCCGCGAAATGCGGCTGCACAAAGGGCTTTTTACGAACTACGTAACCAGCTTAGGCACTACATCTTGCAAACGGAAACAAAATTCACCCTGTGCAAATCATTGATTCTTCCGGTGGCTCTCTACCGGCACGAGGTGTGGACGTTGAAAATGGTGTGTTGCGCAGACGCATGAATCACGAGTAATATTAGGGAACCGGATCCTTTTCTTGGCACGTTGTTCTTAGCATGATAATTTAGAAAACTGCTTGACCGGAAGATTTACAGACATTTTTTCAAATATGAACAGGTCTGCACCCTAAGTGTATGAAGATGCGAATAGCATTAAACGTGTGAAATACGGCAGACTTCAGTGGGCTGATCACTTAGTGCGAATGTCGGAAGAAAGAATTGCGAAAATAATATTCAGCAGGGATCTAAATAGAGTTGGGCGATTTCCTGGAAGTCCACGAATACGCTGGCGCTGGCTGTACGCAGTTGAAGAGGAACTGGCGACCATGAACGTTCGGGACAACTTGAGAAGTATCGCCCAAGACTGACGAAGATGAAGCTCTACAATACGCCCAACAAACAATAGCGTGACGCTAACCTGCACAGTGGTTTATAACTAGAAAAACACGATCATCTGCTTTTTCAGTATCAAAGAGTGAAAATATTGCCATACTATGTTCCAAAAAGTTACAAATACTCACTCAACTTTTTTCGCAGCGATTTTCATGACTTACATACAATGATCTAGAACTATGTATATATTTTCAAAATATAAAACTTTGCTGAACATACCAAGACAATATCTTCATTTTTTCTATGAGTTATGAGCATTTTATTGATGAAAATTTACCTTCTTTACACTAAAATATCTCTAAAAGTTGCAAATAAAATTATATGTATTAGAAAGGCGAACATCTGTGCTATGGTTTCCAGGTGGACTCATCCGTGTCTTCGCGTGTCTTTGCCACTTATGAGTCAGCTTATGTTTGTTATATTGCCTTATATTTGCTGCAATCTAACTAAACGCGGTTCTAGTGGTACAACGTATTGTCGCTGTATTTAATTGCAATGAACGAACCTATGGCCTGCATTGATTGCTCAGGAGCTATTCGACAAGATTATGTCAACAATCATTGGTGATAATGAAAGGCTATCTAAAAGGACAAATCTCTGCTGGCACGTGATGTAAATGTTGAAATACCAGAAATTTTCAAAAAAAGTTATCTATTAGTATTTCGTTAAGATTTGATACCATCTCCGCCGTTTGGTTTCTTTGGAGTTGTTCCACTAACATGCTTTTTCAATTAACAATTCCTCTTATCTGCCCTCCTACATTTTGAAAATGTTACAAACTATACCGCAGCAAGCTTTAAAGCGAAAAAATTAATATCCTTTGATCAGGTTTCTGATATTACAAAATAAAGTATGATGGTTGAATAAATAATGGATTTCAGTGCCACTGAACTGTCTTTTAATTCTCATACAAGGCATCAATCAGACGGTCAAAATGGAAAAGTCTGCAATAAATAGCAACCACATAAACATCTCTGACGTGCGCTACTACAATGCTTACTAATTTTGCAAAACACATACTCCGTTGAATCCATACTTCCTGCCATTTAGAAGTTTGGAAGAATTTTCATAACGTACATGATCGTTGGCAGCTCTAAAACCCTATTATATGAAAATACAGATAAATAGTGGAAAGTGAAATGCAAGAGTTTATGTGTTTATGTTTATGTTTATATTATTTATTAAAAAAGTGCGGTAAGGAGTACCTACCACTTAAGGGGGATCACTTGAGCGCCCGCACTGGCAATATTCAGCAGACCAGAAATGCACTTGATTTTACCATGTCTATTGTCGACATCAGATTGACGAAAATAATTTCTGTCAAAGTTACATAATAACTTAGTAAATTGTTCTGAAATACTATGGCTGTTTTAAGTTCAATCATAGTTAGAAATTTTTAACGAAGATTTAGGTCCCGTGTATGTAACAAATAAACTACCGAGATGAACAAAATAATTACCTTTTGTTCGAAACCTTCAAACTCGTTATACCTAAAACTTTGAGTAGAGGTTATCTCAATTATGCGTATTTAAGCACTAGTTATAAAAAGTGCTCAGATACACATAATCAATACTTAAAAGTAAAAATATTCAAGTTTTCATCTTGCAGAAAAGTGGCAAAGACACACGAAGACACGGATGAGTCCACATGGAAAACATAGTACAGATGTTGGCCTCTCTAATGCATATAATTTTGTTTACAACTTTTTGCAATTTTTCGAGATATTTTAGTGTAAAAAAGGTGAATTTTCCACAATAATATGCTCATAGTTCATAGAAAAAATGAAGATATTGTCTTGGTATGTTCAGCAAAGTTTTATAATTTGAAAATTTATACATAATCCTAGAACATTGTAAGTCATCAAAATCGCTGCGAAAAAAGTTTAGTGAGTATTTGTACTTTTGAAGTGGTTTTTATATAAAAATTGCTATTAATCCTTTATTTTAAGAGATAGAGTTGAAGTGTCTTCGACAACTTTTCTTCATTTAACAATTCCAACAACTTTGTCGAAGACACCAATTGCTTTTATCGACAAACAGAGAAAATAAATATTTTATATCGCTTATGAGTAAATTAATAAAAAAATGTCAATGTGATGGCAATATTTTCACTCTTTGACATTGAAAAAGCTGATGATCGTGTTTTTTTTTAGTTTTAAACCACTGTGCACTGTAGCCATCAATTCCATCAATGCCATGAATTCGCTGCAATTAATATTTCAAGTTAATTGTAGTTCATCAATCAAATTTCAGACGAACCGGACTACCAGTGGCTAAGATTTAGGGCCCCTAGGTTGTTGTATGGAAAACGGCATTTGATCATTTTGTCACTGACTGTATGAATACGGTCAAATGTAACTTAGTTTTCTGCAAATCGATTAACGCATTTTTTTTTTCAATGGCTTCAACAATTATCAGCGAATCTCATCGTTTTCTGAACCAATGTTACATTCATCATACAGTTGAAGCAGCTCGATGCTGACTTCTGGTGATTAAACTGTAATAGCCTTAACCCACATTAGTGAATGCGGCCCTGCTCGTACTGTATTCAATACCATCTCATTATGAATTTGCAATGAGCAGATAATAAATAAACAAGCAGAAAATTAATGATAAAAACTTTCAAAGTAACTTTATTAACGCTACAGGCCTGTTGGAATTCCAATAAAATATTTTCCACATTATTTGAACGCATAGCCGTCTCCCGTGAGTGACGTTGCGTCGTTCAACCATTCAATGGAGTCCATTAAGTTCGGTAGAAGCAATAAGCAATCACAACAAACCGCCCACCCTCTCTTCGCTCATTCACATAGCGCGGGAGAGAAATGAGCCAACGCAAGAGTTCATACGCGATTGAAAACTTACTACAATTTAATAGTATGTTGAATGATGAATCGACAGTTGTTCGGTACGATGAATTAGCCAGTGGCAATTTGATTGATGAGTTGATGGTTGATTGCAGATCGCTGCACTGGTTGCCCCTCCCCCCTCCCTTACCGTACGCCGGAGCATGCACTTTCCACTTTCCACTTCATCGCAGCCGCAGTCGTACGAAAGGGGATGATAGGTTGTAGTCTCGGGCCGTCAGGTGCATCCTTAGGGCAGAGATCGTTGCCACACCCTCCCACTCCCTTTTAACCCCGCGGATGCACCTCGACGTGGTTGATTGATGACTTCGTTGTGGACCGAATCTGTGAGGAAACAAAGAACTTTATATATTTCATTGAATTAAATTTCATTCTTTTCCGAAACGGCGATATGTGGGTAGAGCTTGCGGCGAAGAAAAGAATCGGAATCCATTGCACACTGGACCAGGAACAGAATTTAATCGGACAAAACCTTTAACGCTTTATAAATGTATTTTTTTAGTTTTTGTCTTCAGAGGCATATCTTGGATTTTCTTGATCTCAAATTAAATGATAAAATTAAGTTGGAAATTGCGCCGCATAGATGGCGCTGCGATACAAATTTTCTTATTTCACGTCCTAAAGCTACTGTGTTTTTGATAATGTTTAAGAATATGAAAAAATGCGGAAAAATGTCGAAGACACTAAATACAACATTTTTGATTTTTGAGAAAGCTCTCAGTTAATAACTGTGGAAGTGCTCATAAGAACACTAAGCTGAGAAGCAGGCTTTGTCCCAGTTAGGACGTAACGCCAGAAAGAAGAAGAAGGAAAGATAGGGTAACCAGCTGTGAGATTTTGGTCGTATGCTGACAGAAAAGGGGGACTCATCTTTCCAGAAATATGGAAAATTCAGAAACTGGTACTGTTGCCGAAGCCAGGAAAACCGCCCGGGGATCCAGGATCATATAGGCCTATATGTATGTTTACTGGATACACTGGGTAAACTCTTGGAACGGGTTATCCTCAGCAGGGTGATGAAATGCACAGAGAGCGAGAACGGGTAGAAAAGCCGTTTGGATTCCGGAAAGGAAGGTCGACGGTAGACGCAATTCAGACAGTGCTCGAGAAGGCCGAGAAAGCATTAAAACAAAAGCGTAGAGGAGATGGTCACGATAGATGTGAAGAACGCGTTCAACAGTGCCAGCTAGGAGGCCTTTGCCACTGCGCTGCACAGAATGCGGGTTCCCGACTACTTGTGCCAGATTTTGAAGAGCTACTTCCAAAACCGTGTACTGAGGTATAAAACTGACACCGGCCCTAAGGAGTTAAGAATAACGGCTGGAATCCCACAAAGTTCCATACTGGGACCAACGCTGTGAAATGCGATGTACGACGGGTCCTATCGCTGGAGCTACCCAAGGTGGTCGAGTTTGTCGGCTTCGCCGATGACGTCGTCCTAACGGTAATAGGCGAGACGCAGGAGGAAGTAGAAATGCAACGGCAACGGAGGCAATTGGTCTCGTCGAAGATTGGATGGAGGGAGTCAAGCTGAAGATAGCCCACCACAAAACGGAGGTGCTACTAGTTAGCAACTGGAAAGCAGTCATGCACGGTGAGATCACTGTTGGGGGGCATGCCATAGCATCACAGCGAATGTTGAAACACCTGGGCGTAATGCTAGATGATCGGCTGAACTTCAACAGTCACGTCGATTATGCATGCGAGAAGGCGGCGAAGGCGAACAATGCACTCAAAAGACTTATGCCCAACATAGGTGGTCCTAGAAGCAGTAAGAGGCGTCTTTCGGCTGTCGTGTCAACATCGCTACTAAGATACGGTGCGCCAGCCTGGGGCGCGGCGCTACAGACCAAGCGGAATCGGGATAAGTTAAACAGCACGTTCTGACTCATCACCATGCGAGTGGTGAGCGCGCACAGGACTATATCGTCGGAGGCGGCATGCGTAATCGCTGGGATGATCCCGATCTGCATCATCCTGTCCGAAGACGTCGACTGCTATCAGCGAAGAGAAACTAGACAGGCGAGGAAGTTGGCAATAGTTCGTTCGCTGGCTAAGTGGCAGCAAGAATGGGATGCCTCCGAGAAAGGAAGGTGGACCCACAGGCTCATCCCGAATCTATCGGCCTGGGTGAACAGGGAGCACGGAGAAGTGAACTTCCACCTGATGCAGTTCGTGTTAGGTCACGGCTGCTTCAAGCAGTATCTGCATCGATTCAGCCATGCGTCTTCACCATTCTGTCCTGAGTGTATGGAGATTGAAGAAACGCCAGAACATGTTGTCTTCGACTGCCCAAGGTTCAACACAGAACGAAACACGGTAACGACTGCTTTTGGTGAGTACTTCGGCGTAGAAGGTGTGGTCCACAGGATGATAAGCGATCCCGATCTTTGGAATAGGATGACCAACATGGTGGTGAAAATAATTTCTAGCTTACAGCGCAACTGGCGAGAAAAGCAGCGAAACAAGACGCAGAGAGCAGTCACTCAATTTCTTGGGCTTTGTGCTAACGTAAGAACCTCGAAACCACTCATAAGATGCGACGTGAGACAGGACACAACACTTGTTCTTACAACGATTAAAAGGAGTAAAAATTACCTTCTTAGTCGACCGGTTTTGAGCTCAATGCAGAGAGCAGCGCTTGATGTCGGGACGTCGGGGCGCTGATGAACCGGAAGCTCCCACCGGAATTGTCGGACTAACCTCGGCATTTGATAAGTCAGTCTGTTGATGAGAAGAAACCATCGGGCACGATCGGAGTAGGCTAGATCCTCCGACGGGGACTAGACCGAGTAGAACGAGCGTAACGTAGTATCGGTAATAAGTCGCCGAGGCGCCTGTGAACCGGAAGTTACACTCCAACCGGATTTGCAGAACCGACCCTGACACTTGGCCGACCACCATCGAGTCGGGGTAGGCTAGATCCTCCGGAAGTTTCCTTCCACCGGAATCGCAGTATCGACCTCGGCATTTGCCCGGACAGCATCGGTTCGGCAGATCGTCCGCCGCCGGGGAAATCTTCGTCGGAGTAGGATAGATCCACCGTCGGGGGCTATTCTGAGTAGTGCGGGCGTATCATCGGCTTGAGTCGTCGGAGCGACAGTGAACCGGAAGCCATCCTCCAACCGGAATCTCTGGGCCGACTTCGGCACTCTACCGGCCAACAACGGAGTATGAACAACGCGTAACGTTACCGGTTTCGGGAGATATTCAAGATATTCCGTTGAGGTACTCTCCATTGGAGTAGGCTAGTTTCACCGTAGAGAACTAAGCCGGGTAGTGTCGATCATGACGAACCGCCGGCTTTGGGTCGTCGGGACGCTTGTGAACCGGAAGTTACCCTCTCAACCAGAATCGGAAGACCGACCTCGGCATCCAACCGGTCCGCCCGTAGAGCATGATGAGCAGAAAAATGGAGTCAAGCGCACCAAGAAAACACAGCAGCATCCATCGAAAAATTCTCACATGGCCCAGGCATGTGGTCGACCCAAAAATGTGAGTGACGTTGAAGAGACAAATTGCAGCCAGATTGCATAGAGCAAGAGGTGACGAAAAGGTACAGAGGCATCAACAAGCCCTCTGCCTCCTGAAGTAATATAATGAGGTAGTTCCAGGAAGACATCGGACTTGTACCCCAAGCCATAGAAAAGTGGCGTGGTACAGAGTTGTTTTCTCCTTTTTTTCTCTGTTACCGCACTCGGGACGTGCTTCCGCAGTAGACCTGTGAGTAATAGACCCTAAAAGACCGTTAAGTGAGAACCGCAGAGCCTAAACCCCATGTGCTCCCCAGATAGCCGGGTTAGGTGAAAGTTTCTAGTTTTGCTAAAAGTGCGAACATTCTATTTACCGTAATCCGGAGTAACATTGATCATTTTTCTGAATGTTTCTTCAATATTTCGTTTGAAAATGCAAATGTTGCAGGTTTTATATTTTTAAAACAAGTATTACCACCCATAGCTCGAGACTATATACTGTATTTTGTTTATTGAAAGATTTAAGCATGTTAAAAAAAATGTTTTAGGCGATTTTTTTGATTTAGTTGATATGGGGTAACATTGATCACCTATATAAACAACGTTCGGTAATACTGAAAATATCGTTACTTACTTAAATCATGGCCCCTGAAGCCGAATATGAAGACCAAACGCTTACAAGTCATTTACTTTTTGAATTATTTTAAAATTAAGAACACCTCGAACCGCGGAATACGCCTAAAGGTAGGCAATTTCCTATGGGAATTTAACATTAGTAGTAATAGTAATTCAGTAATGTTGCCTAATTGAGCATATAAGTTTTGACAACGGAATCGTTTTCGGCGATGTCATTTTTAGTAAGAATCACATTTTGCTTGCTTATATCGTTTGCAGAACTCATGTGAGACATGAATCTTCGGTAGTGTCATCCTTAACAATTAAAATAATTATTTCGAAAAGTTGACAAATTTACGCATAAGGTAAACGCAATTTTCACAAAAATTTTAACTTTTATTAGCTTATGAATATAAGAAACAGAAGCACCGTTCATGATTTGAAAATGTTTCATCAATAAATGATAATACAAACTTTTGATGAGGTGAGTCATTCCGATCAATGTTACCCCGCTGATCAATGATACCCCGGATTACGGTATATAAAAATAACACACTTGCCGCGTTGACAAGCCACTTGGGTCAAGCGTTGGCTTCTAAAAGTGAGCCTCCTACATCAAACCTGGGTGTTTTATCTCATTGAGCTTGAGCTTGAGCTTGAGCTTGATTGGCCGCCCGTGGATGCACTCCAGTATCGCCAGATCAGCTGCACTTACACAAGGAACCAACCGAATGACTGCTTGGGACTAACAGGCATCCTCAGTGTATAAGTGCTGGTGATCTTCTATTTTTAGGCAACAATGGCACCTGCCACGTCAGAATGCAGACCAATGAGGGGAAGGGGAAGGAATTGATGATGCATTGAACTGACTCCCACGTAGACCGTATATTCCACTGCATCCACGTCAGTTCATGCGGGAGTGTATGGATTTGGGGAAAAGCATGGCAGATAGGTTTGCTTTTGTGGGTAGCAGACTGCCTATGTATCAGGCGTAAGAAAGGCGTGCGCGTGGAAGTAGGAAGCGTTAGGGAAACGGTTTCTTGTCCGTCTCTGGTTCTAGCGTTTGCTATGAACGAATAGTTTGAGTGTGGTATATTTAGAATGGAAGATAGAAGCAAGTGAGAGATATACAACTACAAAGTACGAGGAAAGGGACGGGCCTGGGATTGAACCCATGACCTTCTGCATATGAAGCAGAAGCGGTAGCCATCAGACCACCAACCCCGTCTAAAACCTGGGTGTTTTATCTCATTTACAGAAAACTGAGAAGAAAATTTAGAACTTTCAAATATTAGCCCACCGCAAGTGAGTGAGTGCTCTTGTCTACCGCTTTCCTGCTCCTGCGAATTAAAGGCACACGACACAATCAGAGAAGATGCAGAAAATGAAAACATAAATAAATAAATATTCACCGTTACCGAGTGGTTTTGAAATGTTACTGCTATGCTTGACACAAAACCTTGTTCCACCGTGTAATATATCAAAAAAAATCTTCTTGGCATTACGTCGTCACTGGGACAGAGCCTGCTTTTCAGCTTAGTGTTCTTATGAGCACTTCCATTGAGAGCTTTCTTTGCCAAAGTTGCCACTTTCACATTCGTATATCGTATGGCAGGTACCGTAATCCGGGGTATCATTGATCAGCGGGGTAACATTGATCGGAATGACTCATCATGTAAAATGTTCGTATCATCGTTTATTGATGAAATATTTCCAAATCATGAATGGTGCTTCTTTTACTTATATTCATGGGCTATTGAAAGTGAACATTTTTGCGAAAATTGCGTTTACCTTACGCGTAAATTTGTCAACTTTTCGAATCAATGATTTCAATGGGTAAGGATGACACTACCGAAGATTCATGTCTTACATTCGTTCCGCAAACGATATGAGCAAGGAAAAGGCGGTTCTTACTAAAAATGGCATCGCTGAAAACGAATCCGTTGTCAAAACTTTCATAAGTATGCTCAATTAGGCAGCATTAACGAATTACTGTTAAGAACAAAGAAATCCCTTAGGAAATTGCCTAACTTTAGGCGTATTCCGTGGTTCGAGGTGTTTTTAATTTTAAAATAATTCAGAAAGTAAATGATTTGTAAGCGTTTGGCCTTCATATTCGGCTTCGGGGGCCATGGTTTAAGTAAGTAACGTCATTTTCAATATTACCGAACGTTGTTTACATAGGTGATCAATGTTACCCCATATCAGCTAAATCAAAAAATCGCCTAAAACAATTTTTTAAACATCCTTAATTCTTTCAAAAAGCAAAATACAATATGTAGTCACAAGCTATGGGTGGTAGTACTTGTTTCAAAAATATAAAATTTGCAACATTTGCATTTGGAAACGGAAAACTTAAGAAATATTCAAAAAAATGATCAATGTTACCCCGGATTACGGTACGATGATACTCTATGCTCAGGGAAGTCAAGGAAATTTCTGTTACTAAAAGATTTTTGGACCGACCGGGAAACGAACCAAGACACCTTCAGTATGGCTTTGATTTGTAGCCGTGGACTCCAACCACTCGGCTAACATCCACCAAAAAATATTTTATTCACTTAAAAATAAGAATGTCTTTATAATGTACACACAAGTTATTGAATTTGATTGACGCGTGGTGTTTAAAATTCAATATATTACGATTCAGAGATATATAGTACAAATATCACATTCTATCATAAATTTATTATTGGAAGGCGATGCATCAAGCTCATCTCTAGAATTTTTCTTCAGAGTTATCTAGTTGTAGCATCAAGGGGATGAAATATTTCTTCAATTAGTTGATCCATTAATGTAACACGACGGCGACTACTGGTACACGGTAGTTAAGTTTTGGTGAATAATTTCTATAATTACCCAGTGTTATATAATGGATCCGATTTTTTTGTGTTTTAATTTTAAATTCGAAATCACAAACATATTTTTCGGTCTTCGAGCGTCGCAACTTCTGAATAGTGCACTGTAGAGATGGACAAAACAGTTATTTTCAATGAACAGTTCCCGTTCGTTCCGTTCTTGATAGTGAACTAGTTCTTTTGAACCGTTCTTTCGTTCTTAAAAAAAATCTTATTACTTTTGCCTTAAAAATAATTTATTTATTACGACTCATGAAAGATTTTTTTAGTCAATGCTGGATTTTCTGCTAAATTATGATTCTATTTTCAATTAGAAAATTTTGACTGAATAATATTGAACAGAATGCATTTATTTAAACTAGTATAAGCCTTGTTCATCCGTATTTAGCCTTATCCAGCTAATCCAAACAAATGTTGAATGTATTAAATGATTAAAGCGAAGCGGCGAGGAATCATCATTCACACAAACACATTTCATTCGTTGTTCATTCGTCACACCGAATCATAACCAACGTCTTTTGGACGTAGGTAGGGCAGGGCATGCCAACAGCGGAGTGTAGCGTTCTTCATTCGCTCCGTTTTTCTATGCCGTTCGTTCGGCGATAACGATGCATACCGAACGGTTCTTTTCTCCACGTTCGTTCGTTCATTCGCTGTTTGCGTTCAGTTCTTGCTGAACTACAGTTCTAAAAAAAAAGAACTATGACTCATTCGTTAACCACAAAGAACTAGTTCCTTTGAACCGTTCGCGAACGGTTCGGCTATCTCTAATGCACTGTATTCATAAAAATCGTAAGAAGGCAGTGCAGCGCCACGCTACCAATCTGGTTTCAAATAGCGGCGAATTGAAGCACGTCGCGAGTGAGTTGTGCGCTGTCCGGTTTGGTGGTGGTGCGAAAATAAGAAGATGATTTTTGACAAATTCTACTTAACTGTGGGCTATTTATCCAGCAAAAAAATATAGCACAAGTCATTTCATAAAAAATATACGTTTTATTCCAAACTCTAAACATACAAATTAGTATATGTCATACTCACAGATACCTGCGGGATTACATGACATATCATTGAAATTTACATAATATGTCAAGTATCCATGATATATATGATATATATATATATAAATATGTATATATATATATATATATATATATATATATATATATATATACAGGTATGTTCCGTTTTTATCACGTTCCGATTTTGTCACGCTCCGATTTTGTCAACAAATTATTCCGTTTTTATCAACACAAAAAAATTGTTTTTTTTTGTTTTTTTTTAATTCTCAAAATGTTTCGAATATAAACTAAATACTTATTTTGAAGCAATTGAAATGCTTTTTAATAGCCACAGAGTTGAATTTTCGTCATTTTGTTAATATTGAGCATCTACGATACATGGTAGATGCCAAGTCATATACGATTTAATAAGGTTTGACTTCTTCTTATGCAATTATTCAATTTGGGGTTTCAAACGTAGCATGTTCTGTTGGATAAGCCCATCTTTCAACAATCGAGAGTTCCTCTGGCCACGTCCTAGCAACAACGTACTTAAAAGAGTTGCATAGACCTCTCCTTTTTCTTATATAATATGACTTAAAAGAATTTTCTATGTAAATTTGATAGACAATATACTCCCCCTATGGTATGAATTTTTGTATGAAAATAAAAAATAATTTGTATGGCACTTAAGATACCTCAAATCCCCCGCCTCCCCCCATTACCGCTTACATGATTAATGGACGATCCCATACATGTTCAGCTCTTTTTGATAAGGGATGCACTTGTGAATGAACTCAATGTTGTGTACAACGGCAAGAGGTATGATCAAGTTTATTTTATTCTTAATAAGACTGTCGACCTTGTCATTGTTATGACATTAACTTCTATCTCTCAAACTCGATAGCATTGCACAAATTATAGCAAACAGCAATTGATTAGATCCTGTTCCAAGGGGTAGGGGAAGAGGTCCAGCAAAACTAAGCAATTTGTAGAATACTTGTTTTTGATTAATTATGATTCATGGTTTATGGCTAATGAGCCGAGGGGAAGTTTGACAACTACCGAAAAACTAAACATTACATATGTTTTGCATTTCTCCATTTAATCCAATTGCAAAGTATATGAAATGTTTAGTTTTTCAGTAGTTGTCAATCTGTAGAAGATTTTGTTGCCAGAACGGGCTGATAGACTTACATGATCATTTCACTCTTGCATTGGTCAAATGTTCTGACGTGTTTGAGTGAAGGAAACGATTTGGAAAATTATCTGTAATAACTGTGTTGGTTTTCCAGTGACAGTTGGTGACAGGTTCCCTTAACTTTTGGGAGCTCGCATTCTAAGCCAGCTGTCTCCTCTCTCTCAGTTATTTAATATTATTTGTACTCAACAAAAAACTACAACTTAAGTTAGTTTATAAGGCTATGAGGACTTTTCTCGATAGGACTGACAGCTGAAAGTGTGGATGCAACCGTAACGGAAAGGTAATCAAAACATGCAAGTGTTATCAGAGCTTTACATTTTCCTTTGTGAGCGAACGGTCACTCCAATCACAAAATGTCAAAAGCTCACGGTAAACAAAAAAAAAAAAAAACAGCTGATCGCAGCTGGCTCATGGATTGCCTTATTGCCAGTCTATTTGTGATCTTACGTACAGTTCTAAACGCAATGATAGCGGTACGGCAACGGAAAGCGGAACCGGTTCACCACCATGAATCACACCATCTCAACTGAGCTGTCAACGAACGAAAGTGAACCAAGTCTGGGTCGACAAGCATACTACAGTTAATGCTGGCGAACTGGTTCCACTTTCCGTTGCCGTTCCGCTATCATTGCGTTTGGGCCTTAAAGCTAAAAGGCGATGGTGGTGCTGTTCTAGATTGGCGATTAGTGCATCCTTGTCGAAGTTGGTAGTAATACAGTTAACTCTCCCTTACTCGATATTGAAGGGACCATCTAGTTAGGGAGGTATCGAGTAACAGAACACAAAACCAGTGCAACTGCGATCTAAGGGACCATCGAGTTAGCCATGAAATATATATCGAGATACGGAATATCGAGTAAGGGAGAGTTAACTGTAACTTTAAAAGAAAGATCACCACAATCATTTTAATGTTAAATTTGGCAATGAAAAGCTCAGGAAACCGTACACAGAAAGAAAAATCAATGTAAATTTCAGCGTAAAATAATGCATATAAAGGGGATGCCAGATTTGTCGCAAATTTACAATGTAAATTTATGCCAATTGTCGCGAAATCGGTTAGTGTCCATGCTAAATTACACGATGTCTAGCGGAAACTTTCATCTTCTTCTGTCGGGTGTGGGATCACTGCGTCCATTTTTTAGGACTATTGTGATATACCCTATTACTCTATGTACACAATGTTTTCCAGTAGCAAATGTGCCTCCGGAATACTTTGCGCATTTGACTGAACTTTGAACCATCTGCCATTGATGGGCAGAAGTCCTAGGTTGCAGTGTTGTAGGTTCCCCAATCTGGCGTGATCAGCCTAATAAAGCTAACCACCTCCCTGGGGGATGCGTTCCAAATATCAGCTGGCTGTAAGTAGTGCTTGCCAAATATTTTGAACCTACGATGGATGTGTGCACTGCAAGAGCAGAGAAGGTGTTGTGAGGTTTCGTCCGTCTCGTCACAGAAACGGCAATTTGTGTTTTGGACGACACCGATCTTGTATAAGTGGTATCTGCTTGGGCAGTGACCAGTTATTAGACCGATGTATGTTCTGAGATCCCTTTTGTTGAGACCTATAAGTTTTTGTGTTTGTGTCGTGTTTATTGTTACGAACCTTTTGGACTGATTCGCATTGGAAACTGTATTCCAATTTGATTGAATTTGACCGAACAATCAGTTGTTCAATTCCGTGTTTAGTGCAGAGTTTGAAATGCCAATGAATGGCTCTGGACCAATGAACATATTGGTTGATCCATTCCTTGCTAGCCGATCGGAAATTTCGTTACCCTCTAGACCCGTATGTCCTGGGATCCAATATAGTTTAACTCGATTGCGTTCAGCTAGGGATTTCAGTGCAAGAATGCATTCCCACACAAGTTTTGAGTTGCAAGTGAAAGCCTTCAAAGATTGAAGCGCTGCTTGACTATCAGAGAAAATACAGATGGTGGCATGTCTGTAATTTCTTTTCAGACACAGCTGCGCACATTCCTTGATTGCATAGACTTCTGCTTGAAATACTGTAGGCCACTGTCCAAGAGAGACAGAGATTTTGGTTTTCGGTCCGTATACTCCAGACCCTGTCAAATTATTCATTTTTGAACCATCTGAGTAGAATTTAATAGATCCCGGTGAAATGGTGGGTCCACCTCCTTCCCATTCCTCACGAGAAGGAAAGACCACCGTGAATGGCGAGTCATAGTTTACCATTTTTTCCATCCAGTCACTACATTTTTCAACAATAGGATTTATCGAAAATTCGTTTAATATACTGAGGTGATCTGTTAAGTCCCCTGACAGTAGGACTGTTGATCGTTTTAGCCGAAGAGCACTTTTCTCAGCATCCAGCTTTATGAATTGATCCAGCCGGGGCAGATTGAGTATAGCATCTAGGGCAAACGAGGGGGTACTACGAACTGCACCGGTTATGGCAATACAGGCAGTACGTTGAATTTTGTTCAGCTTAGCTCTAGCCGTAGCTTCCTTTGTCTTAGGCCACCAAACAAGGGACGCATAGGTTATTCTAGGCCGAACGATTGTTTTATAGATCCACATGATCATACTGGGTTTTAAACCCCATGTTTTACCACAGGTCTTTGAGCAAACCCAGAGTGAATTGAGACCTTTATTTATGATTGTTTGAAGATGGGTGTTCCAATTTAGTTTTGCGTCAAGTGTGATGCCAAGATACTTGACCTCATTTGAGTAAACTAATTGTATTTGGTTCAAGAAAAGAGGGTGGAGTTGTACCTTTCGTCTTTTTGTGAACGGTACAATTGTTGTTTTTGAAGGGTTTATTCCTAGTTTCTCTTTTTGACACCAGGAGAGTGTGTGATTGAGAGCAAAACTTACAGCGGAAACTTACATGATGTTATTGTAATTTTACACGATGTGACGTGTAAATTTGCGACATTTCGGGCATTCCCTTCATGTGCATGATTTTAAGCTGAAATTTAAATGGATTTTTCTTTTTGCGTAAGTATTCATTTCAATTGCAAAACTTTCGCAACATAACTCCACATTTAATCATCAATCGGTTGTGACCAAAAATGCAAAAAAATGTACCGTAAAATGGGGTGAAGTTGATCACTTTTGAGAGATTCTGTTCTATAATTCCAAGTAGGATGCATGTATTATCATCCAAATATGTTTTAAACCTGTACTGAATGGATGTGTATCGAATTATACACATTTTGACAAAATCTTATCGTAAAAACAGAAACATTTTTCAGAATTGGAGTTCTTGATTCCGGGGTGATGTTGATCAGTTACTGCGATAGGTTTCATAAATTAAAGAGATATGTTATTCTCTAAATTAGAGTTCACAAAATCCGAATCAAAACTCGAAAAATCAATTTTTTTAATAAATCGATCAAATTTAGAATTAAATGTTATTAATTGCAGAGTACATCACATTAAACGCCTAAAGATATGCAATTTTCTTCGAAATTAGTAACTCGCTCACTAAAAGAACATGATTTTTTCTCTAAAAATTGATTTTAATCCTCAATGCTAATTAAAAACTGAATTCACTGAACATATCTGGAATGTATGAAACAGTTTATTTAAATGCTGTCTTTATACAGTTCATAAAACATTTCCTAAAAATTCTGTTTCCCATGGTATAATTATCTTGGATGTCAAACCGAATTTAGGAACATCAAGCGCAGCTATCAGGTAGAGCGACATCACATAAATTGTGATATTTGAAATCGGATCATAGCTCTCTTGACAGTTTATGCATGAGGGTACGGGAATGATCAACTTGTCCCCACTGATCAACTACACCCTGAATTACGGTACCTTGGCAAAAAAAGCTCTCAGTTGATAGTTGCGGCAGTGTATATAAGAACACTAAGATGAGAAGAAGGCTCTTTCTCAGTTGGGATGTAATGCCGTAAAGAAGAAGGATGAGGATGAACAGTAGAAAAAGAAGTTGTTTCTTGTTTAATCTTTTTCTTTAAAAAAATTATCAGCTTGCTTCACTTCTTTGTAGTTATTTTTACAAATATGGTGTACCTTGTGATGCATAGGACATTTGTGTGATTATCGTTTCAATATTCTATATTACTTTTATTGAAATTCTAACTAAGAAAACTGATACTATTAATGATTTATATCAAAATCATATTGATTGATAGGGATCTGCAATCAACTTTCATTACGAGCCTATAATAATAAACAATCTAAATGGTCGTCACAGCTCTTAAACGTCAATACTGTGCATTAATATGATGAAAATGTGTATTATCCTGACAAAACTGCAATTTTCATTTCAAATTTGTAAAATATTTTGTCTAAGAAAATTATTCCGTTTTTGTCACGGTTCCGTTTTTGTCAACTGAAAATCGCCGATCGTGTTGATAAAAACGGAACATACCTGTATATATATATATATATATATATATATATATGTATATATATATATATATATATATATATATATATATATATATATATATATATATATATATATATATATATATATATATATATATATATATATATATATATATATATATATATATATATATATATATATATATATATATATATATATATATATATATATATATATATATATATATATATATATATATATATATATATATATATATATATATATATATATATATATATATATATATTTATATATATATATATATATATATATATATATATATATATATATATATATATATATATATATATATATATATATATATATATATATATATATATATATATTTCATTAACAAATAGTTCATTAACAAATCAAAAACCAAGAAATACAAGTCTATGAAGATACCAACCCGTTAAATACACTCCTAAAGCGCTAGAGGTTTCGCCTGACTGAATTGTGTTCCTGGCCCAGTGTGCATTACGTTGATGGACATTGGTGAGCATGCCGGAGGCATCTATTGACAGCGTTCGGACCAGCATTGACGATTTCTATTACGGGCGGATATTCGTTCGGATAAATCAGAGTGATGCCGGTACAATGCAGCGAAATTCATAGATAAAGCACAGAGATTGCCATCCATTTACAGATGAAATATTTAATAGATGAACGCGTTGAATTGGTTTGCTGTTTTATTGACAAGTGAAAACCGGCAGCTGAAGATAACACAAACTGCAAGAATAACCATGCTCTGTAAACTGAGGAAAGTGGTATCACAAAGTTGACAAAAGCAATCGATGAACATTCGCTAGATTATCTGGTGGATTCATTCATATTTCACTTCGGTACGAAATTTGTCCATGTTACTAGAATGCAGAATGAATCAGACGTCTGTTGAGTGAAATAAAAATCATCTAAAACTGCGATATGCTCTTTAAACTTTTTGTGACACAGCCTCAGTAATAATAGCATATATTTCTGGGAAAACGGGTAATTAGGGTAAATGGATCATATGAGAAACTGGCTTTCGAGTAATAATAAGTATTCGAGTAAAAGCAACATAATCCATTCAAAATGAAGTCTTTAAAGTTAAAACACGAGCATTTATCAAGCAACAAAAACAAGTCCACCCTAATTTAAGGTTTTCCGGAAAATGTTGAAACGGCTGGGGAAAGATGAAATGGGAGGTATCATAGTGAAATCTGATTATTATGCGAAACTTAACTACGGTAAGTTTGTTAACTTCAATATTTTAGGGTAGAAAAAAACTGCTAAAAATTAAGTAAATGAAAAACGGAATTTACTGCTATACCATCCATTTAATTCTACTAGAGTTTGTATCCTTTGACAGATACGCGTAGTTCGATCTCTACGGTAAGGCCGTCTTCAGTGTCGTGTACTAGACGGCCTTACAGTTGAGGTCGAAATCTGTCAAAGGATACAAGCTCTAGTTGAATTAAATGGTACAGTACTAAATTCGATTTTTCATGTACTTATAGGTATTCCACTAAACATCTCGAAGATTTATTATCATCATGCTAAAAATATTGATAACAAATCATATTGCATTTCATCTTATCTCGGAGTACCTTGAACAAAACCTCTAGAGATCCATCACAGGCTTATTTTTTCAATGGCCTCTTCTAGTGTATTGGCCCCTCATTAATGCGAATCGTTGGTTTTATTTTTCCAGTGCTTCGAAAATATGAGTATGTTGAAGCCCAATATACATGACCATGAACCATGTAATACATGACAGATAGGATTTATTTTTTCAAGAATCATTATTTATAATCCAGTCAAACCAATTCAATGCACCGTACCAATTCATCTCGTTCAATGAAACGAATGAAATGCTATACTCATTGCACCACAATTGCTCGCAAAAGCAGCGACATAAATTGCACAAGTTTTTCACTTTAGGAAAGCAAAATTTTTCAGTGACTAGACGAGCCGCATCGTCACCAACCGTCACCATTCTGATTTAACTGACGATCTCGTTTTTTTTTTCTCGCTTCTCATAGTTTCGTGATGCACTTCAATGCCAGTCAGTGTGATAAGAAAACTTCCTGAAGAGATGCCGCTTTTCCCCGTCCATCAGGCAGAACTATCGGGGAGCATCATGTCGGTGTTTGGGGCAGCCTGCCGATAACTGGGGAAAACTGAAATTGAGCAGATTCGGTTAGCAGCTTAGAATGACTTACCAGTTTCGGTTCGTTTCGTTGGAAGAATCGCTTTTCATATTCACGGAAATAAATTGCACAAAGTTGCTCGATTTCCATTAAATCTTTCGCCAAGAGGAACCTGTGAATGGAAAAGAGCATACCGTTAGTGGGAGCAGTGTTGATAGACTCACACTCAAAATCTCAATCAATATGCTCTCCCGTGAGAGCAAACTCATTAGAGATCTGCTTCGCAAATCTCACGCTTGAGATTTTGATGCAAAATCAACTCAATCAACTCAAACCGTAAAAAATGATTCAGTCGCAAAACCCGGCAAAAACTCGTGAAATCCGAATGTTGTTGTTTACGTAAGAAAGGATTACTATAATTTTACCAGACTAACAAGAAATTATTGCCGTGTGTGAGTTGATTGTGGAAATACGAGACAATGAGTCAAAATGGTGAGCCAACTCATCCATGATTTTTTGACTGCTGAGTTGCGCGATTGACAACTCACGCATGAAAAATCTCAAGCGTGAGTTGTGAGAAATTGAGTTTTTCACAACACTGAGTGGGAGGTTAGGCTTTGGGTGTATTTCAAAAGCCATCCAGCTATGGTTCAAGATATTCTGTTGACGGATTTATGATTGACAAAAGGTTTATCTGATGGCTCTTTCCAATTGAAACACTTAATTGGGCCGGAACTGATTTTAAATAGACCTTTCCCAATTTATCAGTATTAATAGTATAAAAAGCAAGAAATACATGTTTACCTTATTCTGAAATATTTTTTGTTGATATTAGTCCAAATTTTGTATTACGGTTTATAAAATTTTCCACGTCCCTAAACCCAAATTTTGAGTGTATTTTGTTTTCCGTATTCTCTCCGAAGTTTTAGATAGAAACAACCTCAGTGAACCCATGTGGCGTTTTTGTTGACAAAGTGAACGTCAAACATGATAAAAAGTATCAAAGTTCATATTTGAATCCATTTTAAATTAAAATTTAAATATGATATAGCCATTAGTTGAGCAGAAAAAATTGTCCAAGTAGTCGCATAAACGTACTTTATCGTATTATTTAATAAAAACAAGATTTTATATAAAATTTTAGGACCCTATTGCTCTTTTGTCACTTTCTATTAGAATGCACATTGGGGAAATCCGAACCCAAAGGTGGAAAATATTGATAACTTTCACAATAGAAAGATAAAAAATAAGTTTTATAGCTCATTCGTAAGGAAATTTTCTCAGGAATCGATTGGATTACCGAACAGCTCAATATAAGCGTCAATTTATATTATTAACTACTACATCTTCAATCAAAATGTGCCATATTGAAATATATGGAAGACTTTGTTTGTTTATGATCACTTTTTCAGTAGTAGGGTGCAGGCAGAGCTACTTGGGCACTTCCACGCAATTTTATTCTCATGAAATTTCTTCAGACATTAATGTGTAACTAACCTGATCCTGAGTAATTTGTTGCAATCAGAAAAAACGGCTGATGATTTCTTGATAGATTCATTTTTTATTTTTTTATTTGGTAATTTTTTTCTTTATGTGTAAAAGATCCCCAAAATCTCCTATGTTTTATGATTTAAATATTGTATCAGATACAGAATAAACAATTCAATAAATTCAATAAATAATTCAGGTAGTTTCTGAATTTGGGAGAAAAAGTTGAATTAATTACGAAAGAAATCGTGTTTAGGGGAATTGGGGCAAACATAGACAAAAAAAACTATATGCTTCCACTATCTCCTATCAATGAGGCTAACGGCAATCGATCATTTAGATCAATATCGTTTACCCCAGACCCGTAACGCGGGTAGATCACCTTTTCGTGGTGCGTTACGGGGTAAGATCTACCAATTTGAATCCTAGTCTCATCTGGTTTGTCGGGCTAGGGTAATATGTTCTGGTAATTCAAGGATTCGCGGTACAAAGTCTTTGTTTCTGAAAATTAATCTATTATACCTAGCAGATGGTTAAAGACTCGGAGTTGGTCAGTCCCGAGACTACACTTGAAGCCAAGATAACAATCATGAGTATTAACTAAACAAGGACTGTAAGTTCTGGTAATTCAAGAACTCACGTGAATTCTGATTACTAAACAAATTTTCTAGCTTGATTCGGTTTTGCTGCTAGCATAAAGCCCCTTTTTTCTAGTATTTTTCTGGGACTAAACTAAAAGCGAAACAAGGATGAGACTAGAGTTCCGTTGCATGGTCAAATATCAGTAGTACCGATTTGGTTTCTCAGAAATTTAATCGATTATGTTTGCTAAGGGGCGCGCCTTCGCTGAGATGTAAATTTCTATGAAGGGTGTAAATAGCGGGACCTTTTCATCATAGTCGATTTGCATCAATATCTGAGGAATCAAAACAAGAACTGTACAGAAATCGATGCTTTATTACCTATCAATGGAAATAGAGTAATGCGACATGCACTATTCACTAAGGATACGGGTAATGCCACAATAGATCTAAATACTGGTCGCAGTGGCGCATCCGAACAGAAAAAAAAATCGTTTACCCCAACTATCGCACATCGTTTGGAAATGTTTGGAATTTGTGATATAAGAAGGTAAATTATTCACAATATGTTGCATAGAGCATACATAATTTTCATACATATTCTACAAATTTTACTACAATTTATTTCTGCAAGCTATATTCGTGATTATTTGACTATTTTAGAATTTATTTCAGTAAAAAAACACGTTGAAAAAATTTAAAACAAAAATTCCTCTTCAAAAATATTTCATTGTACATTTGGCCCCATAATCCCCTAAATTTCCAACTTATTATAATGTTCTCTGTGAAACATTGTTGAATGGACTAGAAATGATGGATTTCATGGGAAATAATCTCCACAATAAAAAAGTTTTACTCAAAACAACATGAAAATCTAAAATTTTCAAGGAATTGGGTCAAAACGGGCACCATAGCTTATCCCAGAGGTGCACCACATGCATGAAACCATCACCAATCGATTCCTGAGAATTTCCTTTCGAATGAGCTATAAAACTTATTTTTTATCTTTCTATTGCGAAAGCTATCAATTTTTTCCACCTTTGGGTTCGGAATTCCCCAATGTGGAATGTGTCAAGACGGGTATAATATTAGAAATAAAAAGAAAATTTAGACAAATCAAATATTTTTAGTTCCCTATTACGACAAAATTACGTTGTTTTGTCAAATTTACATATTAAATCAAAATTTATATTACGGTTATTTTGAAAATTTTCCATTCTGCGGTAGCCGCCAAGATCTACCGCAGATCTGAAAATCATAGTATCAATAAACGAAACCATCTAATCAAAGTATGCTTTGAAAAATAGCTGTAAACAACAGCCATTTGCGTGGTTTCCAAGGTACCATCGCAGCCGATCGGATGATTTGTGAAATGTGACAGCTGCGGTAGCTCTTTGTTCAACCGTGGAACGTAAAATTTATCTCTAAAATTGCAAAAATCAATCTTTCAATGAGATGCTTTGGCAACCCAAAACTCACCGTTTTGATTTTCTCAAATCAAAGAAAGCCAAATAAAAGTAGTTTAAATTATGCAGTATATTCTATTAAGCGTATGCCTTGTGTTTGCGTTGAATTCTTCATTTTTTCCTGAAAACTAGAACTTTTCTGACCAGTGGACTACAACAAACTAGTACTCATTTAGCACGTTTTTTCTTACAGAGTATGTCATAATTCTGGCTGGTTAGTAGTTCAAATAACAAAAATTATAACACAATTTCATCTACACTAAACACAATTTAAACAAAAATGTTATAATTTGAACAAAAATGAAACTCATTATGTATCAAATTCAACAAGAATGTAACTCATTTTGTCATTTTGAATTATAACAAAAAATGTTATTTTCTTCAAATGAATATAAGCGCACATGAACAAACAATTGATCTCATTTTTTTTATAATAAATTGTTTTATACTTATTTTTTAAATTGAAACAAATTTGAAACAGCCTTTGTTATTATAACTGAAATTATAATTATGTTTTACAATTTCATCCATCAACTCAAAGTGCTTCTTAAAAAAAATAAACAAAATTTGTTATTTGTAATAAATCTTGATATAATTGTGCTACAATTTTATTGTACTGTTGAACATGAAACTACAAACTGTCAATTATATTTCATTAGAAGTGTTAGTAATGGAATGATGTACAAAAAACCCCATCAAAAAAGTCATTTTTTTATTATGCTCGCTTCGGAAATACCATCTTTAATCATTTCAATAAGCAAACAAATACGAAATCGACTATTCCTTGGCCACCAGCAAAGTAAAGCCTACGACCAACATCACAATAAAAATCCGGATCCGGAACAAGCATCCTAAATCATGTGACTTCACAGTAATAAATCATTGTAATATGTAAAATACCTTAGTGGCAGTGGTAGCCAATTCATTTTAAGCTCAGCTCTGAGTAGTGATCTTTCATTATGTTTTTGCATTTTTTGGTTTATTGCTGACTCATAACGGAGTCTTCGAGCTTTGCTGTTCTATCGCAATCCTCTTTAGATTTATTAGTCAGTCTTTGGGTGGTTCATGTGACTGTTTCATCACTATTATATATTTGTCCATTCATCACTATTATATATTGTTCGCTGTGCTTGTGAGAATAACAACGTTGGTTACTGTTTTTAGAGTGCCTAGGGCGGGACATGATTGTTCAAACCATCTTCTTCAAACGACCCCAAGAACCCCTAGGGGATGTGTTTTTGTTTTTTTCTGTTCAGTCAAATATCACAAATGTAAATTGTTTAAGCTCAAGCACCAAATACTGCTAGTTTTGAAAATGAATAAAAATGTAAGCAGCTGACTATTGGGTGACCACTACCCTTATCTGCGGTTTTTTATGTCTCCGGTTTGAAGTAAGAACAGTGCATGCCTCCGCTTGCGGAGGTGACCCCGGGAGGTAAAATGGAAGAACGTTACCCGTATATCTGGATGGAAGCAACGAACTCTGAGCTGCAACTACGCTGCTGATGACGGGTAATGATGGTAAAAACTTTCCTATTGAGCCGTCTATCATCGGAAAGAGTTTTGAACTATGCGTCGGTCCAACAAAAAGCGAAAAAAGTACGCGTTAAACGAGGAGGCCGACACATGGTGAGATGGTACTGAAAATGACACAACTGTTTGGAAGTCTCGGTCGTCCTTCATCCCCGACTAAACGTGAGACGCTGTGTTATCTCTGCGTACGATCTGTTGGAGAAAGACGAAGCCGAAATTGGTCGAGAAATGAGCTCACAAGGAGTTATTGCGGTTCGAAGGATCCTGAATGCCAGCAAAGTAAAAACGATAGCCATTTCAGACGTTCAGTCGAAGTGTGTATCCTGCTTATGTTAAAATTGGAGTGCTAAATTTAAAAACTCGCCCGTACTACCCGATCCCCCTCCTTTGCTTTGGTTGCTGCGAATATGGTCGTCCCCGGGTGAGCTGTATCAACCCCAAACGTTGCTACAATTGTTCTAAGGACCACGAGGAGAAAGACGTTTGTGACAATGCACCTTTCAGCAGAAATTGTGAAAAAGACCATCGGGGAAGGCTGACAATTTCATTTCGTTTCTGGAGCCAGGAAGCGAGTCGCAGCTGGAAACAGTTGCTATGCACAAGTCGCTGCCTAACCACGATTGAATTAAGATAGGATGGATGCGCTAACAGCAAAACTCGTGGAAAAGGATAAGAAGATCGAGCATCTTGAAGTGAACCTCTAAGGTTGCGTAATTAGCTGGTAATGCAGCCTGGGCACTATTGTCCTTCTGACATCAGCTAGATTGAAGAGGTACGTCTCGAGCGTCTGTTCACCAGGAGGTGCGGCTCAAACAGCGTCTGTTCTTGTATCCAGCGGCTGAGCAAGAAATCTCGATTACTTTTTCAAATCGACATAAGTAACTTCCATACGGTTTTGAGAAAATTAAATCAGAAGAATCACAACCTGTCTTCCAAAACTGTTTTAAAATGAATCGCCTTTTAAACATTTTTTCGACGTGTACATTGCTTAAATTTTGCATACAATGAGCTCGCGTTCAAAAACTATAGAGTTCCTATTATTTCACACAATAATTTTATGACAAAATGATAAGCCGTTTTATTCAGTTACTTGCGACGTTTATCTACCAGTGTAAAATCGACTCAGGTAGTGTTTTGATTTGATTCGTGGTTAAGTCACTTTGTCTCTCGATACAGCGGGCGGCGAAAGTAGTGGTTAGGTTGCGAAAGTTGAAAATCTTATTTTCGTCGTTTTGTAAATCCGAAAATTAAACGTTCTAAATGTGAAAAATCGAGTTGGTTCAGAGGGAAACGTGTCCTAGTGTTAGTTGGGACGTTAAACAGAGCTGGCACGATGGCGCTCCAGCGAGACAGAAGTGTTGGCGTAGGCCCAATAAGCCACCCGTAAAAATAACATAGGAGATAATACGACACGGAACATCGGCAAAGGCCTACGCGACGAAATAAGGATAACAATTGGAAACTTGGAACATGGAACTGCAAGTCACTTGGTTTCGCAGGTAGCGACAGGATAATCTATGATGAGCTACATCCCCGTAGCTTCGATATCGTAGCGCTGCAGGAACTTTGTTGGACTGGACAGCGGGTGGAAAAGCGGGCATCGAGCGGCTATCTTCTACCAAAGCTGTGACACCACAAATGAGCTAGGAACTGGCTTCATAGTGTTGGGCAACGCGTTATCGGGTGGCAGCCGGTCAACGCAAGGGAAACTTTTCGTCAAACGAAAAATTCATCATTGGGCTACTGGGTGTTTCGTGTTGTCCGTTGCCTTATGTTTGTGATCGTTCAGTCTGTGCAGCCTTGAGCTGAAGACTTTGTAAATTGTCTTTTAAATATATGACGGATGCACGCCGCGTGACGTGAAAATCGTTGTTGGCGACATGAACGCACAGGTAGGACGAGAAGAGATGTACAGACCGGTGATCGGGCGGAGCAGCCTGCATGCCGTATCTAACGACAACGGCCAAAGATGCGTCAACTTTGCATTCTCTCGTGGTACGGTAGTCCGATGCACCTTCTTCCCCCGAAAATGTATCCATAAGGCCACCCGGTAATCTAACCGAAAACCAAATCGACCACGTTCTAATCGACGGAAAATTCTTCTCTGACATTACCAATGTTCGCACATATGGCAGTGCGAATATAGATTCAGATCAGTATCTAGTTGCTGTATATCATTCCAAACATTCCAAACATTACATTCATTTCTTATATCTAGGTATTCTGTGTTATTAGACAACACTATCATCCTAATTTGGTAAAAAAAATCTAAGATTTTATTAACATTTTTTAACAACATATTACATTTCATTTGCCGTAGCAGTTCAGATTTTTTACAGGTGAGTTTTTTTTTATTAATTTCTTTATTAGTATCATTCCAAACATTACATTCATTTCTTATATCTAGGTGTTCTGTGTTATTAGACAACACTATCATCCTAATTTGGTAAAACAAATTTAAGATTTAATTAACATTTTGTTAATAACATATTACATTTCATTTGCCGTAGCAGTTCAGATTTTTTACAGGTGAGTAGATTTCACCTGTTTATAAGAGAAAAAAAAACGTTTTTAATATACTTAACCTAACTTAACCTAAACATACAACGCATTAATCGTGGCAATAGAAGATTGTAACGATTTTTGCCTGAAATTATTAATGATTGTATTTGACATTTGTTCCAATGTTTCAACATTGGATATTCTATGTAACTCATTGGTACTATACCAGGGAGGAAGCTTCAGAAACATTTTCAAAATTTTATTTTAAATTCTCTGCAGAGCTTTCTTCCTGGTATTACAACAGCTAGTCCATATTGGTACATACAACATGGCTGGCCTGAAAATTTGTTTGAATATCAAAAGCTTGTTCTTAAGACAAAGTTTTGATTTATATTAATAAGGGGATAGAGACATTTTACATATCTGTTACATTTGGCTTGAACGCCCTCAATGTGATTAAAGTGTGAAGTTAAATTCTTATCTAGCATGAGCCCTAGATACTTAACTTTATCTGACCAATTTATTGGAACCATGAGAGGGACAGCATGTCTACTTAAAGGTTTCAAATAAAGAGCTTTTGGTTTATGTGGGAATATTATTAGTTGAGTTTTGGAAGCATTAGGAGAAATCTTCCATTTTTGCAAGTATGAAGAAAAAACATCCAAACTTTTTTGCAATCGACTACAGATGACACGCAGGCTTCGTCCTTTGGCGGAAAGGCCTGTGTCATCCGCAAACAAAGATTTTTGACCTCCCTGAGGTAACTCAGGTGAGTTAGATGTAAAAATATTGTATAATATTGGTCCCAAAATGCTGCCTTGGGGAACACCAGCTCTTACAGGAAGTATTTCAGATCTGGAGTTCTGATAATTAACCTGAAGTGTACGATTTGACAGATAACTTTGAATTATTCTAACAATGTATGTTGGAAAATGGAAGTTTTTTAATTTTACGATCAAACCTTCATCCCAAACACTGTCGAATGCTTTTTCTATGTCTAGAAGAGCGAGACCAGTAGTATTGCCTTCAGATTTGTTGGAACGGATCAAATTTGTTACACGTAAAAGTTGATGAGTGGTCGAATGTCCATGGCGGAATCCGAACTGTTCATTGGCAAAAATTGAATTTTCGTTGATGTGGGCCATCATTCTGTTCAAATTGACCTGTTCGAAATGACGATATCTTTCAAACCATAAAAATCTGTCGGATCGTTAGACGGAGTTTATTTTCTCATAAGCGGTATGGTGCGAGATCAATTAAATAATTAAAAAAAAACTCTGTATAATTCCGTTTTATTTCTTTTAACTACTCCAAAAAAAAAAAACAAATATAATCTATTTTGTGATTAAAACTCATTTATCACTTGAAAATATGATCATACTTGACTATTTAAAGCGAAATAAAAATAAAATAAAAAAAATCATTTTGGATTTCAAAAATTCAATGTGAGAAAAACTTTTTTCTCTAAAATATGCCCAATTTGCAATGTATGGACGACTTTTAGTAAATTTAATTACGAAACTTTTTGCTTAAGGATGATCAAAATCTGGCCGTTTTTTTTATCGACTTTAAAGTTTTGAATCATTTATTGTTTCAGTGTAGAAAAGGTTTTCTATTTTTTCAATATTTTTTTCAAAAACTTCAGGAAATTTTATGACAATCCCCCATACAACACTTTTATGTAGGTCATACCGTTTTTGAGCTATACGGGTTTATAAAAAAAGTAAAAAAAAACTTTGACCCTTTCCAAATGTTAGTCTAGATCGATTCTGAAAAAAACAAAGTATGTAAAGTATCTAAGTTTCACATAGTCTTCACACCCAGAAAGTTTCATTGAATTCTGAAGGGGTGCTGCCAAACCCTTTGTCGAGTTGGCGTGAAATCCGTCCTCTGTAAAGTTTCGAAGTAAAATATCTGTTATTCAATGTTTAACAATATTTTTTACTGCTCATAAATGCATATTTGTAACATTCGACAAAAGTAGGCATTGTAGGCAGCAAAAGTAAAGTAAGTAAGGCATTGAGGGAATATAATCCCAAGTGTGTACCGTGAAACAGGGTAACTTTGGTGGTTTTTTCGAAGAAAACTTCAATATTTAGCATGCATAAGAATTAAAATTTATATATTTTAGAACAAGTACTGGCATCCTAGCTATCGATTGCAGTTGATAGATTGCTGAAAGATTTATTTTGAATGGATATATAATTTTTCATGTAATCGAAAGACGGTTTACTGTTTTGGGGTATCTTTGATAATGGAGTACAAATCGAACAAAATTGAATGAACTACGTAACATTTATAGGGCACTGTGAACCACTAGGTGTTTAACGTTATGTGCAAATTTCTGAATAAGATTACTAAAATGGTCCCAGTTTGTAAAATTGCTTTTCGCTAAGAGATTTGAGGCCATATTCAAGTTCTATGATAACTAGGCTGTCAAAGATAAGTGGCCAACTATTCAAAACTTCATTAAATTGTTTATAAGCATTTCGAACATGCTTAAATCGTATATGTTTTTGATATTCGTATATAAAGCTTCAAATGTTTTCGATTTAAATGAAAACAACTTTTATATGAAGTGTAATACTAATATTTTTTATTGTTGCCTTCGTTTTGCTCAACCGAATAACAGAAATAATGATATTTCGTTTAGTATGTGGTGGGTAACGCACTACCAATGTGCGCATTATCAAACATACCCCGTTTTACGGTATATATTATTAGTATGGGAAAAAATTAAAAAAATTTTAAGTTATCTACAGCTCAATAATACTTATTCGAGGCTGAAATTTTGTACAGTCCATATCTTATATTGGGTGAATAATCAGAAAATAAATCTGATAGAAATCTCATTGCTATTCCATTGCTAGGCCCAAGTATAATCTTAATGTGACCGTTAGGTTATTTTATTACTCCGAAACCCCAATATAATTCACCGAACAGAGTGAGTGTGTACGATTATCATATCTGATGGCATTCACGTCTGTATTAATCTTGTATTGATTGGATATTGTTGATTGGATATTGTTGATTGGATTGGATTTTATTGATTTTAGATAGATTTAAAATTGTATCCATTCGACGTGAGGTCACCACTTCTATTCACAGCAATTCCTCCATATAAGATGGTACCACTCACCAGTGTTGTGAGAAACTCAATTTCTCATAACTCACACTTGATATTTTTCATGCGCGAGTTGTCAATCACGCAACTAAGCAGTCCAAAAATCATGGATGAGTTGGCTCACCTTTTTGACTCATTGTCTCGTATTTCCACAGTTTACTCACACACGGCAAAAATTTCCTGTTCGTATGGTAAAATTATAGTAATCCTTTCTAACGTAAACAACAGCAATCGAGTTTCACGAGTTTTTGTCGGATTTCGCGACTGTATCATTTTTTTACGGTTTGAGTTGATTGAATGATTTTACATCAAAATCTCAAGCGTGAGATTTGTGAAGCAGATCGCTTATGAGTTTTCTCTCACATGAGAGCGTATTGATTGAGATTTAAGTGTGAGTCTATCAACACTGCCACTCATAGCATTTTCTCAGTTGTATTGAATTAGAATGACTTCAATGTTTTGCATAGTTACAGCCTAAATAGTTACACTTGTTGGGCCAGAAAGGTAGATTCATTAGATTCCTATACTGCTGAGAAAGCGCGATGAGAGATTGTTGGGTAGCAGCATACCACATGGAGGGTTAACTGTATCTTCCACCTTTCCCCTGATTCAGATATATATTATTTAAACAAACCTAAAATGTGTAACTAGTTGGCAAATATTGTGTTCGATGGAAATTAATGAGATGTTTGTAGATGTGGTGTGTGATTTGCAACTGGCATTGTGTCTGTTGGGTTGGGTAGGTGTATAACAACGTGGTTAGGGCACAATTGTTTCTATCTCGAACACGAGGAATAATTCTGATGTTTTGATGCTGGCCAAAGGGTAGAGCAGGTGTTTAATATAATGGCTGTTAGAGGTCATCATTGAGTGTTTTGAATTCTGTGGTTAGAATGCTTACCCACTACTGGTGTTTGTGGCATGTTCGTGTATAGTAGGGGGAATGAAGTTACGGTCCATCGTCTCATAGTCTAAGAATAACCATTTCTAATCAAAACTTAAATCCGTTGACGACCAGCGTCCTTTTTTAATGAGGCTGTAGTTTTACAGGGGAATCATAGTATGACGACATTTCAGCACAGGCTTTCAAGTAAACATGTTTTGTAAGATCATTCGTTACTTTCTAATTGTGATTTATCGTTTACGGCTAACCAACTGAGTGGAAGTTTTAATAACTATTGATAAACTAAACATTAAGAAAGGGCCCAGTTAAAAATAGTGGAGGTGCTCATAAGGTAACTAATCTGAGAAACAGGCAATGTCACAGCTGGAAAGACCGACAGAAAAAAGTAGAAAATTAATAAGGAAGAAAGTGAACATCAAAGCTAGCATAACACTGCATCATATTCTGCGTTTAATTGCACATCACTCTGCAGGATAACACGAGCCTGACGGAGAGGATTTAATGAGATACATTCCATTTCATTTTCAAATCTGCATCAAACAAGCTTTTTTCATGGTTGTTGCCCCATTATTACGGAGTGTCTGTCATGAGTGATACTGTAAATATTATTTTGCCAGTGACGTTAACAAATCGTTTCTGGAGGAGATTTCTTTTATACGTTCCCACATTAATGCTAATGGATCCCTTCCGTTGCTGTCGTGAATGGGTATGGTATTGCAAATATGCATCCGAATACATTTATCCTTCATAAATCACTCTTGCCACGTTTTATATAGGAACTATTGCGGGTGAATGTATGAAAACTTGTTTTGATTAATATATGCAATCTGGTTGAAGAGTCCTGGTCACAAAGACGTCCTTATCATTTATCACCCTTTGAGAAAATTTGCAGCATATTTTTCTTGCCACTAAACGAAAGGATCGTTCAGACAAAAAAAAGCGAGCAGAAGCTCTCAACCTTGGCGATTTTGCCCACCACATTGTTTCTGCAACACTTTGTAAATGTGATTGTGAGACTAGAAAATAATATAATTGATGATGTTTCTACGTCATCGCCCGGAAATCGATACCCAGACGGCAATTAATCGGAAAATCTTTTCCCAGACATTTATTTTCCTGATATATTCACTTAAAAGATTACTTTTTTGCTATTCCGTTGCATATCACCCTATTATTCATCAAGATGATGAACAACATAACGGCCTACTTCACCTAACTAAAGGAACAGTATTGAAAAGTGCTACTTTTCAGCATTATTAACGGAGCTGAAAAGTAGCACATTTCAGTTCTGTGTTTGGTGTCGTCAATAATATATCTTAACCTTTTCATACACGCCTGTGATAAGGCTGTAATTTTTTTGTTAGTGAACCGAATCTGGAAATTTTCGACAGATTAGTGAGTTTCCGCGAGTTTTTTTTATTTGCGAAAGGATTTTTTTCCAATTGTCTTGCAAAATAGTCTTCTATAGTATTTTTTTGTAAAAATAGTATGTTGAAGTTGCAACATTAAATTTCGCCTAAGCATCACTAGTATCACGCATGTACTTTAATATCTATTGTTATATTAGTAGAAAGTTGAAAGTCTTTTCAATACACTTCACTCGTATAATCCGGAATTTATTTGATTTTTTGAAATTTCATTTTTTTTCGATATGGAGTCTAAAACATTAAAAATGGGGTAAGATTGGGTCAAGCAAGATCAATTGTGAACGGAATCAAAATTCTACATTTTTGTCGTTTTACGGTGCCGTGTGTACTCTTTCATCATTAAGATGTGTTTATTCTTTCTAACCCGAGGAGGAACAAATAACTTACCAATAACTTATGCATACCATATTTTGGTATCATACCAAAATTAGGTATTGTTCAGTTATCAATACCTCAATTTGGTATTATAATGGTATTGAAAAAAATCTTTAAAACAATTAAAAATACTTCATTGGTATATTAGACAGCTATTGAGGTCTGCTGGAGGTATTGAACTACTATTGAAAAATTTCACTTTTATATGAAAATCCATCAAGTATTATTGAGGTATTACAATACCTGATCTAATTATCAGTTTGGTGTTCGTAGAATATGCTTGAGATATTATTTGAGGAATTTTACCTCTTATGCAGGGCTCATTCATACCGCATTCAGGTTGTAAGTATTGGAAATTATCTGGTATGGAATACCTTAGTTTGGTATTCAGAAGTTATTTTCTTCTGCTCGGGAAATACAGCATCTCTGAAGCATCAAACAAGTCTACTTGAGGATTCCGTGCATTGAATAACAATCTCAACTGTATTTATTGCGCAGCAAAATCGTAAAATTTTCCTGCCTGAAATCTTTTGATCGTGGAATGTGGCACCGAAATTCAACTATTGGCGAAGTTTTGAAATAATCACTGTTTCAGTACACCTTTGGGAAAACTGAATAGGCTTTATGGATGAGACTTTGAAGACAATTGAAGGAAAAAACACAAGAAAATTTATGTAAGCTTGACGATAAATATTGAATTTACATTTTTTGTTTCGTAGCTCTCCAACTTTTTAGTATTATCGTACGTTTAAGTGGGTTTATCATAATTGTGAAACATCTAACATGTTTTTTCGTCTAGTTTGCATCATTTTTCATGAATATTTTTCAGCTGTGAATAGTTTTGCAACCATATTTTCAAAAACAATTTATTTCAATTACAGTGACCCAATGTCACCCCATCTATGGGGTGAGATTGAGCCATTTTTCATTCACTTGTAGTGGCGTAGTGAATAAATATTTTGCTTGAATTTTTTGCACAGTTGTTAATGTACCATCAAATTACATACACACCAAAATTGAAGTTTATTGGAGTTAAATTGCAATAGTTGTTCAATAAATAATTCGTGCATATCCTTGTTTGACCCATTCTCACCCCAACGACGGTAACTAAGTTCCTATAATACAGCATGAAACACTTAAGAAGTTTATTATTATCTCATAGAAATTCGATTGTTTCAACAAAATGGACTGTTCCCATGTTTAAATTCTTGTTTAGAACTAGAAGTATATGACTGTCTGTCATCACCATAACCAACATAAATCTGGAGTTTACATTATTTTGGTGCTTATTATTGATATGGGTGCTTATTGAGCTTGAGCTTGATCTTGATTGGCCACCCGTAGTTATTGCAAATCCAGCTGCACTTACACAAAGAATCAACCAGATGACTTCTTGTGGAGTAACAGGCATCCTCATTTTGTAAGTCTAGTTTTAGGCAACAATGGCGCCTCCAAGAACATGGCCTTTTGTAACACCTATTTCCAGCACAGCCTCCCGTATCGCTACACCTGGAGATCACCTCAGCAGACTGAAAATCGCCCACGTTGTGATCGATGGACCTATCGTGGCGCCAACATTGACTCCGACCACTATCTGGTGATGATGAAACTGCGCCCAAAACTATCCGTCATCAATGATGTACGGTACCGACACCCGCCCCAGTACAATCTCGAGCGACTGAAACAACCGGATGTCGCCAATGCGTACGCGCAGCATCTTGAGGCAGCGTTGCCGAATGAGGGCGAGCTCGATAGGGCCCCTCTTGAGGACTGCTGGAGGACAGTCAAAGCATTGTCGGATATGTGAAACGGAGCTCAAGAAACGATTGGTTCAACGAAGAGTGCCAGGAGGTTTTAGAGGAGAAGAATGCAGCGCGGGCTGCAATGCTGCAGCATAGTACGCGGCAAAACGTGGAACGATACAGGCTGAAGAGGAAACACCAAACCCGCCTATTCTGGGACGAAAAGCGCCGCCTGGAATGCCAAGAGATGGAGTTGCTGTACCGTTCTCAAGAAACGCGGAAGTTCTATCAGAAGCTCAACACATCCCGCAAAGGCTTCGTGCCGCGAGCTGAGATGTGCAGGGATAAGGATGGGAGCATCTTGACGGATGGACGCGAGGTGATCGAAATGTGGAAGCAGCACTACGATAAACACCTGAATGGCGAAGAGAACACAGGCACAGAAGGTCAGGACAGCGAAAGCGAGGATGGTATCGGAGCCGAACTCATCAAGATGGGCCCGGACAGGTTGGCCGCTTGTCTGCATCGGCTGATAGTCAGAATCTGGGAAACGCTCATAAGACCGGTAGTCTTCTATGGGCATTAAACGTGGAATATGCTCGAGGAGGACTCGCAACCTCTTGAGGTTTTCGAACACCGAGTGCTAAGGACGATCTTCGGCGGCGTGCAGGAGAACGGCGTGTGGCGGCGAAGGATGAACCACGAGCTCGCTCAACTCTACGGCGAACCCAGTATCGTGAAGGTAGCTAAAGCTGGAAGGATACGCTGGACAGGGCATGTTGCAAGAATGCCAGACAACAACTCTGTAAAGATGGTGTTCGCTACAAATCCGGTCGGAACAAGAAGGCGTGGGGCGCAGCGAGTTAGATGGATTGACCAGGTGCACCAGGACCTGGAGAGCGTGGGTCACAGTCGAGGATAGAGAGAAACGGCCATGAACTGAGTGAATTGGCGAAATATTGTTGGCGAGGCTTTATGAAGATAATTGATGTAAAGCCAAATAAGTAAGTACTTTTGGTACAGATGCACCATTATAGGTGCAAAGAAGCTACATTTTTAAACAAAATAATTGTTTTGAACAGTTTTACGATTTCATGGATATTATACGATTGCTTTAATAATTTTTGACGTACACACGATTCTAAGTCACTCTATTCTACATGCAACTCAAATGCAAATGACCCATAATAGTTGATGACTCATGATAGTGGAACTACTGTACATCAATTAGTGCGAAACATGTCAAACTCACTAAAGGAGCACTTACCCTATTCTATTATCCCAGAGACAGGTGCAAAATTTACTGCAAATAGAAGATGGTCGAGTTCAGTGACAAACCAATTTGACGGTTCGGCTATAGAACCATTGGTAATTTATAACAAAGTACATCACTATGTGCTAGGGTAATCACAGAAGATCGTCAATCATTTGAACTAGACGTAAAATTCATACATCTTTGTGTTTCGATAAGAGCTTTGAGAATCACTGTCCTCTGTTAGTTATCAGTTTATCCCACTTTACACCACCCCTGAATCATTATTATCTCAATGACTCACCTAGTTTCATCTTCTTGCTCTTTGGCGGAAGCGCTCAATCTGGGAAGCATCTGCATGAACGGTAGGTCCTGCTTGATCTTGGCCTGGGGGCACCGCTGTGGAAGTACCTTGAGCGCCAGAGCACTGATAGCGTCCTTATCTCGTCTGGCCGGTACCATCGCTTTCCATTTCTTGTAGCAAAGTAACAACCGTACGTAGTCCATGATGCCAAAGGGAGTCCCGGAGCGCCTCGTCTGGCTGGCCAAGATCTGCTCAAACACCGGATACATCAATGCAACGGCTCCACTTCCGGCTAGCAAATCCATCTTTAACAGCGTGAGCGTCACAAATTCACTGTCACCGTCGAAAATGATGTACAAACTGCTCACTATCTGATTGCACTGCGCCAGAAGAACCGCCGGATTACGCTCCCCGGCGAGGGCGGAACATTTATAGCGGATGTAATCAACCAGAACATCCATCACTGTCAGTCGATATCTCCGGGTCTCGGGTGAAAGCTGTAATAGATATACAGGAGAAGGATAAATACGTAAGTCAGCGGTCAAAAAGCTATAAGTTATATCGCATGCATTTTCCATAATTATAATGAATCCTGTTATATTTATGATTTAATAGAATCGTGTACTGAGAACCATATTTTGCAAAATATGTATATATAACAAACATTGATCTACAACAATAAAAGTCTTTCTGATAGGATAATGTCTTGATTGTAATTTTCATCATACCAGCTTCAGAATTCTCCATTTTGATTAGTAGTGAAGAGTAGAAGATAAAGTCATTATTGCTGAAAACCTAAAGCTTGTCGGATAAAAGCGTAGGTACAAATTAGAACAACTTTATGCAGCTCGTTAAATTAAGAGTTAAAATGGAAAAGCAGAGAATGGAAGTGAAGCTATCTCAGTTCAATTAAACAAATACGAACCCGCAATGTAGGTGTTCTATGTGAGCGAGGAAATGGATAAGCCAGCATTTATACAGTTGTGCTAACCAACATATGGGGCTGACTGGCATTCAGACAAAGTTTATTGTTACTGCATATTTATAAGCGGTTTAATAACAATGTTGGAACCACCGTATGTCAAGAGTAACGGTGTGTATGCTGGTGGCAAGTTGTGAGCTGCCTTTAATTTCAATTAAAGCCAGTCAACGGGATCAGATTGGGGATTATTCAATTATGAAAATGTTAGTTGATGAAGCAAAAATTGAAAGTTAGGCTAGGGAATAAAAGTGCGAGGCCAATTTGCCTCGGGAACACAATCTTGATCAATGAAATTGAAAACCCAGATTAACCTCCATAGCAGTGACAGCACCTTTCTGGTGCATTTTTAATTTAATTTTATTATTTTCGACAAGCCAAACTAAAAAAGTAAGGAGTACGTAGCCATTATATCGGGTTTTGAATTATTTTAGGTCACTGAAACTGTGGCCTCTTGGTCGAGAAGTTAGCGAGAACGGCCGTTTAAGCGTATGATAAGTATCACAGGTTGTGTGTTTGATTGCAACTTTATTAACAAATATATAAATAAATGAATAAATAAAATAAAAACAGAGGTTTTTAAACATGAAACGTCTTAATGTAGAAATACTGATCGTAGAGTTGTGTACTTTCCAAAATGGCCATTTATGTTTTGATATTCTGAAAACAGACACTGCTCGATTGTTATGAAAATAACCAATTATATGGGACTGTTATATTTCATTTCATTTATTTAGTTATCATCTAAACAGATAACACTCAATCAACATTTTCACGCCTCAATATTCGGTTCGTGGCCGCATCTCTCCATCCTCGGTTCTGCCCCACGCTCGCCAAATCGATACGCACTTGAACCGCCCACCTAGTTCGCTGTACTCAACGCCTTCTTGTACCAACCGGATCCGAAGCGAACACAATTTTTGGGTTGCTGTCCGGCATTCTTCCAATATGCCCTGCCCATCGTATCCTTCCTGCTTTGGCCACCTTCTGGATACTGGGTCCGCCGTAGAGTTGAGCGAGCTCGTGGTTCATATTTCGCCACTACACACCGTTTTCCTGCACACTACCAAAGATCGTCCTAAGCACCCGACGTTTGAAGACTCCAAGTGCTTGTCGGTCCTCCTTGAGCATCGTCCACGTTTCATGCCCGTAGAAGACTATCGGCCTTATGAGCGTTTTGTACATGGTACATTTGGTGCGGGTGTGAATCTTTTTTGACCGCAGCTTCTTGTGGAGGCCATAGTGGGCCCGGCTTCTACTGATGATGCGCCTTCGTATTTCACGACTAACGTTATTGTCAGCCGTCAGCAAGAATCCAAGGTAGACGAATTCGTCGAACGTATCCCCGTTTATTGTAATATTGCGAGCCCCACCAGCTAGCATGTACTTTGTCTTGGTCGCATTCACCACCACACAAACTTTTGTTGTCTCGCGTTTCAGACGGGTATATAGGTCTGCCGCAATGTCCATATCATTCGTGAAGCAAACAAATTGACTGGATCTCGTAAAAATCGTACCCCGACTGTTGAGCCCGGCTCTCCACTTAACACCTTCCAGCGCAATATTGAACAACAGGCACGAGAGTCCATCACCTTGTCGTAGACCCCGGCAGGATTCGAACGAACTGGAATGTTCGCCTGAAACCTTCACACAATTTTGCACACCTTTCATCGTAGCTCTTATCAGTCTCGTAAGCTTCCCGGGAAATCTGTTCTCGTCCATGAGTTTCCATAGCTCTACGCGGTCGATTTATTAAGGATTTGTCGTACAGTGAAGATCTGGTCCGTTGTTGATCGGCTGTCAACGAAGTCGGCTTGATAACTTCCACGAACTGGTTTGCTACAGGTGACAGTCGACAGAAGATGATCTTGGATAGTACATTGTAAGCTCCATTTAGAATGGTGATCGCTCGAAAGATCTCAAAATCTAACTTTGCGCCTTTCTTGTAGATGGGATATATTACCCCTTCCTTCCACTCCTCCGGTAGCTGTTCTGTTTCCCAGATTGTGCTCATCAGCCAGTGCAGACAAATGGCCATCATCTCCGGGCCCATCTTGATGAGTTCAGCTCAGATACCATCCTTAGGGCTTGTTCATATATTTCATAACGCTGAAATTGGTCATTTTCAGTTGCGACCGTTTGCGACCAGATTAGTGTTAATCGCTTATGTGTCGTATTTCCAGTTTACCAAAACATAACTTGATTACCAACAAATGGTAGCTGTCAAGTATCCTAACTTTAAGTTTTAAATGTATAATCATAGTAGGTTTCTCAACAATACACGTAGAAAGCCTTTATAGTACAGCTTCTACGACTTTGTTCACTGTTTTGGTACATGAAAGTGAATGAAGCTGAAATCATGTTAAAATCACTCAACTCAATACCTGGAGGGGGAGGGGGTGAAAACCTTAGCACCTTCCCCTTTTACCAGAAGAAATGATTTGCATGTAGAACATGAATACAAATCAAATTGCATGAATTTATTACTAATTTACCGACATTCGCATTAATGACCGCCCTCCTATGTAGCTGGAACCTTTGTGCATCACCTGCAGATATACTAGATCTTTATGTTAATCTTGATTAAACATGTGATGGTTATAAACGATAAACCATGCTGTTAGCTTCTCAATTTGAATAGTTTTGTTCAATAATGAGTAAAGATATTCATTTTCATGTTTATAACTTATTCGTTGCATAGGTCAAGGCGTGTAAGCAGCACCCATTCATTACGAGCGTTGAAAATGGAAATTTTAGACCCCAGGAAGAGCCCTCGCCTCTGCGTAATGCTCTTACATTTCTTTTGACGTGCGTACTGCGATCAGAAAAAAGCACTTTCTTGACCGATTCCTTGCAGGAGTTCCACATGCATAATGATAGGCCAAGAAATTTTTTTTTCAGCAGCGAATTAGGCTTCATCATACCATCAAAGGTTTTTAGGATACATTATCTTACATTCGCTGGGCTGCAAAATGGTGAGTCGACAATCAGGAAGGAGCGACCAACACAGCTCTGGTCCTCACAAGTTCCTACCTCGCGCTTCCACGGGTCAAATGATGACAAAGACCGCCAGCTAAGGGTTGCGTACTTAGCTGGTTGTGCAGCCTGGGCACTGTTGTCCTTCTGACATCAGCTAGAGTGAGGAGATGCGTTTTGAGCGTCTGTACACCAGGAGGTGCGGCTCAAAAAGCGTCTGTTCTGGCATCCAGCGGCTGAGTATGAAACGCTGTATCACGTCAGCTACCCAAAGATGGCAGTCCCATCAACGTGATGTAGGTAGCGCGACCCCGGTAAGGTAGCATACCGAATTCATTATCCACCACGAAAAGTTGAGAAAAAAAGTAGAAACGAACGTTATTTTCGGCAATCGACCTGGCAACGAAATAAGGACTATGATTGGAAACTCGGTACCTGGAACGTCAGGACCTTAAATGAACCTGGACGAGTGAGCCTTTTGGCTCGTGAATTGCGAAAAGTTGACGTGTGCGTGGCTGCAATTCAAGAAGTGCGTTGGCAAAGATCTGGAGAACGTGAATTCAGAGCGGTAGACCCCATCGCTAACATCGCTTTCAAATACAACATCTACCAGAGCGGTGGCAATAAAGCTGAACACGGAGTCGGTTTCATAGTGATCGAGAAGCAGATGAAGCGCGTTATTAGGTGGAAACCGATCAACGAGCGGATCTGCGTATTGAGGATTCGGGGCAAGTTCTTCAACTACAGCCTGATCAACGTATATGCACCGACTAACGACAAACCCGATGACGTGAAGGACGCGTTTTACGAATGTTTCAACAAGACTTATGGAGAATGCCCAAAACATCACGTGAAAATTGTCATCGGCGACGCTAATGCGCAGGTCGGAAAAGAGGACTTCTTCCGCCCTATCATTGGTAAAGAGAGCCTTCACTCTGTTACCAACGACAACGGCCTACGTTTAGTGAACTTTGCTGCCCCCAGGGGGATGGCCATCAGTAGCACCTACTTTGCACGCAAGGATATCCGCAAGCACACCTGGCAACACCCAAATGGCGAACTTTGCAACCAAATCGACCATGTTCTGGTAGACGGCCGACATTTTTCCGATGTCATCATGTTAGAACATTCAGGGGTCCTAATATCGACTCAGACCACTATCTTGTTGTAAGCAAAATTCAAGCGCGATTATCAACCGTTTCGAGTTCTAGAAATCGACAATCGTTGCGTTTCAATATCCAACGCCTGTCAGCAGATGGTGTAGCAGCGGACTACCATCAAAAGCTCGACGAGCGGATTAGCAAAATCGACGAAAGCGTCAACCTCAGCGATCTGTGGGAGTCAGTCCACGGAGCGGTGAGCACAGTAGCGCGAGAACTGGTAGGTACTGCTCAACGGAGACCAAAGAACGGTTGGTTCGACGCGGAGTGCCAGAGAATGACGAACGAGAAGAACTTGGCTAGAAGCCGGATGCTGGTGTATGGTACCCGTCAGAGCAGAGAGCGGTACAAGGAAGCAAGGGCAGCTGAAAAACGAATCCACCGCAGAAAGAAAAAGGAGCACGAAGAGGCAGTAATTGCTCAGGCGCAAGAAGCTATGGAACAGAACAACATGCGACGGTTCTACGAGTCCGTAAATGGTGTGCGGAGAAAAACAGCGCCGTTTCCCGCCATGTGCAACGACCGCGAAGGAAACTTGCTGACGGATAAAGCAATGGTGGCCGCCAGGTGGAAAGAGTACTTCGAGTCATTGTTGAACGGAGATAATGGAAGTGGATCTGGTAGCAGAATTCAAATCGATGACGATGGACAAGCTGTGGAACCTCCAACGCTAGATGAGGTAAAAAAAAGCTTTCAATGGGCTGAAGAACAACAAGGCTGCTGGGAAGGACGAGCTCCGGCCGAACTTCTCAAACACGGAAGTGAGCAGCTGCACGAACTCCTTCACCGTATCATATCGAGGATATGGGAGGAAGAACAAATGCCTACTTGTTGGTTGGAAGGTCTCATTTCCCCTCTGTACAAGAAAGGGAGAAAGGGCATCGACTGGAGTGCGCCAATTACCGAGGGATAACACTCCTTAATTCGGCGTACAAAATCATGTCTGGAATTCTGTTCAACAGATTGAGACCGTATGAGGAGTCCTTTGTCGGCGAATACCAAGCTGGTTTTCGAGAGGGCCGATCAACGACGGATCAAATGTTTACCCTGCGTCAAATCCTAGATAAATTCCGGGAGTACAACTTGCAGACTCATCATCTATTTGTAGATTTCAAAGCAGCGTACGATTCAGTGAAGAGAAACGAGTTGTGGCAAATTATGTCCGAACATGGCTTTCCGGCGAAGCTGATTAGACTGATTCATGCAACGCTTGATGGATCGAAATCAAGTGTACGGGTGGTGTACGAAATTTCGTCATCGTTCTTAACCTTAGATGGATTGAAACAGGGTGACGATCTTTCTAACTTGCTGTTTAACATAGCGCTCGACGAAGCTATCAGGAGAGCCGGTGTGCAGAGAAGCGATACCATTATCACACGTCCCCATATGCTCCTTGGCGTTGCGGACGATATCGACATCATCGGGATTGACCGTCGGGCAGTGGAAAAGGCGTTCGTGCCTTTCAAGAGGGAGACAGCGAGGATTGGGCTCACGATCAACACCACAAAAACGAAGTACACGATAGCTGGTGGTCAACGTTGGTCCGGACGTGTTAGTGGTAGCGAAATGGTGCTAGGTGGTGTAAAGTTTGAAGTGGTGGAAGAATTTGTGTATCTTGGAACACTATTGACGTGCGATAATGATGTTACCCGCGAGGTGAAAAGACGTATTGCAGCTGCGAGTCGGGCTTTCTACGGGCTCCGTAACCAGCTGAAGTCCCTTAGCCTGCAAACGAAATCAAAACTCGCGTTATACAAGACACTGATCCTTCCGGTTGTCCTATATGGCCATGAATCATGGACATTGAAGGAAGTCGACCGGAGAGCTTTCGGGGTGTTTGAACGTAAAGTGCTGCGAACAATACTCGGCGGTAAACTAGAAAACGGCATCTGGCGGCGTCGCATGAATCACGAGTTGTATCAAGTGTATAAAGAGGTGGGTATTGTCAGGCGCATAAAACACGACAGGCTGCGTTGGGATGGTCACGTTGCCCGTATGCCGGAAGAACGACAAGCAAAGATAATATTCAACAGAGAACCCGGACGAGGCCGCCGACTTCGTGGCAGGCCGCGCACACGATGGCTTTTTGCGGGTGAGGAGGACTTAAGGGCACTTAACGTTCAGGGCGACTGGAAGCGATTGGCCCAGGACTGAGCCTAGTGGAGAAGACTCATCCATTCGGCGCAGATTCATCTTAGCGAATTGTAGCCCATGAAGCAACATTTTCGCACAATTTGAAAGTTGTTTTTGTTGATTTTATCAATTCAGTATTTTCTCTCACCAAAACCAAAGATTATGGGTGAAAAACCTGGAGATTTTTGTTATGAGAACTAATTATGAAAAATGTTTTAATAGGGGATGGACCTGGCGTAGTAGTTAGAATACACGCATCTCACGCCGAGGACCTGGGATCAAATCCCATCCCCAAAATAGTCACTACAAACATTTACTGACAACTTCCTTCGGAAGCGAAGTCCCTAGATAAACCAGCCCAGGGCTGAAATTCTCGTTAATAAATATAGAAAAAAAATGTTTTATGTGGAAGCATACAATCAATGTTATGAAAAATAAAAAAGACGTGATAATAGTTCAACACATTTAGATTGGCGGGTACATGTTGCAAAAACATGTTTTAGCAGCATTTGAGAGTAAAAAATGAAAAATTTACCTGAATTTCTATTTTATTATTTATTGTCGCCCCCCTCGACATATTTTGATGGAAAGTGACAGAAGAAAATTTCAAGATTTGTTCCGGCCTTATCAAGAGAAATAAAAATAGGAAAAGGGTTGCCCTATATCACCTATACTATTCAATTACATTATGCAAGATGTTATTGAGGGCCTTCCTTAGCCGAGTGGTTAGAGTCCGTGGCCACCAAGCAAAGCCATGCTGAAGGTGTCTGGGTTCGATTCCCGATCGGTCTAAGATCTTTGCATAATGGAAATTTCCTTGACTTCCCTGGGCATAGAATATCATCGTACATGCCACACGATATACGAATGCGAAAATGGGAACTTTGGCAAAAAAAAAGCTCTCAGTTAATAACTGTGGAAGTGCTCATTGAACACTAAGCTGAGAAGCAGGCTCTGTCCCGGTGAGGACGTAATGCCAGGAAGAAGAAGAAATGTTATTCAGAAAGCAGACGAGAATGAAGCTTTTATTTTTCAAATCGACTGGCTAAAATAATGATAGTTTATAACCAACTTAACAACTCTACCAAAGACGCCACCTTTCCTAAGTGGTCAGCACAGCTAAAAATATGTTGTTAATTTCAATTTATTTTCATGCACATATTTGGAGCATCAAAATAAACTGAAATGTCGACAAATCGCGTATTTTTCAATCGAATGCACTTTAAATTTACACCATCATGTAACATTCAAGTATCTTCAGTTGAAAATTAAACGGATGCTGTAACAATAGATGAATTTGGTTTACATTTACTATATTCTTCTGTTTACACTACATTGAAATTTAAATATTTTTATTTGTGAGGATAATAATGATAGTTCATGTGCTACTGAACAACTTTGCCATCTTTCCAAGTGATCAACCTGCAGTATCCGCAAAACAGAAGATTCAAAGTGTAACTTGGTTTAGTACGAATTGTTGACAAAATTTTGAATTTAAATTAATTTAAAGAGAATTTTTAAACAAAAAGTAGAGTAGATATGCCTTCTTTTGTTCTGCTTCCAAGCCATTGAGATGTCCATCGTAGTTATGGCTTCCACTTTTCGATCACCTCACATCACAAAATGTTTTCAACCATCGCATCTGATAGACATATACTTATTAAAAATATTTGAGACATATTTTGCAATACTCGATAAAGTCTTTCCACACTTAAAGTGGGAGGTTGATACTTCTACTAAGCTTATCACCCTCATAGAGTCTCCTTGATGAAATAGGTGGTTCCGAGGACAAAGGTAATGTCTGTGCACTCTGTGCATCACTTGAGTAATTCAACGAAAATTGCTCATGTATAGTGCATTGGCTGGTTTTAGTGGGTCGTCGTTGGTGCGGCATCTCCACACTCCCTGCGATACCTTCTTTCATAAAAAACAATACCCTCATAATAGGTGTTGTTTTATGATTTACATTAAAGGGTGTACGGAATCAAATTGCATCACTTTTAAATTGCTGTAACTTTTCATCCGTTGGACATTTTCTATGGATATTTTAGGTGTAATTAGTTCAATGTTCATTTGCTTACGATGTGAAAGTTTCACTAGCAGATGTGCAATCGTTGTGAAGATGGAGTCGGAAGAATAGCAGCGGTTCAAAAAAAAAAAAAAATGCGCACGTACCTCAAAAATTCGGATCTATTTCATCGTGCTATCAGCAGAAAGCTGGGAATGGTACATTCTATGATGTCTCATGTTTTAAATCGGAAGCCACGAACGTTTGACCATCGATCGGAAAGAAAAAAGTGGCAAAAATGGATCTTCGTATAATGTTAAGGATCACAATCGGGTAGCTCAAGCTTTGAAAAGGAATCCTAACAGTTCAGGGAGAGCCCAGTAAACACAAACTCGTATACAGTATAAGGGTACAAACATGAAGTCGATATGCCTACATGTGTCATAAGACTGCATACAAAAAGTGCGTATATCGCCTCCACCTTTGTTCTCTTTTATTATATCATATAAGATCGTGTGTATGCTGGGAGGTGTGGCGAAGAAACTGAATCTATCCAAAACTTTCGTACAAGATGTTAAAAAACGTGAAAGACTACATACATACAAAAAAGCTTATCGTGATGAACGGCAGAGCTGCCCATAAAGGCATAACTGTCCCATATGGAAAAAGTAGGCATTGAGAAAATGGCAATCTAAGTTTAAAGTTTGTCTTCTCATACAAATATTCATAATATTCTAGTACATTTCTACATACCATATTCATTGAACACAACCGCTCAGATATCTCATATGGCTTCAATTGATCAGTGAAAAACATAAACTTGTACGCAATTCCCGTTTTGCAGCTGTTGTTAGGGTGGAAAGTTCATATAAAGACTGTTATGCCTTAATTTTGCAATATGGCACTGCATCAACTTCATATTTTCCACAACATTTTCAAACAAAGTCATGATTGTAGTGAAATATACATTAAACCATGGATATTGCGACAAAAAAGGTGTTGGTTTGAAAATCAATATGGGACAGTTATGCTTTTATGGGCAAAGAATACAATAGGTAAAAAACGTGCACGGAAGCTCTACACCCAGATGTTGACGAAACCACATTGCCTCATTGTGGATGATGAGACGTATGTAAAAGCAGACTTCCGGGGATCCAGTTCTTCACTGCTCATTATAAATTCGATGTCCCTGAGGTCGTTAGAAAGCAGAATATGTCAAAGATTGTCAAAAAAAATATATGATATGGCAAGCAATTTGCTAGTGTGGAAAGCGGAGCACCCCATTCGTAAAAATTGGAACGGTCAATGGGCATGTGTACCGCTCTCCCAAAGCGTCTATTTCCTCTACTGAGGTCACACGATAGTCCTACGATTTTCAGGCCGAATTTGGCCTTGTGCCATTGCTCGAAAGAGGTTTTGAAGTGGTACAAGGCTAAGGGGGTCAATTTCGTGCCGAAGTATCTTAACCCCCGAACGCACCGGAACTGCGACCAATTGGAAAGTACTGGACCATCATGAAGCAGGCACTTCGGAAGCATCCTAACCAAATGAAGTCGGAGGAAGATATGAAGAAAAAATGGACTGCCACGCAAAAAAGTTGGTTTAAATGTTGTACAGGACCTTATGAATAAACAAACATGGGAAAATATTCATAAAGTGTTTTATTTTACTCCCTGAAAGTTTGAAGATGATTGGTTAAACGTGCTTAGAAATTCCTAATATAAAATGTTTGAAATTTTTGAAAAAAAAAACAATTTAAGGCAGAGCCACACCAATAGACAGGGAAGTGGAAATAACTTCATTATGCAAGTATATCTACTTTCTATTGCCTTTAACAATGTAGTACCGTTCGTCTAAGAATGAGCTGTGAATAGAGAAAACAAGGATGAAAGGATGTTTGCTCTCTAGTCATTTACGTGCCGCTACACCTTCTGCTTCCAACACCAGTTTGTACTATTATTGGTGTATGGCTGTGGTATTGAAACTATCACTGTCGAACTCCAGCCAAACGCGATCCACCACTAATGGTCTCAGAAGGGAAATGATGCCGCTTCACGGTTTTATTTTCGGCACGACTCATCCCCAAGTTGCTTGCTACACCTCGCCCAGACAGACGTTATTCTAATCGATGAAGATTGGTCGATTGAAGCGTCCTGCAGACTGAGTCAATATTATGATCCGTATTGAACAGACTTCCGTCTTCTGTCTACGATTGTGGGTGGATATAGCATAGCTTGTTTTAACCATTTTACAGAGCAAATATTTTCACTCAATTCATCGAGGATGATAGTAAAACGAATGGAAATTAGTTCCCAACGATTGGTCCGTACTTAAGTATTTGTTCAAATGGTTTGAACGTTATTCCATCGTCAGGTGTCGGTTGGACACAAGTTGATTTTACATAATTAAATTTAAGCTCAACGTTCCAATCAGAGAGTACTGCATAATAATAAAATCCATAAAGCTACTCATGAAATAAAAATCACTAGTCATCTTTGCTCGTTATGGATGCCATCTTCCTTGAGAAAACTTTCACGGGATGGTTGATTATAGAGTGCATGAGAAGAGGATAAAAACGAAGAATTTGTTCGAAGAAAATTTTTCTTCCATTCTAGCTTGATTGAGAGCTCTCAAAAAGTAAACAAAAACACTTAGCTTCCCCCTTTCGGACTTTACCCAAATGAAAGTACTATAAGTAGCTGTAAGTCTTGATCAATTTTTATGTTTTCCAATATTCAAGATGATGCAGCAAACGCTAAGTTGAATTAAATATTGCTGTGTGCGTTTGAAATGCAAATATCAAATGCGGGAACAGCAAACGCGGTAAGATTTTTCACAAGAAACGCGATGTCTAAGATAGATTTTTCGTGCTAGGGCGGCGGCGATTTATGTAATCGTTGCTAGGTGTCCTTTGATTATTTTGTGTTACCGCATTTAGAGGACGTTTCCTCAACATTTGCATCTCAAATGCAAACAGCAATAAATCATATATAATAAATAATCTAGATCATATCTGCCATCTAAATATTTTTTCTGCTATCAAACGGACTTTGGAGCAAGTATGCCATAGACGCAAGTAGGCCACCCCTGCATGTTATGAAAATGTGACAAAATATATTTTCTCTTTTTTATTAATTCTTTATTAGTATCATTCCAAATATTACATTCATTTCTAGGTGTTCTGTGTTAGACAGCACTATCATCCTAATTTGGCATAACAAAATTAAGCTTTTATTATTTTGTTAACAACATATTACATTTCATTTGCCGTATTAGTTACGAATGTTTATAGGTGAGTTGATTTCACCAGCTTATAAAAGAAAAAAACGCTTCAAGTTTACTTAACCTAACTTAACCTAAACGTATAACGCATTAATTGTGGCAATAGAAGATTGCAACGATTTTTGCCTGAAATTTTTAATTATTTTATTCGAAATTTGTTCCAATGTTTCAACATTGGATATTCTATGTAACTCATTAGTACTATACCAAAGAGGAAGCTAAAGCTTGTTTTTAGGACAAAGTTTAGATTTACTATTAATAAGTGGATACAGAAATCTTATATATTTGTTACATTTGGCTTGAATGCCCTCAATGTGATTTTTGAAAGTTGTATTGTTATCTAGCATGAGCCCTCGATACTCAACTTCATCTGACCAATTTATTGGAGCCTTTCTCGTCGTAACAACATGTCTACTTGAAGTTTTCAAATAAAGAGCTTTTGGTTTGTGTGGGAATATTATTATGTGAGAATAGAGACGAACGTCCCTTCTGGGTAAAGTCTGTCTAAACAAAAAAAAACATTACATTATGTGAGTTTTGGAAGCATCAGGAGAAATCTTCCATTTTTGCAAGTATGAAGAAAAAATATCCAAGCTTTTTTTGCAATCGACTACCTACAGATGACACGCAAACTTCGTCCTTTGGCGGAGAGGCCTATGTCATCCGCAAACAAGGATTTTTGACATCCCTGAGGTAACTCAGGTAAGTCAGATGTGAAAATGTTGTATAATATTGGTCCCAAAATGCTGCCTTGGGGAACACCAGCGCTTACAGGAAGTCTTTCAGACCTGGAGTTCTGATAATAAACCTGAAGTGTACGATTGGACAGATAACTTCAAATTATTCTAACAATGTATGTTGGAAAATTAAAGTTCTTTTATTTTAAAATCAAACCTACAAGCCAAACACTGTCGAATGCTTTTTCTATGTCTAGAAGAGCAAGACCAGTAGAATAGCCTTCAGATTTGTTGAAACAGATCAAATTTGTTACACGTAAAAGTTAATGAGTGGTCGAATGTTCATGGCAAAATCCGAACTGTTCATTGGCAAAAATTAAATTCAAAATAACCTTTCCAAAAAGTTTACTGATGAAGGAAAGCAAACTGATTGGACGAAGGCTAGAAGCTTCTGCAGGATTTTTGTCTGGTTTTAAAACAACAACCTTAGCATTTATCAGGAAAAAATGCTAATTGAAAACAATTGTTAAATATATCAATTAAAAATGATAAGCTTCTAAATGAGGATGCAAAAAATTCCATCATCGCCAGGAGCTTTCATATTTTTGATTTTTTTATAATAGTTCTCACTTCGTCCAAATCAATTTCACAGGCATTTTCGAAAACGTTCTCTTGATTGAGAATATTTTCGAAGTCCTGAGAGACTTGATTTTCTATTGGACTAGTAAGTCCTAAATTGAAATTGTGCGCACTTTCAAACTGCATAGCAAGTTTTTGAGCTTTTTCGCAATTAGTTAGTAATAATTTGTTTTCCTCTTTCAATGCCAGTATTGGCTTCTGATGTTTTTTTCAAGATTTTAGATAATTTCCAAAAGGGCTTAGAACAAGGGTCCAATTGAGAAATCTAATGTTCAAATTTTTGTAGGGTTTTGTTCTTCATCGTCGTAAGCGCTACTATTCGTCGTATCAAACTTTAAATGTTCCACTACGGTGGATATTCAAACTTACCTGCAACATAGATTCATTATCCAAGTGTAATTTTGTGAAAGCTGTTATGGTTTGTACACCTATACACCAAAAATGCAATAAAACTACTGTATTTCGGCAAATAACTTCAGTTCAATTATCCGCTTTGCACTTTTTCATCGAAATCGCATGGACGAACACGATTTGAGAGTAATGCTTAGCGATCGACTGAGTTACACCACTTTCCAACACAAGTTTCTTCCCGCCCCCGTGGGTGACTTACTTCGCCGGGCACTTATTTTCACTATGGAAAACCTTCGTACTTCTTCACTGAAGTATTTCATTCCAATCACACGCCGTAAATCTTCAATAAATCACTAAATTTTACGAAATTTCCTCAACCGCCACGTATAATTGAGAATGTAAACAAAAGTTTAATCCGTCGTACTGAGAAAAAAAAGCTTGTGCGCATCAATGTGTGCGCGACGCTCGATGTAAATATACGGTTTCTTTGATTGTGTTGTTTTCGCTGTACTGTGAGCAAATGCCATAATTGTACGGTCAAAAGGAATTGTGTTCATATGTTTGGGCTGAATTTTGATAACGAACAATGAATTTTAAAGGAAATTAGTATATTCCATCATGCTGAAGGAATGGAGGGAGATGCTAGTAGATCTATGTATTCTAGTAAAACATTTTATTATAGCGTTGATATGTTGTGTTTTAACCATTCAATCCACACAGTGAGCCGTAAATTGTGAGACGAATCTGGAAACTGATTGCGACGGAGTTGAAAACGATACGACGGACTGAGAATACGGTAAGATGCATTTTCTTTGCATTATTTCCAAAAAGAGATCAAGATTTATCAAAATGTTATTGTACAATGCTAAAGCCGTTTTGAGAAAGAATTGTTTGGCATCTGTTTGTGTCAGCATCATTCACTGCAATACTGGGAAAATTGCAGTTCTCACTGATCAATGCTTAATACGATGGATACTAGCACATCACCCTATCTTAATTGTGAAAAACGTTTTATTTTTTATTTCTTTCTACAAATCCTGCCATGTAATGTTCATAGCAGGATCGCGAGTGCGTTGAAATTACCTTCTCCTCACGTTTTTAAGACGGATCAAGAGTTTAAAATCATCGTCTATAATCACGGATTCAAATTTTACTTCACATTTTGGAATTGCAATGCTCCGGGCTTCAACAATGGAATTTGTTAAAGTTTCAAGAGCATTGTCAATATCAAGTTTTGTTTGTAAAGAAATGTTAACGTCAAGATTAGAGTCAATATACGTTTCATATGTATTCCAGTCGGCTCGAAAATAATTGAAAGTGGAGCTGATAGGATTGAGAATCACTTCATGGGATATTTGGAATGTAACAGGGACATGATCAGAATCAAAATCAGCAATAATAAATCATAATCAAATAATCATAATAAATCTTCGAGCTGTTTAGTAGAATACCTATAAGTAGATGAAAAAAGCGAATTTAGTACTATACCATTTAATTCCACTAGAGTTTGTATCCTTTGCCAGATACGCGTATTTCGACCTCAACTGCCGTCTTCAGTGTCGTGTACTAGACTCGACTTTTGTTGAAACTTTAAATGCTGAAAGGTACATCACGGGAACGATTAGTAGGTACCAAGTTGAATAGCCATGTATTGCCGTTGCCGTTGCACAGTGGCCGCATCCCATACAAATGCTGGCCAAAAGTACAATTCTCACTCAAAACGTTTAAAAATGCTAAATATTTGACAAAACATGAGTTTTAGAGGTAATTTGATAGAAATAGTCGCTGAAACAGAAAATCGATATTTCCGGTACCGTGGTGCATCAATACCCGGACGCTTAAGGTGCCACAAATGTTCTTACTTCAATATGAGCGTGTTGTTTCAGAAAATCCTCAGTGCAATATTGCTTGATAGATTGTTTCAAGCCAGATCTTTATAAAAGTGATGAAATTTTTGATAAAAATCATGATTTTAACACAAAAATCAATCAAATATTGAAGCATGTCTTGTCTTTAAATCCGGACACCTTAGACAAATGATGTCTTTAATTCCGGACACTTTTGGATCGAAATCCGGACAAAGGTGTTATAGCATGCAATATCCGTTAAATTTCAATGAAAATAATATTAACACGTAATTAAATAACAATCTTTAATAAACTTGATGGCCACGATTGCCCCACAATGGCAAAACCAATAACACGTTTGTAATAAAACTGGTTTGATTACCTGAGCTGAAGCACACGAAGCTTGAACTGCATTCAATGCCACTCGAACAGCTAGTATTGAAGATAAATACAATTTATCCAATAATCAATTGCATTCTGAATACTCACTACACTATCCACAGTTGTTTTTCAAATATTCACTTATTTTTTCTTTCGGGAATCTCACTTACACTAGTAAAACGGGGGTCCATTACGCAATGTCCGGATCTGAAAACACTGGCTCATAATCCCGGACAGTCTTTTTGCACACCGATAAATGTATATTTCCAATTTATTTAATAATAGTGGAGTCACCGAACTACCAAAATATCTTCCTTCGAACAGTGTTGGATAAAAATTCTATAAAGATATATTTTACCAACTTTTACTTCAAAAAAACGTTGTTCGCGCGTTCATCGATCGTTCGACTCGAGTTGAAGCTAAATCGCGACGTAATGACATCCAACATGAACAAATAATTTGTTTTTATTTTTATTAATTATTTAGCAGTGGTTACTAGATTAGAAATAAATGTAAAATGATCAGCATTGTTCAATTAACAGGGGATGAATGAAAACCAGACATATAATCAATTAATTTTAATTGTAACTAATTAATATAATTAAAGTGTCCGGATATTGGTACCGTCCGGATTTTGATTCACCACGGTACATTTGACAGAATTTGTTTAAAATAGCACATTTTTGTAATTCAATCAATGAAATCCGTTTCCAGATCAAAATCAAATGAAACGTCATTCTTTTGATGCCCATTTGAAGTTAAATATCGTGGGCAAGCTCAAGATGGTTTTTGAATCTATTCGGGAGCTTATAAAGGTAAAAAATGCGATATTTATATCAAGTATGATGGTCTAATGGGCTGATTCGTAGTGTAACTAAAAATAATTTTTCTTATCTTGGCGCAAAAAAGCGCAAGTGAAGCCATAGTACATCGAAAACTATGGAATATTTGCTACACATTGAGGGGTAATTGATCATTTTAGAGCGTTTCCCAGATATCTTGCACTACCTTTGAAAAAATGACTTATTTTTTAAGGAGCTCTATGTTACACACTTCTTGACATTCTCAAATGGTAAACATGTCAAATATGGTTTAAAATATCTTCAAAACAAAGCTTAAGGTATATTCTTTCGAATGAGACCGGTTGAGAAAGGTTTGATCATGATTTAGTACAGAAACTACAATTTCTATAGAGCAACCTTCACGAAATTTGAAGAATTCAAAAGGGTCAATTTCAGCTGACATCTCTCCAGGTCACATGCTGTGAAAAATCGAAATGTACACCGATCGATCTGAAACTTTGGGGAATTGTTATTCAATACTGAAGAAATCAAGAAAATATATTCAAGAAGGAATTTGCAAACTTTATTTTTTTGACTTTTGGCCAGCTTTGGGCCACTGTGCGTTGTCTCTGTTGAGTAGCGTCGTAGGTACCTGTTTTCAAATTTCCAGACTCTCCGCCACATTCAGTTTCCAAGGGGAAGAAACATTTCTCAAAATGTTGATATCGGCCGTCGTAATTGTATGTCCTTCTGAAAAGATATGTTCTGCCACCTTAGATTTGAAATCGCATGTCATCCCCTTGTCTATCGTCTTCTGAGCTTTTCCTATTTCCGCTAAGTGTTCCTTGAATCTAACCTCGAGAGACCGCTTTGCTTGACCAACGTAGACCTTGCTGCAGTGGGAGCAGCTGATTTTGTAAACTCCAGCCTTGTTTAGTGTGTTTACCGGATCCTTGGTAGAGCCTAACGAAGTCCTAAGTTGGTTGTGTCTGCTGTAAAATACCAAATCGATTCCGATCACTGAACCCATGAAGAGAGTCTCCATCTCATACGACGTACTTATCAGCAAACAGCTCCGCCCAAAGCTAAGGAATTTCGATGTTTGGCATTAAAATCACCAATAACAAAAAATTTTGACTTATTGCGAGACAATTTTCGCAAGTCAGTTTGGAGCAAATTAACTTGCTGTTCAGAGCATTGAAAAGGCAAATAGGCAGCTATAAAAGCAGGGCAGACAATCATCAGATTCATCACCGTCCGGTGACGAAATAAAAAAAGACATCGTCATCCAGTATAATAATTCAAGCAGGTCGTCTTCTCGTCATCGACGAAAGAATGCACAACTAACTTCGATCCAAATTCGTCAACGAGCAAATTGTTCTTCATTGCGCTTGCTACCCTTACTCAAAAGAAGAAGGCGTTCACTGTATATTCGCTAGCTTTGCACAAACCAACGAATGTCATCACATAATTACTTGTATTGGAAAGTGAACCCGCTCTCCTCATGATTCTACAACAGCTCTGTTAATACGCGCGTGGAGTTGACGATTCAAAGATCTTTTGTTTGATTCCAAACGTGTTTTGTTTTATTTATTGTTTTATTTTTTCAAAAAAATGTTCTTAATCTGTCGAAGGCACGATTCATATTTTTAGTCGGCTCAGTGCTCCCGAACGAAGATTCGCCCGTAACGAAGGAATCGTATTTGTTCGTCATGACGTCGAGCCTATATAATCGGATCTCTGCGGCAAATCGTCATCCGACGCTGGTTGAGTCTGAGTGACGATAACGATACTTCTTTTAGTTTCGTCGCCGACTTTTTCCATTTGACGGTGACGGTTGTCTGCCCTTTAAGAAAGTATATTTACTAAGCTGAACCACCTAAAGTTTCAAAATCTTTAGTTTCAAGTGACGACACCAGTTGATGTTTTATACGACTATGAATGATGATTTCAACTCCCCCAAATGTCCCATCAAGTCGATCGTTACGATAAACAAAAAAGTTAGGATCTCTTTTGAATTTAGATCCAGGTTTCAGACACGTTTCAGCTGGGGGATGCAAACAGAAAATCAACAAGCAGTCAGGCTGCTGTCGAACTAAAATTTTCATTAAAATAATCAGAGTACGCCTAGAAATCTACGGTCGTGATTTCGACACGCTAAAAATTGTTATACAATTTATGTAACACAAAGACTGCCAACTGTTAGGGACCGTCCATAAATGACGTAATATTTTTTCACCGATTTTTTATACCCCCTCCCCCCTCGTAGCAATTCGTCACAAATGCTGATACTCCCCCTTGGAAAATACGTAGCATATCAAAACAGTTTCAAATAAACATATTTCCTGTTTAAGTTACAAAATTTTGGTTTCCAGTTTCATATAGGCTAAATTGTATTGCTTTTGCTTTTGTTACCATAAATAAAAACAAGTTTACAATAAAGAAAATTGGATTGATAAAGCTAACAGTGACGAGTTAGAGTACAATATATTTTGAAATGTATTGAACAGAAATTTCGTTATATTGGAAGATTGTTTATTTAATTATTCGTTGTTAAGAAATAAATTTCAATGAAAATGATCAACATAATATATTAATTTGAAATGGATCTTTGTTATCCAAATTAAAATCCAGCAATCAGTGGCCAGATATTAGGGTTCCTAGTACCGACCCCTTTTCACGAGTACCGGTTCTACGGTACTGTAACTCTCAGTACCGGTAAAATACCGGTACTGATTTTTTTTTGTGAGTTAAGTATAAAGCGTGCAGTATTGGTATTGAAATTCATGTTTTTTTTTTCTGACGTGATGGACCTCATTAATTCAAAACTGCCCTTTTATCATCCACATTTGACCTTTCATAGAAAATTCGAAAAAATTGCCGATGTATTGTGTAATATTGTATGCGTATTTTTCAAACACGAAAAAAGCTTTTTCTGGGTCTAACCGATGCTGCTTGAATTGTTGCCAACATTTTTTTTTCGCTTTGAACAGACTCGTGATAAACGAATTATTCCGGACAATATTCTATCAATATTTGTGCCATAATTGAAACACCTTTAAATGGTTCAATTTTCCGTAAACTTTCTTTATATTTGTGCCTAGTTGTGTAGAAAGCAGAATATTCACCATCAGCAGCTTGATTTGTATTCGATGATCGATAGTTCGATAATCCTGTTAGGATCTGCTAAATTATTTCCATTCAAAAACATTACCATCAGCTTTTTTATAAATGTTCCATAACATATTTTTAACGGACACAAGATCCAAATAATTTAGAATAAACCTTGATCAACCTAAGAAATTCCTCATCAACAAACTTTACCAAACAACCAATCTAACGTACCATTTTATATGAAGAAGTTTATTGATTCAAATGATTATTATATTTTTTATCAGTACCGAAAATACCGGTACTCGATGCTTCCCAGTACCGGTACTTCGGTACCAAAAAATGGTCGGTATTACCGGTACTTTCGGTACCGGTACTCCCGGTACCAAAACCCTACCAGATATGGAAAATTTTTGCGATTATTATACAAATTATTCATCTCTATTAATACTTCAGCTGGACTTCATTGTCGGAACAATTAAATGATAAAAATAATCTTACTAACAAGTCATTAAGAAAATTGAATGACGGGGTAATTTCTATAACACTCGAATCCTTTGTCTTCATTAATATTAAGGCTGTTCGATCAAGGGCATTGATATATCAAAACAAATAGATGAATTGATTGGGTGGAAATGAATGCATAATTCAAGGAATAATCTTGTAATATCTTGTTTTAAGAGAAAAAGAGCATATTTCATTCTATTAAAGAAATGAGGCCTCAACAGAAAATATGTAAAAACTAAAACAGTTGACTTTATGTCTTGTTAACAAATGGGAAAACAATGTTCTCCAAGTTGTTAAAGAATTGATGTTTAATTAATTTATTGAACTTTAATTTTTTTTTTATTTAAAAAATCATTAAATTAGACACGAATATAATATAATATTCACATAATTATTTAAAGCTTAATAGAATTTGTTTGATTGTAATTACCAAGAAAATCTAAAATTTCATAGATTTTTTTCAATCTTGTCATATGACTCTTTTGAAGCTCAATCATCATTTTATAACCCAAGTCTATAAGTCAACAAAAAAAAGTTCAATAAAAATAATTGTATGCCATTTTTTTCAGCGCCTTTTTTCACCGACATGATTCAAAATGCTACGTCCACTAGCTAGGACCCCTCCCTCCCCCTCGTCACACATCGTCACAAATTCGCGAAGCCCCCCCTCCCCCCTAAAAAGCTACGTCATTTATGGACGACCCCTTATAGAATTGTTGTGCTTGGTCCAAATCATGCATAAGTCTCCAATTACTGCCCAAAATATGTTTCTAACTAACATACAATCTAATCTAATCTAATCTGAGTGCTAATCTAAGTGCTTGCACAGCCAGTATTGAAAAGCATCCTGGAAATACTGGAAATAATTCTTGTATTATGTCGACATTAATATTTGCAGCATATCGTTAATATGTTACAAATATTAAAATGGCCAGGCCTACTGTGCAGACATGGGGTGGAAGATAATTAAAAAAAACACGACTATCAGATTATTCACGAATGAATAACATGATGAGCGAAAAATTTTCAATTTTAGAAGAGAAGAAACGGGGACAACCGTACCAACCGTTTCATTTAGAGGGAAAATGTAAAATTGTTGTAGCTAAAATAATTAATGTAGACTCCATTGGTGTTTGGACTGCTTTCCTTGGGATGGGACACAGGAATTTCTTCCATATGTCCTGGCCCTGAAGCCTTGGCTTAAGTGCCTTAACTCGCTCTCTGAAACGAAAACAAAAGTAAATCTGATCCCTCTCCCATTTATGAGGTATAGGATAAATGTATGTAAAATCCCAAATGTTGAACGAAAAGAATAAATTGGAAACTCCTCACCAAAGTTGCAGCTCAGCATGTATCCATAAGCCACAGCAGTAGCACAATTCAGCAGCAAATTGATATAAGAATTTTGACATATTTTAGTAGGGTTTTCTAGCAAACACAATTTTAAATTTTCACAAAACGAACACTATCCTCTCGTAAGCATCACTCATCACAGCAACTCATCACATTTAAATAAAGAAGCAATCTTCCAAATGTCAACCAACACACCATCACCTTGGTAACACATGATGTACCCGACCATCCGCATGTATTTTTTCACCCTCCGGTCGGCAGCGGAAAACATTTTCAATTCCCAATGCTTTTAACGAAAAGCGACTGATTGTATCTTTCATCTAAAGATTTCTCCAAATATCACTATTTCCTGTTTGTACTTATCATTAAACTGGAACGATATTCCGAACTACAACACACGCGACAACCATAACTTTAGAATGAATTTTTAACTCGAATTGTATATTTAGCGCTAAGTTTCATCAATAATACCAAGTATTATAAAGTACGGCCACTTGCATTGGTAAAACACTGAAATTCGCGAGAAAACTTCCGGGAATTAAATAATCATCATCATCAGCACTAATTCGGATCAGTCGAAATTTGGATGACCGCGAAACGCGATGCGGCACGGAGAAAAAGCACAAGAGCAGCATATGTTTCTAACTAACATACGGCCAGAAACTTTCTGATTTAGTCTATTCATTGGGTTCATTTCCTGCATTGAGCTGATGGAGCTTTGTGTGAAGTATTTTAGGTGTGCATTTTGAATGTGGTTTCCTACGAGACAAGCAAATACACAACGGTTAGCATTCATGGAAAAGATTGTGTTCAATTTGAACAACCTAAATCTTCGAGCTCGCACCCCCTTTCCGAGTAGGAACAAATAACTAACCAATAACTTATGCATACCATATTTTGGTATCATACCAAAATTAGGTATTGTTCAGTTGTCAATCCCCAATTTGGTACAAAAATACTTCATTGAGGTATAAGACAGCTATTGAGGTCTGCTGGAGGTATTGAACTACTATTGAAAAATTTCACTTTTATATGAAAATCCATCAAGTATTATTGAGGTTTTACAATACCTGATCTATTTATCAGTTTGGTATTCGTAGAATATGCTTGAGATATTTTTTGCGGCATTTTACCTCTTATGCAGGGCTCATTCATACCTCATTCAGGTTGTAAGTATTGGAAATTATCTGGTATGGAATACCTTAGCTTGGTATTCAGAAGTTATTTTCTTCTGCTCGGGTAGCGATTCAGTAATAACTGCTATATGCACGTTATTAGCTGTAAGAAAATTAAACAGCTCGTCCTCTTTACCATTCAGAGAACGAGCATTCCAATTTAAAATATTTAAATTATTATTTGGATCCATTAGAAAAACGTAATCCAATAACAATTTGATTTGTAAATTTTACACCTACTTGGAATGCTTCAGTCATAGTGGTGGCATTGAACATTGCATCAATCATTAGATTCAATTGTTCAGTTAGAAAATTAAAATCTGAGGCAGACATATCACTTGAAGTGGGTACTTTTGATGATTTTCCGTTAGAATTTTTGGTAGACGAAGAGGCGGAGTAGATAAAACCTGTGGCGGTAGGGTTTTTTTCCATTTGATTTGAAACAAGTAGAATGGGTACCCATAGTACGAATAGGGGAGGAGTTCAAATTTCCTACTACGATATTGGCAAAGGATTTTCCGTGGGTAGATACATTCGAAATTAAAAGATTCGAACGGCTACCTGACGAATTAAAATTAATTTGTGAATGAGCATGATTATTATCTTCCTGGTGGGTGTGATTCCTAATCAAGCGATCGTTAACTGAAAAATGAGTATTATTGGATACTATACCATGAAAATTTCGGAAACGACCGTTATGGTAACGGATATTATCTTTCATCTGCCTGGCACGAACCTCAACGGCTTTCCTGCGTAAAGGTCTATCCCAAAAAAATTGACTTATGATTGGCCCCGCAATTCGAGTATATAAACTTGGTGGTATTTTCATTCACGTCCTTAGCGTGAGAAAAACCTCCGCAAATCATGCATTTAGCATTCATGCGACAATTTTTTGTACCATGACCCCACTTTTGGCACCGACGGCACTGAGTGGGGTTCTGGTAATTGCTTCCAGGTTTCTGGAAATGTTCCCACGTCACACGGACATCGAACATAAGTTTTGCTTTTTCTAAAGCTTTAATATTATTTAGTTCTTTTTTGTTAAAGTGAACTAAATAATATTCTTGAGAAAGCCCTTTCCGAACAATGCCAGATTGGGTTCTTTTTTTCATAATGATTACTTGGACTGGGGAAAATCCAAGTAAATCATTTATTCCATTTTTGATCTCTTCAGGTGATTTATAGTCACTTGAGAGACCTTTCAAGACAACTTTGAACAAACGTTCAGTTTTGTCGTCATAAGTAAAAAATTTGTGCTTCTTCTCTTCAAGATGTTTGAGAAAAAGTTCGCGATCTTTAAGAGTTTCCGGCAAAACGTGACAGTCTCCTTTCTTTGCGATTTGGAAAGAAACCTTGATTCCCTTAATGGAGTTCAAGATCTCGTGTCTAAATCCACCAAATTCGGAACAACTGACCACGATAGGTGGCACTCTTTGCTTCCTCACTTGAATCAAAGAGCCTGAGCTAGAGGCTGCTTCGATTTGGTGTTCGGAAAATTTGTCTAGAACTTCGAACTGATTGCTCATTTTGATATAATTATCAACATTATCCATTTCACCCTTGGAAGAAAGTTCGCATCCCGAACAAACGTCCTTTCTTCCATTCTTGTCACGTTTAGTAACAGTTTTAAATCCCACTTTTTTGGAAGGAAGTTGTGAATTCAGAGATTCACCCTTCCTTTTGTTTGTATTGCAACCATGTTTAGTGAATAAACGAAACAAGACGTGACCTTCGAGAGGTTTTTTTTTTCCAAGACGGTGTCCAAGAAGGATTACCACCGCTTGTTTTCGCCAACGGGTCCAACGAAAAATCGAAGGCACGGGTCTAAACAAGGATCGTAAAGGGATCAATAATAGAAAAAATAGTACTGTTGAAAAGTACCGTTTTTAATTTTAGCCTGAAAAGCACTGGTCTTTAGCACTGAAAAGTACTGTTTTATTGCTTTAGGTAGTTTTTAAAAAAACTTCCAAGAGCAGAGAGAATTCGTGTACGCACAGCACTGTTCAATCGTGGTTTTTGTTTTTATCTCCCCTATTCTTTATCCACTATCACCTTTATCAACGATCTTTAATGCAGACTAGACCGTCAACCGTGTGGTTTTCTGTACAGGAGCCAAAAGGCTTACACTGCCAGGTTCATTTAAGATCATGACGTTTCAGGTACCGAGTTTCCAATCATAGTTCTTATTTCGTTGCCGAAAAAACGTTCGTTTCTTTTTCTTTTTCCATTTTCCGTGGTGGTTAATGAATTCGGTATGCTACCTTGGGGCCTTCCTTAGTCGAGTGATTAGAATCCGTGGCTAGAAAGCAAAGCCATGCTGGTTCGATTCCCGGTAGGTCCAGGATCTTTTCGTAATGGAAATTTCCTTGACTTTCCCGGGCATAGAGTATCATCGTACCTGCCACACGATATACGAATGCGAAAATGGCAATTTAGGCAAAGAATGCTCTCAGTTAATAACCGTGGAAGTGCTCATAAAAACACTAGGCTGAGAAGCCGGCTTTATCCCAGTGGGGACGTTAATGCCAATAAGAAGAAGAAGAATGCTACCTTACCGAGGTCTGATCATGTTGATGGGTCTGCCATCTTAGATGTAGCTGACGTGATACAGCATTTCATACTCATCCACAAACTCGACCTCAATGAAATTATGATATTTGTTCACATATATCATGTTAAATAGTTTCAAAACAAGGTTACATAATCATTTTTGCTGAATTTTTGCTTTACGTTTAGATAAGGGTAATTTTAGCGACGATTGAAGTGTAGATTTGAATCATAAAAATCAAAATATTTTAACACTTTCATAACCTTGTCAGAAATGTTTACGATGCTTGTCAAGTACGTGATTAATGATACTGGTTTTCAATAGGGTTTTAATTGATTTTTAAGGAAAAGAAACTTTTAAAAGCAGATTTTGTTAGGAAACTTGATGGCTGATATACAGCCATAATTCAATAAACTCGAAATTCTAGAAATATAACCTAAGCCGAAAAAAAATGTTTTCCTTTCTAATCCCTTCCTGCGCTTTTCTATGAAAATTGCCTATATAATCACATTACATTTTACACATAAATGCGACCGTTTGCTGCCAGATTGATGGTAAACATCTAAGTGAGTTTATGCAATTTACCCAAACAAAACTTGATATATAGCAAATGGTAGCTGTAAAGTAACATCATTTTGAGTTTTCAGTATATAATCAAAGCAAGCTATTCCATAACACTGTTCGACAAAAAAAAAATGGATGGATCAGGGACGCGTTTATACGGGTCTTGAAGGGCAAGAAAAGTGTAGAAAAATGCCGTTTTCATATGATTTGCAGCACCCTTGGATTATTTTTTGACAAAGTTTGAAAATTTGGCATTTTTAATCACAAAAAGTGTAATAACCAAATATCAATATCTTTTGAAATTAAATTGTTCAATCATCGAGTTTGACAAATCAATATTTTTAGCACTGGATAAGGATGTGCACCATATAAATACCGTTATTTCGGGTGAAATTGATCATTTTTCACGGTTTTCCTAGTCTGTTTTCTGTAATGTTAACAATGCCAAACAACTAAATGTAGGAAAACAAGTACAAAGGTGAGCCTCATCGACTCATGTACCGAAATTTTCTAACAAATGTCATGTTAGTGTTAACAAATATCTCTAAGATAAAAAATCAGGGGATCTCATTTCGGGGTGAAATTGATCACTTGTCAATGCCATTATTGTTAGTTTTCAAAACAACTCAACATGATAAATTTGAGCTCCCTGAATCCGAATAAGCTTGTCAAAATCTTATCTATGCAATATTTATATAAATGACGAATAGTTAAATTTCAAGAATTACACGGAAAACGTCTAAATGTATGCAATTTCCTAAGGAAATCAATGATATCTAACAGAAATTTAATTATTTCAACCATTTGAGCTAATTGGTACTAGTTTTGATGATGAAATCTGGTTTGCGGATATATCTCAAGCATTCTCACAAAATTTCAGGTTTATACTATGTTCAAATCCTTGCTTAGAAATAGAAGTTTGTAGGTGTTTGTCAATACTGTACCGTGCATGATTTTGAAATTTTACATTATTTTCATAGTAATAAACATTCTTCAACGCAAAAAACTTCACAACACACAATTCGACAATAGTTACGACAAACAACGTTCATTTACTGCAGCTTACATTAATATTTGTGCTCCATTACGCATAAATAAAATCGTATGATACGATGATCAATTTCACCCTTCTGATCAATTACACCCGATTTTACGGTACTACTTTTTTTCTATTTCACAAATCTGCTTCATTATATAATAGTTATTGTAGATTCAAGAAGACGCTTGATTAGGATTTGATTCTTTGCTCCATTAGATAAAGTAATTAGCAATGCAATCCAGTAACATTTGAGTTGAATAAGACTACGACTTCGGAAAATTGTTGTGTCTGTTATGTTTATATGGGCTGGTCGGTCTCATAAACTCTCAGCAGAAATACAAAATTCATATAGGTTGGACACTGACATGTAAGTGGTCTTACATGCGCTAGCTAGTTTATCAAGAGACCGTGTCTGTAAAAAAATGTGATAACATTGTTATTTGCGATTTCTAAATATTTTGAAAGGTACTCATTAAGAATAGATTACCAATCGTGAGATTCATTTTTATCAGAATATCCCATGAAAAGTTACAGAATGATTGTACCCCGTTTGGCATAAAGTCGTTTGGCATAAGGTCGTTTGGCATAACGCCGTTTGGCATAAAGTCGTTTGGCATAATGGTCGTTTGGCATAATGGCCGTTTGGCATAATGGCCATTTGGCATAATGGCCATTTGGCATAATGGCCGTTTGGCATAATGATTAGAAATAATATCGGAATTTTTAAAGTTTTACCGAGATCAACACCATTGAACCCATAGCAAAAAATTTTGGTGGGTTCTCAAGAAGCGTGGTGTTCGTTCAGAGATTTTCCAAAATTGTTGTGACATTAGAGAGCATTACTAAATTAAACTCGTGACGGATCTTTTCGGAATAATAATATTTTTTACATTCTAGAATATAGAGTATATTTTCTAGCTTGTCGCGATATACATATTTGAAAATAGTAAATTGGCAAAGAAAGTTCGCAGTTATTAATAAATGGAACGCTCATAGAATATTTTGCTGCAGATCAAGCTCTGTCCCAGTTTGGACTTAACACTTGATGAAAATTACTTGATAAAAGAAGGGAAAATTTATTTGCAAAATATTTAAAGATCCAATCCAAAGATTTATTACTGCAGAATCATCCAAAAATAGCCTATATGCGAGAACATATTATTTTTCGTTTTAAATATTTAAGGCTCTAACGCCAAAAGTATCTTCTCACAGCATAACTCAAATGAACAACACATTTTTAAAAGAAAATATTTTTGGCAAAACTTTTTAACAATTCAATATAAATGTTTTTTTCGGAAGTGTACAACAAAAACACAATTTATTATCGAAAAAAGGGAATATTCGTTATTGCGATAATATTTTTTCCAGCATATTTCGGAAGGAGATCATGCGTTTGCAAAAAAAAAAAAAAAAACAAAATATGTTGAATATTGGCAGGTTCTAAAGTAATTATCATTATAACAGCATGAATCGGTAAACCAGCAAAATATAAAAATGGTTAACATTTAGCTTTACATAATAATTCTATTGAAAACAGTATAAATAAAAAGAACAGCATATTTTTAAAAGAAGGCAACATTTATTATTAAAACAATAGAAGATTGGACGCCAAAAATTATTGCAGCATAATAAAACGAAAAGACATCAACAATTGCGTTCAGAATCATCGAAGTGATTGTGCTACCTTTCTCCGAATGCCAGTTTCTCGAATGACCGTTTTCCCCGAATGCTAATTCCCCAAATGACCAGATTCCTCGAAAAGTGGTGCAGTTTAAACAGGTGCTATAATAGTCTTCAGTGGCTGTATAGTGAACGAGAAAGAACGATAAGCAATCAAAAGAAGGAGGAATTCTGTCATTCTCGGCTATACACATGTTGGCAAAAAGACTGAGGATGGTAGAACTCGAAAGAACCGCCAATTACATAAAGAAGGGTGCATATTAGATGGCCAGTTCGTTCACCACCTTGAAATGTAGAAAGTTACAACAATTATGAGTGCTAAAAACTTTTCGGGGAAATGGGCTAATCGGAGAAACGGGATATTTGGGGAACTGACATTCGAGGAATTGGCGTTCGGTTATACGACATTCGGGGAACCGACATTCAGGGAAAAGTAGCACAACCCATCGAAGCACTACAGTAATCGATTTCTGTTTTCGCTGATAACTTGAGCAGATCAATGTTATCGATTGCCACCATTTTGTCATTTGGAAACAATAAATATTTAAAAAATATAGCTCCAAAGAACAGCCTATATATAAAAGAAGGTATAATCTATTTTAATTTTAAATCAACAGTTTTTATATTTATAATTATGGTTACATCATATTTAGAAAGAAAACAGAACGTTTGAAAAAAAAAAATAAATTTGTGCTAAATATATTGAAATCTTCAGTGCAAACATTTATTCCAATAGCGAAACTCGAAAGAAAAATTTATATTTGAAAGGAGGGTAATTTCTGGATAAATAATAAAATACTATTGGCAATATCTTTCTTAATATGTTTAAGTTCATTCAAGAGCATATGATTGTTGAATAAAGTGTCACTTTGTGTCAATTGACTCCAAAACAAGCTTGATGTCATCAGAAAGATTCAATGGAAACGTAAAAACGAATATCATTTTAAGAAATTCTTGGTTTCAGACTCATTATGCCAAACGACTATTATGCCAAACGACCATTATGCCAAACGACCGTTATGCCAAACGACTTTATGCCAAATGACTATTATGCCAAACGACTTTATGCCAAACGGCTTTATGCCAAACGACTTTATGCCAAATGACCTACCACCTTACAGAATAACATAAAATAGCATCAAATAATTCAGTACTCAACATTGTCACATTTTTTGCGAAAGCTCTTTTTGATTCAGTTTGTGCATACTATTCATTTTTGAAAACTGATTTAGTGGTATCATGCCTGCTTCTTACTTGTAAGATGAAACAATTTCTGGTTAAACCATTCCCGATATTTTTTTTGGTTCTACTTTTCACATATTTTTTGGCAATTTTAATTAAACTTTCAGTTTTGAGGTTCAGATTAAATTTCACAAATAATTTTGATGTATACTAAAACCTCAATTTACGAAGTCTTCTTTTACGCTACCTCAATTTAAGTCACTTCTTTTTCGCAGTAAACTCAATTTACTTCACTTTTTTAACGCAGTGCGTAAATTGAGTTTTGATAATTCTGTGGGAAATTATTGTCCTCCGGTTGGGGAAAACCGTTGGAAACCCATACAATTTGGGTATTTTCGGAATGAGCACGATGAGGGGATGACGAAAATCAATGTCCGACGCCATTTTGGAATCCAAGATGGCGACCTCTGGTTGGGTAAAACCGTTGGAAACCCATACAATATGGGTATTTTCGGAATGGGCACGATGAAGGGATGACGAAAATCGATGTCCGACGCCATTTTGGAATCCATGATGGCGACCTCTGGTTTGGGAAAACCGCAAATATGGACAGTAAGAGGCCTTTGCAATATTGAAGAACTATCTATTGATGATTGGTTACGCTTGTATATCCTAATGCCCATATTTGATAGAGATCTTAGAGGACTACGGACATCCGCACAAATTCATACAATACACCGTTTACCCACAGGAATAATAAGGGACCTTTGGAGTATTTGAAAATTATATTCTAATCACTTATTATGGCCGTAGATCCAAAGGCTTTTATTCAATGGAGTCCTTGGAGCACCAAAAACATCCGTATAAATCAATAAAACATTCCGTCAACTTGAATTAATGGTTAAGAGACTGTGCCATATTTGAAAACTACCTATAGACCATTGATCACGTTTGTAGATTCAAAGGCTTATATTCAATGAAGTCCTTGGATGACCTAGGATATCGGTACGAATTATAACAATACTCATTTTACTGCTACATATAGATAAGGACCTGTGCCTTATCAAAAAAGCATATATTGATAAACGGTTACGCTTGTAGATCCTAAAACCTATATTCGATATAGATTTTGGATGACCTAGGACATCCGCTCAAATTATTACAATACACCGTTTACTCACATGAATGGTTAGGGTCCTGTGGAGCTATTGAAAAGTAACCTCTAATCTTTTATTACGGCCTTAGATCCCAAGGCCTATATTCAATGGAGTCCTTGGAGGACCTAGGACATCGGCACAAATTATAAAAATACTCATTTTACTTCTATGAATGGATAAGAGCCTGTGCCATATTAAAAAACATCAAAGGATCGCTAAATATGCCAGTAAATTGCAGGTATATATTCCAGAAAGTTTTTGGATGAACTATAAAACCTGTTATACTCACTTAATTACCAAAACTTGGATCTGACAATACAAACGCTTCTTAAAAATATAAAAATCTTCTAGGGTCCAGTATTGTGAGCCATTCTTCTACATAGAAGTGATAAATTGATCTCCGTTAACTCATGTAGAATCATATGCCCAAACTCCAAAGAGTTCTTGGAAGACCTTAACTTGCACATATTCTAGCCTGATTCAGAACCCAATGTATTAATAATATGTTAATGGTGCTAAAAGAGCACATTTTTTCAAAATAATATAAATTAATTTCATACAAGTAGACTCCAAACGGCAAAACCTCGTTTTACGAACTGAGCTCCTACGTTTTACGCACTGATTCAATTTACGCACCAACTTAATTTACGCACCCCCGATCTAGTTCGTAAATTGAGGTTATAGTGTAATCTAAATGAGTAAATGAGTTTTTATATGTCTTCATGTATAAAGAATCAAAAACAGACATTATGTGAAGTTTCGCAAAATTGTTTATCATAAATGTATGGCTAAATTGTTCCTTCACTCAATCGAGAAGTATTTAACTTGTTTAGATGATATGAGAATGGGGTTCATAAATAGACACGTTTGGCCCCATATGGGAAACTAGTTTAAAATTAACCTTAATGGTCGACTTCTTTATGTTTCCAATATGCTTACAGCTAAACCCATTGAAGAAAACATCCCATTGAACAAGAAACTAACACATATAGAAGAAACTAACACTCCATTTGAAAGTTTGATTAAAATTGCCGAAAAAAATGTGAAATGTAGAACTAAAAAATAAAAAAATATCGGAAATGGTTTAACCAGAAATTGTTTCATCGTAAAAGTAAGAAGCAGGCATGTTAACACTAAATCAGTTTTCACAAATGATTAGTATTGAGCACAAACTGAATCAAAAAGAGCTCATGCCTGCCTAAGCGGCTGTCAAGTGGTGTTTCAAAATATGTGAAAATGTTGGATCCCACGATAGGTAATCTTTTTTTTTAATGAGTACTTATCAAAATCTTTGGAAATCACAAATCACAATATTATAACATTTTTCACAGATTTTGCCATCGGCTCCTGATAAACCGACTAGCTCATGTAAGGCCACTTACATGTCAATGTCCAACCTAATTTTGTATTTCTGCTGAGAATTTATTAGACCAACCAGCCCATATAAACATAACAGACACAACAATTTTCCGTAGTCGTATTCTTGTCATTCAAAAATGTTACTGGATTGCATTGCTCATTGCTTTATCTAATGGAGCAAAGAATCAATTTCTAATCAAGCGTCTTCTTGAACCTATAACAACTATTATATAATGAAGCAGATTTGTGAAATAGAGAAAAAAGTAGTATTTATAAGGTGCTCATCCTCATATGCTTGTTTAATGATCATTAACATTCCAAACTCATGTATAAAATTGTTGCCAATATTTTTCTGAAATGGTGCATGTTTCCCGAAAGTCATCCAGTGCTAAAAAATATTGGTTTGACAAATTCAATGATTGAATAATTTAATTTCAAAAGATATTGATATTTTGATTATTACAGTTTTTGTGATTAAAAATGCCAAATTTTCAAACTTTGTCAAAAAATAATCCAAGGGTGGTGCAAATCATTTGAAAATGGCCTCTTTGTACACTTTTCTTGCACTTTAAGACCCATATAAACGCGTCCCTGATCCATCCAAAAAAAACTGTCGAACAGTTATACAGTTTCTGCGACTTTGTTCACTATTCTTGTATATGTAGGTGAATAACGCTGAAATCATATCAATGTCACTTAAGAGGATTAAAGATCGCAGCCACAGCTCTAATTTTTAAGAGCACAAGTTTTGAGAACCAAACAGTACTTCGCGTTAAAAATTTATTCCATTGATCACCAGCAATTTGATCGATTTTCAACGCGAACGGTTGTCAGATTTGTGAGGAAGTAATGAAGAGTATTTGAATTGACAAGCAGGCTTTGAAAAATATGAGTTTAAAAACCAAGAATTAAACTACTGTCAGTTATTGGTCTAATCTTGGCACAGTGGTTTTTGAGTTAAATGAACTTAGTAAAGTAAAGAAATGACTTCGTACCATCAGTGCACCTTATCACGCTCATTTAGAACAAGCTATGTAAATGTTTATGATAATTTTAATTATGATTTTAATAACTACTAAGTCGATGCATTTTATTATTATGTTACAATGTAGATCAAAGCATAGGCAATCAGCGACAAATTATAGGGGATTTGAAAAACTTTCATGAACAATATTTTGCTGCATCTAAGTGTTCCTATTTCCGCTCAAGGTTAACAGATTTCATGACAAACATACTGAAACGTGCATTATTTCAAATTTTGTGTTAAACCTGATATTTTTATGGTCAAACCATAGCTACGACAGCAACAAAGAAAGCTGTATAGGGGAAGTGGTGGTAAAATGAACAGGGGTGGTAAAATGAACACCTTGCCTTGTATCGAGAAAAAAACAAATTTCGATAAATTTTTATCACACACGGACGATTTAAAGCATAAATGTTGATACGTAGGTCAATTGAAGTGAAAATATCAACGAAAACTAAGATTTAAGAAAACCACGTTTGAAAATTAGAACTGACGTAACTTTTAGCTCGGAAGACTTGAGGTTTTTTAGTGAGGTGAGTATCGTTATGATACGAGGTAAAATCTGATACCTTTAGAATTCTCTTTGAATGGGTTACAATCATTAATGGATATATTTTCGGTGAAGCAATAAAAATTTTCAGAAATATTTGTTTTGCTTGCGTTTTTTTGAATGATGTTCATTTTACCACCAACAGCTGTTCATTTTACCTACATAGTGCAGGTAAAATGAACATTTCCATCGTTTTTTGCTAGCGACAAAAATATGTGAAAATTCAGCAATTTTAGTCTGAATTCGTGTTACTGCTATAGATAACATCCCTGTTTTTGATGTTGTAGGATAGAATTATACAAATTCCTCGTTTTTCTATCAGAAACAAGATGATTTCCTGAAGGTGTTCATTTTACCACCCCTTCCCCTACAGTTGTGAGCGATTATAGAAGGTATGAGCGCTGATGCTCTGAAGGTATTTGGACAAATTTAAAATAAAATTTTGAACTAATTATGTATGAAATAAGCTTATTTCGTACACTGCTAATAAAAAGATAAATAAAACACTAATATTAATTGAAAAAGAGTAGAAAGAGTGAGTAATGTGAAGAAGTAATGAAGAGTAATTGAATTGACAAGCAGGCTTAGAAAAATATGAGTTTTAAAACCAAGAAACAAACTACTGTCAGTTATTGGTCTAATCTAAGCTTGCATAGACGCTTTCAAGAAAACGGTTTGAAGTTACTACAAGATTCTCCAGACTTGCACTTGAAAATTCGAAGTTTGGCTTCGTTTCATAATCACCTTAAGTCAGTATGAGGATGCGAGGGAGTGTTTTTTTTTTTTCACATGTAGAACCCGAATACGAATCAAATTGCATGGATTTTTGACAAATTTATTCGTATTAATGACTGCCCTTCTATGTAGCTGGAACCACTGTGGGCTGGACGCCAGAACAGACGCTGTTTGAGCCGCACCTCCTGATGAACAAACGCTCGGAACGTACCATCCACACTCTAGCTGATGTCATAAGGACTAGGCTGCACGACCAGCTAAGTATGCATCCCTTAGCTGGCGGTCTTTGTCATTATTTGACTCGTGGAAGCGTGAAGTAGGAACTTGTGAGGACCAGAGCTGTGTTAATCGCTTCTTCCTGGTTGTCAACTCACTGTTTTGCAGCTCTATTTAATATGACCTTTTAAAAAAGTTTATTAATGAGGGAAAGCAAGCTGATTGGACGATATATAGAAGCTTTGGCTGGATTTTCGTTCGGTTTTAAAATTGGTTCAACCTTGGCATTTTTTTTTTCATTTGTCAGAAAAATATGGCTTATTGGCTTGGCATTTATAAAACGAACAACAACAGGAAACTACCAAAGAAAGCTCTCAATTTGTAATTGTGGAAGTGTTTGTAAAAGCTAAGGTTCAGCTACTGCTCCAGATGGAACGTAATCTCAGATAGAAGAAGAAGCTAATTGTAAATCCATTGAAAATGTACGACATGAAAGCAGCACAATTATACGAATAAAAGCTTAATTTGTATGCATTACTCTTTTTTCAGCCGTCATTAAATAATTGATAGCCCTGTGGTAATTCACGATCATGGAAACCACGGAATCACAAACCGAAACTCTACACCCTATCTTTTTTGTGTCATCTATACTCACCACACCGCATCTCGTCTGGTATATCTACATTATTACTGTGTCAGCAATCGTTATGAAACGTTGTCTGCATTCTGCATGCTGGGAAACATTGTTCAAGCTAGACTGCCAACCGGAACCAGACAGGGAAACGGTACCAGCATGTAGCCACACAGATATGTTTAAAGCTGCTCCTAGTTATGGCAAAGTAGCTTCTCCAATAGACCATGTGTATGTGATAAGGGTATGCGAAATGCATTTTTTTTTTCGTTTCGATACGAAATGAAACAAAACACAGAATCACTAGCACTAATATTAACGAATCGGAACGAAAAATGACATCGATTCGTGAAACTCGTTACAAAATCCAATACACAAAGTTTTCCAGGGGTTATCAAGAGATTCCTAGATGTTCTCTGGAGTTTTGACTACTATTCAGGAGTTAACAAGAAACTTTCAAAAAGCTACAAGATTTAAACTTTTTTTATTTTTAATTTCTTAAGCGATTTAAACTGGTTACAGCTTTTTCAGGGATTGATAGACGGTTCTCACATTCTTATGAATTTCTAACGGATACTAAATAGATTCCCGTTGATGATCAAGTGATTCTCAAATTCTAAAAAAAAAACTAAGGGGCCTATTTTGTAAATCGAGTAGATTCATGTGACTCGTCTGTATTCATTGTCGATCAAAGCAAGCATGCATATTTCGGATGTCACCCGTCGACTGTAATGCAGTCACATAGAGTGACAACTGCCGAAAAACTCGGGTGACAGAGCTGAGTCGAGCGATTTTTTCGGTCGACAGTGACTCCAGTCGAGTCATTTTGATCGACTCGACTTATAAAATAGACCCCTAACTGTGAAATTGGAACCACGGGCAATGTCTTTTGATAAGACAATGTTATAAGTCACTTTTTTATAAAATATATTTGATCAATATTTCGAGAAATTCAGTAATATTTATTAGCAAAATATAGCAGTGAAATATCATCCATTATATGGAAGAAACGTGATCAAAAGACACATATTTTGCTTTATTAAATTCCATAAATTTCGTTTCAAACGCTGTTTGAAGGAAGCATATGAAATATCACATATCCTTAATCAATGATAATAGAGTTCGTTGTCACACAGCTAAAAAAAAATGTTTACACTTGTGAAGTGATGCGTGATTACCAAAATGAAGAAGCAATTTTCTATGTTAGATCATGCAAACATTCACTAACACGAAGTGACACTGGAAATATTGCATAAATTTTAAACACCGTGTAATTTTTCACTAAATGGGATATGGTATTATGATTCTATTTTCTGCAGTTTTTATTCGTGTGATTTCATGCTTCTTGCACCCATGGTGAGTCATGATATTCAAGTGAATCGAAATCTAAATCCTGGGATCCGGTCCGCGATTTATTACAGTGAGGTGCATACATAAATTCACGTCAACACAGGAGGACTCGATCCCTGTTTATTGAATATAAAAGACTTTTCAATCTGTCCTACACGTTATCCGATTTATTGAATATTATATGATGTAGGGTAGAGATGCCATTTTATTAAAGTGGGTGATAGAAAGAAAAAAAAAAGTAGCACTCAAGCATTGATGTTCCTCTAACGTCATCCATACGTATCTGAGAAAAATAGCTTACTTTATAAAAATGTATAGAGAAAATTCACAAAACTAGGGCCTGACTTTCCGCTTAGCTGTAGACCTGCTTTTCATAATATCATTAGATTTTTTATGTACAGGAAAATATAAATGATATAGAAAAAGAAACCTAGATATTGTTTGAGCCACGAGTATATGTGGCGGTTTGAGCTTTTCAAAATGATATGATCACTATCAATTTAATTATATTTAGCTTAATTATATTTAAAATAAAAAGTCCTCATCAGTGCTTACGATGCTTTTTTAATAAGTCTTGACAGTTGATGTCGATTGATTTTATCTTTCTTACTTAGAAAAGAAAGAAAAAATGGTAATGTTAGCAATGAAAGCTCTTAGTTCTTAACTGAACATTAAGCTGAGAATCAGACTCTGTCCCAGTATAGACGTAATGCCAAGAAAAAGAAAATGATTACATCATCCTTTCGATTCAAAGTTTTCAGAATAATTATTAACGTCACCATTCACGTTAGCAAAACTACCAAAATAGAAGAATGATAATCCCAGCGGCAGTCAAGTTGAAGTTTTCGCCTAAAAGTTCTCTGCATGGGCTATCCATTCCCAGAGCGGAGGATGCATGTTGCTACGCGCTCTGCATTTATGTGGCTAAATAAATAGCATTTGGATACCCAACAGCAGTGTATGGTATCACAGATAACTAGATTTCACACTTTGAAGTATTATTTATCACGTCTCAGATTAACTTGGTGTAACCCTCCGTAAGCGACGTAATATTTGCCCAATTTCCCTTTTTCCATTCAATGTTTAAATATTTACTGTAAGCCATGTAAGTGTCAGCGTAACATTGAAATCTCTTGGAAATGTTTGCAAATGTGAGAATACTTTGGGTAGTAAATAAACGTCTGTTTGTTTTTGATTACGATGTACATAGTTTTCAATCAAAACTTTTTCCACTCATATAAAGAGCGTCTTTAATGAACGTTATGCTCCAAGGATGAGTGTGGTGGGGAAACAGATGACAGCATTAATAATTATCTGTTGAAAAATTATTAAAGAAAGTCTTTGGTATGGTACATTTGAACGTGTTTGAAACATGAATCAGTTCAATTAAGGGACCGGAAGACAATTTAGTATTGATCATTAATCAGTCCGCAAAAGCTTAGAAGGGAACTTGTCCAAGTAACATTGGTAGCTGAATAACAGCTTATTATGCTAATATGTTGTTTATATAACTTCTTTTCAGCTGAATAAACTGTTATTCATCTATCAATATTTTTGTTTTTATGTCAAAGTAAATTGTGGATCGACTGCGACTATTATTGTTATATCTTGACATTAAATTTCATTACATAAACCGCATACCTTTAAAACACAATAGGGGTAATAGATCTTCGAGCTGTTTAGTAGAATACCTATAAGTAGATGAAAATACCGAATTTAGTACTATACCATTTAATTCCACTAGAGTTTGTATCCTTTGACAGATACGCGTATTTCGACCTCAACTGTAAGGCCGTCTTCAGTCGAGTCTAGTACACGACACTGAAGACGGCCTTACAGTTGAGGTCGAAATACGCGTATCTGTCAAAGGATACAATCTCTAGTGGAATTAAATGGTATAGTACTAAATTCGGTTTTTTCATCTACAATAGGGGTATTCACTTAACAGCGTAAATCGCTATGTATTTTGAATATCTGAAGTGTTTCATGACATTGAGTAAACTGTAAAAAGAATATTTCAAACTGTCAAAATTCGACAAATTTTTAATCTAAGCATACATTGGTCATCGTCAGGATTGTCATCATCACGATAAAAAGAAACAAGGTATTATATTCCGAAAAATGACACTTGGAAGTGACGTCATTCCTATCGCAATCTCGAACGAGTATAAGAGAAAGCAAAGCCTGCTCTCTTTTACTATCCTTCTAGCGCCATGCATGGCGATAGGAATGATGACACATGTTTTGATTGAAAATCGTTGTTTACACGTGGGAATAGCCTACCTTGTTGTGTATATTGTGGTCATCATAAAATATTGTTATTATTTTGATGAAAATATACGTAAGTTAAATCATGAAAACTTTGCGGAAAATGGCTTGAATGATGCAACGCATTGTAAGAAGCAGAAGAGCTGAATTTGGGCGAAATTTTGAATGAAGTGTCTGGAGGTGATGCAACTACAAATGATAAGCGTAGACCTATCCAATAGCAAAGTTCATGACAAGGTCGAATCCATAGCTTTCCATGGGCGAAATATTGATATGGAAATGCTGTGCGTTCAATTTCTTTCCCACTATATTCACTATTGTCAAAGTTAATGATCGTTTTTCTGTTTATGCATGTGTTAAAATGAAATCATTCATATTAAAACACTTAATTCAATGCGACTAGTTTGACGATAGATTTTCTGGAAATGGTTACTACCGAATGAGACCTTTATGGGTACGAGAATATAAAGTTGTTTAGAACAAAATTATAATTATGTGGCACTTCAAATAGCGCTTTTATTTTCCAGTAATAGTAAATAATTTAAGGTTTGGATTCGCTGCATCTTCACCATAATGACCATCGGTGAATCGAGCAGGGTTTCAAGTATCTAGAGAAAGTCAGCATGGCAACAATGATGACCTTTCAGCTTGCATTTCGAAGTGGTAAAACTCAGACTTGATCATTTATATTGACTTGAAAATGTATCACTGTACGCGCTAACATGCATAAAGTATGGTGATACTTTTTCAGCTGTGTCAGTGCAAAACCAACTGATTTTCCTTGATTCGGAATCGTGAGATGAATTAGCAACTATCATCAACGGCGCGTACAAATTTCAATGACAGCCTCCTTCGCCTTAATTCATTTGAAATATTTCTCGATTAATTTCTCAAATCAACGAAAGTAACTTTCATACGGTTTTGAGAAAATTAATTTAGAAGAATCACAACCTGTCCTCTAAAACTGTTTTAAAATGAATCACCTTTTTGACATATTTTCGTCGTGTACATTGCATAAATTTTGCATTCAATAAGCTCGCATTCAAAAACTAGGGAGTTCCTGTTATTTTCCACAAAAATTTTATTAAAAAAAATATAAGCCGATTTATTTAGCGGAGCGGCGAAAGTAGTGGTTAGGTAGCGAAAGTTGAAAATTTTGCTTTCGTCGTTTTGTAAATCCGGAAAGTAAACGTTCTAGAAATGAGTTTAGAGCAAAATGTGTGGAATTTGGTCTGCGGAACACGTAGAATCGAAAAAGTAAGTTTGTATAATTTTTGATTTGAGTCTTTTTGTATACGTTTTCGAGATTTCTTGACTTGTTTACGAAGAATAACACTTTACGCAACTTTAATTACGTTTTCGTTTATTGCTGGGGCGAACCCAGGTTCGCCCTGGATCCGCTCTAACAGCTGTCAAAACGTTTTTTTATTGGGTCGGGTCGAACCTGGATCCGCCCCAGGTTCGACCCAAACACAACGAGGTTCGCTCTGTCGATTTTTTGCGATCCAACCTGAGCGGGGTTCAACTGTCAAAAATTGATTGTTTACATTTTTATAATTATCAAAATTAACGATTAAGGCATAATTTTAATAACAAGAGATGTTTACGAAAGCATTCGGCAATATTTATTGCATTAATATTGAAACTTTATTTTGTGATTTTACACTCAGAGAAGTGAAATTTCATGAAACTGTGAGACTGACAGTTCGAATGTAGGTACGACACATTCGATTTGACTCGAACCTGGATCCGTTTTCGTTCATTTATTGCTAGTCGGGTCAGCTCTCACCCCAGGTTTAAAACCGAAAACGCCATAAGTGATTACCCCTAATGTCTTTGTTTCTCCTTCTGTGGGATCCGTCAGAACATACACTGAGAAAAATCTACACGTCAAGCTCGTGTGTTTTACTTATAGATTTGCGCAATGAGGAAAACCACATGATTTGAGTGTGGTAGCCATACGGATTTTATCATTGATTTCACGGTATAATAACATGTGTATCAACATTAGGTTGTCATGTGAAACAAACATGAATTTCCAAATATTAAATCATGAAAACCAACTGATTTGCTTATTGAATTCGAAATGTAGTAGCTTTAGATAGTCATGTGTGATAGAACATAAATGTCATGGGACTGAAAGAAGAAATTTGGTAGAAAAAACTTTTGCTCCCCATAATATGGATCCGAGGCTCCTCTGCTTGTCGCAAGCTCTCTTGATTTTTTTTTCAAACCCGTGAGCCAGCAACAAGCGGGGCGCCGCAAATCCATAATTTGGGAAGCCAGGGATAAGCATATTCCATTTTTTTCGAAACTGAAAGCCAGGAAAATCTGTTAGTGGAATCCGATTTTTCTACTAAACTATACATTATAATCAATGTTTTCTTATAGAAAGGTAGAATTCTCGTATATCGGTCAACTTCACTAATAAAAGAAAAAACGAATTCACAAATTTTCATCTAACACTTTCAGCTTCAAAATTTGCTTCTTCTCTTTGGAAGCATGATGATGACTGTCGTTCGACACGAGGTCCAACCGCAATTCAGTTCACTATGCATCCCATGGGTTGAACACAAACTATTTAGAAGCTTTGAACATGGAAATCGATAGCATAGCTCATGGATTTCATGATAACAATCTCATTGCGCAAATCAATGAATAGCCCAACTTGAACATGATGATTATGACACAAGATAACCATAAGCAAAACACACTGAATCCGTGTTGGAGTGATGATCTATGCGTCCATAGGTTGACACATACGACTCTGAAGAGAAAGCTTCGGGAACTTATGTGGAAAAAACATGGAATCCCTGTTGTCGGTTGATGAATCAATCCATGAAGCAAAACACAGGAATTTAATGTGTAACACACACGAAGTTTGCAAGAAAATCATAGCAAATCGATATGGACGTTCATGAATCAATCCATAATTTTAAACACACAGATCAAGCGTGTGGATTTTTATCAGTGTACCATAATCTCCTATGTTTAATGATTTAAATACTGTATCACCTACTGAATAAACAATTTAGTACATAATAAATTTAATTCGGCGATATCTGTTCAATTAATTATGAAACAAATTGTTTTTAGGGGAATTGGGGTAAAAATATCCAAAAAACTATATGCTCCCACTATCTCCTATCAATGAGGCTAACGGCAATCGATCATTTAGATCAATATCGTGTACCCAAACTATCCCATACCGTTTGGAAATATTTGGAATTTTTCATATAAGAAGGTAAATTATTCACAATATTTTGCATAGAGCATAAATAATTATCATTATTATTATTATTGTCTTTATTAACGAGGCTTTCAGTCCGCGGCTGGTTCACCTCGAAATAATGATCATACATATTCTACAAATTTCACTACAACTCATTTCTGCTAGATATATTCATGATTATTTGACTATTTAAGAATTTATTTCAATAAAAAATACACGTTGAAAATATTAAAAACAAAAAATCCTCTTCAAAAATATTTTATTGTACATTTGGCCCCATAATCCCCTAAATTTCCTTCTTTTTATAACATTCTCTATAAAAAATTGTTGAATGGATTAAGGATGATGAAGTTCATGGGAAATAATCTCCACAATAAAACAATTTTACACAAAATAACATAAAAATCTAAAATTTCCTGGGAATCGGGGCAAAACGGGCACCATAGCTTGTACCAGAGCGGTTCTACATTTTTGAAACCATCAAGAAAATTTCCTTTCGAATGAGCTATAGAACTTATTTTTTATCATTCTATTGTGAAAGTTATCAATTTTTCCCACCTTTGGGTTCGGATTTCCCCAATGTGCAACGTTTGCGATAGAATCGTTCGGCAAACGTAAGTTAAAATGGATGCGGTGGGTTGAGCGTCTCGAGATCGGTTTCCTCATCTACGGAGCTGCTGATGAGCAGATGAAAACGCATTTTCTTCGGCATTACATGGGGTCCGAAACTAACGATGTCATTTGCGACAAGGTTGCCCCGGATTCCCCCCGAACGAAGACGTACCAGGAAATCGTTACGACGTTGGAAGACTTCTTCAGGCCGCAGCCGCTGAAAATCAGCGAAAATTTTCACTTCAAGTGCCACCGCCAGGGCGACAAAGATGCCGCATCTGCCGACGAAACGGTGGATGAATACCTGGTGGCCCTTCGGACGATTGCGGTTACGTGCAATTTCGGTGCGTACCTTGAGACGGCGTTACGCTACCAGCTTGTGTTCGGCATCAAACGAAACGACATTCGGAGCCGGCTGCTGGAGAGGCGGTAACGCTGAAGGATGCTCGCGATATAACCGTGAGCATGGAGCTTTCGCGCAAAGGAGGAGCTGCGATTGATGGTGGTTCCACCAGGCAGGAGGTACATACAGTGCAACACCCAGCAGGTAAAAAAGAAAAGCATAATACGAAAAACAAAAATGCGGGTAAAAGTGCGAGTGACGGAAGTTGCTATCGTTGCGATGAAAAATCGCACTTCACGAATGCGTGCAAACATAAACAAACGGTTTGCTCATATTGTAAATTAACCGGGCATCTCGCGTAAGTTTGCCTAAGGAAATCCGCCGCGGCGAAGTCCGATTCACGATCAACGAACAAATCTCATTCGGTTCAAACGAATTAGGGGCGATCCATTAATTACGTAAGACATTTTTGGCGGTTTTCAGAACACCCCTCCCCCCATGATAAGATTTTTGTATGACAATTGGAAATAATTAATATGACACGTAAGAAATCTCAAACCCCCCCTCCCCCCATAATCCCTTACGTAATTAATGGACCACCCCTTTCGTGGATCAATCTGGCGATCGTCAACGCCCCGAACGTGTGGAAGTGTGAGAAGTTTGTACGGTCGAATCGTCGCCACATTGCAAAAAGCTGCTAATGGATGTTTACGTGAATGGCAACCCGAGGAGGAACAAATAACTCCATAATAACTTTTGCATACCATATTTTGGTAGAATACCAAAATTAGGTATAGTTCAGTTATTAATACCTCAATTTTGAGGTATCTTACCTCTTATACAGGGATCATTCATACCTCATTCAGGTTGTAAGTATTGGAAATCATCTGGTATTGAATACCTTAGTTTGGTATTCAGGAGTTATTTTCTTCTGCTCGGGAAGTGCGTTCGAGGTTTATACTGGTTCGCCGGTCAGTATCATCAGTGCGGAGGACCAAAACAGGTTCTTCCCGGGTGCGCGGTTGTGCAAAAGCGATACGGATTTGGTTAGCTACTTCAATACCAGCATCGATGTGTTTGGTGTCTTCAACGCAAGTGTTGAGTACAATGGGAAAAAGATGAAATTGCCGCTGTACATGGTGAATTCCGGGAAGCATCCATTGCTCGGCCGCGAGTGACTGAGCGAGATGTCGGTGGACTAGAGCTACGTGTTTCAGGGACCGATTGCTGGTAGTGCGATTGCTGCTACTGCTTCCCCGTGTCGCGACGTTGCTTTGCGGGCGTTGTTGGAGAAATTCCCAAAGGTGTTCGATGCCTCAATTGGAAGGATTTCCAACGTTCAAGCTAACCTACCACTGAAGAAAGACGCACGACAAGTGTTCCTGAAGGCACGGAAAATACCATTCAACATGCTTTAGACAGTTGCGGATGAGCTGCAGAAACTGGTTGCAGAAGGCGTACTCACGAAAGTTATCTCCAGTAACTGGGCAACGACGATTGTTCCCGTCAAAAAGTCGCAGAATCGCGTGAGGATTTGCGGAGACTACAAGCAATCCGTGAATCCGAATCTCATAATGGGCAAGCATCCCCTGCCTACGGTGCACGAGGTGTTCGCTTCGCTTGCTGCAGGAAAAAAGTTTAGCAAGATTAATCTCGTCCAAGCGTACCTGCAACTCGAAGTGGCACAGGAACATCGAGAAATATTTACGCTGTCTACACATCGTGGTCTTTATCGTCCGAACAGGCCCATGTATGGTGTTGCGTCGGCTCCGGCCATCTGGCAGCGCCAAATGGAAGCCAGTTTGGCATTCCGTCAATTCTGGTGAGCGACCATGGCGTCCAATTTACATCGGAAGTATTCCAGCGATTCTGAGGATGAACGGTGTTGTACACAAGATGGGTGCACCGTATCACCCGGCAACACGGCGTTCAAACCATCAAACAGAAGTTGAAGGCGTTGAAGTGCTCCAAGTCTCATCTGAACCTGGAATTGTGTAACATCCTACTAACTTACCGCAAAATGATTCATCAGTCAACCGGTAAATCACCATCAATGCTTGTGTTCGGTCGACATATTCGATCAAGGCTAGAACTGCTACTTCCGAAAAACGAAACTTCAAGTAAGGCGGATATCATCGTGCGTCAGTTCCTGGATGGAGACCGAGTACGTGTGAGAAATTCCCTGTCCAAAGATAAGTGGAAGTTTGGACGGATCGCCGAGAAGCTTGGAAAACTGCGATATGATGTACGTCTCGACGATCTGGGAGCGTCACATCGACGATCCAGTCGTACTGTGAAACCTCCCCTAAAATTGAATTTATGATTTTGTTGAAATAGGGTAACGTATATAACTTGGACATGCATTTAATTTGGACAGGCTGGTCGTTTCCAATGAGATGGTGAGGAATATATGTACGGGAAATCATGTATTGCACTGTCAATACACTATGCTACTTATTAATGATGACCATTTCCATACCAATTCCAAATTCGCTCCAAAAATATCAAAATTGTAAATTGTATCAACAGAACATCTGTGAAACCTACGAATGCAAGAGGATGTTCATTTCATGAACATACATTAAATGCAATAACAGCGCTCAGAATTGGCATTCATAAGAAGTTTAAAAAGGGCAATATGATAATATACCGTCGTTGGGGGTGACAATGGGTCAAAAAGGGATATGTGCGATTTATTTTTTGAATAATTATCGCAATTTAACTCCAATAAACTTCAAATTTGGTGTGTATGTACTTTGATGGTACAATAACAACTGTTCAAAAAATTGAAGAAAAATATTTATTCACAGCGACACAACAAGTGAATGAAAAATGACCCAATCTCACCCCATAGAGGGGGTGACATTGGGTCACTGCAATTGAAATAACTTGTTTTTGAGAATATGATTTCAAAACCATTCACAACTGAAAAATATTGACAAAAAACGATGCAAACAAGACAAAAAGATATCTAAGATGTTTCACAAGTATGATAAACCCACTTAAAAGAAAGATTATACTGAAAATTGAAGAGCTATGAGAAAAAAATATGTAAACCCAACATTTATCGTCAAGTTTACATAAATTTTCTTGGGTTTTCCCTCAAACTGTCTTCAAAGTCTCATCCCCATTGCTATAAAGCCCATCCAGTTTCCCCAAAGGTGTACTGAAACAGTGATTATTTTAAACCTTCGCAAATAGTTAAATTTCGGTGCGACATTCCACGATCAATAAATTTCAGGCAGAAGTTGACGTCATAATCCCAGTATTTCAGCGTTCCAACTCATTTGTACTTCCGTGAGATGTTTCTATAATATGAAAACACTGATAAATAATCAAATATAGAAAAAAAAACACCTTTTTGATAAAAATTTACGATGTTGCTGCGCATGAAACACAGTTGCTGGTTTGAGAAGTTGTCAAAATGCGTTGTATTGTTATTCAATGCACGGAATACCCAAGTAGACTTGTTTGATGTTTCAGAGATGCTGTATTTAGAAGGAATTAACACATCTTAATGAAAAAAGAGAACACCCGGCACCGTTAAATGTCAAAAAAGTGGACTTGGAATTTCATTTACTATCGTTCTTGCTTGACCCAATCTCACCCCCATTTTCAATGTTTAAGACATCGTACCGAAAAAAATTATTTTTTTGTGGGAAAATCAAACAGATTCCAGAAAATACCTGTGATGTGTAATGAAAAGACTTTCAACATTCTACTAATACAACGATAGAGGCTAGAGTACATGCGTGATACTTTGTACAGGGGAAATTTAATGTTGTAAATTTTATCTAGTTTCAACATGCAAGTTTATTGATGTAGTACACAAAAACTACTATTTCTAAAAATGTTTATTGTTATGAATCATGTGTTATAATATGTTCCCTAACATATGTATTATTTTTTTTAGTAATATCAGCGTTATTAGCTGAAATATTTCACAAAACATATTTTTTCTGTTTTGACCCAATCTCACCCCCTAGACCCATTGTCACCCCCATCGACGGTATGTCTAAAACTGAAGCTAACAATAAGTTCACCTAAAATCTTAACATGAGTATATAAGGTATAAATTAGGTGATGTCCAAAATAGATTACGGTTTTTGCTCGGTTGATATAATTTGGCCATCTGATGGAGCACACTGGAATGTCGCATGCATGCATACTTGCAGGCGTTTTTCGTTGATCTGATGATATTCGCTTGAATTAAATGAAATTATTGATTATCACTAATTAACACATTCAAGAAGTGAAAAAATGCATAAGTCACATGTAAACTCTTAAAAGTTTATGATATGACCGTTGTTGCCACGGGGTAGATATGGGCTCGGACCTCTTTTAGCAAACTCGCATTTGTGTGTAGGAGTTAGCTTTAAGCTAAAACAATTCAGTTTTACTAGGAAATTCATCGATATACAATTTTAGGTTTACTCACATAATTAGTCCTTTCTGTGTACCAAATATCCACCGCTTTGTAACAATTAATAATTTTACCGTTTTTATATCTGTCGAAGTAGTGTTGTTTGTTATTAAATTAAGCATTCAGTCTTGAAATTAGGAGTTTTTTAGAGTTTAACTCACTGCATGGAATCTTCACTTCTACTGTTTTATTATTGCCCTATCAGTCACTGGTATTTCCATAGATGATTGTTCTTCTATTCATACTCGTCATCGGCTTCATGAGTCCTTAAGCTATACATATTCCTGCCAACGTTAGCACGGACAGCTCCATCAAGCTTGTTATAGTCGGAATTGCGTACAAGGAAATTGGTCTTCCTTGTCGATTGTTGCTTTCGACCACCATGAGTGTCAAGGTTCTCATCTAGATCTGACCGGCCCTTTGAAACTACTTGGGTATTGCTCATGGTTTCGATCAGTTCCTCAGAGATGAATTGTTCGTCAGCTGCCACATTTGTTTTAGTAGCCAGTTGTTGCGATCCTATTACCCCAGAATTACCATACAGTACCCATCCCAGCCTTGTTTTCGCTGCAATCGGTTCACTTTCGCGTCCTTCACAAATTTTAAGCGGCGTTTCCAATTTTGCATTGTCAAGCCCTATCAAAATACCGGGTACTGCTCCTCTGTAACTCTGAACAGGAATGCCTCTCAAATACTGGTAAGCGTTTTCGAATTTTTGAAGCAGATTGATTGTTGTGGCAAGCCCAGATTCTCAACTGTTTGTACATTGAGCAGTGTGAATTGGGTGCCCGAGGTCGTACCGGAGATGTTTAATTCGAGCTTTTGAGATTTTTCCTCTTTCCGAATAACACCATTAGTCCACTGCATGCACAGTTCAGAGGCTGGACCTTCTACCCCTAATTGCTGTGCTAAAGACTTTTCTATCAACGTAGAATCGGAACCACTATCTAAGAGGGCATAAGTAGGGTCAGGCGGGGCAAGATGAGCACCCTAAGGATATGCACGATTTAAGCCTACTTAAACGTTCTTATTTTGGTAAAATTGGTAGCCATCCTTATCTTTTACATTATTACTTTGACCTCCAACCATTAAAAGTTTTAAAAAGTGATAAATAGTTTTCCAAATAATACGTTAAAAAATAACTTTTTTATCATCGGTCAAAAAAACTGCGGGGCAAGATGGGCACCCACATAAAAAGATGCAATTTACTAAAGAAAACTATTATTTTTCAATGCTTGCAATATCCCAAGATATTATCTTTAATATCTGATAGTATTTATCTTCAACTAGCTTAGTTTTAAAACTTGTATCAAAAAATAAATAACTTTTCATAGATTACTGAGATTTTACTTAAAAATCGATTAAATTTATTGATTGTTTATATTTTTTTTAGAAAAAAAAAATGTTTTGTGCAAAGAGGATACCGTAAGTCAAGCCCACAGGGAAATGCGGTTCTATAATTTCACATTTTTACTTAATTTTGAACATGGTGCTCATCTTGCCCCAAGGGTGTAAATTTATTAATATAATTAAAACAATTGAAATATTTTTTAAATTTGATAAAAGTTTTGCTCCTGATTATCTACAGAAAATTATTCTATAACTATATAGCCAAAAACGTATAAATTAAATGGTTTACGCAACAAAGATATCACTTTTAAATGAACAAATCTTATATGAAAAAGTAAATTTTTGGACTTCTATGTATTTTTGACAATATTTACGTTGTGCTGTTGATTTTTTAGCTGAAATTTACGGCCATCATAACAATTTAATGATATTCATCAGAACCTCAAATAATTTATTGAAAAAAATCGGTAGGAACGAAAACAAACTAGGGGTGCCCATCTTGCCCCGGGTGCTCATCTTGCCCCACATTCCCCTATGAACCGACCGTATCCCAAAATGTGTAACAACTGGTATTATGCGGAGCAAAACATTTCGATGTTGCTGATGAATTGAAATTGTGCTAGAAACCGGGGATGTTTGCTCTTGTTCAATTCGTGGATCGCCTGGATGTAACAATCTATGATGACGATGCTGGCAACCATCAATACCACAGTTGGATGCTTTGCATGGCCATTTACCATGCAAGGATAAGCAGCATTTGCAAAGACGAGCTTCTTGAACGACGCCCCACTTGTCCTCCAATGACTTTGACTTGAAGGATCGGCAAACAGCCGGTTTGTGGCCTGACATCTGACAGACTGCACAAGGGCGGTCACCGCCGATTGATCCTGAAGCTTCAGCGGCATTGAGAACTGTCGTTTCCTCACAATTGGAAACTGTATAAATTTTCCCCTTCTTATGCAAATCGTCCGTGACTGAGGAAACACTGCTTGCTGCTGATATTATCACGTTCATATGTATAATCCGCGAATGTTTTCAAATCAACGTGATTAATACGCTGCGCATACAGGGCCCAATCCAATTTAATTTTGGCTGGAAGTTTTTCCACTAATTCCTGTATTAGAACCGGATTAGTCAAATGCATCTGTTGACCTGTTGAAACTAGATGAGCACACAAATTTCGAACAGCCAACCCAATGCTTATAATGCTCTCCAATTTTTCTGGTCGTGGTGTAGGTGTCGCTCTTACTTCTGCTAACAGACAGTTGATGATTGCTTCTGGCCTCCCATAAAGTACACGCAGCGTATTAATGATATCAGGTACATTAGCCAGATGGAGTAGAAAGCTGTTCACTGCTTTCTTAGCATCGCCTTTTAAACATTTTTGCAGTCGCATTAGATTCTCTGCATCATTATATCCACACATTTGTGTGGAGGTTTCAAAACTACTCAAGAATAACGGCCACTCTGATGCACTTCCCGAAAAGGAAGGTAGTTCTTTCGGAACCACGTTACGTGCGGCTAGCTGTTGAGTATTTGGGCCATATAGTGGCAGCAAAGGCATCTGATAAGACTGTGGAATGGGCACCGCTGAAATGGGTGTTTGATAGCTGGATACAGGAAGGTATATAGGTATTACTGTAACCCAGACCTGTAGTTCTCCGAGCAAAGACGTCAGAATTTATCGTACTTACCACTGTTGGAATAGTAACGTACGGATTGGTCGAACCTTCTTGACGAGCTACGCCAATGTGCCCAATATCCCGAGGAGCATTACTGTCTCCCTGAGTGGCATAAGCTGCCACATGAGGGTAGGCGGAACCACCTGAAGCCACAAATGCCAAATGCGATTGGTGCTTACTGCTTTCGTGCCAGTTGGTCATTGGCTGCGGAGCCGCGGCTGCCCGGGGTGTTGATTGTATAAATCGACCGCCTAAATCGGCTGTCTGATCTGGCCCACCAGAGGAACTAGGCGGAATGAGGTTTTCGAACGATTTTGAAAGAGTCTCAGTCGCAGGGATCTTATTGCAAGTTGTCTCAAGAGCGGTAAGCCCCGGAGCTGATTCCGTTTCTGCCAAACCAATCGTTCCTGATGTGAGTCCAGTGGGAGCGCACAGTGGGACGAAACTGAAAATTGACGGTCAAAACCTCTTAGAGGCGTTTTAGGCCATAGGTGTCTTCGGGACATTCTTTTGAATTAGCATCCCGAGTAAAAATAAAAAATAATTTTTAAATTATACTTAATAGGACACCCGAGAAAAAAATAATTTTTCGAAAAAAATTTTTTGTGCGATCATCACTTCAGCAAAGTTTTAGATTTATTTATTTTCAACAACTTTGCTGAACATACCTGAAATTTTTGACTTCGTTTTCAAGGTTAAATTTTCAAATTTAACCTATTTTACCATAAATATCAGTTTTTTGACCAATTCTATGCTCAATGTGCAATTTATGAACATGACATGTTCAACAACATTTTATATATTATAAAAATACACAACTTTGCCGAATATACCAAAGCTGTAAAATCGTCACATGGAAAAATATATTGAATTTATGTCAAATTTTTTATAATTTTCGACCATTTTTCTAGGCAAGTTTCTCCTCAATCGGCACTTTTCGGCAGCCATATTTAGTATACTTTGGTGCCTTATTATATTAGTTAAAGCCCCATGGCAATAAAATGATCGGGTCTCGCAGGGCACATTGATTTCAACCATTTTTTGAAGAGCTTATAATTTCGATTTTAATTTTTTTTTTTACCTTTGTATGCTCACAGTGCAATCAATAAACTTGGAATATTTTGTATTTATAATATAACAAAACAACATATTCAAGCAACATTTTTGTCACACTGAAACTGCTCAATTTTAGCATCAAATCGTGATAGCCGACGATAATTCGGCTTCGGTCACAATGCGTGAGAAATATAAGAACAAATAATAATATGTATTTTATGATAAATTTACACTGTTTAGTCTAATTTCTCTGATTTTTGAACCATTAGGTTGTTGTGCCAACAAAAGTGAACTTATGCCCAAACTTGCTGATACAAGAGAAACCTACCTAGTATATTCTCAAAAATAGTATTTATTTTAATAAAAAAAAACAATTATGTTTTTCGATGCAATACTTTTACAGCTTGTCAGCTTACACAGATGTCTTCAACTATGTTTTATGATTTTAAAAATAACAGCATATACCAAGTTTTTTGATTGCACTGTGAGCACACAAAAGGTATTGATGTCAATATATTATTTCATGCTTGTCAAAAAATGACTGTAATCAATGTTCCCTGTGAGACCCGATCGTTCTATTGTCATGGAGTTTCAGGTCATATAATGAGGCATCAAAGTATACTATTTATGGCTGCCGGAAAATGCCGATTCTGGAGAAACTTGTTTTGAAAAATGTTTAAAAATTATATAAATTTTACCATAATTTCATTATATCTTCTGATGTGATGATTTCACAGCTTTGGTATGTTCGGCAATTTCATGTATTTTTGTGATATATAAAATGTTGTAGAGCATTTCATGTTTATAAATTGCACATTGAGCATAGAAATCAGTGTTGTGAAAAACTCAATTTCTCATAACTCACGCTTGAGATTTTTCATGCCTAAGTTGGCAAACAAAAAAAAAGCTTGAATTTAAAAATTTAACCGTGAAAACGAAGTCAAAATTATCAAGTATGTTCAGCAAAGTTGTTGAAAATAAAAAGATCTAAAACTTTGCTAAATTGCCCTAAAATGTTTTTTCCGAATATATTTTTTTTCGGGTGCCCTATGCAGTATAATTTAAACAATATTTTTTTATTATTACTCGGGATGCTAATTCAAAACAATGTCCCAAAGACGTTTATTGATTGCACTGTGAGCATACAAAGGTCAAAAAATTATTTGAAATCGAAATTACAAGCTCGTCAAAAAATGGTTGAAATCAATGTGCCCTGCGAGACCCGATCATTTTATTGCCATGGGGCTTTAACTAATATAATAAGGCACCAAAGTATACTAAATATGGCTGCCGAAAAGTGCCGATTGAGGAGAAACTTGCCTAGAAAAATGGTCGAAAATTATAAAAAATTTGACATAAATTCAATATATTTTTCCATGTGACGATTTTACAGCTTTGGTATATTCGGCAAAGTTGTGTATTTTTATAATATATAAAATGTTGTTGAACATGTCATGTTCATAAATTGCACATTGAGCATAGAATTGGTCAAAAAACTGATATTTATGGTAAAATAGGTTAAATTTGAAAATTTAACCTTGAAAACGAAGTCAAAAATATCAGGTATGTTCAGCAAAGTTGTTGAAAATAAATAAATCTAAAACTTTGCTGAAGTGATGATCGCACAAAAAAATTTTTTCGAAAAATTATTTTTTTCTCGGGTGTCCTATTAAGTATAATTTAAAAATTATTTTTTATTTTTACTCGGGATGCTAATTCAAAAGAATGTCCCGAAGACACCTATGGCCTAAAACGCCTCTAAGAGGTTTTGACCGTCAATTTTCAGTTTCGTCCCACTGTGGAGCGCTGTCACCAGTTTTGGTACTCACAATTATCTGATGGTTATTGATCCAGGTTCGAACATTATCATCTGCTTCGTCTGATCTACCGCTATGGACACTTGAAAGATCTTCTTCGTCCAGCTGTGCATGGAGCAATTTGAACTTTCGGTTGAGAAACTCTTGCTCAAGTTTCATGAGATCCGCGATCGCCTTATCTCTTCGGTCTTTTCCCAACCGTAGAGCCTTCTCTTGCATTTCTTGGTCCTGCTTCAATTTCTCGGCCATCAACATCGACTGCAACGCTTTTTCCTCTGCTAAACGCTGCATTTCCAGCGCCAATCGAGCTTCCCTTTGGCTGGCAGTCGTCAATGTGGTGGATTTAGACGAAGACGCTGCGGAATTCCGCCGTGTACATAATACACACCGGTAACTTTTATCAGCATCTGCTATACTATCTCCAACTCCCGCACACGAAAAATGGTACCACCGATAGTATCCGTCGCACTGGACCATTTGTGCCTCCGCGGCATTTGGTCGGCTGCATAAGATACATTGAGCATCACTGGCGCTCATTGTGTGATTCGTGAGGTCGAGAATAATTTTAATTATCTTAAAGATTGTTGCCACGGGGTAGATATGGGCTCGGACCTCTTTTAGCAAACTCGCATTTGTGTGTAGGAGTTAGCTTTAAGCTAAAACAATTCAGTTTTATTAGGAAATTCATCGCTATAATACGTAATAAAACTTTAGTATCTAATGCAGTTAATCAATTGCCGTTTCCAGACATATCCTTAGTCTGTCCAAAATACATAATTTACCCTATTAACTGTATTTTCTGTTGACAAAGGGGAAAAGTGTTATATCTTGACCTTAAATTACACTACATAAACCTTGCTACTTTCTTATACAAACAGCCATTCCATGAAAAACCGATCTAGTGGGTCACCGAATACCGTGAAAATTTGCTATTTTGTTCCTAATCCGAGAGAAGGATACAAGTGATTTTTTGATTAGGGTGACCATTTCCAAAAAAGTGTTTCTGGTAATCGCGATTTTGCCAAATTTAAAAAACAAATATAACTTTTGAACCATTTGACCGATTTTCAATCTTTTTAGACGAAATGAATGCAAAAGATTTTGACTTTCCAGGAAAAATATAAAAATTCACAAAAATGTTTATTTTTTACATGAAAAAAAATCAATAATTTCCGTTTTTTCGTGTTTTGAAGGCCTCGGGACCAAAGGGGCTATTGCTGTTCTCATTTTTCTTGAAAGTTCAGAAAATTTCACGTTTACTCTCAAATTTTCAGCGATGTATGTTTTTTAGTTTTTGAGATATATATATATATATTTTTTTTTTTAATAAAAAGTCAGTAATTTTTCATTGGCACACACTGTACTGTCCATAACTGCATAACAGTCACATTCGACATTTTTGACAAATTGGAGTTAGTACCATGCAGAGTCATCAAATGATAAACACTTTCTGAAATCTGTGAGATTGTTCTAGAAAATTCGAAAAAAAAATACCAAATTGTTTTGTCACATGGTAATTATAACCGCATAACAGTCACATTGAGATTATACATGAGCCTCGTAATGTAATAGCAATGAAATTTCTATCAGAATTATTTTCTGCCTATTCACTTAGTATGCGAATATGAGTTGTACAGATTATTAGCCTCAAATAAGCACTTTTGAGTTCCTGGTAAATTTTAGAAATTTTAGTTTTTTCCCATTGTGCTATAAAATGCACACTTGGTATTCCATTTACTCAATGCCTTCTTTTGTCGAATGTTACAAATATGCAGTTATGAGCAGTGTAGGTTTCAGTGCATTAAATTTTTTATTTAAAAAAGAATTCATAACTTTCAAATAGCTCAAACGATTTCCAATCATTTTTATGGAATAAAAGCTTAAAATTTCAACTTTTCATAAAAAAAAATTAAAACTTTGAAAAAAAAATACATCAAAACAAATGAAAATTTCTAAAAAAAAGCTTTCATTCTATAAAAAAGATTGTAAAACGGTTAAGCTGTTCAAAAGTTATGATTTTTTTAAATAAAAAATCTAATGGGCTGAGACTCACAGTGTGCGCCGATGAAAAATGACTGACTTTTTATTTTCAAAAAAATATATCTCAAGAACTAAAAAACGTACATTGCTAAAATTTTCTGAACTTTCAATAAAAAATGAACAGCATAAGTCCCTTTGGTCCCGAGACCTTCAAAACACAAAAAAATCGGATTTTTTTTTCATGTAAAAAACATTTTTTGTAAAAGTTTATATTTTTCCTGAAAAGTCGAAATCTTTAGCTTTAAAAAAAGAGTCCAAAAAGATTTAAAATTGATCAAACGGTTCAAAAGTTATAATTTTTTAAAAAATAAAAATTTTGCAAAATCACGATTTTTCTGGTCACATTATTTCGGAAATGGTCAACCTAATCATCCAAAAACACGTGTATCCTTATTTCGGATTAGGAACAAAATAGCAAATTTTCACGGAATTCGGTGACCCACTAGATCGGTTTATCATGGAATGGCTTAAAACCTACATTCGTATATCTTGAACGCGCATACCTTTAAAACACAATGTCTTTGTTACCCCTTCTGTGCGATCAGTCAGAACATAACGGCATTTGCTCGCCATCATGAGCGCACGAAGTGCTGAAGAAATCTGTATTAATTAAGTAATAATAAAGTGATTAAACAAGTTAAACTATTGTGAGTACTTTTACTCGGCCGTTATTGAACGTGGCGTGGAATTATTGATTCACTGTAAGCGTTCCGATGTCAACTTAATAAAAGTAAAATATTTGCATATTGGTGACTTGTTCCAGCACGTTGGACCCTTTTTCTAAAAATAGACTGTGCATAGTAGACATTAGTTTAAATATTATCGAAGCTTCTTATCATCTGACTTCCTAGAAATATTCGCTCTCGAGTACGAAATCGATGTGTTTAATTTTATCGATGTCATGCGTTTTTTAAACATCATCAAAACCATTGATTTTACGAAATGCTTTGTTTTCCGGTATTTTGAAGCACATCTTTTGACGCATAAAGTTTCGTGATTAGTTCACCCATTTTGAAGACTCCTTTCAATAAACATTATTCATGAATGAAAATTTAAAATTCTTAATTTAACATCTTCTATTATCTTCTATCTTCTATCTTCTATCTTCAATCTTCAATCTTCTATCTTCTATCTTCTATCTTCTATCTTCTATCTTCTATCTTCTATCTTCTATCTTCTATCTTCTATCTTCTATCTTCTATCTTCTATCTTCTATCTTCTATCTTCTATCTTCTATCTTCTATCTTCTATCTTCTATCTTCTATCTTCTATCTTCTATCTTCTATCTTCTATCTTCTATCTTCTATCTTCTATCTTCTATCTTCTATCTTCTATCTTCTATCTTCTATCTTCTATCTTCTATCTTCTATCTTCTATCTTCTATCTTCTATCTTCTATCTTCTATCTTCTATCTTCTATCTTCTATCTTCTATCTTCTATCTTCTATCTTCTCTTCTATCTTCTATCTTCTATCTTCTATCTTCTATCTTCTATCTTCTATCTTCTATCTTCTATCTTCTATCTTCTATCTTCTATCTTCTATCTTCTATCTTCTATCTTCTATCTTCTATCTTCTATCTTCTATCTTCTATCTTCTATCTTCCTATCTTTTATATTTAAATGCATTTTGTCCCACATAGTTTGAAATGCAACTGACAAAGTTGGTTCAAATAACCATATCTATAACTTTTTCGAAGGCACTATATTTCAATATGAGTTTTTGGAAAACAAATATTTTCCTATCACACTGTTCGGATTAGTCACAAAGCTTTTTCGATCAAAATATTATTAATATACCCTAATCCAGGGTAACATTGATAAGTTTTTTCAATATTTTCTTAATATTTCATTGAAAATTCCAATATTGCAAGTTTCTATTTTTAATACAAACCCTAGCACGCAACGTTCGTGACTGTCTACTATATTTAGTTTTTTGAAACATTCAAGCATATTTAAAATATGTTTTTGGCTATTTTTAAATTCCGCTGTTTTGGGGTAACGTTGATCATCCATCTTCCTTCTATGTTTCTTTCTTTTTTTTTTGCATTTACGTCCTCACTGGGACAGAGCCTGCTTCTCAGCTTACAAGTCATTTACTTTTTGAGTTATTTTAAAATTTAAAATATATTGAACCGCGGAATACGCTTAAAAGGTTGACATTTTAAACCTTCTACTAGCAGCTTCATTTTTTTAACCAAAAAATATGTATCTCCGGATTCAGATAGCCAATGATGAATATCGACACAGATTCTAAAACAAGATTTTTTTTCAATTTTTTGTGTTAAAATATCAAGAAACGAGAAGGTTATCGCGATTTGAATATTTCGCGATAACTTTCTCGTTTATTGATACTTTTACACAAAAAAAAATCAGAAAATTGTTCAGTTTTAGAATCTGTGTCGATATTTATCATTGGCAATCTGAATCCGGAGATATTCTTAAATTCCTTGAAGCACCGACGTGTAGCCATAACTCACGTACGTTTCTCAAGCTACAGAATTTTAGGTTAATAGTAGTTCAATGAAGTTGCCTAATAGAATATACCTATGAAAATTGTGATAACGAAATCGTTTTCGGTGGATTCATACTTAGTAACAACCACATTTTCTTTGCTATTATAATTTACAGAATTCATGGATGTGTAATTGATCAATGGGGAGAAGTTGATCATTCTGGAACCCACATGTATAGGCTGTCAAGAGAGCTGTAATATAATTTCAATTATTAAAATTTATGTAAGGTCGCATTATCTGATATCTTCTCTTGATTTTTCCTAATTAAGATTGCCAATCATGATAACTATACCACGGAAGAATAGGATTTTTAAGAAAAGTTTGATGAACTGTTGAAGGGTTGATTTAAAAACAATCGGCTATTGCCAAGGCCATATAAAAAAATCCATTTCAAAAAACTCTCTCATACATTTCAGATTAGTTTTCTGATCCCAGTTGCAAATAAGCACTGAGGATAAAGGTTCATTATCAGAAGAAAACAAAAAAAAAAATTGTGAAAAGCTTGCTTTAGGCGTTTAATGTGGTGTATTATGTTATTCACAAAGTTTAATTTTAAAAATAATCGATTTATAAACAAACGGTAAAATTTTTGAGACTTGATTCAGATTCAGTGATCTAATACTTAGTGAGTAGCATATCTCTTTATTTTTGGTAACCTATCGCAGTAAACGACCAACTTCACCCCGGAATCGAAAATTGCTCTTTTTGATTACTAAAAATTGAGTCGCTCGAAAGTGATCAACTTCACTCTATTTTACGGTACCACAATATATATATTTGCTAGACTTTTCATTAACTCTCTCGATGGGGCCCTTTGCTCTTAAGCTGTCATTTTTCTTTTCAATGCATTATTCTTAGCAGGTGCTCATCGCTTCGCATTCACTTTTCTGTGCTAATTAAATTCAACCAGCATGACTGATGGAAGGCATGTTCTATCTAGTATTGTTACTGTTATGAGAAGTTTATAACAATCTGCAATATGCTAAAGGAGTGTTGTTTAAAATGCACTCGTGTGGTACGATACCACAACCCATAAGAACAGGATATAAACTGAAAATATATGATGAATATATATTTACAGGGGCCTTCCTTATCCGAGTGGTTAGAGTCCACGGCTACAAAGCAAAGCCATGCTGAAGGTGTCTGGGTTCGATTCCCGGTCGGTCCAGGATCTTTTTATAATGGAAATTTCCTTGACTTCCCTGGGCATAGAGTATCATCGTACCTGTCACACAAGATACGAATGCGAAAATGGCAACTTTGGCAAAGAAAGCTCTCAGTTAATAACTGTGCAAGTGCTCATAAGAACACTAAGCTGAGAAGCCGGCTCAGTCCCAGTGGGGACGTTAATGCCAAGAAGAAGATAATATTGTCAGCTATTACAGGCTTTGAGTGGAAGTTCGTTTAAATTTTATTGAGGTCATATGAAATCTTAACATTTTCGTTAGTTGGATGTTCAAGTCCAGGAAGCCATTTCTTCGGGTAGCATCTTAAACCCAGTTCCTCTGTTGAATCACTTCAACCGCCTCGTAATGAAAAGGAGAAACTTTGATCCAGCTTTATTTTGCGTTTCCATTCAGCCCTGAATATTGTGTCGGAAGACAACTAAACACAAGTGATCATTTCACTGCTCTCTCTTTTTAACGAGCTTTCCAACGTGGATGAGTATGATACAGTGCAGCGGAGATACATTCAATTAAAATTTATTCCAAAGCAATGCAATTTAATATGATTGGCATGCGGAACAGAGCGGAGACTACGGAAACGAGAAAACAAAACCAGGAAACAACTGTCGAGGGGGGTGTGAAACTTTCATTTTGAATAGGAATTCCTTAGCTACTGCAGCAACGGGTGATAGGAGAATGGTGGTGATTATAAGGCTCCTAGATAATGTCGCAAATGTAACTTAAAGATATTTTGTTCTAGAAACAGTCCTTAAAACCACACCGAATACATTAGGTGTCATGTACAAATTATGTCACAATTCAAGGGAGGGGCATGAAAAGTGTGACAAGAATTGCAAAATTTACAGAAAGCTCTTACAAAAAACGTAACAAAGGCGGAAAAATGCAGGCGAGCACATCCAAATATAACGTAACGTAATATTTGTATAACCCTTTAGCCAGCAGCAATACTTACTCCAACAAATTCCAATTTATATAAGACATGGGTTCAGAATAGGAAATCCTAAAGTTCAACCCACCAACATTAAAGTGTCAATAAATTGATAAAGACAGCTGCAATTTTCAAGAAGAAAATTCGGAAAGCCGTTATTAATGGAATCGCATTCGGTTTTCTGTACATCGTTCAACTAAAATTGTACGATGTTGTGATAATAAAACAATTGAATTTCACACGGTTAAGAAACAACATTACGAACGGTCGATTTCATCATGACTGAGATCATCATGACTGAAGAATTCGAAATTCTATACATCTAATTTTTAAGAAGGGCTTGTTCTTCAAAAGTATCGTCAATAAGAAACCTCATAAGAAATCGAGTTATTTTCGTTGTAATAGTTTACAGATTTTTTTATATCTTAATAACTCATACCAGTTTCCACCATTTTCTTATAAAAAAAATATTTAAAAAAGTTAAAAAAATTATAGCATTTTTAGGTTTAACATTTACAGTACTGGGATCCGACATCAAATTTCAATATTTTGTTTCTTCAACATTGTTCGACCGATTTTTGAACATTGTTCGGTTCAAATATATGAATTCGTTCGAGCCAAAAATTGAACCCAATTGAATTTGGCTAATTCGCCAACAAAATACATGTCAAAGTTATGTTTTCAATGTTCGTAGCATCGAAGGCGATATGATTTTTGTATTCATGGTACATTGTGGCGATCAACCATTTATTTCTCACATAAGAGCTCAGATCATAATTGTGATCTGAACGGGAATTTGGGACATGTTCTAAAGCAAAGTCAGGCTTTTGCTCGAGAGTTCATTATCTACTGCGTTCTCGTGTAAATTTGGCTCGCGTTCTTTTCATTTTTGTCTCGCTTTCAGTTCGAAATGCATCACTGGTTCCAGGTTTAAGTCAGAAATTGTTGGGGTTCCTAATGCATTTCAATATGAAAATGATGGAGAAAATGCAAGAAACTTCTTAAAATATTCAAACATCAATGGAACATCGATCTTTTTGATGGAATATATTATCTGTTTCTGTTTGAAGACTATTGTGGTCATTTACGGAATATGGTCACCAGATATCGATTCCATTAGGGATCCTAAGCGGTCACATAATTATTGTGTCATGAATTATAAAGTGGTCCTGACCATTTTCGTACACTGTGGCTCTGTTGACAGGTTCCAATAGGGCTCCAAATGGCTGATTTTTTAACCTCTTCTGCTGTTGTCGTATGATGGCTTGAATTTTTTGTTTTTTTTTTTACATTAAAATGAATTAAAATAATTTCATATACTTCTTCTTACTTCTGGCGTTGCATGCCACCAGATCAGAGCATGTTTCTCAGTTCTTTGAATTTGGGTGCAATAGTCTCCAAACTAAAAATATCATAAACATTATCATTGAGCATGTTTTTTTTGCATTATCCTATCATTTTAATTCAGAAATAACCTAGATACCTCAAAAAATCCGTACATTAGTCTTAAAACTGTAACCGAGTTCAAAATTTTAAAACTTGCATAAAAGATCCCAGACAACCAAAATGTACGTATAACGAAATCATCTGGAGGCTTTGCATGTGCAAAATTTAAATTATAAAATATCGCGAAAAGGTCTGCTACGTACAAAAGTGGAGGCGACATACGTGCATATATTTTGTAATGATTAAGGTATCCCGGGGTAAGTGGGACGTTCCGTCATAGCTCACTTAGGAAAAGTTTTTTATGGGGGTATTCTTCTAGAAAGTTGAAGATACAATGACAAGGAATGTATTTAGTACAACAAATATTGTTATTTTATTACCATGTGGTTTATGTAACTGTTGTCAATTCAGCGCCATTTTCAATTTGCATGATAAATTGAGACATGTTTGACGTCTTGCATAGACTCGCAAAAAATAAATGTATTATAAATCGAATTTCCATCAGTAAGCTACAATTTTAAGTATTATTACAAGCTGCTAACGATAGACCGCTATTGTGTTTTCATTTCATTTGAAATTTTCGACGGTCCAACTTACCCCAAAATATCTTTATACCCGGAATAAGTGGGACCTATCAAAACAAAAACAAGAATCAAAACTTTTTCTACACGTTTCAAACATTTTCCTAGAGAGCAGCACTAAAACATTCAAACAAATGATTTTGATCAAAAAAGATCACTCTCAAATTACGTAATTGCATAAGGCAGAGAAAATATGTGTAATTTTTCTATATTTCTTTATTATTTTTTATTTTTTAAATACGAATTCAAAATTGAACAAAGACAAAGATGATAGTGTCATAAGAACGTTAACTTATCTATTTAAATTGAACTTTATTTGTTACTAGTGGTCCCGGCAAACTTCGTCTTGCCATCAAGTAGGCTGTTGAAAACCACTACGAATCGTCCCATACAAAATGACAGTTCCGTTCACTTTTGTTTTTCCGACTTTCCCGGTGAATATCCTGCAACTTTTATACACACAAACACGTCGGAACCCTTGACGAACAAAATGGAGAAAGAATCATTCAAATGCGTTGACCCGTTCGTAAGCCATTTCGTGACATACAAACACCATTCCATTTTTATTTATATAGATTTCTATCAAATTTAGTAGTAACGGAAAACAATTCCATCCCATTAAGTGGTTTTCGCCATACATTATATAATAACAGAACATATTTATGATTTCGTCAATTATTGAAAGGTTATGTGCTACTTTTTAACTAATATCTTATAAATGATATATTTTGAGCAAGTTTTATTCCTATTTACACTTTTATTGAGGAATTTTCAGTTCATATTAAGTGCGATGTGACATACTATTAAAGAAACGTTTTCTTTCTAGAGCGTTACATATTTTATGGTTAATCCCTTATGTACATCAAAAATGTACTCAAAATTAAAAATCTGGTATGTTTATACCTCACAAATGTTCGTTTATCATGGTCTTATCGCTTATCAAAGTGAATCTTATGATGATGATGTGATGTACGATCCTCCTAATTAATAATGTCTCATCCAGTAACCTTTGAGGAGATGTAGAGATAGATACGGTCTTCAACTAGCAAAGGTTACACACTAATATTCTTTCCCCCAATCCTCTTGGACCTCCTTTGGTGGTCCGCGAAGCCTCGGCAAGTGCTCCGCATTCGCTTCATGAAACTTTTTCTGATGCACTTAAATCCCTAAGTTTTTTTTTTTTTTGCAAAGAGCTATTGGGTCACCAAGTTGCTCGGTAGCTTAGTTGGTAAAGCGCTCGTCTAGCATACAAGAGTCCGGAGTTCGAATACCAGCCGAGCACGTGGATTTTTTTCATAATTTCACCCATAATGGTTTCCGGTCATTTGGCCGAATGCCATTAGGCCGAATGCGTTTGGCCGAATGCGTTTGGCCGAATGCCATCTGGTCGAATGCGTTTGGCCGAATGCCATCTGGCCGAACGGTTGTTTTGGCCGAATGCCGTTTGGCCGAATTACGAAAAAAATAATAACAAATTGCTTCAACGCTAATGTATGGCCCAATAATTGATCAACATATTAATTATGTTGGCATTAAATTATAATTTAATTATTTTACAAATTAATTGTGTTGACTTTTTTTGGAGAATTTTCTAAACAATTTCTATTATATGCTCTTCGTAAATTAGGTTGGACATCATTTCCACTTCCACCCTACAAAGCACGCTGTATGCTTATTGACATACAAACTTTGAAAGAGTGGCGTGAAATCGCAAGAGTTTCATTTGTAAATGATATCGTTTCACAACGTATTGATTCTACAGAAATCTTATCAAAATTAAATTTCTACGTTCCTTCTAGGCAACTACGAAATCGTAACTTATTCTTGACAAATCATCATCGAAAAAATATGTCAAAAACGGGCCTCAAAATCAAATGATGGCCATTTGCAATCAACATTGTGAAACTATTGACTTTACCATGTCTCGACAAAATCTAAAAACATACTACAAATCCATTAGAAATCGCAACACATAAAATAAAACAAAATGAAATTAACATTACTTACACTACATTCTCTTTTTCGATATTTTTTATAAATTTCATAATTTTAGTATTGAGAAATAAGACAAAAATATGTATATGTAAAATGTACTAGTCTTCGTCGGTTGACGAAATAAATAAAAATAAATAAATAAAAAAAATTTACTTTTATTATGTGGCGGGACGTCGCTGTATATATGCTCCCAGAGATTGATTAAATCGATCATTTAGGATAAACTTGTGAACTCCACACATCGCATTAAGTCTCGAAGCTGATATTTTGTCCGTCTCTGGGTTACCAATGGTGAGCTAGGGGGCTATAGTGTTTTTTAATGATTTCATCAGAAATTTTTCCTTCTTTTATGCTATTCTTTCGAATTATACTGGTTTCATTGCTGATGGCAATAATTTAGCTTATATTTTAATTGAGAATTTTACGTTCTTCAAATCATCGGCAGTTCTTTGTAGTTATAATGATGATATAACGGTTATTTGCATTACGCTTGCTTAAATTTTCATAACAGATTTTTCCTTCTTTCGATCATAGGCTGTTTTTTCAAGAGAAAAGTGTTTTTCATATATTAATTCAAGAAATATTTTTAGCACAAGGGGTAACTTTGATGCGATATCATTCTTCTCCAAGATTAAGATTGCAACGTGTAAACTGAACTCTGCACCCCTGCTTGCATATAGTAGTAAACCGAACAACTCGGTGAACACAAACGTCAAAGTAGCTCACTCTTTCTCCGTTGTGAAAAGAAGAAGCCAAAACTTCTGGTTGCTAGAACTATGGAATAATTTACTTAGACTCACTATTGTTTTCAATTTCGGACAAACGGCACACTCTGGGGCAGAATCGAACAAACGCGGAAACATATATTTATTCAAGAAATATTTTTAGCACAAGGAGTTACTTTGATGCGATATCATTCTTCTCCAAGATTAAGATTGCAACGTGTAAACTGAAATCTGCACCGCTGCTTGCATATAGCAGTAAACCGAACGACACAACGTCAAAGTAGTTCACTCTTTCTCCGTTGTGAAAAGAAGAAGCCAAAACTCCTGGTTGCTAGAACTATGGAATAATTTACTTAGACTCACTATTGTTTTCAATTTCGGACAAACGGCACACTCTGGGGCAGAATCGAAAAAACGCGGAAACAACCCGTAATTCTTCGGAATGGAGAGATAGGTGTTTGGTGTCTTCAGCGAAAATGATCCTTTCAACGAGACCGATGTTTTGAGATAGTCATAATTTTTTGTATTATTCGCATAAATGGCTCATATGCCATTTCGGTCAAATGGCATTTTAGATGTATGGTTTCTTCGGCAAAGTTGTTCATTGTTTTATGCTGGAAATGATTGCTGAAGGCGTCAAATTTCCAAGGCCTACTATTTTTTTTTTTTTTTTTTTGAGAAAATGGTGCTAAAAACCGTAATATTTGAGTTTTGCTTGTATTTTTCAATTAAAATGTTATATGTCGCCTATGACTATGTCATTTATTGGCATAAAGCAGGTCTGGTACAAATTGGATGATAAAAATAAAATTTTGTTTGATTTTTTAAAGAATATTTCCAAAAAACAGGTACATTGCGTATAGGTCATTCTTGCGATCGGGCAGGTGTTTTCATCGCCATCCACTTACGAAAGGTCAGATCATTAGTGTCTATTATTTTCTTGGATATGATATTTAATATATTTTTTTCTATGCGATCTGGAAGTATGCTAAGCTTATAAAAAGGTTAAAAATTATTCTACATAATGATGAAGCAGTTTTCCAATGAAAACAAAAGTTCCGTTCAACAAAAGTTAATAATGAATAATCTTGCGGTTTACTGGTAGCTACATTCACTCAAATATGTGTTATATACATTGCCTATACATTGTGTAAATCTATTAGAAAGTTGGTGCTATCGGGCAGGCAACCAATACTTATACGTTTCTCATTTTGGGGGGCTTCAACGCTTCGGTGAAATAAATTGAGTTAGTTTTAGTTACAGCAAGCCAACGAGCTAGTTCGCTTTTGTGCTGCGATCCGAAATACCCCCAGTTATCGTAGGGTCTGTGATTCCGGTAAGTCGTCGGGAAGTAAGTCTCGAGGTTCTGTGGTCATCGTCGAAGGTTGGCCAAGTTCTGCGTCGGACGTAGTTTACAAGCTGTAGACAAGATTCACAGCCGCGCGTGGTACGATTCGGGTTTCGATCGCGGACAAAGGTTCTAGGACAGTATTGTTCTGGGCACAATAGTGTCAGACAAAAGAACCACGTGAAAATTTCGATACACATGGTTGTCGCGGGTATCTAAAAGTGACCGGTAATTTTGAGTGCACCATATCGTATGTCCACTTCTGAGGAATACGTGAGTGAAGGTGACCACGGAGACGGTAATAAGAACATATCGAGCTCCAGTGAACGGAACGATAAGTTCGTAACTTTGCGAAAAAAGCATAGAATGAGTCGACAAGCTGAACAAGATGCGTTGGCACTGAGGGCAGAGTTGGACGAAAAAGTGGCCGAAATTGAGCGCTTACAACAACGGCTCACTGTTGCCACTAGGGCCACAGCAAGTCCTCAAGATCGCATAGCAATACGGCGTCCAGATTTCCGCGAGTTGAGAGAGCTGGTCAGTAGGTTCAATCCAAAAGAAGCTACATGTCTTTCGGCGCAAGAATGGATTCAGGAAATCGAGTCTACGGCCGCGCACTATGACTGGGATGACGCGACCAAGTTGCATTGTGCTCGTCTGAATCTAGAAAGATCGTCTAAGTTGTGGTGGGCTGGTGTACAGAACGAAGTCAACACATGGGCGCTATTTTCACAAAAGTTGGTTCGAGCGTATCCATCAGCACGAGATCCTATCTACTACCACAACCAGATGACTAAACGTCGAAAAATGAGAGATGAAACCGTAGAAGAATACGTTTACTCTCAAGTTGCCCTCGGAAAACGTGCTGGGTTATCTGAAGCTGTGATAGTGAAATACACGATCGCTGGATTGGGAGAATTCGTGTCAAAGTGCCGAGTGCAGCTGGGTGGGAAAATTGAAACAATTGATGAGTTGATTTCTCAGTTGAAGTGGATGGAGGGCATGGTAGATACAACGCCGGAGTTAACCACTACACGAGTAACCGAAAAGAAAAGAGAAAAAGTAGTTAACTGTTATCGGTGTAATACGCCCGGACATAAGGCCGTAGCTTGTCCGAACAGTCCGAACATAGCTGGGAGGTGCTGTTTTAATTGTGGTGTTAGTGGGCATATGGCGAAAAACTGTCCGACCCCTAAGCCAAGGCAGGGACCCTCGAATATGCAAGTGGTAGATGAAGAAAATAATTTTGTGAAAGTGGTCGAGGTAGGTGGAATCAAACTGAATGCTCTGGTCGATTCGGGATGTAAGGTATCCACCATCCAATGTCGCTTCGCGGATAAAGTCGGTGATAGCGAGGTGGCCAGTACAACGTTGGTCGGCTTCGGAGGCAAAAAAGTGAACGTTGACAGGGTGGTGAGATCGTGTGTAAAGCTTGATGATGTGGAAATATCAGTGAAGCTCAACGTGGTTCCCAACTGGGTTCAGAGCACTGCGATTATTTTGGGACGTGATATGCTCAACCAGGAGGGCGTAGTGATGGTGCATCGCAACGGAAGAGTAGAATTTCGTCGTGATAGTGATGCTGGGCAAGCTAGAATGGTAGAGGTACAGTCTCGAAAGTATGAGTCGATGTACACCATTGACAGTAGTGTGCAGTGTTCAGAAATTATGGCTGATGATTTGAACGTTGAAGGACCAAGTCAAGAAATTTTGAAGGTAGTAAACCAGTACCGATCCTGCTTCGCGAAAAATATGAACGAGTTGGGGGTCGCGAAGGGTACCGAAATGAAGATTGTGTTGAGTGACCAGGAGCCAGTGTATGTGAAGCCGCATCGGATGGAATATGCGAGAGAAGCTGCGCTGAGTGGTATAGTGGAAGAGCTGATAGATGCTGGTATTGTAGAAGAGTCAAATTCTCCGTATAATAGCCGGGTTGTAATGGTGCCGAAAAAGGATGGCTCGTTCCGAATGGCGGTGGATTATCGCCTATTAAACAAGAAGACTGTGAAGGATCGCTATCCCATGCCGGACATCGAATGGTGTTTAAATAAACTGAGCGGAGCAGAAGTGTTCATTACGGTGGATCTCTATTCAGGATACTATCAAATACCCGTTGCAGAAGACAGTCAAGAGTGTACTGCGTTTTCAACTCGTGACGGGCACTATCATTTCCTTCGGATGCCATTCGGGTTGGCAAATGGATGCTCAGTGTTCCAGAGAGCTATGAATCAACTGACCGGAAAACTCCGGAAAGAAGGAATAGTGGCAAATATCGATGATCTGGTTATTGGTGGGAAAAGCGTGGAAGAAGTGTTGGCCAAATTTGAAAAACTTTTGGAAGTACTTCAGGAAAGTGGGTTCACTATAAATCTCAAGAAGTCACATTTCTTCAAAACATCCATGGAGTTTTTGGGTTTCGAGGTGTCGAAGAATGGAATACGGCCAGGTGCGATGAAGACTCGTGCTGTTGAAGAATTCCCAACGCCGGAGAGTGTGCTACAAGTACAGCAGTTTCTGGGATTAGCGGGATTCTTCCGTAGATTCATCCCACGATTCAGTATTGTAGCGGCACCTCTATTCACGCTACTGAAGAAGGATACGAAATTTGAGTGGAAGAGTGAGCAAATGATCGCGTTTGAAAAGCTGAAGAAATCCCTAAGTGAGCGGCCTCTGTTAGTGTTGTTCGACCCGAAATGTGATATAGAGCTCCACACGGATGCGTCAAAGGATGGCTTAGCCGGAATTTTGTTAATGCGCACAGAAAAGGATTGGCGCCCAATCAGCTATTACAGCAAAAGAACATCGGAAGCGGAACGAAAGTACCATAGCTACGAGTTGGAGGTGTTAGAGGTCGTGGCAAGTGTGGAAAGATTCCGACATTACCTAATCGGGACATATTTTGTGGTGCGAACCGATTGTAGTGCAGTGAGAGACACCTACTCAAAACGTGAGATGAATGCTCGAATTGGCCGGTGGTTTCTGAAGCTGACCGAGTACGATTTTCGACTAGAACATAGGCCTGGCAGTTCTATGCGACACGTTGATGCTCTGAGCAGAAACGCAATCGAAGATGGGAAAAGTGTAGATCAAGTTCTGTGTGATATGTTATCTATTGAGGTGAGCAACGTAGATTTCCTTGTGGCTCTACAACGACAAGATGCTCGCTTGTGTGACATCATCGATGTATTGGGAAGAGATCCGTTGAGTGATGAGGAGAGGCAAATTCAGCAAAATTATCGATTGGAGCAGCACAGATTAATGAGAGTAGTGGATGGAGTAAAGTGTTTCGTAGTGCCCACAAGAGTACGTTGGCGACTGGTTCACACATATCATGATGAAATGGGTCACTTCGCCGAGGAGAAAGTGTTGAATCGATTACGTGAGAAATTCTGGTTTCCGAAGATGCGCAAGTACATTCGCTCTTATATAGAAGCGTGTCCACAATGTGCGTTCCACAAAAGTAAAGGGGGGAGACCAGAAGGGTATTTACACTGTGTGCCGAAAGAACCTGTCCCATTTAGTACAGTACACATGGATCACATGGGGCCGTTCGTCAGATCCGCGCGAGGAAATTCGTATGTAGTGCTTTTAATCTGCGGATTTTCTAAATTTGTGGTTATCCGAGCTGTGCGTTCGACTAAGACTGGACCAGTTTTGAATTTTTTGGGGGATGTGACAGCAATGTTTGGTACACCAAGTCGCATTGTAACGGATAGAGGCACAGCATTTACTGCCAAGATTTTTGAAGAGTACTGTCGGGTGAACGCAATTACCCGCATCAAGACAGCTGTTGGGTCACCGAGAGCAAACGGTCAAGTGGAGAGAGCCAACCGGACCGTGCTAAATTCGATTCGATGTATGGTGGGAGAGCACAACATGCGATGGGGTGAGCAAGTGCCGAAGATTCAGTGGTCGGTTAACAATATGCCAAACTCGACTACTAATTTATCGCCTAGTGCATTGGTGTTGTCCTACAAGCCACGAGATATTCATCAGAACACCATTGTTTTGGCGCTACACGACGAGGTGAACAATGTATTGGAGAGTCCACATAAGCGGAAACAGCAGGCAATGCAAGCCATCGAGAGAAGGCAGCGTCTACAGAAGCAGTATTTCGACACGCGACGTAAGCCTCCAAACACCTATAAGGTCGGTGATATGGTGTTAGTGGAGCGAGACCTTACTGCGATGGGCCATAGTCGTAAACTCGAAGCCAGATACAAAGGCCCGTATGTGGTGAAAACTGTGTTGGACAACGATCGTTACGAGCTAGAAGATCTCCCAGGAGTGCGTAGATCGAACCGACTCAGAACAACAGTTTATGCAGCAGATCGTATGAAGCAATGGTGCCAATTAGTAGATGTAGGCGATGAAGATGATGAAGTTGATGGAGAATTAACAGATAGTGAAGACGTTTAATACCAATTGAACTTATTGTATAAAAGTTTTTGAAAAAAAAAAAATATTAAGAATTGAATTACACCTAATTTGAAATCAGGTGAATCTGGGTGTCCGATTGTAAATCTATTAGAAAGTTGGTGCTATCGGGCTGGCAACCTATACTTATACGTTTCTCATTTTGGGGGGCTTCAACGCTTCGGTGAAATAAATTGAGTTAGTTTTAGTTACAGCCAGCAAACGAGCTAGTTCGCTTTTGTGCTGCGATCCGAAATACCCCCAGTTATCGTAGGGTCTGTGATTCCGGTAAGTCGTCGGGAAGTAAGTCTCGAGGTTCTGTGGTCATCGTCGAAGGTTGGCCAAGTTCTGCGTCGGACGTAGTTTACAATTGGTATATTCGCAAAAATGACCTAAGCGCCAGACTCATTATATCAAACCATTTCGGTCGAGTGACAATTTAGGTATGTATATGATTTCTTCGGCAAATTTGATCGTTATTTTATGCTGACATTAATTGCTTAAGATGTCAAATTTCCAAAGCCCACGATTTTTGAAAAACCGATAAAATTGTTTTCAGTACTTTATTCGGTTTCTCCATACTACGCTCAGCCTCCCAGGGGCCCAGATAGCCGTAGTGGTAAACGCGCAGCTATTCAGCAAGACCATGCTGAGGGTCGTGGGTTCAAATCCCACCGGTCGAGGTTCTTTTCGGGTTGGAAATTTTCTCGACTTCCCAGGGCATAGAGTATCTTCGTACCTGCCACACGATATACGCATGCAAAAATGGTCATTGGCACAGTAAGCTCTCAGTTAATAACTGTGGAAGTGCTTATAAGAACACTAAGCTGAGAAGCAGGCTCTGTCCCAGTGGGGACGTAATGCCAGAGAGAAGAAGAAGAAGAAGAATACTACGCTCAGTACTGAAGTTTGGCAAATTTGTGTTACACTTGCACTCGTTTGTTTGTTAGTATTTGATATGTTTGTATATTACTTAATCTGTCATCAAATTTCAGGCAAATGCAAGCGAAATGATCGTCTTTATTTCGTCTTTGATTAGAGTGAATGCATCTGTGCATTGCGATAAGTTTGCGTTTTGGAATCATTGGCTGAAATCCAATATGCTACGAGTACTTCATGTATGCGGTATGAATAACTGTCCAACATAGGAAAGCTGTGCAAGGTTTGACATAACACAGCGTAACAAAAATGACATTTTTGCGTGTCTCAAGGATCAAATTATGTGTCTCTAGTAGATTTGGGGTTGCTGAATCTGGGGCCATTTTCAGAAATGTTCCAGCACGTCACAATTTTTAGCTACAGGTCGCCAAAGTTGTATAAAACACTGGTTTCATTCATGTTTACATGAAATTTAAAGTACAATTTATCAAAAAAAATTCTAATCTTATCTACCAAACATGCAAAAAAGAACTTGAACTTTCATTTCAGACATAATTTTATTGTAATTGCGCGATTAAATTTCGATTAAACCGATTTTTTCAACATGCTTGCAGTCTCCATACAAAATTCTTTGTTTCTTCTATATGGCAAAATACAAAAATTCTCTAAACCATTAAACAATAACTTTTCCGCATCGAAAGTATTACAAACTTTGATGATAATTATTGTTATACACATAAAGTTTGAGTTCTGAGGCATATCAAGCCAATATATTACCTTACAAGCTGGCAAACTTGCATGCAAGTTGGCTGAAATAGTCATTTTTTGCATTTTCAACAGTCAATATCTCAAAAACTATACGTGCTATGATATTTCTGAAAACGGCAATGGATTCAGCAACCCTTAATTAAGTGAATAGCGGTATTTTGATCCTGGAGACAAAAACGTGTTCCGCAGTGTAATTAACCGCAAGAATATTCATCATTATTTGGAACATTTTTCAATTGGAAACTTCTACTTAGCGATAAAAACACCTGCCCGAATTTAACTGATCGCAAGAATAGCCTAAGCACAATGACCCTGTTTTTTATTGAAACTTTCGGAAAATAATCAAACAAACAAACTGCTCTGTTTCATACCAAGAAATGACATAGGCCTAGGCGATATATGGTATTAAAACTGAAAAATTACAAGCAAAATATATAACAATAAATATTTTGAACAAAATTTGTTAAAATTTTATCTGTTTATCAAAAGTAGTAGGCTTCGGAAATTTGACATCTTTAACAAGTATTTTTAGGATAAAATAACTATCAACTTTTCAGAAGAAATCATATAGCTATCTATATATCGAATCGAACGAAATGGTTTGACATAATGAATCTAGTGCTTAGGGCACTTTTGCGAATATAAAATACATAATCAATGTATATAACACATATTTAAGTAAATGTTACCAAAAGTAAACCGCAAAGATGTTAATTATTATTATGAATTTTTGTTTTCATTGAAAAACTGCTATAATAATTTTGAACCTTTTTATAAGCTTAGCACACTTCCAGATCGCATAGAAAAAATATATCGAATATCATATCCTAGAAAATAATAGACAATAATGCTCTGACCTTTCGTAAGTGGATGGCGACGAAAACACCTGCCCGAACTTACTCGATCGCAAGAATGGCCTATTCGCTATATCTCTGTTTTTTGGAGATATTCTTTGAAAAATCGAACAAAATTTTATTTTTACCGTCAAATTTGTACCAGACCTGCTTTATGCCAATAAATGTCATAGTCATAGACGATATATGGCATTTTAAATGAAATTTCAAGCAAATTTCAAATATTACGGTTTTAGCACTATATCTCAAAAATTGTCTATATTTTGAAAATAGTAGGCCTTGGAAATTTGACGCCTTCAGCAATAATTATCAGCATAAAACAATGAACAACTTTGCCGGAGAAATCATACACCTAAAATGCCATCTGACCGAAATGGCATATGAGCCATTTATGCGAATAATACAAAAATTTATGACTTTATTTCAAAACATCGGTCTCATTGATAGGACCATTTTCGCTGTAAACACCAAACATCTATCTCTTCATTCCGAAGAATTACAGGTTGTTTCCGCGTTTTTTCGCTTCTGCCCCAGTGTGCGGCATTCGGCAAAATGACCCGCAACCATGTTTTCTATGTGTTTCAAGAAAAATATGAGACAAATGACGCGAAGAATAGCTAGGATGTATGAAAAATGGTTTTTCGCAAACTTATCTATATTCTGTAGAACAACAATTGTTATTTTTTTCTTCACAAATCGTGTTTTTTTTATTTATTTATTGAAGATGAACTTATTTCTCTCTCTTGGTTTGTGGCTCAGACCTTCTTGGTTCATAAAGAAGGATAAGCTTGTAAAGTATTTTGGTTACGCTTGACATTTGAGTTGTCGAAAATCCATTCCAGTATCAACGTTAAATTGCTCACTTATTTTCATATATTGCAACGTATTACTTTTGCAAGCCTGTAGCCAAAGGAAGATGATGTCAGGCAAAGAGGAAGAAACGTAAAATTTGAACTTCCATCACTTTCTGTAGCACTGAAGGACCCAGCAGTGGAAAATCTTTACAATTGCTTGCTACACCACAGACTGTCAAGCACCCGAATGACAACGTTTGTGATAGAGACGTTAAAGAAAAATGACAAAATTGCATTCCTACTGCAGCATCAAAAAAATATTCCCTCGAAAGAAGCAAGAAGAGATATGCTTGAAATTGGCAGCTGGTTCAATCTCTTTGTGTGGGATGTAAATATAGAACATTCCGTTTTTTTTATTTCCTCGCCCCGAATGGAATTATACTTTGTGGTTCTTTCACAAGCAGTTGTATTGACACAGTATTATTTCACTCCGAAAATCATGTTACCAATCGACTGGGCTAGCAAATATGCTTCTTATAGGTGTTCCGTATGAAAAACATGCATCGATTCAGCGTTTTTCTCTTGAAGAACCATTGAAATAAAATACTAAAATATTGTCGCGCACTTCAAAAGGAGAAAACTATCGACAAAAAATCAGGATAAAAATTTGTCAGGAAATTATTTGTTGCGATTTTTTATATAAGAATGATATATAAGATTGAAATCAACAGTATTGCAATTATTGATTTAATATTATGAACAAGCAAAAGGCTTAAAATTCGGAGGCATTGGCTTTAGTTTTTCTTCAACATTATTAATTTTTAGGATGTTTAACCTCTGCATAACTGTATATTTTACCGATGTTCAGCTTTAAATCCATAAAATAACTTTGAGTTCAAATCTTAACTAAAAGTTTGGTTCAGAATACAAGTCAACATCATATTTAAAAAAAAATGATTTATGTCAGGAACGCACAGATTTGCGAATCAGCATTTTAGAGCGAAAAAGAGAAGGACAAAATAAATCTTACTGTACGTACGTGATGAGTAGATACTGGTGCAACGGCAAAACGTATAAGCCCAGCTTCCAGTGAAGCGGATTACAATGTACACCATGCTTAATGGGGACGAATATGATCCTGCACAGGGGATGAATGCCATTACCTACATGCAACGTTTACAAATATGGGTTTTAAACAGAATCTTTTTTTAATCTTTTTCGTTCATCACCTGCATATTTCACACGCACTCATTATGCACTCTGAATTATAAGAATTTTTACCCAATGTGTTCCATTGTAGTTCCAACCCATTCAGTTGTAGAACAGACTCAAACCTCTTTTTACGTAATGGGCCGGGGGTAAGTGGCAAGAATTTCACATAAATATAATCATTACAGATGGTTTTCTATTACGAAATTGAATTCAAGCCCGCAAAATTCAGTTACTTTGAAATTTCTAAAATTAATATCAAATAGTAAACCGGAGGAGGAGCAATTTGCTGCTGAATACCAACCTGGGAAGTGTTTCAGACCAAACAATTTTCAATACTTACTACCTGAATAAGGTATGAATGGACCCTGTATAAGTGGTAAACTATCTAAAATAATATCTCGTTTGCATTCTACAAACACCAAATTAATAATTGGATCAGCTATTGCAATATATTAGTAATACAAGTTGAATTTTGATACAGAAAAAACATTTTTTGCAATTTCTCATCGTAATAGGCTGTTTTCCATCACGCCTATCTGTCATGAAACGGCCTACTTTCCTGCACTGAAGTTTGCAGTGCGGGAATAGTCATTACGCAACTGAAACCAGTGATGTAATGATTCATTACACAACGCTTTCTCATTACGCAACTATTTTGAGTTGGGTAATGAATCATTACACAACATTTTTTCAGAAATTGTTAAATAATGGTAAATGCATTCCGATATAATTTCTTATACCATCAAGTGGTCTTCCACGAAATTGCAAAAAATGTTGTACGTAACTCGTTGCAGAACTCGATTTTTACAGCACTCGTCGATAAATTTACGACTCGTGCTGTAAGAATCATCTTTCTGCAACTTGTTCCGTAAACTACTATTTCAATAACTCAAGCACTTTTTAGAGTTACTCAAGAACTATTTGAAGTACAGGTCAGCAGATCTACTAGCGTAACGAGTGACCTTTCAGAATTTTGAATACCATAGTAATATTCATACAACCTCTAATAGTTAGGCTGTATCATATTTTGAGTTCAACGACTATTCAAAGTTTACAAAAACCTCTTTTGAGTACAGGTCTTAAGATCTATAAGCGGAACCAGTAATTTATCGAAGGTTTATCAAGTAAAATTAGGATAATTATGCTGTAACGATAGACAATACCCCTTTGCGGCGAAATTCCATATCCTTCAGACCACTATTAGTAAATCCTTAACACCTACACTCCTACACTCTAAACGTAGTCGGAAAAATCATCTTCAAAAAAATATCAAAGGGACGGTTAAAAAAAAATAACCCAAAAACTAAGTGCAATTACCCTATTGAACAACAGCTCTACAGATTTTTCGGTCCACCATTAGGAAGCTATTATGATCTTCTACAAATTTCTAAAAAATATTCTTATTCTATATTGAAATTTTGAATAATTTTGCCCATCAATCGAATCCATCAATTCCACTATGTTATTGAATTTCGGCTTGTTCTGAGAACCATAAACGTATGCCTGTTAACTTGGCCGAAAGTATACATTTCAAAGTACATCGTTGAAATGTTTACTAATTTTATTGGACAATCAAATCTATCAATCACTGTACCAAGTGTCAAAATTCAAGATTATTTACTCCGCCATCTGCAGGCACTTCACCAAAACATTCTCAAAATACTAAACAGATACTTAACAGAGATATTACGCTTTTACTAAGCACAACAATCTTCACGGAAACAGTTAATTAGTTTTGTCCAGTATCGGATCAAATTACGAACACGAAATTATTGGGACACCGAAAATGTCATACCAATTTTTTTATATTGTTTAGGATCAAACCACAATTTTAGGATAGTTTTATACATATATGTTCTTCAAAAATCAAAAGAAAAGTTAATCGATGGAGCCATTTTTAAGACAATTTACACCGTCTTCAGCCAAAGGCTGCACAGACTGAACGCTTGATGCCCTCCGTCAAAGTCTTTACAGTGTCATCCGGTACCAGTTCTCAGTTTTTTTTTCCATTTTCTTAACATGTCTTTCTCGTCATTGACTGTCTTCTTGCTCTTCCGAAGTTCCCGCTTCATTATTGCCCAGTACTGCTCCACTGGGCGCAGCTCCGGACAGTTTGGTGGATTTATGTCCTTTGGAACAAAACGGACAGGATTGGCCTCATACCACTCCAGGACACTTTTAGAATAGCGGCATTATGCCAAATCTGGCCAAAATAGCAGAGCTTCGTCATGCTGCTGCAAGAACGGCAAAAGACGCTTTTCGAGGCACTCAGATTTGTAGATCTCGCCATTTACTGTGCCCTTTTTCATAAAAGACTCACTCCTCAGTCCGCAAGAGCAGATGGCCCGCCAAATGGAATATTTGGAGGTGAACTTCGACATTTTCTTCTTCTTAAATTTGTCGTTCACATCGAACTTGCTCTTGCCGGTGAAAAACTCCAATCCCGGAATTTGCTTAAAATCGGCTTTTATATAGAGTAAGGTGGGGCAAAGTTCGACCTTATTGGTATAATGTTTCCAAGCACACAATAGCAGTTGAAACAAAACAAATACCTTACAGTGAACCTTCAACATATTGGCTATAATTTTGCTGAACAATCTTTTGTCGAAATATTTACCCATTTTTAGTTATACCAGTTTCAAAATTGATTGTCTTAAACGAACTTTTGCCCCACCGGTGGGGTAAGAGTTCGAATCTAGTGTGGGGCAAAAGTTCTTCGTAATATAGAGGTAGAGGTAGAGGGGTTATACCGGCAGCTTTATTTTTTAACGCTAAAACAATATTCAAATCGCAATAACTTTTTACGTTTTTCAATATTTTTGCACCATTTTTTTTACAAAACATCAGAAAAACACTTCTAGTTTAAGAATTCATGTCGATATTAATTATTGGTGATCAAGTTTTGAAGATATTCCGATGTTCCTTGGGAGACCGACATTCTTCATATGAAATGTCTTTGGCGGCCATTTCGTTTTTGGTCAATTTATCAAAAAAAATAAAATGTGTAGTATACAATGCCCGATTGAAAGGAGCTACTCTGAATAAATCATACAAACCGGTTCAGTATTCTTGGAGAAATCTGAAAATTACGATCTGAGGGTTTTTTAGAGTTTTCATGATCTTTATTTGTTCAGTATGGTACCAGAAACAAAAATGCTCATTACTCAAAAACGGCTCTTCCAAATAGCGTCATTTTTTCACAACAAACTCGCATCAATACATCATTCCGAGGAATGAATATTCGAATACGATAAAAATTCTGTAGCCTGACTTATTTACGTGGGTTATGGTTACGCGGCGGTCCCCCGAAGAATTTTGGAATATCTTCGTATCCAGATGACCAATTATTAATATCGACACACATTCTAAAACTAGAAGAGTTTTTTGAGAGCTTGTGAAAAAATGGTGCAAAAATATCGAGAAACAAAAAAGTTCGCGTGATTTGAATATCTTTAGCGAAAAAAATTATGCTGCCGGTAGAGGGGTTAAAGAAATATTTGTTGACAATTGATTTCGCTTGTAATTTTTAAGACCACGAACCAAGAACTTTCGCAAAATTATTACATTACACCGTATACTCACATGAATGGTTGAGTATTGAAAACTATATTTCGATCACTTATTACGCTCATAGATTTCAAGGCTTATTATTCAATGGAGTCCTTAAAGGATAAGAAATGTCCCTTAAACAAACACAATATACCGATGACTTAAATTAAGGGTTCAGAGACTGTGCCATATTTAAAAACTATGGATAGAAAATTGCTCACGCTTGTAGACCCAAGTAATATTTAGTGCAGATGTAAACATTGTCGAAGCTTTCTAAATGTGCTGTACATGCGAACGAAAACTTTTAAGCGACTCTTTCAGCAACATATCTGGCACTCATCTATTTTTAGGCTGCGTTGGCAGCTTTTATGCATACCGATCATTGCTTCTTCTCGACTGTTATAGGCCAAATAGCTGTAAAACATCTTTGGAAGGCGCTTATTCAACCATTTCGCAACTGTTAATAATTTTTGTTTGAATAATTTTTATACAGCTTCACTGTATTATCGATTAAATATTATTTCAAGTTGTTCCATAGCTTCCGGAACATAATTCGTAAGTATCTGGAGTTTAATGTTCCCAACTATCCACAATTAAAGTACCCGCCACCGTTTGTCCTTGTTGCCACCACAGTATACATCAAAAGCAAAAAAATAACACCGTTTTCTTCTACATCGAAAACGGTTCACGTAATATTGTATGATAATGTTATTAGATGTTATAACCATGCTTATACCACTCCATCAAGCTGTAAAAAGTGAGAAATGTCAAACGCAATGTTCACAATCAACAGGCTGTGTAGTTGCGCTACATATTGTTATTATATCACGTTTTGCTGTAAGCACGCTGTACAATAAACGACAAAGCGCTTTTTTATATATTCAGCAGCATAACAAAACATATTGAATAGAAGCAGCCGGATGAATAATGGGGACTTTTATTTCACAACATTAGTTTGCTACTGTTTAAGGTGTTGAGTTGCAGCTTTGTAGAAGCAGCAAGAGCGATGAAAAACTAAATATAGTCAGCTAAGATTGGTACCTGCAAAAGGTTTGCGTTAATACAGCTAACGCTAATCGTTCTATGTCTTTCGTTTTTTGCTGCGTTCGCTGCCTCAATTCAACTGTTATACAGCAGAAAGCAAATAAACTTGGCTTATAGCGCTAAAATTATTAGTAGGGGATCATGTGCCTATATTCCATGGAGTCTTTGGGAGACCAAGGACATCGGTACAAATTATAACAATACTTCTTCTTCTTCTTTCTGGCGTTACGTCCCAACTGGGACAAAGCCTGCTTCTCAGATTAGTGTTCTTAAGAGCACTTCCACAGTTATTAACTGAGAGCTTCCTTTGCCGATTGACCATTTTTGCATATGTATATCGTGTGGCAGGTACGAAGATACTCTATGCCCTGGGAATCGAGAAAATTTCCTTTACGAAAATATCCTCGACCAGCGGGATTCGAACCCACGACCCTCAGCATGGTCATGCTGAATAGCTGCGCGTTTACCGCTACGGCTATCTGGGCCCCATTTATAACAATACTTAGTTTACTGATTACTGATGAGTAAATAAGGGCCTGTGCCATATAAAAAAACAAAAGGCCGTTAAATAAGCCTATATATAGCAGTTATATATTTCAGGAAGTTTTTGAATGATTTAGAACACCTGTTGTATTCATCAAGTTATCACAACGGTAATGAAACTATTTGTTGTTTGCCGAAAAAAAAAGTTCTTCTAAATGACCACAATTAAGAGATTTTCTGATGCTTAAAAATATTGAGTAGATCTCGAATTTGGTTACATTTTGGCAAGCTAAGATCCACAAAAATCAATAATATGATGCGCGCACTTTTTTGTTCTTAGGAAGCAAAACTTCTAGAAATATTAATGATGATTTTCTTACAAACATACTCCAAAAAACCAAAACCTCGTTATACAAACTGATTCAATTTAGGAATCAATTCATTATACCAACACTCCAATGAGTTCGAGAGTTCAAGACAAACCTTAAATCAGCAGCCACCAAGATATACCCTTTGTTTTAGCACAAGCTACTATGTTCCGAGTATACTAAACATTCATAAGTAAAGTATGTTATGTGCGTTACCTCGAATGCATAGAGTAAGGTGGGGCAAAAGTTCGAACTTAGTGGTATAATCAAAGTTTCCACGAAAACAATAGCAAATGAAACAAAACAAATACCATACAGTGAACCTTCAACATATTGGCTATAATTTTGCTGAACAAACTTGTGTCAAAATATTTACCCATTTTTAGTTATAGCAGTTTCAAAATTGATTGTCCCACCGGTGGGGCAAGAGTTCGAATCTAGTGTGGGGCAAAAGTTCGTTGGCTAAAACACTAAATATCAATACTTTTATGACAGGCATACTTTATACCAGCCGTAAACTTATGTATGCCGAAAAATACACACTAAATTTTCATCAAAAAAATGTCCAAAACAGGGTTGATTGTAATACACCAAAAAATAGCAGTTTTTCGCAAAACTAAGTAAAAATGTAAATTTTTTGTGACATTTGTCGCACGCTTGGGCAAATTTGGAGATAATAAGTGGATTCCAGGCAATTTAAATTTTTTTCCGTGTGTTTATACATAGGTCGAACTTTTGCCCCGTAGATTCGAACTTTTGCCCCGCTATGAGTCAAAAATTGTTTCCAAGCATTTATGCAAAAACTAATACACGTCGAAGCATCCTTATGATAGACCTAGAAACGCCCTTACAAAAAATATTGAAAAATATTGTATCTTCATTTGGTTCCATGCATCGAAAGTTTGACCAAAAATTACAATATTCTCGTCAAAAAAATAAATAAATAGCCATAACTTTACCAAATCTCAGTTGATTTTCATGATATTTGGAGTGAAAGTGACCATGATATTTCTAAGTTTTGTTTTGAATTGAGCTAGAAATCTTAAAAAGAAACCCTTGCCCCACTTTACTCTACAAATTGCATTCACATAATATTACGTACCGTAAAACGGGGTAACTTTGATAGTTTTTTCGAAGAAAACTTCAATATTTATGCATGCTGTTTCAAAGAATTACAATTTATATTTTTAAAACAAGTACTGACATCCTAGCTATCGATTGCACTTGATAGATTGCCAAAAGATTTATTCTGAATGGATATACAATTTTTCATATAATCGAAAGTCGGTTTTCTGTTTTGGGGTAACTTTGATAATGGAGTATAAATCGAACAAGATTGAATGAATTACGGAACATTTATAGGGCGTTGCATACCTCTAGGCGTTTAACGCTGTATGGAAATTTCTGACTTAGATTACAAAAATCGTCCCAGTTTGTAAAAATGGTTTTCGCTAAGAGATTTGAGACCAAATTCATGTTCTACTATAACTAGGCTATCATGGGTAAGTGACGAATTCATTATGACTTTATCAAATAGTGGTCGTAGAACAGATTGTTTGTAAGCGTTGCAATAATGCTGAAATCTTGTAAATTTTTAATATTTGCTTAAAAATCCTCAAATGCATTTGATTCCAACGAAAATAGCTTTGACATGAAGTGTCATATTAATACTCTCCACTTTTGCATTCGTTTTTCTTAAAAAATTGACAGAAACTTTGTTATTTCGCATAGTATGTTGAGGGTCTCGCACTATCAAAGTTACCCGCATTATCAAAGTTACCCCGTTTTACGGTAAATAGAACTAACGTAATTGTAGTTGACGTACAATTAGGTTTTAGTGTACTCAGTTCACTCCACCAACATGGAATATGCTTATGATACGTATCCAAATCCTTTATTTTGTGTGACAAGCTGCCACCGATTCTTCCGTTCTGGTTCAATAACTGCTAGGCTGTTAATAAATTACGTAACCACTTCTCCAGAAAATCGTTTCCAATTATCGAAGTTGCACTTGCGTTGCGATATCACGTAATTTTCTACCAGACCTTTACCAGGATATCCGCTGTCATGAGTGCAGACACAGTCCGACATTTGAATTCGTAGATCCGTCCGGCATGCAGATAGGAAATAAAGCCGAACGTGTCTGTCATAATCACGTCAATCAAACAATGATTAACCCCCATCATGGACACTGCAATTGCTAGACAATTCTCAGTTCCCGAGCAGAAAATCATGACAAACGAATATCATATCATGGTAATCAAATGAAATACAAACATAACACGTATAGTATGCTCTTCTTATGGTGGGAATTATAGATAAAATACTAAACATAATTACCATAAATTTATCTAAATGACATCAACAAAAGAACGCGCTAGAGTATTGTGATACTGAATGTATAACAAAAAGTTGTAACACGAGGCTATTAGGGCCTAGATAGCTGTAGCGGTAAACACGCAATTATTCAGCAAGCTGAAGATCGTGGTTTCAAACCCCGCCGGTCTAGGATTTTTTCGCAGAGGAAATTTGTTTCGACTTCCCTGGGTATCATCGTGCCTTCCGCACAGTGTATGCATACAAAATGCTCTGCTCCAAAGAAGAAAGCTCTCAGTTAAAAACTGTTGAAGTGCCAATAACAATACTACTCTGAGAACTAGGCTCTGTCCCAGTTGGAATGTAACACAAAAAAAGAAGAAGTTTTTGAGTAGGTATTGAATAACAACTGAATAGTTGAACATGTTTTAAAAGTGATACATTTTTAAAACCAAACCAGTTTTAGCAAATTTTCAAAGGATCTTCACTTTCAATCATATTTCATAGCAACAATATTAAAAAAATCACCATAAGCCGAAGTATGGTAACTTATTTTCTGGCATGTGATTGTTATAGGCTTCCTATTTCCTTCTGTTCGGGTTGCGCTTCTGACGTCCATCGAGAGGTGTGTCTTCGGAAAGGCTTATTTACATTGCCACCAGGCTGTAAACTTTGCGTCAACTTTAAACTGTGCACTTGTCGTCGTAGTCGTTGTCGTCGTCCGACTTGTAGGATTTGCTTTACAGTTTATTTTGTTTTCCATCGGAGGTGGACCAAAGAGGTGCTCGATGCAATGGACGATAGTGTTTTCCGATTTACTTTACTCTAGGCCCTGGAATAACCATTTCAACACGCGCGGCATCAAAGTTTATATAGCAAATACAGCTTAAGGGTCAGCACTTTTGCTCATTTAAATTTCCATCAGGAATTGGAAAGTTGGAAGGATTGAATAAATACATCTGTAATTGTTCGTGAAATAAGGCACTTTTTTAGTATAATGAGCAGCGTTTATTCTTGATTTTCTAAACTGTTTCCACGAGTCCAAGTGCTGTGCTATGCATTGTAACATACATTATTCAGATCATATTTGGTCGGCGTTTAGTCAGAGTGGACCAAGTGACATTTTTCATATTTTGAGAAAAATGGGCTTAAAGCCTAACGCTTTGTAATTTTTTAATTAGTTTAAATTATGGTTCAATATTTCTACACACCTTTGTATTAATTTCAAACAATAGAATGTGAACTGATAATCATAAAAAATAATAATCCAAACCTCTGATAGAACGATTTTTTATGGACTGTGTGTACTTGGTCCACTCTGACTGAACTAAAGACCACCGTTCAGTGAGTTGGTTCACTCTGACTGAACATTTTCTAGGAAAATAACAATCATTTAATGCTTGCATGGCCAAACTGGGTGCATATCTCTAAGACAAACAGATTATCAATACCCTTTTACACCAGTATCGCAAATTCTTCAACAATTCATATCGTCAATATAGAAATAAGTGGCAATACGAAAGCTTGAGAATTAATGTTTTGCAGGGGACCAAGTGAAAATCTTGAGTACCGACCAAAATATACTGGTCCGATAACGGGGTTCTAGGAAATATTAAACATAAACCGTAGAACTACCATAAACTTCTATCGGACTCTGAAATTGACTTAAAAAATGCAATAATCAATCAGTTTATTGCTTTTCAACACTTGGTCCGCACTGTCTGCACAGAAATTGTTGCAATTTCTGACCACCTATCCAAATATGGTAAAAGGCTAAAAATCAAAATGAAATGCACCGAATAAAGTAATATTTATAAATCTCTATTGATGAATGAGTAGAAGAATCATTCGATGTCGAAAAACCTGACAAATCACTTAAAATGTTTTCCATTTCCTCGCATTCCTCAGCGCGCTGATCATTTTCGCGGTTATGATAAGAAGCACTTGGTCCACTCTTACTGCATACTTTTATCGATTTTAATTGATCATCCAAAGTAAATTTATTACATATCTCTCGCAGTTTACAGCATTCATTAAATTTGATCAAAGTGAAACGGAGGTAATGTAATTTCGCATCTAATGAGAGAATAATCCAATTTTCCCAAGTTTTGTACTTGGTCCCCTCTGACTTAACGCCGACCATTTATATCACTTAAAAAATGTGTAAGAATTACTAACGTCCCTCCTTAGCCTTAAAAAAAAACAATACTATTCTATATGTATCTGATTTGGATTTTGATTAAGTTAAATGTCTCTTTATTCCGGATTTCCAAGACCTTCCTGAACACATGATCCAAATTTTCACTCACCCTCTAAGTACATCTCCAAGAAACTGTTACAGGGAATATGTGCTCACAATACCTCTCTGGAAGAAAGGTACTACTCCTCTTAGGATGCCACTCGATTTCCCTAACATGTTCTGGCAGGAATTCCCCTAAAGACTAAACCTTTAATGGCAACCACAATTCCTGCATAAATTCCTCAACTCAAAAAAACTGAAGTTCTGGCCATTAAAACGTGATGTCGGCTTGATTGACATAAAATACACTCCCGTGCATAAGTTTGGGTTCACCCCCTAAAAAAATATACAAAAGTGTTCTGTCCATATCTCTGTGAATTCACGTCCAATTGAAACTCTCTAAGTCGAAGTCGAAAGGCAAAGAGTTATTCTTACTTCGTATGTATTTTTCCAAAAACATTATTTGAACTTTGTATACTAAATTTTTACATAAAGTTGTGACATTTTTCAAAAAACATACTGAAAAAACATAGCTTAGTTCCTCAGCATTGGATCGGCCAAAATTTTAAAACAAGGTGCCATTAGAATCGTTCTTTGAAGGGCACTCACGATTTTTTTTTCGGAAAAATCTGAAAAGTATTCAAAATCAATGAAACAGTCAGTCAAGTCATCGTGCAAAAGTTTGGGTTCACCTGAACTTACTTAAATCTGTGAAATCTCAAACCAATCATGTACGCGCCATTACTTGCGCTCAAAAAAGCTTTAAACTATTAAAATCGGTTGAAAAATGGCAGAGATATTGACAAAAATGATATGCGTGCGGCTCAGGTGAACCCAAACTTTTGCACGATTTGCATCATACTGAGGGGTGAACCCAAACTACTGCACGATGACTTGACTGACTGTTTCATTGATTTGGAATACTTTCCAGATTTTTTCGCTAAAATTTCGTGGGGTCTCTTCAAGGAATATAAAATTACGATTCTAATGGCACTTTGATTTAAAATTTTGGTCGATCCAATGCTGAGGAAATCAGATATGATTTTTCAGTGTGCTTTTTGAAAATGCAACAACTTCAAGTTAAAATTTAGTAAACAAAATTCAAAAAATGTTTTTGGAAAAATACATACGAAGTAAGAATAACTCTTTGCCTTTCGACTTCGACTTAGAGAGTTTCAATTGGACGTGAATTCACAGAGATATGGACAGAACACTTTTGTATATTTTTTTAGGGGGTGAACCCAAACTTTTGCACGGGAGTGTATAATATAAAAATTGAATTCCTAGAACTTCTGAGCCATAGCATGTTTTGATATTTGCAGATCTAATAAATAGCACGCTGCTACTGGTGAAATCCTACAAGAGCTGAAAATGCTATACGAATGGTATTTCAGGAGTAAGTTGTATAGATATCATTTTCAGATTATTTACTACACCTATCAAGTCAATATCACTTTTAGATATCCATATAAAAATTTGCTCTTATTTTGCTTGTTTCGTCTGTTCGGAACACGATTTGAGATTAATTTTAAAAACTTTTTCGAAATTTTTAATGTTTTTCATCAATGCCTTCGAAATTCAAAATCTTTCAAGCGGAATCGATCGTTCAGGTATATTATGAATCCTACGAAGCGTGGGTTCTCTCCAGTCGGTATCAACTGTAAACTTTTCATCAAAAAAAAAATATCGCTGGCCCATTGGGTATTTCAAAATTTCTGCCTTATGTTCAAAAGTTGAATATGCGCAGCTTTTAATAAATCCAAATAATATTTTGAATTGAAATGCTCGTTCTTTGAATAGCAAATAACATGTTCTAACTGCTAATAACATACATGAAACATATTTGAAACCTGAGTTCAAACTCAAAAGAAATCCAAACTTTTATATTTATCGAGAAAATCACCTGAATAGATCATGCGGTGGAGTTGCCACCATTCGTAGGCGTTTAAGACATCAACTTTTTTCGTCATTTGAAACCAAAGTTTTTGAAACTTCAGAAGTTTCTGTTGAAACCTTGGTTGAAACCTACCTTACCTTATCTTACCTTGTTGGAAACAGCGTAGCGTCACGCCATTGCCTGGCGTATTGTAGAGCTCCATCTTCGTCGGTCTTAGGTGAAACTTCTCCAGTTGCCCCGAACGTTTAGGGTGGCCAGGTCCTCTTCCACTGCGTACAACCATCGTATTTGTGGTCTTCCCCAAAGCCGCCGACCTCTACCTGGTTCCCTGCTGAATATTATTTTCGCAATTCTTTCTTCCGACATTCGCACTAAGTGACCTACCCACTGAAGTCTGCCGTATTTTATACGCTTGATTATATTCGCATCTTTGTACTCTTGATACATCTCGTGATTCATGCGTCTGCGCCACGCACCATTTTCGAGCTTCCCTACGAGTATTGTTCACAGCACTTAACGCTCGAAAACACCGAAAGCTTTCCGGTCTGCCTCGTTCAACGTCCACACTCCGTGCCCGTAGAGAGTCACCGAAAGAATCAATGTATTATACAGGGAATTTTGGTACCGTTTGCCGCAACACGTCTTTTCACTTCGCGGGAAACGTCGTTGTCACATGTCACAAGTGTTCCAAGGTAAACAATTCTTCAACAACTTCAAACACATCCCCATCAAACACTACATCAGCACCTACACCATCAGGCCTGACCCAATCTCTACCTGCAATCAAGTACTTCGTTTTGGTAGAATTAATTGTCAGGCCTATCCTCGCTGTCTCCCTCTTCAGAGGCACGGAGGCTTCTTCCACTGACCTGCGATCGATTCCAATTAGGTCTATATCGTCCGCAAAGCCAAGGAGCATGTGCGATCTTGTGATAATAGTGCCATTTTTCTACACGCCAGAACTCCTAACAGCACCCTCGGGTGCAATGTTGAACAGTAAATTCGAAAGTGTGTGTTCCCTGCTTTAACCCGTCTAACGTCACGAACGAGGTTGACACCTCGTCTGCGATCCGAACACTTGATTTCGAACCATCCAGTGTATCACATATCAGTCTAATTAGTTTCGCCGAAAAACCATTTTCAGACATTATCTGCCAAAGCTCATTTCTTTTCACTGAGTCGTACGCCGCCTGGAGATCAATAAACAGATTGTGAGTCTGAAAGTTATACTCCCGGAATTCATCTAGGATCATTCGCAAGCTAAACATCTGGTCCGTTGTCAAACGGCCCTCACGAAAACCAGCTTGGTATCCGCCGAAAAAGGACTCCTAGAACGGTCTCAGTCTGTTAAACAGCATGATGGGCATATGAGGCCATACAACAATCCGGTGGGCATTTCTTCGTCCTGACATACCTTCAGAAGTGCTCGGTGGATCGACTGCTAAAGCTGCTCATTTCCGTGCTTGAGAAGCTCAACCGGGATCTCGTCCTTTCCAGCAGTCTCGTTGATAGACTTTTTAACCTCTCCTATGGTCGTTGGGACCACCGCTTGATCGTTATGATCGATGTTCATTAGAGTGATGCAAATTTTGAAATGTTGGCTCCCCTATGCACAAACGACTTATATTATGGTAAATAGCATCCTCCCAAAGTTTGAAATGAATCTGAAGAAATTTGACTGTGCACAGGCCATTTTAAGTTTATATGGAGATTACTATGGAAAACGCCATCCTTTTGTGTTCAGCCCTTTATATCTGCGTCATAATGATTTATGGAAAAGTGAACACAATCTTCTCATGTGAAATCCTTTCAGCTACAACTTTGCCGAAGACCACATTTTGATTGGACGTCGGGATAAATTGCTATTGATAATCATAAATTGGGTATGCATTTTGCATGCTGAACCCACTGCCCAGCAGGCAGCAGTGGTGCTCCTGGTGGGTAGAATAGATCAAAGTAAAAAGCAGTGTTGCTCTGAAAGTAAGTGAATGATAATCTCAGCATGATTTAGACTTTGTTAACACTAATAATTAACTGTTCGATTTTCCGAATACGTACTAAAACAAACTGTTGACATTTGTTAAATCATCAGAACGCTCATGGATTGCTGAGCCGTTGGTTTTGATCATTCTGAAATAATCCACTGGCAGTTTACGCAATGTCATGGAATATTTCAGAATTTCTAATATTTCTATGAACCACCTTTTTCTTACATTGAAACCTTGTCGCCACCCGTGAACAACAGCACGACTCTGAAAAATCCTAGATGTTCTATACTAAACAATCAATTTGATATGCGGATACATCCATGTGGGGCTGATTGTGTATAAAATAACCTTAGAATTAGGGACAATGGAAATTCGCGATTTCGCGGAAGCCGCGAAATCCGCGAAATTTGGTCTCTGTCGCGAAATTCAGGAAATCCCGCGAAATGCCGCGAAATTAGTTAAATTTGGAGAATTTATATGAAAATCACAATGCATTTCAGTGTTTTGTTCAAGAAAATGGTCTATTCATCTTGAAGTTGAAGTTCCATCACAAAATTTAATACCTGTTTAGTTTTAACTTGGACGTCTTTTTGATTTGCTACTTTCGTTTCACTTTTTGAATTACCATCCTTATAACAAACTTTTTATCTAAATTTGTAAAATATCCACTATATTTGATGACATTCCGCAAAACTTACACATATAAAGGCTATTTTCACTAAATATGTGTATTTTTGTGTAAAATAAGGCCAAAAGTGTGGGACCGCGACAAGACCGCGAAATTTTGAATTTATCGCCTTGGTCAAACGCGAAATCTCAAGAATTTGGCCACGAATTTCCATTGTCCCTACTTAGAATGTACATGTATATCAGGCATTCTCGGAATTGGTCATTGTATTTAGACAAGAGCTAGCACAAATCCATAATTAGTTTGCAACTACAGATATGGACAAAACAAAAAATGTATGAAGCATGCAGAGTACAGTAGTAGCAAAACACTACAATTGCACTAGAAAACGCGAGAACAATATTAAACTACAATTGCTTGAAGATAGACATCAATCATGCATTTCTGGCATGAAAGGAATGTGTAGACAAAGCAATGATGGCCTTATAACACTCTATTGTTATGTGTGTACCATTATCAAGTTATTTTTTCAACCTCACAGATGTAACTTGCTCTCTGTCATGGCAAAGTTAACGAGTTTATTGAATTTAATTGTCTTCCTACCACAATGAACTTGTAGGGGAATGGAGTATCATTTGGACAGCAGTAGTCAAGCTCGCCAGTTCAATATATGATAGGTGAGGAAAATATATCGCTTAAATTTATAACAAAAACATGCTAATATCCCGACTAGTCGAAACAAACAAAATTATAACCTTGTAGTAATACACTAGCCATGGTTACACAACGTAACATAATGGATTCATTCACAAATTTCATAACGCCAAAGATGGATGACACCCACCCACCCCCTCCTAACGCATTTTGAATGAATATTTTTCGAAATTTTTATGAACTGTAACCCCACAACACTGCGGACACCCACCCACCCCCTTCAGCGTTATGAAATTTTGTGAATGGGCCCAATATATGACATTTTTGCGTGTCTCAAAGATCAAATTATGTGTTTATAGTAGATTTGGGGTTGCTGAATCTGATGCCGTTCTTTGTTGAAAAGTATTATTATACACATGAAATTTGAATTCTGTGCAAATAAATGGCCATACAAGCTGACAAACTTGCATGCAAGTTGGTTAAAATAGTCAAATTTAGCATTTTCAACAGCCAATACTACGGGGCCCAGATAGCCGTAGCGGTAAACGCGCAGCTATTCAGCAAGACCAAGCTGAGGGTCGTGGGTTCGAATCCCACCGGTCGAGGATCTTTTCGGGTTGGAAATTTTCTCGACTTCCCAGGGCATAGAGTATCTTCGTACCTGCCACACGATATACGCATGCAAAAATGGTCATTGGCACAGTAAGCTCTCAGTTAATAATTGTGGAAGTGCTCATAAGAACTCTAAGCTGAGAAGCAGGTTCTGTCCCAGTGGGGACGTAATGCCAGAAAGAAGAAGAAGAATGTTACATTTTTAACTATTACTTTTATTTTGCACTACAGCATAGAGTAAAGTGAGGAAACAGTTCAACCTTAGAAGAATAATCGATAATTATTAAAAAAAATATATATATAATAGTTGTACAGAAATAAATACCATACAGTAAATTTTCAACATATTGACAACAATTTTGCTGAACAAACTTATGTTTGAATATTTTTTTCTAGTTATAACAGTTTTTAAATTAATTATCTTAAAAGAACTTTCGCAACACCGGTGGGACAAGAGTTCGAAACAAGTGTGGGACAAAGTTTTGCTGACTAAAACGCAGAGTATCGATATTTTTATGACAGGCGTACTTTGTACCTGCCATAAGCTTATGTTTGCAGAAAATTTTTACCAAAAATTTGCCCAAAGCTTGAAATTTTAGTAACTTTTTCGCACGATCAGGCATATCTCGTCAAATTCAAAGATAAAATGTAGATTATAGGCAATTCGCAAGTTTTTTTGCCGGATAGTACATGGTTCAAACTTTTGCCTCACTATGGGCCAAAAAAGGTTTCCAAACATTTATGCAAAAACAAGATACACACCAAAGCAAAGGTATGATAGGTTCAAAAGCGCCCTTACCTAAAAAACTCAAACGAGATTTTATTTTTAATTTGTTCCCTGCAATGGAAATTTGACCAATTACAATTTTCACGTCTAAAAAAACAAATGGTCATAATTTTTTCTAATTTTCTATAATTTTTGAGTGAAAGTCTCTCACCTAAACAGCATTTAGACCACAATATTTGTTTTGAATCGAGCTATAACCGTATCTGCACTGCGAATATATCCCGATGGGTCACTGGGTCAGATCGAGTAGAATGATCCCAACTTCCTTTGTCGTCAACATTTACCCAACTAATGACCCAATTGTCTAATTTAGTTCCTACATGACTTTGGGGCCTTACTTAACCGAGTGGTTAGAGTCCGCGGCTACAAAGCAAAGCCATGCTGAAGGTGTCTGTCCATTATCATTGCTCTTGGTAAGTAGTATCCAACATGAATAGAGGACGAATTTTCTTCATTGTTTCTTTTGCAGACCTATTCCAGATTCTTTAACCTAATGTTACTTCCTCGAGTGAGAATGGGTCAATTCTCAAACATTTATAGACCAGTCAAAAAGAAATTTAGTTAGCTAACTTACAACTTGGATACAGTGAAACATCATTTTACGTTAATTCCAATGTTTGATAGACTTTTTTTTCCTAAATGAAGCCAGTGTAAAAATGGGGAAAATAATAAATAAGCGTGATTGAACAAATAAAATAAAAGAACAGCTGTATACTGCACTGAGAAAGAAAATAATAAAAGATAGAATACGGCGCATTCTTATGAAAAAAATGTCAGACCTGTTTTGAGAAATTTAGTCTGCTGCGATTGAAGATAAAACTGAGTTTGCAGCACATAATATTGACTTTGAATGTGGGTGACGTGATAATTACTGATTTGTGGATTTCCAAGTTTGCAAAGTGAACTTCTTCCAACTAATGATAAGCTTTCATTGTAATTTATAACTTGAATTGAGTATTCCTTCCGGGACTGTTTTCCCCATCAACACCTATTCTCCTGCAAAAGTCATTTTATTCCTCCACCCCTTAGCGCATTGCATTGTCATGATATTCGCTCATTAGCAGCGTAGCATCTTGAGAGGTGTTGAATGCATCCACTACAGACTCGAACCGGTCCGGGTGCTACTGCAGCAATAATACGAAACCAACCCCACTCGACAAACACCGCCCGATGTACTTTAATCCGATCAGAGCTGGATGATGAACATAAGCCACGGTAGTTCGGCAGGAGATTCCATCGCACTCCGCTTTCTCGCACTCCTTAAAGCCTCGATGATAGACATCGCACGATTGCGATGCGTCTATGTACAGTCAGGTCACCTAGAAACACCCACCGTAATATCTCTGTTATCTTTCTATTGTAAATTTAGCCAAGTATTAAATTTGTGGTATTTGGACTAGTAGCGAACTGACTGTGGAATAATAGTAACTTTAGTGACTAAAATAATCGAAATAAAGAACAAATAGTTCATAAAAATAACCTAAAAACTTTAATAATTAGTCCAGTACGAATACTCTGAAACATGAACCTGATAAAATACATATCTTTTAAATACAACAAAAGGCTTACATTTTCTGTATTAAAACCATACATTTACAATATAAGAAACATAAACCAGATATTAAACAGACTATAATCGATGAAACCGCCATCACAAATACAATACCAATACAGTTACAAAAAACAGCTTCAAGAAAAATCAGTATACAGTCACCCCACAGTTATGGATCAGCTAAGGGTCATTTTTTAGAATAAAATATGATTACAAATCATGGTGACCTTGTACAAAACAAAATTACCCGCCTGACTATGCCGAATATAGTTGTTTTCGAGAGAATACATAAAAAAACCTCAATTATTTACGAGAAAGTATCGATTTCGATAGAAATTTCAAACGTTGCACAGTGGCGGTACATACAAAGGTCGGACAAAACCTCAAATACGTCTCAAATTGCTAGATAATAGTTATCCATTAATTATCTTGGATACCTGATATCATCCCGTTGGAAATAACAGTCAAATTGAAAATTCGATTTTCTAGTGAAATTGGTCCAAATTAAGTTTTTTCATCCAATCGTATAAAAAGGCTATCACTACATTTTTTTTGTTGTAATGCAGAAATTTTTGCATAAACCTGAACTAGAGGTACAAATTTAACTTCCTTTTAGAAATTCCACTAAAGTTTCAAACGAATTATGACCAATTATATATATTTGAATGATGAAATCGATAAATTATAATGAAAAATGAAAATGGAATTTTCACCTCTAGGGGCAAAAAGGGGCAAGAAAAACGATTGCACGTTTGAAAGTAAGGATGATTTGCTGCTTCATAGTGAGTGACTCATTTTCCCGAAACTCTTCACATAAAACGTACGAAGTTTAGAAAATTTAACAAAATTTTGGAGAAAGATTATTTGAAACATTTTTTGCTACAAATAACAACTTGATATGTTAAAAATTATATAATTATAGTCAAAACTAAGGCTTATAACTACGCTTTCAAATGGAACCTATTGAGCTTAAATCGGTTATGATTTCGTTGAGATACAGATGTTTGAAGTTTGCTAGGTGAATCGAAGTTGATGAATTTCGACCAGTCCAATTTTGCTGACTTTTCCACACTTACGATGCTTGTGAGTGATTTTGAGAACATGAGTTTTTGAGGTTTTGTCCGGCCATGCGCCACTGTGCGTTGTCCATCCCACAGATGTGGATCAGTGGAACAGGAAGGTCCTTATTATGGATCAAATCGACTCATATTATGGATCAAAACACTATAAAAGCAATTTATCTGTGAAGTAAACGAATGGTGTGAAAGTATACGTTCAGGCGTTTCTTTCGGAATCGTCTTATTGTTGATTCATAACTGTGGTACGGGTTTCAATGCCCCACAGTTATGAATCAACGATTCTATGAATACGGATAACATTTTAATTCATACGAACGAATGAAATATGCTAGAAGATGTTATGATTGATTGCAATGTTGTACAGATTTATGGTTCACGTAGATAAAATGTGTTCTGCGTAATTGCAGCTCTATTGGATGAGATATTCTCCGTTTAAGCCAATTTTGATCCATATCTGTGTGCTATCCATAACTGTGGGGTGACTGTACTATGCAAAAGCGGACAAGGGCAATGCAGTAGTTATTTTGGATAAACAGGATTATGATAGTCAAATGGTCCCAATAAGCATTTTAGAGTCGATCCACTTCGCACAATGTTGAGACATGTAGAAAAAAAACTTTAAAACAATGTAAGGCACTATTTTGAGATAACACTAGCCGTCTCAAAGTTTCTTATTTAGTTCCACCAAGAATTAAAGACTTGCCAAAAGGCTGGTTAAGGAATTCCAATCCATACCCAAACTTTTTGAAAGCCGTTCAGTTGCCAATACTCAGGAGTTTGCAAGCCAACTTCAGGCTTCTAGGGATATTCAAGATGATGAAATTATGGTTTCTTTTGATGTCAAAGCAGTATTTCCTAGTAGGCCAGTTAAAAAAGCCATAAACCTTTTGGAAGAATTGCTACTCAACCAACTTAATGAGTCGAATTGGAAAAACAAAGTTCGGTGATATAAAATTAACTTGACCTTGTATGGAAGAGAACTATTTCAGCTTCCTCGGTAATTTTTATAAACAGACAAAAGCTGCACCAATGAATAATCCATTGTCTCCGTTTTTGAGCAAGTTGCTTATGGCCAATTTTGAAAGCATTTTGGAAAAGAAAGATTTGTTACCTAAGCGTTGGTGGAGATATGTAGATGATGTGTTTAGCATTATCAAAAACGATTGGTTTTAAAAAAATTAGGTGCAATTAACAGTATCCACAAAGATAATGAATTTACTTATGAAGAGGAAAAGGATAATAAGCTACAATTTTTGGATTTGCAAATTACTAGGGAATCGTCTCATTTTGAATTTGAAATTTACCCTAAGCCAACTCATACTATGCGAGTTATTCCGAGTACTTACAACCACACTTATCTACACAAAATGAGGGCCTTTTGTCATATGATACATCGAATGCAAACACTTCCTTTCAGTGAAACGGGAAAATTGAAAGAACTGTATTATATCTGACAAATATAGACTGCTAGGCTTAACGGATATAGGAATAGTACAATACAAGCAGTAATAGATAAGAGAGCAAGATAAAAATATAAAAAAAGTATGACAACACTTACTGCCGAGAAAGAGGATTTAAAAAAATAGGAGTGAATTTCGATAGCAAGATTACAAAGCCTTTGGCTTCGAAAATATGGAGTTGATTTGGTTCTCAGTAGTAGGAGTTGTCAGCTTAAATCTAGATTAGGATCAACAAAGGATAAAATTTATACACTGAATAGATCTGGAGTATGTAAAATTTCATGCTCTACTTGTAATAAAATCTATATAGGACAAACAAAACGAACTCTAGAAATTAGATTCAAAGAACATATTGCTGAAGTTAAAAAAGCAGACAATGAATTGGAAAAGGCGTATGACTATAAATCAAAAGTGGCTGAACATGCTTTCCAGGATGAACATCAAATGACAAGCGATAACATAGACTATGTACAATGCGTATCTTCATCTTGGAAACTAGACGTCACTGAAAGTTTAAAAATGTACAAACAAAAGCCTTCAGTGCGCATCGTACCTGTGCGCTGGTACCGTAATCCGGGGCCAAATTGATCACTGGGGTGAATTTGGTCAGGTCGGTACCAATACCCATTTCCTCCCAAGGATGTTGAAGATTTCATTGGCACCACAGACATTCCATATTTTCTAGTTTACAGATGCAGTTTTGCATAGAAATATTCACAGTTTTTGAAGGTGTAAGCAATACAGTTGGAAATGTCTGTGCCTAACAATCCGCTAGCGCAATGCCTACATATTAAGTTTGAGTGTTAAAAATGATGTGTAAGCTTAAGTATCAACTACTGAACTTATTTTTCATATCATACAGCGTAGCAAGTAAAGTTTTTTGTCCATAAAACCGTTTTAACTTCACAACCCAAATTTAGTAGACAGGGAAATTTTTATTTCTAACATCTACTTTGTTATACGGTGATCAATTTCGCCCCAATGAGTCATTTTAATGTTTTGATATTACAACTATTTGAATGATATGTTATATATTATTTCATGAAAAATTAATTTCATAAACTGGGAAGGATCAATGGAGTACTGGTTTTGTCGAAATCTATTTGACAATATTTGAATTCTGAAGGATAACAAAGTTGTAAAATAGTGAACAATTTGCCCCCGGATTACGATACGCTGTACGTACACGAAATCTCTCTGCTCTTGGAAGATTTCTTAAAAACTACCTAAGGCAATATAACAGCACTTTTCAGTGGTACAAAAACAGTGCTCTTCAGTGCTAAAATTAAAAACGGTACTTTTCAGTGCTACTAAAATAGTACTTTTCAGTACCACATGAAGAATGGAAAAAAAGACGTTTCCCCGGAATGCGAACTTTCTTCCAAGAGTGAAATGGATAATGTTGATAATTGCATCTAAATGAGCAATCAGTTAGATGCTCTAGACAAATTTTCCGAACACCAAATCGAAGCAGTCTCTAGCCCAGACTCTTTGATTCAAGTGAGGAAACAAAGAGTGCCGCCCATCGTGGTCAGTTGTTCCGAATTTGCGGGATTTAGGTAGGAGATCTTGAACTCCATTAGGGGAATCAAGGTCTCCTTCCAAATCGCTAAGAAAGGAGAGCAATTTTTTACTTATGACGACAAAACTGGACGTTTGTTCAAAGTTGTCTTGAAAGGTCTCTCAAGTGACTACAAGTCACCTGAAGAGATCAAAAATGGAATAAATGATTTACTTGGATTTTCCCCAGTCCAAGTAATCATTATGAAAAAGAGAACCCAATCTGGTATGTTCGGAAAGGGCTTTCTTAAGAATATTATTTAGTTCACTTTAACAAAAAAGAACTAAACAATATTAAAGCTTTAGAAAAAGCTAGACTTATGTTCGATATCCGTGTGACATAGGAACATTTCCAGAATCCTGGAGGAAATTACCAGAATACCACTCAGTGCCGTCGCGTCGGTGCCAAAAGTAGGGTCATGGTACATAAAATTGCCGCATGGATGCTAAATGCATGATTGGCGGAGGTTCTTCTCACGCCATGGACGTCTGTTCAGTGAAGGAAGATACCGATAAGTACTACTTACTTACTTATTTGGCTTTTCATCAATTATCTTGATAAAGCCTCGCCAACAATAATTCGCCAATTCACTCGGTTCATGGCCGCTTCTCTCCATCCTCGACTGTGACCCACGCTCTCCAGGTCCTGGTGCACCTGGTCAATCCACCTAGCTCGCTGCGAAGGCGTGGTTCTTGTTCCGACCGGATTCGTAGGGAAGACCATCTTTACAGGGTTGTTGTTCGGCATTCTTGCAACATGCCCTGCCCAGCGTATCCTTCCAGCTTTAGTTACCTTCACGATACTGAGTTCGCCGTAGAGTTGAGCGAGCTCGTGGTTCATCCTTTGCCGCCACACGCCGTTCTCCTGTACGCCGCCGAAGATCGTCCTTAGCACTCGGCGTTTGAAAACCCCAAGAGCTTGCAAGTCCTCCTCGAGCATAGTCCACACCTCATGCTCATAGAGGACTACCGGTCTTATGAGCGTTTTGTACATCGTACATTTGGTGCGGGGGTGAATCTTTCTTGACCGCAGTTTCTTCTGGAGCCCATTCCGCTGATGATGCGCCTTTGTATTTCCCGACTAACATTGTTGTCAGCCATCAACAAGGACCCGAGGTAGACGAACTCGTCCACCACCTCGAAGGTATCTCCGTCTATCATAACACTGCTTCCTAGGCGGGTCCTGTCGCGCTCAGTTCCGCCAACCAGCATATACTTTGTTTTCGACGCATTCACCATTAGCCCGACTCTTGTTTGCTTCGCGTTTTAGGTGGGTGAACAAATATGCCACCGTTTCAAATTTTCTCCCAATAATATCCATGTCGCCTTGAAATCGATGAAAAAATGGTGCGTAGGGACCTGGTACTCACGGCATTTCTGGAGGATTTGCCGCACGGAAGAGATTTGGTTCGTTGTCGAGCGGCCGTCGATGAAACCTGCTTGATAACTTCTCACGAATTCGTTTGTAATAGGTGATACACGACGGAAGAGAATCTGGGATAGCACTTTGTAGGCGGCGTTTAGGATGGTGATTTTCACACTCCAGTTTGTCGCCCTTTTTGTAGATAGGGCATATAACGCCTTGCTTCCACTCCTCCGGTAGTTGTTCCGTTTCCCAGATTCTGACTATCAGCCGATGCAGACAAGCGGCCAACCTGTCCGGGCCCATCTTCATGAGTTCGGCTCCGATACCATCCTTGCCAGCGGCCTTGTTGTTCTTGACCCATTGAATGGCATCCTTAACTTCCCCCATCGTGGGAGCTGGTTGGTTTCCGCTGTCCGCTGTGCTGACGCAGCCATCGCCTTCGTTGTCCTGACCTTCTGTGCCTGTGTTCTCTGCGCCATTCAGGTGTTCATCGTAGTGCTGCTTCCATCTTTCAATCACCTCGCGTCCGTCCGTCAAGATGCTCCCATCCTTATCCCGGCACATCTCAGCTCGCGGCACGAAGCTTTTGCGGGATGTGTTGAACTTCTGATAGAACTTCCGCGTTTCTTGAGAACGGTACAGCAACTCCATCTCTTGGCATTCTACCTCTTCCAGGCGGCGCTTTTTGTCCCGGAATAGGCGGGTTTGCTGTTTCCGCTTCAGTCTGTATCGTTCCACGTTTTGCCGTGTACCATGCTGCAGCATTGCAGCACGCGTTGCATTCTTCTCCTCTAAAACCTCCTGGCACTCCTCGTCGAACCAATCGTTTCTTGAGCTCCGTTCCACCCGACAATGCTTTCGGCAGCGTCGTTAATGGCTGCATTGACTGACCTCCAGCAGTCTTCAAGAGGGGCCCTATCGATTGATGACAGATAGTTTTGGGCGCAGTTTCACCATCACCAGTTAGTGGTCGGAGTCAATGTTGGCGCCACGATAGGTTCTGACGTCGGTTATGTCGGAGAAGTGCCGTCCATCGATCAAAACGTGGTCGATTTGCGATTCTGTCTGCTGAGGTGATCTCCAGGTGTACCGATACGGGAGGCTGTGCGGGAAATAGGTGCTACGAATGGCCATGTTCTTGGAGGCGGCAAAATCTATCAGTCGTAGGCCGTTCTCGTTCGTCAGCCGGTGGGCGCTGAACTTTCCAATCGTCGGTCTGAACTCCTCCTCCTGGCCAACCTGAGCGTTCAAATCTCCTATGATGATCTTGACGTCGTGGCTTGGGCAGCGGTCGTACTCGCGTTCGAGCTGCGCATAAAATGCGTCCTTGTCATCATCAGTGCTTCCGGAGTGTGGGCTATGCACGTTGATTATGCTGAAGTTAAAGAATCGGCCTTTGATTCTTAACTTGCACATTCGTTCATTGATCGGCCACCACCCGATCACGCGTCTTTGCATATCACCCATCACTATGAAAGCTGTTCCCAGCTCGCGTGTGTTGCCGCAGCTCTGGTAGATGTTATGATAACCTCTAAACGTTCGCACCAATGCTCCTGTGCAGTTCCACGTACCGAGTTTCCAATCGCTAGTCCTTTTTCGTCACTGTGGTCTTTGCCGATTGTTCCGGTCCGTATTCTCTCGTTGAAGTTCCTGTGCTGATGTGTTTTTACGGTTGGCTTGCAGGGCCTGACACCAACCCCCTAGATTTCCGGAGGACCATTCCCCCTAAATGTTCGGAGGGCCATAGTGCGCAGTTTAGCTTAGAGTCCTTCTCTGGCACTCGGACGATGATCAACCGCCCCTGACATGGAGAACAGACGCTGTTGTAAGCCGCTCCTAACATGGAGTACAGACGCTCAAGGTTTGCAGAAGCAAACTCCCCCTTCCCTGTCAGCATACGACCAAAGTTCCCACCGGGGGTTGGTTACCCGATCTTCCCCAAGGTTACTCGTACACCGGCCAGTACCACGAGGAGGTAGGGATAGGACTTGCTGGGCAAAACCTAAGGACCGCACAAAGGGATCTATTTTATTCCTGCAGGTATGCGAGGTACCAATGGTACGCCATGCCCAGCCGTTTACCGAGCCATATAATTTCTTATGCGCCAATTACAAGGGCGATCACAAGTCCAATTTTTGGGCTTGCCCTTCCCGAGGGAGAGTCGTCGAGGCTTATACCAGAGAGATAAAAGATAATATCGATAGCGGTTGTTTCCGAAATTTGCCTGGTAGAGTATCGAACAATACTCATTTTTCAGTTAACGATCGCTTGATTAGGAATCATACCCATCAGGAAGATCATAATCATGCTCATTCACAAACTATATTTCATCCGTCGGGTAGGCGTTAATTTCGAATGTATCTACCCACGGTAAATCCTTTGCCGATATCGTTACAGGTAATTTGAACTCCTCCCCTATTCGTACTATGAGTACCCATTCTACTTGTTTCAAATAAAATGTAAAAAAAACCCTATCGCCACAGGTAACATCTACTTCGCCTCTACGTCTACCGAAAATTCTAATGGGAAATCATCAAATGTACCCACTTCAAGTGATATGTCTGCCTCTGATTTTAATTTTCTAACTGAACAATTGAATCTAATGATTGATGCAATGTTCAATGCCACCACTATGACTGCAGCAGTCCAAGTAGGTGTAAAATTTACTAATCAAATTGTTATTAGATTACGTTTTTCTAATGGATCCAAATAATAATTTAAATATTTTAAATTGGAATGCTCGTTCTCTGAATGGTAAACAGGACGAGCTGTTTAATTTTCTTACAGCTAATAACGTGCATATAGCACTTATTACTGAAACGTATTTAAAACCTGGATCTAAATTCAAAAGAGATCCCAACTTTTTTGTGTATCGTAATGATCGACTTGATGGGACATGCGGGGGAGTTGCAATCATCACTCATAGGCGTACAAAACATCAACTGTTTTCGTCATTTGAAACTAAAGTTTTTGGAACTTTAGGTGTTTCTGTTGAAATACAGATTGGTAAATATACTTTCATAGCTGCCTATTTGCCTTTTCAATTCTCTGGACAGCAAGTTAATTTGCTCCAAACTGACTTGCAAAAATTTACTAGCAATAAGTCAAAAAATTTTGTCATTGGTGACTTTAATGTCAAAAATCGGTCATGGAATAATTCTCAAAGTAATTCCAACGGCAGAATTTTATTTGATGAGTGCTCTTCAGGATATTTCTCAATTCAATACCCTGATAGCCCCACATGTTTTTCCTCTTCTAGAAATCCATCTACGATTGATTTGGTCTTAACCGACTCTAGTCATCTTTGTAGCCAACTGATTACTTATGCTGATTTTGATTCTGATCATGTCCCTGTTACATTTCAAATATCCCAAGAAGCGATTCTCAATCCTATCAGCTCCACTTTCAATTATTTACGAGCCGACTGGAATATATGAAACGTATATTGACTCTAATCTTGATGTAATCATTTCTTCACAAACAAAACTTGGTATTGACAATGCTCTTGAAACTTTAACAAATTCCATTGTGGAAGCCAGGAGCATTGCAATTCCAAAATGTGAAGTAAAATTTGAATCCGTGATTATAGACGATGGAAACGTGAGGAGAAGGCAATTTCAACGCACTCGCGATTATGAAAATTATATGGCAGAATTTGTAGAAAGAAATCAAGAAATGTTTTGCACAATTAAGAAACAAAAATTTTGAAAATGAAATTTCTCAATTGGACCCTGGCTATAACCCCTTTTGGAAATTATCTAAAATCTTGAAAAAACCTCAGAAGCCAATACCGGCATTGAAAGAGGAAAACAAATTATTACTAACTAATTGCGAAAAAGCTCAAAAACTTGCTATGCCATGTGCTATGCAGTTTGAAAGTGCGCACAATTTTAATTTAGGACTTACTAGTCCAATTGAAAATCAAGTTACTCAGGAGTTCGAAAATATTCTCAATTAAGAGAACGTTTTCGAAAATTCCTGGGAGACTGATTTGGAAGAATTGAGAACTATTATCAAAAAAATCAAAAAATGTGAAAGCTCCTGGCGATGATGGAATCCTCATCAAGAAGCTTCCAGAAAGTAGCTTATCATTCTTAGTTGATATATTTAACAAATGTTTTCAATTAGAATTTTTTCCTGATAATGGAAAAATGCTGAGGTTGTTCAAATTTTAAAGCCAGACAAAATCCTGCAGAAGCTTCTAGCTATCGTCTAATCAGTTTGCTTTCCTCCATAAGTAAACTTTTTGAAAAGGTCATTTTGAACAAGAATGATGGTTCACATCAATGAAAATTCAATTTTTGCCAATGAACAGTTCGGATTCCGCCATGGACCACTCATCAACTTTTACTTGTAATAAATTTGATCCGTTCTAACAAATCTGAAGGCTATTCTACTGGTCTTGCTCTTCTAGACACAGCTAAAGCATTCGACAGTGTTTGGCATGGAGGTTTGATCGTAAAATTAAAAAACTAATTTTCCAACATACATTGTTAGGATAATTCAAAGTTATCTGTCAAATCGTACACTTCAGGTTAATTATCAGAACTCCAGATCTGAAAGACTTTCTGTAAGAGCAAACACCCCAAGGCAGCATTTTGGGACCAATATTATACAATATTTTAACATATGATTTACCTGAGTTACCTCAGGGATGTCAAAAATCTTTGTTTGCGGATGACACAGGCCTAGCGTTGGGCAAATTTGTCTATAACATCGATGTTGCTGAATCGATTCACATTTGAACTGCCGAATCGATTCACCGATTTAATCGAATCGTTTGAATCGATGTTTTTGAATCGATTCGAATCGAATACGAATTAAAATTTATGAAGTTTGAGATGAGAGCAAAAGCATTTCAATATCCTCAACATCCTTAAAATAAAACAGTTTTGAAATTTAATAGAACAGTTTTACTACCTTAAAGCAAGTTTAAAATTTGGTTTCTTTTTCACCAGCTCGTTGAGGAATATTCATCAAGTTAAACCAAATGAATCGGAACAAAAAATCGAATAAAGAAAATCGATTCAGCCGATTTCACATGCCCCAAACATCGATTCAAAAAATCGATTAATCGTAATGGAAACATCGATTTTGGAAACATCGATTCAAAATCGCCCAACGCTACACAGGCCTCTCCGCCAAAGGGCGAAGTCTGCGTGTCATCTGTAGTCGATTGCAAAAAATTTGGGATATTTTTTCTTCATACTTGCAAAAATGGAAGATTTCTCCTAATGCTTCCGAAACTCAACTAATAATATTCCCACATAAACCAAAAGCTCTTTATTTGAAACCTTTAAGTAGACATGTTGTCACGATGAGAGGGGTTCCAATAAATTGGTCAGGCTCATGCTAAATAAGAATTCAACTTTCAAAAATCCCATTCAGCGCATTTAAACCAAATGTAATAAATATGCAAAATGTCTCTATCTCCTCATTAATAGAAAATCTAAACTTTTTCTTAAGAACAAGCTTTTGATATTCAAACAAATTTTCAGGCCAGTCATGTTGTATGCTGTACCAATATGGACTAGCAGTTTTGATACCAGGAAGAAAGCTCGGCAGAGCATTCAAAACAAAATTTTTAAAATGATTCTGAGGCTTCCTCCCTGGTATAGTACCAATGAGTAACATAGAATATCCATTGTTGAAACATTGGAACAAATGTCAAATAAAATAATTAATAATTTTTGGCAAATATCGTTACAATTTTCTATTGCCTTGATTAATGCGTTATATATTTAGGTTAGCGTTGGGCGATTTTGAATCGATGTTTCCAAAATCGATGTTTCCATTACGATTAATCGATTTTTTGAATCGATGTTTGGGGCATGTGAAATCGGCTGAATCGATTTTCTTTATTCGATTTTTTGTTTCGATTCATTTGGTTTAACTTGATGAATATTCCTCAACGAGCTGGTGAAAAAGAAACCAAATTTTAAACTTGCTTTAAGGTAGTAAAACTGTTCTATTAAATTTCAAAACTGTTTTATTTTAAGGATGTTGAGGATATTGAAATGCTTTTGCTCTCATCTCAAACTTCATAAATTTTAATTCGTATTCGATTCGAATCGATTCAAAAACATCGATTCAAACGATTCGATTAAATCGGTGAATCGATTCGGCAGTTCAAATGTGAATCGATTCAGCAACATCGATGTTATAGACAAATTTGCCCAACGCTAATTTAGGTTAAGTTAGATTACGTAAATTGAAAACGTGTTTTTTTTTCTTTTATAAGCAGGTGAAATCAACTCACCTGTAAAAAATCTGAACAACTACGGCAAATGAAATGTAATATGTTGTTAACAAAATGGTTATAAAATCTTAAATTTGTGTTACCAAATTAGGATGATAGTGTTGTCTAATAACACAGAACACCTAGATGTAAGAAATGAATGTAATGCTTGAAATAATATTAACAAATACTTATAAATATAACTAATAAAAAATAATAAAAAAAGAAAAAAAAATTGGAGAAGTTAAATCATTGATTGAAATTAATGTCTATGGCAGTTGGACATAATTAATTTTCATAGATATCTATGAAAAATGCTTATTAAAACGAGCCTCTGAGACGAAACTGAGAATCAATTCATGCGTATTTAAAAGTAATGTCACGAGAGCACCATTTATTCTAATTTAACATAATGTATTGGAACACGTATTTTTTTACTTTTATAAATAAAAATGAAAATCAAATACATAGAAATCGTTGGCCCTATTGCTATGTTTCTCCCGAAAGATTTGTACCTTCGATCTTTGATTTTACTCGAACAAAACTAACGGTTTTCAACCAGTCTGCCTTGATTGTCGTTGGCAAGCTGGAGTCTTCTTGCCGTTTAAAATAAAACTTTGTTTCATATTTCGTGTGTAGAATTTGAGCCTCCCTGCCAGATTGCTACCATATGTGCTAATAATGCTAATTCGATTTAATAGGAATTCCGGCTTTTTTTTCGTTTTGATAGCGATTTGAATTTCTAATTCGAAATATCTTTAGCTTTGACAAAAGCGCTGCTTTTAAACTCCATGGTGTTCGGTAAGCAGAGAAGCAGAATAAAACATGAAATATGGCAAATAAATAAGGGATATTTCAAAAGAATCTCAATATCAAGAAATGTACTACTAAATCAGAACGGATGGAACGAACAGGACATGCCTGTAAAAACATATGTGAGACAGAAACGTGATTTTTTGTGAAAACTAATAACCACCCAATAAGTATTGTATTATTATGTTTTAAAATTACTCTTTTATTCTGGAAAAACTCTTGAGTCCTTGAATGGCTCGAATTTCATCGGAAATATAACGGGTAGAACAGCCGTATAATCCAAGTGGGTGAGTGACACTGAGTTATAGAAGTCTTGACTGTATATGTTCCTGGGTGCACCTTTTTCTACTCCAATTGTCGTAGCCCCCGCCGAACGGTGGAACCCCACTGCAAGGCCCCTGGGTGTAATTTTCATATTGTTGCTGCAGTCATGGCTACGGCGAATCATGTGTTCAACTTCTAATCAAACAGTTGTTGTTGCTGCTGCTGCTGACAAGAGTGGTGGCACCCTAAGGCCACCGTTATACAAGTCAATTTGCTGAAAAGTCTTCCAAAGTGCGGGAGTACAAACGGAACGGCATAAATTCCGTGCTATGTTTCTGGAGCGGAGTAAAGTAGGAATATACTCCGTAAGTCTTCCTATATGTGGAAGGTTAATATTGTTTCAGGTCGACAAACATGCACACGTAGGATCCAAGCTTAACACGAGAGTGCAGACAGAGTAGAGAGGATTGCAGAATGTAGTCGAGCCATCAGAATGTGACAAAAAACTTTCCACATGGCAAGCGATTCGCCGAATGATGATTTTACCTCCGCGATGGAATGAACGTCCCAAAGCTTGAAATATGAAAGTTTTATCTCTGAGTCTAGACATAGACATGTGCACGGTGAAACAAAACGTAGGGGAAAAGCACTAATCATCGACCTACTTGTAATTCTTGCTGCAACCAAGCCGCCATCGGCACCCATCGTTAGAATTCCAATTTTATGTTACTGATCGCTAGTATATGCTAAAACTAAAGAGTGCTTCTTTCGGTTTTCTCAAATTAGTGGACCCCTCGTACGCCACCGAGCTATACAGTTTGCGAAAAAGCCCTTTTTTGATAAATCTTAGGTATATCTTCACGTTATATATCTCATATTCCCCTTGGAACACATAGCAAACTTAGAGGCATCATATAGAGAAAGGATGTAGCTTTCATCTGAGACTAAAAAAATTTGGCGGCCATTTTAAATTTGGTTTCCATCTTGGATTTTGTAAGAAAAGCCGTACTTTCACCATTAGCGTACCGCTCGGTTAGAATTCTGAGGTCACCATCAGAAAGTAGTGAAAAACTGAGTAAGATAGGCGTACGAGGGGTCCAGCAATTTGAGAAAACGATTGTGCGATATTTGCCAGAAAACCATTCGCCAGAAAACTATTCGCCAGAATGACATCTGCCAGAAAACGATTCGCCAGAATGTACCATTCGCCAGAAAGTACCATTCCCCAGAATTATTTTTCTTGGCAATTTTGATCAATCAATGATACTGAAACATCTCGGAATCCAAAGATGGAGCCGTCAAAATATTCAACTTGTGCCACTTTCCACATCTTCAATTGCACTAAATTGAAGTAATAGTACGCTAACAATCTCGTTCTTCTCATTTCAAGCTTTTTGCTAGTGCACTGAGCGGAGACAATATAACACTGTTATTCTACATATCTTGCGAGATGTTCGCCTATGAGGTTTTAATACAATATTCTAAGCTGTTTTACCTAGTTTTAACTTCGGGAAAATTGCATTTCCATTCACCGCGAACTGTTTTTCATCAGAATATTATATTTTACAGAATTTCTCGTACAATTACCAGACAATGTTTGCTTTTCAATGGACAGTTTATTGGGGTTGTGCTACTTTCTCCCGAATTTCGTTTCCCTGAACACCAGTTACGCTAATGCCAGTTCCCTGACTACCCTGTTTTCTCAAGTAGCCTATTTCCTTGAAAATGTTTTGGCACTTATAACTTATTGTAAATTTCAGGGTGATGAAAGGTTGATATGATATGCACCCTTCTTTTTTGATCAGCGGTTCTTTAAAGTTCCTCCGAACTCAGCATTTTTTTCTTGTTTTCTTTATCGTTCTTTCTAGTTCACCACTCTGTCTCTGAAGATTATTTCTTATCTACTTTGTACTGCATCTATTTTGGGACCGTCCATAAACCACGTGATCGTTCAACAGGGGCTAGAAGGGGTGGTTCTATCCTAATACAGCTTTCCTGTAATTCGGGAGAATGGATTGCGGGGAAAAGTGTCTTTCGGATAACTGGTGTTCGGGGAATTGACATTCGAGGGAACAACATTCGGGTAAAAATAGACCAAACGGTTTTTAGTTATAATGGTCACCTAAACTTCAGTACATGAAAAAGAATTCAAAAAAGAATCATAGCCTATCGCTACTTGATACGGTTTGGAACAAATAAGAAATTCTTCAAATATAGGATGTTCTAATTAATTTTACAACTATCTTATTTGTCTGAAAGTTCCTGAAAGTTGTTATAGTGAATGTAACTTTGGTTTGCGAGAGGATTAAGGTGAAGATGAATCGAAGCCAAACCTCGAATTCTCAAGAGCACAAATCTGGAAAACCGAACACTCATTTGAGCTGAAAACCTTATCGATTGGTCACCACCAGCTAGTGACCAATCGATTAGGTTTTCAGCTTAAACTGATGTTTGATTCTCCAGATTTGTGCTCTTGAAAGTTTGAGGTTTGGCTACGATTTATCTTCACCTTAATTGCATTGACAACTTCATCGAATAGACGGCACAATTAGTTGCAACGTATATCGAAATCTTGTAAATATCCAATGAACTAGCCTTTAAGAAGCAACAAATCTTAAAAGAACAGCTTATTATGAAAAGAAGGAAGAACCACTTGTGAAATATTATAAACCTTATTTTTCTGTCAGACTTAATAATATTAAGAAAAAAAAATAATTGTAACTGAAAATTTCAGCAAGAAAATCGTATGGAATTTACTAATTATAATATAACATAATCTCATACCTTAACATCTGTATAACAAAAGTTGCAACATATATTAAAATCTCGTAACTATTCAATGAATTAGTCCATAAGAAGCAACACAACTTTGAAGAACAACTTATGCTGAAAAGAAGAGCGAATCTCTTGTGAAGTCTTCCAAACTGTAATACCATTTTACAGAGCCAGCATATACCGTCGATGGGGGTGACAATGGGTCTAGGGGGTGAGATTGGGTCAAAACGGAAAATTATGATTTGTGAAATATTTCAGCTAATAACGCTGATATTACTAAAATTAATAATTCATATGTTACGGGACATATTATTACACGTTATTCATCACAATATACATTTCAAGAAATAGTAGTTTTTGTTTACTTTATCGATAAACTTGTATGTTGGAACTAGATAAAATTTACCACATTAAATTTCTCCTGTGCAAGGTATCACGCATGTACTTTAACCTCTATCGTTATATTAGTAGAAGGTTGAAAGTCTTTTCATTACACTTCACACGTATTTTCCGGAATCTATATGATTTTTCCACAAAAATTTCATTTTTTTTTCGGTACGCTGTCTAAAATATCAAAAATGGGGGTGAGATAGGGTCAAGCAAGAACGATAGTAAATGAAATTACAAGTCCACTTTTTTTACATTTTACGGTGCCGGATGTTCTCTTTTTTCATTAAGATGTGTTTATTCTTTAAAAAATACAGCATCTCTGAAACATCAAACAAGTCTACTTGAGTATTCCGTGCATTGAATAGCGTTGGGCAAATTTGTCTATAACATCGATGTTGCTGAATCGATTCACATTTGAACTGCCGAATCGATTCACCGATTTAATCGAATCGTTTGAATCGATGTTTTTGAATCGATTCGAATCGAATACGAATTAAAATTTATGAAGTTTGAGATGAGAGCAAAAGCATTTCAATATCCTCAACATCCTTAAAATAAAACAGTTTTGAAATTTAATAGAACAGTTTTACTACCTTAAAGCAAGTTTAAAATTTGGTTTCTTTTTCACCAGCTCGTTGAGGAATATTCATCAAGTTAAACCAAATGAATCGAAACAAAAAATCGAATAAAGAAAATCGATTCAGCCGATTTCACATGCCCCAAACATCGATTCAAAAAATCGATTAATCGTAATGGAAACATCGATTTTGGAAACATCGATTCAAAATCGCCCAACGCTAGCATTGAATAACAATGCAACGTATTTTGACAACTTCTCAAACCAGCAACTGTGTTTCGTGCACAGCAACATCGTAAAGTTTTATCAAATGGATTTTTTTTTAAATTAAATTATTTATCAGTATTTTCATATTATAGAAACATCTCACGGAAGTACAAATGAGTTGGATCGCTTAAATACTGGGATTATGACGTCAACATCTGCCTGAAATGTATTGATCGTGGAATGTCGCACCGGAATTTAACTATTTGCGAAGGTTCAAAATAATCACTGTTTCAGTACACCTTTGGAGAAACTGAATAGGCTTTATGGTAATGGGGATGAGACTTTGGAGACAATTTTAGGGAAAAAACAAGAAAATTTTTGTAAACTTGACGATAAATGTTTGGTTGGCATATTTATTCTCAAAGCTCTTAATTTTTTTGGTATAACCGTTCTTTTAAGTGGTTTTATCATACCTGTGAACCATCTTAAATTTCTTTTCGTCTTGTTTGCATCGTATTTCATCAATATTTTTCAGCTGTGAATGGTTTCGCAATCATATTCTCAAAAACAAGTTATTCCAATTACAGTGACCCAATGTCACCCCCTCTATGGGGTGAGATTGGGTCATTTTTCATTCACTTGTGGTGTTGCTGTAAATAAATATTTTTATTAAATTTTTGAATAATTTTTAATGTACCGTCAAAGTACATACACACCAAATTTGAAGTTTATTGGAGTTAAATTGCGATAGTTATTCAATAAATAAATCGTACATATCCCTTTTTGACCCATTCTCACCCCCAACGACGGTATTAAAACAAACCTTACTTTATTATTAGTCATACTTAATATCAAATCTTTACATTAGTAAGCAGTATATTTCATATATAGTGGAGCAGTTTTTATTGAATGCAATTTTACATCTTTTGTATGTTTAAATGCTGTCTTTTCCATTCATATTTATAGAGCTTTAAGTGATGATGTGATCGTTGAATGCTCGAGTAATCTTTGATATTTGATATTTGGTGTGAAACCGTAAGGAAGTCATGTGAACCTAGTCCAATAATTAGAATACCAGATCTACAATACCCAAAATGGACATTCGAAACTGGCTCACTAAGTCAACTGGAGATGGTGTCCAAGAGAACCTGTAGTTCTTTGAGTATACTAACAAAAAAAAAATCTCACAAAATTTTCGATCGCTTTGGCTTGATTATTTTTCCTACAATTGATTTATCTGAAAAAATAATAATAAAAAAATATAGAGGATAGTCCATTCTGGGGAATGGTACATTCTGGCGAATGGTTTTCTGGCAAATATCGCACAATCGAGAAAACCGAAAAGACCACCCTTTAGTTTTAGCGCTAGTATATAGCGATCAGTAACATAAAATTGGAATTCTAACGATGGGTTCCTATGTCGGCCTGGTTTCAGCGAGAATTGCTCTGTGTTGTTATAATGTCATCAATATCACGTGACTTTTGATTGAATATTATGACCGATTCTCTTCCCTGTAGAAGACGTCATCCGAAAATGTTTCTACGACCAATTCGGAATTACTATCGGTTGGTTATATTAGCTGATGCCATAATCCAATTAATAATATCTAACAGCATTACCAAGCTTAATCTGTTCTACTCTGACAGTACCGAACTCGGCAATGTGAATTTAGTGTGTATAGAAAAATACCGAGACTTAGTCTTCCGTGACAATTTGAGACCGCCATACAACATATGCCGAAGTTCGAAGGGCAGCTCGAAAAGTAATGATGAATGTGCTGTTGGTGATTTTACCCTACCTCGGATTTGGTTGCATTTAGCAAATTCCTATGTCAATACGGACGCATACGTACGTATTGGGCATCTGTACAGGTGAGATTTCGATGCATTTGTGCATGAGCCGATTAGAACAGCAAGACAACAAAGGCATTGTCTGGAGCTCACGGAAAATTAAGCTGCAATATGTTGTTTGGAGGGAGTTTCTGATTTGCAAAGGTGTAAAAAACGAGGAATTTAAAACAAGGACCTTTGATATTTAACAGAATAATCAAATATAAATGAAATTCATTCCAATACGTCTGTTTCTGTTTTCATATTCTGAAAACTCAAGACTAACAGTGAATACATCGTAATTGGCTTCAATTTTCTTTAATAAAAATATAGAAATGCTTAGTTATGAATAAACCAAAACTGTTTAAAAGCAAATTCACGTGAAAATTTTATCTACTTAGGTTTTTTTCTGACAGTCCTATTATTCTCCTGGAACTTTTTCGAATTCAATTAGAAAATCTTCCTCTCAAACATATTAAAATTATAAAAAGTACTCTAGAAACATCAACAAAATTCTTTGAGCAAGTGTCATATAAGCAACTAACAAATACGCAAAATTTCATCCCACGCCGAATAGATAGCGTGTACGTGATTTTTAAATTGATCAGCAAATGTTTCAAAACATGAACTGAAAGTTCCACTCAAACCAGAAGTCAAATTCGCCCGATCATGTTAATTCCCAAATTAAGCGTTTCTTTTCCCAAAGTGTGAATAGCATGCCCTTGGCAGCTCTTCGAATGCCATTTTCCGCATTTTCAAGTATTCTCAGCTAGTAAATGACGCCTCCCAGTGCATTTCGCACAACGTTTCCTATCGAACAGTGTTATTTTTCGTTTTATTTTCCATTTCCATATCAGATGCAGTGCAACATCTCCCATCGGCGGCATCGGTTGTGGGTACCCGACATTGAATGGAACTTATTTGCGATTGCTACTTTGCCTGCTCCACTCGGGAAAGCATGCCAAACGTTTCCAGTTAAAAATAGCATAGCATTTGGAGAGTGTTGAACAAATTTACCTTCATTCAAAGCAAACTAGTGGAGCATCATCGAGTTGATGGTTCTTGCTGAGTAATTTTACAACACACATCAAACTTGCAGGGTTCAAAGGACGATTCGTCAGAAAAATACAATCTATAGAACATTTGCTTTTCTGTAATTCCTTTAGCTTAGTCAGTTTTAACGCAATAATGGATAATGTAAGCCCATGTTATAAGTGGGCTCAATCCAAAATTGATGATGATGATGATGATGATGATGATGATGATGATGGTCCCACCACATACCCCTACAAAGGTTTGAGCGAGACGATATATCTTTAAGATAATTAATTATGATCAATGTTAACCAGATTTGCAAACAATAAACGGTCTGATTATTTCAACAGATATAAACAACATTACAAGTTCCCATACTATACAGCAAAAAAAAAAATGGTAAAAATCTGTTGGTCTCAACCACACTTTTCATAAGTTTTAAAGTGATCAAGAAAGTTCAACAAAATCCAAAACATTGCCAGAATTGATAACCCCGCCGATGATGTCAAAACTATCGGAAACATTTGCATTTTCAAGAAATTTCCGACATTCAACCAGAAAACTTACTACTAATGCATGGCATCCACCAACAGCATAAATTCTCAATTCAAATGATAAGTAATCAAACAGTCGTTTATACCTGTGTACCGCGCGCGGGACTCAAACCTCCGTAGACTACACATAAAAAGGAATAAACTATAACTACGTCAATATATAAAAAATCCATCATCATCATCGAGGCGAACATCGTAGTTTATTAGTGCCCCAATAATTATTAAACATATTTTACAATATAGTCAATACAAAATATCCGTTAGTCAAAACTTCGTCAAGATACAATATTAGTCAAGTACAAAAAAGTTAACATGTAGCTGTTCAGAAGGCAGCTTTGACGTGTGAAATACATAGTCTCTTAAACTGTGATAGAGTTGCAGCACGTTTGATGCGTATAGGCATCGAATTGAAAACATTTATTCCTCTAAAAAACAAAGAGTTTTGTGAAGCACCGTACAAAAACTGTGGTGTTCTTAATTTAGTCGCGTTTCTAGTATTATATCTATGAATGTCACTTCCTCTTTCAATTCGATCACACAAATATCGAGGCAACAAACCGTTAATTACTTTAAAAATGAACACCATCGTCAAGAATACAATTCTTTGCTTCACCGATAACCACTGAAGAGCATCTAATAAGAAAGACGAGGAAGTGAATCTGTTGCATCTCAAAATCAAACGCATTATTTTATTTTGCAAACGCTGCATTCTCGATATTTGTGTTTCATTTGCTAAAAACAAAATGGAAGCGCAAAACTCCAGATGTGGAGAGATGATTGATTTGTACAAATGTATTTTACTAGCAATCGTTAAATCGTTTTTTAATCGGCAGAGTATTCCATACTTCTTGGCTATTTTCTTGATAACATTGTCGATGTGAGCGTCGAACTTTAATATGTCATCAATAATCACGCCAAGATATTTAATTTCGCGCACGCGATCAATTGTCTCATCATCAATTTGTATTGAGACGTCTATATTTGTTCGATTCCGCGATATCAACATAAATTTAGTTTTACTTATATTCAATTTCAACTGTTTGTACTTCAACCATCTACTCAGAGAACGTAAATCTGCATTCATATGTGCAACGGCATCATCAAGATTTTTAGCCGCAATGAATATCACGGTATCATCTGCAAAAAGATTTATGTCACAAAAACGTAAAACTCGTCGCATGTCATTTATATACATAATGAATAAAACGGGCCCTAATACACTCCCCTGTGGTACGCCAAGGCTGTTCACCACGGGGCTCGAAACAGAATCATTGAAAGCAGTCCGTTGGGTTCTATCAGTTAAATAGCTCTCAAACCATCTATATGCAGAACCCGAAAATCCAAAGCGCTTGATTGTTCTTAACAACAAGGGCCGAGAAATCGTTTCAAAAGCGCGTTTGAGATCCAAAAAACAGCAACAATCGTATCTTTACGCTCTACGTTTTCTTTCCACTTTGCCAACACCAGGTTCAATGCGGTTTCACAAGAATGACCTTCCCGATATCCCGATTGCTCTGGTATTAGCAAATTATTACTATTTAAATATGCTAACAGCTGGCCTTTTACAACAAGTTCTAAAATTTTCTCTAATGTGTGCAACATGTTGATGGGACGAAACTCTTCGGCTTTAATCGTCCCAGCAACTTTTTGAATAGGAATCACAAGTGATTCCTTCCAAACTTGTGGCACGTGCCCAGTTTGTAACGATTCATTAATCAGGTCCAGCAGATTGTGGCCGATGACATCAAAGCAATCTTGTATTACTCTCGCATTAACGTTATCTACGCCAGCCGTTTTTCCCATAGAAAAGCAAATATTTCGTAGGTCTTCCAACGTTATTGGGTGAAAACATTCAAATGTGCAATTATTGTTAATCGGCTGTTTTATTTCGTCAGGTTCATCTACTAACTCAATGGATTGATTAATCGATGAAACACTGTCCACAAAATACTCATTAAATTTACATGCTATTACTTGTTCTGATTCTTCTAATGTGCCATTGAAAGTTATGGACCGCGGTTTACAATTACTAGGTTTTAACAAGGATTTCAAAATTTTCCATAACTCTTTGCTGTTGTTTTGATGCTGATCAATTTTCCTCTGAATATACTCGCAACGAGTTTGTTTAACCATTTGCGAGTATTTATTACGCGCGACCTTGTACCTATTCCAATTTGTATTATTATTATTTCTACGCCATTTTTTGTACAGTTTGTCCCTATTGCGTTTACAACGCAACAAATCCAAATTGTACCAGCTGTTCGAATTTTTCAACGAAACAAATTTATGTTCGACTAATTTATTGGTACAGGTTTTTAAAACATCAGTTAGAACAGCTGACTTTTGATCTAACGAACCGTCGTTTGTATGAAAATCAACATTTCTTTCGACAAGACTTGAAACGGCATGTTTTGAATACTTTTTCCAACACTTTAATTTTACAAAGTCACTTTTATTTCTACTATTGTCATCAATATTAATAACTAAAGTTTCATGGTCTGTTACTTTTAAATCAGAATTTTTAATAACACTAACAGAATCCAAATTAGTATAAACGTGATCAATCAAAGTTTGACTATGTCTGGAAATACGTGTATAAACATTTACCTTTTGTTTTAAATTAAAAAAGTCAGCTAATCGTTTCAAATGATTCGAATTCGAATTGTCACACCAATTAATATTGAAGTCACCAGCAAGAACATTTAATTTACTACAATCTACAAACATCTCAAGCCAGTTTTCCAAAATTTCAATAAAACGCTGGTCACTTGAACTGGGAGAGTGATACAATACACCGTAATTACCCATCTTCATGCCACGATCAAATGCGATGCCCAAGAACCAATTACCTTCACAAACTTCGTTCAATTGAAGCCTGTACTGAACTGATTCTTTGACATAAATAGCAACTCCGCCAGTGTGTCTCGAATGTGATAAACATGCAGCCACATTATAACCCGGAATACTATATTGATCAAATGCATCTATGTCAACAATATGCGTTTCTGATAAAAATACTAGATATGGACGTTTTTCTTCTACAATCTGACGTAATTCAACGTAGTTTGTAGATAAACCAGCTATATTTAAATACAAGATATCGAACTGATTCACATTACTACTGGAACTTGGTTGCTATTCATTAAAATGTAGGCTGCTCTTTTTTCTTTGATACAAATTCTTAAAGACTTCACATTCGTAACTGAATGCTCCGTGGTTGACGTCCAAGTTCATTTTACGTTCTTTATTCATTTTTATACAATTGATACATTTCAAAACAGTTGACGTACATTCGGATGTCTTGTGACTTCCACTGCACCTACAGCATGCATCGCAATTTTTACAATTCATGCTCATGTGCCCGAATTCTCCACATTTGAAACATCTCAAAACACTAATCTCTGGAACAACACGACACCGATCAAATTTAACATACACTTGTTGCGCCGTTAACAAACAACTATGCGTCTCTTTGTCAACTTCAATAACAACATTGTACTTTTTGTACTTGAAATGTGGATTTTCATACATCCTTATTACTTTGACTTCATTTATCGCGATGTCTTCATTCTGATCTTTTAAAATCCGAATGAATTCATCGGAGGAAAACTGATCGCTCATGCCCTTCACTAAAAGTCTTGGCACCGATGAGGGAACAACAGCGTTGTAGTTTTCACCCAAATCGCTTTGAATGCCATCTTTCACAACATTAACATTGTATCCTGTTGCACACTCAGCAATAATAGAGCCATCTTTCCCGTGTCTCAAGTTACTTATTTTGTGTTTTTTCGGATCCAATTTGTTAATCAAAATTTTGCGAGTATCCTCGCTACTCTGGTTGGACTCTTTTGGCTTGATCACAATGACCGGACGAGCCTTACGAGTCACTTGCATTACATCATTCGCAGTGCTTTTCTTTTTTGTACTCTTATTCCTAATTTTAATCCCAGCATTACTCTTGACAACATCCGCGAAGCTAATACTTTCAACAAAAACATCATCTGACATAGCGCAAACGTCTTCCTGAACCTTACGTTTCTTGCCTCTGGGAAGCAGGCTCGGCTCCGATGCCGTACTTGATGTACCGTGCTTATCATTCATTGCAACTAAATTATTATTCGAGTTAAATTCAAAAAATGAACATATCATACTTTCCAACTCTTTGCTCACAGATTTTGACATTTCAAAAATTGCTTTATCCATGGTACTATTTAGACTTCTCACCAATTCCTCCATCCCGGTTTTTAACGCGTCGTTTATCTGAGCAGCAATTTGCTCCCGAACGCCACTGAACGAATCCGAAATAGAAGAAATCTTCTTCATCTCTTCTTCGAACATTCGTACGGTCGGGAGCGTTAAATTCTGCTCGCCACAACACTGGCTTGATAAACAATCACTACATTTAAATAGCAGATTTTCGTTCTCACTGACAAGCTTAGCAACAGCTTTCGTCAGTGGTGTGCACTTGTAATGGTACACACTCAAACAACCTGTACATGTGGTCGGTATTTCAGAAATTAATACCGGGGCCCCACATTGCTTGCACTCAGTCATTTTGCTTAGCACCTATACACTTCCACCAAACGAAACATGCATGCAACACTTGACACAGATGAAACAATACAGTGTACAAAAAAGTTACCAGCCTCCAGCAGCTGGGGCAAAATTAAATGCAAAATTAAACGAGGACAAGCGTTAGAGACAATTTGCCTCCTACTTATCCTGTTTCAAAATAAAATGTTGCTCGCGGTAGAAATCGTTGTTCCGCGGCAAGTCCACTATTTCACACGTAATTTAATTTATTTATCACTGCACTGCAGAAACAAACTACACTGTTCACCATTACCATCAAGAATTCAGACTTTGTTCACCTTTGATGAACAATTAGTACCACATGCTTATGCAAACTGATAACGTCGACCACCCGTATTAAATTCACATATCAGGCCTCTATGTATTTCTTCGAAGAATTCCTCGGGAAACTTATGGAAAATAGTACTGATAGAAATCTTGAACGACTTACTCTAAAGACTCTTCCAGATATTTCGCTGTAGTTTCATCCAGAAGCAAGAACTTCATTTCGGGTGTATTCTAGGCATGTTTGCACTAACTTTTACAATAGTTACTTAGGGAAATTTCGTGGGAGATGTTTGAAAAATTCTATCGGAATACTTCTTAATAATTCCACATAGCGTTGCCCCAGAGTTTTGAAAAAAATCGTTCCCAAGGATTACAAAAAGTAATTCTAAAGAAATTACTCCAAAGTTTTATCCAGTAATTCTTCAAATAATGTCCATGCATTCCTCTTGCAAATCTTTAAGAAAAAGGTGACAGACCAATGTTACGACAGACGGGCATACATTCGAGGTGGTTGACGAGTTCGTCTACCTTGCCGGCTGACAATAACGTTAGCCGTAAATTACGGAGGCGCATCATTAGCGGAAGTCAGGCCTAATATGGCCTCCACAAGAAGCTGAGGTCAACAAGATTCAAACCCGCACCAAATGTACCATGTACAAAACGCTCATAAGTCCGATAGTCCTCTACGTGGACGATGCTCGAGGAGGACTTGCAAGCACTTGGAGTCCTTGAATATTGGGTTCTTAGGATCTTTGGCGGTGTGCAGGATAATGATGTGTGGCAAGATTGCCGAATAGCAACCCTGCAAAGATGGTGTTTGCATCGGATCAGGTTGGTACAAGAATGCGTGAAGCGCTGCAAGCTAGGTGGGCGGATCCTGGGAGGGAGAAACCAATACGAAATTTATGTACGTTATAGTGAGCCAAGACTCTGCTGTCACGAACTGTCACTGCGATCCCAGATCTAAAACAATGGACAAACATGATGAAAACGCGTAATTGATTAAAACATACTTTTGCATTTTATCATATGTGACAAAAAATCGATTGAAAAGTTATTTATGCTCATATAAAAGTAATGTCACAATACGATCTTTTATCCTGATTGAATATAAACTATTCAAATACGCATCATTTTACTTTTTCCAATAAAAACAAAAATTAAATGCATAGAAACTTTGACCCTTTTTCAATTTTTGTCCAGAACGATCGAAGGAACACAATAAAAGAAAACTAGTGATTTTCATCAAGTCTGCCTGGATTATCGTTGACAAGCTGGAGTTTTCTTGCAAGTCGAAATAACTTTGTGTCATGTTTCGTGTGTAATATCGGTGCCTCCCTCCCAGGGCGGATCAAGTGCGCGTCGTTTTGTCGAGCGTGTGGCCGAACCGAGGATGGAGAGATGCGACCACGAGCCGAGTATTGTGGCGTCAAATTGTTGATTCAGTGTTATCTGTTTAGATGTTAACTCAACAAATGAAACGTTACAATATCAAAACGACGAGCGGATTAGTGAAATCAACGAATGCATCAACCTCAGCAATTTGTAGGAGTCAGTCTACGGATCGGTGAGCAAAGTAGTGCGAGAAGTGGAAGGTTCTGCTAGGGGGGCGAAAATTTGTAAAATGGAATTTGGGGGGCGAAAATACTAGAAAGGGGGCGAAAGTGGGAGAAACTTAAAGATTACGATTCATTTGAAGAAGAGACTCAATTTAATAGGAGTTTATTCTCTAATAATCTGAAGATTCTATATATACATTTTTCCTTCTATTTATTTGTGCCTTTCAACATTTTCTTTTAAAATCAGGATAGACAAAACTTGGACACACTTTGTCAAACACAAAATATATTTGTAAAGCATATAGTTTTTTAAACATAAGTGTTGAAACTCGTTATGAAATTTGAATTTTACCGAAAACATAACGTATTCAAAACAATATTATTTATTTGCAGTTAGAGATAGTTTGAAAGTGTTCTTAAAGTGATCAATTTTATTTATCTATTAAAGATTTTTAAATATTGATTCAAGTATCTGAATTTAATAAAATGATGTTTGATCTATAAATGAGCTTTAGAACTGGGCAGCCACTGATAACACTGATTATTGGCGAGTCCTCACAGGCAAAGTTTACGACAAAACTTGTTACTTACTTATAGCTAGGGACAATGGAAATTCGCGATTTCGCGGAAGCCGTGAAATCCGCGAAAATTAGCCTTCGCCACGAAACTTGGGGAATCCCGCGAAATTAGTCAAATTTGGAGAATAGGGTCCTAAAACCCTGTCCCAATTTTAGTATCAAACGCTTAAGTTTAGGGCAGAAACACATGTTTACTCAATTTTTAAATGATTTTCATTGATTTAAGTACAAAAAACATTTTTCTATGATTTTTGAGATTTTGTCACGCCCCTTGGTTTAAACTTAAATTTTGGGTATATTTTGTTTTCCGTGTCCCTTCCGAAATGTCAGATAGGAACAACCCCAGTGTTAAAACTATAAGCCCTGTGGCAATTTTGTTGAAAAAGTGAATGTCAAACATGATCACAAGTGTCAAGGTTCATATTTGGAACTATTTTTAAAATTGAATTTTAAAAAGGTTATAGCCGTTATTTGAGCTAGAAAAATTGCTAAAGTAGTTGCAAGAACATGCTCTTTCGTATTATTAAATAAAAACAAGAATTCATTAAACATTTTAGGACCCAATTCATATGAAAATCACAGTTATTTCCAGTTTTTTGCTTATGACAATGGTTTATTCATCATAATTTCGAAGTTCCATCATATGTGTTATAAGTGGTCGTCTTTTTTGGCTTGACACTTTTGTTTTAAATTTTGCATTACCACTCTGATATTGAACTTATCATCTAAATTTGTAAAATAACTTTTTTTTCCTTAATTTTAATTTCTTCAAATATAATTCCGCGAAATTTACACATATAAAATCTGTTTTTACCGAAAATATGTATTTTTGGTAAAATATAGCCCAATAGTATGGGACCGCGACAAAGCCGCGAAATCTTGGATTTATCGCTTTGGTCACATGCGAAATTTCAAGAATTTTGCCGCGAATTTCCATTGTCCTTACTTATAGCACAAACTAGGTATTAAAAAAACCTTGAAAACTTTGTTTGCAAAAATCAGGTGTCAACGTTGAATCTAATAACTAACAAAACGTTAATCATGCAAAATAAATTTGAAAAATTATCGGATAAGACCTCCAGATTTTAAGAAAAAACAATCTATTGTTTAGCAAAAAACATTCTTAAATTGCAGTTAACAAGGCAATGGAAATTTTTTTTTTTATTTACCAATGTTCTTTTTTGTTTATTTACATACAATACAATAATTACAATAACTTCTTACATTCTATGGTTTACTTCTATTGTTCCTTAGTCGTGTTTTAAGCTGCTCTTTGGACATAGTAATGCCAATGAATTCGCAATGTATATTATACTGACGCATCATACGGTTTATTGGTCCGTTTTGAGCATAATGCGTTCTGCATGATTTTTCAGAAAATAATTTTCTTGTTCTCAAATGCCGAGAGGGTGTGTAGAAGTTTAGTTGAGAAAGAAGTGCAGCAGAGTCTACACCCCAGACAACCAAAATGTACGTATAACGAAATCACCTGGAGGCTTTGTATATGCAACATTTCACTTATAAGATGTCGTGAAAAGGCCTTCTACGTACGAAAGTGGAGGCGATATACGTGCATATATTATGTGACGAATAATAGCATACAATGCGATAGTGTAAATTTTCTTCCGAACTAATCTGTATGCGACTTAACTTTTGATAACAGATGTTGATTTGACAGCTGCTACGGATTGATTCGACTTACTTTGTACGAGTGTACGGGACGAAACAAAATGTACAAATGAACTCAGAAAAGAAGCGTTTTATGCGAGGAAACTTATCAATCTGACGATTTCATCCACCATGTTTTGCGGTTTTGATGTAGTTTGTATGTATAAACGAGTTATAACGTGAACTTTCATGCGACTTCTGGTTGTCTGGGACGGTTAGAAATAATGTTGTTTATAAAGAGAATCATTGCGAATTCCCGGCGTTGCTTAAGTCTTTCCAAGTTGATGAGCATGCAGCGTGCTTCATACGACGGAAGTGGCAGTACAGTCCAATTCAATTTCCGAAGGGCGTATAAAAGGAATTGCTTCTGTACTGATTCTATGCGTTCTTCGTGTACGACATGGTACGGGTTCCATACTAGGTGACAGTATTCCAGAATTGGTCTTACATATTTAGTATACAATAGTTTAATAGTATATGGGTCTTGAAAATTGTTGCTGAACCTCTTAATGAAGCCAAGCATGCTGTTTGCTTTGTTTATTATGGAATTATAATGTTCTACAAAAGTGAGTTTAGAGTCTAGGATTACGCCCAAATCCCTTACAATTTTACACTTCTGCACTATTTGATTTCTTAAAAATACTTCAATTGGAGGTGTTACATATTTTCGACTAAATGCTATTGAATTACATTTTTTTATATTGAGTTGGAGTAGACTTTTTTTGCACCAAGTGAAGAATAAATTAATGTCATTCTGGAATTCTTCTGCTTCGCTAGAATTATTTACTTCCATGAAGAGCTTCATGTCGTCTGCATATATAAGAAATTTTATTTTTCTTAGTAAAAAGGAAATGTCGTTTACATACAAAATAAAAAGAAGTGGGCCTAAATGAGAACCTTGGGGTACTCCAGAGGTTACAGAATTGGGTGCTGATAATTTATTTTGAAAGCGCACTATTTGTTTCCGATCTGATAGATATGACTGGATCCAACTCAAGAGTCCTGGCTCCATTCCTATTTTTTGCAATTTGAAGATTAATAATGGTATGTCGATTCGGTCAAATGCCTTACTGAAGTCAGTGTAGAGGGCTTCTACGTGCTTGCCATTGTCCATTGCGTTGAGAATGAAAGATACAAATTCTAGCAGATTGGAGGATGTTGAGCGGCCTTTAAAAAGCCATGCTGCCTACAAGTAATTTGGTTTTTTACTTGCTGGAAAATTTTGTCGTTTACGAGAGATTCGAAGAGTTTGGGGATACAGGAGATAATTCCGCGATAGTTCCGTATGTCAGATTTTGTACCTGATTTGAAAACAGGCACCAAATATGAGGATTTCCAAGCTTCTGGGAATTTTCCATTATTTAGAGACATGTTGAAAAGGCGTTCTAAGGGAAGGGTAAGTTCTTCTGAGAGATTTTTGAAGAACACGGGTGCAATGCCATCCGGCCCTGCTCCCTTTGTTGCGTCCAGGTTTTTTAGTGCCGATAAGATTTCTTTTTTAGATTTTTTTAAGTTTTGGAGATTTCAAATTGTCAAACAAGTATTTCACAAAATTTCTAAAATTAGTTTTTACAAGTACAAAAATGACACATTCAATCAATCAAATGAATAAGATTCGAAATTCAAAAAGTCTGTCAAATTTATTTAGTGCAGTGAAAAATGGGGCAGTGGCATGTAATACACTTAGGTTGTTGCTGTTACTTACCAGTACATTATTTTAAAAAACGATGATTTATTCGAATTTAAGAAAATATATCATAATGCTGCAGAAATATCAATTAATATGCTTCAACACCACATACAGTCAGTGACATAAGTTAGTAACCAAATGCTATTTTTCCATATAAAATGCCCAAGTTTGGGGTGCTGTATCTCAGCTTCATGTAGTCCGAAAGTTATTTGTAGTTCGTCATCCAAATTTCAGCCAAATCGGACTACCAGAAGCTGAGATACAGTACCCCAAACTTGGGCATTTTGTATGGGAAAACAGCATTTGGTTACTATGTCACTGACTGTATGTTTAACATTTTTGGATCAGTAAACTTGATAACTTAACCAATCTTTGACTTATGATAATATATTGGTCTGATTTTTTCGCAAAGTAGAGCGTCTATTACAAATATTTCAAAAATTTATCATGGGGGCGATTCCAAAAATATATTGGCCTCAGGGGGGCGAAAGTCAAAAACGTTTGGGAAGCACTGTGCTAAATGAAGACCAAGGAACGGTTGGTTCGGCGAGGAGTGCCAGATAATGACGGACGAGAAGAACTTGGCTAGAAGCCGGATGCTGGTGTCTGATACCAGTCAGAGCAGAGAGCGGTACAAGGACACAAGGGCAGCCGAAAAACGGATCCATCGCAGAAAGAAAAAGGAGCATGAAGAGGCAGTAATTGCTAGGGCGAACTTATGGAACAGAACGGCATTCGAAGGTTCTACGAATCTGTCAATTGTGTGCGGAGAAAAACAGAGCCGTTCCCCGCCATGAGCAACGATTGCGAAGGAAACTTGCTGACGGATAAAACAATGGTGGAAAGAGTATTTCGAATAATTGTGAAACGAAGATAACGGATGTGGATCTGGTAGCAGAATCCAAATCGAAGACGATGGACAAGCTGTGGAACCTCCAACGCTGTATGAGACAAAGAAAACTATAAATGGGCTGTAGAACAACAAGGCTGCTGGGAAGGACAACTCCCGGCCGAACTTCTCAAACACCGAAGCGAAAAGCTGCACGAATCAACGTATCATTTCGAGGATATGGGAGGAAATACAATTGCCGAGGGATAACACTACTTAACTCGGCGTAGCCAATTCGAAACCTTAGATGGATTGAAACAGGGTGGCTTTGTGGACGATATCGACATTATCGGGATTGCCCGTCGGACTGCACGGAGAAAAAAAAAATGCCCAGTAAAAAATGTCTGGTAGGTCAATCATATTTTACATTGAATTTCAGCCTACCATACACTCTTAAAAATAATGAAAATTACTGTGGACGTAATTCTGGTTATGACTGAATGATACATGATGTAAGTGATGGAACGACACAAAAACGTGTCCTTGAAGATGTGTTGAACAAAAAATGTAATTTTACATGTTAGAGGACACGAAAACAATGGGACTGTTATCGATATTTCCCGAATCAGACACTAATGTAATTTCAATCCGACACAAATTTACGTCATTTGGCTCGCTTCTTTTATGTGCATCCAAAAAGACGTAAATCACAACATTTTTTGGTACTGTGTACATTAAAATTGATTCAATAATATCTATCATCATCTTTTTGGCATTACGTCCTCACTGGGACAGAGCCTGCTTCTCAGCTAAGTGTTTTTATGGCACTTCCACGGTTATTAACTGAGAGCTTTCTTTGCCAAAGTTGCCATTTTCGCATTCGTATATCGTGCGGCAGGTACGATTATACTCCATGCCCAGGGAAGTCAAGGAAATTTTCTTTACGAAAGATCCTGGACCAATCGGGATTCGAACCATTCGAACCATCGAACCATTCGAACCATCGAACCAGACACCTTCAGCATGGCTTTGCTTTGTAGCCACGGACTCTAACCACTCGGCTAAGGAAGGCCCCCTTAACAATGTCTATGGTTGGTTTACCTATTTTGTATGATTGGTTCAACTATACAAAAAAATGCATCATTTATAGATATGATTGACTCAATAATTATATACAATCATTACAATGACATCATTGTTGATGTTGTGTTGTCAAAACCGGTACGGATCTTATTTATCGACATTGAAAAAATGCGAAAAAATGTAAATAAATATGGGAGCAGGTATACAAACCACTACCTTGTGAGTGAAATCGCATCAACTTACATCACAATAAAATATATATTAAAATATATATATATATATATATATATATATATATATATATATATATATATATATATATATATATATATATATATATATATATATATATATATATATATATATATATATATATATATATATATATATATATATATATATATATATATATATATATATAAAACATATAAATATTTATAAAGAGAAATGCAGTAAACAAAATTTTCAATCCGTGTAGCGGAATACCTATATGCAAATAGAAACCGTATTAGTTCTATATCTTTTACTTTCGACTAGATTGTATATTCTTTGATAGATACGCGTATTTTAAAGACAGCCTTAGGTTGACGTCGAAATATGCGTATCTGTCTAAGGATACAAACCCTAATGGAACTAAATGGTATAGTACCAGATTCGGTTTTCATTTATTTATAAAAAGTAACAAATGCGGTAGTTTTTTTTTTTTTTTTGAATATAGATGGTCAATTCTAAAATCAAATAAAAATTCCCGGGAAATATGGGATTCCCCGGAAATCTTAATTTCCGGGAAATCTTCCCGGGATTGCAAACTCTAGTAAACAGCGTTTTTTTTGCAGTTCACCTCATAACGTTTCATGGTAATAATGTGCAGAAAGCTTATTCAACAATAATATTATTAAAATATTCATGTTTCATCAGAACAGAAACAAAAGGAAAAGCAATTGAGCCAATATGTTTAGAAGTTCCGATAATATGGTTGTAACAATTGAAACAACTATCGGGAGAGTTATGTCAATCTTTCAAGACTTTTCTCCGTGTGTAGAAGAGGCGTTCATACTTTTCAAGAAGGAGACAGCGAGGATCGGGGTCATGATCAACACCACAAAAAGGAAGTACATGATACCTGACAGAGCTGCTCAATATCTGTCATATCAGTGGCTGGTCGATCTACTAAAACTATCAATATCACTTGCGAGCTATCAATATCACTTTGATTTGACAACTAACAACAGTGTTGCGACATCGCACTCTTTTTTCATTATTTTACAAGGGGGAAATCTGCCAACAGATCCCCTGAGAAGGTAACTCAAGGAACGCGAGGATGACGCTCCAACGACGACCCGCTAAAACCAGCCCATGCACTGTACTTGAACAATTCTTTTAGAATTGCTCAAGTTGTTTACAGTGCATCGACATGACCCTTGGACTCAGACTCTTATCTCCCCGGAACCACCTTACGGTATTTCTTCGGGGAGGGGCCAGTGCATATAGCACAACACGTGTAGCAGAAGTAGCCTAGGCAAACTGCTTCTCCTAGCCGACTTAAACAATGTTACAAGGGTCCAGCCTTGGCAGGGCTAATCCTCTGCAGCCAACTCATGATCAGCGCGCCATAGGCGCTGCAATTCTAACATAATGTTAGTGACAGCCGTAGTTACTGCATTCCAGCACTCGGCATCCACACACATTCTCTCTATTATATTGTCTGGGGACGTGTCCCCTCCGCTAGTAGCGAGCATGCGACCTCTCACAACAATGATACGGGGGCAATCGAACACGATATGCTCCGCTATTTCCTCTAACAACAGCAAAATTGGGGTACACAAGAGATTCTGAGTACCCGAACTTATGCAGGTACTGTCTATAGCAACCATGTCCTGACAGAAACTGCGTTAGGTGGAAGTTCACTTCCTCTTGGTTTCTTCCATACCAATCTGACACATTTGGTATTAGCCGATGGGTCCAGTGCCGATGCCCTTAGTGGAGTTATCCCATTCCTGCTTCCAGCTTCTGAGCGTTTTCTGTTTACACGTGTCGCGGACTCCTCTGCTATCCCTTTGGTTGAAGCATTGAACATCTCCCTTGATGATGAGCCCGATGGGCGTCATTCCGGCTATGATGCACACGGCCTTTTTAGATACCGGTCCGGTATGCATTTGCTACTCTCAAGCTCATATTATTGATCAATAACGGCGCCGGCCAAGTCCTTACAGTCAGTTAGGAAGGGGAAGGAACGTTATTGTGTAATGATCGTTGCTTCTAAAGACCGAGAATACCTCTGCATCGCCACAATCATCACGGGACAGGTGTGGTTAGTGAGGGAGGAAAAGATCTGGGAGTCACCTGTGATCGGTGATGCGATCCATGGATCAGGAGGAAAAATACGACCTTCCCTTAAAACTAGTGTTGCATTTTTGTATCGCAGTTAAAAAAAATTGAAAGAAATTATAAAAAAGTCGACATTTATAATATCGAACTATTCACAGGCTATTTTTAGTAATGACGAAGACATAAAGATATATTAAGTTTAAATAAAGCACGAAAAAGTCGAAACTTGTAGTGACGAACCATTCATAGCTTGTTTGAAAATAAAGTAAAAGTAGCTTTGCAACGATAAAAATGAATTATCATAAGCATGAAACGATCTCACCAATAGTTCATCCTCGGCTGAACACGAAGCTTTTCGCACTTGATCAACATGAACCGAACACGATTTGTCTTGATTCCGTCGCGCGTCCCACTGGAACATGCAACCGAATCAAAAGACCATGCACTACTCCAGAATTGAAACAGTGTTCTTCATTTGAATCAAAATGTTGTTCTATACTTTAAAGTAAAAATAATACTAAAAAGCATAAAATCGACATTTTTATCAGCATGCCCAACAGCTAACAGTTAAGTTTTGCGAAGATATTAAAATATTCACATATATCAACTAATTTATGTCAATCAGACGCATTTGAAATCACTGCACATTGGTCCCAAAGCCATATATAGGAAGACAAAAATGATTGTGCCTAAACCGTCAATTTTAGATATATGGTGTCTTCGGCAAAGTTTCTCCATATTTTTCAGACATTTTTTTCAGAGATGTGAAATTAGGGTGGCCCACATGGTTTACGAGATCAGCACATAAACTTTTTTGCTGACGTATTTAGGACTACACAATGTTCTACAATGTTTTAGAACAATCGATTTGGAGCAACTTTGCCGAAGAACCCAAATTTCTATCTCTTATGGTTCGTGAGTTATGATTTTTTTTATCGAAAAAGTTAGGGTGGTACTGAAAAATCAGTTTTTTCTTAATAACTTTTTATACGATAATTTCTCGCAAAAACTTTGTACCGAGCACTTTTAGAACTTTTAATTGCGTAACTTTTTGCCGAAGAAACTACTGTTCTATCTCTTATGGTTACAGAGTTATCAGAAATTTTCTTCGACAAAATGGTTGTTTTCAAATGCCGATATCTCCGAAAGGCGCAAACGGATTTTTAATCTTTTGTCAGCATTAGAAAGATTATCTTTTTGTCTATTTATGATGAAAAAACTGTGAGGACGTTTTTTGTTTGAAAAGATTGACAAAATTATGAAAATAATATGTTTTTTAACCGAAAATTGTCCATAACTTGAAAAATATTCGAGATAGCTCTTTGATGCCTTCAGCAAAAATGTGCAAAATTGAAAGTTCTGAAAGTACTTCATACAAAATATTCATAAAAAATCAACGCTCTAATATATATTCACCATAAACCGAATTTTATATGGTGAAGAAAGCGAAAAAAGAGATATTTGCTAGAACAATTGAAATAACTGTATGTAAAGTCATTTAAAATTGAATTATCATGTATTGATATCGATCATAGTAAGCGGAATCTGAGAAGTTGAAAAAGAAAAATTATTTGCTGAAGCAGTTTTCGAGTGATCAAGACCCACCTTCTGGTTCGTTACCTTAGACAAGTATTTGGGATTTACATCTGGTTCAAATTCAATCTTCATGCATTCTTCAACAAGCGAATTCTGCCCTGACTAATTTGTTTGTGGCGGATTTATTGGATTTGATTGAATTGAATGGGATAAGTTGGATGCCCAGATAGAACAATTGCAGATACTTCTAAATATCTATGGGAGGATATCACGGGAAGTAAGGTTTTGGTAATTTGAAGGAATTCTTCAAAGTATACTTTTTGTTATCGTTTAAGGTTGATAATATAATAAACGGGACCGGTATTGAACGCATGACCTTCTGCTTAGTAAGCCGAAGCAGTAGCAATTTATAACCAACCACGGCATAGGTTAGCGGGACAAACATTATGTCGCGAGAAATAACAGGACTTCGTTTATGGATTAATGTTCCTTGGATCACTGTTAACGTTCAACGCGCCGTCATCGTAATCATTGAAACTTCAAAAGCAGTTTTTCTGTTCGAAAACAAAAATTATTCGATGAAAATGTGTTCACTGTGTTTCGATTGGAGAATAGAATACAGTGAACACATTTTCCTATAAATTTTTTTGATTTTGAACGAAAAAACTGCTTTTGAAAATTCTGAAATCAATGACGGATCCTGCCCCCTTAAAACTGCTTCAGCAACTAACTTTCCCTAACTCCTAATATTTCGCTTACTGTGATCGATCTTATTTCATTACATATATTTTCAATTTTAAATGATTTTACATACAGTTATTCCGGTTGTTCCAGCAAATATCTCTTTTTTCGCTTTCTTTATCATATAAAATTCGGTTTATGGTGAATATATCTTGAAGCGTTGATTTTTTATGAATAGTTTGTATGAAGCACTTTCAGAACTTTCAATTTTGCACATTTTTGCTGAAGGCACCAAAGAGCTCTCTCGAATATTTTTCAAGTTATGGACAATTTTCGGTTAAAAAACATATTATTTTCAAAATTTTGTCAATCTTTTCAAACAAAAAACGTCCTCACAGTTTTTTTACCATAAACAGACAAAAAGATAATCTTTCTAATGCTGACAAAAGATTGAAAATCCGATTGCGCCTTTCGGAGATATCGGCATTTGAAAACAACCATTTTGTCGAAGAAAATTTCTGATAACTCTGTAACCATAAGAGATAGAACAGTAGTTTCTTCGGCAAAAAGTTGCGCAATCAAAAGTTCTAAAAGTGCTCGGAACAAAGTTTTTGCGAGAAATTATCGTATAAAAAGTTATTAAGAAAAAACTGATTTTTCAGTACCACCCTAACTTTTTCGATAAAAAAAATCATAACTCACGAACCATAAGAGATAGAAATTTGGGTTCTTCGGCAAAGTTGCTCCAAATCGATTGTTCTAAAACATTGTAGAACATTGTGTAGTCCTAAATGCGTCAGCAAAAAAGTTTATGTGCTGATCTCGTAAACCATGTGGGCCACCCTAATTTCACATCTCTGAAAAAAATGTCTGAAAATTATGGAGAAACTTTGCCGAAGAGACCATATATCTAAAATTGACGGTTAAGGCGCAATCATTTTTGTCTTCCTAGATATGGCTTTGGGACCAATGTGCACTGTTGGCATTAAGTGTTCGGAATATGAATCAAAACGATACTACTCTTAACGTTTTTCGTGTTTTCCGAACCTTATTTTCAACATTATATGGACAATTCCTTATTTGCGTCTTGAACCTATGACACCCGTAATGTTGAATTGTTGAAATCGTGCTCTTTTATTCCATTGAACAGAGAAGATGAATATCATTGTGGAGAAAAGAGACCAATTTAAACCATCACTTATTCCCGTCATATAAAATCGGCGATTGTGGTTGTGAGAATATGCATGCTTTGCTCCCTCTTACCAATTCATGCAAACACTAAGCACGGTTAAAACACTGGATAGCATTGAAACATGCCATATAGGCGAATAAAGAGCCAACATAGGGCATGAGGACAATATGTACCGTGACCGGTCTAAGCCACAAAGAAAAAAAAAGAGCCAATATAGTGCTAATTAACTACCTGCATTAATGGTGCAGTAATAGGGTTTCTATGCGGTAGAAGTGCCGTTTATAGGCGTGTCAGCATTCTAGTTCTATTAAAATACCTGTATGCATCTATAATACTGATTTGCGGCTTACTATTAGTGTTTATGGTCACTTGGATACTGAACCCTTGATGCTGGATGAATACAAATGATAGGCCATGTTGTAAGGAAATTATGAAAACCGGTGCATCGACCTTCTATTTCTATCGCCTATGGAAGGCCTTCTTTTCTATCGTATATGGATAAATTCCCAATTATTTTTGGCTATCACTTTACATGCACAGCTATTCATTGCTTTTAATTATTCGCCAGTATACCTACAGCACAACAAGATATTCCAACCTCCCAAAATTTCGTTTCAGTCCACAACAACAATATTATACAAAGCTTCGTACCGAAAAGTAAAGCTCTTCACTATAGTAAGGAGAAGGTACTCCATTAGCATTAGCTCCTCGCTTCGATTCGCCTTCCATTATTCCAAAAACTCAAAACTATGTTGAGCGAAAATGCTCCAAACAAGCACATACACACACGTGATGCGCATTCTTCCACAAAACTTACCTCTTCACAGCTCATGCCGCCTGGTCTACTCGCTGAAGCACCTTTCGTCACCGGAGTCTGGTGCTGTTGTTGGTTGTCGTTGGACATCGATTCCGGTCCAATCGCTCGAAGCAGGAATAAAAATTTCAATACCTGCTTCCAAGCGTCCCTTTGCCGAGCTATGTCCTGTGGATTTTTGCTAAACTTCCGGCGCCCGAATTCTTGCACCAGTTCTGCCACACGTTTGACCGCCACTGTCGATCTACGCCACTGTTCGTCATTCGGAGCACACGTTGCACCACTTCCGGAATTTCCGCCCTTGCCGCCCCCGAAGTACAATTCCAACGAAAGCGCCTGAAGTGGTCTCAAGAGCAGTTTATCGATAGTATCGCTGCTGGTGCTGCTGGCACTTGGTCTGCCCGGAAAATGACCTGTTTTTCGTTTCGATGCAAGGAAGAGATAGAACAGGAAAAAAGAGAGGTAAAATTACGCTTTCGCTATGAATCAACCGTGTCTGATTTAGTAAGCTAAAGTGGTGAAAATTTAATTAATCGTAAATTATGGAGCATAATTATTGCAAAATTTTAAACCGGGTCGTTACGGCACGCTGGCTGGCAAACGATTATAATTTTTTGTGTGAAGTTTTGCCCCTTAGTTAGCTCTGAAGATTTGTAGTTATATAGTTTAAAACACTAATAGTGCTTTGCTCTTCTTCCTGACATGTTAATCTGCTCCAATATTGAGCTATGTAATAAACATTATACGTCGGTAAAATTGATAGCCATTTAAATGAAATTTGATAGGTACTGTCAAGTGGGCTGAAGAGCAATAATTTTTGAAAACAATTGGTAGCATTGGTTTCAGAACTATTAACACAGGGCTGCCCAACGTACGGCCCACGGACCACATCCGTACCATGACTTTAATTAGGGCGATCCACGAAGGTTCTAAGATTTCTGGTCATGACTGTTCTACTAACTTGAAGTTAAGTTTCATTTTAACTATAATGAATTTTGAAATTTTCTATAAATGTTTAATGATTTCATTCATTATTGTTTGGAATGATTGTAATTTGTTCGATTGCACGAATGATTTAGGAATTTGAATATTTTTTTAGAATTTATTTAATTATTAAAATTATATGAAGAGTTTCTTTTACATTTTTGTGTTTGCTTGTAAAGATCAAACCTAATCTTCCAAAATCTTATACTTTTTTGTTTGTTTATTAGCATTATTTCAAACATTGCATTCATTTCTTATATCTAGGTGTCCTGTGTTAGACAACATTATAATCCTAATTGGGTAAGACAAAATAAACTTTTATTAACATTTTGTTAACAAATTACATTTCATTTGCCGTTGCAGTTCAGAATTTGACAGGTGAGTTGATTTCAGCTGCTTATAAGGCAATCTGACGTTTAATCACCTTTCTCTTTCCTGCACACGCTCGCATATGGATTGTTTTCATACGGAAACCGTTTCCGTATGAAAACAACAAACAAAAAATCTTATTTGATCTTGTTGCTAGAAAGAGAAGGGTGTGAGAGCTTTATAAGAGAAAAAAAACGCTTTCAATTAACTTCACCTAACTTAACCCGTTAACGCCCAGCGTCCTCAATTGAGGACAGTGATTTGGGCAAATAATTTGAAAACGATAGAAAATATAATGATATTATGTTTAGAGAACTTATTAATAGACCTGATATCTTCCACTCAATGGACATTATATTACCTTATACCTGCACATCCAACCCCCTGAAAAACTCGGAAGTCCAACTTTGACAAAGCATATATCTGTTGTTTTCGAAGCGATATCGAAAATCCTTTCAGCAATGGAATCGAGCATCATTCAAAATCATCGTCCATTTTAATTGTCTCGGAATAAATGCGTCTACCCAAAGTTATTTGGCAATAGACACTTCCAATCATTTTGGAAAATACAATCAACAATAAAACGAAATTCAAAACGATGACATATAGTTTTTTCGACATGAAAGTTTTTGTACAAGTGCGGTGAAAATGTTTTATCAGAAATAGAGTTCTTTGGTTACACTAAAAATGTATTTTACTAAAAATAGTGACAATAAATACTCTTTATTTGAAATTGTTTGTTTATAAAACAAAAATCAAAGCGATGACGTGTTTCATTGATATCAATTTGACTGAAGTAAGTGAACATTTTTGAGTTGTAATATAAATTATTGATTACACTAAAAATTTATTTTACTCAAAAAACTACAAGACGCTTTAGGTTTCTAATCTGAATGCATATAAATCGAAATTCGGAGCAATTTTATCTAGCTTTTTCAGTATAAACTTGCTTTTACATGTCCAGCGAACATATTTGAGGAGACATAGTTATTTTGGATTACACATAAAATATTTTTCATCTATAATTTACGAGAAACCCTAGATTTTCAATCTTTTTGCCTTAACACATTTTTTTGGCATAAAATAACTTGTGGAAATTCAGTGACCATCTTTGGGAAGAACTTGTTAATTATTAAAAAAAACACATTATATTTATTTTACCAAAAATAACAAGCAAAAAACTTATTTTGTATAACTGTATGCTCATAAATCGAATTGCAAAGCAATTACATGTAGTTGTTAGCAATAGATTTGAATGTACAAACACTCAAAATTTATTTTGCTTCAAAAACTACAAGGAACCAAAGTTTTTAACTTATGAGTCTGTAAATCAAAATTCAAAGCGATTAAATATATTTTTTTGACTTATTTACTCATAGAAGTTTGGTTAACATATTTGGGGTAAAATGAGAAGTGTTATCTGACTGAAAATTAATTTTGCTAAAGAATTGAGAAAACCCTCATTGTTTTAAATTATTTGCTGGTAAATCCAAACTTGAAGCGATGACATTAAATTATTTATCGACATAAATTTCATTCTAGAAGAGTTGAAAATATGTTGGAGCAGAAATAGAAATTTTGGAAAACACTCAAAATATGTTTTACCTAGAATCACCTATTTTTTTATGCTGTTAACCTGTAGGTAAATCAAAATTCATGGTAATTACACTATAACCTCAATTTACAAACTTGATCGGGGGTGCGTAAATTGAGTTGGTGCGTAATTTGCATCAGTGCTTAAAACGAGGTTTTGCCGTTTGGAGTCTACTTGTATGAAATTAATTCATATTATTTAGTAAAAATATGCTCTTTTAGCACCATTAACATATTATTAACCCTCTAATACCCAACCCCGCCTTCAGACGGGGTACACTTTGGAATTTAGTGTATTTTTACGTAGTTCGGAAATCAAAATGATTTTATTTTTGGCTTATACCTTGACTCATAACACGCATATAAGAAAAGTTTTTTATGAGTTTTGAAACTTTTTTGTATTCTTAGAAATTGATTGAAAAATTGCATTCTTATATAACCTACAAATGCCTGGGCTTCATTTAACGTGTAATATAAAAAATCGTACCTTTTATATTTTTCTACGATTAACCTATCACAAACGAAGAGCCTGGTGGTATTAAAATCATTTCAAACCTATTTTTCCGTTAGTTACACAGAAAATAAAATACGCTCCGAAAAAAAAAAATAAAATTTATTATTTTTAAAATACCGTAACAATTTGAATTTTTATTATTGCCTAAAATCAACAACTAGGAAAGGCTTCAAGAAAAAATGAAAAAAGCTAGGGATGTTCAAAAATAAAGATTATAAAAATCAAAAACCAAAAATTAAAAATTTGCGAATAAAAATAAATAAATGCCCAAAACGTGTTTAGAACGATTTTAGATAACGAAAAATAAAACTTAAATCGAAAATAAAAATTTGTGTATTAGAGGGTTAATACATTGGGTTCCGAATTAGGCTAGAATGTGTGCAAGTTAAAGTCTTCCAAGAACTCTTTGAAGTTTGGGCATATGATTCTACATGAGTTAACGGAGATCAATTTATCATTTCTATGTAGAAGAATGTCTCACAATACTAGACCCTAGAAGATTGTTATATTTTTATGAAGCGTTTGTAATGTCAGATGCAAGTTCTGGTAATTATGTGAGTACAGCAGGTGTTTTAGTTCATCCAAAAACTTCCTGGAATATATACCTGCAATGTACTGGCATATTTGACGATCCTTTGATGTTTTTTTTTTGATATGGCACAGGCCCTTATCTATTCATAGTAGTAATATGAGTATTTTTAAAATTTGTTGCGGATGCGCTAGGTCCTCCAAGGACTCCATAGGCCTTGGGATCTACGACCGTAATAAGAGATAAGAGGTTAGTTTTCAAATACTCCACAGGCCCCTAGCCATTCCTGTGAGTAAACAGTGTATTGTATTAATTTGTGTGGATGTCCTAGGTCCTCCAAGATCTATATCGAATATAGATCCTAGGATCTACAAGCGTAATTATTTATCAATAGATGCTTTTTTGATATGGCACAGGCCCTTATCTGTATGTAGCAGTAAAATGAGTATTGTTAAAATTTGTTCCGATATCCTAGGTCCTCCAAAGACTGCATTGAATATGGGCCTTTGGCACAGTCTCTTAACCATTCATTTAAGTCAACGGAATATTTTATTGATTTATACGGTTGTTTTTGGTGCTCCAAGGACTCCATTGAATAAAAACCTTTGGATTTACGGCCATAGTATGTGATGAGAAGATAGTTTTCAAATACTCCAAAGGCACCTTACCATTCCTGTGAGTAAACAGTGTATTGTATGTGGATGTACTTGGTCCTCTAAGATCTCTATCGAATATGGGCATTAGGATATACAAGCGTAACCAATCATCAATAGATAATCCTTCAATATTGCAAAGGCCTCTTACTGTCCATATTAGCAAACGAAGTGTTGTATTGAGTTGGGTCGATGTTTTTGTACTTCCAAGGACTCCACGATATATAGGCCTGAGTATCTACAAACTTAAGTAGTTGTACATTGATGATACAGTGATACCTCCATGAGTTGATGTTCCATGACTCGATATCGACTCATGGAACCATACTAGAAACAAAATTTCATGGTTACTATGATAGTCCCTAGAAGCAGCTTTCCAAGGGATTGCTGTTCCATGACTCGATATTTCCATGAGCCGATGATCCCTTCAATATCGGCTCATGGAGGTTTCACTGTACTTATTTATAGCATAAAATCTAAACTCTTAAGGCTAAGTAGCCCGTCATTCGTTTTGGTAGACATGTTGATTTTGCAGATTGCAATTTCAAAGTGATAAAACTCAGTCATCTTGAATAATATTGATTCATAAAAAGTATCACTACTTGCGCTTACATACAGAAAGTATGCTGATACATTTTCAGCAATGTCAGTGCAAAACCTAGTGATACCTATAATGCATGAGTTTCCAACGATTTTTCCAAACCAGAACTCGCCATCTTGGATTCCAAAATGGCGTCCGACATCGATTTTCGTCATCCCATCGTTGTGCCCGTTCTGAAAATACCCATATTGCATGGGTTTTCAACGATTTTCCCATACGAGAGGTCGCCATATTGGATTCCAGAATGGCGTCGGACATCTATTTTCGTCATCCCCTCGTCGAGCCCGTTCCGAAAATATCCATATTGTATGGGTTTCCAACGGTTTTCCCCAACAATTTACGTACTGCGTAAAAAAGTGACGTAAATTGAGCTTACTTCGTAAAAAAGTGACTTAAATTGAGGTAGCGTAGAAAAAAGACTTCGTAAATTGAGGTTTAAGTGTACAATGTATATTGGTCCCAAAGCCATATCTAGGAAGACAAAAATGATTGCGCCTAGACCGTCAATTTTAGTCTTCAGCAAAGTTTCTCCATATTTTTCGGACATATTTTTCAGTGATGTGAAATAAGGGTGGCCCGCATGGTTTACAAGATCAAAATGTAAACTTTTTTGTTGACGCATTTAGGCCTATACAATTCTTGGAACAAAGTTTTTGTGGGAAATTATCGTATAAAAAGTTATCAAGAAAAATGATTTTTCAGTACCACCCTAACTTATTTGTTTAAAAAAAAATCATTACTCGCGAACCATAAGAGATAGAAATTTGGGTTCTTCGGCAAAGTTGCTCCAAATTGGTTGTTCTGAAACATTATAGAACATTGTAAAGGCCTAAATGCGTCAGCGAAGAAGTTTATATGCTGATCTGTGAACCATGCGGGCCACCCTAATTTCGCATCACTCAAAAAATGTCTGAAAAATATAGAGAAACTTTGCCGAAAATTAACGGTTTAGGTGCAATCATTTTTGTCTTTCTAGATATGGCTTTGAGACCAATGTGCAATGGATTGATTGTAGAATTCTAAACAACGTGTTAGAGCAGAAATAGAGCTTTTTATATACACTTATTTGTTTAAACCTTAAGAGATACTATAAATTCATGGTCTCAGCCTGTAAATCCAAAGCAATGATATGTTGTTTTTTGACAATAATTTGCTAATAAGATTCATAAGCAGAAGGTCATGGGTTCAATCCCAGGCCCGTCCCTTATCTTATCTCTTACTTGCTTCTATCTTCCATTCCAATCTATCACACTCAAAACTATTCGTTCATAGCAAACGCTAGAACCAGAGACGGACAAGAAACCGTTTCCCTAACGCTTCCATTCTTCCACGCGCATGCCTTTCCTTACGCCTGATACATAGGCAGTCTGCTAACCACAAAAGCAAACCTCTCTGCCATGCCTTTCCCCCAATCCACACACTCCCGCATGTACTGGCGTAGATGCAGTGGTATATACGGTCTACGTGGGAGCCAGTATAATGCATCATCAATTCCTCCCCCTTCCCCACATTGGTCTGCATTCTGACGTGGCAGGCACCATTGTCGCTAAAAATAGAAGATCACCAGCACTTATACACTGAGGATGCCTGTTAGTCCCAAGCAGTCATTCGGTTGGTTCCTTGTGTAAGTGCAGCTGATCTGGCGATACTGGAGTAGCATCCACGGGCGGCCAATCAAGCTCAAGCTCAAGCTCATAATTTGCTTTTATATGTCTAGTGAACATATTTGAGCAAGAATTAAGTTTTAGATAACACTCAAAATTTATTTTAGGTAAAAAAAAGAAGACATTTTATTATTTAACCTTTTCTAATTTAAATCAAAACTTAAAGCGATGGCATGTTATTTTTTATCTAAGTTTGTTTGTATAAGATTTTGGGACAGAAATAAACGAATTCACAAGTCATCACATTAAATTTTGGTTTAAAAACAAGCATTTACGAAAATACTGTTTTGTTATTTTAGTTGAACAACTTTAAGTATAATAAAAACTTACAAATATACAAAAGCTATTGCATTATTCACCAAGAAATGAAAAAAAACTTTTACCTTTCTCCAGATTGTTTGTAGGGGAGCATGGAAGACGAAAAAATTGTATTTTTTTTATTTGCAGACAAAAAATTAAAAAGGGGATTTCGTTGTTTTTGAAATAAAATAAATTTTGAATGCAGGGGATTTTTTTTATTATCGGACAATTTGGGCCGGTTCTCCGAAAAGTTTTCCGAACTGAAGCGGGAATCGAACCCACACCCCTTAACTCGATGCGGCTAAATGCTTGGCAACACTAACCACACGGCCACGAAGCCCACAATACGAAGTTTTGATTTTCTATTAATAAGTGGCCTACAAAATTTACATATTTGTTACATTTAGCTTGTGCAGTATGTATTGTGAAAAACTCAATTTCTCATAACTCACGCTTGAGATTTTTCATACGTGAGTTGTCAATCACGCAACTTAGCAGCCAAAAAATCATGGTTGGCTTACCTGTTTGACTCATTGTCTCGTGTTTCCACAGTTTACTTGCACGCGGCAATAATTTCTTGTTAGTATGGTAGAATTATAATAATCCTTTCTAACGTCAACATTAACATTCGGGTTTCACGAGTATTTGGCGGGTTTTGTGACTGAATCATTTTTTACGATTTGAGTTGATTGAGTGATTTTGCATCAAAATCTCATGCGTGAGATTTGCGAAGCAGATCTCTAATGAGCATGCTCTCACTGGAGAGCGTATTGATTGAGATTTGAGTGTGAGTCTATCAACACTAGGCTTGTGTGCCCTCAATGTGATTTTTGAAAGTTCATTATTTATCTAGCATGAGCCCTAGATACTTAACTTCTACTGACCAATTTATTGGAATCCCTCTTATCGTGACAATATGTCTATTTGACTTTATTAAGGCTAAGTAGCCCGTCATTCGTTTTGGCACCAATGATCACTCTTCAGCTTGTATTTCAAAGTGATAAAACTCAGTCTTGATAGTTTATATTGACTTGAAAAAGTATCACTGTACGTGCTAACATGCATAAAGTATGCTGATACTTTTTAAGCTGTGTCAATGCAATACCAACTAATTTTCTTTGATTCGAAATCGTGAGATGAATTAAAAGCAATCATCATCGACGCGTACAAATTTCAATGACGGCCTACTTCGTCTTAAATCTATTTGACAGGTTTATGTGAGGATATTATAGTAAAGAGAAATCTTCCATTTTCGCAATTATGAAGAAATAATATCCAAAGTTTTGTCCTAAATTAAAATTGTGCACACTGATTTCATAAGTTAAGTCACCCACAAAATTTCAACAAATTTTATTGCCCCTAATATGTAATATGCATGTTCCTTAAGGTGAAGATGAATCGAAGCCAAACCTCAAATTTTCAAATCTGGGGAACCAAACATCCGTTTAAACTGAAAATTTAATCGATTGGCCACTACCAGCTAGGGACCAATCGATTAAGTTTTCAGCTTAAACAGATTTTTGGTTCTCCAGATTAGTGCTCTTGAAAATTTGAGGTTTGGCTTCGATTCATCTTCACCTTAAATAGCGGCATTGGCCAGTTTTTGAAGATTTGGTACATTTAGAGATCCCTAACACATTTTGATTGTTTGAATCAAGTTCAAACTCGGTTGGACTCCAAGTCTTTTAACTATCAACAGGATGAGGTTAAGTAATTGATGTGCAATTTAGAGACTGTTACCGGTAATTAGGACTAAGTTCTGCAAACCCTTAAATTATCAGAACGAAAAACGGTGGTGGAGCATCAACCCAACACTGCCTGAGATCCCTTAAATTATCTTCTCAGATCCCTCTTGCAAAAAGAGTGTTACGTCTGTATGTCTGTGTCCAAAACCTTACCCCCTGGATGCATCTTTTCGTTACAGTTTGACGACGTTCCAAATCTAACATCTAAAAAAATAACAACGCAAATCCAACCCGGCCATATCAACAAGCGCGATCTTAAGTAGAACTGTTTTTTTTTTACCATAAACCAATTGGCATATTACAACATAGAAAAGCCTTCAAGAATATAATGCTTTGTCCGCATCGAAAGAAAGTTTCTTCCGCGTTGAAAGTCTTTTGTATCTTCTACACAGAACCCGACACATTCACTTGTACATGTGTCCTAACCGTCTTCGCTTCTAAAAGTTCCCATAAGCAACATAATATTGTCTGTCCAACACAAAATAGAACGAAGACACCATCAAAATATACGACAATAGTCAGTTACTACAGCGACTACAAAAGTTGGCCAAAATTGTCGCTGAATATTTGTATTGTGTACCCACATGTTTCTGTGTTCGAGAAACGGCAAAAAAGGAAAATCATCTCTTCCCAAGCATGCAATGATAAACACCAACGTGCGGAGAGCATCCATAGATATCTACCGGTTGGCACTGCAAAACATCTAACAATTACCGGATGATTCGCTGGACGATGTGTTGATCGCTTTGTAAACGACTTCGAATGTATTTCATATGAGCTAAACGATAGATTTTATTCTACCGAGTCAAGCCGAAATCTGCTACAATATCAAGCACCCTAGAAAAGCGAATCAAAATGCCAACAGATTATCATACGTACCCATGAAACTTTTTGTGCGGTATTTCATTACAATTTATAACCAAGTCTAGTGCTACTGAAATGAATTGTAGAGTTGTACTTCTTAAGGCTAAGTAGCCCGTCATTCGTTTTGGCAACAATGATGACTTTTCAGCATGCATTTCAAAGTGATAAAACTCAGTCTTGATAGTTTATATTGACTTGAAAAAGAATCACTGTACGCGCTAACATGCATAAAGTATGCTGATACTTTTTCAGCTATGTCAGTGCAAAACCAACTGATTTTCTTGATTCGAAATCGTGAGATGAATTAGCAACAATCATTAACGACGCGTTCAAATTTCAATGACGGCCTACTTCGCCTTAACGTTCAACGGTCCGTCATCATCATCGAAACCTTAAAACCAATTTTTTTGTTCAAAACCAAAAAATATTCGATGAAAATATGTTCACTGTGTTTCGGTTGGAGAATAGAATACAGTGAACATATTTTCCCGTAAAATTTCTTGATTTTGAACGATTATTAAGTTTTCAGCTCAAAAGGGTGTTCGGTTCTCCAGATTTGTGGTTTTGAAAATTTGAAGTTTGGCTTCGATTCATATTCATTTAATCCTCTCATACCCATTTGGGATGGTACACAAATTATGTCACGCTAAATTTCAACTTTTTTCAGGCTTTTCACGCTTGATTTTACCCCCTCCCCCCCTCGGAGCGTGACGTAATTTGTGCATGACCCCTTTTTTTATGTTCGATCCAACCCAAGTAGCATTTCTAGTTTTTTTTTTCACTCACTACAAGTTCTTGTTACCACCATATCGTTGAAATTCATTTCAGAACTTATTAGTCTTTTCAACCTGAATGAACATTTGATGAAACTCCGTTAAACCTGAAGAGGCCACAAGAGGTGGTCAAGGCTATACTTTAAAATCGTTTCTAAACTTCTTAATTTTGTATCCTTTAAATATATCTACCCTTGTAGAGTACTTTAAAATATACATAAAAACTATTGTATACTCTTATTGAGCTCAATAAGCGTTATTAAATTGTTTGCGATATCATTTTTTTTATTTAGATTTCGTGCACTTAAAGGTAGAAACATTCACCATCCTGGCTGTCTTGGGATTTGGATCTGTGGTTTTCATTCTTATGTTTCCTATAACTACTCCACTGCCCATAACTGCATATTTGTAATATTCGACAAAAGTAGGCATTGAGTAAATGGAATACCAAGTGTGTATTTTTTGGAAGTATGGGAGAAAACTAAAATTTCTAAAAATTACCAGGAACTCAAAAGTGCTTATTTGAAGCTGATATTTTGTACAACTCATATCGCATACTAGGTAAATTGTCAGAAAAAAAGTCTGATAGAAATTTTATTACTATCACATTACGAGGCTCATTTATAATTTCAATGTGACTGTTATGCGGTTATTATTACCAATGTGACAAAACCAAGTTGTTTTTTTTTTTCGAATTTTCTAGAACAATCTCACATGTTTCTATAAGTTGATCGAAAGTATTTATCATTTGATGACTCTCCATGGTAATAACCCCATTTTGTCAAAATTGTCGAATGTGACTGTTATGCAGTTATGACCAGTCCAGTTCACTTCAATTGTTGTGAAAGAGGAAAAAAGGGGAATAACTCAATCACACCACATATAATCGACTTTTGGAAAGAAGCCTATGTGTCCCCCGGAACTACCTCATGGTTTCCTAATATCGATTTCTAAGTGTTCTCAATCCTCGTTTAACCGAGTTGCATGAACGTTACTTTCCAATGAAATTCAAGAAATTCAAGAAAAATCCCAAGGTTTAGCAGAGACATTGAGAAGGCTATGATAGATAGAGATCTAGCATATCGTATTTGGAAAAGAATCAGAAGTAGTAAGCATAGCGCAGATTACAATTATCTAAGAAACCGTGTGAACGGTCTCATGTTCCAAATGCGATAATGACAGGAGAAGGCTGAATGTGACTCTACCGTCGAAACAATTGTGGAATAACGTAAAAAGTCTGGGAGTATCTCATAGAAAGTCTTCATCGCAAAATTGTGCTCATTCATCTGATGTTATCTACAATCATTTTTGTTCCATTTTCTCTATTGATAATAATGAAGGTTCATACATTTGAGGTGTTTTGCCAGGCTTTCAGTTCAGGGTGGTTCAGAATGCTGAAATCGTTACTGCAATCTTTGCAATCAAATCAAATTCAACCAGACTAGAAAACATTCATATCAGGTTTATCAAAATCATCGCCTCTTATGCTAATCTAGGATAATTTTCTCAAAAAAAATTTATGCTCTTTGGAAACGCGCGAAAGTTATTCCTCCACAGAAGAAGCAGGGTGCGAAGCCTATCTCAAATATCAAAGCAATAGGTTTGCTTATTACCATTTTCAATGTTTTGGAATGGCTGATAAAGATTCAAATATCAGATTTTATTGATAGAATGAACTTCTTAAGTCAGATTTCAGAAAATGTCACAATGATGAAACTGCACTGATGAGAGATATTGCAATGAAAGTAGATAAAAGCAGTTCTACTATATTGCTACTGATTGATTTCGCTAAAGCCTTTGATAGTGTTTTGCGTAAAAAACTCGTCAACAAATTAAGTACTACATTCAGATTTAGTGTGTCAGTAACTATTCTAATTAAAAACTGCTCATACGCTTGAACCTCACTACTAGACACTCAGATATTCCAACAAAAAAAAACATCTGTTCAAGACATTTTTGCTCTCTCATTTTGTATATGGTGACTTCATTTATTCCTATGCGTCAATCTCCAGACAACCAGAAATCGCATGAAAGTTCACGTAATAACTCGTTTGTTCATGCAAACTACATCAAAACACGGTGGGTAAAATCGTCAGATTGATGAGTTTCCGCATAAAACGCTTTTTTCTGAGTTCATTTGTGAATTTTCTTTCGTCCCGTACACTCGTACAAAGTAAGTAGAATCAATCCGTAGCAGCTGCCAAATCAACATTTGTTATCATAGGATAAGTCGCATAAGATCATAGGTTAGTTCGGTAGAAAATTTACATTCTCGCATTGTATGCTATTATTCATCACATAATATATGCACGTATATCGCCTCCACGTTTGTACGTAGAAGGCCTTTTCGCGACATCTTATAAGTGAAATTTTGCACATACAAAGCCTCAAGGTCATTTCGTTATAGGGTAGGTGTACCAGTTATGGCCATATTGGTTCGCTATTTCGCCATAAGTAATATCTTGAATGTCTTCACATTTTTATTTTTTATTTTGTGTTTTAGCAGTGAAATACAGATATATCATGATGTTAAAATATTAAAAAAAAAAAACAATGTTAATGTTCTCCAAATTTTGCGTATGACCAAATAGGGAACCAATATGGCCATAACTGGTACAATTTTCCTACGTACATTTTGGTTGTCTGGGTCTGCTCTCTCAATAGACTATGAGTTGCCTTTAATGCGTGTGTTCATAATTTATCGAGATTTTCGCATGATTGTCCATTTATATTTTTTTATAAATTGAGGTCGTGTATAATGCTTTTCTGAATAATTTAAACTAATGCCCCAAACTTCTTATTTTCTAAACTGCCACCTCTTAGGGACACACGTACATAAAGTTTTTACGCACCAAGGCATAGTTCGTTCAATTACATCCAATCATTCTATGTAAGAGGCATCGTGAACTATAACAATCTTCCGAATAATATTGAATCTAATGAATCGACCACTCGTTTTCTAAATGATATAATATCATATTTCCAACAGATGTGTAGATTTTTTTCTGAGAGAACATTATTAGTTAAAAAACGGTAGAATTATTGTAAAATCTATTACTTTTTCACATTGTAACAATTGAAAAGGCATTGCCTTAGGTAAGAAAGAGTCAATAATAAATAAAAAAAATAATTGGAACACGGAATAAAACCAATATTTCGTGTAAGCAAACAAACATCAGTAATAAGTAATGATAACCTTTTTATAATACTGATACAAACATGATGTCTGCTGACTCATAATAATAAATTAAAATAAACATTTTTGCGTTGCAGTCAATTTCTTTACAATCACGGGAATTTAATGCCAAAAAAAAAATTACTGGTGGAATAACAAACATTTTTTTCGATTTACAACAACGCGCCACAATTACGACACCATAATTGCTTATCTTACTGTTAAGCTTAGTAAGAACTGTCTTTGCCAAAGTGGCTTATCTTGCATTCGTGTCCAATAGGTCAGCTTATTTTTCGAACAATTAGAAAAAAAGGGTTTTACGCTAAAACAAATATTTTTGGGTAAGTTTTTGTCAAACAATTACGTTAGAACATTTTTTTAAATTAAATATGTTGTATACCATATTAAAAACAACTAAATTAGTCCCAAAACCATGTAGAAAGGTTTTAAATAGGTTGAGTATTTATGAAGTTATCGTAAAATAAAGATTATTTTTAGTGAAATAGGAAAAAATTGGAGAATACTACTTATAATTAAGACTACAGTGAAACCTCCATGAGTCGATATCCAAGGAACCATCGACTCATGGAAATATCGAGTCATGGAACAGCAAACCTTTGGAAAGCTGTTTCTAGGGACCATCGTAGTAACCATGAAATTTTGTTTCTAGTATGGTTCCATGAGTCGATATCGAGTCATGGAACATCGACTCATGGAGGTATCACTGTAGTTTTAATTTAAGACATTGTTTGATGTTTAACATTTTATTAATGAATTTAATTTTGAAAATAATGATGCTAAAAGCTTCAAAATTGGTTATAAATCTACAAAGTTATGAAGACTTCATTGAAGGTCATATTTTATAACTTGAAAATTCATCTTCAAGTCGCTTGCGCAGTCTCTAATTATTACTATTTTGGCTCAAACTTTGAAATTTATCTATTTATGTAATATGAATTCAGAAAAGCACATAAATTTTATACTCCTCGACCAAAAAAAGAATCTAGACACCTTCAACATTGCATTGCTCGATATTCGCGAAGAAAGCCAAAATGTTTCTTATATATTTGAATAACAGTTAGATCTATTTCATAACGATCCCGCGCATTTTTTTATATATATTAGAAAAAATGTAGGTTCTATACAAATGTAAGTACACTGCACATACTACAAGGGGTCGCCTATCGAAGTAACTATGCTGCTCACTCTGAAATTTATGCATATAAACTAGGGCTGCGTACGACCCGTGGCTTTCTTTTATGCGGCCCGCGAAGAGTTTGAAAAGTCTTACCGATCATTGTTCTACCACGTTGAAGTTAGAACTTGTTAGGTTCAATTATTTGATTTCAAATTGAACTTCATTCTAATTTCAAATTTTGAAAACAAGTAAATGAGTTATAGCTGAATTTTAAGCACTCGTTTACGGAATATGAATAATCTGTAGGGGCCTTCCTTAACCGAGTGGTTAGAGTCTATGACTACAGAGCAACGCAATGCTGAAAGTGTCTGGGTTCGATTCCCGGTCGGTCCAGGATCTTTTCGTAATAGAAATTTCCTTGACTTTCCTGGGCATCGTACTTGTCACACGATATACGAATGCGAAAATGGCAACTTTGGCAAAGAAAGCTCTTAGTTAATGACTGTGGAACTGTTCATTGAACACTAAGCTGAGAATCAGGCTCTGTCCCAGTGGGGACGTATAATGCCAAGAATAATAATCTTCAGAAATGCTCATCATAATAATCAAGCTTGAAAAGACCGCTTTTATGTTGATAAAGTGCAAACCTAGTTTTTATGCTCAAGAGAAGTCGCGCATTCAACCATCGCCATCGCCACCTCGTTCGAGCTGTGTATGAAAAGCTAGCTTTTTTCAAGGTGCATGTACTCAGTATATGCATGCGTTCGATCTTGGGTTGAGTATCTCAACTTTATCAGTATTACAGGAATCCTCCGCATAACTTAACAATAGCAAAGTCTTATTTAATTATATGTTGAATTCTGGATAGAATTATCTAAAATATTTGAGTTAGGAAGATTTTTTACAAAATCTTGGGCATACAATTCTCTCAGAGTCATTAACTGATTTACCGGAATTTTATGGAAAACTCGATTCTCACGAGTTTAGGGAAGAATTCTTGCAAAATCTTCAACAGAATACACAACAGAATGAATACTAAATCTGGGATACAATTATCACAAAATCATGAACAATGCGTTTACATAACCCTAGGCAGGATTCTGAGCAAGAATCATATAAATGCCTGTACAGCAATTTCTCAGGACGTGGCTAAAGAATGAATCTTGGACAACATTCAGAAAGTGTTCAAAGCAACATTCGCACAGAACGTTGCCCAAATTCTCATTTTAATCATTGTCAGAAATTCGAGAACTCTGACAGCATTTTCACTTCCAGATTATTATTCTGTCAAAATCTTGGAAGAATTGGTAAGAAGTGAGATTCTGACAATATCCTAAACGAATGTCAAATAGAATTCCTAATAGGTTTCTTGCCTTAATGAGGTATGAAAGAGCCTTGCATAAGAGGTAAAATACCTCAAATAATGTGTCATGCATTATCTTCAAACACACAATTGATAATTTTTAGCAGGTGCTGTAATACTATTAAGCAATTGCTGTACCTGTTCCAAAAATCATTTTTTGTTTGTAGATAATGCATGAGATACTATTTTAGGTATCTTACCTCTTAGAACTTCATGATGAATTTTCATATAGAAATGATTTTTTCAAAACGAGTGCATTACCTCAAGCATTCCATAATAGCATTTAAATACATCCATGTGGTATTTTAAATTGCTTTTGAAATATTTTTATGCTATAATAATATCATGATATCAAAATAAAGCATGCTCAAATATGTGCAAGTTATTGTTCCTGCTCGGAATGCTCAGCAAAAAGCTTCTTTCACTTACTGACTTTTGCTGACTTTTTACGAAAATGAGTTTGTATGTTCTCAAGAAGTTTGCACACAATATTTGGTCTGCCACCTAATACTGTTTCTGAGATTTAGCCCGTGGTTCAAAAAGGATAGACAGGCCTGATATAAACCATGTATATAAAACTAGAGCAGCAATAAAAGTTGATTTAAAGTAGAAAAGGTCCCCACAAATGACAAGCTTATGTTATAAATCATAACTTAAATATGTAGCTACTGCGGGCTGAGGCCCTTTCCAACTTTAAAACAACTTTTATTACGTCGTACTTGTTTTCCTGCATTAAGTTGTTTGGAATTGGCAACATCATAGAAAACAGATAAGAAAAACAGTGAAAACTGATCAATTTCACCCGAAATGACGGTACTACGTATGAAGAGTATCTTTCTTGTGCCAAATCTCCACACCTACACAGTTATATTAAATCCTGCAAATATGTTGTCAACCCCTCTGAAGAGTTGACGTAAAATCTATCATGTATCAGTTGCAGTTAGTCGTCATTCCCCGAATATTCACAGGAAACGTCTGCTTTGAAGCCTACTCAAGTTCCCTTAGGCATCTATTTAATCTGTTCCCATTCGTAGTAGTGCATCAGTTCTTCCTAAATGAGAAAACAGCTAACCAAAAATAAGGACTGTGTTGCATCCGTGAACGAGTTGCAATTTGTCAATATTTTGAGAGCGAACATTTGATTCATATGATATCTAGGTACCTGCAATCAGAGTAAGTCGTTCTATAATAAACAACCGAAAGAAGTCCACAAGCGAACATTCGGTATACCGTGGTTCCTTTTGTTCTACGAAGCGGTTATAAATCATCATTTTATACAATATCTGATGAAAAATACTTTCAGGAATTGACAAATCAGTTATATTTTGGCAAAGGGAGTGGCAAACAATTAAATTTATTTAACGAATTTTGACCTATGGGCGGTACCACGGTGCACCGTCCCGTCAGGACCTGAAAATTAATATCCGCGGAAAATATTGCGATGTTTGCCGACGGACATTGATGCCGTATAATTTCGAGGAATGTTTATCAATTTAACTAAAAGCCATTCCATCCCAACATGCAAACAACCGGCTCCGTCATATTCCCGCTAGAGATGGACCGACCATCATCCCGAAACAATTTTAATTTTGATGTAGGTACTCAGGTGAAACAGACGAAACGCCATCAATGTGAAACGATGTGCTTTACAGCTTGTATGCCAACGAAAAATAGAAATGAGCCTTCATTTTTACTGTCGACCTGAATGCATTCGGAGGCAAAATTGCTCTCCCGCGGATGCAACAAATCGCACTTGGTTGGATAATGCAGGGCTGCAAACGGGATAACTGTTTCTCACCTTTTACCGTTCTAGCGCTGAAGAAGGTCTGAAGAAGATGGATCGTTTTAACTTATGCGTTGGCTCATTATAATCTCTGGAATCCAATTTTTAATTCTCTTAGCATTTCCAGTGTTATATTTAATATTAGATATACAATTTAAAAAAAAAACTTTTTCAATTGTATCTCTTCTAATAATTCAAACAACAAGTTTTGGAGTTATATGAGTCAATTATATCTAAGGATTTTGTTTCACTTCTAAGCCTAAGTAATGATGCGCCTATGTCTATGAAAAAATTAAAGCAATTTGAACCTGATTAGTGGTAACTAGAACACTAATATCTTAAATCTAGAAAATTTGTTAGGGAATTATCTTTTAGTTTATTCATCAACTTTAAAAAGGATTTCTGAAGAAGACCGCCACAATACTTTGGTTTCGTTCGAACCCCTACATTTGATAATTCAGCCCTAGGTAAGCTATTTTAAAATATTGACCTGATGGCAAAAAACAAAAAATTGGCACAGAATTCTTGTGGGTCGAATATTAGTGCTTTTCCCCTGGTGCAGTACTAAATTCGGGTTTCCATTTATTTAACTAAATGCTACGAAAAATAAAATTTCAACTAGAAACATCGTTTTTTTAAATCATTTTCTACTCCATTCACTATTTCCACCCCACCAATCGTATAAGAAAACACCCATCTTGCGGTACGTGACCAAATCATAATAAGCTTTACAACAAGATGCACAACGATGGAGCACGAACCTTGAGTAAACTGTGGTTGCATAACACATCGCATTTCATGGCTGCAACTTGCCAATCTAGTTCTAGGAGCGTTCTGGCACTCGGCAGTAGCAGTGCATTACCGGGGTGTTGAATTATGGCGGAATAATGGGTACACTTGTAGCCCAACTCCCTGGTTCTGACTGTGGACCATTTGGATGGACAACTTTTGTTGAAATTTTAGTTGAGTCTAGGTAGATACTCACGGCAGTTGGAACAGTTTGGTTTTATGAAAACTGCGGTGCAAAGTAGAAAGTTTGCAAAGCAATCAATCGTAGCAATATGGCTGAATGAATAAGTTGTGTAAATTATTTCATCAGTTTTTGGTAGATTTCATTTATTGTAGTTCTTAACACAAGGACGTGTGTTCACACACCTGGAGAGATTAACATCCATAAAAAACAAAACACAACTTAAGAGGAAATAACATGCTAGTATAAATATGGGTACATGGCGGCATTCCTTAGCAGCATCTTGCCTGTCACACTTTTTTCAAATGCAAAAATAGCAACTTTCATAAATAATGTTCTCAATCAATTACTATGAGAATGCTTTTTTTACATATCGCTGAGAAGTAGGCTCTGTCCCAGTGGGGACGTAATGCAAAAATATACTTTTCTGGTTTTGCATATTCTTCTATCAACCGACTGAGACTGAGCAAACCCGTGGCATGATGTACTAAACGTCATCAAGGCTGTGAACTATCAAAGAAAAACGTTAGCTTTACTCCATTCATACTTTTCGTTGTAAGTGAGCACTTTGATGGTCTATTATCAGCGAGTTTGAAGACTTTTCCCGACTAGAATTCAAAGCACAGCTTGAGCAAAGGCAATTCACTGCATTTTCTTTAGCTATGAAATCGCAATGAATAGTAGTGGACTAGACATTTTCATAATTTTCGAAAACAAACCAGTCACCAGTTCATTTCTGTTTGTTATTGTGAAATAAGCTTTATATGGTTCACGAGGTTTTTACTCAGGTGTGGGGAAATGTTTTACAGGGTAGAATGCGAACTAGTGTTCCGTGTTTCGTACATTCTATTCTCCGGGTCGAGTAATAGTTGCAAAGTTTAGTTAAAAATAGTAGATTAATTTCATTTATTTAGTTGATATTTTAAACTAAATACTATATCAACAATTTCACCCTACAATGCTCGGTCCTTGACCTCATTCCTCCATCCTCACTTCTGCCCCACGCAATCTGTATCGTTATAATCTTGATCTGCCAATCTAGCTCGAACACCATTTTTGTAGGGATGCTGTCTGGCATAACAATATGCACTGCCTAACGTATTCTTCCAGCTTTTTCCACATTCTGAATACTGCGTTCGCCGTAGAACTAGGCGCATTCATGAATCAATTGTCGGCCGGGAATTTGCGCGAAGCCAACAAATTAACTCAATCTGTTGAGAAACGCTTCCCAGCGGTTACAGTTAGTCTACCTGATACCTACTAGTGCAATTTTGAACAATAGGTCATCACTTCACTGTAGTCCCCTTTGGGATTGAAACGAATATGAATAGCATCCCAGTGCGCATCGTACCTTCGTGCTGTGCGTACACGAATTCTCCCTGCTCTTGGAAGTTTTCTTAAAAACTACCTAAAGCAATAAAACAGTACTTTTCAGTGCTAAAATTAAAAAAGGTACTTTTCAGTGCTACTAAAACAGTACTTTTCAGTACTATTTTTTCTACTATTGATCCCTTTACGATCCTTGTTTGGACCCGTGCCTTCGATTTTTCGTTGGACCCGTTGGCGAAAGCTAGCGGTGGTAATCCTTCTTGGACACCGTCTTGGGAAAAAACCTTTCGAAGGTCACGTCTTCTTTCGTTTATTAATTAAACATGGTATCAACAACTAACAAAAGGAAGGGTGAATCTCTGAATTCACTACTTCCTTCCAAAAAAGTGGGTTTTAAAACTATCACTACACGTGGCAAGAATGGAAGAAAGGACGTTTCCCCGGAATGCGAACTTTCTTCCAAGGGTGAAATGAATAATTGTATCGAAATGAGCAATCAGTTCGATGCTCTAGACAAATTTTCCGCATACCAAATCGAAGCAGCCTCTAGCCCAGGCTCTTTGATTCAAGTGAGGAAGCAAAGAGTGCCGCCTATCGTGGTCAGTTGTTCCGAATTTGGGGGATTTAGGCAGGAGATCTTGAACTCCATTAGGGGAATCAAGGTTTCCTTCCAAATCGCAAAGAAAGGAGACTGTCGCGTTTTGCCGGAAACTCTTAAAGATCGTGAGCTTCTTCTCAAACATCTTGAAGAGAAGAAGCACAATTTTTTTACTTATGACGACAAAACTGAACGTTTGTTCAAAGTTGTCTTGAAAGGTCTCTCAAGTGACTATAAATCACCTGAAGAGATCAAAAATGGAATAAATGATATACTTGGATTTTCCCCAGTCCAAGTAATCATTATGAAAAAGAGAACCCAATCTGGCATTGTTCGGAAAGGGCTTTCTCAAGAATTTTATTTAGTTCACTTTAACAAAAAAGAACTAAATAATATTAAAGCTTTAGAAAAAGCAAAACTTTTGTTTGATGTCCGTGTGACATGGGAACATTTCCAGAAACCTGGAGGAAATTACCAGAACCCCACTCAGTGCCGTCGGTGCCAAAAGTGGGGTCATGGTACAAAAAATTGTCGCATGGATGCTAAATGCATGATTTGCGGAGGTTCTTCTCACGCCAAAGACGTCTGTCCAGTGAAGGAAGATACCACCAAATTCATATGTTGTAATTGCGGGGCTAACCATAAGTCCAATTTTTGGAATTGTCCTTCACGCAAAAAGGTCATTGAGGCTCGTGCCAGGCAGATGAAAGATAATATCCGTTACGATAACGGTCGTTTCCGGAATTTGCCTGGTAGAGTATCGAACAATGCTCATTTTTCAGTTAACGATCGCTTGATCATGAATCATACCCATCAGGAAGATCATAATCATGCTCATTCACAAACTAATTTTAATCCGTCGGGTAGCCGTTCGAATCTTTCTATTTCGAATGTATCTACCCACGGTAAATCCTTTGCCGATATCGTAGCAGGAAATTCGAATTCCTCCCCTGTTCGATCCATGGGTACCCATTCTACTTGTTTCAAATCAAATGGAAAAAACCCTACCGCCACAGGTAACTCCGCTTCTTCATCTAAAGGAAATTCCAATGGGAAATCACATGACATGTCTGCCTCTGATTTTAATTTTCTAACTGAACAATTGAATCTAATGATTGATGCAATGTTCAAAGCCTCCACTATGACTGAAGCAGTCCAAGTAGGTGTAAAATTTACAAATCAAATTGTTATTGGATTACGTTTTTCTAATGGATCCAAATAATAATTTAAATATTTTAAATTGGAATGCTCGTTCTCTGAATGGTCAAGAGGACGAGCTGTTTAATTTTCTTACGGTTAATAACGTGCATATAGCAGTTATTACCGAAACGTATTTAAAACCTGGATCTAAACTCAAAAGAGATCCTAACTTTTTTGTTTATCGTAATGATCGACTTGATGGGGCATGTGGGGGAGTTGCAATCATCATTCATAGGCGTATAAAACATCAACTGTTTTCATCATTTGAAACTAAAGTTTTTGAAACTTTAGGTGTTTCTGTTGAAACACAGTTTGGTAAATATACTTTCATAGCTGCCTATTTGCCTTTTCAATGCTCTGGGCAGCAAGTTAATTTGCTCCAAACTGACTTGCGTAAATTGACTCGCAATAAGTCAAAATTTTTTGTCATTGGTGACTTTAATGCCAAACATCGGTCATGGAATAATTCTCAAAGTAATTTCAACGGCAGAATTTTATTTGATGAGTGCTCTTCAGGATATTTCTCAATTCAATACCCTGATAGCCCTACATGTTTTTCCTCTTCTAGAAATCCATCTACGATTGATTTGGTCTTAACCGACTCTAGTCATCTTTGTAGCCAAATGATTACTCATGCTGATTTTGATTCTGATCATGTCCCTGTTACATTTCAAATATCCAAAGAAGCGATTCTCAATCCTATCAGCTCCACTTTCAATTATTTACGAGCCGACTGGAATATATATAAAACGTATGTTGACTCTAATCTTGATGTTAACATATCTTTAGAAACTAAACTTGATATTGACAATGCTCTTGAAACTTTAACAAATTCCATTGTTGAAGCCCGGAGCATTGCAATTCCAAAATGTGAAGTAAAATTTGAATCCGTGATTATAGACGATGATCTTAAACTCTTGATCCGTCTTAAAAACGTGAGGAGAAGGCAATTTCAACGCACTCGCGATCCTGCTATGGAAATTATATGGCAGGATTTGCAGAAAGAAATCAAGAAACGTTTTGCTCAATTAAGAAACAAAAATTTTGAAAATAAAATTTCTCAATTGGACCCTGGCTCTAAGCCCTTTTGGAAATTATCGAAAATCTTGAAAAAACCTCAGAAGCCAATACCGGCATTGAAAGAGGAAAACAAATTATTACTAACTAATTGCGAAAAAGCTCAAAAACTTGCAATGCAGTTTGAAAGCGCGCACAATTTTAATTTAGGACTTACTAGTCCAATTGAAAATGAAGTTACTCAGGAGTTCGAAAATATTCTCAATCAAGAGAACGTTTTCGAAAATGCCTGGGAGACTGATTTGGAAGAAGTGAGAACTATTATTAAAAAATTCAAAAACATGAAAGCTCCTGGCGATGATGGAATTTTCTACATCCTCATCAAGAAACTTCCAGAAAGTAGCTTATCATTTTTAGTTGATATATTTAACAAATGTTTTCAATTAGCATATTTTCCTGACAAATGGAAAAATGCTAAGGTTGTTCCAATTTTAAAACCAGACAAAAATCCTGCAGAAGCTTCCAGCTATCGTCCAATCAGTTTGCTTTCCTCCATCAGTAAACTTTTTGAAAAGGTTATTTTGAACAGAATGATGGCCCACATCAACGAAAATTCAATTTTTGCCAATGAACAGTTCGGATTCCGCCATGGACATTCGACCACTCATCAACTTTTACGTGTAACAAATTTGATCCGTTCCAACAAATCTGAAGGCTATTCTACTGGTCCTGCTCTTCTAGACATAGAAAAAGCATTCGACAGTGTTTGGCATGAAGGTTTGATTGTAAAATTAAAAAACTTTAATTTTCCAACATACATTGTTAGAATAATTCAAAGTTATCTGTCATATCGTACACTTCAGGTTAATTATCAGAACTCCAGATCTGAAAGACTTCCTGTAAGAGCTGGTGTTCCTCAAGGCAGCATTTTGGGCCCAATATTATACAATATTTTCACATCAGGGATGTCAAAAATCTTTGTTTGCGGATGACACAGGCCTCTCCGCCAAAGGACGAAGCCTGCGTGTTATCTGTAGTCGATTGCAAAAAAGTTTGGATATTTTTTCTTCATACTTGCAAAAATGGAAGATTTCTCCTAATGCTTCCAAAACTCAACTAATAATATTCCCACATAAACCAAAAGCTCTTTATTTGAAACCTTCAAGTAGACATGTTGTCACGATGAGAGGGGTTCCAATAAATTGGTCAGATGAAGTTAAGTATCTAGGGCTCATGCTAGATAAGAATTTAACTTTCAAAAATCACATTGAGGGCATTCAAGCCAAATGTAATAAATATGTAAAATGTCTCTATCCCCTTATTAATAGAAAATCAAAACTTTGTCTTAAGAACAAGCTGTTGATATTCAAACAAATTTTCAGGCCAGCCATGTTGTATGCTGTACCAATATGGACTAGCTGTTGTAATACCAGGAAGAAAGCTCTGCAGAGAATTCAAAATAAAATTTTGAAAATGATTCTGAGGCTTCCTCCCTGGTATAGTACCAATGAGTTACATAGAATATCCAATGTTGAAACATTGGAACAAATGTCAAATACAATCATTAATAATTTCAGGCAAAAATCGTTACAATCTTCTATTGCCACGATTAATGCGTTATATGTTTAGGTTAAGTTAGGTTAAGTATATTAAAAACGTTTTTTTTTTCTCTTATAAGCAGGTGAAATCAACTCACCTGTAAAAAAACTGAACTGCAACGGCAAATGAAATGTAATATGTTGTTAACAAAATGTTAATTAAATCTTTGATTTGTTTTACCAAATTAGGATGATAGTGTTGTCAAATAACACAGAACACCTAGATATAAGAAATGAATGTAATGTTTGGAATGATACTAATAAAGAAATTAAAAAAAAAATGAATAGCATCCCGAAAATGTTATTCCAGGTAGAAATGTTAAATTAAATAAAAAAAAATAAATTAAATATTTTTCGATTAGATAATCGACAAGAAAACATGAAATTGTAGGAAATTATTGAAACGTTGCTTAGAAAAAATATTCAAAAATACATTATCTACTTGAAACTTAGAGGTTCGTTTTGGGATGGCAATTGGGTCCTAAAATGTTTAATGAATTCTTGTTTTTATTCAATAATACAAAAGAGCATGTTCTTGCAACTACTTCAGCAATTTTTTCAGCTCAAATAACGGCTATAACATATTTAAAATTTAATTTAAAAAATTGTTCCAAATATGAACCTTGACACTTTTGATCATGTTTGACGTTCACTTTGTCGACAAAAATGCCACAGGGCTTTTAGTTTTAACACTGGGGTTGTTCCTATCTGACATTTCGGAAGGGACACGGAAAACAAAATATACCCAAAAAATTGAGTTTAAACCAAGGGGTGTGACAAAATCTCGAAAAAAAAAAATGTTTCATTGACTCAATCCAACGAAAATCATTTATAAATTGAGTAAACATATGTTTTTAGCCTAAACTTAAGCGTTTGATATCAAAATTGGGACAGGGCTTTAGGACCCTATTGAGAAAAAATAAAATAATACATATGTACTGTCGTATCCTCTAAGATTCAATTGATGCAACGTTTCTATTGCAATTCAATCTTCAACGAAAATCTTCCAGCGAACAATAATTAATCAAATTTACTCGACCGTTCTACCCGCGTGTAACCTTACACATAATTTTAAACAATAAATAGTTATAGAAATCGATACCGTCGCAAATCATGCTTCACCTGTCTATTGTACGCCTTAGGCCTACATTGTATACACCAACGCATACTATCATTAGGGAGGCGTTTCCCATTCCTGGCACTTTTGAATCACATCACCATGATACAATCACCAAACAATTCAACCAACAAAAGCCCCTATGCCAAAGTGAATCATGGGGGTGGCCAAGCAGTTCGCTACCCTATGTGCGAAACGCACAGAATGATGCCGGGTACAGTAACTCATTAGTTAAAATGCAATGCGAGCTGTTGAGATTTATTTCGCAACGATATGGGAAATCAAAACAATTTCCGTTGTTTAATGCTGAGGAAAAATTTTGCTATGCCTTTTTCATATCAGTTTTCACAAAGAGATCGACTAAAAGGTTCATACCAATAGAATATCTGTCAAACGGTTGTGCTATGCCAGTTTCCCTAATATCCCGTTTCACCGAATAGCCTATATCCTCCTAATGTTTTCGGCACTATTTATTGTCATAATTTCATACATTTCAGGGTGGTGAACGAACCGGTCATTCAATACACAGTTTTCTTTATTTGATTGGCGGTTGTTTCAAGTTTTACCGTCCTCGGCATCTTTGGTAATATCTGTTTAGTCGAGAACGACCAAATGTCTCCTTCTTCCAATTGCTTATCGTTTTTTTTATATTTCACCACCCTGGCACTAAAGCCTAGTGGCGACTTAACCTAAACATATAACGCATTAAGGCTCCCCCAGATCTAAGTGACTTTTTAAGGCGACAGCGACACAAAAACGTCGCGATTTTGCTGATGCACTGCATTTTGCTGATGCAGTGATTCGCGTCGTGTCAGTCAAGATGGTTCCATAGAAGAGTGCTTGCAGCGACATAACAACGAAATCGTGTTGCATATCCAAAGGGTGATTATTTGCCAATAATAATACATGTTTCATGTACAGCGACACATACTTTGTTGTTCTTTGAGGCCCATCGTCAGCAGATAGACAAAGTTTGGATGGCAATTTTTGCTAAGTTATTGCAATTTCATACGATGCTTTCTGGATTGATATATGATCTGTCAGTTTATATAACATAACGCGATTCTATGTTGCACTATTTAAGACATGTTCTGTTGTCAACACAGATTGTCGTTTATGAATCGTATTGGGGATTTTTATACAACTTGTATTGACATTGATAACGCTTAATATGGCATCTTGTGTGATTCTGATTTTGGACGCATGAATATGTGATTTTGGATGCACATTCTTATACGATACGTGGTTCACTGGGGAGCTTTCTTTCTGGTATTACAACAGCTAGTCCATATTGGTACAGCATACAACATGGCTGGCCTGAAAATTTGTTTGAATATCAAAAGCTTGTTCTTTAGACATAGTTTTGATTTTCTATTAATAAGGGGATAGAGACATTTTACATATTTATTACATTTGGCTTGAATGTGATATTTGAAAGTTTAATTCTTATCTAGTATGAGCCCTAGATACTTAACTTCATCTGACCAATTTACTGGAACCCCTCTCATTGTGACAACAACAATATTATTAGTTGAGTTTTGGTAGCATTAGGAGAAATCTTCCATTTTTGCAAGTATGAAGAAAAAAGATCCAAACTTTATTACAATCTACTACAGATGACAGGCTTCGTCATCCTGTGTCATCCGCAAACAAAGATTTCTGACATGCTTGAGGTAACTCAGGTAAGTCAGATGTGAAAATATTGTATAATATTGGTCCCAAGATGCTGCCTTGGAGAACACCAGCTCTTACAGGAAGTCTTTCAGATCTGGTGTTCTGATAATTAACCTGAAGTGTACGATTTGACAGGTAACTTTGAATTATTCTAACAATGTATGTTGGAAAATTCAAGTTTTTTAAATTAATTAACTCAATACGCGTGGTAAAGACGGACAAATTATGGGTGAAACTATGAAAAAAATCCACGTGCTCGGCTGGGAGTAAATTATACACCAACTTGGACTGTTTTCTGTTCGGAACATAAACCACTGCGACCAATATTTAATCTATTGTAGTATATCCCACGTCCTTTGTATAGTGCATGTCGTGTTACTTTGTTACTATTGAGAAGTGATAAGTATTTGTTTTTTTTTTACAGTTGTCATTCCTAACTTGATCACAGGAAAGGATTCTAATTGAAAGGTTGTGCTTTTTAAACCCTTCGAAGAGTGTGGTGGGTACACTCTCCGCAGGCACGCCCATTTATCAGTCAAAATCAGATCCCTTGATAAAGTCAAGAAAGTACACCGATATTGTTTATGCATCAGAATCCTAGTTCTTACTTCTTCAAACTAGAGAACTTAATAAATAAAAGATTAGAAAACAAATTATTAATTTCGACTCATTTTTTCCCTTGTTTATTCTCGGCCACAGGAAAACCGATACTTGTCCCTTTTAACAAGGTTTAAAATGTAACAAGGACTAATAGTGTTCCTTTGATTACTATAGCATCCTGTCCTCTTCGTTTGAAGCAATCAGGACTAGGATTCATTGGTAGATCTTTACCCGATAACGCACCACAAAAAGGTGATCTACCCGCATTATGGGTCAATCGTACTTGCACTGCTTCAGTCATAGTGGTGGCTTTGAACATTGCATCAATCATTAGATTCAATTGTTCAGTTAGAAAATTAAAATCACAGGCAGACATATCACTTGAAAAGGGTACATTGTCTGATGATATCCCATTAGAAATTTTGGCAGACGAAGAGGCGGAGTAGGAGTTACCTGTGGCGGTAGGTTTTTTTTTCCATTTGATTTGAAACAAGTAGAATGGGTACTCATAGTACGAATAGGGGAGGAATTCAAATTACCTGCTACGATATCGGCAAAGGATGGGTAGATACATTCGGAATTGAAAACTTCGAACGGCTACCCGACGGATTAAAATTAGAATGTGAATGAGCATGATTATGATCTTCCTGATGGGTATGATTCATGATCAAGCGATCGTTAACTGAAAAATGAGCATTGTTCGACACTCTACCAGGCAAATTCCGGAAACGACCGTTATCGTAACGGATATTATCTTTCATCTGCCTGGCACGAGCCCAACAACTCTCTTGCGCGAAGGGCAAGACCAAATTTTTAACTTGCCCTTGCAATTGGCGCATAAAAACTTATCGGTATCTTCCTTCACTGGACAGACGTTCTCGGCGTGAGAAGAACCTCCGCAAATCATGCATTTAGCATCAATGCGACAATTTTTTAGTTGAATGCTGAACAAATTTTTAGTTGAATCATTAATTGAATAAAATTAATTTCCGCTTATAAAAAAGCTGTCATTCCGCTTGAAGTTTGTGTTTTGAAAAAGAGCTGAATAAACCTCCGAAAATGCAAATATAGTAGCTTTTGTTCTACAACACATAAGAAGTTTAACAATTGACTGATTTGTTGTTAATCAAATGTTCAATATTTTACTAAAATGATGGCTACAACCTATAGAAGCTTTTATCTATAAGTTGTAGCCATCATTTTAGTAAAATATTGAACATTTGATTAACAACAAATCGTACAAAAGTTTCAGTGTCTTATACTTAAAATGTTGACCAGCATGATTAATAAACCTAAAAACAATGAGAATAACAGTAACAATGAGAATAACAATAAGAATAGAGTATGTTTTTATTCAAGCAAAACATATCATGTCTTTTTGTTATTTTCAAATGTTTCAAATGTTTTTCAAATCAAATCTAAGACATGTAGGTGACTATGGATCAACGAGGGTAATGTTCGAATTGAATTAAAAACATCATAATTTAAATTTTCCAAATGTAGTGATCATCATCTGCGACGTTATTGATATCGGAAAAAGTTACTAACCATAACATTTTTAATGATAATCGAAGTATACATAATAATATAACAATAATTACATGAAAGTTGTTACCAAACTTACAGTCCAGGGTCACAAATAAAGATGCATATTCAATTATTGTTGAATAATGGTGACAGCTGAAAAAATGCCCTACAAAGAGCTGAGCAGATGCTATTTAGATCCAAATTTAAGACAATGTTAAACATTTGTCATTGGAATGAATAATAGTAGTATCAACACTTATTAAACTTCTCCAAATAATCTATGCCGACTTGTCAAGATTGTGTTACTAATGAGTTGAACAAGTCATTTTTCCTTCTATTAAAGAGCCAATATTCCACCAAACAAATATAATTATGTGAACAGATGTACAGGAGACGAACTAACGTTTTGGTTGCTTCGCACTACAGCTGTTTCCATGCTTAACATGAGCATGATTTAAAGCTGAATAGGTATTTTATAAAATCCTAATACAACATAGATATATCATCCGAGCAGTAAATCCAAAGAAGGCCAAAATAACGATTAATAAACGCATTGTTCAGCAACAAATAAGCCTTACAAAAGAGGTCACACCATAGCCAAATTTTCGAAAAATGGACAAAATATTTAAAAATTGCGTTGTATTCCTAATGTATTACAATGTTCAACTTACTAATATTATTATTATTTATCTCTATTTGAGGGGCTTATCGCCCTTGGCGAATTCATCACTAACTTACTAATATATAAAAACATATTGGATAAAATAATAACTGATGCTTTCTCAATACAATTATTCAATTATGTTTAGAAAATATTTTGAATCAGTTTTTTGATATAGGATTATTTTGAAAAACAAAAAGAGCACATTTAACATACAAATGGTTGAAATATACTGTATATTTCTATAATGTTTAATATATGAAAAAGTACGACAAATACTTAAATCTTATAAAAATATTATATATGAAATAAATGAATTTTAGTATAGTTAGATGAACAATCAAAGTTTTAACAAGTCAAAACTTATTATGAAATTCAATTAATCATTTCATTGTGAATAAACTTTATTTTCGACCAGCATTGACATAAATTTTCTCACTGTGCGCTATAAATAGCCGACTGAATTCAGCTCGCATCAGTACTGAACAGCAGCAGAAGTAATGCGCTTGTTCAGTTGTTGATCAGCATAGCACGTGTTGATTAGACATTGTTGAACAGAAGCTCAAGCATGATCAATGTTCAACTACAAGAGGTTTATATTGGGCACTGGAAAGCTGATATATGAATTCAAGGATGGCGCAGATGGCAAGGTATACCGCTGACGATGGGAAGGTCTCGAGTTTGAATCCAGTATCCAGGTAATTATTGAAAGTGGTTATTAATTCATAGTATAAGTGTACGCTGCATTTGATATATACGGTGTTAGCGATTTTTAGTCATTTATTTATTTTCAATTAATTTTGTGGCAGTTGAATAAAAGCTGAGATAAATGCTTATAAAGCGATTTTGAAGTTGTAGAATAATGTCAATAATACAATGACACGCTTTATAAATTCTCCAAATTTGTGTGAACAACGCCTAAACAAAGGTTTCACATGCAAATAATTGAAATGTTGTTAAACATGATGCTGAATTAAACTGCAATAATGTTGTTTGTTAAATTAGCGTTGTTAAATCATCAATCCTTATTAGGCTAAGTGAAACCCTGAATAAACATAATTTCAATATATTATTACTGTCACTAAATGATTTGTAGCCTAATAATTTCGCCAGATTTGCTTGAACAATGTGTGCGTAGCAGCTGCAAAGTAATATAATAAAGCAACTATTCAGTATGTAGTTGTGAAAAATTGCTTAAATGATTATAAAACAGGCAAATGTTTCTTGGGTAAGGACTCCATCAAATCTGATTTTTCCTATGCTATTTTAATACAATTGTATCGTCAAATAGATAAGTTCCATTATTACAACAAATAACCCAAATATTTTGATATTTCGAATGCCTGGGGAACGTTTTTCAAAATGCATAAAAAAACACTTGGTCCAGTCTGTGCGACCAATTGTACTTAAGAGAATTGCAGAAACATGAACGTTATAAACATAATACGAAGTTGAATTTTGTAAGTGGAAAGGTAATCACCATGGAATTTCGGTCCATACTCATGTTTCTCGTTTGAAAAATTTATTAAGTAGGATAATAAACGTCCACAAAGCATTGATTTTGAGATAAACCATTAGGCAAAAACATGTGATATGCTAAAATGCTGTAAAAACTTAGAGCTCCATTCCAAGTTTTAATTCCGCACTCAGACACATCTTGCGGCGGGTACTCAAATCAAAAGCATCCACAATGAGATGCACACACCGGTGTGAAGTATGAATGTTGTGCAAACTTGGGTAGAACTGCATGGCAAAGATGGCAAATCTAGCTCTAGGAGTATTCCAGCACTCAACAATAGAAGTGCACCATCGGGGTGTTGAGTTATGACGGAATAATGGGCACACATGCAGTCAAACTCCCAGCTCTATCTGAATGTGGTCCATTTGGATGGGCAACCGACTGAACTACTACAATGTGAAAACTGATACGACTAGTAAGAAGCTTAATGCGGTTCGCATTGAATGATGTGTATTATGAAAACAATGATCCGCAGTTGAAAGTTTGCGAAGCAATCAATCGTGGAAATATGGTCTAAACAAGAGGTTTTGTTGAAATTGTTTATTAATTTAGACGCTTTAGATTTTTGGTGCCTGTTACCGTTCGTCTGAGTACTTGAATTTTGGAGGGGAAAAATTTTTGCCCACTCTTCTACCAGATAACTGGGGCAGAATTTGTCCGTATCATGGTGTTCCAAGAATGCTATTAAGACTATTGTTCATTGTTGGCATTTTCATTCAACAATTTTATTGTGAGAAAGCTCTTTGATGTTGTCGAGGCTTTAGCTAATTAGCTAATGAGATGCATGCCATATCATGAGTTAAGGATATTCTCTGTGTTTGTTTGGATAACGTATTAAATTGCAGCAAGAATAAGTCCTGATTGTTTTTCATGAGGCTATACTTCCAACAATATCCACTAAAATAAGTTGTCGCCATGCTTAACGCATGCTTGTCACAAATGAGTACTTATAATGACTGCCGTAACACCATCGAATTGCTATAATTTATAAAATTATCTTGGTTAAGTGACCCGTGTGTAACCTTCTGTGTGATTTTCTACGTTAAATCATTATGAAAATCGTTATCGCTGCCATTCACACATCACCTGGCTGGTATGTCCTGACATTACATCGCAAAAATCACAAGGGCAAAATGCACCACCTAAATATTTAAAGGACACTGAGGTTAAGTTTTGCCTGGTCACATCGTGTTTCTAAATTGTTTTGATTTATGTATCTAATTCTGGTCTAATAAACTGCGATAACATCGTGTAACATTTTTTATCTCAAGTACCAAAATATCGTTATATACTTAAGGTGAATTTATTGCTATTTTCGAAAATACCAAAACTTCTCAAGTTTTTGAGACATTGGTCGTTGATTTTAGCCAGCATGCATACAAGTTTACAAACTTGAATGTTGTTTTTGCCACCGAACTCATTTTTATGGGATACTAAATACACTCCCGAGCAACAGTTTGGGTTCACCCTCTAAAAATCATACAAAAGTGTTTGGTCTCTGCGACTACACGTCTAATTTAAACTGATAACAAATCTTCGAGCTGTTAAAGTGGAATACCTACAAATAAATAAAAAACCGAATTAAGTACTATACAATTGAATTCCACTAGAGTATGTGACCTTTGACAGATACCATCAGTGCACCAGTATCCGCTCATGCCCCTATTTTCGCTCACTAGTGTAAAAATTGATTTTTCAAGTCAAAAACCAACATTTTTTGCACGGATATATTCTAGCAATATTGAGAACTTTCAAATGAAGTCATGTGACATCAAATGAAAATAAAGTTGATAAAATAATTCATTATATTGAAAACACAAGACCTCGTAAGCGGTTATTGGGTCACTAGGTATTTTTGTGTGTTCCGATAACCGCTCATGCTAAATATTAAACAAAATTTTAAAGAAATCTCGATTTTAGAATAAAGCATTCTTTATTGAAGTAGTAGCTATGGTTTGACTATAAAAAATATCAGGATAAATAAGGAAATTCTAAATAATGCATTTTTTGGTAAGTTCGTCACGAAATGTGTTTCTTATGAGCGGAAATAGGAACACTTAGATGCAGTAACAAATGCAATTGAAGATTTTTTTTATGAAAGTATTTCAAATTTTTTTAATTTTGCCGCTGATTACCTATACTAGGAGCTACATTGTGACATAATAATAGTATTGATGGACATAATTATTGTTTTATAATAAACTTTTGAACACATAACTTCCCTTAAATGAGCGGAATCTGGTGCACTGATGGTACTCGTATTTCGAGTATCTATAAAGTCGTCTTCAGTGTCATGTAGTAGACACGTTAGACAAACTCTAGTGAAACTAAATGGTAAAGCACTAACGGGTGTTCATTAAAAATGAGATTTTTTTCAGTCATATAGTAAAAAAAACTTTTTACAGGTTTCAGTATTAAAACATAATTTATATTCTTGAAATAAAAAAAAACATCAATGAATATAGGGGAAGCAGTCTTGATCAACCGTGTGACGCAGCTTAGTCACGATGCTCTTACAAGAGCGCTAGACGGCACTGACTTCCATATTACGGATCCAATTCCGGATACTCGTGGTCAACTGCTACGTTTTTTCGGCAAGCCAATTATTGTTGTACACTAGGGCACTGAGGGAGCCGAATAAATCCTCAATGGGACGGCACTGTGGAAAGTTGAAAGGGTTCTTTTTCCTGCACGTAATACCGTACAACACGCTCGTGGACTGCTGGCTGTTTCGACGTCATCTTCGATTGAAATATGCCTCCCATTTTTAGGAAGTCCAGAGAGTAATTCTCTATGAGAGAAAATAATTTACGCTCTTTACTTTAATTACAGAAAGGTGTTGAAATCATATTTTTTATTTTACTGAACATCCGTTAAATTTGAGTTTCATTTATTCAATTCAAACTCTTTCTGACTTATAGTGTCCGATAGCTCTTTATCCTATATTCTTTATTTGTATACTTTCAACTGATCTAATAATGATCTTATTGAAATTTAACTTAGAGCTAATGACACAAATACATAGAAACAAACCATTACAATCTTGATGAAATCCAAACTGAAACTATTTAAACTATTGAACAACATTACATAAAAACATTCATTCAGTGTTCAGCTATGAGCCATTATTATAATTTCAGGTCCCAAATATAATTATGAAATTCTCTGAAGTAAATTCTTGTTGGCCACACATTGGTCCAGATTTTTAAATAGCTGGCAAAAACCCCATTTCCAAACTTAGTTTTTAGTTGAAAAACAAAGTTGAAAAACAAAGTCAAATATTCATCTACTATATCAGATAGTTGAGAATACGTACGAGAAGGTAAAAATATTTTTTTTTTTATTTCTTTATTAGTATTATTCCAAACATTGCATTCATTTCTTATATCTAGGTGTTCTGTGTTATTAAACAACACTATCATTGTAATTTGGTAAAACAAATTTAAGATTTAATTAACATTTTGTTAACAACATATTACATTTCATTTGCCGTAGCAATTCAGATTTTTCACAGATGAGTTGATTTCACCTGCTTATAAGAGAAAAAAAACGCTTTGAATATAGTTAATTTAACTTAACCTAAACATATAACGCATTAATCGTGGTAATAGAAGATTGTAACGATTTTTGCCTGTAATTATTAATGATTTTATTTGACGTTTGTTCCAATGTTTCGACATTGGATATTTTATGTAACTCATTGGTACTATAACAGGGAGGAAGTCTCAGAATCATTTTCAAAATTTTATTTTGAATTCTCTGCAGAGCTTTCTTCCTGGTATTACAACAGCTAGTCCATATTGGTACAGCATACAACATGGCTGGCCTGAAAATTTGTTTCAATATCAAAAGCTTGTTCTTAAGACAAAGTTTTGATTTTCTATTAATAAGGGGATAGAGACATTTTACATATTTATTACATTTGGCTTGAATGCCCTCAATGTGATTTTTGAAAGTTAAATTCTTATCTAGCATGAGCCCTAGAATACTTAACTTCATCTGACCAATTTATTGGAACTCCTCTCATTGTGACAACATGTCTACTTGAAGGTTTCAAATAAAGAGCTTTTGGTTTATGTGGGAATATTATTAGTCGAGTTTTGGAAGCATTAGGAGAAATCTTCCATTTTTGCAAGTATGAAGAAAAGATATCCAAACTTTTTTGCAATCGACTACAGATGATACGCAGGCTTCGTCCTTTGGCGGAGAGGCCTGTGTCATCCGCAAACAAAGATTTTTGACATCTCTGAGGTAACTCAGGTAAGTCAGATGTGAAAATATTGTATAATATTGGTCCCAAAATGCTGCTTTGAGGAACACCAGCTCTTACAGGAAGTCTTTCAGATCTGGAGTTCTGATAATCAACCTGAAGTGTACGATTTGACAGATAACTTTGAATTATTCTAACAATGTATGTTGGAAAATTAAAGTTTTTTAATTTTACAATCAAACCTTCATGCCAAACACTGTCGAATGCTTTTTCTATGTCTAGAAGAGCAAGACCAGTAGAATAGCCTTCAGATTTGTTGGAACGGATCAAATTTGTTACACGTAAAAGTTGATGAGTGGTCGAATGTCCATGGCGGAATCCGAACTGTTCATTGGCAAAAATTGAATTTTTGTTGATGTGGACCATCATTCTGTTCAAAATGACCTTTTCAAAAAGTTTACTGATGGAGGAAAGCAAACTGATTGGACGATAGCTAGAAGCTTCTGCAGGATTTTGTCTGGCTTTAAAATTGGAACAACCTTAGCATTTTTCCATTTGTCAGGAAAATATGCTAATTGAAAACATTTGTTAAATATATCAACTAAAAATGATAAGCTACTTCATGGAAGTTTCTTGATGAGGATGTAGAAAATTCCATCATCGCCAGGAGTTTTCATGTTTTAGAATTTTTTAATATAAAAATAAACATGTTTTTAGCCTCAAAACTCAACAATTGTCACCAATACCCGTACAAATTTTGGTTTCAGCATATTTTTTCTGGTCGACAACTCAGTCTCATACAGATTCAACATCTTCGGATGCAAATTTATATTCAAGTATCGTTAATCTTATTAAATTAATAGTTAATGTCGAAGGTACTTCAAATATTTAAAGAAGAGCTTCTTCATCCCGTACAAATCGCTCCCCACCACTCCCTGCGGAGAGCCAAAAAACGTATAAAAAAACAGCATTTTTGTTAGAATTTTGCCCTATGACAACCAAAAAATTGTGACTATGCCCAAAATAGATTCATCCACCCTAAAACATGTTCGAAAACACTTGTAATGGCTAAAAATAGTGAAATATTGTTTCTCGATATAGGTTCGATGTTTCACAAGTTTTCAAAAAAAAAAAAATATTTTATTTTCAGAATCTGTGACAATATTGATCATCGGTCCTCAGGCTTTGAAGATATTGCGATGTTCTTTGGGAACGCCATATAAAATTCCTTTGTCTTTATCTGTAATTTATTTTCTGCCAATTTGTCAAAATTGGAAAATGTAGGCTTTATAACGTCAGATTACAAGGAGCTTAAAAAATCATACAAATCGGTTGAGTAGTCTTAAAGAAAAATGATGTTCGTTGATTTTTCCAAGATCTTTATACGGTCAGAATGTAACTAAAATCACCATTCCTTATTACTAAAAAAACGATTGCACACACAAATAATTATTGACGCTATTGGCAAATTCCTTCCGGGTAACTCATTTTATCCCTACTTCCTATACGCATATAATCAGACTGCCAGTGTGTGTACGTTCGAAAACGCCCATCACGATGGAAATGTACCACCGGGAGTAGTACTTATGATCAACTGCAACTTAATGCGGGTTGTGCTATATTTCGGTAAAATTTCGGCTACCGGTAATTTAACAGCGCTATGATGAAGAAGAGGCTATTTTTTATCAGTCATTGGCGTTGCTGTGGGCTCAGAAACAACGAGCTACACAATGGGTTACCAGTAGCTTATAAGCCCTTGAGTAATACAAGAAATTAATCAAGCTGTGATCCAATATTGAAGGGTTACAATGCAGTTCGTTTTCTCGTTCTGTGCGTACATAATCTGTTTCTGCTGACAGAAGGCTGGAGAATACATGAATTCGACTAATTAAGTAGTACTTTTCTTCGCTAATTTCATTACTTTAAATTCACAAGGATTCTAGTTTTTTTTAGGATGTGGTAACATGGCTGCCTCTGATTTTGTTTGTTGTTTTTTGAAATTGTCATTGGATAACAGCTCAATAAAGGAGCGAACAAAAATTTTGAATATTTTCAATTCAATGCTTATCCTTTGAATAGCATCTGTTTTACTTTTTATAGAAACCCTTAAACTATTGTTTTGGTCTTGACCGACTCTAAACCTATTCCTGATCGAAAACATACAAATTTTGAAACAAAAATCTCAAAATTGAAGAGCATTTATGAAAAATAAGGCAAAAAAACTGCGTCTGGCGTTCATAGAGGACAGAATCATTTATATTAATATGAACAGTAAATATAACTTTAATGAAATTTTAAACTGCCTCGTATAATTTTTACAGTGTAGAGCTGTTGCAACTTGCAAGCTTTCAGCTTTTACCACATTCAATTCACTCATCGCAAATTGAGCAAAAGTTGTCAAGTCATTAATAATCGCAATCAATTGGATGCATATCCCTTAAAACGATATTGCATAAATAGATGACTCTCCATCTGTATCCGCAAAAAAAATAAACCATCGTCGACATAATGCGCTCTCGCCCAACGAATACAACACAGAGCATGATGCTATGTAGAACTTGTGGTGCTCCAACTTTTTCTCCCTAGAATGCCACGTCCGCTGATGGACGGGACGACACTAAGTGCAGTTTGATTTCCTTGGCGTCCTTAGACTACACCGCCGCTTCAGGAAGCAATGTTTTCCCACGTCACCAACGACCGGCCAGTGGTAATGTTATGTGTCATCCTTTTTAAAGACATCGAGTAGAGGAAATAGTCATCCGACTTTTTTTTTTCTTGTATTTGTTGAAGCATTTGAACACGGAATATCGATAAGTTTTTTTATATGGCTCTCTAAGAATGTCTAAGATATGTGATTGCCATTAGTCGATTTCGCCCGAAGGTTTGCGAAGCAAATGGCAAAAGCCATTAATTAAGTTTTTCTGCAAGTAATTACTACAATGGCAATAAACTTCAGCAGTGCAAACTTTGATGTGACCGACAGTTGTGTTTAGAAAATTGATTTGGATGAACGCAATTCTATGCTGTGGTCAAACATGGACGAAACTACCGGGTATTACTACCCAAGCCGAAGAAAATTGCTACTGAATACCAAACTAAGGTATTCCATACCAGATAATTTCAAATACTTACAACCTGAATGTGTGATGAATAAGCCATGCATGAGAGGTAAAATATCTCTAATAATATCTTAAGCATAATCTATAAATACCAAACTGATAATTAGATCAGGTATTGCCATATTGCATTGGATTTTCATATAAAAGTGAAATTTTTCACCAATAGTTCAACACCTCAAACAGTCGTCAATAGCTGTCGAATACCTCAATGAAGTATTTTTGATTGGTCTCCTATTAGACACTACCACTCAGTTTACACCCACCGCAATATCTCAGCTGTCGTACAATCGATTCAGATGAAAATCGGCTTGCAATAAGCTCATAGTATGTGTCAGTCATAAACAAAAAATCAGCTACATCCTAATCAAATCTGCTGAGAAATTGCTATGGGAGGAAAGAGGGTGACAGCGACTTATAGGAGATCTGACTGTACATACCATAATACCTAATTATGGTATAATACAAAAATATGGTATGCATAGGTGATTACGAGTTATTTGTTTCTCCTCGAATAGGGTATCGTACTCAAGATTGGACAATAAACCTTCTAAAAAACTAAATTTCAGTTATAATACATCAAGACGTTCCCTTCCTCCAAAAATGATGTTTGTTCAAAACGAGGTTTTTATTTTTTTTAAATATTCGATGGCAAACATTATTTTGATGTAAAGAAAATTGGAAAAATATCATCTACGTTGGAAACTAATGAATTGGTTAAAATTATGTTAACTTTATAAACCATTAGATATAGATTAATCTAGTATATGTTGTAGGTAGCGTTTATTTGAACGCCATAGAACAGTATTTTTGGACAGCAGTCTCTTTTTCCTTTTTTTTTTTTTTGCAGTGCAATGAATCTTGATATAAATTCTTGAGGCTCCAAAGATCATATTACTATGTAACTACTCCATAGGTTCGTAGATTTTCATCTTCAAGATTTGTTCTAGTTATTTTTTAAATTTCTTTATTAGTATCATTCCAAACATTATATTCATTTCTTATATCTATGTGTTCTGTATTATTAGACAACACAATCATCCAGTGTTTGGTTTTTGATTATTCGGATAAACCAATCGAACCATATTCGGAGAGTGTGACAGTTCGCGAACCATAATAGTTCGTGGCACATCGTATTCGAAGAGCCCTATGAATGTAAACGTTCACTCTCTTGTTTGGTACGTGGCACGAGAGCGTTCAAGAGCAGCAACTCTCACAGACTGCAACAGTAACGAGCCAATCGGGTGATTTATGTTTTGTATAAAATTGGTAAAAACTTTCATATTTTCTAGAATTGCAGCCTTTTACAACCTAATTATATTCTATTAGACCATTGAACACCCCTTCGATTGCAAACAGAGCACATAAAATTAAAAAATATTCGCCTCTGTTTCTTTATCAGAATGAGAGTGGGTCAGCGAATGTTACAAGTGTTGACACACAGTGATTGGCGCCAAACAGTGGGTGATGGTGTGTCGGGGTCGGTCCTGCAGTTCCGGTTAAAGGATGACTCACGGTTTGCAGGTGCCTCGACGACTTATTACTGAAACTAAGCTACACCCGCTCTATTCGGTCTACTCCCCGGCGGAGGATCTAACCTAATCCGTTCGCGCCCTCTTGGTCTCCTTCATATGCTCGCTTCAACAGACTGACTTGTCGAGTGCCAAGGTCGATCCGACGATTCCGGCTGCCCCAACGACTCAGAGCCATGTGCTGTCCGATGCGTTAAATGCCGCTGCTCCTCTCGCCATGTTCGTTGTAACAGAGACATCAGCTGGACGATTGTCCTGTTTACCGCGTCCCATTTATCTTCGTCAGCACACATTCGATGGACAATATTGTGCACATTAACGTCATTGCCGACGATGGATCTCATCTTGGATCGCTCATGCTCGAAGCGCGGACATTCGAACTCAGGGGTTTCCTCAACATCGCCGCACACGGTGCATAACGCAGGTGCAGGTATTTCTTGAAGCAGCCATGACCAGACATAAAATGGCATGGTTTTGACCGATTTCACGGCATCTGATCGTGCCAAAGTTGTTTTGAAGGTACTTTAAGCTAGAAATGCTATGTTTATTATAATTGAATGGAACTTAGCGTCAATTTAAGAAATATTTTCCAGGTATAAACCTAAACCCATGCTTTGATTATCGTTATAATGCATTGCGTTCTGAACGGGCCGTTCGAGAGCAACGACAGGCTCTGGCTCGAGAGTTCAATGTTTACTGCGTTCTCGTTCAAAATTTGAACGCGCTACGTTCATTTTTGGCTCGCGTTCAGCTCAAAATGCATCACTGACTGCGTCAAGTGGAAATTTACTTTTCTGTGTTTTCTGTTCACCCACATCGACAGGCACGGAATTAGTCGGTGGGTCCATCTACCATTCTCAGCGCTATCACACTGCTGTTACTATTTTCTCATGGTTTCATTTCTGGCTCTTTTCAGAATTCCCCGCGTGCCTCGGTCCCTGTAACACTCGCTGTCCTCTTCGAGTTGAAGGCTTATAGGGATCAATCTTGCAATCACTAAGGCTGCCTCCGATGATATCGTACGATACGCACTCGACACAGGCATGGCCATCAGAGATCAGTCTGAACGTACTGTTCAGTAGGAAGCAGTTCCTCTTCGTCTGCAGTGCTGTCACCCACGCGGGGCCAGCGTATCAAAGTATCGATGTAGACACGCTAGCCAGTAGTCGCTTCGTGCTGCTGCTGATTGCTGAATTGTTAGGCATGATCCGGGATAGAGCTGATATTACCTTCACGGCCCTCTCACATGCATGATCCGCAACCGATCATCAATCATCACTCCCAGGTATCGGGAAGTCAGCTTTTAGTCGATGGTATACTGTCCAACCGAGATTCTCGATTGCACCCCGTTTGGCATAAAGACGTTTGGCATAAGGTCGTTTGGCATACTGGCCGTTTGGCATAATGATTGACTTTAAATAAATATCGGCATTTTTTAAGCTTTTACCGGGACAACACCACCGAGCCCATAGCAAAAAAATTGGTAGGTTCTAAAGCATTACTAAATAAAACTCGCGACGGATCTCTACATCTCAGCCATCATGTTTTGCACATTTTCCCAGCGTCTATTTCGTAGACCAGTGTACGATTTTGAAAGTAGCTCCTCAAAATCATGCAAAGATACTCGAGGATCTCCAATCTGTGCAGTGATTTGGGGATCGCAGCCCAACTGGCACTGTTAAAGCCATTTTTACGTCCAGAGTGACCACACCTCAATGCCGATTTCCTCTCCTCTTTTGATTCCGCGCCTTCTCCATAGCTTCCTCAACCGTTCGGATGGCATCAACGGTGGATCTACTTCTTCGAAAGCCAAACTGCATGTAACACAGGCCGTTTTCTCCCTCAGTGTATTTCGTAAGCCTGTTTAGGATTACTCGCTCCAGCACTAAGCCAACTGTGTGCAGCAGACATATCAGTCTATATGTTGAAGGATTTCCAGGAGGCTTGCCTAAGTTTGGCAGCTGCACCTAGGCTTCTTCTTCATCGTCATCCTGAGCTCCGTACGGTGTGGACGACCAGCTCATCGGTTCGTGCCGCGGCAATACAGCTTCAATCATGGTCTTTATCTTCTCCGGACACCTAGCTGGTGGTACAGCTGAGCCCCTCAACTTCGTCATTGCAACTCTGTAGGCGTCACCCCACGGATTTGAATTGGCGTTGCGACAGAGCTCCTCCAGACAGGCTTTCTTGATGAGCCTGATTTCCCTGTTGAGAGCAATTTTTGATGCCTTGTACGCTGGTCTTCGATTTACTCTTTCAGCGTCGTTGTGGGCTCTCTGCGTCCTTCTCGGCAACCGTCGAGTTCCACCAGTAGGCTGGGTGGCGACTATATCTCCCTCGGCATGGTTGCATCGCACGCTCGTGCTAATTCGCAATAGAATGCTGAGCATTGTGCTCCAGCCTCAACGTCTCAACGAACACCGCCTTGCCATACTGCTACGTTTTCCTCCTCCGCTTGGTGGTCACTGTGCGTATATCCCTCACTCATTCGCCAGTTCAAATTTCCTGACAACCCAGGGGTAATGAAGGTAACGTCAATAATTGACTTTTGGTCATCCCGACGGTATGTGCTGGTTGTACCATCGTTGGCAACATCAACGTTTAGCCTTGCTAAGGCCTCCAGTAAAGTGCTTCCTCTAAAGTTGATGAAGCGACTGCCCCATTCTATGGCCCACTCGTTGAAATCGTCGGCTATGACGACTGGTATACGATCTGTGAACTCTTCAGTCAGCTTGTCGAGCATCTCGTTGAACTGGTCTTAGACCATCGCGGAGTACGTAGCAGCTACAGAAAAAGACTCCGTTGATTTTGGCTATAACAAAGCTTTCATCTGCACGATGTACCTCTTCTTGGTTAGAATATTTTCACACCGTCCATATCGCCACTGATGTCACATTGCCTACTATCCAGTTCCCAACGCCAACCGGGACACGATAGGCTTCAATTGGAAGTCTGATTGATGCTATTAGCATTCCAGATAGTCCTTTCCTTATGCGGATCAGTATCTGCACTTCCCCTAACTCACACTGCTCCTTCATGGCAACCCTTACATTTTCGTCAGTAGAGATTGCAACCAAGTTCTTATATTCAAGGACCGCCTCCGAGCACACGGTTCTCACTTGTACCGTATTACCCATGGCTTTCTCGGTGAGCACTTTGTAGGAAGAGCTGCTAGCCATCGGATATCTTTTTACCTCCAGGATCATATCACCGGTGCGGGTGCACCTGATTTTCCGCACGTCTGCACCTAGCTGTTCGAGCTCCCGGTTTGTCCACATTGCACGAAGAACCTTCTTGTACGAGTCATCGCTTGCTTTAACTATAAGCGCCTCGCCTCTTTTTCGGCTCTTAAAGAGTTTTTGTTTTTCAGACCTGCTCTTTGTTTTCGTCTTCCGATTTTTTCCCTTGACGATTTCCCATGGGGTATTGTTGCCTTCTTTGGTAGTTGCTGCGTTCACTGGGCCTGTCTCGTTGACGCGAGCGTCCTTGTGTTTCTTGGAACCTCTTCGGCGTGAAGGGCACGCTTTCCGTCCTCGAGATTTGTCCCCCTTAGCGTTGGTTTCATTCGCAAAGTGATTGGCATCGCCGTTTATTGAGTCGGCGCTTGCCTTATTTCTAAGGCACTCTTGGCCGCCGACAACTCCTTCTCAGTCGATTCCGCTTTCTGTGCAACGGCCGCCCAGGGTTCCTTGGATCTTCAGCACCAATGTCTAAAATTAAATACTTGTCCCTGAGATATGTTTTTATATTAAAATTTTTCTTCAAATATTTGCTGAAATATTTCAAATTATGTTTTTACCAATTGTCACCCCCATCAACGATGATATAGTCTTGATTTGGAAACCAATTTTAGCTTTCATGCTCATTTAGTCTCCCGGCTATAATAAAAGTGCGGTAGAGAAAAAATGTGTTGTTTTAAACGTCCCCTAAAAACAATGAAAATCTTCAAAAAAATTTCAAATTCAAAACCGAACGAAACTTGTAAGGAAAACTAATTAGAAATTTGTATAAAATCTATATTTTCTCTAATATCTCATTATAGCTATACAAATAATCAATCTTTAACGATTACCCAGCGTAGCAAAAATAACATTTAAAAAAAATAATAACACAATAACAAAATGATATAATTCTGTGGAAAATTAAGCAAATAAAAGCTGGGAAACTTACACACAAGTTGACTGAAATCGACAAATTTTGCATTTTCAACAGTCAATATCTCAAAAACTTGACGTGCTATGATATTTTGGTAAACGGTAATTCATCAACTTTGATTTAAGTAAACAGTGGTATTTTGATGCTTGAGACAAAAATGTGTTCCACAGTGTTCACTTTTCCAATGCCACACTTGCATGTCTGAAACAAGGTATAAATCAAAATTGAAATCCGGATTAAATTTCTAATTTCCCAAATTCAATACACTTTGTCGTGGCAGCCGAACGTTTGACAAAAGCAAACCTGACTAGGGGCAAAACGACACAGATCAATGTGCTATGCATTTAAGTAGCGCCAATCAGACTTTGTAACAAACTGCACTCCAGTCCAAGCTTCTAAGTACGAACAGCGAAATCAACATGTTTTCCTAATAATAAACCAGCATGGATTGGCTGGTGGCTTTGGTACTCGTCGGTTGATGAAGCAAGCAAATATTCGATAACGATACATTGACGGAGGAGATATGGCTAGAATTCTGTAAATACCTTCATGCCCGATAGGCTCCTAACTAGCATGATTCGCAAACTAATCTGATTAGTACGTGCACTCTATTAATTGGACATTTTGCCTTGAAGATTTTGCTGTTGTATCCCGGATCAAAACATGTTGCTCTGTGGTATGCGTGTATAACTATCTATGCATGCAACATTTATGCTCATGTCGCAACGCACAATTCCTTGCCTTATGAAAATCAATGCAATATGACCGTACAGGCACCAACTAGGGTAATTCGCAAAACCGCTCATTATACTGTTATCCAGATGGCGTCCTCCTATAATTAGAGGTACCGTTGTCCGGGGTAAAAATGATCGGAATAACTCATCTCATAAAAAGTTCGAATTAACATTCATTAACAGAACCTTCTCAAAGCATGAATGGTGCTTCTCTCTCTCATATTCATGATTCTATTGAAAAATGAGGTTATGCGAAAATTGCCGTTAGTTCATGCGTAAATTGGTCAACTTTTCGGAATAATGATTTCTATCACTATGGATTCACTACCGAAGATTTATGTCTCACATGAACTCTTCCTGGACCTTCCTTAGCCGAATGATTATAATCTGCTACAAATCAAAACCATGCTGAAGGTTCGATTCTTGGTCGGTCCACGATTCGTAATGGAAATTTCCTTGACTTCCCTGGGCAAAGAGTATTATCGTACCTACCACAAGGTATACGAATGCGAAAAATGCCCAGTGAAGTCAGGAAATTTCCATCACGAAAAGATCCTGGACCGACCGGGAATCGAATCCAGATACCTTCAGTATGGCTTTGTTTTGTAGCCTAGAGGCTACACTACCACTCGGCTAAGGAAGGTCCCAATCACGAAACATAACAGATAGAAATTTAGGTTATTCCGCCATATCGTTCGTTCTAAAACATTATAGAACATTGTCCAAAAAAAGCTTTTACTCTAATCTCCTTAGCCATGTGGACCTCACCGAAAAATATGAAGGAACTTTCTCGAAGCCACCACATATCTAAAACTGACGGTTTAGACGCAAACATGTTTGTCATCCTAGATATGTCTTTGGAACCAATGTGCAATGACGATAATATATTTAGAATATTTCTTTTATTAAACCCTGTAGAACTTTCTAAGACATCCTCCATAAATGTTAAGGTAAGAACAGAAACAAATGAAACTTTAGAAAAAAAATTAAGAAAGATTTCCTTTAAAATTAACATCTTGGTAAATTCTTAGACAATTTTTTGTAAAATTTCTTTACATTAATTACGGCATCCATCAAAGGGCTTTTGAAAGGTTCTATGGAGGTATTCGTGAAATAAGAAAAAACTTTCAATTCCTTCATTTATCAGATACTTTTGAGGAATCAATATTAAATTATATTGTAGATCTAAAGTTTTGAAGTTTATTTTTATTCTGAGAAGTGTTTCCAGTTTTGCATAAGATGTTTCTTGTATATAAAACTAAGTAACACGATTTACATCCACTTTTACCATGCAAGTATGCTATCTTTCGTGGATCTGAAGTATTTATTTTGGTCACTCATTTTGAGCAATCCTTGAAGAAAATGGTCCGTTTTGTTAGGTAGAGTTTAAAACCTACTCCAACATTGTAAAAATCTCGGGTTGTTATCTTACAGTTTGAGATTTGGAATCTTGTTTGATACTTGTTACTTGACACTTGGATCATTCAATAAGACTATAAAAGTCCGTTGAATTAATCACTTAATAATGAATAAAGTGTAGAGAATAGAGAAAAGTGGTTGACTTGATTAACGCTGGATGGAAATCAGAGCCAAATAGTAAACTTTTTATTATGCACAATTGTGTTTGAATGTCCTCATACCCTTCGCAATGATTTTCTTTTGAACTAAATGTCACGACCGTCGTCTGAAAAATCCATCGTGCAGTAGTGGAATACTACACTAAGCACTTCTGACAATATGTGGTTCACTTGTCATGTCATCGAAATCATCACATCATATCACATCTATTTAGTTCAAGTGCGAATAATTTAATTACTGATTACAAATCTCATTTGCCAATCAATATAATTGAACTCAATGAACCGTAATTATCCATACCACAAAAAATCAATCAAATATGAGATGAAACGTTTGCTCGATGGAAAACAAAAATATTGTGAACTGCATCAAAAGCAATGAATACATGCAGTCAAACTAATTTAGTGTTAATTCCATTCACTTTCTATTTCTTTACATACGGTGGTAAATGTAGATGGCACCCATTTCCACAAGGGTGCGATTTTTCATTTCTCGCATCAATTATTTCGATGAGGTTGAAAAAAAAAAACCTTTCAGCAGTCATCCGCCATCACCACTCTATCAGTGAAAATGCATATTGTCGGTGTGGGAGCGAATTAGAAAATACCTTTCAGGGAAAATTGTTTTTTTTTCGCTGGATCTATGTGGTGGAGTAGCATTTGCCAACAATATAACGAATCAGAGCGCATCATACGCCCGTGCTGTGCATACACAAGCTCTTTCTGCTGACGGAGGTTTTGAAACAACCTAAAGGAATAAATCAGTACTATCCAGTGTTAGTTTTCACACCTTTTGATCGTTTTTCGATCTTTTGTGGACACGTTAGCGAAAGCTAACGGTGGTAATCCTTCTTGGACTCCGTTTTAGGAAAAAAAAAAAACCTCTTAGAACTTTGTCTATTTACTGAATATGAATGCAACCACAAACAAAAGAAAGGGTGAATCTCTGAATTCTCAACTGTCTTCTAAGAAAGTGGATATTAAATTTGTCACTAACCGTGACCATAATGGAAGAAATCACTTTCTTCCAAGGGTGATATGGTTAATGCTAATAATTGCATCGAAATGAGCAATCAGTTTAATGCCCTAGATAAAATTTTCAAACTTCAAATTGAAGCAGCCATCAGCCCAGGCTCTTTGATTCAAGTGAGGAAACAAAGAGTGACGCTTTGGAAAATTTTGGTAGAGAGTCTTGACCTCTATTAGAGGAATCAAGGTGTCCTTCCAAAGCGCTAGGAAAGGTGACTGTAGCGTTTTGCCGGAAACTCCTAAAGATCTTCTCAAACATCTTAAAGAGAAGAAGCACATTTTTTTTATTTATGACGACAGAACTGAACGTTTGTTCAAAGTCGTCTTGAAAGGTCTCTCAAGTAAATATAAGTCACCTGAAGGAATCAAAAATGGAATGGATTTTCCTCAGTCCAAGTAATCATTATGAGAAAGAGAACCCAATTTGGCATTCTTCGGAAAGGGCTTTCTCAAGAATATTTAACAGAAGTGATTTAAATAATATTAAAGCTTTAGAAAAAGCAAAACTTATGTTCATTGTCCGGAACAATTCCAGAAACCTGGAGGAAATTTTCAGAACCCCACTCAGTGCCGTTGGTGCCGAAAGTGGGGTCATGATACAAATAGACCATTTCCGTGAAAATTTTTTAATTGCTCATGAGCTTTCTTTTAATTTACTGAACAAACTTTCCCAAGAAACCCATATGTTTTCAAGCCTCTAACTATTGAAAAACAACGAAAAACTGGCGGCACACTAGTTCACCCCACGGTCCCCTACAATTTATATCTCTCCAAAGGTTTTGGGAACCCCTTTTTCTCCTATAAATTTATCTCCACGTTGTGGTGAATATTGATCAGCTGTTCCTCCGCCGTCTCCACTTTGTTGCCTGGTGACGGAGAATTTGCTATCTCTGTTGCTCTCTCATCATATTCAATTGACGGTCCTGCTCTTTGACATTTCGTGCAGGAATTGTTTTCATTTTTATATGGAGTTGACCTTCACTGCAGGACTCGTTGACATTATTTGTATTTTGCTACTAAAAGAAAACAAAAAATAGCTGCTAAAATAATCCTTCAACCTTTTTCCACACGTCCACGCCGTCCCTGCCCACCCCAACATTTCGGGGGTGCCCAGCAGGGATGCGTTATTCCGTCCATCTTGGTCCATCCCCGCGCTCTTATATGCACTCCTTCTTCGTCGTCGCCGTTCAATTCTTCAAGCTCACATCTCCTCCTTTCAGCGCTAGACCGAAACTAAACTGCGCTGGAATCGTGGGAACCGTAGCCGAGGCATTTCGCGTGCTTGTACACCTCGTTGGAGGCGGCCGTGATGGGCAGGGGGTGCTCCAGACCTTCGGCCAGGTTCAGCGCCAGCTTGAGGTCCTTCTGCATGTGCTTCAGTTCCTGCTGGGGCGGGAATTCGCCCTTGATGATTGCATTTCCCTTCTGTATAACCAGCTCTGACGACATGCTTGTCAGTTCCAGCACTTCCAGGACATCCTTCTGTTGAAGACCCGCTCGATTGGCCAGCGCCAGCCCCTCGGCAATACCGGCCAGCATCACGCCGGAGATCATCTGCAGGACCAGATTCATCTTGGTGGCATTGCCCACGTCGCCCATGTAGAACGAGTTGCGCGAGATGGCCTCGAAGCAGATCTGGCATTCCTCGAACAGCACCCGTTCGCCGGCGGCCAGAATTATTAACGTTCCTTCCTCCGCTTGGTTTTTGGATCCCTGAATTTGTGCTTCTAGATATCGTCCTCCTTTGGAGATAATTTGCTCTGCAATGTCATGTGACGTTTCGGGATCGACGCCGGTCATCTCAACGTAGCCTTTGCCGACCAGATTGGCCGACATGACGCCACAATTTCCGAATACCAACTCTTTGGCAACCTGGGGATCGACAACGCACGAGAACGTCACATCGGCCATTTCGATCACGTCCGACGGGTGTCGGCGACTTCGGCGCCCACTTCCTGGAACTTCCGACACTTGGTGGCCGTCCGGTTCCAAACCACGACCGAGTGGCCGGAATTGAGTAGATTCTTGACCATGCCGAGTCCGAGGAACCCGAATTTCAGATTCGAGGCCTGAATGTTGCGCGACTGGAGCGCGTTCGACACGCTGCAGAGTGGCCGCATCCAATACAAATGCTGGCCAAAAGTACAATTTTCACTCAAAATGTTCAAAGATGCTAATTATTTAACAAAACATGATTTTTATAGGTTATTTGATAGAAATAGTCGTTGAAACAAGAAATCTATATTTCCGGTCCATTTGACAGAATTAGTTTAAAATAGCACATTTTTTTAATTCAATCAATTAAATCCGTATCCAGATCAAAATCGAATGAAACGTCATTATTCCGACGCCAATTTAAAGTTCAATATCGTGGGCAAGCTCGAGGTGGTTTTTGAATCTATTCGGGAGCTTAAAATGGTAGAAAAATGCGATATATATAACAAGTATGATGGTCTTATAGACTGATTCGCAGTGTAACTAAAAATATTTTTTTCTTATCTTGGCACAAAAAAGCGCAAGTGAAGCCATAGTACATCGAATACTATGGAATATTTGCCACACATTGAGGGGTAAATGTTCATTTTAGAGCGTTTCCCAGATATCTTGCACTACCTTTGAAAAAATGTCTTATTTTTGAAGGAGCTCTATGTTATACACTTCTTGATATTCTCAAATGGTAAAAATGTCTAATATGGTTCAAAATATCTTCAAAACCAAGCCCAAGGTATATTCTTTCGAATGAGACCGAATGAGAAAGATTTGGTCATGATTTAGTACAGAAACTGCAATTTCTATAGAACAACCTTCACGAAATTCGAAAAATTCAAAAGGGTCATTTTTAGCTGACATCTCTCCAAGTTACATGCTGTAAAAAATCGAAATATACACCGATTGATCTGGAATTTTGGGGAATTGTTATTCAATATTGAAGAAATCAAGAAATAATATTCGAGAAGGAATTTTCAAACTTCATTTTATTGACTTTTGGCCAGCTTTGGGCCACTGTGCGCTGGTCATATCGATTTCCGGCGTGACCGGGCGGGCTACCGTTGGTCGGTTCAACAGATGTGATACAGGTACATTGCGACGCACCGGGGAGAAAGTGTCCAGATCAAGTGAGGACACATCGCCGGTGGTATCGTTGAGGATTTTCCGTTTGCGCATGGGCGATGAAGTGTCGTTCAGGGCCGCTGCAGCTTTCGCTTTGTTGCCTATCGCGCGGGCTTTGGTTGTGGAAGCAGCTTTCTTTTTGGCGGCGGATTTCTTGGCCGTTACGGGTTTCGTTTCGACCGATTCCAGCGCTGCCGGGGTGGACGTGTTGTTGACGGTCGTTTCCTCGCCGCTTTCGGTGCCACCTTTGCGCAGTTTGTTGAACTCGACGTCCGGATCGGGGCGGTTGTCTTACTCCGAGGCGAACAGATGCTGGAAGTTTTCCGGCGAGGCGATGAACTCTTCGATTTGCTGAACGGCCTCCTTGAAGCCGGCCGACTTGCACGACGAGAGCAGCTTCTCTTTGAACTCCTGGTATGGCTTGTGTTTCCTCGATCCATGCATAGTTGTTGGAACCAAAGAAGAAAATGCATCGAACGGGAATGTTTTTCTTGGCGGTAATACGGCGGAGCTCTGCCGGGGGCTCCGAAATACGACCTGGCCAGGGCGAGAAGCCTTTGGATTGATGATTCCGGTGAGGGTTTGAGCACGGAGTTTGAAGCTATAAATACCTAGCAGTTTTATAAAACAAACGAAAATTGTTGATCTTTTTTTAAATGTGCGAGCGAGCCAGTTTTGTTGTGAGCTGGGATTTGACATTTCATTATATCTACAAACATTCAATGCAGGGGTGTTATTGGACATTGAGGAAAAATCTCCACTTTGTATACCCATAGGGTTGAAACAACTGTGCCGCACGACGATTTTCAGCTCAAAATGTGGTGAATTCTCAAGTTTTTAAAAAATTGTAAGAAAATCAGGACTGCATATAAACAAAATCTAAAAGCGTCAATTATCATTAAAAGTTACCGTCTTTCAAAGAAAAATATAAAAATTGGGGGTAAGTTCTGACGGAAATGGTCTATTGCGGGGCAACCATAAATCTAACTTTTGGGATTGCCCTTCTCGCAAACGAATCGCCAGGTAAATGATTGAAGCAATGTTCCAAACCACCACAATGACTGAAGCAGTTCAAGTAGGTGTGGAATTTACCAATTAAATTGTTATTGGATAACGATTCTCTAATGGATTCAAATATGTTTTTAAATATTTTGAATTGGAATGCTCGTACTTTGGATGGTGAAGAGGAGGAGCTGTTTAATTTTCTAACTTAATTAACCCTTAAAAGCCCGAGACGAACCTTGAATTTTTAAATGGCGACTATTCACAGACTAGTTGGTCAATTAATTTGAAATAAATTTTGAAGTGAATGCGGTTATTGGTCTTACTATCCTTGGGTGAGACACTCCCCCTGACCCTTCCCTTTTTTTCTAGGTAACAGAAAAAACGTGGACACGAGCTAGAAGGTTGGTGTCTTCGGCAAATTTGTTCAGCAGAATGAGGGGTTTCTGGCGAAAAAATCTGATTGAGAATTCATCCTTTATCCGCTAGGCAGCGCTAGTGACCAATTTTATTCAATCATGTGTATCTCAAGATCCTTACCAGCTAGAAGGCTATCTAATTTAGAATTTATCCACTAGGTGGTGCTAGTGATCGTTTTTTTTTCAATAGTACGTATCTCAAAATCCTTATTAGTTAGAAGGTTGGTGTGTTCAGCAAAGCTGTTCAGCCGAACAAGGGCTATCAGGCGGTAGACAATCTGACTGGGAATCCATGCACTAGCTAACTTTTTTCCAACATTTTATTATCCCTAGATCTTGATATACTAGAAGAATGGTGCCGTCGGCAAAATTATCCAGCACAGATCAAGGTTTTCTAACAGGGAGAAATTTATTTTGAGATGCATCCGTTAGGTAGTTTTTAAAACAATATATTTCGCAATTCTGTGTGAAGACCCTGATAAGCTAGAAGATTGATATCTTCTATTAAAATTGTTTAATGAAGGTTGACAATTTATTTTAGGATGATTTTATTATGTGTTATTCTTATTTTTATTCCAAAACTTTTGTTTTGAATGTGTTTTGGAAAAATAATGAAATAATCAGATATTTAAAAATATGCGTTCTGTACCTTGAAACCTACCTGACTCTATGGTATCTTAAAAACCAAGGGAGTGTTTACTATATATTTAGAAGCACTATGCGCTGAGTAGCAAATCAGGCGATGTATATATCCTATTTGTGGGCTTCGAGGCCGTGCGGTTAGCGGCGTCAGCCGGTTAGGCGTATTGTGAATGTCACGAAGTGTTTGTGATTGTTCAGTCTGTGCAGCCTTTGGCTGAAAACGGTGTAAATTGTCTTTATTACATTTTGATTATTCAAAAAGAGAAAAATTTATCTTTACACACAATTTTGATAAATAAATGTTATTCTCGGTATTAAGTAAAAATTACATCAATCGTGCAGGTTTTGTAACTCTAAATTCAAACATTTTTCTACAAATATTGTCATCAGTATTAAAATTTGCAATTACTTATAGACTTAGTTCTACTTTAACATGTAGATAACTAGTCCGCAAAGCTCTCGCTAATCCTAGCCGCTAATTCTAGCGAGACAAGTCCGTTATAGTTATATAATCCAAATAATACAATAGATGTTTTTATCTACTAGATAGATACTGACTCATATCTCAATAAGCAGCTGCAACCCTGTTTACTCAAACGAGGTATATATGTTTATATTTCTCATACAAAATATCATATTTCTGTCAATTAATCCGCATATCTACCTATGGCGAAGTATGTTTCACTTTACGACGACTATTGTACCTAAGGGGGCGATACTACATCAATTCCAACAAAATATTAAAAAAATCACTAGCTACATCTAGAAATAGATTAAATTTATTCATGATCAGTAAGATATTGTTTACCTGATCTTAAAGATGTTAACTCTTCATCTAGACTATCTTAAGATGCAGAAGTTTGGATAAACATCAAACTACATTCAACTATCTATTACTCTATTTTCAAGAAACTAAATAACGGAAATGTCGACACATAAATCACAACATCAATATAACTGCGCTACAAAAGACTATTTTGGAAGCCATGAAAACCAACTTTTAATATGGTTGTATAAATATAAAAGATATAAAGATTTTGAATATAAAGCAAGAGAGAGATGATCGTATCCATCGGATTGTTTCTCAATCAAATTCCACCGTTATACACGAACGAACCCTTAGTTTTGCAGTATATCGAGATACTGGAGAATTAAGAAAATGTTTCAAGCGTCACTTAGCGGTTGGATTCTCAATCAGTTTTTTTTATGACCAGATAGCCCTTGATTAGCTGATAAGGATCTTGAGATACAAGAGATTGAAGATAATTTGTTTCTAGCGCCCCCAAGTGGATGTGTTTCTTATCATATTTTCAATTAAAAGATAGCCCTTAATTTTTTGAAAGGCTTGGCCGAACACACCAACCTTCTAGCTGACAAGCATCTTGAGATAGACAATTAAAGAATATTTGTAACTAGAAAATAAATTCACAAAAAGATTTTTCACCTCCAGATAGTTCTCAATCTGCTAAATATCTTTGCCCAATATACCAACCTTCCAACCTTTATATAAAGAGATTCTAAAACAACATCGGCTTCGTTTGACACCAACTATTGCATTATGGAGTCAATTATTTGAATCTGGTAGTTATGGTATGCTATATTCAGTGGATATTTAAAAAATCGTTGGACTAGTTTTAACATAACCATTGAGTTTTGTCCTGATTTTCGGACGAACAATGGCTTTATCGATATCGGAAAATATCGGGTCGAAAGATATCGGATATCGTATCGATAAAATTGAGCCGATAATATCGATATTATCGATAATATCGATAATTGCACAGCCCTAATCTTGAGCAACAACATTGTTGTATATTGTTGCCAATTTGCTACGGCCATGCGCCAAATCAGGTTTTGAATAGCTATTCCAAATCTGATCAGTGTTTTTATGTAGTCAGCTTTGGGCTATGGCATTCTTCATAACAGTTAGAGTAATGCATTGGTAATAATTTCTGGATGGTCATAAATTGGCGCCAATATTTTTCATCTCCGGATAGCCCTTAATATGCTGAATATCTTTACCGAAGACACCAACTTTCTAACTAATGAGGATCTAATAAGACCTCAATGTTTTGTTTTTTTTTTTTAATAAGGATCTTGAGGTAGAGAAGATTCAAGGTTTCTTTTTACTAGCGCCACCCAGCGGATGAATTCCCAATCAGACTCTTTAACGCCAGATACCCCTTGATCTTCTGAACAACTTCACCAAAAACACAGAAGTTGAAAAAAATAAGAACTAGCACCACCTAGCGGATCAATTAGTCCACCTAGCGGAAAAATAGCCCTCAGTATGCTGAACAACTTTTCCGAAGACACCAACTTTATATCTGGTAAGGATCTTGATGTAGAGAAGATTGAAATTTTATTTTAATTAGTGCCACCTAGTGAATAAATTCCCAATCAGACTCTTCACCGCAAGGTAGCCCTTGATCTGCTGCACAACTTTGCCGAAGATACCAACTTTCTAACCGAAAGGATCTTGAGATTTAGACAATTGAAGCAAATTTGTCACTACCACCACCTAGCGCAAACAATCTCAATCAGAATCTTCACCACCATAGCCCTTGATCTGTTGAACAACTTTGCTGAAGACACCAACCTTCTAGCTGGCAAGGATCTTGAGATACAGATATTTGAATAAAATTGGTCATCAGCACCACCTAGCGGATAAATTTCCAACCACTCTTCACCGCCAGATAGCCCTTGATCTGCTGCACAACTTTGCCGAAGATACCGACTTTCTAGCTGATAAGGATCTTGAGATATGGACAATTGTAGAAAATTTGTCACTAGCGCAACCTAGCGGAAAAAAAATCTATCAGAATAGCGCCGCCTAACGGATGAATTCTCATTTTCTTCACCACAAAGCCCTTATTCCGCTGAACAACTTTGCCGAAGACACCAACCTTCTAGCTCATTTAGATTTTAGCGTGTCCACGCTTTTTCCGTTACCTAGAAAAGGGGGAACCGTCAGGGGGGATGTCTCACCCAAGGATAATGAGACCATCTAACCACATTCACTTCAAAACTTATTTCAAATGATTTGACCTACAAGTCTGCGAATAGTCGCCATTTAAAAATTCAAGGTTCGTCTTGGGCTTTTAAGGGTTAAATAACATACATATAGCAGTTACTACTGAAACTTATTTGAAACCTGGAACTAAACTCAGAAGAGATCCACACTTTTTTTTATTTATCGTAATGATACTTTCATAGCTGCCTATTTGCCTTTTCAATGCTTTGGACAGCAAGTTTATTTGCTCCAAACTGACTTTCGTAAATTGACTCGCAATAAGTTAAAATTTGTCGTCATTGGTGACTTTAATGCCAAACATCGGTCATGGAATAATTCACAAAGTAATAGGGCGATATTCAAAACTGAATAGCAACAGATGGCTCTTTTTCAATGGTGGTAAAAATGAAATCCTGAAGCAAAGAAAGCACCGCGGAAGATGTAAAGTGAATAGATAACTTGTTGTGTTTAACAAGTTATCTATTCACTTTACACTTGATTTCTAATCACTACTTTTTTTGATCTAGTTTCCTAATTGCAAATAGTTAACGTTTTTCAGAATTTTTCATACGTTTTGACAGTTTTCAACTTTCATTCTTCTATGCGCTTGTGTTGAAAGTTTGAGAATCCTGCTTAGCGCGAACAGAGAGTGGAATACAAACAACAGTGTCGTCGCTCGGCGGCCAGTGAAAGAAACTGAATGTTCGAAAGGTTGTTGCCTGTACTTTTTGCCGCTGGCGCCAACTGTTAGCGTTTAAGAACAATATAAACAGTCGTTACCCCATTCCAACGGCAGAATTTTATTTGATGAGTGCTCTTCAGGATATTTCTCAATTCAAAACCCTGATAGCCCTACATGTTTTTCCTCTTCAAGAAAACTCTTCTACGCTTGATTTGGTCTTAACCGACTCTAGTCATCTTTGTAGCCAACTGATTACTCATGCTGATTTTGATTCTGATCATATCCCTGTTACATTTAAAATATCCCATGTAGCGATACTCAATCCTATCAGCTCCACTTTAAAGTATTTTTGAGCCAGCTGGAATATATATGAAACATATATCGACTCTAATCTTGATGATAACATTTCTTTACAAACTAAACTTGATATTGACAATGCTCTTGAAACTTTAAAAAATTCCATTGTTGAAGCCAGGAGCATTGCAATTCCAAAATGTGAAGTAAAATTTGAATCCGTGATTATAGACGATGATCATAATCTCTTGATCCGTTTTAAAAACGTGAGGAGAAGGTAATTTCAACGCACTCGCGATCCTGTTTGAAATTTATATGGCAGGATTTGCAGGAAGAAATCAAGAAACGTGTTTTCACAATTGAGTGATTCCAAGCAACAGCACCAAAATTTGGTAAATTTTTTAATTCATTTTTTTCTATTGAGCTGAAACTTTGCACAGTTTTCCAGTTCCATCTAAATCGTCATTTTCCGATATCAAATCTTCAAGTTGAGTCACGACTAACTTTTCAAAAGGGTGTATGTGAAAATGGTTCAAAAATATTCAAAAAGCTGCACAGCAAAAACGGTTCGTTCGATTGTTAGACAACTAAAGAAACAAAGTTAGACAACTAAATAAAGATTAAAAAAAAATAAACACAGTAAAAAAAAAATTTTTGCATTAAAAAACATAATTTTTGACACAAAAACTCAAATATCTCAAAACCTTATCGGAATACCTACGTAATTTTTTGAGGGAAAACGGTCCATTATATTAGCTATCTACCATAAAAATGGTGATGGTAAACCAATAAACAAAAAAGTTATGACATTTCAAACATGTCACAATTTTCACATTTGGTAGAAAAAAAAAATTTTTTTTTCGGTGTATATTATTACGGGAACCGCAGTTTGTTGCTGATTTTATTGTTAAGGGCCTTGCGTGAATTAAACAAGTCGTTTTCATGTATTCATTAGTATTATGTATATTATATGTATAAATATTATGTATATGTATAAATATTATATGTATATGTATATATGTATAAATTAAGGGGCCCAGATAGCCGTAGCGGTAAACGCGCAGCTATTCAGCATAACCAAGCTGAGGGTCGTGGGTTCGAATCCCACCGGTCGAGGATCTTTTCGGGTTGGAAATTTTCTCGACTTCCCAGGGCATAAAGTATCATCGTACCTGCCACACGATATACACATGCAAAAATGGTCATTGGCATAGTAAGCTCTCAGTGAACAACTGTGGAAGTGCTCATAAGAACACTAAGCTGAGAAGCAGGCTCTGTCCCAGTGGGGACGTAACGCCAGAAAGAAGAAGATGTATAAATTAAAATGAATTAACAGATTACACGAAAATATTTTTTTTTTTACCAGGATATTTTTTTTAGAGTATGATCGATGAGTTTCTAAATGTTATATATAAACTTTAAAAGTTTTGGATTTGGGTATGCGTTATGAGATCATGAAAACATTTTATTAATACTTATTTATTTATTTATTGTTATTCAATTTTTTTACAATATCGAACACTTTTGCATCATTATCAGTACAGTTCGAGTATAGTTTTGCTTTAATTTTATTTTCTGACAATGGAATGAAACAGTGAAATTGTTGGGTTCCTTGGATCGTTTTCGCGTTATTATATTGCTCGCTGAGCTCTGATGCCGTTAATTCGTACTCTTCAGTAGTAGTAAAACAAAATGATAATTTTGTTAAATCTTCTTCTTTTCTGCGATTCGCCCAATCAAATAGTTCTTTTGCAGTTTTAATTGGATGCTCACGTTCTTTGGCTAAACTTGCTCTTGTGGCCATGCGCTTTATGGTTCCTCCAATAGCATCACAAGGACCTTTGCCATGTGACGTAGCAAAGAAATGCCATTCTGCATCAATTCCGTACTTTGATTTAAATTGACATAGGCTCGAAAATTTTTTACGGTTTTTGTACTGCGATGCTGCTCCATCAGACATGAAATATATCTTTCTGATTTCTTTATCCTTATCAACGCGTAAAAAGTTAATCATTTTGGCAATGAACAAATTTACAGATACTGAGTCGTGTCTTAAATGTTCGGAAATTACAATAAAACTAAAATGTTCAATAGACTGATGCAAATTTTGAAGTTTTTGCTCCCCTATGCTTAAACGATGTCAATTATGATGAAAATGATCCTCCCAAAATTTGAAGTGATTCGGAAGAAATTTGATTGTGCACACGCCATTTGAAGTTTATATGGAGATTACTATGGAAAACGCCAATCTTTTGGGTTCAGCCCTCTATCTCTTCGTCATAACATTTTATGGAAAAGTGATCACACTCATCTCATGTAAAAACTTCCCAGCTACAACTTTGCCGAAGATCATATTTTGATGGGACGTAAGGATAATTTGTTATTATTGATAACAAAGTCTAAATCATGCTGAGATGATCATTCAACTACTCTCAGAGCAACACTGCTTTTTTGCTGTAGAACATAGTAGCCTGGATTACTTTGATCTATTCTTCCCGCCAGGAGTACCACTGTTGCCTGCCGAACAGTTGGTGAAGCATGCTGTCGTATTTTCACTTGGAAACAATTTAAATTTCAAATTACAATCGCGGACACTTCAGTCGTTACGACTGCCTTCTACAACGATCGTCTACAGAATGCCGTTTGTTCCCTCCTTTTTTTCCCACCAATTTTTCACTGTTCTCTTCCGGTCAGAATAGCGTTTCATCTTTGCGTTTTCCTTTTTCCTTCTCTCCTCATTCGTACATTCAATGCGCGTCAAGTTAGCCGGCGCTCTTCATACACACTGAAATATGGTTCTTCAATACTTTCATTTTCCGTGTGTCTCGGATTTCGAACACTGGAATAAATAATTTAATTCAATCCACTTCGCATATATACTTTTACAATATAGTTTAAATAATTATTTTAAAACGGAATATTTATTTATATTGTTATCTATAAACATTAAAGAAATCATTTAATAGCAATCAAAACATATTAGCCTGATCAATTATTATGATATTAATTGTTTCAGCTTTAGGTCACTTTAGAATGTTAGACTAATAATATGCTTCAAATAATCGTCTCACATCTCGTTATGCAACATTATGACAGTTGTCGATCGAGCATAATTATGCTTTTTCGTTTGCAGTTGTCAAATATTTTCCTTCCTAGAATCAGTTCCTACATCCTTCTTCTTCTCTACTCTAAGATAAAATAAAAGGTAAGTATAAATGAAATATTCAAATAATCATTCTTTATTTATAGGCAAACACATCTTGGCTCAGTTTAACGTTTACATTGTTATGCATTTTACAACGGTGAAAGAATAACTGCTGCGGCGGCTGCAGCAGGTGCGTGTTTGTTTCCATCTAGTGGAATACATGGTACACGTAATCATCAAATCGTGAAGGCCGTTTCATCTCTTCTTTGCTCCGAAGTGAACGGGCTGGGCCGCCGGATTGTTGGTCACTTGCCGATGCACACGCAGGCCCGGACCCAAGTGGCGTTTCAGTGGATGGCGAATAATTCCGTAATGGAACCGAGGATTCTTGTGGATGTGGAACATTCCCCGTGGAATCGAAGTTTATTTGTGCGGTCTCAGTCCGACGTTGGAACTGCTCATTTTCCCGACCCTGTGTATCTTGATGTTGCGGTGCCAGTTTGATCTCTTGGACGTTTCTCGTGTACTGGACCCCCGTAGTACTCATTACCACAACCTTGGCTCCATCCCTGGCAACGACCCTGTACCTCTCCGGAGAAAAGGTTGGATCGGTTTTATTTTTCCTTTGCTGTGCCAGCAATACTACATCACCAATGCCTATGTTGGATTCTTTCGCTCCTCGAACCGAATCAGCATATTGTTTGCTGATTAGCTTGTACTCTGCATCTCTATCGCGAATCTCAGTGGCGTCTACTCCTCTGGAAGATTTGGTCCACAGGCCCGGAAATATTCCGCGGTACTTCCAACCTGTCATCAACTCGAACGGAGTTACAGCTAGTCTCGAATGGGGAACGAGGGTGTTGTGTCGATGAACGTAGTCTTGAAGTGTGGATCGCCAGTTCTTTCCCTCAAGTTTTGATACTGATAGGGCCTTGATGATCCCTTGATTTTGCCTCTCAACCGCACCATTTGACTGGGGGCTGAGGGGTATCGCTTTTCGGATTGATACTCCTTTTCCTTCCCAAAATGTATTGAATGCTGAGCTTTGGAAGGGAGGACCATTATCGCTTTGGATCACTAATGGCATACCCCATGTGCGGAACACTTCACAAAGGGCAGCATTAGTACTTCCTGCGTCCATCGCTCGCATCTCCACAACAGCTAGGTACCGAGAAAACGTATCGATGACGACTAAGAATTCGCCCGTGCCGAACTGGGGAACCGTCAGGAAATCGATCTGCAAGATCTCCCATGGACCGTCCGGCATATCTCGTGGTGTCAACGGCAATGGGGGGTTCCGTCTAGACAGTAATACACATATTTCACAGTTCTTGATGAATTGTGCCACCTCGCTAGACATCTTGGGCCACCAAAAGTATTGTCGCATGATTCTTTTTGTCGTCATTTCGCAAACGTGACCACCATGTGCTGATATGATCGCTCTAGACCGAAGATTTTTCGGCAATACTATTCGCTCGTTCTTGAATATCAGCGATCCATTACAGAATAAATACTTCTTCTGTGCTTCGTACGATCGCAATTCAGTTGGCCATCTATTAGATGACAAAGCTTCTCTCACCGATTGGATTTCGGTGTCTTCCTCGGACATTCCTTCAATTTCAGACAATGTTATTTCCATTCGTTCTGCATTCAAAGCGTAAAGGAAATGCTTATCGTCGTCTGCGTCGAAAGGCTCCACGGCTTGAGTCTCAGATACGAGACGAGATAACACGTCAGCCACGTTTTCATCTCCCGGCACTCGTCTGATAGCGAAATCGTACGGTTGCAAGCGGAGTGCCCAGCCTTCGGCGCGAGAAACCGCTCTTCTACCCAGTCGATGATTCGTGTTGAAAATGAACTGGTTCGCCTCTGAATCCGTCCATATTACAAATGACCTTGCAAGCAAGTAGTAACTAAACCTCTCGACACTCCAAACAACAGCAAGGGCCTCCTTCTGTGTCTGTGGGTATCGCCGTTCAGATTGGGAGAGAACCTTCGACGCACATGCTATGATCCTTGGATTATCCGTTTCGTCAAATTGAATGAGAACAGCTCCAAGTCCAGATGGTGATGCGTCGACGAACAACTCGATGCGATGTTTTGCGTTGTAGTAACCCAGAGTTCTGATGGAGTTCAAAGCTTCTAGCTTTAAGTGTTCAAATTCAGCCTCTTCGTTGTTAGTCCAGTAGAAAACATCTGAGCTGGCTAGTGCTCGGAGATATTCAGTTTTCGTAGCACGGTGAACTAAAAATTTATCGACATACGTAATGAGGCCCAAAAAACTTTTTACTTCGGCGCAATTGTTAGGTCTTCTGAATTCCTTGATTGCAGCAATTTTCCCTTCATCGATTTGCCATCCTCGAGGAGTTAGTTTAAAGCCAATGAACTTCACCTCTTGACTACCGAAGACGCACTTAGTTTCATTCAATTTTACGTTATGACTTGCTAGTCTTGTGCGAACTTCTTCCAGCTTTTTATCGTGATCCTCTTTTGTCAGCCCAAATATTAAGACATCGTCCAGATAGTTAACACAGCCGTCGCACCCGCCCAGGACTTTGCACTGCAGCGTTTCCTGGAACAAATCGGGAGCGTTGCACAGTCCGAATGGCAAACGAACATACCGATACATCCCGAATTCGGTAAAAAAATTCGTCAGATGTCTTGAATCTTTGTCCAACTCGATATGAAAAAAGGCGTTCGACAAATCTATCGTTGAGAACCAGGTCGCTCCTTCCAGTCTCGCGAGGATTTGTTCTAAAGTTGGCATTGCAAAAGGTGACCGATGAATATACTGGTTTGGTCCTCTTAAATCGATGACTAATCTAAAGTCATCCTTGCCCTTGGGAACCACTAGCATAGATGAGCAGAACGATTTGTCCATCTCGTCTGTGACGGGTTCAATAATATTTGCCGCAACAAGACCTTGTAGCCGCTCTTCCACCAAGGGTTTTATCGCCAACGGGATATTCAAAAACACGTTCCTGCATGGTGGCTGCGACTTATCGTAATGGATTTTTACAGCAGGAATATTGAACTTTGGAAAAGTTTCATTGGCAGATAGTGACGCAATTTCTCCTGCATAGCGTAGGTGTTCAACTTCAGAGGAATCGCTAATACAAGGATTAACAGGTACGTTCAACCCCAGCATCAGCACACTGTATCGACATGCTGTTGACCTGCTTAAAAGGGCACGAACTTCTTCAACTACATAGAACTTTTCCAGTAGCGTTGGTCTATCTTTTGAAATGTACAAGTACGCGTGGAAGGTAGCTACGACTTTTATCTCGCCAGGCGTGGCATACGCTTTCAAAGGTCGATCGGAATCATAACATACGTTTAACAGCTCGCCCTTGTGCTGTGAACTGGAATTGATTTTCTCGAACATAGCCATTGTGAATGTGTTCACATGAGCACCAGAGTCTATCAAAAATGGAAATTTCATTCCGGCTACTATCGCCATGATAATTCCATTGCCAGATTCATTTGGGTTCATGAAGATACGATGAACCTGAATTCAATTAAAAATACCCTATTAACGACATACAAATTTGTTAAGTCAGTTTATACTTACACTCTGAGTGTTATCAATAGTTTTCTCTTCAAGGCCCAACCGATCAACACAATCAATGTGTTTTCTAAGATCTTTTCCATCACTCGTATATGACAAGCTACGTTCTACGGTGGTTTGAGTATTAGTTGGCATTTTCTGTCATAAATAATATAAGTTATTGTAAATTAAATTGTAAATTAAATTGTAAGCTGTACTTACAACGTGATTAATTGCAGCCTTGTTGGACCCACCAGCATCAAAAGCTTTGTTGTCGATGTTTGGTTGGTAGGTTAGATTATCGTGAATCGTCATTTTCTCTTCTATCGCAAACGATTGGACAGCACATGCCGAGTGTAGCAAATTCGATTTTATTACCTGTTTCGATATACATATAGTTACAAAACGGTTACAGTATTCCTTCCGCTTAAAATATTTCAAGTAGGGTTTTTTTTTTTATTGTTATATTTATTTTGTAATTAGAGTTCAAATCAATTTAATTCAGTTGAGGCCATCGCCTTTCAATGTAACTTATGTTGGATTATAATATAAAGAAAAATGAATCTCATATCTGAAATTCTAGTTTAAATACTCATTAATTGATTTTCCAACTTGAGCCTTGCAATCATTTTTCTGTATTCTCACTTACCGAGTTTTCGACTTTCGGTTCTTCCTCGCATTTTCCGCAATCTTCAATCACGGCAATCTTTTTCGGTGGTACATCCAAAACCTCTCCTCCGGTACGCTTGAAATTGCCAAAGCACACCCGTTTGATGTGTCCCATCTGTCCGCATCTGTCGCATATCTTGTCCTTAACATTGCAATTGTTGGGCGAATGGTAAACTCCTCCACAACGCCAACAGTTTTCTTCCGGTGAACTTCTTGGCCGTGAACTTCCACCTTTGTTCGGCCAAGATTGAAAACGTCCTCTGTTCGGTGGAGCTTTCCAAGCTCCATCTCGGTAAGGTTGTCTTGCTCCGGTAGCCTCTCCACCACGGTATCCTCCACGGTGATAAAATCCTCCCCTGAAGTTTGCTCGTGAACCATAACCAGTGTTGGGAAACGATTGCACAGGCGCCATGAGTGCTGGTTCTGGATTTCCATGCCTTTTCATGACGTATTCTTCGTTGAGACGGATAGTTTCAATCTCCCGCACTTTGTCCACTAAGTCAATAAATGTGCCCTTTCGACTTAGCATTTTTAGTGCTGTGACGCGAACATCCCGATTCCTTGCGTGCTCAGCTACTGTTGCGACGATTTGATCCAACTCCTTATCCGCATCGAATTCGCAAAGACGAGCTATTGAACCGACACGTGTAAGATAGTTGAGATCCGTTTCATCTGGTTTTTGAGTCATCATCGTGAGCCTTCGACGCATCAGCATCACGTCAGAGCCAGAACCGAAATAACTGTGAAGACGGTGTAATGCATTCGAAAACGGCGCGTGGGCTGGGTCTGGCGATTCAGAAAGTGACTTCGTATTCCGGAATATCTCCAGTAGTCCTGATCCGGCCTTTACTTTGAATACCGTAAACTTTGTCATCTCGTCCTCTATACCAGCTAGCTTAAGTGAATCGATCAACAGATCTTTCCACTGCTCATAGGTATGACGATGAATTCCTCCATCGTCAGCTGCCTTGCACTCCGGGACGTTGATCGATGCGACGGAAAGCTGGTTCATCGATGAGAGAAATTTTGATTCCTCGAAGCTTGGACCTGCTATGCTCCTAGTGCTGCTCAACCGGTTTGCTGCATTGAATTCAATATCGTTATCTTCCGGAGTGTCTGCTTGTCTGTGACCGTCTTGTTGGTAAGCTTGAAGTTTTTCATTCTCCTTCAGGCTGCGTTCCAATGCTTCCATCAAAGCCGCATTTTTTGTCCTTTCATTCTCAAGCTCTCGGGCCAGATTCTTCGATTTCTTCTTCTGTTCTCGCGTTCGAGTCGGTTTATCTAAAATCGAATGAAAACAGAATACTAAGTGCTAGTCATCCATTAGAGCAGTGACCAGCTCGCTCTACTTCATATATCTGTTTGTTTTACCCTCTTTTTTATGTCAATATAGAAATAGTAGCCCACTCGCTCTATTTCTGCAGAAAATTACTCGTTCTGCGTATAAATTATTTATACAGTTTTGTCATTCTATTGTCAGCTTAGAAATAGTAGCCCACTCGCTCTATTTCTGCAGAAAATCACTCTTTCTGCATATATACTATTTATTCAGTTTTGCCACATTATCGTCATTATAGAAATAGTAGCCCACTCGCTCTATTTCTGCAGAAAATTACTCGTTCTGCGTATAAATTATTTATACAGTTTTGTCATTTTATTGTCAGCTTAGAAATAGTAGCCCACTCGCTCTATTTCTGCAGAAAATCACTCTTTCTGCATATGTACTATTTATTCAATTTTGCCACATTATCGTCAATATAGAAATAGTAGCCCACTCGCTCTATTTCTGCAGAAAATTACTCTTTCTGCATATATACTATTTATTCAGTTTTGCCACATTATTGTCAATATAGAAATAGTAGCCCACTCGCTCTATTTCTGCAGAAAATTACTAGTTCTGCGTATATACTATTTATCTAGTTTTGCCACTTTATCGTCAACACAGAAATAGTAGCCCACTCGCTCTATTTCTACAGAAAATCACTTTCTGTATATATACTATTCAATTAGTTTTGCAACTCAATATTCGTATCGGAGCAGTATCTCGCTCTACTCCATATTTATTTCATTTTTGTTTTTCCGTCATGCACTCCGATAATTTTGCTCAAATTGTGTTTTCCTTCAACAACAATTGTAATAAACTCACCTGCCGACTGCGCCATGTCGTATTTTCACTTGGAAACAATTTAAATTTCAAATTACAATCGCGGACACTTCAGTCGTTACGACTGCCTTCTACAACGATCGTCTACAGAATGCCGTTTGTTCCCTCCTTTTTTTCCCACCAATTTTTCACTGTTCTCTTCCGGTCAGAATAGCGTTTCATCTTTGCGTTTTCCTTTTTCCTTCTCTCCTCATTCGTACATTCAATGCGCGTCAAGTTAGCCGGCGCTCTTCATACACACTGAAATATGGTTCTTCAATACTTTCATTTTCCGTGTGTCTCGGATTTCGAACACTGGAATAAATAATTTAATTCAATCCACTTCGCATATATACTTTTACAATATAGTTTAAATAATTATTTTAAAACGGAATATTTATTTATATTGTTATCTATAAACATTAAAGAAATCATTTAATAGCAATCAAAACATATTAGCCTGATCAATTATTATGATATTAATTGTTTCAGCTTTAGGTCACTTTAGAATGTTAGACTAATAATATGCTTCAAATAATCGTCTCACATCTCGTTATGCAACATTATGACAGTTGTCGATCGAGCATAATTATGCTTTTTCGTTTGCAGTTGTCAAATATTTTCCTTCCTAGAATCAGTTCCTACACATGCTACATGCAAACCAAGTTTATGATGATGAATAACAATTTATCCTGACGTCCAATCAAAAAGCGGTCTTCGGCAAAGTTGTAGCTGGGAAGTTTTCAAATGAGGTGAGTGTGTTCACTTTTCCATAAATTGTTATGACGAAGAGATAGAGGGCTGAACACAAAAGATTGGCGTTTTCCATAGTAATCTCCATATAAACTTCAAATGGCGTGTGCACAGTCAAATTTCTTCCGAATCACTTCACACATTGGAAGAATGCTATTTACCATAATAAAAATCGTTTGAGCATGGGGGAGCTAAAATTTCAAAATTTGCATCACTCTAATGTTCAATTTGCGTACTTCCATTGAAATAAATAACGAATGGATGAATTGTAGCTTGTTGTACGTTCCAGTGATGGGACTGCACTTCATCTTGCAATACAAAGCTATAGTTTTCAGAAAAATCACAAATGACTAAAAATTCACCATCTTGTAATGTACTTTTCGTATTTTTTAAAAAGCGGGATTTAATTTCAAGCAAAAAAATTACACAAACTCATCTACAGGTTTTACAATAGTTTCTAGGTCACACCTATCCGTGGTCACCCATTGCTCAAATGATAACTGATCAATATAATTTTCTTCAAACTCAGCGAATAAAGTATTTTCCAATGATGAAGAATCTGGACAATCCGAACAAGATCGTAGATAGCAATTTGATGTTGTATTTTCACACAAAAGACTACCAGTTAACATTTTAATATCCTTTGATAAATTGATTCTTTTCAAACTATGTAAGATTAGGTTAATATTTTCGTGTGTTGTGCACACACAAACATTATGTGTTCCTGAATTGGATAGAAGCTTGCATTGCCTTGGACGAAGGCTTGCAAATGAGGAAAAACCTACCTTAATATTTTCGTTAATTTCCTTGAAGCGTGTATACGCTTCTTTCAAAGTAGTCATCATTAATCGTTTTTGGATTGCTTGACGCTTTCCATCTTTTTTTACAGATACATAATCTTTTTGGCCAGGCATAGCTCTACTTACTTCATCGTCTTCAAAATATTGAATTATTTTTTCTTTTGTCTCATCTGTTAATGAAGTACTCGACCTAGCATTTTTGGTTGCAAGACAGTTATTTTTGAATTGTTTTGCCTCTTTTGCTGTATTTCTATTGGTTTTGAACTCATCAATGGCGTCTTGAATAGACCACGAGCTTGGCAGCATCGACAAAATCAATAATTTTTCTTTCCTTGTCGTGGCTAGATTCGAGAACCTTTCTTTCATATTCATAATTACCTCATCGTAGTCTGTATTTTCCACATCCTCAGGTCCTAATTTGAAGAGGTTTCTTCGTACAGCTTCGTTGATTTCACGGTATTTTTTCTCGGGATAATTGACGTAACCCATCTTCGTCCATTTAATCGGAGTCACTTTTATTCCAGCTATCCCTTCGTTGAAGCGTTCGATGTTGACCTTCTTGATGCACTCATCTTCTGATTGATTTGTTGAAACAGATGTCGCTGATGGTACCGTGGCAAGACTATCTGCACTTGGTACTTCTGGTAACTCCTCAGTTGTTGTCGGTGCATCTAGTAATTCCTCAGTTGTTGTTTTCGAACTTCCTGCAACCTGATCCACCGATAATGTACAGATTGCCCGTTTGTCAACGTTTAAACGGCAGGACGTACAAATGCGTAAATTTGTATTCAATGTAGACATTGGAGCATAACCAGCCGCTTTCAGTTTATCTATGGTGCTTTCGGTGAGATTTCGTAGCTCTTTCGAACACTTTTTTTCTGCAAACGGCCTGCAACAGTTGAGAAAGCGACTACTCATGTTGCTCGTTAGATTTTAATAAACAAAATCACTTTTAAGTTTTTACTGACTAGTTTGGTGTCGTTTGCTTGACTGAAGAAAAATTTTACAATTAAATCTTTTATAACCATAGTGGTAGTATATTTTTAGCTTTTTCGTGAGTATGTTCATGGTATGTACCTATCATGTTTTGATGTTGTTGAAGTTACTCGCTTTCTCCCAAATATGATTAACAAAGTCTATTCTCTATCAAGGCGGGTCTATACCCAGGTGTAATCAGATTTTAACTTTGTGGAGAAAACCAGCGCCGAGAAAACCGACCTGCTTTACGTATACTAGATCACCTGGGTATAGACCCGCCTTGTTCTCTACGAGGTAAACTTTTTGCAGGTAAACTAGTCGTATACCTGTATAGAAAACTTTTTTTGTAGCTTTTGTCTTCAATATTAGATTTCTTATAGGTTTCTTTTATCAAAAGGTTTCAACACTATTGAGAGAATTTTTCTTCAGTTGCGTACAATAAAAAATATGACACTATCAAGACTTTAGATATGAGTACAAATCAAAACAACAACAATCTTGAAGGTGTCGACTGCCTCTCTCAGTCGGAGCCAATGGTAGTGGAGGACGTGCAGAGCAATACTGAGCTAACCGAAGAGCAGTTACTCGCAAGTTCGCAGGAGGATATGCTTACCGACGCAACCGAAGTAAGCAACAAAAATTCAACAAACCATCCGGACACCCAACTGGACATGGACGACGATAATAACGATGGTATAAATGTTATCATCAACATCCCAGAATCTCAACCATCAGGATCTGAATCCAAAACGGATCCTTCATGTCATCCGAACAACGCGAATGACCAACAGACGACAAAAATAAACCTCACGAGAGGACAAAGGAAGAAGTTTAAAGCACTGATGCAGAGCGGCGTGAGTCGATCTGAAGCCCTCATTCAACTCGGGAAGGGCAAAGATGAGCTAGCTTCCTCTAAACGTGGCAGGACGGACCTAGACAACTCGGCTACCAGTGAGGACGTCCCCAAGCAGAAACGAACCAAGAAACGCCTGGATCCCAGAGATCGAGCTGAGCAATCCAACCACGATGGCCCAATGGCTCAGCAGTCAAGTGACGGTCATCAAAATAGCGGAGAAAACCAAACGGCTGGTCATAGCTACAGTGACATGACCAATCGTAGGAAGGTCGGAGTTGTTCCGAAACACTTTCCCACATCCCATCTTTCCACGACTCAGCTTGATGCTCTTCAGGAGGCCCTGCTGCTAAAAGTGGAGAAACAGCGTAATGAGCCGATGAAACCAAAATTCTGCAACCTGCTCTACAAGTCTGGATACATGGTCCTTGTTTGCAAGGATCTCGAGACTGCAGACTGGGTAAAAGAAATAACTCCTTCACTCATCCCTTGGGAAGGTGCCGAGTTGGAAGCAATGGACGAGGAGAAAATTCAGCGTCCAGAACCAATTCGTGCGTTCTTTCCCCAAAGTGCGAAATACTGTGATGAGCGCATAAAAACGCTTATCGAGAGTCAAAACAAGATCACAACCTCTAGTTGGCGTATTCTCCAAAGAAGCACACCAAACGATATCCATGTCGAGTGGATATTTACGGTTGATGGGCCGTCTATGGCGAACCTAACAAAATCCAACTTTATCCTCAACTATCGCTTTGGCGAAATACAGCTGAGAAAAATAAAGGGCAAAACCACTCAGTCGAACGAAAATTCAACTAATAGGGTGCCCCAAGAGAAATCTAAGGCAGCCTCTAGCAAAAACCCACAATCAAACCCCATTAAAAAGGCCAGTCTGCCTGTCTCTAAAGATTCAAGCTCCAACCAAACTCCTAGCTCTAGCGGTGGCAGATTGGTGCCATCTAAGAGCAGTGGATCTGGTAAAAGATTGAATTCGACTACAGAGACAAAAAAGGCTGGTCTAGGGAAGAAGATTGACAAACACGAACACCCGAAACATCATCCAAAACAAATACAAGATGATCCGCAGCATCCAAAGAAGTACGACCTCCGTCCTGGAAACTGCGGCACACCTAAAAATGACTAAGATCATTCAAGTGAATCTCCATCATGCTCGAAGCGCAACGGATGTGCTTTGCCGGAGATTCACAAAAGAACTGTTCACTGTGGCTCTTATCCAGGAGCCATGGGTCAACCAATCTCGAATACAGGGTATTCATGTAAACTCATGCAAGTTGGTATATGATGACAGCCAGCTCTCTCCAAGAGCAGCTATTCTAATACGCAATGACACTAAATGCTTTCCAATTACAGAATTCATTAAACGCGACATCGTAGCAGTCAGGGTGGAGGTTCCTACCGCTAGAGGGAAGGCTGATATCGTCATGGTCTCGGCGTATTTTCCAGGCGACGCGGAAGATGTTCCTCCTCCAGAGATTGCTGCGCTAACCTCTTACTGTGAAACAAAAAACATTCCCCTTGTCATCGGATGTGACGCGAATGCGCATCACACTGTATGGGGAAGTACAAATATAAATCCTCGAGGTGAGTACCTTTTACAGTTTCTATCCTCAAAAAACATAGGCATATGTAACACAGGTGACAAGCCTACATATGAAAACGCCATACGACAGGAAGTGCTGGATCTGACTTTATGTAGTCAGTCCATCTCCCACAAAATAACAAACTGGCATGTTTCTGATGAAATATCTATGTCAGACCACAAACACATAGTCTTTGAATGGGAAGGGGGTCTAACTATTGCAAAATCGTTCAAAGATCCTAAGAAGACTGATTGGGAAACCTATTCAGCCACTCTCCGATCCGAAGACTACATCATAAATCCTAATATCAAAACAGTTCTAGAGTTAGAAATGGCTTCTGACTCTATACAAACTAAAATTCTTAATGCATATCAAGAAAGCTGTCCGACTAAAACTGTTAAGTCGAGCAGAGATGTTCCGTGGTGGAACAACCATCTTGAAAAGCTTAGGAAAACGGCACGGAGGGAGTTCAACTGTGCCAAACGCTCTACTGATTGGAGCCTATACCGAAAGGCTCTGACAGACTACAACAAGGAAATAAGGCTAGCTAAGCGGAAATCATGGGTCCTCATGTGTGAAAGCATTGAGAAGACTCCCGTAGCTGCCAGACTTCATAAAACTCTATCGAAAGACCACTCCAATGGTCTGGGAACTCTCCGAAAGACTGACGGTTCGCTCACTGTGGATCCCACAGAAACACTGAGTGAAATGCTGAGGACTCACTTCCCTGATTCAATCCCTGAAGCGATCGTGAACGCTAATGGCAACAGACATGGCGTCTCTGGTCAACAAGAGCTCCTGTCATGGGACTCAAGTACCAAAAGAGACGCATTGAAGGTTGCCAAAGAAGCCTTTACGCGAGCAAGGGTGGAAATGGCAGTGAGATCCTTTGAGCCATTTAAATCTGCTGGCATGGATGGAATTTTCCCAGCGCTTATCCAGAAAGAGGAGCTAACGCTTATTCCTCCCATGATAGAGATTTTTAAGGCCAGTTTAGTCTTAGGACATATTCCAGATGGCTGGCGTCAAGTTCGAGTTGTCTTTATCCCGAAGCCGGGAAAAAAAAAGACAAAACCAATCCCAAAGCATACAGACCGATTAGTCTGTCGTCAGTGATGCTTAAAATAATGGAAAAGGTCTTAGGAGAGTTCATAAATTCAAAATTTATGGAAGCAATGCCTCTTTCCAAATACCAATTCGCTTACCAAAGTGGAAAATCTACGATCTCAGCACTACACATGCTAGTCAACAAGATCGAGAAAACATTTCATGCAAAGGAAATCGCCATCGTGGCATTTCTTGACATTGAGGGTGCATTCGATAACGCTTCCTATTTGTCTATAGTGTCAGCAATGCATAGGAGAAAATTTGACCCATGCATTGCTACCTGGGTACATGCTATGCTAGAAAATCGCCGAATCTCATCCGAGTTGAGCGGATCGTGCGCCACTGTCATGGCCACAAAGGGGTGTCCTCAAGGAGGGGTACTTTCACCTTTGCTATGGTCTCTAGTGGTGGATGATCTACTTAATAGCCTGGAAAAAAGAGGATTCGAGGTTGTTGGCTACGCTGATGATGTTGTCATCATTGTACGCGGCAAATTTGAAAGCGTTGTCCTTGCAAGAATGCAATCAGCTCTCGATTACACGCTCTCCTGGTGTCTGAAAGAGAAACTGGGGATAAATCCTTCAAAAACTACGATTGTTCCTTTCACAAAGCGCAGAAAGGTACAGCTGCAACCTCTTTTCCTTAATCAAACACAATTGGTTTACTCAAATGAAGTCAAATACCTTGGCATTACGCTTGATGCTAAACTCAATTGGAACACACATCTTCAAAACATGGTAAATAAAGGTCTCAATTCTCTGTGGGTCTGCTCAAAGACCTGTGGAAAAAAGTGGGGCCTAAAACCTAATATGATCATGTGGATATATAAAACCATCGTTCGGCCTAGAATAGCCTACGCTTCCCTTGTTTGGTGGCCAAAAACAAGCGAGGTTACGGCTAGAGCCAAGCTGAACAAAATCCAACGCGCCACGTGCGTCGCCATTACTGGTGCAGTTCGCAGCACCCCTTCATTCGCCCTAGATGCAATGCTTAATCTGCCCCGGCTAGATCAATTCATAAAGCTGGATGCTGAGAAAAGCGCTCTGAGGCTAAAACGATCAATAAACCTTCTGCCAGGTGATTTAACCGGTCACCTAAGCATACTAAACGAATTTTCTATAAATCCAATTGTAGAAAAATGCAGTGACTGGATGGAAATGGTTGTGAATTATGACATATCATATACGGTGTTCATTCCTTCTCGCCAAGAGTGGCAAGAAGGTGGACCGAGTATTCCTCCAGGCTCAATCAAATTCTACACTGATGGATCGAGAATGAACAATCGTTCTGGATCTGGAGTGCACGGACCAAGAACCAAAATCTCTGTCCCTCTCGGACAGTGGCCTACAGTTTTTCAGGCTGAAGTGTATGCTATCATTGAATGTGTGCAGCTCAGCATAAAGAGGAATTACAGAAATGCCACAATCTGTATTTTCTCCGACAGCCAAGCAGCTCTTCATGCTCTGAAAGCTTACACTTTTAACTCAAAATTAGTGTGGGAATGTGCTCTTGCTCTAAAAACCCTAGCCATCCGCAATCGAGTTAAACTATATTGGATCCCCGGGCATATGGGTCTAGAGGGTAATGAAATTGCCGATGAGCTAGCCAGGAATGGATCGGCCAATACATTCATTGGTCCTGAGCCATTCTTTGGCATATCAAACTGCTCACTAAATATTGAACTGAACAGCTGGTTGTCCAGGCAAATTATATCCAATTGGAAAACAGTTTCCAATGCGAATCAATCTAAAAGATTCGTCACAATTAATTCGAAACAAACACAAAAACTCATTGGTCTCAACAAAAGGGACCTCAGCACCTACACCGGTCTTATAACTGGACACTGCCCCAGCAGATACCATTTACAAAAGATCGGAGCCATCCAAAACGCAAATTGCCGTTTCTGTAGTGAAACGTGCGAAACCTCACAACACCTTCTCTGCTCCTGCAGTGCACATATACATCGAAGATCCAAAATATTTGGCAAGCCCTTTTTGGAGCCGGCCGATATTTGGAACGCATCTCCCAGGGAAGTGGTCGGCTTTATCAGGCTGATCGTACCAGATTGGGGGATTCACAATGCTGCAACTTAGGACTTCTGCCCATCAATGGCAGATGGCTAAAAGTTCAGTCACCGCGCAAAGTATTCCGGTGGCGTTCCCGCCACTGAGGGTCTTTGTAAAAGCAAAAGGGTATATCACAATAGTTCTAAAAAAAATGGACGCAGTGATCTCACACCCGACAGAAGGAGGAGAAGACTTTAGATCACAACACTAACGCGTCTAACTTTCTAATAGATGCTATAATAGTTATGAATAATAAAATAAAATATCATGAAAACAACTTGTTAACCTCATGTGGTACCCTTAACAAAAAAATCAGCAACAAACTGCGGTCCTAAAAAAAATTAACAATGAAAAAAAAATTTTTTTCACTAGGTGGGCATTTTTTTTAATTATCGGACAGGTTTGGGCCGGAGGTTCTCCGATTTGCATGAAATTTTCACCAGAGGTAGAGCTCGTGGATACATGACCAAAAGTGGAATTCAAAAAAATTATAGTGGTCTATTTTCCCGGAAAACTCTAGATGAATTTTCACGATTTCTCTATATACCTCAAACTTTGAAAATTCATATCTCCTGAACTATACATCGTAGAACAAAAGTTTTTTAGCGAAATCGAAAGGAAATTTTCTCAGCAATCTATTAAAAATATAAAAAGAAAAACTTTTCTCGGAAAATTTTTCACCATGGAGAAAATTGTCGGAAAAATAGCGAAAAAACTATCGTCTGTATCATGAAAAATTTTCAAAAAATATTTTTTGTTTCATCAATCCATACTCTAACTTTCGTCCATAGACGCCAAAGTGGTATCTTTTACCGTTTAGGCGACAGAACTGAAAAACCGATGACCAACCGCACGCTTTCCATAGAAAAATGTGTTCTATTGTGGGCCTCATAACCGTGCGCTAACGGCGGCAGTAATTTACACGCATTGTAAGTGTAACACAGTGAACCATCCTTTCTTTCCAGTCAGAAGAAGCTTTTCGTCAATCGGACCACTCTCCATTGGTCAGTTGGGTGTTTTGTGTGCCCTTCATAAGCAACGTTATTTAGTATTAAAGCTAACAACCTCTATGAAAGCCGCACGGGAAGTTCTTGTTACAATCAATCATTATGGTAACGTTTGAAGGATCAAATCTCAAGATCCACTTTCTTTGAAAACTTATGAATATATTGTTAATATGTTGTTTCGGTCAGGACGTCTTTCCTACGTTGTGTCTTTTACGATACAACGGACGGCAAATCAAGCGAACGGCTTCACTTTAACAGATTTATTACCACTGAGAGGCAGCATGCCTACTCGGTGGAGAAACGAAAGAAACTACATTCTTACAAATTCAATGGGTGCACCTTACACATTCGGACAAAGGACAAACATTTGTAAAGGGCCCAAGAGGTCTTGAGTCTTTTTTTGAGAAACGTTGCTGTTGAGCCCTTTTCAGCCCGCCCACGCAAACTAACCCCACTATCAGAAAGATTGGTGTTAGCTCTTCCTTACAGTGGTATTGGTTAGCGTGATCGAGTTGAATTGGGTTCAACAGCGGCTTGCAAAGCCAATGTTTACCAATGTCGATGTGCCCTTTTGAAATGTTTGTCCAGGAATTATTGTTTACATTCTGATTCCGTTCGAATGGCATTCGGGTTTGAGCGCTAAGGGTTCATTCAAATATTACGTAACGCAAAATTTGTCAGTTTTAGACCCCCTCCCTCCCCCACGTAACAGCTTTGGTAAGGAAAATTTTAAATTTGTGTATGGACCGTAACACTATATAAGACCCCCTCCCTCTCTCTGTTGCGTTACGTAATATTTGAACGATCCCTAGTGAGCGTTCACTGACTGGCAGTCCACACCACGGAATGATTCAGTGAGTAGGAATCATCTCAGTCAGTTCAATGCATTCGGCGAATGGATGCTAAGTGCATTAACTCGTGCCTCGCAGATACAAGTGTATTGGTATTCACTTCTCTTCGCGTTCCTTCCGATTGTCGCTTTTACACAATCGGTTTCGACGCTTTCATGCTACACTCCGCCTAGGACGGTTCAGCTATCACTGAATGTTCGATAGCAGCAGATTGTTTGCTATTTTTCATCGGTGGCGTTCGGGTGAGTGAGTGAATTTTCCCATGCTTGCTAAGGGTCAGTTTCTATTACCTATATTATTAAATGTTAGGATCGTTTTCAATTAAAGACTGTTGGTCTCAATAGTAAAGGTAACAAATAAAGGACATCAAAAACACCCAACAGACCAAAAGAGAGTGCTCCAATTGACGAAAAGCTTCTTCTGACTGGAAAGGAAAGGATGGTTTACTGCGTTACACTTACAATGCGTGTAAATTACTGCCGCCGTTAGCGCACGGTTATGAGGCCCACAATAGAACACATTTTTCTATGGAAAGCGTGCGGGTGGTCATCGGTTTTTCAGTTCTGTCGCCTAAACGGTAAAAGATACCACTTTGGCGTCTATGGACGAAAGTTAGAGTATGGATTGATGAAACAAAAAATATTTTTTTGAAAATTTTTCATGATACAGACGATAGTTTTTTCGCTATTTTTCCGACAATTTTCTCCATGGTGAAAAATTTTCCGAGAAAAGTTTTTCTTTTTATATTTTTAATAGATTGCTGAGAAAATTTGCTTTCGATTTCGCTAAAAAACTTTTGTTCTACGATGTATAGTTCAGGAGATATGAATTTTTAAAGTTTGAGGTATATAGAGAAATCGTGAAAATTCATCTAGAGTTTTCCGGGAAAATAGGCCACTATAATTTTTTTGAATTCCACTTTTGGTCATGTATCCACGAGCTCTATCTCTGGTGAAAATGTCATGCAAATCGGAGAACCTCCGGCCCAAATTGTCCGATAATAAAAAAAAATCCCCAGGTGTCAAATTTGTGAAATATTTGAAATGTCATAACTTTTTTGTTTATTGGCTTACCATCACCAATTTTTATGGTAGATAGCTAATATAATGGACCGTTTTCCCTCAAAAAATTACGTTGGTATTCCGATAGGGTTTTGAGATATTTGAGTTTTTGTGACAAAAATGATGTTTTTTAATGCAAAAAAAAAATTTTTTTTACTTTGTGTATTTTTTTTGGAATCTTTATTTAGTTGTCTAACTTTGTTTCTTTAGTTGTCTAACAATCGAACGAACCGTTTTTGCTGTGCAGCTTTTTGAATATTTTTGAACCATTTTCACATACACCCTTTTGAAAAGTTAGTCGTGACTCAACTTGAAGATTTGATATCGAAAAATGACGATTTAGATGGAACTGAAAAACTGTGCAAAGTTTCAGATATTTTTGAAATGGTCGATCAGAATCGACTTGCATGCCTCCGTGGAATCCCTCAATTAAGAAACAAAAATTTTGAAAATACCTCAGAAGCCAATTTGAAAATTTTGAAAATAACCTCAGAAGCCAGTACCGGCATTGAAAGAGGAGAGCAAATTATTTCTAGCTAATTGCGAAAAAGCTCAAAAACTTGCTATACTGTTTGAAAGCGCGCACAATTTTAATTTATGACTTACTAGTCCAATTGAAAATCAATTCGAAAATATTCTCATTCAAGAGAACGTTTTCGGAAATGCCTGGGAGACTGATTTGGAAGAAGTTAGAGCTTTTATTAAAAATATCAAAAATATGAAAGCTCCTGGCGATGATGGAATATTCTGCATCCTCATCAAGAAACTTCCAGAAAGTAGCTTATCGTTCTTAGTTGATATATTTAATAAATGTTTTCAATTAGCATATTTTCCTGACAAATGGAAAAATTCTAAGGTTGTACCAATTTACCAGACAAAATCCTGCAGAAGCTTCTAGCTATCGTCCAATCAATTTGCTTTCCTCCATCAGTAAACTTTTTGAAAAGGTCATTTTGAACAGACCATCATCCACATCAACGAAAATTCAATTTTTGCCAATGAACAGTTCGGATTCCGCCATGGACATTCGACCACTCATCAACTTTTACGTGTAACAAATTTGATTCGTTCCAACAAATCTGAAGACTATTCTACTGGTCTTGCTCTTATAGACATAGAAAAAGCATTCGACAGTGTTTGGTATGAAGGTTTGATCGTAAAATTAAAAAAAAATTCCAACATACAGAATATTTCAAAGTTATCTGTCAAATCGTACACTTTAGGTTAATTATCAGAACTCCAGATCTGAAAGACTTCCTGTAAGAGCTGGTGTTCCCCAAGGCAGCATATTGAGCCCAATATTATACAATATTTTCACATCTGACTTACCTGAGTTACCTCAGGGATGTCAAAAATCCTTGTTTGCGGATGACACAGACCTCTCCGCCAAAGGACGAAGCCTGCGTGTCATCTGTAGTCGATTGCAAAAAAGTTTGGATATTTTTTCTTCATACTTGCAAAAATGGAAGATTTCTCCTAATGCTTCCAAATCAACTAATAATATTCCTACATAAACCAAAAGCTCTTTATTTGAAACCTTCAAGTATGTTGTCACGATGAGAGGGGTTCCAATAAATTGGTCAGATGAAGGTAAGTATATAGGGCTCATGCTAGATAAGAATTTATCTTTCAAAAATCACATTGAGGGCAATCTTAAATCTTCAATTTGTTTTACCAAATTAGGATGATAGTGTTGTCTAATAACACAGAACACCTAGATACAAGAAATGGATGTAATGTGTGAAATAATACTAATAAAGAAATTCAAAAAAAAAATTGAAAATAAGATTTCTGAATTGGACCCTGGCTCTAAGCCTCAGAAGCCAATTCCGGCATTGAAAGAGGAAAACAAATTATTACTAACTAATTGCGAAAAAGTTCAAAAACTTGCTATGCAGTTTGAAAGTGCGCACAATTTTAATTTAGGACTTACTAGTCCAATTGAAAATCAAGTTACTCAGGACTTCGAAAATATTCTCATTCAAGAGAACGTTTTCGAAAATTTCTGGGAGACTGATTTGGAAGAAGTGAGAACTATTCAAAAATATGAAAGCTCCTGGCGATGATGGAATTTTCTACATCTTCATCAAGAAACTTCCAGAAAGTAGCTTATCGTTCTTAGTTGATATATTTAACAAATGTTTTCAGTTGACATATTTTCATGACAAATGGAAATGCTAAGGTTGTACCAAATTTAAAACCAAACAAAATCCTGCAGAAGCTTCTAGCTATTGTCCATTCAGTTTGCTTTCTTCGATCAGTATATTTTTTTAAAAGGCCATTTTGAACAGAATGATGATCCACATCAACGAAAATTCATTTTTTTTTTCAATGAACAGTTCGGGTTCCGACATGGACATTCGACCACTCATCAACTTTTATGTGTAACAAATTTGATACGTTCCAACAAATCTGAAGGCTATTCTACTGGTATTGCTCTTCTCGACATAGAAAAATCATTTGACAGTTTTTGGCATGAAGGCTTGATCTTAAAATTGAAAAACTTTAATTTTCCAACATACATTGTTAGAAAAGTTATCTGTCAAATCGTACACTTAAGGGTAATTATCAGAATTCCAATATTGTACAATATTTTTTACATCTGACTAACCTGAATTACCTCAGAGATGTCAAAAATCTTTGTTTGCAGATGACACAAATGTAACAAATATTAACAATTTCGTTATCCACTTATTAACATAAAATTTATATTAAGCTTTTGATCTTCAAGCAAAGTTTCAGGTTGGCCATGTTGTATGTTGGGCCAATACGAACTAGCTGTTGTAAACGAACTTACATTATCGATTCATCGTAATCCGCAGACAAAGTTCTACATATTTCACTCTGAAGCCACTTGGTTTTCACTTTCACAGCATTCGACTTTACAATGGTACAAAAAAGTCGTAAGTGTATCGTTTTGTCATCAAATCTTTGTGAGAGATAATATAAACTTCCTAGTTATAGAACGAGCTGATTGCTCAATGGGAATTTGAGTTGTGATTTTTCTTAATTATTTTCTCAAACCCGTATGAAAGTTTCTTACGTCGATTTTAAATAGTAATCGAGAAATGTAAAGGTTACTGCAAATGAAATGTAATATTTTGTTGACAAAATTTTAATAATGGCTTCATTTAGTTTTATCTAAGCATAAAAAATAAAATAATGTTTGGAATTATATTAAAAAAAGGAACGATTTTCCCCTTTCGCACCACCATGCGTGTCAATTCAATTTCCTTCGTAAAACGTACCGCTCTGGGGGGATAAAATCGAAACGACAACAACCGTTCTGTTTTCCCACCCAATTCCCAACCCCATGTCTGGATGCCAGTCTACAGCCCTACTTACCACTTTCGCCTTCGTCGTCCGAGTCCAAACAGATCACGTCGCTTTCCATTATTGCCGCCCTTGGTCACTTTTCCCCAACGAACTCAACAACGGATGCACGAAACACTACTCTGTGACACTTTTTACACAGCTCTTCTAGCTGGGGGATATGCGGCGACCCCCGTTTTCACATGCGTGATCAGTCGAGCGGCGTTATGCAGGTGCGATAATCCTATTTTAATCACAACTCATTGATAGCGGCCATTCGATAGGCCTCGTTTCAAAACCCTCACGGCTCACTGTGGGACAGAAACCTACGATGCGTTCTAGAGGTTCGATGCCTTCGTCAAATAAACTTGGATGAATTAGAGCTTCATTTTGACGGTATTGATTTTGTTCCAGATAACTCACAACTTATTTAGATCACTTCTAATATTTTATGTCAAATATTTTCACGTATTTTTTTGTATCTCGGAAAGTGACATTCACAAAAAATAGAGTATAGGTGTCTGGATAAAATTTGAAACCGTCAAAATGAAGCTCTAATTTGATTTGCCGAAGACAATCTCCAGGGCGCATCCCCAGAACGCTAAAAGTTTTGACCAACCAAGGAAAGATTCTGCCCCATAGTGCGACAACAGATTTTCCCTTTCCGTTGCCCAAGCTGCAGGTGATTAGTCCTATATTACGCGGAATGAACCGGGTCAGATACAAAAGGATTATGAATAGTATTGGCAATGTCACCATCATCAGCACTGATTACAATGTTGGGTTGCTTGCAACTATAGTCCGGTTCAACCGGGCAGATTGTCGTCGTTCGTGATGCAAAAAGTTGAGCAGTAGTGTCACAATCAGTCGTTCAGCTTCCAATCCAGTGGTTTACATTTGTCGGTCTTTGATCATGAGATCAAAAGGTGTGTGTAGTTACTTTCAGCGTTGTTACACTTTCAAGAGCAGCATTTGTAGCCCTGGAAGAATTTTCAAGGCCAGTATATATGGTCAAAAGTTCAAATGCATGAAAGAAGAGTTTTTTTTTCTCAATTCAAAAATCGACTGCTTTTTAGGGCTAAGTTATGTTTAAGGCTGTTTTCGGCTGTTCAGCCGCTGAACAAAGCTATGCAATCAATAACTCTGATTTTGACTCTAAGAATTGAAAGAGATTTACGGAGGAGCATAAGATTATCGAAAGCTGAAAGCTTCACTTCGATAAACAGTTGAATGAAATAGGCAGTTAAGGTGAAGGCGGACGATGGCTTTCTAGTTTTGAATATCGCCCTATTAAGGATTCAATTCAACAGCTGGTCAGGCCGATAATGATATTCTCGGGAATAGAATAGTTGCCGGAATTGTGGTCGAAAGGAGTTTTATTCGCCAGGCAGTTTGCTAAGATCCAAGACATTCGCAACCACCTCTTTTTTAATATTGTATTTAGAATCGTGCATTACATTACAAATCATGTACGAAACCACTGCGAGAGAGCTTTCTCTGGAAGCTCTTTTAATATTTTCGTCTAACGATTTGCAGTTGTCGATCATTGGTGCCGTTGGTACCATCTATGCTTGGGCATTTGAAGTTTTGTTTTCATCAGATGGCGATATTGTCTAGTGAAATTTTGGAATGGCGCCGTAAATCTTGTTATAGTACATATAGTATAGTGTCCCACTGGAAATGTATCGCTCTAATTATTAATACACTCAGAGAAATCAAAAGAGCACCAACCTGTTTTTCTACTGCTATTTAAAAAACTATTAGGCATATCATTAGGCATTGATTTTGATTCAAGGCTAAGATACTGCAAATATGCTCGCTTAACTTAAGAGCTTGCCCTAATAGTCATTGGGAACCAAGTATGAAGCTTTTTATTAACAAATATGACTATGGGATTTCCCAGTGGAATAGTATTCCTTTGAAGGGATCCCTTGAACGACAAAAGGTAATTAGTTGATAAATAAATGAAACAGATAATTTAACTGGAGTGTAAATCTAAAACAAAATGAGCAAAAAAGAAGATTGACAACAAAGCAAATAACAGTTCTTGCAGCGAATGAGCGAATGAATAAAATCACACGTTATTTACGATGAAGCGAAGATCCATCTCTATCTCCACTCATTTGCTGAAAACCAACGAGCTACACACTCGGTTACCAATGCACTGTGGTCCAGAAAACAGTTTTACGCAGAAAGATGCATTTAAGCATAAGTATAAGCATAGACGACCGCACAATTCGTAGTTGTTACTCCGTGATTGACCAGAACAATCGAAGCTGCACAGAGATTCGTTGAATGTGGTTTAGGATTAGCTTACCATTCTCAATGTGCACAATCGAGAGCTCAAAATCTATAAGTCAATAACGGCGCCGGACACGTCTTTACTAGTGATCCTTTATAGAGAGATAAGCAGAAGTAAAATGGAATGATTTGGCAACAGACCAGCAGTGCTGGTTTTGCTCGGCGTCGAGAATAATATTGTAACGCGGACATGACTTCCTCATTGCTATAAAGTGTATTTTGTTTCGTTATAGATCTTTGAGCTAAATATCAAAACTAATAAATAGCCAAAAAAATCAAAAACTAAAAATCGCATCGACAAAAAATCAAAAAAGTAAAACATTTCATATTTTTGCTTCATGCAAAATTACTTTTACTGAAATAATTTCAAGCGGATTACATTACTCCTCAAGAATAGTTCAAAACAAACATAACGCATGTTCGTTTGGCTCACATTTTGACAGCTCTCGCTGCTCGATTGGCTCACACTTTGACAGAAATGTCAGCTTCCGCGAATCTCTCTTATAAAGGATTTCTAGTCTTTACGGTCATCGGGGAAGGGAAGGAAATTGGGTTAGCAGCATAAGGTATAGATCTGGGAATCCCCAATGTTTAGTGATGCGATACATGATATAATCACGCCTAACTGGATTCGCGAGATAATTCGATAATCGCATTGTACCCCAAACAAGTGTTCATCACTCGCCCCCGCAAGAGCAAGCGACACGATCAATAGATCAAACACTATTGACGCTTGCGGCACTTTTTCATTATAACGCGACCGACGCGCGACATGTTTGATCCTGCCCTCGTCACCCGCCCCCGCAGGGGCAAGCAACAAGGTCGAAGGATCAACGCAGATGCATTTAGAGCTTTAGAATGAAACATTGAACGAAAACGGTAATTTACAAAGTTGACAGGCCATTTGTTTTTTTTTTATTGAAAATTAGGGGTGGACTACCCGTAAAGAAATTTATATAAGGCGGCATCCATTTATTACGTAACGCTAAATTCGAAAATTAAAAAACTGCAATAACTTTTAAACTAAAATAGATATCAACAATCTTTCTGCGTTATAATTTGCATTTTCTTTTGTTCTAAAAATGGTCCATAGACTACTTTGTCGAGAAAATTATTAGATATTAGAAAGACTGCAGTAAAAAACATAACTTTCTTGGATTATATGTTCCCTTTGTTGATTGGGAAAAAATCGGTCAAATTTTGAGCTACAAAAAAACTTATTTTGGCAAAGTTGAAAAAAAAATTACGTTCGACAACTTTGTCTAAGAGTTTATACTATTATTTTGCCAACAAGAAAGTTGATTGTATTATTCACGTGATATTGTAGGCTATTTCAGTCTTGGATAACACTGAACAAAAGATTAAATTTTAAAAAGCAATTTTGTAACTTACTGTTTTTGTCTAAATTTCCTTTTTATGCTCTGAATGCAAAATAATAAAAAAAAATACATATAATAAAAATCTTCAAAATAGTTTTATTGCCATATATTTTTAATTTCAGATTTCTCGTCAGAGTAGTTGGGGAAGGGACGTTTCGCATAATTTCATGGGTGGACGTTTCGCATTATGGACGTATGGCATAAAGAGAATCATATGCCTTCTCTAAAATGCTACCGTAAAATGGGGTGAAGTTGATCACTTTTAAGCGATTCTGTTCTGTAACTCCTAGTAGGATGCATGTATTATTATCCAAATATTTTTAAAACCTGTACTGCCGTTCTACGCATATTTGTCCCGCGGTCCATAAGATTTGCATAGAACATGGGACAAGTAGGCGTAGAAGGGCAGTGTACTGCTTGGATGTTTTTCGAATTATACAAACGAAATTTTGACGAAATATTGTCGTAATAACAAAAACATTTTTTAGATATCAAAAAGTAGAGTTCCTGATTCCGGGGTGAAGTGATCAATTATTGGACAAGTTTCCAAAAATAAAAATATATGCTTTTCACTTAATTTGGGGTCACTGAGCCTGAATCAAGTTTCGAAAATCTTACAACTTGTTGATATATCGGCCAATCTCAGATTTGAACGTTGTGGATTACAGAATACACCACATAAAACACCTCATACCTTTAGGTGTTTCTCTAAAATCAGGAGCTAGCTCACAAAAAATACTTTTTTTCTCGGAAAATATTTTTTTTTATCCATAATCAGTTTATTCAAATGGTTTCTTAATATTGCCATGACAATAGTCGATTGTTTGGAGAAGAACACTTCAACAATTCATCAAACATTCCCTAAAAAATCTGTTTTTTTTTTAACATCACAAAAATTGTGCCTATTGAGATCGAATCATAGCTCTCTTGACAGTTTGTACATGTGAGTACGTGAATGATCAACTTCTTCCCGCTAATCAACTACACCCCGAGTTACTGTATATGAAACTTCTCTATGCCAGACATCCGTATGCAAAACGTCCTTATCCGAAACGTCTTTATGCGAAATGGGTCACCCCCAAAGTAGTTTATGAACTTAAAGTTTAAGCTTTTCTGATAAAGTTCTTCAAGGCATTTTATTAGAGTTACCAAAATTAAACATCTGTAAGTTTTTGATATAATGCGCAATTTTATTTTGTCTTTTGAATGCCGTCAAAAGATATTTTTTATGTTTGCCCAAATCAAAGATATTCAAAAACAAAGCAAAAATAACATAAACTAACAAACAGAAAAAGGTATCGAGTTCCTTTACTAATCAATTTACACATATTGTATAGCTCCAAAAGTGTTTCATTAACTACTTTGATGAGATATTAAAATTGGAAAAACTGGAATAAGAAAAATAGTTTTCGTTGGATCACCCTATGTCACCATAGGAGAAAAGCTTTCAGTCGGTAAATTTAAGAGCTACAAAAAAACCTTTTTGGCAAAGTTGCATGAAATTTGGTTTATTACTTTGCTGAAGTATGTATACAATAATTTCCACAAATAAGAAAGTTAATTATACCCTGGGGGATGCGAACTGAAAATCAACAAGCAGCCAGGCTGCTGTCAAACTAAAATTTTCATAAAAATGATCAGAGTACGTCTAGAAATGTACGTTCGCGAATTAGACACGCTAAAAGTTGTTATAGAATTAATGTAACACAAAGACCGCCAACTGTGAAAGAATTGTTGGGCTTGGTCCAATTTATGCATAAGTCTTGTACAACTGCTCAAAATATGTTTCTAAGTAATATACGGCCAGAAGCTTTCTGATTAAGTCCAATCATTGGGTTAATTTCCTGCATTGAACTAATCGAGCTTTGTGTGAAGTATTTTAAATGTGCATTTTGAATGTGGTTTCCTAAGAGACAATCAAACACACAACGGTTAGCACTCGTGGAAAAGATTGTATTCAATTTGAACAACCTAAATCCAATATTTCAATAACACAATGCAATGGCTTCTAGGGCGAGATCATAAGTTATGCGAGATAAGTCGACTCTCCACATCTCGATGTTCTACATCTCGATATTTCTCTCTATGTCGATGATTTTTACGATCCTTTCATTCTGCATACATTTTCACTCTCCATATCTCGATATCCTCCTCATCTCGATATCTCCCTATCTCGATGTGATTTTCATTCCCATTTTTCTCTCCGTATGTCGATATGCCCATTATCAATGGTTAACAAAACAATTTGCGAAGACGAAATGACGTCTGTTTGTCTTTAATTTTCCTGGTAACGGACTGATTTTCATTAAAAATTTGTTCTAAGTCTCTATTTCTCCATATCTCGATGGTCCCTTCGATATCGTGATGTGGACTGTATGAACAAAATGTAGACTGGTAAACCGTGCGGGATCGAAATCCGTACACGTAAGAAATGAATCTAAATCCGTCCACTTCATACCAAACGCCTACTATTTGTATAAAGTATACGGATTTTGAGCCTGTGCGGATTTCGGTCCCCAACTATATTCTAGCTAAATTTTGTACCGATAATATGTTATAAATGTTCGAATTTTTTTACAAACTAGATTTCTCAAATTGTTTATCCTTTGCGTCCCACACTGGGGCAGATCGATGTTTTCGACGGCCAAAACCTCTAGTACTCTGGATATGCACCCTAGAGGTTTGGTGTCTTCGACAAAGTGTTTTGGAATAACTTGTACTATGTTTTGACATATTCAAATTTGATCTAGATGAGTGAAAACTGATCTAGTTCAGTTTTATCTTTTGATAGGAGCGTTCTAGCAAAAAACTTTCTTCTGCAAAGTTGTTCATTGAGGCATATTTGACATTTCTTTGGAAGACACTTACACTCTATCACTGACGTGCATTACGATATATGACAATTTAGTAAAAACAGTCAAAAAATCGATTTTGACCATTTTTTCATACAAAAAATTGTCAAAAAGTATTTTGTCATCAAGAATTAGAAGCTTAGCTATTACAAAGTAAATTTACATAATTTACTAGCAAAATGTTCAGATTTAATTATATGTTTGGTAAAAACAGTCTAAAAATAGTGTTTTACAAAATCCAGGATAACTCATGAAGCGGCAGCTAATTTTTTGTATACGACTAGTCAATAACATAAGTTTCATTGTTGCGAAGAAAGAAAAGTGGGGCAACGTGGGGCTTTTATGTTGTGGTGGATTGAAAATTTGATGAAAATATGTTAAAAAAATGCTTATATTTGAGAAAATTTACATTTTTCAAATGTATTTCCGAATCATATTGCATGTTGACGAAATGTTTTTAAGAAGTCATCTCCAAACTGGTGTTCCAATAAACTTTTAAACGGAATTCAAGATAATATGTCCCATATGTATATCTGCCTCTCTATCTATCCTTTGATTATTAATTATAGTATTGTGTTTAATAAAAGCCATATTATACGATACCAGTTTGGTGATGACTTTTTCAAAACACATCGTCAACATGCAATATGTTTTAGAAATACATTTAAAAAAATATAAATTTATGAAAAGTTTCTCAAATATAAGCATTTTTTAACATATTTTCATCAAATGTTCAAACCAATACAGCAAAAAAGCCCCACGTGGCCCCACTTTTCTTTCTTCGGGACAATGAAACATATGCTCTTGACAAGTCGTATACAAAACATTAGCTGCCGCCATTTGCCGCTTCATGAGTTATCCTAGATTTTGTAAAACACTATTTTTAGACTGTTTTTACCAAAAATATAATTAAATCTGACAATTTCGCTAGTAAATGATGTAAATTTACTTTGTAATAGTTAAGCTACTCATACTTGATGACAAAATATTTATTAACATTTTTTTGTATGAAAAAATGGTCAAAATCGATTTTTTTACTATTTTTACTAAATTGTCATATATCGTAATGCACGTCAGTGATAGAGTGTAAGTGTCTTCCGAAGAAATGTCAAAAATGCCTCAATGAATAACTTTGCAGAAGAAAGTTTTTTGCTAGAACGCTCCTATCAAAAGATAAAACTGATCTAGATCAGTTTTCACTCATCTAGATCAAATCTGAATGTGTCAAAATGTAGTACAAGTTATTCCAAAATACTTTGTCGAAGACACCAAACCTCTACGGTGCATATCTAGAGTACTAGAGGTTTTGGCCGTCAAAACAGAGATCTGCCCCAGTGTGCGTCCCTGACTTCTTCTTCACAACCAAATTGTCGTGATCTTTTTGAGTTCTGTTTGATCTTCCGACCTTGACGCTTGCTTCTGCGGGAGCGGGTGACGAGGGCAGGATCAAACATGTCACGAGTCGGTCGAATGAAGTGAAAAATTTCCGCGATCGGTTAGTTCTGTTTGATCTTCGACCTTGACGATTGCTCCTTGGCAGTGCGTCAAGAAAGCCCGAGCAGTCGTCAGTTGTTTTCCCTCTCGGGTCGTGCGCCTATTTTCTCTGAGTGCTTTTATATAGCCGAGCAAACGAGTTAAGCTGAATGTGGATTGTTGCTGCTCAGTCAAGGATGACGGATCAATTGGTGAGCTCGTTTCATGCTACTATTTCTAATCTATAAAATATGTATGACTGCACATTTAATCAATACAACGGTAGGACGTAAATATGATTTTTCAACAAACTATGAATGGTTCGTCACTGTGAGTGTCGACATAAACTCTAATTCATGAATTGTGTATGTTTCACATTTTTTTGTTTTCAAAACACCCCTTTCTTTTTATCTTTATTTTTGTAATTATAAAAAAAACTTTGAATGGTTCGACACTATAAGTGTAGACTTGCGAAAGGTTCACTTTATTCAACAAACTTTGGATGGTTCGCCACTGTAAGTGTCGGCATAAGAATAAGAGTGTTCTATGATGTTCCAGCCAATCGAGTTTTTGTTTCTTTTCAAATAAGTAAAATATAATAACACATACTTTCGTCCTGACAGCTGTAGGAATGTTACATTTAGATATTTGTTCAACAAACTTTGAATGGTTCGTCACCTCAAGTGTCGGCATAATTTTCCTTTGCAAAGAAATTGTTTATATCAAATGAAAATATTATATTTTCATAAAAGCATATTTATATTTGACAAAAAACTATTTATCATGGTTTAATCACTTATCAAAGTGAATCCTTTGACCCAACGATCCTCCCCATTAACAAACATCCTTCCCAGTAACCTTTGTGGAGATGCAGAGGCAAACACGGTCTCCAAATAGCAAAGGTTACACACTAACATTTCTTCCCCCAATCCCACCTGACTGCAAGGACGTGGCCGGCGCCGTTATTGACCATGTATAAATAGAGGCACTGAATTATGCACACTGAAGAAGATTATGGCCAATCCCAGCCGAACTTCTAGTTGATTCTTTGTGCATTTTCACTGACTTCGGTCAATCACGGAATAGCAACCATTGATATGTGTAGTCAGTCTAAGCGAAGCTAAGCTAAGCTACAACCAAATTGTCGTGATCTTTTGGTTTCCAATTTTCACATGCTTTGTATAATACTCACGTTGTAAAATCTTAAAGTTTAGTGTGTCGCAAGATATGTTTTGTGTGGATAACATTTTGGTCCCCAACTGATGCCCCAAGAACCGATCCCAGGGAATCCCAAACCGGCCAGAATGGTTCCAAATGAGTTGAAAGAGTTGGAATATACTAATGGTTTATGATTCAGTTAGATACACAGTAGTTTTGGTTGAACAGTGCAAAATAATTATATGAATGTCTCAAATGACCTTCAGACAGACCCCACAAGACATCCGTGTAAATCCGGGACCGACGGAACATTTTGATTCAAATACCAAACACTTTGTTCATTCTGTCTCATATTCCGAAACCCTTGATTAAAATTCCAAACAGCACGGAAAAATCGTATTCAAATAAATAATTTTGCAAATAAATTTATCGGAGCTAGTTTTACTGACCACGAACTAGAGGACTAAGTAAAATACAGATTTAAAGATATCAAAACTTAAATGCAATTAATTCCCGTTTCCTGGTAATTTGGTGACATATTTCAACCAAAAACCGAAACATTTCAACCAAATCGCCATACAACAACTGAGTGTTCGAAATATGAGTCGGTTCGTAATTTGATACAAAACGATATATTAAATAACACAGAAAAAAATCCATAAGCGTTTAATTGTCTAATGAGAACACTTTTTGTATTAATTTAAAAATTTATGGACATAAATTTGCGACTCGTCTTATGATTTTCCACTTTGCAATGTTTGTAAAAATGAAATCATACAAACTTCAACACACTGTCATACACGTTGGTTACTGTAAACGCCAAATCAAGTTGTCTAGAATTGTATTGACCATGATGAAATGTCTAAATTAAATGGAAGCTATCATTTTGTGCAAATAGAAAATTCATGCATTTTAAATACTCTGTTATTATAGAATTAGCGATTACTTTATTGTGTTCTAGTCTTAGTGGCGATCGATTAATTCAAAACATGGTTTAGGAGTGCTTAGTATTTGAGCTAAATTATGTATTTACCAAATGTACCAACGACAAATTCTTTTCAACATGGGTGGTAGTAAATTAGTTGGCTGGGAAATAACCTTGTAAAAAATAGTATTTATGAATAACTTATAAGTCGAACGTAATTAATATATACATTAGTGTACGCTTATTTCAGAATGGACGTCAGAAAGATAAATTAAAAAGATTTTGTAAAACAGCAAATGTTTTTATTTCGCTGAGTGTATAAATTTTCAACATTATCGGTCCACTAAAACTCGAGATTTGCTTTTACAAAATTTTAATGACAATCGTAAGAATTAGACAACAAGTATGAAACATTACATAGACTTTCATGTTGTCTTAAATACATAATCTGTATAATAATAATCTATATAAGAAAGAACATTCTGTATATTAATGAAAACGACGAACCCATGAGCTTATTTAAAATGTATGATAAGAATCAATTCCTGGAAAAGTTATCAAATATTTCATTCATTTTCAAATATTGATTAGAAAATTTGCTTTTCCCATGATACTCCGCAGGCCACATTCTTTTGATTGAAAGGGGCGCATGATGAGTACCACTGATTAATAGTCTCTTTTTTTCTTGAATGCACTTCCAATGCACAAAAAGCTCTGAATGTGCGATTGGAATATTACAGCAGATTGAAACCCACACGCTTCAGTGAAGCGAAATCTAGAGTGTGACGGATTGTATGATTTCAATCAATACGATGCGACTCAAAAGTTCTAAACCATGGTAGAAAAAACACACTGCTAATTAAACTCCGAGAGCATCCAAAGGAAAATGTTGAAAGCCAAAGGAATTTCAAGAGATAACTATATACAGCAGTGCAGCTATGCATTGCCTGCATGATATGACTTTCGCCGCTCCTATGTCTATTTATATTTTGAATTATAAATTCCAATAAAGATAAGAGTATTCATGAAGGAATTTCGCTGGCAAATTTCAGCACATAGCATACAAGTGTCGTTATGTATCACTCTATAGATGATTAAACTTTCGACTGTGCCTTAGCATTTCAATCTTTATATGTAACATTTCCTAAGAAAAAAGCTCACTCAATGATAATCTTCTTTTTTTATTTGATAATGTTTAATATGTTTTACGATTGTTCAAATCATTTACTCCTACAAAATTACATCTTATTTCAAGAGCAGAATCTCACTTGACGCTTTTTGTCAGCGAATTTTTAATTTATTCCACGCGCGCGTGTTGTGCCTGCAGAAGAACAAATCGATCAATAGTGATAAAAGGCTTGGGGCTAGAGATGAACATGCATATAAATCTCTTCTCTACAAAGCCATCCCATGTCCATTCGAGGGCAGTTTCATTCCGAACAACTGCCCCTTCAATTTGTAGTAGTTGCATGCACGTGCTACCAACTACTACAAATTGAATGGGCTTCATAGCGTTAGGATGAGTTTGAAAAAAAACATAACGACGGTATAATATGCAGTTGAGTTATAAATCACAAAGTTTGGCCAGTTTTCCCCGGTCAAGGCTTTGGGCGATGGGTTTTCTGGTGCCAGCGGATAACGTCTAGTCCTCGCTCGAAATTCCTAGTGATAAAAGTTCTTTCTCCATTCTTCCCCCTAGTGAAAAAAGTGTAAATAGAAGACCTACCATACAATCAGAACGCATCATGATAAATCAGACGGCTACTGTTAAGCCTCGATGCCTTCGTGAGTCCAATCGTCATAGAAATATCTCACGAGGTTAAAAAAATTAGATGTTGAATGACTGTTTGACAGGAAAATCGATATTAATTTTTAAAATGATGGATACCTAAATATATGTTATGTATTATGTGCGAACAAGCCAATCTTCACGAACTTCTGATTGCCTGAGATTACAGTATGGCGGGTTTCCCCGCATTTGAGGTGGCCCAGATAGCCGTAGCGGTACACGCAGCAAGTTTAAGCCGAGGGTCGTCACCGGTTGAGGAACTTTTCACAAAGGAAATTTTCTCGACTTCCAAGGGAATAGAGTATCATCGTACCTGCCACACGATATATGCATGAAAAAGTGGTCAATTGGCAAAAAAGCTCTAAGTTAATAACTATGGAAGTGCTCATAAAAACACTAACCTGAGAGGCAGGCTCAATTCCAGTGGAAACGTAACGCAAGAAAGAAGTGTTTCTCCCTGAGCCTCTAGCCCAGATTCATCGATGGACCGGAGGAAACAAAGGTCACTGCCAAATTATTTATTATAATGGTTTTTCACCCTTGCTTGGCGAGTTCGCCACTATTTTAATTATGCTCACCCAAAAGAAAATTTTCTTCCTACCCATGCTGGGGATGGTAACCATTCGAAGTTTGGCAATTCGATAGAAGCTATCCATGCCAATTTCGCTACGGATACGCATAAATTTCAATTCCTTTTCTTCACCAACGATAAATCCCCACAATGTGGCTAATTCTGATAACATGTCTTTATTTTATTTCTTATATTAACAATTGCAAACAATGCCTGAATCAGTACAAATTGGAGTGAAATTCACCAATAAATTTGTAATTGGATTGCGTTTCTCTAATGGATCCAAATAAGTTCATGTGCTTCACACCAACTTGACAAATTAATTCACACGAGGTTCATTTTTGTTTGGAGACTTTAATGACAAACATCGCTCGTGGAATAATCCTCAAATCAATTTTAACGACCAGATTTTATTTGATAAATGCTTTCCGGCATAGCGGAATTTGTGGCAAGTGTGGTATTATGTCGTTTCAAAATTTAAACTAGTTTGAAAATTCAATCTCCTATATCTTCCCTACCATCCTTACCATAAAAATAATGTTGCGTAAAATTTTAAGCTTTTTAGGTGGTGATTTAAAAGTGGCCCAAAGAAAATGTAGGTTTATATAGAAATTTCTATGGAATTTTTTTGGAAAGTGCAGTGTTGATAGACTCACATTCAAATCTCAATCAATACGCTCTCCCGTGAGAGCAAACTCATTAGAGATCTGCTTCGCAAATCTCAAGCTTGAGATTTTGATGCAAAATCAACTCAATCAACTCAAACCGTAAAAAATGATTCAGTCGAAAAACCCGGCAAAAACTCGTGATACCCGAATTTTGTTGTTTACGTTAGAAAGCATAGCTATAACTTTAACAGACCAACAAGAAATTATTGCCGTGTGTGAGTAAACTGTGGAACTACGAGACAATGAGTCAAAAAGGTGAGCCAACTCATCCATGATTTTTTGACTGCTGAGTTGCGTGATTGACAACTCACGCATGAAAAATCTCAAGCGTGAGTTGTGAGAAATTGAGTTTTTCACAACACTGGAAAAGTGTTCCAAACACGTTAGTATTGTAATAAATGTAAAAAACTTATCATCTCATGGTGAAAGTTCATTCTTCAAACCATAATGAAGGATGTTGCTGAAGAAACAAATCTCTTTTGAGCTAATTTAGTTTAAAATTTGTGATTATGATTGCAGAGTTATAATCCTATATGAAGCTAAATAATAGCATATGAACAAACTCATGAATATCTCTTCTCCTATCCGTCAAATTTCTTTATTATGACTTGATGAATGAGTTTTCACGTTGGGATGATATGTTTTACTCACATGCCAGTACGAACGTGTTGGGAACATTTTTCACAATTTCTCCATAGGAATTTCCATATAAATCTACATCGTCTTTGGGCCGACTCCATCCCATTACCCCGAACGCCATTACCCTGAACGCTACTACCCCGAATGGGTGACTAACCCGAAAGCCATTACCCCGAATGGGTCATTACCCCGAACGCCACTACCCCGAATGAACCATTACCCAGAATAGTATGAGATGCAGGTCAGTATCGTGTTTTGCGGGCAAAAATGTTGAACATACCATAAAAATAAATTGACCATTCATGTATGCGTCTCTTATGTGAACTGGGAATTAATGGGGGGTAAAATTCGTCGGTAAAATGTTCATCATATATTTCCTTTCTTTTATATGTCAGCTATTTCGAAATATCTCGTTGGCAAATGTCTCTAGGGCAGTGCCTGTTTCTCAGCTCAGTGTGCACTTTTACAGTTCAAGGGTTCATTCATTCACGAATTTTATATCGCCAAAAATTGCTATTTTTGACACCCACCCACCCCTGTTGTAACACTTTTTGTATGGAAATTGTACAAAGTTTGTATGAGGTGTACCATTTCGAGGACAACCAAGCATAAAATTTGTTTTAGCGTTATGAAATGTGTGAAAGTGCTTTTAATAAAACAAGCCTTTTATTGACTGAGAGCTTGTCAATTTACCATTCTTGTATACGTGCCTCTATGCCCAGGGATGTCAAGGAAATAAGATCCACCAGCGGAGGATTTCGAACCCTTACCCTCAATATGGTCTTGCTGAACGGCTGCGTGCTCACCGGTATTTGGGCTTCTTGGTGGTGTTCATATTTCAATTTTGTTTTTAACATAGATTTTCCTTTGTTATGAATATATCTTGTATGACAGCATCACGTGGTTGCAATGATTATTCAAGCTGCAAGCATTTCACCAGAAATTTGCCCATCTTTCTTAAACAGGCCGTTCTTCTAAGTTTTCGTTGGATGAACTTGACACTAATATTTTCATATTGACCAGCTATTTTTTTATTTAAAAGCAGGATATACTTAAGGCATTCATCAAAATTAAACCTGCTATAATTCTAATAAAAAAAAATCCTTTTTTTATCTTCTTGCATTCAAACAGTCAGGTCTCTTATGGATCTGCTCATCACTTTTCTGTTATCATGATTTCTTCATTGTCTTGAATCAAACACAACTATTTGTGTGGTTATTTTAAAGAAATAATTTAATTAATTAATAAATTATTCAGCTGAATGATCCCACAAACCAACGAAAGTGTTTAGTGTAGCGGCGATCGGAGGGCGCCGTTTTTCCAACATGTACAAGTGTATTAGTGTTTTTTTGCTACAGTGGAACAATTGTCTATCAGGTTGGTCTATAAGGTGAAAGTTCATTGAGCACGTAAACATAATGTTGCCACCCACTCAAGCACCCTCTCGAGCCTCCCAACAAGGCGGAGCACAAAGTTATGTGCGTGGGTCAAAAATGAATAATCATGTTCCATGTATACCTCCACCCACAGAATTATGTAGGCAGTATTACTAGCACACGTTTCATCCAAAGGTATTATTGACGATATGAATTCTTCAGCAATTTCATAAAAGCTCAAAATCACAATTTATTTCATTTGGTGGTGAAAAAATGTTTTTTGACCAAAATTATAAGCATTGTTCACACCATGCGTGTGTTGTTTACTTTTTTGGCAGTTTTCTCCTCTCTTCTCTCGCTTCTCACGGACGGAGAAAGTTGCCATCAGTATGCATTTGAATTCTACAGTCAATTGTACTGTATAATATCTAATATTAATTTTTGCTGTTAAATTGCGTAGTACATTGTTTTTCTAACGCCTAAAAATGTATTGCAACACATGTGACATTGTACACCTTTTGAGTATTATGAAAATGTAAACTACGTGGTTGTAGCAAGTGTATGAATAACCAAACAATTTTAATTCCAAACATAAAAACTGACATCACTTCCAATCAGTGAAAGCGGCGCATCCGATTCATAAACAATGTTGGCTCAGTGAATCCGCGTTCTGGTGCTGTTCTCGAGCACAAATTGACGAATATAAGTGATTTATTGCTACCAGGAGCATCGTGCGTGAAAAATCAAAGTGTTTCAATTATCGCATTAGATTTTCGAATTGCTACGGTGAGTAGAAATACGATTAAAAGTGAGTTTTAGAACGGGCACCGAAAAGCCAGCAAACAAAAGCAAAAGAAGTGATTCGGTAGTGCGTGATATTTTACAAGACATATCACAGCAATAACTACGTGTTTGCATTCAAAAACTGGTAGTTTGTGAAAAACATATTATGGAATGCTTTCAGTTGAGAAACCACCCCTCTACAATAAGGTTAGTAACTTTAAATAATCATTTTTTGTGATCGCTCTCGAAAACACTGTGAGAAGCGTGGGAGGAGGGAGCGGAAAGTGAAGGGGGAGTAAGGTGCAATATTAGAGGCCATTTTGGTACTCAAGGGGATATGTCCTTAAGTGGGTTCCATAGAACACCACTTGCAGTGACAATATCAGGGTGATCTTCTATTATCATCGTTTACGAAACAAAATCTGTTAGAAGCTCTTAATTCTAGTAGTTCGACATCTAGAAAAATAGTAAAGGAAGTGGGTAGCAGCGTCCAAAACAAGACTTCACTGCATATTATAACTATTCTTTTCATAATAAATTCACCCTTCTTTTCGATATAGGCTATTTAGTTGAACAAAAGATTTATGTTTATCATTACCCTGTAGTTGCTCTTATTTAAAAATATATTGCAAATAAACACGATGTTTTACCGAAAAATCACATAAACTGATTAATAATCGGAACAAATGCCAAAAATGCGTTGAAAAACCAAGATACAAAATGATCGTAAAGAACCAATCTCGCAAAGAACCAAAATTGCATTGGATTTGTGAAAACTAGTGAAAAATATGTTAAAAAGTATCAAAGTTGTGGCTATACTTAAGTCAAAATAAATAATTTCTTATATTGCGACTAATGGTCTCAGATGGACGAACCTTGTCTAATGTGAATAACATTGTCCAACAACGACGTCCAGGAGACGAAACCGGCAGAAAATCATTCGATCCTGTTGATTTGTTTTCGAATCGTGACATAAAGTAATGGATTAGTTTTTTTTATAGATATGTCCAAAGTCACACAAAATGACAGTACCATGCAATGTCATGAGCATAGAGGGAGCATATTATCAATGCTAGAACATTGTGTGGCATTAAATGTATACTAAATGTAATTAAATCTATGATTTTTGGTATACCGCAATAATAGGACAGCACTACCGCAATAACAGGACAGCACTACCGCAATAATAGGACGAAATATCGCAATAATAGGACAGAGGAAGAGCTTCAGATTTATGTTAAAAAAATGTATGTTTGATTCGAAAATATACTTTTTTACTTCACTGTACTCCAGTTAAAGGATAGTTTTAACACTTCACGTTGCAAAATACTATCATATTTAAGTTTTGGACACTGAAATACGATTTAAATTTTAACACCGTGCTTAAGTCCTCCATAATAGGACGGATACCCTAGCTGAAAATTTCACTGAACACTATTTTATGGTAAGGATAGTAAGGAAGATATGGAGATTGGATTTCCAAACTATTTCAAATTTTAAACCGCCCTAATACGCTATTTTAAGCAAACTGCTTTCTAACTTTATCCTAAGCTTATATCAGTTTTACCTCTTATCTTAAGAGTAATTTTAAATGATAAGAAATTTCAAAAGTATCAGTTTCGGAAATTCTCAAAATAACGTGTTTTTTCAGCACCATGGGGCAAGGATAGTAAGGAAGATATGCAGATTGGATTTTCCACGGGTCATATAATATCCAATCTCCATATCTTCCTTACTATCCTTACCATAAAATAGTGTTCAGTGAAATTTTCAGCTAGGGTATCCGTCCTATTATGGAGGACTTAAGCACGGTGTTAAAATTTAAATCGTATTTCAGTGTCCAAAACTTAAATATGATAGTATTTTGCAACGTTAAATAAAATATTTTCTTTTATATTAAAGGATAACACAACAAAAAGTTGTAAAATAGTGAGCAATTTGCCCCCGGATTACGGTACTGGAATTTTTTACTCTTATATAACTAGCTGTGTTCCTTGGGTGGGGACTAGCATTACGTCCCCATCCAGCCTGTGTTCGATGAGAAGAAGTCATATTATAACGTTTTCAAAAATATTTATGCATACTTCCAGCGATGGTGCTTAGTAAAAACCTAACAATATCTTTCAGATTTTCTCGATGATATCTTTAAAGATTTAAAATAAAATTCTTGAGAAAAAAATTCAATCATATGAAAATTTTTTGTGAAGATTTTGATGAAAATATTAAAAAATACCGTTGATGAATTTTTGCCCGGATTTTTGTTGGAATCTTCCCAAGTGCCTAGCCTACAGATTTCTTTTTGGATCCTTTGTGGAAGTTCATCATGAGTTTCTTGAAAAGATACTTGGTAGACGTCTTTCCCAGTTTTTCATGGAGTTCTTCAGAAGATCTTAGCAGGATGCTTGCATTATCTGTGGTGGTTTATGGACAAGAAGTGCCTACAAGATGGTGTACCTGCCAAGCATCCATCGATTGATTCTGAGATTTGTGACAGGTTTTCCGGAACTTATCGCAGTTTCTAAAGGTCGGGAACCTCTGCAACAGCGTGTAAGGAAATGCCAAAAATCGTTATTTTATCTCCATTTCATACAAAATGGACCATTCGATTACAGCTATGTAATAATCGACTAGATCAATACCACATTACGGCAAAACTAAATATTTTGCTACATTTCGATTTCTCAAAATCGAAATGCTGCTTCCATTTTGGTTAAGAACTTTTGTTCAGGGTAACACTGATGCAAAAACCTAATAATTTTTTAAGGAATAGTTATGATTTGGCGCCACAACGATTATTCTTGAAATTTTTAAGTTATATTTAAGTTATTTATATGATTTTGGTGAAGAATTCCATTACTAAATTGCATAAGTCAATCAATGAAAATCGGTAATAAACGCAATGATAATTCCTTAATTAAAATTATCAATCATTTATAATGTTTGCCATTCATTTCAGGCGTGCTCAAAATTTTACATGTTTTGATAACATGTGATCTGCTCTCGATTATCTTGTACCCAACATCGAAAGTGGAGCAGTTCTTCTAGCGATTGCTATGAAAATTATTTCAAGTAATGGTTCTTAAATATATCAAAGCTCCAACTTATGGAACTCATGATCCTATTTTCGAAATAGTTAAGCGATCAATGAAACCATAATTTGGCTGGTTCATTAGTCATAATTTATGGGAAACCTAAGTATTTCTGCCTCAGTGTAGCAGATGAGATGCATATACCAATCCAATTGCCTGCGTAGTAGTGCAATGTTGACAAAATTTTCTTTGTTTGCTGTGAGAACTGTCACAATATTGTTTTTGTTTGATGTGAGAATGCAAACATAAACAGAATTGCTGCAGAGCATTCACTTTCTTGTTGGACTGACGTTGACCGAAAGCTCAAATGACGTCAAACAAACATCGATACGTTTTTATTTAGAGGAAATCGACTTGTATAAGATTGATCGTGTGTTGGTTTTCATGGAAGTTTGCTTGTAGACCTCTATAGGCGAATCAGGCGCAATTCTAAAAGAATTGCTCAAGCATAGTGCATAGGCTGGTTTTAGCGGGTCGTCATTGGTGCGTCATCCCTGAGTTACCTTCTCGGGGGATCTGTCTGCAGATTTCCCCCTTGTAAAAAAAGGCGGATCAGGCGCATTAGTATTTTATTTGCAAAAAGGGCTCAACACACCAGAAAATATGTTGATACAAAATATTTGTAAAAAAAAATGCTTTGTTATTATAAAGAGCGGACAGTCCCCTTCTCAACGATCATAATTACAAGCGATTCTTCGTCCTGATTCACTATTATCATCATTCTGTTACTGGTATTCACATTTCCATAAGTTTTAATCCAACGCATGTGCCCCAAAAAGTACAGACTTCAACCAAACAGAAATCCGTGCGTAAAATTAAATATATTTTTCATTCAAATATCACATCAACCTACACATTTAAACAGTTGCACGATGCACTGTATATTAGAAAAATCTATTTATAAATTACTTTACACTATACTATTAAAAAACAGACAGTATTATAAAAATCCACAAATATTTGGCTGTTTATACAAAAATCTATAAAAAATAAATTAAAAAATTTAACAATTTTCATAATACTTTGTATATTGTATTCAGACTTATAAGGAAACATGTTGTTAAACTCAAATTTAAAAATTTTTGGTTACCTACTTGCCCCAAATTGTGCTATGTCGAAGTTCATCTAGAACTTGTTTTGAATTTAGTCCGCTTTGTAGCCAAGTAACCAGTAAGTAACCAGACGCTGACTTAGATTCTGGTCATATCACTTTTACATTCGATGAAGTGATTATCAATTCCATAAGTTTCACTTTCAATTAATTAAGAGCTGAGTGGGATAGTCATTATTATCTTGACGTTAACATATCTTTGCAAACGAAATTCGAGATTGAAAGAATAACTCGCAATAACTTATGCATACCATATTTTGGTATCATACCTTAATTAGGTATTGTTCAGTTGTCAATACCTCATTTTGGTATTAAAATGGTATTTGAAAAATATGTTTAAACAATTAAAAATACTTCATTTTGGTATTCGATAGCTTTTGAGGACTGCTGGAGGTATTGAAAAATTTCACTTTTATATGAAAATCCATCAAGTATTATTTAGGTATTTCAATACCTGATCTAGTTATCAGCTTGGTATTTCTAAAATATGTATAAGGTATTTTTTGAGGTATTTTACCTCTTATGCCTTTGTTGTGTACCTAATTTGGAAATTATCTGGTATGGAATACCTCAATTTGGTATTCAGTAGTCATTTTCTTCTGCTCGGGTAACTATGCCCTCGAAATTTTAACAAATTCTATTGTGAATCTGTTATAATAGACGACGATCTTAACCTATAGAGGCATCTTAGAAACGAGAGGAGAAGGGAATTTTAACCTACTAGCCCTTCTGCTATGGAAGTTGTATTGCAACAAGATATAATCAAACATCTGCCAACATTTTCCTCGCAAATCTATCTGCCAAAAATACCTTTCTATACTGCGTTAGTACCTGCAACGAAAATTCCTCAATAATTCACAAGATATGATCATATCGTTGTGAAAACAAAATATGAATAGTTCCGTAAATCATCAAATCACTGTAACTATCATTAACTTTAACCCCTCTACCGGCAGCTTAATGTTTTCACCACAGAAAAATAATAAAACAGCGATACCTTTTTTTTTGTTTTTCGAGCACCATTTTTCACAAGCCCTCAAAAATTCTTCTACTTTGAGAATCTGTGTCGATGTTGATCATTGCTCATCTGGATCCAGAGATATTCCAAAATTTCTTGAGGGACCAACGTTTTTTGATAAATTGACTGAAAACAACATGGCAGCCAAAGAATTTTTGTATTGGGAATGTCGGTCCCCCAAGGAACATCGAAATATCTTCAAAACCATATGACCAATATTGAAGCAGATTCTTAAAATAGAAGAGTTTTTTGAGAGCTTGTGAAAAATGGTGCAAAATATCGAAATACAAAAAAGTTATCACTGTTCAAATATTTTTTGTGGTAAAAAAGTGAAGCTGCCGGTAGAGGGGCTAATAAGAAACTCAACATTTATAACTAAACTTTTGAAATACATATCTCTATCAATACTGAGTGCTGCAACTGTGGTTAGTATTGTTTATTCTCGACACATTGGCCGCGACATTGAATCTGATGGGACTTTCTTCGTTGAAATAAAATACATAAGATGCACATAATGCAATTTTTTATGAACTGCAATGAACGGGACATGTTTAATGAAACAAAACCAGAAAAGAACAAGAATCATAGTTGAAATCATAGACACTATAGCAAATTTAATTTAAAAATGTTTAGTTTGGATTGTTTTCAGCACTCCGCTACTTTAAGTGACTCAATGCCTCAAAAATATAAATGCCATCAAGTTGAGAAACGAACCGTGTCACAGACGAGATAAAATGTCATGAACAAAACAAAATAGAAGAAAGGGCTTAACAAAGTTCAATGTTTCTAACGTTCTAACGGGCTGTCGTAGCCTGTACACTAAACAGTCTTCAACCAGTCTTGCACATAATAAACCGACGGTGCCATTAGACAATGAAAAACACTCGAAACACTCCGTGGATCAATAGAGGATTTTTTGTTTGAAGAAAAGCCTCTCATGAGTGATGTTGAAATGCTGTTTTCAACCAAAATGGTACATAAAGTCATTATTTTCCTGTTCGCAGTGACATCTGCTGCATAATGTTAGAGCCTGTAGTGAAACTTTCAGGAAAACTATTCCACAGGAGCTACCGGGATTCCTTTTCAGATTCCTCAAGGAAAAGCTTCAGGAATTCTTCTAAAAAATTCTTTCGGAATAAGTACTTTCAGGGACTCCCCCAGTGATCACTTTAGAAATTCCCCTAGAGACTGCTCTATCTTTTCTCCCAGGAATTTGTCCAGATCTCTCTAGCTATTATTTTATGAGTTCTTCAAAAAAAAATGCTAACAAGGGAAGGTCACGATGGTGTTACACGGGGTTTTCAACCGGACCATTTTTGTTAGATTCTACATGCCGAAATAAGAAAAACCCCAAAGCCTTTCGGGTGATGGACCAGTGGTGTAGCCAGGAGGGGCTCTAAAAGGGGCAATTTTGTACGTATATTATATTATTAAGTTAATTGGAAATTTGACAAAAATATTTTTTTAGTATCTATTGTGATGGCAGAGAACAGAATTCACATTAATGTATGTTTGAAATGTATTTTCCATGCCATAGGCGCAATCGGGATGGGTTTAGTATTTGTATACTATTCTAATAAAACCAAATTTGTTTTGGTGTCCATAGTCCATGTTAGTTACGCCAATGGCATGGAAAATACATTTTAAACATACATTAATGTCAATTCTGTTCTCTGTCATCACAATAGATACTAAAAAAATATTTTTGTCAAATTGCCAATTAGCTTAATAATATAATATACGTACAAAATTGCCCCTTTCAGAGCCCCTCCTGGCTACACCACTGGTCCATCACCCGAAAGGCTTTGGGGTTTTTCATATTTTGACATGTAGAATCTAACAAAAATAGTCCGGTTGAAAACCCCGTGTAACACCATCGTGACCTTCCCTTGTAAGGTTAATTCCAGACGTTTAAAAAAAATCGCTTGGGGATTCATTATCCAGAAACCTTGAAAAAAACCTCCAATAGCTTCTACGCAGATTTTTTTAGTTTTTCTTCCACTCGTTTTTATAAGAATTCCTTCAAGAATTAAGTAGGTGAAAAACCGAATTAAGAACTATACCATTTAATTTCACTAAACTGCTGTGAATCGCAAGTCAGTCCCATCTGCATTTTCGTCAAAATTGAGTTGAGTTCAATTTTCAACTTATCTTCTAATGCTCTTTCAGCTGCCCTAATGAGATAATCAGATCTGTTCGGAAAAAGTAGGAAAAAAATAGCAATTGTCCCATAATGAAAAGTAACCACATAGCAGTCCCACTACAGAATTCCGCACCGTGTAACACAAAAAAGAACCGTGTTTTGATCATCTTTATTTTTTTATCAGAAAGGTATCGTAGTGAAAAGCAAATAGTGAAAATTTCATAAAGATTTGAACATGTACCAATCCTCTGAAATTTATGAATATTCGTATGGAAAATGAGTTTTGAAACTTCACACCCTATTTTCTCAATGCCTACTTTTTACTGATGGGACTGACTTGCGATTCACGGCAGTAAACAGCTCGAGGATTTATTATCATTCAAAAATTAACTAAAATTTGTTTCCAAGGTTTTGCTTCAAAAATTCCATAAATGAAATTATTTCAAAAATTTCTCTTAAAATTTCCAAGCATTTCATCCATGAATTCGCGGACTTCCATTTCCAGTCCAGAATTTCAAATATCTCAAATGCGACAAATTGTTCGTGAACCTCAAGATTTTTTAAGGGTTTCATTAGAAATGAATACTGGAAATATGGCCTTCCCAAGTAACATTGATAGGTGAGGGATAGCATATTAAGCTGATTTATAATTGAATCAGCTGAAAAATTTCTTGTTCAACTCTTATTAAGCAACGATGTTGTTTGTTTGTTGGGTAGTATTTTCTATAGATTGGATTGGATAGCTTCAGAAACAATCTTACTTCAAACTTCCAATAAATCAAATCTTTGTTATTACATCCAATAATTTCTATGTGTTTTCTAGTAAATTTCACGTGCCACAATAAATTATCCCAATTTTTCGTAGGGAATTCTTATTACAACATCTATTAACATTTATGTAAAATTCACTACATAATTAATGAATAATATTTTGAGTATGGACAACAGGTAGAATTTGAACAGGTAGAAGCAAACGTGGCAATGAACCTCTAATTGACAAAGGTATAAACAACTATACTTAAAACCTCACTTTTTTAAATGAATCCGCAACCAGTCCTGAGAAGTCATCACGTCCCCTGGGGGTCCACGGACCACCGGTTGGAAAACTCTGCTGTAATCTACTTGTCGAACGTTTCACATCTAATGACCGCCGACGAGACTGACTGTGACTTTCTGCCTTTCGCATTCACACGAGACGACAAAATGTATATGGAATAATCTAACGGTAGGCTCACTGCTCTTTTCACTTCACATCCTGTAAATGCTCCAAACAAGCAAGTAGATATGTACGCCATGTGCTGGGCGAGAGCTGGCTGCATAGTAGCACTGACTGTATCCATTCACTCGCAACTTCTTCCCACCACACGAATCCGAACTCTGATTTTTCATGGGATCCATTTTCCGCTGTGACCCGTCCCGTAGGCTGACGGTTTGCTGAATTTAATTATTCACCCATTTCTTTCGCCCTGGATAAGTTGCGGAGTTTGTTCACTTCACGGTAACCTTTTCCGACGGGATTCCAATCCGGTAGCTGCGGCCCGTAATTAAAAATTTTAAGTCACGAATCGCGGAATTCCTACGGGTAGTTTTCGATTAGTTCGAAAGTTTAACATATCTATTGTGGCGACCTCGTAAATCGCACTTGACGTCGCCAGCCGATTTTTGTAATTTCTAATGTAATCACGTCATGAATAGCAAATTTTTCACTTGGCGCTAGTCTGCCGTACGGACTAGACTTCGCCCTTCGCACACACAATCCCAAGCAATGGCATAGTTAACTACTTGGTTGGTCTATCCGCATAGAATTGTCACACTGGCCCTTCAACAGACATCGCCCAGAGGCCGTCTATATCTATGGAGATATAGATGGCGCAAAGTAGCACAAAGTGTAGAGACCTTACAACGGCCCCAACGGCAGAACCGGGAAAACGAACGTATTCACTGCGCTGCACCTCGATCTGTACTGCATTACATGAGCTACAACAGAGTAGTTGAGCCACAGTCAGTTTACTGCACACATTTATAGCAACGGCAGGATTCACGTCTCGCCAAACTCCCGACTTCAGCCCAACCACCACTTCCGAAGTTTGAACCACCCCACCCAGTAAGGAACCTCGTGGCTGTTATAGTTGTCGTTCGTATCCCCATCGTCATCATCATCATCAGCGTCGTCATCGTCAGTGGGCATGACAGTGTCAGCGGGGCTCGGTCGTGAAATACACAGACAGACGCCGCTCCCCTTGCCGCCTGTCTACCGCCAGAACTCAATTTGCCGAAAGGATGTGGAAGTTATCGACAGTTGGTGTTGTTCATTAGGGTGTACCGGGAAAATCAATTTTCGAAGGGTCAAAATGGTCAACCCTAGAATAAAAGATGTGCTTATATATGGCAATATTGTACACAAAAAAAACAAGTTTCTAAAATAAGTAGGTATTTTGGGGTTCCGTGGCCGTGCGTTTAGTGATACCAAGCATTTAACCACATCGAGTGAAGGAGAGCGGACCCAGATAGCCATAGCGGTAAACGCGCAGGTATTCAGCAAGACCAAGCTGAGAGTCGTGGGTTCGAATTCCACCGGTCGAGGATTTTTTCGTAAAGGAAATTTTCTCAACTTCCCAGGGCATAGAGTATCTTCGTACCTGCCACACGATATACACATGCAAAATGGTCAATCGGCACAGAAAGCTCTCAGTTAATAACTGTGGAAGTGTTCATAAGTACATGAATCTGAGAAGCAGGCTCTGTCCGCGGTAGGATGTAACGCCAGAAAGAAGAAGAAGAGTCAAAGAGTGTGGGTTAGATTCCCGCTTCAGACCGGAAAAGCAGAGACCGGAGAAGCATTAACGTGTTGGTGTCTTTTTTTAAGTGTTTAAGCAACAAGTTGCAAAATGATGATTTTTTCAGCACCGAGAAAAGTACTTATGTTGTTCATCCTCTCGGTGAAAAGTTGATTGATATGCAAAATTACAAAATAGTAGTTTTTGCAATGACCCATCGTAATAGGCTGTTTTTCATCACGCCACTTTTCTGCACTGAAGTATGCAGTGCGGGAATAGTTATTACGCAACTGAATCCAGTGCTGTAATGATTCATTACGCAACGCTTTCTTATTACGCAACTGTTTTGTAATGTTTAACGCAGTTTGCAACCGATCGGAAATCGTGTTATCATACTTTTCACGAACCAAGATGGCCACATCTTCGACATATCCAATTACCTCAAAACCTTGATCTTTTAAATTTCTAAGGAGTTCGTCTACTACCTTAGTAAGGGCAATAACACTCCTCGTTAAGGACATCCCTTAGTAGACCTTATAGATATTTGCGCACCTCCTAGATCAGCAGAAATTGTCCGATCCTTGAGCATAGTCATAATACATTCGATAGCACTTTTATCTAAGCCTCTTGCTTCCATGGCTGAACTCATAGAGCTATAGGGTACATTATGGACTGCTCCTTCAATATCGAGAAACGCAATCACGACTATTTCTTTGGCTTCAAGAGATTTCTCGATTTTATTTACCAACGACTGCAGCGCCGTAATGGTAGATTTACCTGATTGATACGCAAATTACTATTTACAAAGAGGCATTTCTATTAAACTTGTTGACTTCATGAACTCATCAATTATTTTTTCCATTGTCTTTAAAATAACAGGGGAACAAGTCTAAAGGCTTTGGGAGTTGTTTTATCCTTTCTTCCAGCTTTTGGAATGAAAACAACTCGAACCTTTTGCCACGCTTTTGGAATATATGAAAGCGCAACACTTGCTTTGAATGTCTCGGTTAAGAGCGGACAAAGCGTCTCTTTTCCTTGTTGCAGTAAGCCTGGGAAAATGTCATCTTTCTCGGCAAATTTGAAAGGCTGAAAAGTACTCAATGCCCATTCGACCCTCGAAGGCGTGAAGATTTCACATGCTTTTTGATAGGCATTTATCGACCATACATGTCTTGCCTCATCTGAGACCTGTTCTCCATCCGAATATGGGATCGATTCAGTGAAATGACTTCTCATCATTACGCGCCCAGTCTATATGATTGTTTGATTAGGCATTCTGTAACTAAATCTTACGATAGTCCTAAATTCTGATGATTTGGGATATTGATGTCTTCGGCAAAGTTGCTCATTAGTCTAAAGGCTATACACTACATATTTGCTTAGTTCAACATTCTACCACTAGGAGGCGCTAGTGAGTCCCAAACATTTCAAACTCACGTATCTCACGATGTAGAACAACTAGAAAGTTGGTGTTTTCGGCAAAGTTGTTCGTTAGGTTAAGGACTGTGTGCTGCATGATTGGTTAGTTTCTGTAACTAGGAGGCACTAGTGAGCATTGAAAATTTAAATATTGGCCCATGCAGTTTTAAAAGAAGGTTTGTGTTTCTTGGTAAAGCTGTACGTTAGATCACGGCTTTACTCTGCATGTATAACATGTCAAACATTTCTGAAAAACTTTGCCGAATATATAAACCTTTTCGATATAGAAAATTGAAGAATTATTGGTACTTCCGCAACCTAGCAGATGAATTCCCATTTACATTTTTTATATCAAGATCTCAAGATATAACAGATCTAAAACATATTACTAGCAATCAGCATTCTCAATCGAATGCCAAATAGCCCTCGATCTGTTGAACAAATGTTTCGAAGTCACATATTTTCAAGCTTATCAGAATCTCGAGATATAGAAAGCTCGAGAGAATTTGATATTAGCTCCACCTAAGAGATGAATTTTCAAATAGATTTGTCACTGCCGACTAATCTATGATCTGCTGAACAACTTTGTTAAAAAACCTAACACTCGAGCGTTTCAGGATCTTTAAATATTGAAGATCGAAATAAATTTGCTACAAACATCACCTCTCGGATAAATTTACAATCAGATAGCCCTTGGTCTGCTGAACAACTTTGCCGAAGACACAAACCTTCTGGCTTATCAGTGTCTCTGAATATGGAAGATTATTTGGAAATTTGTTACTAGCGCCACCTAGCGGATATATTTTCAATTAGGTTTGTTACTACCGGGTAGCTCTTGATCTCCTGAACAACTTCCAGCCAACCTTCTAGCTCATCAGGAACTTGATATAGAAAATTAAAAAAAAAAGTTACTAGCACCACCTAGTGGATAAATGTCCAATTACAATTGTTACTGCCATATAGCCTTGATCTGCTGAACAACTTTGCACAATACATCAAACTTCTTGCACATCTGGGTCTTGAGATATCCGTTGAATGAATGATTTGTCCAATTTTGGTCCAATCCGGAGTAACTCCGGAACCACTTGGACCATATTCCCAAGTATCCCGTACCGTAAACTAGAAGATTTTTTCGGGAAGTTCTAAAATTTTCAAAATCCATCGAATAACAAAATAGTTATGCACATTTTAGTGTGTTTTTCAGCATTTGAAAATTAAATTGGCTGTATGAAGGTAAAGTAACTTATTTTTACACTACCCTTTCACGCTCTGTTGCTGATGCGACCAGGCGTGCTGAAGTAGGACAGCCATTTTCAATTCAAATTAAGTTTCACTTGTTTGTATCAGTTGTGTTGTTCCGTGGAAAATACACAAATGCGTTTTATGTAACATGGTTTACGTATAAGCAAAGACTCGATTTTAACTGTGAATTTCATCGAATCATTATTCTACTTGTGTCTGCAGGGAAGTCGCATAAATAAGCTCGCAGTAACTAAAAACAGTCATTGCGTTGAAGCAATCATAAGTTATACAGTTAACTCTCCCTTACTCGATATTCCGTATCTCGATATCGAGTTAGAGAACCATAATAAAAGTTGGTTTTCATGGCTAACTCGATGATCCCTCAGATCACAGCTGCACTGGTTTTGTGTTCTGTAACTCGATACCTCCCTAACTCGATGGTCCCTTCAATAGCGAGTAAGGGAAAGATGACTGTACTACAATAGATCAAATGTGAGATTTCCGCTCGTGAGCTATTTCCAAATCATCTGCAAATTAGCCAAGCGTATATGGTTCTTCGTAACTGTTGTCAATATCTGGAACATTTCATGAGAAAGCTCCAATGACTAATTCTGGACAAACATTTAAAAAGGGCACATCGACATTGGTAAACATTGGCTTTGCAAGACGCTGTTGAGCCCAATTCAACTCGATCAAGCTCACCAATACCACTATCAGGAAGAGCTAACACCAATCTTTCTGATAGCGGTGTTAGTTTGCGTGGTCGGGCAAAAAAGGGCTCAACAGCAACTTTTCTGAAAAAAAAAGGCTCAAGACCTCTTGGGCCCTTTTCAAACGTTTGTCCAGAATTCTGGAAGTTGTCAGTTGGCTGATAGTGAAGCTCATGTTCTTTTCTAAAAACAATTGCTCATTGTATGCAAAGGTTAGATGAATATCTGATGAAAGCAACGCTAGACAATCGTTTGTTCCTTTACCCTTACGAAAATCGAATCGAGATAAATATTACGATACCTTAAATCTGGGGTAACATTGATCAGCATTTATTTTAATTAGGTACATTTTGTAATGCAAATGTTTCAAGTTTTAATTATGTTAATGATTGTACATGTAAATGTTGTAACGGGAAGTAACGACAATTGACTTCATGAGAAAAATGATTTTATCATAGTAACCCACGACATGTCAGTGAAAAATAATACCTCCATTATTAGTACACTGTTCCTTTAGTTGCGGTATATTTTTAATTTGTGTTCCTATAGTTGTGGTATCCGTGGTTTTCTTATGGGATCCTCCATTATAGGAACCTTTTACCGCAAGTATTGGTACAAGCGAGGAAAGTTTTAGCAGTTTTAGTGTTATTTCATCAGTTGTAAAGCAATTTGAATGCTCTGTTAAACTATTCCGTGTATTAACAAGCCAATACGTCGATTGGCAGTGTCGGTTCTGTGGCTAATGTAGTAAAATCAGTCAAATTGGCACTACCATAACTATAGGAACACTTACAAATAATGGATTATTTACCCTACTGTATTTTGTTTTCTGGACGATTCAAGCATGTTTGAAAAAATATTTTTTGCCATTCCGTTGCAAATAAGCCTTATTTTCTCAAGAGAATGGACAACATAACAGCCTATTTTTCCTTCCGAAAGAAACAGTGCTGAAAAGTGCTAAAAGTATCGAAAATTAGTACTTTACAGTACTGTTTTGGGAGCTATCAAAATGAAGTCGGATTGCATCCATACGTCATTTATTCAATTGTTCTGAATTTCTTTATGACTTCGTTAACTAGGTTCTGATTCTACATCCGTTTGTTGGACCGAATTGAGTCGTATTCAAATCATAGATTCGTATGTAGAATCAGGAGCGGTTGTAAAGAGTTGACTGTAAGGTATTCTGAGTTGAAATAGGACGTAGAAGAGTCAGTAGAATATATAAGTTCAGATCTCCTGTCTATCTTTATGAGGTGATTCGTGTATACGTATTCACGAGTAATCCAGCAAAAGAATGACTAATAATATAGCTGAAAGCTGCGTTTACCTGATCTTACTTCGAACAGCACTATAATATATAATATATAATATATATATATATATTTTGAATAAATAATTTGAAATGACTTTAATTAACTGGAAGGACTTTGATTAACTGATCTATTTACATTTTGGAGTTCTAGCAGGCGTGGAGAAAAAAGTTCCTTTGGCAATTGCTAGGCTTTTGGAGATCTCTATGAAAAATGTGATACAACACATACAGAACAACAAGAGAAATAATCAAATAACCCGATGCATGCAAAAGGAAGAAAGAGTTAAAGTGACAGACAACAACATTTACTCAAAGGTACGCCGAAAGTTTATTAATGTCGTTGATTTATTGTTGAAAAAAATTGATTTTTTTTAACATGTTAACAACAGTAATGCTTATAGCACGAATGTCTCTATTATTCCACATTTTTGGCACATTGACATGGACTACTGAAATGGAATGCATTGTAAAGCTGGGGAAAAATTGACAGGTTTTCTTTTGTTGTTCCTGCAAATTGAATTTTACCCGTGTTCTTCCAGTGGGAATCTTATGGCAGAGGTTTTTACGATTGAATTGAAAAGTCGTACATAATAGTTCATGACATAGAATTTTGAATGAATCGTTCTCAATCCAAAGTTTAAAGTAGAAAAAAATATTAGTTGTATTCAAGATTCATCGAGATTTGGATAACAATAGCAAATATTACATAAATTTTTTTTTTTTTTTCAATTTTGATTAAGATATTTCCTATTAATGAACTAGAATGACAGTCGTTATTGAAGCAATATGCGAATTAATTAACAATTTTATTTTATTGTGTAGATTAGTTTTGACTTTCACATACTGTAATCCGGGGAACATTGATCGGAATGACCTATCTCGTAAAAGTTTCGAGTCAACGTTCATAGTTGGAACATTTTCAACGCTCAAATGGAGCTTCTCATTCTTATATTCATGAGTTAATAAAAAACAGAGTTTTTGCGAAAATTGAGTTTTGTTCAAGCATAAATTTTTCAATAGTTTTTTTATGCAAAAAGTTGCAAAATGATGATTTTTTCAGCAGAGTTGTGCTGCTGCTGCAATTACGAAAATGCCGTTACAGTTGGATTATTTCTTGGGGATGGGCTGTTTTCGAAGTAAGATCAGGTAAACGCAGCTTTCAGCTACATTATTAGTCATTCTTTTGCTGGATTACTCGTGAATACGTATACACGAATCGCCTCATAAAGATAGACAGGAGATCTGAACTTATATATTCTACTGACTCTTCTACGTCCTATTTCAACTCAGAATACCTTACAGTCAACTCCTTACAACCGCTCCTGATTCTACATACGAATCTATGATTTGAATACGACTCAATTCGGTCCAACAAACGGATGTAGAATCAGAACCTAGTTAACGAAGTCATAAAGAAATTCAGAACAATTGAATAAATGACGTATGGATGCAATCCGACTTCATTTTGATAGCTCCCACAACAGTACTGTAAAGTACTAATTTTCGATACTTTTAGCACTTTTCAGCACTGTTTCTTTCGGAAGGAAAAATAGGCTGTTATGTTGTCCATTCTCTTGAGAAAATAAGGCTTATTTGCAACGGAATGGCAAAAAATATTTTTTCAAACATGCTTGAATCGTCCAGAAAACAAAATACAGTAGGGTAAATAATCCATTATTTGTAAGTGTTCCTATAGTTATGGTAGTGCCAATTTGACTGATTTTACTACATTAGCCACAGAACCGACACTGCCAATCGACGTATTGGCTTGTTAATACACGGAATAGTTTAACAGAGCATTCAAATTGCTTTACAACTGATGAAATAACACTAAAATTGCTAAAACTTTCCTCGCTTGTACCAATACTTGCGGTAAAATGTTCCTATAATGGAGGATCCCATAAGAAAACCACGGATACCACAACTATAGGAACACAAATTAAAAATATACCGCAACTAAAGGAACAGTGTACTAATAATGGAGGTATTATTTTTCACTGACATGTCGTGGGTTACTATGATAAAATCATTTTTCTCATGAAGTCAATTGTCGTTACTTCCCGTTACAACATTTACATGTACAATCATTAACATAATTAAAACTTGAAACATTTGCATTACAAAATGTACCTAATTAAAATAAATGCTGATCAATGTTACCCCAGATTTAAGGTATCGTAATATTTATCTCGATTCGATTTTCGTAAGGGTAAAGGAACAAACGATTGTCTAGCGTTGCTTTCATCAGATATTCATCTAACCTTTGCATACAATGAGCAATTGTTTTTAGAAAAGAACATGAGCTTCACTATCAGCCAACTGACAACTTCCAGAATTCTGGACAAACGTTTGAAAAGGGCCCAAGAGGTTGTAACCTGCATACCCACTACTACCGTCCTCGCGTGTGGCTTTAAATGATTCCACAAAGTCTACCATATGAAATGGAAGTATAGATCCCTTACCATATGTAAAACACTACACTTACAACACACACAACAGAACACATCGTCTGGTCAGCAGCAATAGCTGACTACAGTTACAAAAGAGCCAATTCTCCATGCCTCTCCAAAAAAAAATAGATCACAGATGGTGAGCACATAGAGCCGATCGTTACGATCACATCTCAAAGAGAATCTGAAGATAGATACTCCGTAATCATAAACTACCCATAAAAACCTTATCAGTAACCCTCATCACAGGCCGATACACTCTCGCAGCATCCCATCTCTCGATTCGCCTCTCGTTATCGCCACCCACCGATGAGATGTGATACACCATCATGGTTTGAGCTGGGTCATTTAGTTGATGCAAAGTCAGTAGTCAGTTAAATGTTAAGCAGGCAACAAGTGAATTCAAGCTTTCGAACGCAGATAGCCTGACTGACGAAAGCTGTAAGTGGCAAGAAGAGAAGAAATTTAGATGTGCTCCACTTTCAAGTACCCACATAGTGGAATGAATCCGTTTGTGCGAGCGAGTAGAAAAATGGAGTAGTGTTACAAAGATTACGGAGATCGGTAAGATTAGGGTGAATCGTAATCCCTGAAATGTATCCCAATATCCTGCGAGTGACCTAAAGTGCCTATTAAAAATTGTTTTCATATAGGCCTTTCTGTTCACCCAAAAACCCATGGTGATGGTAGCCATACGGTGGCTCAGTGTTGGGACCCTAGATTCGGTACTAGCGTGGTCAGCGATGGAGATGCCGGCTTGGCGCCGGTGGTTAACCCCTGTCTGTCCGGGCAGACCCGTTTTGTGCAGCCGCCGAGGGATACACCATACACTGACGCCCACTCCACATTAGGATTAAGTATCATAACTAACAAGTAAGTAATAAATCTTTATTAATTATTATGTGAAATCTCTGCTTTGATTTCTCCATGGTGAGACCCGTATAGCTTTTTTTTTTCTTTTTGGTTCCACTATATCGAACCTGGTTGTTAGTTGGCAGAGTTGATATGTGGGAAATCAATTCCTCTGCAACTTCTTTCAACCGTTTTGTCTCCGTCTCATGCGGCCTTCTTATGGGGAGGTGACAAATGGCGCCCAACGTAAATGTAAATGTACAGTGGATAACCATCTTGACGAAGTTTTTCAATCATGGAGTCATTCGCTTATAATAAAGCAGGTTTTGAATTTTCATGTGCAATGGTGGATGGCTTTTGTAAATACCTTTAGAATAGTTTTCTTTGAATTGAAACTTTTGAACTTTTATTGAATTTCTATAATGGATTTTGAAAAGAAATTTGAATTATGCCTTGCATTTTTGGAGTTTTGGCAAGGAGTTGTAAATATGTAAATAGATTAATAGTATTAATGAATAGAATTAGTATATTGAATTGAATTTACTTGAAGCTTTATGAACGTTACTAGTATTATAAGTATTCTTCCAATTTCATTTTCATTTCATTGAATTTCCATACGTTTTTCCATACTTTAACACATTTTCAGTTTTTAGGATAATGAATAGATTGGCCGATCTCAAAAGTAATCGTTTCGTCGTTAATTGAATACCTAGAAGAAAAGTGCAATTAAAGTGAAAGGACACTAATGGCGCATAGCGTAGGAAGTGAAGATATCGCGGATAATTTAGTCGATTTTGATAGTGAAGCTAGTCCGGTGATGAATATAAATAAAATGAGTCAGCGGCAAGTTCGTAGACTCACAATCTCTCCCACATTTCGGGACAGATTAAACGAGGTTTATGAGAATAAAGCAAAGCAAACTGCGGATTCGGTTGTGGAAAATCAACGGGATAAACGCGAGCTCGAGAAAAATCCGGATAATGAAAGGCAAATTATTCCTCCCCCGCCGCCACCGGCAATGCAGCGTGAAAAAGTTACGCGCGGTGAAAATTTAGATAGCATTCGCGAACCAATGATAGCAGGTGAAAAGTACACGGGTACTAAGAAGAAGATTTCGTCGGTAGTTCAGGAACAAAATGGTGCTCCTGATTTAGATTTGAATTTCAATCCTGAAGTGATTTTAGTTGAAGACCAGAAGGATTCGGTTGAATTTCTTCCACCGGGTTTCAACATTACTTCTCAGTTTTCAAATCCAGCTTTGTCGAACAATCCCCTATTTTTTAACCTTCCAAATAGAAGCTCACAAAACAGCAAATCGCTTCCGGTTTCTCAATGGCCGATCAAGTACGCAGGTAATGACAATGGAATCGGTTTGAATCTTTTCCTTCGAAGAGTTGAATTCTTTGCACAATCTGAAAAGATGTCAAAAGAAGAATTGTTTGAATCAACCCATTTTCTTTTAGTAGGGCCTGCTCAAGACTGGTTTGTTGCGAAATGGCCGATTTTACGCAACAAGAACTGGGATTATTTTATCCAAGCCTTGAGACACCAGTTTTTGCCAAGCAACATTGACCACTACATCAAAGTGCGTTCATTTTCAATGTTTCAGGCGAAAGCAGAATTATTTTCGAACTTTTTGGTTCGCATGGAACAGTTCTTTTTGTGCAGAACCACTCCAATGTCTGAAGAAGACAAATTCGACATAATGTGGCACACAATGAGGCCCATCTACCGAGACCGATTGGCCTTAGTAGACGTTAAAGATATTCACACTCTTGAACAACTGTGCACTAGAATTGATAACAATAATGAATCAATCATGAATAAGTTTGTTCTCTCATTCGAAAATCAAAAAATAAATGAAATCAATTTTAATAGCAATCCTAGAGCAAACCTTCACTCCATTGTCGGACCATAATCGAACAATAGTAATCAAACCAATCAACAACGAGTTCAACAACATAATCAAAATAATAGTAGAAATAACCAAAGCAACTCAAATCAAAATTTCAACCCGCAAAGCAATAGACCAAGGAACAATTCTAATTATAACAATAATCAAAATATTCAGCAAGAATACCAACCAGATTGTGGATGGAGGGAGTTGTCGTTGGATGATATTCTGAGGCACTATAAAGTTCCAGATCGCAGAATTTGTTTTAATTACAGAAAATTTGGTCATCATTTCACTAAATGTTTCTCAAGGTGCAATGTATTTTGCTGCATATGTGGACTCCCGGAATTTCATTACGAGGAATGTCCATTCTGTGAGGCAAAAAACCAGAGAAGGGGAGATTAAAGGAGGTGGTTTCCCCAACCTCAGAAATTCCTCCAGATTTGAGTCGTAACCCTCAAATCATAAATGCATTTCAACAAATCGTTTCAGAATTCCAGGATACAGATTGTACCATTGAGAAACACGAAACTGATGATATAACAAATTACGTTGGTTATTTTCATCAAATTGAAACAGTTTTTGTTAATTTAAATAACGATGCAAGATTTTTTTTTGAAATTTAGTGTTTTAGGATTGCAGCTGCATGGATTATTGGATAGTGGGAGTAATGTGTCATTAGTTGGAGAACACTTTGGAAATTTAACCAACTTTTTACAAATTCAAGATCTGAACAAAAACGTTAAAATCTCAACTGCCAGTGGTGAACCAATGCAGATCAAAGGATTTGTTCACGTTCCATTTACAATCAAGCAAACCACTAGAATTTTACCTTGTTTAGTTGTGCCTGAACTTGGTGCTCGATGCATTCTAGGGATGGACTTTTTCAAATTATTTAATATTAAGCTTACCTTTGAAGATGTTGAAGTGTTTGATACGTTGGCTAACTATAATGTGGAATTAAACAATGAAATTCAGCCAGCCTCTCATCTCCTTGATGCAGAAGAGACTGAATTACTAGAATCCGTTAAAAGTACTTTCAAAATATCAGAGCACTCTAGAAGCTTGCAATGTCATGAAGCATAGCATTGAACTTACAGATAAAAATGCCATTCATTTGAATCCCCATCCATGGTCGCCCACAATTCAAAAGAAAGTCAATGAAGAAATAAATCGATTATTGGACTTAGACATAATTGAACCCTCAAACTCAAATTGGGCCTTGCAAGTTGTACCAGTTACCAAAGAAAATTGTGATATGAGGCTTTGTTTAGATGCTCGCAAGTTAAATGCTAAAACTGTTAGAGACGCATATCCTTTGGCAAGTTCCATGAGAATCTTGAACAACTTAGGCAAAAATCGCTACTTTTCGGTGCTGGACTTGAAAGAATCGTTTCTTCAGGTAAAGCTTGCCGAAGACTCCAAGAAATATACAAGCTTTAAAATAATTGGCAGGGGTCTCTTTCAATACAAAAGACTTCCCTTTGGTTTAATCAACAGCAGTGCTACCATGTCTCGTATTCTTGACAGAGTTTTGAAAGAAGGGCTCTACGAACCTTTCATATTTTCCTATCTTGATGATATTATAATTGCAACCAGAACATTCAAGGATCACATAAAATATCTAAAAAATGTCGCTGATTGCGTACGAGAAGCTAACCTCTCTGTGAATTTGGCTAAGTGTAAATTCTGCCTGAAAAGAGTAAAATATTTAGGTTTTATTCTTTCAGAGAACGGCTACCAGCCGAACCCTGAAAGAGTTACTGCGATCTCCAAGTTTGCTCGACCGCAAACTCCAAAGGAGATTTGCAGATTCTTAGGATGCGAATTTTAGCGGTATATCAGCCCCTATCTCTGACTTGTTAAAAGGCAAGCCCAAGAAGATTAGGTGGAATGATAAAGCAGAACAGGCATTTATCAAACTAAAAGAATGTTTGATCTCGGAGCCCAGACTGGGCAAAAGAATTTACTATTCAAACCGATGCCAGTGATGTGGCAATAGCTGGCATACTGACGCAGGAGTTGGATGGTAAAGAGCACATTATTGCCTATTTTTCACGGAAGCTGAGCTCTTGTGAAAAGAAGTATGGGCCCACCGACAAGGAAGGTTTAGCTGCACTCGAAGCAATCGAGCATTTCAGAAGTTATGTGGAGGGTGCACACTTTACACTGGTAACGGACTGCTCTGCAGTGACGTTCATCTGCAATTCGAAGTGGCGTCCTAGCTCACGATTGTCACGATGGTCAGTTAAATTACAAGAATTCGACATGACCATCAAGCATAGAAAGGGACGGGACAATGTAGTTTGCGATACCCTTAGTCGTGCTGTTTGTGCCGTCTTCGATGACTCGACTTCAAAATGGTACAATGAGTTGAAAAGTAAAGTGAGCAATACACCAGAAAAATACCAGAATTTTAAAATTGAAAATGGCGACTTGTACAAGTTTGTCACTTCCAGATCTTCTCTTGACATGGGCAGACTGGAATGGAAAGTGGTTGTGCCACCTGACAAGATGACACAACTAGTGGATGAGGAACATGCCAAACTAATGCATTTTGAAGCAGATAAAACCCTTGAGCGAATAAAATTAAAATATTATTGGCCTAAGATGAAATCTGATGTCAAAAGGATTTTATCTAAGTGTGGCATTTGTAAGCAATCTAAGCATTCGACGATTGCTACTGTTCCTCCAATGGGGGAGCAAAAGGATGCTACGCGTCCATTTCAAATGATTGCTATGGATTATATTAGCGGTTTTGTGCGTAGTAAGTCTGGAAATAGTGATCTGCTAGTTTGTCTGGATGTGTTCACTAAATATGTTCGTCTGTTCCCTGTTAAAAAGATTAGTGTTGAAAGTTTGACTCAGTTGATTAAGTGTGATTGGTTTTTGAAATTTGGGGCTCCACAAGTGGTAATTTCAGATAACGCTGTAACGTTTTTAGCTAATAAGTTTCAAGATTTGTTGTCTAAGTTTCATGTTCAACATTTTAAAAATAGCAGGAGACATTGTCAAAACAACCCTGTTGAGCGAGTGAACAGAGTCATTCTGGCGTGTATTCGAACATATTGCCAAAATGATCACCGTATTTGGGACTCTCGGATCCCTGAAATAGAATTCGCGATCTATAATACCAAACATTCATCGACGGGATTCACACCTTTTTTCCTGGTGCATGGCTATGAGTCGATAGTTGATGGAAGGGACCATCTCCAGGATAGGTACACTTCTGATCCATCATCAGATCAATTCATCCAACGCAGGAATGAAGTTATGGGCACCGTGTATGAAGAGGTAATTAAAAAAAATAAAAAACAGTTTGAAAAGTATAAAAAGAACTATGACAGCAAGCACAAAGGTCTGCCACCCACTTTTACCATTGGTCAAAAAGTTTACAAGAAGAATTTCAAAATTTCAAGTGCTGTAGATCACTATTCAGCCAAACTTGGCCCCGTTTATGTCCCTTGTAAAATTATAGCCAGAAGAGGAGCAACATCATATGAGCTAGAAGATGAGGAAGGAAGGAATTTAGGTGTGTTTGCGGCACAAGATTTGATTCCTGAATAGATTGTATGAGAATTAGTTCGAGAAGTATGTCTTACTGAGATTAGTATGTTAGTTCGTGTAATGTCCGAGAAATCTTGGATTGGGTTGTACAAATGAAAATCGCGTGCGTTTGAATAATTGAGAAACATTGGTAAAGGATGCTCGAGGAATTGGTGATCACCGAGAGTTTGCGTAGTTTAAGCATAACAAAATTCGTGTATGTGTAGAAGTTTGAATTGAAAGAATATTTGCGTAGGATAAACCGAGTGTTCGCGTAGCCTAAGCAAAGAAAGTTCGTATTTGAGAGTTTGAGTCAATAAGATATTTGCGTAAGCGTAAACGAGATTTCGCGTAGATTTAAGACAGTGTTTGAGGAATGTTAATTTGAGTTGATCTGTTATTTGCGTAAATGTTACTGAGAGTATATGCTTGAGTGAAACTCAACTAGACTGTATGTCCGTGTTTGAATTTGTTGTGTTATAATGTATTGATATGGAAAATGTGTGGATAGTTATGATCAATGAATGTTAGAGTTGCTTGCACGATTTGTATTGTTATTAATTTTTTTTGCCCAATGTTTGGAGCTCCTCAGCTGAGCGCCAGCACGACCTTCAGTTGTCTGCGCAAAACAAAATCAATTGAAATATTGCTGTGTGCATTTGAAACGCAAATATCAAATGCGGGAACACCAAACGCGGTAAGATTTTTCACAAGTAATGCGAAGTCAAAATTTGATTTTCTTTGCTAGGTTGGCGGTGAAATGGATCATGGTTGCTAAGTATCCTTTGCTTGCTTTGTGTTACCGCATTTGAAGCCCAGTTAGCCAAGGTTTGCACGTCAAACGCAAACAGCAATATAAACAAACTCTATGTAGACACAGCAGTTCATCGAGAGTCATCGTTGATCTGTTCTTGGACCAAGTAAGTCCCTGTTCTTAAAGTACATGTTGAGCTGAAATAGAGCTAGTAAAAATAAGCATTGATATCTGGTAAACAAACATCCTTTCACATATGAGAGTTGAAAATTTTGCTCGGACAAGAATGATCTTTGTGTTGGAATACAGATAACACTTGACGACACCTTACACTGCTTTACAAGGTCGACAAATGTCGAACACATGATTGGATTGCAAATGGTAAGAGAGAAACCACTGCTATATAGAGATGTTATCCCTATATTGCAGTCTGGTGTGAGGGTATTGTAACCTGCATACCCACTACTACCGTCCTCGCGTGTGGCTTTAAATGATTCCACAAAGTCTACCATATGAAATGGAAGTATAGATCCCTTACCATATGTAAAACACTACACTTACAACACACACAACAGAACACATCGTCTGGTCAGCAGCAATAGCTGACCACAGTTACAAAAGAGCCAATTCTCCATGCCTCTCCAAAAAAAAAATAGATCACAGATGGTGAGCACATAGAGACGATCGTTACGATCACATCTCAAAGAGAATCTGAAGATAGATACTCCGTAATCATAAACTACCCATAAAAACCTTATCAGTAACCCTCATCACAGGCCGATACACTCTCGCAGCATCCCATCTCTCGATTCGCCTCTCGTTATCGCCACCCACCGATGAGATGTGATACACCATCATGGTTTGAGCTGGGTCATTTAGTTGATGCAAAGTCAGTAGTCAGTTAAATGTTAAGCAGGCAACAAGTGAATTCAAGCTTTCGAACGCAGATAGCCTGACTGACGAAAGCTGTAAGTGGCAAGAAGAGAAGAAATTTAGATGTGCTCCACTTTCAAGTACCCACATAGTGGAATGAATCCGTTTGTGCGAGCGAGTAGAAAAATGGAGTAGTGTTACAAAGATTACGGAGATCGGTAAGATTAGGGTGAATCGTAATCCCTGAAATGTATCCCAATATCCTGCGAGTGACCTAAAGTGCCTATTAAAAATTGTTTTCATATAGGCCTTTCTGTTCACCCAAAAACCCATGGTGATGGTAGCCATACGGTGGCTCAGTGTTGCGACCCTAGATTCGGTACTAGCGTGGTCAGCGATGGAGATGCCGGCTTGGCGCCGGTGGTTAACCCCTGTCTGTCCGGGCAGACCCGTTTTGTGCAGCCGCCGAGGGATACACCATACACTGACGCCCACTCCACATTAGGATTAAGTATCATAACTAACAAGTAAGTAATAAATCTTTACTAATTATTATGTGAAATCTCTGCTTTGATTTCTCCATGGTGAGACCCGTATAGCTTTTTTTTTTCTTTTTGGTTCCACTATATCGAACCTGGTTTTTAGTTGGCAGAGTTGATATGTGGGAAATCAATTCCTCTGCAACTTCTTTCAACCGTTTTGTCTCCGTCTCATGCGGCCTTCTTATGGGGAAGTGACAAGGTCTTGAGCCTTTTTTTCAGAAACGTTGCTGTTGAGCCCTTTTTTGCCCGACCACGCAAACTAACACCGCTATCAGAAAGATTGGTGTTAGCTCTTCCTGATAGTGGTATTGGTGAGCTTGATCGAGTTGAATTGGGCTCAACAGCGTCTTGCAAAGCCAATGTTTACCAAAGTCGATGTGCCCTTTTTAAATGTTTGTCCAGAATTAGTCATTGGAGCTTTCTCATGAAATGTTCCAGATATTGACAACAGTTACGAAGAACCATATACGCTTGGCTAATTTGCAGATGATTTGGAAATAGCTCACGAGCGGAAATCTCACATTTGATCTATTGTAGTACAGTCATCTTTCCCTTACTCGCTATTGAAGGGACCATCGAGTTAGGGAGGTATCGAGTTACAGAACACAAAACCAGTGCAGCTGTGATCTGAGGGACCATCGAGTTAGCCATGAAAACCAACTTTTATTATGGTTCTCTAACTCGATATCGAGATACGGAATATCGAGTAAGGGAGAGTTAACTGTATAACTTATGATTGCTTCAACGCAATGACTGTTTTTAGTTACTGCGAGCTTATTTATGCGACTTCCCTGCAGACACAAGTAGAATAATCATTCGATGAAATTCACAGTTAAAATCGAGTCTTTGCTTATACGTAAACCATGTTACATAAAACGCATTTGTGTATTTTCCACGGAACAACACAACTGATGCAAACAAGTGAAACTTAATTTGAATTGAAAATGGCTGTCCTACTTCAGCACGCCTGGTCGCATCAGCAACAGAGCGTGAAAGGGTAGTGTAAAAATAAGTTACTTTACCTTCATACAGCCAATTTGATTTTCAAATGCTGAAAAACACACTAAAATGTGCATAACTATTTTGTTATTCGATGGATTTTAAAAATTTTAGAACTTCCCGAAAAAATCTTCTAGTTTACGGTACGGGATACTTGGGAATATGGTCCAAGTGGTTCCAGAGTTACTCCGGATTGGACCAAAATTGGACAAATCATTCAATCAACGGATATCTCAAGACCCAAATGTGCAAGAAGTTTGATGTATTGTGCAAAATTGTTCAGCAGATCAAGGCTATATGGCAGTAACAATTGTAATTGGACATTTATCCACTAGGTGGTGCTAGTAACTTTTTTTTTTTAATTTTCTATATCAAGTTCCTGATGAGCTAGAAGGTTGGCTGGAAGTTGTTCAGGAGATCAAGAGCTACCCGGTAGTAACAAACCTAATTGAAAATATATCCGCTAGGTGGCGCTAGTAACAAATTTCCAAATAATCTTCCATATTCAGAGACACTGATAAGCAAGAAGGTTTGTGTCTTCGGCAAAGTTGTTCAGCAGACCAAGGGCTATCTGATTGTAAATTTATCCGAGAGGTGATATTTGTAGCAAATTTAATTCGATCTTCAATATTTAAAGATCCTGAAACGCTCGAGTATTAGGTTTTTTAACAAAGTTGTTCAGCAGATCACATTGTATCACATTTTTCATAGAGATCTCCAAAAGCCTAGCAATTGCCAAAGGAACTTTGTTCTCCACGCCCATTTATTCAAAATATATATATATATATATATATATATATATATATATATATATATATATATATATATATATATATATATATATATATATATATATATATATATATATATATATATATATATATATATATATATATATATATATATATATATATATATATATATATATATATATACAGGGTGTTTGGTTCCATGTTTTTAATAATTGGAGGGTAGATAGGTCTCCATGAGATATGAAAAAGTGCCCATGGAACATAGGGTCGCAAATCACTGCTAAGTGAGTTATTCACGATTTTAAGATATTCAACTTGTTCATCTTTGGAACCACATATCTAATTAACTATGCGTCATACATTTAATCTCAGCGCATGAATCGAAAGCTTATGATCTAATCTATCTTAGTTTCTTGGACGTAATTTTTGTAGAAAATGATTCAAAGGCTCAAATTACGAAAAGTTTGCAAAAAGTGACGGAAAAATCAGCATTTTTCGACGTATTTTTATGAATTTTATTAAAATTATCGTAATTAATGTTAAAAAAATTCTTCTACAAAACATGCATTAACTTGTTAGCTACCAAAGTGTCTTGAGAGCAAAAGTGTATCTCTTGTAGATTCGTCACAATATCATGTTGAAAGTTGTGCTTCAAAGAGCAAAAAAATCAAAATAAATATCGGCTGATAACTCTATTCGTTCGTCCGTTCGTGTGTTGCCTCCGCGTGTGGATGAAGTGCTCGGAAACGACAGATGTCGGTCGTGCCGAAGCGAAGGGGAAATGAAATCGCTTCGCAACATGCGCCATTTCTTTCTTCTCTTCGCGGCGTTTGGTTTGCAAACAGACGCATAAATAGATTTAGTGCGGTCGCCGCACGACCACAGCAGTAGCGAAAGTGTGTTCATAAAGACTGATCCCTTTAAATTCCTCGCACTAGTAGCTGAGCTATGGTGCAGAGCAGATGGGGGGTGCGCTTGCGCGTGTAGCGAGGACTCAATTTATGCATTTCTCGCCTATGACGTGGAACTTTTGATGCATTTTGAAGGGTTTTAGGTCGTCTATTAATTACATAGAGGTGGACAAGTGAGAGTAGAATTCACGCCGTTGTAAAAGTACAACACTACCAAGTAAACCTCGCCCGTGATACACAGCACGAGCGAGGTGAATTCTTAGGTTCAATAAAGTAATTTAGGTATCGCACTAATGCTTAGCGTGAACTGTTGGAGCAGCAGGATGAAATATCTCACAAAATTAGTGACCGTCTATCCTACTACAGCTTGGTTTTCTGTATAAGGTTGCTTACAAATTATGTTCAATAGATCAATAATCTCTCAGTTAACTATTTTTATAAAATCAAATAATAGACCTACATGTAATATTTCATAGAATTTTCAGTGTCGTAACCAGAAAATTGCTCTGGGGAGACGAACGACGCAAAAAAGTGGATATTTTTACAAAAATTGGGATGGCTCAAGACGGTTCAACCACATCATTTTGTTTTTCTTTTATCCAGCAAAATAATAGAATAACTGCATAAAATTAAGAATTTCTTTTGAAGTTGAGACTTTGGCAGTTTAAAAGGTTCTATGTGCAGTCACAACAATTAAAAGTCACAATTTGTAGATCAGTACTTCTCTTAAAAAAAAAAGCCTGAAGCCTTGCAATGTTTGTAATATGAAATCAAATATTTTGAAAAAAAATCAAATAATTCATCAAATTCCAACATTTTTACTTCATTATTGAAATAATTTATGATAGATTGAACGAAAACGACACAATTTTATCAAGCAGGTTGATGAGGTTCTTGTACAAGAATAATAAAATATAAATAAACCTTTTGTTATGCTCTAAATCAAATAGTAATCAGATCAGTACCCAAATATTTGTAGTTCAAAATTTCATTTTTTTTCTCTCTCTCTCTCTCTCTGTTGAGTTACTGAGTTCTATTTTTTTTAAATTTGAATTAAAAACCAAGAGAAGTGTTAATTTTGAACCATAACATTTGAAATATTTGCAGTTTGCTCTAATAGATGGAAAATTAGAAATCAAATTGAATATAATTTAACAATTAAATGTATTGAAATGAACTTTAAACAGTCACAGTCACAATTAGAAATTGAAGCTCTTTCCAAACTTTAATCACGTTTTAATCATCAAGTTAACTGTAACTCTAGCGATGGCAAAATCATTTAAAATTTGACTCATGGAACATATTCAAGGCATAAATGTGTATGATTTAACACGAATTAAATTTAAAAAAATACCTGCTGGAAACCCACCAAAACCCGGAAATATGAGAATATGTCATTTTTCAAACAAAACTAGTTTCATGTTATTTAAAGCTCCCACAGCAATTTACGGATGCTAATGGTTGTCACTATGGCAAGCCTGTAAAATTTCGTGAAGGGAAATATCCTTCATCATTTTAGTAACAGAACCTCCGAAATGTCAAGAAGGCGAAAGTGTAAACACGACACGTAGCAAAACATTTTTTGGGATGAACAATATTTCATTAATAGTATCAAGAACTTTGGTGATCACTAAAGCCTCTCACTAATTTGAATTTCAAATCCAAATGTTTAATTTTAAAAATAAAATTCAATTCACATTTTCAAAACTGAATAAGCCAAACATGGTTTTAAGAGCGTTTTTCGTATTTCAAGTGGTTTCACACCAAAAACTTACTCCAAAATCCACTAAGGTGGAGAGGGAGGGAGGGTTGACCCTCAAACACACCCCCTCCCACTGATCACTTGTTTCTGTTTTGTAGACAATATGATCTTAATTTTCTTTCTGGCGTTATGTCCCAACTGAGACAGAGCCCTGCTCCTCAGCTTAGTGTACTTATGAGCACTTACATAGTTGTTAACTGAAAGGTTTTCTCAGCCAAAGTTGCTGTTTTGTATGTGTATATGGGCAGAGGCATATACGTTTTAAATATTTTATATGGGACTAAGTCCACGAGACCCCTCCCAGCTCTGAAATTCTTTGGAAATGAGCATGTAGCTTAAGGACAGCCAAAAAAGCACTGCAATATTAAATAAATGAAAAAAAAAAAACTCTAGTGGAATTAAATGGTATAGTACTAGATTCGGGTTTTCTTTTATTTATAGGTACCTATTCCACTAAACAGCTCGAAGATTTAATACACAATATTCTTAATTTTTCTCATGATCTCAATTAAATGCTTTTCACACAAAACAAAAGCATGATTACTGCATTCACATGAAAATATTAATTTAGAAAATATTCAAGATCTATCCTGCAATTTCCAAGTTGTTCCAATAATTTCTCCACAAATTCCTTCAGGAATTCTTTCAGTTAATGTTCTCAGGAGTTTCCCAGGGATACCTTCAGACTGAGACCACTTGAGGAATCCCAGGCTGGTTTTTGGGAGGGCCGATCCGACAACGAATCAGATATTACCATATACATCTTGCAAATGAACTTAGATAAATTCTTGGAGTATAACTAGCAGACTCACCATCTGTTTGGATTGGAGACGAGGTGTCAATGTCGTGTGTGAATTTAGATGGAAGTAAGGAGACGCACTTTGGAATTCATTGTTCAACATTGCACTCCAGGGTGATATTAGGAGACCAGCGAGCAAAGAAATGACACTATCATGACACGGTCACATCTTCTTCTTCTTCTTGACATTACGTCCTCACTGGGACAAAGCCTGATTCTCAGCTTAGTGTTCTTATGAGCACTACCACAGTAGTTAACTGAGAGCTTTCTTTGCCAAAGTTATCATTTTCGCATTCGTATATCGGGTAGCAGGTACGATGATACTTTATGCGCAGAGAAGTCAAGGAAATTTCCATTACGAAAAGATGCTGAACCAACCGGCAATCGAACCGAGACACCTTCAGCATGGCTTTACTTTGCAGCCGCGGACTCTAACCACTCGGCTAAGGAAGGCCTACGGTCACATATGGTCCTTGGTCTTGTGGACGATATCGGCCACATTTAAATCGATCGCAGGTCAGTGGAGGAGGTTTTCGAGGCTCTGAAGAATCTGAATATCTCCAAGAATTCGTTGAGGAATATCTGCAAAACATCTTTCAGCCATATTTTTAGGGATCACCCCTGATGCTCCTTCAAGAATTATTTTATGAATTTCTCCAGGATTTTACATCAAAGATTCCTCTAGGAACTCCTCTAAAATTTCTTCGGGGTTTCGCGGATTTCACCTAGCACTCCTTCTCTTAATTCCACTAGGGATTTGTTCAGAATTTCCTCCAAAGATTTTAACAGGAATTCTTCCAAAGATTCTATCAGGAATACCTCTTTGAATGCCTCCAGAAATATTTACATTTTTTTTCTTTATTAATGTGAATTTTAACACATATGGCTAGTTCTTCACTCATACAGAAAAATATTTAAAAGGATTTCTCGTAAAATACATCCAGAGCTCCCTCCAGGAATTCCTTAAATTACATTCCTTCAGCATTTTCTCCAGAAATACCACCAAGAATACCTCCAAGAGTTTCTCTAAGGATTCCTCTAAAAATACGTCCAAGGTTTCCTCCACGAACTACACAAGAAATAACTTTAAAATTCTACTAAGAATAGCTCCAGGGATTCTTTAGGATTAACTTCATGGTTTCTTCCAGGAATACCTTCAGGTAGAGGAATATTTTTCAGGATTCGTCCATAAATTACTGCTTAGATTCCGCTAGCAATAGCTTCTAAGATTCCTCCTGAAATTAGACCATGGGTTCCTCCTGATAAACTTCAGGATATTTTTATCAATTTCTCCGTCATTTGTATAGGAGCTGTCTAGTAACATCCTGTAACTCCTCCGGAGATTCCTGCAGAAATTCCTCCAGAAATACTTTCATTTTTTCCTCCAGGAATATCTCCAATGGTTTGTTAGGAAAACCGTCAGGGTTTTCTCTAGCAATCAATAACATATCCATTGGTTTTTTTCAAGAGTACCACTAGGTTTTTCTCTAGGAATACCTCCAAGGATTCCGTCAGTTATAAACCCATGAATCTCTACTGGAAAACGTTCAAAGATTTCTTCAGAAATATCCTACCTCCATGAATATCTCAAAAGATTGCTCCAAGTAAACTATGAAGATTTCTTTCAGGGAGTCTTTCTGGAATTCTGTTTAAACTTTTCTTCGGTGACTCCTGCAGGCATTCCTCTAAAGAGTTACTCCAAGAATTCCTTTAGGGTTTCATCCAACGATTTCCTTAGAAATCTCTCCAAGGATTCCATCCGGAGCTTCTCCATTGGTTTCTTCAGGAATTCTTCCAGAGTTTCTCCCTGTTTTTAAGAATAACGATTTGGATTTTCTCTTGGAACTTCAAAGAATCCTTCTTAGAATACAGGGGATAGGCAAAATGATTGAGATAGGCAAAATTTTTCCCAAATTCAAATGCTTATAACTTTATGAAAAATGGATGAAATTGGATGCATCTGGAAGCAGTCGACGGCAAATTTGGTTCAGTTTTAGGAACTTCCTTGGCCATGCATATTGGCCACTGGACACCGGAGATGTTCCGGATTTTCTGACGTCATGTCCAAATGTCATTTTTTCTGTCGCTTGTATTTTTGTGTGGTGTAAAGTTAGATAGATGTTTGCAATTTTCCTAGAAACTAGAACTAATAGGAAGTTGAATGCCACCGGACACATTAAGATTGGTTGGAAATCTTCAGAAATATGACCATTTCCGTAAAACTGGTTCCGGAAAGCATGGTCAGTCATGTTTGTATTTCCAATCATGTAAATATTATCCGGAGCTATATCCAAGCGGACACCAACCTTAAAAATGATGTTTCCTGCAGCGTATTCAGAACCATTAGATGCACAGACCACTCTATAGAACGTTCCAGGTGCCCTGGGGGAAGTAATCAATTAGGAACATATCCAGAACCATATCAATATGGGCATCAAACTTTATTATTTTCAAAGGTTATGCTTTCCGAAGCATTTCCAGCATCACCGGCTGCCATAACCACTTTATAGTAGGTTCCAGGTGCCCCGGGGGATGTGACCAATTCGGAACCTAACCTGCCTATTCCCTGTAATTTCAGGATATTTTTCATGATCTTTTCAAGAATTCTTATGGAGATTTCTACAGTGACCCCTTCAGGAATCAATCCATTCTTAAAAACAGGGAGAAACTCTGGAAGAATTCCTAGAGAAACCAATGAAGAAGCTCCGGACGGAATCATCGGAGAGATTCCTATGGAAATTGTTGGATGAAATCCTAAAGGAATTCTTGGAGGAACTTCTTAAAGCAGTGTTTCCCAAACTTTGTTAACTTTCGCCCCCTTTAGGCTAATATTTTTTGGAATCGCCACTTTAATTTATGAAACACACATGTATGCCAAAAAATGTCTTCGATTTGCATATCCCTCATGAGGGATTATGAGGGATATTGCAATATTGTCGGTTATCGGACAATGATTAAAAACGATTAACTGAACATACAGTCGACTATCCACATCTTGATATCTCACCCTATGTCGATGAATTCTTCGGTCCTTTTATTCTGCATATAATTATCCTCTCCATGTGTCGATATCTTCGTCGATCGATGTACTGCCCATAACTGCATATTTGTCACATTCAACATTTTTGAAAATTTCGAGTTTGTACCGGGGAGGGTTATCAAATGACAAATACTTTCGATCAACTTACCGAAATCTTTGAGATTGTTCTAGAAAATTAGAAAAAATGCATAGTTGTTTTGTCACATTGGCAATTGTAACCGCATAACAGTCACATTGAGATTATACATGAGCCTCATAATGTAGTAGCAACAAAATTTCTATCAGAATTATTTTTTGACTACTCTTCCTATATGCAACATGAGTTAGGGGGCCGTCCATAAATGACGTAGCATTTTTTCGCTAAATATTTACACCCCCTCCCCCCTCGTAGCATTTAGTCACAAATACTGATACCCCCCTTGGAAAATACGTAGCATATCAAGCATCCCCCCCCCCCTTTTCAAATTTTATATTTGTTTTCCTCAGCGATTGGGCTAAACCGAAAATTAGATCCAGAAATTCAAAAGTTTGATATGTTTAATTGATGTTAAGTACCGACTGAAAATCTGACAAATGATAGTTTAATATACTGTAGCGCTTAAAAATCACTTGGAAAACAGTTTAAACCAACTTATTTTCTGTTTAAGTTACATAATTTTGGTTCCCAGTTTTAATTTAATTTGATTAAATTTGGGTTAAATTTAATATGTAGTACTTTTGCTGTTGTTACAACCTAGAACAAGTATACAGCCGAAAATGTAGACAAAAAAGATTAAAAAATTTGTGCAGATTAATAAAACTAACAGCAAGGAGTGAGTGTTCAAAATAAGAGGAGTTTTTATTGGTTATTCCTGGTTAAGAAGCAGGTTTAAGTGAACATGATCAACAAAATTCCTTAATTTGGAATGGATCTCCGTCATTATTTTCTAAATTCAAATCCATTCAGCAAATAGTTACCAGATAGAGAAAAAGAAACAATTGCAATATTTGGAATGTTTCAAAAATCAGCTATTTTTAAACAATCATCTTTATTTATATTTCAACTAAACTTAATCATCGTCACCCATACTGAAATATTCTAACACAACTCATAATGACAAAATGAAATAATAAAAATGCTCGTTTGCTGAATTATCGAGTGATTTAGAAAACTTAATGATAGAAAAATTAACATCCCCGAGATAGTCACTAAAAAATTTTCAGTGACGACTTCCTTCGGAAGGGAAGTAAAGCCGTTGGTGAACTAGCCCAGGGCTAAAAATCTCGTTAATAAAGATAGAAAAAAAAACACATTGAAAATAACACTCGAATTTGATGTCCTCATTATCATCTAGGCTTTTCATCGAGAGCAATGATATATCGAAACAAATCGTTGAGTTGACTGAGTGGAAATCTCCTGCAACATTGAACGCACTGAATAAATATCTTGTTTTACTATAACAACGTTAATATTTGCCTTAATGAGCATATAATATTCTTTTGAGGAAATAGGTATTGAACTTCAACAGTTGATGCTTTATCTTGTTAACAAATGGAAAAACAATCCAAGTCGATAAAGCATTGATTTTTTCTTAGCTTATTGAACTTTAAATTTGTTTATTTATAAATAAAATAGTTTGGACTCGAATACAATATAATGTTTACATAAATATTTAAAGAGTCACAAAATCTGTTTGATTTCAGAAAAATTAAAAATGTCTTAGTTAATTTAATAATTCGATAAGAATGTTATAATCTTATTATATTACTGTTTTGAAGCTGAATCATAATTTTACAACTTTAGTTAAATAATTCAGACAAAGATGTTTGATAAAAAAAACCGCTTGTTATTTTTTAGCGTTACTCTTTTCACCGAAATTATTCAAAATGCTACGTCCGTAAGCTGGGACCCCTCCCTCCCCCTCGTCACCTATCGTCACAAAATCGTGAAGACCCCCCTCCCCCCAAAAATGCTACGTCACTTATGGACGACCCCTTGTACAAAATTTCAGCCTCAAATAAGCAATTATGGATTCATAGTGATTTTTTTGAAATTTTAGTTTCCTTCAATACTGCAATGAAATGCAAACTAGGTATATCATTTACTAAATGCCTACTTTTGTCGAATGTTACAAATATGCAGATATGGATAGTTTAGTCTTGTAGTTTTTTCATTCCTGATTTTCTTTCCGTACGTCGCTATGCCCATTATCAAAGGATACTAGTTCAAATTTTCGCGATTCAAAATAATATAGGTGCATAAGATGACGTCTGCTTGTTTATTATTTTGCTTATTTCCCTTCGTATTTCCACGCAATCAACGCATGCTTCGTAAACTGTTTAAGGTTAACGTCAACGAATTAACGAAACGACGTTAATCGTTGATTAACGCTAACAACTCTGTTTTGTACGCATATTTATCGATCTACAGCAAATTGTTAACGATTTTCTTCGAATACTTCGATAGGTAATCTCAGAATAACATATTATGAAAACAATATCTGAAAAATAGAATCCAGTTCATTACAGCAGTGTTGCCAATTTTGATGATTGTCAATGTACTTTGAATGGTCTTCTAAGAATGAAGCAATTGTGTTTCTATTGTGCTTTAAATGTGACATTGGGACTTAATAAGTAACTCTGTGAAGGCGTAAGTTATTTTTCATATTAATACTATATTAGCACTTCCGTCAGGGCGTACTTTTATCCAAAAAAATCTAATCATATCAGTTCCTTTCAAATTTAAAATATTTTTCTCTAAAAAATATAGGGGGAAAATGATTTTATGATATCTGTAAAATTGTTGCTCCAAAAATAATTCGATTTTCACCATCAGGCTTCTGATTGATGATTTTTCCTAAGAACAAGCCTTTTATGAAAATAAAAAATATAAATTGTCGAATTTTCAGCCAATTTGAGCAATCATTGGTTTTGATAACCTCCAAAAATCGACCGTTTTAATCGTTGTTCTATATTCGTGTGAAATTTAATTATTTTGGAGATTTTTTATTATCACAACATTGTAAAATACTAGTCGAACGATGTACAGAAACCCGATTGAAATTTCATTAATATATTTAAAAGTTACAGCATGCACAAAGTGTCCATTTTATAAAATGAACAGTCCTTAATTTCAAAGTTCCATACAAAAAAGTTCCTGGTATTCAATATTGAACATTGGGATAATTACTTAAAATTCTCAGATAAATGTTTTGAACTTTCAAAACATGTTATCTGTGTTCTCAATGATATCAGTGATTTATCTTTTCGATTCAGAGAAAATCTCAAATACCGATCATTCACATGATATGGAAAAAATGAATGCATATTACAAACTTTTTGTTTTTGACAATCATTCAGTGTTTTCTATCATAATTTTAAACGGAACATGCTTAGAGTTCTAAGCAGTCTAAGATAAAGGAAATCATGAAAATGGTTTAGTTTAGAAATGATACTCCTTCAGATGCATTAGTAATAGTTTCTTGTTGTATAGTTGTACTTGAGTGTGTTCTTCAAAGGTTATAAGTAACAATTTTCAACTGCTCCCATGTCAGCTTTTTCTAGATTTTCGCTCCCCAATTTATGTTTTACAAATTTTCACTTTAGGAATCACTGCTTTAGAGGATTCATCGGGTTATAACTGACGGAATCCTAGAGAAAACCCTAGTGGTACCCTTGAAAAAAAATCAATGGATATATTATTGATTGCTAGAGAAAACCCTGACGGTATTCCTAACAATTCATCAGAGATATTCCAGTTAGCAGTAATTTATGGACGAATCCTGAAAAATATTCCTCTACCTGAAGGTATTCCTGGAAGAAACCATGAAGTTAATCCTAAAGAATTCCTGGAGCTATTCTTAGTAGAATTTTAAAGTTATTTCTTGTGTAGATCGTGGAGGAAACCTTGGACGTATTTTTAGAGGAATCCTTAGAGAAACTCTTGGAGGTATTCTTGGTGGTATTTCTGGAGAAAATGCTGAAGGAATGTAATTTAAGGAATTCCTGGAGGGAGCTCTGGAAATATTTTACGAGAAATCCTTGTAAATATTTCTGGAGGCATTCAAAGAGGTATTCCTGATAGAATCTTTGGAAGAATTCCTGTTAAAATCTTTGGAAGAAATTCTGAACAAATCCCTAGTGGAATTCCTAAGAGAAGGAGTGCTAGGTGAAATCCGCGAAATCCCCGAAGAAATTTTAGAGTTCCTAGAGGAATCCTTTGATGTTTCTCATAGGAAATCCCTGAGAAAAAAAATTGTCAGAATTTACCAAACAATTTCTGGAGAAAACCCTGGAGAAATTCATAAAATAATTCTTGAAGGAGTATCAGGGGTAATCCCTAAAAATACAGTTTCTTCAGAGCCTCGAAAACCTCCTCCACTGACCTGCGATCGATTTAAATGAGGCCGATATCGTCCACAAGACCAAGGACCATATGTGACCGTAGGCCTTCCTTAGCCGAGTGGTTAGAGTCCACGGCTGCAAAGTAAAGCCATGCTGAAGGTGTCTCGGTTCGATTGCCGGTTGGTCCAGCATCTTTTCGTAATGGAAATTTCCTTGACTTCTCTGCGCATAAAGTATCATCGTACCTGCTACCCGATATACGAATGCGAAAATGATAACTTTGGCAAAGAAAGCTCTCAGTTAACTACTGTGGTAGTGCTCATAAGAACACTAAGCTGAGAATCAGGCTCTGTCCCAGTGAGGACGTAATGTCAAGAAGAAGAAGAAGATGTGACCGTGTCATGATAGTGTCATTTCTTTGCTCGCTGGTCTCCTAATATCACCCTGGAGTGCAATGTTGAACAATGAATTCCAAAGTGCGTCTCCTTACTTCCATCTAAATTCACACACGACATTGACACCTCGTCTCCAATCCAAACAGATGGTGAGTCTGCTAGTTATACTCCAAGAATTTATCTAAGTTCATTTGCAAGATGTATATGGTAATATCTGATTCGTTGTCGGATCGGCCCTCCCAAAAACTAGCCTGGGATTCCTCAAGTGGTCTCAGTCTGAAGGTATCCCTGGGAAACTCCTGAGAACATTAACTGAAAGAATTCCTGAAGGAATTTGTGGAGAAATTATTGGAACAACTTGGAAATTGCAGGATAGATCTTGAATATTTTCTAAATTAATATTTTCATGTGAATGCAGTAATCATGCTTTTGTTTTGTGTGAAAAGCATTTAATTGAGATCATGAGAAAAATTAAGAATATTGTGTATTAAATCTTCGAGCTGTTTAGTGGAATAGGTACCTATAAATAAAAGAAAACCCGAATCTAGTACTATACCATTTAATTCCACTAGAGTTTTTTTTTTTCATTTATTTAATATTGCAGTGCTTTTTTGGCTGTCCTTAAGCTACATGCTCATTTCCAAAGAATTTCAGAGCTGGGAGGGGTCTCGTGGACTTAGTCCCATATAAAATATTTAAAACGTATATGCCTCTGCCCATATACACATACAAAACAGCAACTTTGGCTGAGAAAACCTTTCAGTTAACAACTATGTAAGTGCTCATAAGTACACTAAGCTGAGGAGCAGGGCTCTGTCTCAGTTGGGACATAACGCCAGAAAGAAAATTAAGATCATATTGTCTACAAAACAGAAACAAGTGATCAGTGGGAGGGGGTGTGTTTGAGGGTCAACCCTCCCTCCCTCTCCACCTTAGTGGATTTTGGAGTAAGTTTTTGGTGTGAAACCACTTGAAATACGAAAAACGCTCTTAAAACCATGTTTGGCTTATTCAGTTTTGAAAATGTGAATTGAATTTTATTTTTAAAATTAAACATTTGGATTTGAAATTCAAATTAGTGAGAGGCTTTAGTGATCACCAAAGTTCTTGATACTATTAATGAAATATTGTTCATCCCAAAAAATGTTTTGCTACGTGTCGTGTTTACACTTTCGCCTTCTTGACATTTCGGAGGTTCTGTTACTAAAATGATGAAGGATATTTCCCTTCACGAAATTTTACAGGCTTGCCATAGTGACAACCATTAGCATCCGTAAATTGCTGTGGGAGCTTTAAATAACATGAAACTAGTTTTGTTTGAAAAATGACATATTCTCATATTTCCGGGTTTTGGTGGGTTTCCAGCAGGTATTTTTTTTAAATTTAATTCGTGTTAAATCATACACATTTATGCCTTGAATACGTTTCATGAGTCAAATTTTAAATGATTTTGCCATCGCTAGAGTTACAGTTAACTTGATGATTAAAACGTGATTAAAGTTTGGAAAGAGCTTCAATTTCTAATTGTGACTGTGACTGTTTTAAGTTCAATTCAATACATTTAATTGTTAAATTATATTCAATTTGATTTCTAATTTTCCATCTATTAGAGCAAACTGCAAATATTTCAAATGTTATCGTTCAAAATTAACACTTCTCTTGGTTTTTAATTCAAATTTAAAAAAAATAGAACTCAGTAACTCAACAGAGAGAGAGAGAGAGAAAAAAAATGAAATTTTGAACTACAAATATTTGGGTACTGATCTGATTACTATTTGATTTAAAGCATAACAAAAGGTTTATTTATATTTTATTATTCTTGTACAAGAACCTCATCAACCTGCTTGATAAAATTGTGTCGTTTTCGTTCAATCTATCATAAATTATTTCAATAATGAAGTAAAAATGTTGGAATTTGATGAATTATTTGATTTTTTTTTTTCAAAATATTTGATTTCATATTACAAACATTGCAAGACTTCAGGCTTTTTTTTAAGAGAAGTACTGATCTACAAATTGTGACTTTTAATTTTTGTGACTGCACATAGAACCTATTAAACTGCCAAAGTCTCAATTTCAAAAGAAATTCTTAATTTTATGCAGTTATTCTATTATTTTGCTGGATAAAAGAAAAACAAAATGATGTGGTTGAACCGTCTTGAGCCATCCCAATTTTTGTAAAAATATCCACTTTTTTGCGTCGTTCGTCTCCCCTGAGCAATTTTCTGGTTACGACACTGACAATTCTATGAAATATTACATGTAGGTCTATTATTTGATTTTATAAAAATAGTTAACTGAGAGATTATTGATCTATTGAACATAATTTGTAAGCAACCTTATACAGAAAACCAAGCTGTAGTAGGATAGACGGTCACTAATTTTGTGAGATATTTCATCCTGCTGCTCCAACAGTTCACGCTAAGCATTAGTGCGATACCTAAAGTACTTTATTGAACCTAAGAATTCACCTCGCTCGTGCTGTGTATCACGGGCGAGGTTTACTTGGTAGTGTTGTACTTTTACAACGGCGTGAATGGCACGTCATAAATTCTACTCTCACTTGTCCACCTCTATGTAATTAATAGACGACCTAAAACCCTTCAAAATGCATCAAAAGTTCCACGTCATAGGCGAGAAATGCATAAATTGAGTCCTCGCTACACGCGCAAGCGCACCCCCCATCTGCTCTGCACCGTAGCTCAGCTACTAGTGCGAGGAATTTAAAGGGATCAGTCTTTATGAACACACTTTCGCTACTGCTGTGGTCGTGCGGCGACCGCACTAAATCTATTTATGCGTCTGTTTGCAAACCAAACGCCGCGAAGAGAAGAAAGAAATGGCGCATGTTGCGAAGCGATTTCATTTCCCCTTCGCTTCGGCACGACCGACATCTGTCGTTTCCGAGCACTTCATCCACACGCGGAGGCATCAACACACGAACGGACGAACGAATAGAGTTATCAGCCGATATTTATTTTGATTTTTTTGCTCTTTGAAGCACAACTTTCAACATGATATTGTGACGAATCTACAAGAGATACACTTTTGCTCTCAAAGACACTTTGGTAGCTAACAAGTTAATGCATATTTTGTAGAAGAATTTTTTTAACATTAATTACGATAATTTTAATAAAATTCATAAAAATACGTCGAAAAATGCTGATTTTTCCGTCACTTTTTGCAAACTTTTCGTAATTTGAGCCTTTGAATCATTTTCTACAAAAATTACGTCCAAGAAACTAAGATAGATTAGATCATAAGCTTTCGATTCATGCGCTGAGATTAAATGTATGACGCATAGTTAATTAGATATGTGGTTCCAAAGATGAACAAGTTGAAAATCTTAAAATCGTGAATAACTCACTTAGCAGTGATTTGCGACCCTATGTTCCATGGGCACTTTTTCATATCTCATGGAGACCTATCTACCCTCCAATTATTAAAAACATGGAACCAAACACCCTGTATATATATATATATATATATATATATATATATATATATATATATATATATATATATATATATATATATATATATATATATATATATATATATATATATATATATATATATATATATATATATATATATATATATATATATATATATATATATATATATATATATATATATATATATATATATATATATATATATATATATATATATATATATATATATATATATATATATATATATATATATATATATATATATATATATATATATATATATATATATATATATATATATATATATATATATATATATATATATATATATATATATATATATATATATATATATATATATATATATATATATATATATATATATATATATATATATATATATATATATATATATATATATATATATATATATATATATATATATATATATATATATATATATATATATATATATATATATATATATATATATATATATATATATATATATATATATATATATATATACATATACATATATTTTTTTACAATTTTCTATTTTGATCAATAAAACTAGCTAGGTGCTTGATATTTTCTGTCAATTTAGCGAAATAATTGTTTTAAAGCACTTTTTGATCTATTGTCACAGATAAACAGAGGTAGAGTTGTGTTTGATCCTTGACGCTTGCTCCTGCGGGGGCCGGCGCACACTGGGGCAGAATTGAAAAAACGCGGAAACAACCTGTAGTTCTTTGGAATTAAGAGATAGACGTTTGGTGTCTTCAGCGAAAATGATTCTTTCAATGAGGACGATGTTTCGAGATAAAGTCATATTTTTTAGTGTTATTCGCATAAATGACTGAAATACCATTTCGGTCAAATGGCAGTTTAGGTGAATGGTTTCTTCGGCAAAGTTGATCATTATTTGATGCTCACATTGATGAATGGTAAGCTAATCCCAAGCCCCATTCACTAAATCCCTGTGCAACTTCGATTGTTCTGGTCAATCACGGAGTAGCAACTACGAATTGTACGGTCATTTATGCTCATGCTCATGCTCATGCTCAAAGTTGATCATTATTTGATGCTGAAAATAATTGCTGAAGACGTCAAATTTCCAAGGCCTACTATTTTTGAAATATAGACATTTATTTAAAAAATGTGCTAAAACCGAAATATTTGGGTTTGGTTTGCAATGTTTCAATTAAAATTCCATATATCGCCTATGACTATATCGTTAATTGACATAAAGCAGGTCTGGTGAAAATTTGATGGTGAAAATAAAATTTTGTTCGATTTTTTAAGTAACATTTTCAAAAAACAGGGATATTGCGTAAAGGCCATTCTTGCGATCGGGCAAGTTCGGGCAGGTTTTTTCATCGCCATCCACTTACGAAAGGTCAGAGCAATCATGTCTAATTTTTCCAAGGATATGATATTTAATATATTTTTTCTATGTGATCTGAAAGTATGCTAAGCTTATAAAAAGGTTCAAAATTATTTTACATAACGATGTAACAGTTTTACAATATAAACAAAAGTTCAACATAGTCATAAATATTCTTGTGGTTTATTGGTACCCAAATGCACTTAACTATTTGCTTTTTACATTGCTTGTATATTTGATATTCGCAAAAACGCCCTAGGCGCCAGACTCATTATGTCAAATCATTTCGGTCGAATGAAAATGTAGGTATATGATCCTTCGGCAAATTGGATCGTTTTTTAAAGCTAAAAAACAATTGCTAAAGATTTCAAATTTACAAAGCCTACTATTTTTAAAAAAACTGACAAACTATTGATGATTTTTGGTAAATTTGTTTTATACATAAGTTTAATATTTTTTCGGCTTAAATACCATTTATCGCCTATGATCATGTCATTCATTGGCAGAACTGGTAAGAAATTAATGGTAAAAACAAAATTTTTGTTTGATTGCTGCAAGAATAGACAATATCACTGTTAGTTTTATTGAATTTTCTTATTTTTTTTTTTGTTTTTACAATCTCTGCCTAATACCAATGAATGGCAAGATCATAGGCGATTTGGTATTTGAACTGAAAAAAAAACACAAAACTTATGTATATAATGGTCTTTAACACAATTTATCAATTTGTTTTCAGTTTTTAAGAAGAGCAGGCTTTGGAAATTTGTCATCATTAGCAATTGTTTTCAGCTTGAAATAACTTGATCGACTTTGCCGAAGGAATCATATACCTACATTTCCATTCGACCGAAATGGTTTGACATAATAAGTCTGGCGCTTTGGGCGTTTTTGCGAATAGCAAATATACAAGCAATGTAAAAAGCAAATAGTTAAGTGCATTTGGGTACCAATAAACCGCAAGAATATTCATGACTATGTTCATCTTTTGTTTATATTGTTAAACTATGTAAAATAATTTTGAACCTTTTTATAAGCTTAGCATACTTTCAGATCACATAGAAAAAATATATTAAATATCATATCCTTGGAAAAATTAGACATGAAAGCTCTGACCTTTCGTAAGTTGATGGCGATGAAAACACCTGCCCGAACTTGCCCGAATGGCCTATACGCAATATCCCTATTTTTTGAAAATTTTACTTGAAAAATACAACAAAATTTTATTTTTACCATCAAATTTTCACCAGACCTGCTTTATGTTAATTAACGACATAGTCATAGGCGATATATGGAATTTTAATTGAAAAATTGCAAGCAAAACTCAAATATTTCGGTTTTAGCACATTTTTTAAATAAATGTCTATATTTCAAAAATAGTAGGCCTTGGAAATATGACGTCTTCAGCAATTATTTTCAGCATCAAATAATGATCAACTTTGCCGAAGAAACCATCCACCTAAACTGCCATTTGACCGAAATGGCATTTCAGTCATTTATGCGAATAACACTAAAAAATATGACTTTATCTCGAAACATCGGCCTCATTGAAAGGATCATTTTCGCTAAAGACACCAAACGTCTATCTCTTAATTCCGAAGAACTACAGGTTGTTTCCGCGTTTTTTTCAATTCTGCCCCAGTGTGCGGCGATGAGGGCAGGATCAAACATGTCGCGCATCGGTCGAGTAAAGTGAAAAAGGGCCGCGTTCGATTAGTTCTTTTTGATCTTTCGACGTTGACGCTTGCTCCTGGGCAGTGCGTCAAGAAAGTCCGAGCAGTTGTTTTACCTCTCGGGTCGCGCGCCTATTTTCTCTGAGTGCTTTTATATAGCCGAGCAAACGAGTGAAGCTGAAAGTGGATTGTTGCTGCTCAAGGATGACGGATCAATTGGAGAGCTCGTTTCATGCTACTATTTCTAATCTATAAAATATGTATGACTGCACCTTAAATCGTTATAACGGTGAGACGTAAATATGATTTCTCAACAAACTATGAAAGGTTCGTCACTGTGAGTGTCGACATAAACTCTGCTTCATAAATTATTTATGTCTATTTTTTTTTCAAAACACCTTTTTCCTTTAATCTTTACTTTTGTAATTAAAAAAAACTTTGAATGGTTCGACACTACGAGTGTAGACTTGCGAAAGGTTCACTTTATTCAACAAACTTTGAAAGGTTCGTCACGTCAAGTGTCGGCATAAATTTTCTCTACATTGATATTGTTCATATTAAATGAAAATGTTATATTTACATATAAGCATGTTTATATCTCACCAATGATTATTTATCATGGTCTAATCGCTTATCAAAGTGAATCCTGTGACCCAACGATCCTCTCCATTAACAAACATCCCTCCCAGTAACCTTTGTGGAGATGCAGAGGCAAACACGGTCTCCAAATAGCAAAGGTTACACACTAACATTCCTTCCCCCAATCCAACCTGACTGCAAGGACGTAGCCGGCGCCGTTATTGACCATGTATAAATAGAGGCACTGAATTATGCACACTGAAGAAGATTATGGCCAATCCCAGCCGATCTTCTAATTGATTCTTTGTGCATTTTCACTGACTTCGGTCAATCACGGAATAGTAACCATTGATATGTGTAGTCAGTCTAAGCAAAGCTAAGCTAAGCTGGGAGAAATCATACATTGTGTGCGAGAACTGACTTTAATTATTTTGTACGAAGAAATTCGGCTCGTTTGCAGCTTTCCAGAAACACTCCCAGCTCGTCATTTCTAATCAAGTATCTTACCGAAAAACTGTGTTTTAACGCTTCCAATCAATACTGACTGAGAAATAAAAGACGAGGAATTTGATAGTTCCTGCTAATTTATTCAAGATGTTTCAGATAGTGCTGAAATGCATCAAACAAAATATATATCAAAAAATGGGAATAGATGACAAAACTGTTCACCCATTAAAGGTTTCTATGTCGTATGCTTGTAGTGAAGCGGTCAAAGAATTTCTAATGAGATAACAACGGTTGTGTAATTTGATAATAAAGAATGGAAAGCATGAACCAAAACATGTTTTTATTTTGTTTTACGTGACACACAAAACGCCGTAGGCAAAATGTGATTTCTGCTGAAATTGCCATTCGATGAATGTTATGTCTAAAATTGGGCAGATAACACATCTGCACAAAACGTTAAAATATGACAATTTTTATCATAAATGGTCATTTTTCATAAATCGATCTGGTGGATCCACTTAACGATTGTTTAGAACGTTGGTTTTTTGTACAAAAATGCTATGAACAAAAACATCTTTCACAGGGTTCGAACAAAAAGTGTAAACTTTAGTGAGATATAATGCACATAATTGAACTAAACATGAATGATATGCCATGTAATGTACATATAACACAAATTTATATGATTTCAAACTTAAAATAACATGACTTAGTGGCACAGCCGAGAAACATTCCTTACGAAAAGTTTCAATGACTGAGGACGGGAATCGAAACCACATCCTATGAAACGATGCAATTACTGCCTGACAATACTAACCGCACGGCCATGAAGCCCACAAACATTACATTCTAGGGTAGAGTAGGGTAGGTGTACCAGTTTTGGCCACCCTAAGGCAAAATATTGTTTATACATAAATCAAACGATCTTTGGTTACTGTCAATACATCAAACGAAAGCAATCAATCCATGCTCAGCAGGAAACATATAAAAAACTAATCAAAAACTTTGTTTTTGTATTGAAAATGGTGGTGGCGAATACTGGACCACTTGCACCAGTATTCGCCACGATTTTAATTTCGGTTCCTGAATTAGCCACTTACGTTGTTTTCTTATGGAGGGTGGCGAATCAGGAACACCATAGCGAAAAATAGGTGCAAAGTAGCAAAAATTTTAAGGAAAATGATTTTTTTCTATTATTTTCTGAGAAAATTTTGCGGTTTCCGAGAATGTTTCTGTATCATCTTAAAGCAATTTATCGAACACTAAACAATTGGTAACCATATATGTCGTAAAACGGTATATAATCTGGGGTGGCAAATAACTGGTACATGGCGAATACCGGTACACCTTCCCTATTTTGACTTTTCGAACAACGATTTTGTTTCTGGGACACCCTATTTTACATACAATCGCCAACCGAATCGTCGACCGAAGTCAGTAGCACAATGACGACGGCGTGGCGCTGCAACATTGAAAATGTGCGGGAAAACGACGAACATGCAAACAATCAGAGAGCAAAAACAAGCTGGCTTTCGGGTTTACCGGCATAACGATGAATGGAAGAAATAGCATTTCCTTCCTGGGTGGGCGGAAATTGAGGTGGGTCAGGTGAAGCAGTTAGAGGTTTTGCAATATTGACTGTGTAAGAAAGCTCCTCGCGGTGTAGATTTGTTGATTGTGTACATAACTACATTGTCAGACGAAACTGAATGGATTAGTTTTCATGGTTTGTATGAGCCGTACTGTGGCTTGTGATGGAAAGTCTGACAAGTCTGGAATTTTGAACTTCGTAGCTTGACATCATGATTACTAATTCCTGTCAGTAGTGATAAAAGGGGAGACTGAACGTGCACATCAATAGCTTTATTTATCTTGACATGTCTATGATATAAATTTCTCATTTCTACAATTTTGAATATTTATTCTCCAGGAATTTCTTCTGATTTTCTCCAGAAATTCTACCAACAGTTACCCTAGAAATTCCTACAGATTTGCTCCAGAAATTCCCCTGGAGATTCTTCCAACAATTCCAACAGGGATTTATCCTAGATTTGCTCAAGAAATTCACCTAGGGATATTAAAGATTACTTTATAAATTCATCCCAAGGTTTTTCGAAAATTTTTCTCGTGAATTATTCCTAAATTCCACTTATTAATTTTCTTTATAAGTACAATTTCAAACTTTACTTTTTTTATATCAACATATTCTGTATTACGCAACAATACTAGTCTCAATTGGTAAAATAAATTAAGCTATTATTATCATTTGAGAACTGCATACTGCATTTCATTTCTGTTCGGCACATAAACCACTGCGACCAATATTTGATCTAATTTCCCGGGATTCCCGTGTCCTTTGTTTAGTGCATGTCGTGTTACCTTATCACTATTGAGAAGTGATAAAGTATTCGGTTTTCTTAAAGTTGTAATTCCTAACTTGATCGCAGGAAAGGATTCTAATTGAAAGGTTCCGCTGTTTATACCCTTTGAAGAATGTGGTGGGTACACTCTCCACAGACACGCCGATTTATCAGTCAAAATAGGATCCCTTGATAAAGCCAAGAAATTACACCGATATTGTCCATGCATCAGAATCCTAGTCCTTACATCTTCAAACTAGAGAACTAAACACATAAAATATTAGAAAACAAATTTTTGTGTTCGACTCATTTTTTTCCTAGTCTCAAGACCATTCTCGGCAACTGGGAAAACCGAGATTTGTCACTTTCAACAAGGTTTAAAAATGTAACAAGGACTGAAAAATGTTCCTTTGATTACTATAATATTCTGTTCTCTTCGTTTGAAGCAGTCAGGACTAGGGTTCACTAGTAGATCTTTACCTCACTAGATTGGTTCAAAAAATCGTTTTTGCTCCACACCGCTCATTCGATTCTAGATCAAATTCTGAGTGTCCTCTGAGCTCATTTGGATGAAAACTGAGACTGCACAAGCCCTTTAAAGTTTATATGGGAATTACTATGAGAAAAGCAAGAAATTCATTCAATCGGTCATAGTGTTTGCCCATGTGCTCTTGGGGATTAGAGCTACGTTGATACTGTTAGATACATTCATCAGCTACAACTTTGCCGAAGATCGTTTTCAAATCAGACACCTCAGTAATTAGTTATTGATTTATATCCAGTCACAAATTCTTCAGCAGTGCTCATTTAACTGAACAGGCAACATTGCTGCACCTGGCGCGAAAGATAGCACGCACAAATCATGGCTACTATGTTTTACTGCATATATCCAGTGATGCCTGCAGAACAGCCCAATAATTATTGCCAAAGTTTTACAACTCATTCAAAAATCAATAGCTAATGACTGGGGCGTACGATTTGAAAACGGTCTTCGGCAAAGTTGTAGCTGATTATTGTATCTCACAGTATAAACATAGTTCTAGTCCTCAAAAGCACATGGACAAACACTATGACCGATTGAATGAATTGCTAGCTTTTCCCATAGTAATTCCCATATAGACTTCAAGGGGCTTGTGCAGTCTCAGTTTTTATCCAAATGAGCTTAAATTTTTGGAGAGCACTCAGGATTTGATCTAGAATCGAATGAGCGGTGTGGAGCAAAAACGATTTTTTGAATCACTCTATTACCCCACGAGTTTTGCATACAAAATGTTTTGCTATTACGAAAAATGTCGTTCTATTGAATTATTTCTAACAGCACAATCCTATTTCAAGAGTATTCACATGGCCTTCCATGCGATGTATAGACTCAGTAGTTTTCAATGAGGTAGGCTGTGACACAGCAGACTGATTTTAATTATGTCAGTCACAAATTTTCACGCTTCAATCGAGATTCTATTGATCTGATTTCAACGAGGGACCTAGACGCCGCATGCAATTTTCGACTTTTTTAAGATACAGTAAGGACCCGATTTTGTCAGCCCCTCGATGAATTTTAGGCTGACAAAATGGGGAACCTGACAAAATCGGGTCATTTCATTTTGTTCCTGTTTTTCAAATTTTGACGTGTTACATGGTTACATGGACTTTTAAGAGGGCACTGGGGCTCCCTTCTCCCTTATATTGGTCATATCGATTTTTTTCACTTTTAATAAAAGGCATTGCCATTGCCTCCTCTGGCTACGCCCGTGCGTGCATGACATCAAACATCATCATAAACTTTAATGTGAACGTGGTAAAACATGACGATTACAACTTTTTGACAAATTTAAAATAGGCTGACAAAATCGGGTCAAAAAGCTGACAAAATCGGGGGTAGACAAAATTGGGGGCAGACAAATTCGGGGGCTGACAAAATCGGGTCAGTACTGTATTCATCTTGTACAAAGCTGCCTGCACGAACCTTGAAGAAGCGTGAAGTTAGGTTCCAGATATTTTGGGGTTTACCCTACAGCAACCTTTACAAACACTGGGTGAGCTGCTTCTAAATCAGAATGGCTCTCTGATCTCCTTTTACTCGGATACCAATCGCCCAATTGTTGCAGAAGCATGCATGACCATGATCAAAAACGTGAGATACAGACGTATGAAAAGACGATAAATCTTCGAGCTGTATCGTATTTCTCATGTATACCTAAATGAGCTAGTGTGCCATGCGATATCCCATATCGCAGCTCACAGATTATGTGAGACACGAGATGCAGATACGTACAAAATATATCTTAGTGAGCGAGTCTCATGAGACATCTCGTGAGGCTCGTCGCATGCGCTTACTTGGAGTACTTTTTTGCAGTTATGTTTGCCTAGTACAACAGCTCCACGGAAGCATACGGCTTCGGTCTATGCCTATGCTTCTTTGGTGACCAGCAAAAGTTTTTCAATTCAAATGCTAGAATCTTAACCGCGTTGAACCGCGTCAGTGCTTACAGGCAGTTTAATCCATGATTTGATCCCTTTCCCTTGCTTTGGCAGCGAGTCTCAAATGCACTGTCACATTGAGATTTTCTCATGAGACGGCACATGAGCCAGTGCAGATGTGATCGTTTGAGCTAGTACATTGCTACATGAGATCTAAAAAAATGTGTCTCACCATAGCACGTGCTCAAGCGCGCGGTTATTTTTGTGCGCTCATGGCAAGCTGATCTCAAGCTCTTGATGTGAAGCGCGTATACATGATGTCTGCTGTTTAGTGGAATATGATGAGTATGGAGAGACGCCAAGTTGGTGACTCTCAAAACAGAACTGAAAAGTGCTACTTTTCAGCATTGTTTTTATAGTTAGGAAAAGTAGGCCGTTATGTTGTGCATTACCTTGATATAAAGTAGGCTTATATGCAACTTAATAGCAAAAAAATCAATCAACGTTTAAAATTAGAGCACATCCCATTCGGTGAAAAAATAAATATGGCCGCTCATCAAAACAACATCTCCGTCAATACAATCCAGTTTTTGTGCTCTGAGTTTATTACTTAGTTATTTGTTTTAAAATCCATATTAAGTGCGCATAAACAAGTAACATAATTGTCATCTCCAGGTAAGATTCTGTTAATTACGCAGTGCCGAACGATATCGTCGAATGATGTGCTCTTTGCAGATATCCGTCATACAACGCATTAGTCCGGTTCTCAATCACCATCAGCAAGCATCATTTGTTGGCCTCTGCGACTTTTTTTCACTCTTCTGGTACATGTAAGTGAATAAAGCTGAAATCCTATGCAGCCGGAACCACTGTGCACCGGCTGCGTCCGATGCAGGTCATTCTGGGAATGGGAGAGAAATGTTAACGGAAAATATTATAGAAGCCGGGGGGCCCTCTGCACTTCCACAAGAAAATACTGGAAATTTGAAAATAGTAAAGGATTCGTTAAATGATAATGAAAATTACTGCATTGCTCGTTATGACTGAATGACACATGATAAAAGTGATGAAACGATACAAAAACGTGTCCTTGAAGGTGTATTGAACAATAGTAGTTTACAGAACAAGTTGAGTGCTGTAAAAATCGAGTTCTGCAAAGAGTTACGTACAACATTTTTTGCAATTTCGTAGAAGACCACGCGTGGGTATCAAAAATGATATCGAGTGCATTCACCATTGTTATACAATTTATGAAAAATTGTTGCGTAATGATTCATTACGCAACTCAAAGCGTGGCGTAATGAATCATTACAACACTGGTTTCAGTTGCGTAATGACTATTCCCGCACTGCATACTTCAGTGCCGTTTTATGACAGATTGGCGTGATGAAAAACAGCCTACACAGATAAAAATATTTAAATTCCAATGTAGTGTAAACTAAGGCATAGAGTTAAAATAAATCAAATTCATCTATTTTTACGGCATTTCGTTTAGTATTCAACCGAAGTTGCTTGAATGTTACATGATCGTGTAATTTTAAAGTGCATTTGATTGAAAAATAAGCGATTAATCGTTGGCATTTCAGTTTATTTTGATGCTCCAGATATGTGCATGGAAATAAACTTAAATTTACAACATATTTTTAGCTGTGTATTACGATGAGAAATTGCAAAAAATATGTAATTTTACATGTTAAGGGATACGAAAACGATGGAAATATGGTTGACAGCTCCCGAATGAGAAACTATCGTATTCAAATTGAACACAAATAACTAAATAAATAAATAAAAGACTTAAAATCATAAAATTTGGGGGGAGGGAGATGTTAGAGGAAAGCAATCTGATTGGACGAAAGCACGAAGCTTATCACGCTGTACTTGACCACCTCCCCCTCCCTTGGGACGTGACATAATTTGTGCATGGCTCCAAATATGAAAAAAATAAAGAAGGAAATAGAAACTTTGAGCAAAATCAGCAACAACTCTCTTACACCCAAATTTTTATTTTAGATCTAATTATCATTTTTCGCTATCTAAAATCGGTCTAAGCGCGTTTTGGATAAAAACTCATTTTTTATTCATAAATTTATGAATTTTGGTTTTGATTTCTCTAATTTTTACTTTTGAACATCTTCATACTTCATAGAGGTTTCAATCTTCTGATTGTCGATTCTTGACAATAATAAAAATTTGAGTTTTTACAGTACTTCGAAAAACAAAACAGAATATTTTTTTCTTGAAGAAGGGAGACTTGCGGCTTCGGCACCATTTGACTATTATCGGCAACCAAATTTCAAACGCCAAATATACAGTATTTTTCTATCAAAACTCACCAATAAAAACATTCAGATGATTCTTTGTTCTGTCAGCTTCTCGCTGACGAGATTTCCGAGACGGAACAAACAATTTCGTCAGAGATGTCATCAATTCAAATGTACACGCCTCGAAATGCGATTGATTTGGAGCTGCCGAACAGATTCGCCTGCAGCTCTTATGGGAAAACTGCCGAAGAGAATGAGGCTGCCGACAATAGTCACAGTGACAAGATATATTCGCAGCGTTGTGAAAACGTTTCCAAAAATATTTAAACAAGTCTGTCGGTGTGAATCGATAGAGGATTGAGCAGCGCATAAGAGTAAACAGACAAACACGTAATTTGTCTGCTGATGTCCGAAAAAATTACAAAAGAAGCGCGGCATTGGCTTGAGCTGCCGAGAATACGTAAGTTTCCTATAATTCATTTTCCACAGGCACGATTGCACTTCATGCCTAGGGAAGTCGAGAAAATTTCCTTTAAGAAAAGATCCTCGACCATCCGGGAGTCGAACCAAGATGCCTTCAGTATGACTTTGCTAAGACTATGGAAGGCCCTAGTACGCTAAAGAAAACCTTAATATGACATCATATAACGGAGGCAAGGTTGAAAAATAACTGTGCGTTGTAGTGCAATCCCGAACTTTTTCACTGAAGCGCGAACCACTTGTTAAATAATTAGCTACCATGCGCCCCCATGCGTTCTATCACTTGAAGCAGTGACGCCTAAAGTGGGCGAAATGGATCTTTAAAAACATTTAAAAAATTTGATGAAAGTAGTCTCCGATTGAGGAGAGTAATCGACTACTCTACCACTCTAATTTGACAAAACGATTCTTTGCTGTCCATTTTATGGGCAACACAACTGTATCTGGGGGTGGCCAAGCCCCTTATTTACTCTTCTCCTACTGCAGAAGCCATCAGCATTTTTCCTCGCTTTTCTTCTACAATTTGGGGAAGCACGTGTTTGTCATAACCGAACTCGACCTTCAAATCGCTGCGCATACAATGCACTGGGACGGGTCGGGTTGTGTGCAACAGAAGTACAAGATGTATTCGGCATTAATCGGGGAAACCGGAACCGGTAGGATGTGGGAGGTGGGTGGCAGATAAGTTCAACTGGACCGACCATGATGGGAGACTAACTTCGTTTACTTGGCCAGCGCACACACCATCGCATGGAAAAATGCATCATTGCAGCAGACTACATGCAACATTGCAACGGAACGAACACACCAAAACAGAAATCCGAATGCAGAACCCGAACGGCAGCCTATTAAATGCACAAATAAAGAAATGCTCCAACGAAAATTAAAAACTGCTTAATTATAAAAGCTGTTTTTCCTTTACAATTTATGACATGTTCCACAAACAAATGAGATTAATAAAAGCATTTTTTCTAATGGTTACTGGTACAAAACAACGAATTTATTGACTTGAAATAGAAAATTGTACCATTGAATAATTTTAAAATACACAAATATTGTGACTAATAAAATACACAAAATTTACCAATAGACCAGAGTTGACTAGATCCTTTGCTTACCGGTCAACAAAGACTGTATGAATATTGTATAGATATGACAATAACATATGTAAGAAGAAGGTACACTAGTTTTGTAGTCAATGGAAATGTTGCGAATTGGTATTATATGTGGAGTATTTTCGATGTGTATAATGTAGTTTGTTGAAATTCATTGTGGATTTTGATTTTTTATGAATAAAAATTGTATTTATTATGGAGTTTTAAAACTATGACTACATTATATGTTTTATATAGACTATACTTTTATTTTTGCTGCGTATTTTAAAATTATTCAGTAATTCAATTTTTCTCTTTAAGTTACAAAATTTTTGGTTTTACCAGTACCACTGATGTTATTTATGGAGTAATTTCGTTTATTTATGGAACAAGTTATAAATTGTTATGATTTTTATTTTCTATGGAGCGTTTTTATTTTCTTATAGTCGCAAAACCCTTTTTGTCGAATCCGAACATATCCGATCCCAATCGTAAAGCTACTGATCCTGGCATGTAACGGGAGCAGGAAGCCCTTCACTACTAGCTGGCTGACTCTACGACGATGATGATGACGACGACTGCCGTTGATGATGACGGTTACATTGTAGAACACATGCTTGAACCACAAATACAACGCCAGAATCAACGTCTCGCAATACGATGAACATAGTAGGAGTGCATATGCAACCATAATGCACAGACTTAGTCTTCATTTGCGCTATGGCAAACCACACACATTATGTCACATTAGAGAATCATCTAATTAATAATAATCTAATTCAGAAAAAATGATAGCATTCGTCAGATTGGGTTGATAACAGTGTAAGTAGTGATAGACCAAAAGGATTTTTTTTGAAAAGGACACGTTGACGTGAAAGGATAAAACAAGAAAAAAATAACAACTACCGAAAAGCTAAACATTACATATAATTTGCAATTGGATTAGATGGACAAATTGATGTGAAGATTTGCGAAAAAGTTACACGTCTTCTCAGTGAGAATCGAACTCACGACTCCCCGATCTCTAGTTGGGACGCGTTACCACTACGCCATGGGAGGACTCATGAACGCAGAAGTTAACCTGAATTCGATTTCATTTCGATCGGGGAGTCGTGAGTTCGATTCTCACTGAGAAGACGTGTAACTTTTTCGCAAATCTTCACATCAATTTGTCCATCTAATCCAATTGCAAATTATATGTAATGTTTAGCTTTTCGGTAGTTGTTAAACTTCCACTCGGCTGGTTAGCCGTAAACCACGATTCATAACTAAAAACAAGTATGAAGAAAAAAATAGCCAACCAGTAGGGGAAAGTGGGGTATTTTTGACCATGTTTGTTTTCGGAACATATCTCGCATAGCTTAGGATCACGCCCTAAAAGCCAATGGTAATCGAGTGTGTAGCATATTCCTTCTGTACAAACGAATAAGTATACGTGTTATTTAACAATTCTGTGATGAAGAGAAAATTCTCCTCTATCTCCCAGTTGTGACAGTTTTTTTATTCTTTCATTTGCTTAGAAACAACGAACTACACACTATGTTACCATTGGCTTTCAAGGCGAGATCATAAGTTATGATGAGATGGGACGTCATGTTTGTTGAGAATGATGAAATCGACTTGCTTATTCAGGACGAAGTTGTGAACTCCTCACATCGCGTTAAAACTCTAAGCTGATGATTGGTTCATCTCTGCGTTACCAACGGTGTGATGAAGTTTTTTACAGTAGTTTTCAATGATTTTTTTTCCGAAATTTTTCCTTATTTTGAACATAGGCTATTCTTTCGAGTTCTACTGGTTTCGTTACTAATGGCAAAAATTTGGCTTATATTTCAATTGGGAATTATACCTTCTTCAAATCATCGGCAGTTATTTGAAGTTATACTGATGTACCGTAAATTCTGGTGAAATAGATCACCATGTCACACGATTTTATTTCTTCCCAATAGAGCACAGATATCAATGTAATCTGCATTTAATGAACTTTGTTTGTCGCAATCATTGTTCAATTGTATGCTGTGAAGTTTTTTGCGTAAAAGAATGTTTATTTCTATGAACATAATGTAAAATTTCAAAATCATGTATCGTGTAGTTTTAACACAAGAAGAATAATTTAGCAAGAATATTCAGATTCAGCGAGCTCAAATTTAGTATATAGATCCGTTTTGAAAACCAACAATAATCGCATTTACAAGTGATCAATTTCACCCCGAAATGGGATCCCTCGATTTTTATATTAGAGATGATTTTTAGTACTAAAATTAAACTTATCGTACTTGTTTTTCTGCATGCACAACATTATAGAAAATAGACAAGTAAAACTGTTAAAAATGATCAATTTCACCCGAAATTACGGGGACGATTATTTGCTTATGTTTTCATAGAAGATTTTTCCTTCTTTTGACAAAAGACTGTTCTCTCAAGAGAAAACTATTCCTTATTATTACAGTGGGATTCCGTTTTTGGCATGTTGTGTCTGTTGCTCTTATCATTTGAATAGCAAGTCAACTACACACCGACTACACTCCAGAGCACCATTTTCGTAGATATTCCCCCAAATCCCACCAACTACTAAGGGCTCTCGTGCGCGCCTATTTAGTTCGGGAAAATCATCGTACATGCGCAACGTTTCATGAGGCCATTAATGTCCATCTGAATCTCAACTGGAGAACAAACTTTTTTCTTAGGCATTCATAGGCCAGTAGGTGATACACTTAATAAAACCACTTTTCTTCAGACTCAAGAGCAACACAAAGCTTATGACCCACGCAGAGTTTCAATCATAAATTTCATCTCATCTTTTTACCACACTGTTCTTATTATTATGGAATTACATACATTGCGTATGTCAAAAAAAGTAATAGAAACAATTAAAGTAAAATGTCGTGTATAATATTTTTTACGAAATTTCATAAAATAAATTGCGTTATTCTATAAAGCTGCTGAAGTGTCAACATGTAACCTAAAAAGTGTGCATATTTCACTATTTTGTATTTAATTTTTGATAATTTCAATGTACCGTTTAATACTGCCACCATAACAAATGCGAACACAGTGCTGCAAGTTTTTAACCATGATAAAGTTATTTTTACTGTCCAAATGATGCCATGGTAAAATTTAATGCACAAAATATTCGAAATAAATACGAAATTAGTCTACACAAATCAAGTGGCGTTGTGTATTTAATTTAACTCTCTGATATAGTATTTTCAACCGCAACGCTGTTCTCAGTGTACGCTCCCAAGTAACCACAAGCATTATATCATTGCATTAATTTGATCGAAAGTCAACATTTTTTGTATTAATAATGTTATCATGCATTTATTCAATAACTGTCCAGCACTGATCCATTTGATTAACATTATAAATGCTTTGTAGCATTATTTTAATTCAGCATTATGCTCAACGTTTATAGTGAATATACAGTTATGCTGCCATACAAGATTACGTAACCTCATTAAACGCACTCGAATCTGTAATAAATAAGTAGGACGATCGAGCACGTTTGCACTCGCTTATTACGTTTTGTGAGATATGGAAAAAGAACAATTTTTATAATGAAATGACTTTCTTCCATCTCGAACACCGATTTCATGATTCATTGTATTGTACTTATTTAGAATTATGTTGTATTTTTATTTATGAGACTCTTTTATTTTTATGGAGCGAAAAGAAATGTCGATCAATTTCTCTTCCCTGAATGCGCTGGGGCATTGTTTTGTGGGTTAAGTTCTGTTATTTCCTCTACGAGAAAGAATGATGATCAAATTCTTCCTATTGATGTTTCATTTGGTGAGGAAAGGAAATCACTGTTGTTCAATCGCCGAACAGAATTCTTTCTATTCGTTATAACTGGGCGAACAGTAATGGTTAACACACACAGTGTCATCGTTTATAAGGAACTTTTAACCAACCTTATCACATCAGCAGCTTTAGCACAGGACACCAACGCGCCAGGCATCCAGCACACCATCATCCTACAGTATTGGACAAAACATTTGCAACATTTTCGATTTTCCATACAAAATGACCAACTTTGGTAAGCTAGATATCACTTATTTATCGTCCGATTTAAATAAAATTTTCACAGAACATCAGATATAACTTGAATTTTAACATATATTTTTGAGTGATTTTTCCAATCACGGGTTTATAAATTATAACGGTTTATCTAAAGTGTAATTTTCGACGAAAAATTCATAACTATTTATCTCAAAATCTGATAGCCCTGCACAAAAACTGTCTTCAGCAAACTTGTTCACCTCGTTAAAATCTACAACTTTGCTGAAGATACCATGAAGCTATTCCTTCAATATGTTTAGTTATGTCATTAATAAAAAATCATCAAAAAAATAACTTCAGTCAAATCGTTACTGCTTTTGAACTTGTGATTGGAAAAATTACTCAAAAATATATGTTAAAATTCAAGTTATGTCTGATGTTCTGCCAAAATTTCATTCAAATCGATCTATAAATAACTGAGATATAGCTTACCGAAGTTGTTCATTTTGTATGGAAAATCGAAAAAGTTGCAAATGTTTTGTCCAATACTCTATGTGTGGGTTCGAATTCTGATTCCAACAAAAAAAATATCATTGAGGTGGTAAAAAGACCATTGAAAAGTAGCCAATGGATTCATTGTTTTGTTTACTTTTAACGCAAGCCCTAAATATACATTATTTTAAACTAATATACATCATGAACCCTAAAAATACAACCATAAATGCTTTAGTAGGGCTTGTGCATTAAAACTGCTTAACCAAGTATTGCATTAATTTGGTTGTTATGGAACCCTTTCCCACTTTAATTATGTTTTATAAAGCTCTTGAAGATTTGTTACCTATGTGATAGGTCACAATCATGCATTTGACTTTTTTTTTTGTATTTTTCTTTTTTCATTTTGTTGTATATTTTATCCTGTAAATAATTATGCTTTAACTCTAGCTCAAATTTGAATATTCTAATATGTAAATATTATTCCTATAATCTTTATCCTAATATACCATTTACTCTTAATATAAAACATAAATAAAAACCCAAGTAACCACAAGCATTATAACATTGCACGTATTCTACTGCATATCAACACCATTGATGCAACATTGCTTTTATTCAACAAATTTCAAGAGCTGTCAAGCAATAAAGCATTAACCCTACATTGCAAATGTATCAATGCACTAACATCACTTTATAAATTGTACTGCTGCATTAATATTACTTTATAAGTTGCTTCATTGCTTTATCGTCCTTTTTGCATTAATTTAACTGTAAAAGTGCCCTTTTCCACTTTTAATCTACTTTAATGGTAGGCTTACGGCAATGCAGCTGCATTATATATGCAATTATATAATGCTCCATGGTTACTTGGGAATATGTAATGAATTTGTAAATATAAATAATTTAAATTTGAATTTGAAATCCTCCCAAACAAACCTCTGGTATCCCACCATCAAAATCCTTCCCAACCATATATGCACTGATGCATCATGGCGCCTAATAGGGATCATTCAAATATTACGTTACACAAAATTTGCCAATTTGCGACCCCCTCCCTCCCCCACGTAACAGCTTTTGTATGGAGAATTTAAAATTTTTGTATGGATCGTAACATCATGGAATACCCCCTCCCTCCCCCTATTGCGTTACGTAATATTTGAATGAACCCATACCAACTGTGCGAAGACAAATCCCTCCCGGGAAATGTTCCACTGATGATGTTTACTGCATCATCCTAAGGGATATAAAAAGGATATGCAAGCAAAGGAAAAGATCTTTTCGGTAACAAAATTCCGACAGTTTAAATCGTCCGTTATTTTTAACTTTCCAAACCCTTAGGTACAAAATTATAAGTGAATCGCGAGTGGAAGACATCTGTACCCCACCGCAGCTCAAAATCGGAAGTGATAGTGTCAAAGTGTCCTACTAGTGGTCCTGGTGAACTACTTGGGACGACCGAACCGGACGAAGCTTCTTTGGAGATATCCCAGAGACGTGAAGCCCCGTTGGTAACACGATCACCGTCAGCCAACGGCCGGTCATTTGGTATAGCCGTCGGCAAGGAAACCAGATCAATCGCCGCCTACCGTCCGAGCCAAAAATCCCTCCACAAACGATAAACCGCAGTTGACTTTTCAAAGTGCATTCCTTCCATAATTTCCTAAATCCTAATCCTAAATTAATAAATTTACATATACATTTGAAATTATTAGTGATTCAGTATAATTATTTCGAGCGCAACTCATTTTCCTCCTTCTTAAACTGTGTTAAAATTGAATTCGCGAAGCAAGTGTGGGTTGTGAGTCCGCCCTAGTAGTGATTCTCCCGGACCCTGAGAAGGCTTAAATGTAAATAATTCAGCAAATTTTGCCTTAATTATTAGTTTTTGAATTCAAGTTTTTTCTTAGTGTTAATTTCCTTAGTTTTCTAGTTTTTCTTTTCTTATTATTATTAGTCTTGAAATTTAAATGAATTAGTGTTTGTGGAAAAATAAAAGATTATGTCACTTTAAAACAAAATCTGATAGTACACTATAGAGCAAACATAAAGCATTCATACATAGCTTCGTGGTTACTTGGGTTGTCTCTCCAATACAACAAGGGAACCAACAACGGCGGAGGCCGTGGAATGTAGGCGACGGAGGGTGCCCCGATAGCGTCTACAGCGGGATGGTGATGGACAACAGATCGAGGCGGTAGTCTTGAATTGTTAGGGGTATAGCGGACGACGTGGCGAGGCGGCCGGCCTGAGTAGATGGGTGGCGAACGACGTGGGAAGGCGGTGTGCCTCAACTGACTCCCAGGATGAGCGATGGCGGGAATCCAGCAGTCGACCTATGGAGGTGACGGTCGCAGATGACGATGGCGGTTTAGCGAAGAGGCTTCGGGTAAAATGCCGTGTGCGAAGTAGGTTCCGTTGCTTTGCACTGAACAATGCGGGCCACGCAAAGCAGATGGATGCTGTTACTACGACGAACTGGAATAGCGGGCAAGGCTTCTTCTACTAGAGCCCAAGGAGCTACTAAAAATTGACCAGAACCAGAATGTCCACTTGACCAATCGGAGCTCGGTTGGACAAAGTCGTTTTTCTGGCGATTTGGGTTCTTTGCGGTTAATGGTTTAACACTAACCCTAATTTGTTTGCTAACAAAGTCCGAAAACCTCCATACTACCTCCTGTAACGGCCGTGGGATTCGAGAACTCCAAAAGAGGCCTTTTGAGCTCGCCCCGCTGACTGCCGTTGGTCTGACCAGCAGTCTGGGGTTTTGACCGGTTCCCCACCTGGGCTTCGGTGTCCAATGCTCGAGGGCTAAGAGAACCGTACCAGAAAAACGGTAACACTATACTTTGGACCCCCTGGGTCATTTTCTTGCAAATTTCCCAGCTTGAATCGAGAGACCAAATCAATTCGCATTCTATTTGGAAAGATAGGACTATTCCTCACTTGCATCAACCGTTTGTACATAGTGTTTATTTTATTTAACTATCTGAAATCAATTTAATTTAATCGGCAACCGATACAACACATTACATACAGAAATTGAAGCCGACAGAAATCAATCGATTGATTAGACCACAGACAAACAGACGTAACACTGATAAAATTTCCATCGACCAGTCATTTAACGATCATTTCAAATTCGATATGTTACAAATCTCACAACCAGAGGCGCGCGCATCGTTTTTCTTCGCGTTTGACGTTTCACACTACCAGCGGGGCCCAGATAGCCGTAGCGGTAAACGCGCAGCTATTCAGCATGACCATGCTGAGGGTCGTGGGTTCGAATCCCGCTGGTCGAGGATCTTTTCGTAAAGGAAATTTTCTCGATTCCCAGGGCATAGAGTATCTTCGTACATGCCATACGATATACACATGCAAAAATGGTCATTGGCATAGTAAGCTCTCAGTTAATAACTGTGGAAGTGCTCATAAGAACACTAAGCTGAGAAGCAGGCTTTGTCCCAGTTGGGACGTAACGCCAGAAAGAAGAAGAAGAAGTTTCACACTACCGCCACCTGCCGGTCTTGTTGCACGAAACACCTTTTCGTGCAACATGCACACCAGATGATGATGGTGTAAACTGGGCGATGGATTTTAAAGAAATTTGTTCCAAGTGTTACGTCTGTTTGTCTGTGATTAGACTATGGGCAAGCATACTATACAACCAGTGTCGTGGACCTTGTCTTCAAACGATAAAAAATGCCAGATGTCCAAAATATATACTTTGAGAGTCCAAAATATACTGGTGTGTCCAATATAATGAAAAACAGTGCTTCACAATCAAGGGGGTGGTCACTCTGCGCATTGTGCCTTGCGCAGCAATGGCACATTTCGGCGCACTGACTGGCACACCTTACCAAAGTAGGTTGCTATAAAAATTGCAGTGAACTGAAATTTCCGTCTCAGCTATCATTGCGTTTTCTGAGTTGTTTGTTATCTGTCGAAAACTTCAACTTCGGGTTCAAAACTAAGGGGTCTATTTTGTAAATCGAGCGGTTTCATGTGACTCATCTGTAGTCATTGTCGATCAAAGCAAGCATGCATATTTCAGATGTCACCCGTCGACTCCCATAGTAATCCAGTCACATAAAGTGACAACTGTCGATAAACTCGAGTGACAGAGCCGACTCGAGCGAACTTTTTGGTCGACAGTGACTCCAGTCGAATCGTTTTTGATCGACTCGACTTATAAAATAGGGCCCTAACCTTCTAACACTTTTAAATATAGTGGGTTTACAATTATATTTTTTTTTGTTTCAGAACGAACGAACCTAGAGTGGCACCATACCAGCAGGGCCCAAACGATCTGAAGATGATGGAATCGGCTGTGACTCATGTCCTATACAAAATTCACAATAAATAATTACAAGATACAAAAAAAAAAGCGTCAGTGTCACTTATAATGACGGGGAGATGGGTAAAACATGTAGGAGATCTTTGGACGTATGTCCCGAGGATTACAGTGATCTACACATGACATACGTCTTACTGCATTGTGCTTTCATCGTAATGTTCTCGCAAATCTTCGCATCCTTCTCCCTTCTACTACGATTCCGTACATAATCGTTAACGCTGCGTGCTGCAGTTTTTCATGGGGTGGTACTTTTCTAAATTAACGAGAATCCAAGTATATGTAAGACTTCAATAGGAAGATTTAGAAAATGGCCCAAACGAATTTCTGTCCCGTGTTGTCCTAGAATTCATGCGCACCATTTTCTAAACCTTCTTATTGAAGTATTTTTTACATTTATTTGACTTGGATTTTTCGTTAGTTTACCCTAAAATAATGTAAGTAAACTGTATCCCGGAAAACAATCGCAACATAAAAAAAAACCCTGACGGAAAAGTAATGCAAAATTTGAGAGGCAATCCAAAAAAAAATGAAATGTCAATGCTTGCTGAGAAAGTTTTTCCATAATTTCAGTTCATTGATTGTAGTATTATAGCACGTTTGGCACGCTTGGCACACTTTGGCGCACTGAAGGCACAACTGTGCCGAATGAAGTGCGTAAAGTGACCTTCCCCTTGTTCACAATTCAATTATTTTCGACGTTTTTTGGATCCTACATGACCGTATGAGAATTTTTATCTCGTAGGGGAAGTTTTCTCTACATTTTGCCGTGTTCTTTGACTTGGTTACGCTGTGCAATTAATTAATAGGGTCCTAAAATGTCGAATTAAATCTTGTTTTCATTTCATAACACGAAAGAGCATGTTACTGCAACTACTTTAGCATTTTTTCCCGCTCAAATAACGGATATGTCATATTAAACCTTTAATTTTGGAAATTTGATCCATAAATAAAGCGACCATATATGTCCCGCGAAACGCGGGACACCATGTCAGATATTGTTCCCAATCAAACATTATCCGTAATGGATGTGTGTTCTACAAACATTTCAGGTCGAAATCATGATCTTATTGCTCAGTTTAGTCAAACAATTCGATTTGACGCGTAATATCATGTTGAAAATTGCGTTGTCCCTTATCCATAAATCCGTCTTGTCATCTTATCCATAAATAAACCTTGACACTTGAGATCATGTTCTCTGAGCAGAATCTCAAATAGAGAAACTTTAAAGTAGATGGAGTACCGTGTACCTTTTAATTCCGCTCCTAAATGCTTATCTTTGACAGACGCGCGTATCTGTCAAAGATAAGCATTTAGGAGCGGAATTAAAAGGTACGCGGTACTAAATCTACTTTAAAGTTTCTCTATGTTTTTTGTGCTTAAAAAAAAGACAAGGACACCGTCTTCAGCCATTTAGCTGCACAGACTGTAACTTAACACTAGACAAAACTGAAATGAATGGCTTCGTAAATCGAACGACATTTAATCAATAGAATTTACAATGAGCAAATATTGTCAAAATTACTATAAAATCAGTTATAATGAACTTCATTATGTTATTTTCTTACAATAATAAGAATGTAAAATTGACGAACTTCAAAGTAGAAATTTCCATTCGTTTTTGTTTACGTTCCACCATTTTATCATTCATCTGTATTCCTAATATTTACAAGTGGAAGTGAAGAAAAATTGTTATGTTTCCGTCTTAATAGCATATGGAACCACTGTTATTTGTGAGAATGATAAGCGCTGAGCTAAGAGCATAGAAGATTATATTGGGTAAGTCAATATTTCACATAAATTACTGTTTTCTTCATCTGTTTGCTGCTGTTTGCCTCTTCAGGTCATCCTGGGAACAAGTTCGTGAAATACAACGTTTGTACGTAATATGGTTTTTAAGGCTCCAAGTTACCGGCGTCTTACAAGTGTAGCACGGATCCTAATACATAAAAATACCAGATGATGAAACTCCGTAAAATATGCGTATAATTATGTGTAATATTTATCAATGTTTGATCCTGTTGTTGAGCATAAAATAAATAAAAAAAATAGTTTTCAATGACACAGTATTGAAGATTTTTTTTTAAGTGATTGAACGCCATGAACTATGCAGCAGTTTCTTCAGCACAGTCCAAATAACAGAGTTTTCTTGTATATTTAACTAATGAACAGTAATATAGTATTCATTAGTGAAGCCAACAACCTCGACCAAATTCTGTCATAATAGTAAAAACTACAACACTTCTTCTTATGGTAATCATGAAATCACTTCGGTTGAAAATCGTTGGTGCGAGTCTGTCAATTGTAACCTCTATTGTAGTAATTTTCACTACAAAGCTGTTTTCAGTGAACGGACAAGCATGCTCCAGTGGCACAGCCGAGAAACATTTCTGACGAAAAGTTTCAATGGCTGAAGCGGGAATCGAACCCATACCCCATGACACGATGCGCTTAAATGCCTGACGACACTAACCGCACGGCCATGAGGCCCACTAAACAAACGAAAAACATAAAAAATAGGGTAAACCTGTGTTTTTGGCCTAAACTCAATTCGCTTAAGCAACATTTGTGTTAAGCATATTATATTATGTGACCACGTGGGAAATTTAGTAGATTGAGGAGTATTGGAAATCGAAATCTTCTCTTCTTTCGTACACTTCAAAAGAAAACATTATGATTTAATGAAAAGCAACGGAATTTCTCTGTTTTATGTTGGATTCATCGCATATTTTTGTTATGCACCGGCACGGTTTATGTTTGCAAGAGATGACGGTGTTGTCAGGTGGTAGGTGACTGATTTTTCTACCAATTGTTATGTGCGTGCTTTCGGAACATTTGCTGCATATTATAAAAACTTGCCATTTTGTAAAAAGTTTATCATCACAAGATCACTGATTTAATAAAATTTTAATGTTTTTGTGATCAATTCGCATTAAATGCTATGATTTTGCGGATAGCACTTCTGACATCACTGAGCTCAACGATCGCGATGATTTTGTACACATGGTAGACGCGTCCCGACGCATCGCACTGTGGAGCTTGTCATTATTTTGAGTGGTCCAAATTGCTAAACTCTTGGTATAATTTCATACTTCGTAGAGATGATTTCTGTAATTTGTAATAATCGCAAACAAATAACGTATGAGTTTAAAGTTTCCATGCTATGCCCAACCTTTCTAAGCTGAAAATTACACCAACAGAAAAAAATGTTGGACATTTTAGACTATAAACACAGGCATGTCTAAGTGTGCGGCGGCGTCGTCGATTTGCAGCAAGTGAAAATCACCGCCATCATAGTTTTCAGTGCTGCGGTTAATGAAACTATATAAATATTTGATTCCCGTTTGAAATGTGTTCCTTTAAGGAAAGTGTAGGAAAGATTTGTTTAGTGGAATTGTTGTGAACGCAATATGAAATTCAAAACACAAATGTTTGCTGCAGAATTACAATGAAAAAGGTAAACACTGTTTATTTACAAGTGTAGTTGTGTGAGGCAATGAAATGCGGCATGAGATCGGAGATTTTTTTGAAAATATAAATCTCATGTATATTGTCGCTAAATTGATAATGCTGTATCTGAAAATGTGCCTTAAATATTGAAATACCACCTGAAGCATTTTTCTTCGTACAAATTATCCATATAATCAGTGTACGTAAATTAGTTGTAAGTTGTGATTGTAACGAGTACCCAAGAAACATTTGCCTATTTTATAATCATTTATTAAGCAATTTTTCACAACTACATACTGAATAGTTGCTTTATTATATTACTTTGCAGCTGCTACGCACACATTGTTCAAGCAAATCTGGCGAAATTATTAAGCTTCTTATCATTTAGTGACTGTAATCATATATTGTAATGATGTTTATTCAGGTTTCACTTAGCTTAATAAGGATTGATGATTTAACAACGCTAGTTTAACAAACTACATTATTGCAGTTTAATTCAGCATCATGTTTAACAACATTTTAATTATTTCCAAGTGAAGCCTTTGTTCAGGCGTTGTTCACACAAATTTGGAGAAGTTATAAAGCGTGTCGTTGTATATTGACTTTATTCTACAACTTCAAAATCGCTTTATAAGCATTCATATCAGCTTTTATTCAACTGCCACAAAATTGATTGAAAACAAATAAATGACTAAAAATAGCTAACACTGTATACATCAAATGCAGTGTATACATTTACCATGAGTTAATAACCACCCCTTTAATAATTACCTGAATACTGGATTCAAACTCGAGACCTTTCCATCGTCAGCGGTATACCTTGCCATCTGCGCCATCCTTGAATTCATATATTAGCCTTCCAGTGCCCAATATAAACCTCTTGTAGCTGATTATTGATCATGCTTGAGCTTCTATTCAACAATGACTAATCAACACGTGCTATGCTGATCAACAACTGAATAAGCGCATTACTTCTGCTGCTGTTCAGTACTGATGCGAGGTGAACTCCGAGGGCTATTTATAGCGCACAGTGAGAAAATTTATTTCAATGCTGGGCAAAAATAAAGTTTATTCACAAAGTAAAAACAGTCTGTAATGATTAATCGAATTTCATAATAAGTTTTAACTTGTTTAAACTTGAATTGAATTGTTCATCCAACTATACTAAAATTCATTTATTAAATGTATAATATTTCTACTAGGTTAATAATTTTAATTAATTGTCACAGTTTTTCCATCTATTAAACATTATACAAATATAAAATATATTTCAATCAATAATCCTATGTCAGAAGACTGATTCAAATATTTTCTAAACATATTTGAATATTGTATTGAGAAAGCATCAGTTATTATTTTATCCAACATGTTTTTATATATTAGTAAGTTAGTGACGAATTTGCCAAGAGCGAAAAGCCACTCAAATAAAGATAAATAATAATAATATTAGTAAGTTGAACATTGCACTACATTAGGAATGCAACGCAATTTTTAGATATTTTGTCCATTTTTTTTAAAATTTGGCTATGGTGTGACCTATTTTGTAAGGCTTCTTTGTTGCTGAACAATGTGTTTAGTAATCGTTATTTTGGACTTCTTTGGATGACCTGCTCGGATGATATATCTATGTTGTATTAGGATTTTATAAAATACCTATTCAGCTTTTAATCATGTTCATGTTAAACATGGAAACAGCTGAAGTGCGAAGCAACCAATACGTTAGTTCGTCTCCTGTACATCTGTTTACACAATTATATTTGTTTGGTGGAATATTGGCTCTTTAATAGAAGGAAAAATGACTTGTTCAACTCATTAGTAAAACAATCTTGACAAGTCGGCAGAGATTCTTTGGAGGAGTTTAATAAGTGTTGATTCTACTATTATTCATTCCAATGAAAAATGTTGAACATTGACTTAAATTTGGATCTAAATACCATCTTCTCAGCTCTTTGTAGCGCATTTTTTCAACTGTCACCATTATTCAACAATAATTAACTATGTATACGTTTATTTGTGACACTGGACTGTAAGTTAGGTAACCACTTTCATGTAACTATTGTTAAATTATTATTTATACTTCGATTATCATTAAAAATGTTATGAATAGTAACTTTTTCCGATATCAATAACGTCGTAGATGATGATCACTACATTTGGAAAAAATACATTTTGATATTTTTAATCCAATGTGATTCGAACTTTACCCTCGTTGATCCATTTCGTCGCCATTACGTCCATTACGTTAATCCATCCATCGCATACACTTCTTGGATTTGATTTGAAAAACATTTGAAACATTTGAAAATAACATAAAAAGACATAATACGTTTTGCTTGAATAAGAGCATACTCATATACTGTTATTCACATTGTTTATAAGTTTTACTAATCATGCTGGACAACATTTTAAGTATTAGACACTGAAACTTTTGTACGATTTGTTGTTAATCAAATGTTCAATATTCTACTAAAATGATGTCTACAACCTATAGAAGCTTTTAATCAGTCAATTGTTAAACTTCTTATGTGTTGTAGAACAAAACCTACTATATTTGCATTTTCGGAGGTTTATTCAGCTCTTATTCAAAACACAAACTGCAAGTGGAATAACAGCTTTTTTATAAGCGGAAATTAATATTATTCAATTATTGATTCAACTTAAAATTTGTTCAGCAATGGTTGCTGCTATGCAGCTTGTATTAAGCACGTAAGTATCTTAAAAGCTACCAATTGTTCCTTGGGTAGAACCCCCACCGAGCAGGAGCACTCCCAAGTAACCATGGAGCATTATATCATTGCATATATAATGCAGCTGCATTGCCGTAAGCCTACCATTCAAATAGTTTAAAAGTGGAAAAGGGCACTTTTACAGTTAAATTAATGCAAGAAGGACGATGAAGCAATGAAGCAACTTATAAAGTAATATACTGCTTCGCGTTAGAAAACGGGTTAACCAACGTGCGAAGTTTGATTTTTGACCAACTTCGCCGCGTCGCAACTCGATTCTCAATAGTGCGCATAATGCACACGGTGACGGGCATAGATGCGCACTATAGCGAAGTGACTCGCGACGCGGCGAAGTTGGTCAAAAATCGAACACAGACAAACAGACGTCACACTCTCACCGATGTCCATCGACCACCTTTTAAACGGCCGATTCAAATATATGGTAGGCGGCCAATCCACCACCCGCAGCGCTCGCATCGCTTTTGTTCTCGTTTGACGTTTACACACTACCGCCATCTGTTGGTCCATCGGCCAAACACACCGATTTTAGCATTGGGCGTACATGTCCTCGTGACTATGATTTTTATCGCGATTTGTTCTAAGTGTTACGTCTGTTTGTCTGTGAATCGAACTTCGCACGTTGGTTCATCCATTTTTAGTCGCGAAGCAGTATATTAATGCACCAGTACAATTTATAAAGTGATGTTAGTGCATTGATACATTTGTAATGTAGGGTTAATACTTTATTGCTTGACAGCTCTTGAAATTTGTTGAATAAAAGCAATGTTGCATCAATGTTGTTGATATGCAGTAGAATACGTGCAATGTTATAATGCTTGTGGTTACTTGGGCTGTTTCTCGGTGGTGGGCAATAAATCAGTAAAAGTAGTTCAAGTCGTTCGTTATTCGTCTGCCCCTTCGGGACTTAAAATACACAACGTAGGGCCTGGTCAACCTTGGACGAAACAGTATACTTTCAATAGGTTTAGCTTACTTCTTAATTATGATTATCATTTTAATGTTATGAAATCAATTATAGCCTTATGAAATCAAGTTTTATGTTTTTTAATGTTGAAAATCTCAAAAAACTTGTATACATTAATTAAGCTCAGTTTCTTTCTTGTCATTTCAATAATAAAAAATTAATAAAAGCCTTATGAAATCAAGTTTTGAGTATTGTTTAATGCTTCATAAGGGGGATTTGATGAATTTCGATAATTAATTTGCCTGACTGTATGTGCAAATTTCTCGAGAAAACCTGTTTCGGTATTTCTAAGAATAAATTACAAGATGTCAGTTTATTTTTCAATTTAATATCAAGACGCAAGGTTGCATCAGATCACACCCCACACTGAGAACAGCGTTACGGTTGAAAATACTATATCAGAGGGTTAAATTAAATACACAACGCCACTTGATTTGTGCAGACTAAATTTGCATTTATTTAGAATATTTTGTGCATTCAATTTTACCATGGCACCATTTGTATAGTAAAAATAACTATATCATGGTTAAAAACTTGCAGCAGACCAGAATCGAACCGAGGATCTGGCGATTGTCAAGCGCGAACGCTAGCCGCTCGGCTATCGACGCGGTTGGATTGAGAGGGAACAAAACGCAAATAAAAAGCGTTCATGATAGCTCAATCGTGGTTGGAATAGTAAATTTAAAAACACGTTCATGGTTCTCATTACTGCAACGCTTGTTTCAGTGCAGCGTTCTGATATAGTAAGCCGTAATACTGTTTACGCCCTCTTTCTAGCACACGCTTGATTTTTCGTTTTTCGAATATTTTCCGTGCCGGCTCTTTGGTGTTATACAGCGTTACATTTAAGCGTAACGGCTGTTATGATGCGTTTCTCATTGACAGAGATGACGTTTCGCAACAGTGTCACTTTTCGAGTGCATCGCGCAGCGATTCGGAATTTGAAAACATTTCATCGTAGTCAATCTTGAACAAAAATTTTGAAAATTTTTAAATAGTTCAATTTAGTTCCACTTTTATTCACCCAACAATGTTTACACTGTGGTCACTGATAGAAGCATCGCTTCTCTGCCTGAATGCGGTTTGTATTTTGCACGAGGAACGGTTTCTAGCTAAATGTAAGTTCAAAGTGTCATCCATCTGGGAATTTGCTCAAAGTTTGTGAAATAAATATACCGACCACTAAATGTTCAAAAACTACTTTCAGTTGGATGGGGTGCGACTGCCCAGGTTCAAGGATTCGGCGAAGCGCCTACGGTGAAAGCTCAGGTTCTCAACTTAGTACGGTCGATTAGAACTGTTGCCAAAAGTAAGTAGCTGGTGTTTGATCTAATTCATGAATACTAACTTTTAAATCTATTCTTCTTTCAGTCCCGCTAATATTTCTCAACATTGTGGCAATAATATTTAAATTATTACTAGGATAATACAACCAGTTCACTCCAATTACCTAAAATATTTTTATTACGAATAAAATCACATTTCAACTACAATTATTTCTTAGCTTTCAATGCTTTGAACTTATTCTCTAATCGAATGGTGTAAGAATCGAGCTGATAGGCGGCCGCTTCTAGTTTGTTTACGGTCGATTCTATGTCCTCTACCCTCTGGAGAAGTGGTTTCTAAAATAGAGCAACTTCTCTTAGATTTGAACAACAATCTCGTTTAACCGAGACTCACCAGTTCCTCATATTTCCGTGACAGTTCGTTGTTCTTGACCGCAATCGATTCGGACATCTGTTTCATCTCCAGTACCTTTCCCATCATGGCTTTGTTCATGTTCTCGATGAGCCGGTAATCGTCCGCGGTAGTGCTTAGTTCGTGGCCAATGTACTCGCCGGTTTTCTGGAACATCTTCGTGGCCAACCTGGACAGATTCGGATCGTGGGCGTCAAATGGCTCGAAGCTGGATGTCGACGTGGAAAGCGTTGGTCCCCGCTTGGGTGAATCCGTAACACCACCGTAATCGTCTTCCATGGTGCACTAGCTGCGGTTTTAGGGTTTTGTTTGGGTGAAATTAGTTTTAATGCAAGAAAATATTGCAAAATCTAACGATTTTATTTACCTTTCTTCTGAGATCGATTGAGGATGTTTTTTTTTTTCACTTTGCTTGTTTGCATCTACATTATCGACTGAACAAGCGTATGCTAGAATAAGAGCGAAAAAAACATGTTCGATTCCTTATCTTTGATACTCTTTCCTCTGAATTAAAAGTTAGTAGTATTTTTGCATATACATTTCCATTACTGTTAACATTTTAAGATGAAACACTTTTATCAAATTTGCTTCTTGACACCTTTATTAATCCAGTTTACGTCATTTTTCTAGAAGAAGCTTCAGCTTATTAGAGATGTGAGTCGATTAATCATTATTTAATTAAGGTGATACTTTAAGCTAATCTTCACGTAAAACAACGCTAGACCTGGGAGGGAGAAACCAATACAAAATTTCTCTACGTCACAGTGAGCCACCTTGCTGTGAGAGTTTGCTGTCACGAACTGTCACTGTGAGCCCGGATCTTAAACAATGGACAAACATGATAAAAGCGCTTAATTAGCCTAAGCATATTTTTGCATTTTATCAAAAGTAGTAAAAATCGAATTAGAATCAATTCATGCACATTCAAAAGTAACGTCACGAGAGCACTGTTTATTCTAATTGAATGTAACGTATTGGAATGAGGCTCTTTTTACGGTTTTCATTAAAACTGAAAATTAAACGCATAGAAAACTGTGGCCCTTTTTCAATGTTTGTCCAGAAAGATCGAAGGTACACAACAAATGAAAATTAGCAATTTTAACTAAGCCTGCCTTGATTGCCATTGGCAAACTGGAGTTATCTTGCAATTGGGTCCTAAAATGTTTGATAAAATCTTGTTTTTATTCAACAACACGAAAGAGCATGTTACTTCAACTACTTTAGCATTTTTTCCCGCTCAAATAACGGCTATATCATGTTTAAACATTAATTTTAAAATTGGGTCCATAAATGAACCTTGACACTTGAGATCATGTTTGACGTTCGCTTAGTGGACAAAAACACCACAGGGGTTTTAGTTTTAACACTGGGGTTGTTCCTATCTGACATTTCGGAAGGGACACGGAAAACAAAATTCATCCAAAATTTGAGTTTAAGCCAAAGGGTGTGACAAAATCTAAAAAAAACAGAAAAAAATGTTTTTCGGACTTGAACCAACGGAAAACATTGAAAATTGAATAAACATGTGTTTTTGGCCTAAACTTGAGCGTTTGGCACTAAAATCGGGACAGGGCTTTAGGACCCTATTTGGAAAACAATTGTATGCAATTTCGTGCACGCTAACATCAAAGTACCCATTAATGAGTAAAAAAGTACCCATTTTCGAGAATAGTGGCTTAACTCATTAAAAGAGTAAAGTCGACTTACTCATTAAAGGGTATTCGCTTCGAACTTCAAATAATGGGTATTTTTCACTCTTGGTCTTCTCGATGAAAATACCCAAAAACCTCACTTTTTAATGAATTTTTCCACAGATTTAGGTTAGGGATTCGGAGAGAAAAAAAAGGAAATATGTAACAACACTATAAGAAGACTTTGTAAATAACATATAACACATTTATTATCCATATGTCAATCACGAATTACAAAATTTGTTTCCCACTGCGGGATTAATCAAAAGCCAATTGAAGATGTTGAAACACTCCAAAACATCCTCCTTGGAACCGGCCGGAAGATGACAACTTTGTCCATGGTAATGCCTGTAGCGGGCAGTACGACAGAGGAGAAGCTAGAATGTCTGCAAAATAGAAGCGATTTGTAAAAATCATCATTTCTGAAAGAAGCACCGATATTACTTACGTATTTGTACAGTAAAACAGTGTGTCTTCCACTATGCACAACGTGTTTTCATTAATTCTAAACGGCAAGCGAAACAAAATCTAAAAATGGCGATGTTGATGGTACCAAGCTACCATGTATACTATTTACCCATTATTTCTATGAGAGCAGATACTCTATAATGAGGCTAAAATACCCTTTTTAATGTCATTGTAAGATACCCTTTTTCTGACATTTCCATAGAGATTATAATAATGGGTACATGGTACCCATTTAAAGGGTACTTTTATGTTAGCGTGTGTGTAGTATCGGTGCCTCCCTCCCAGGTAGATACCATTAAATCAATCCTAAATGAGGTTTGAAGTGCAACAGCTCCCAAAGTTTATCGAAAATATTGCGGGCACCATCTTAGCATTCGAGCTCAATACTGAATGTTCGTGCGATACGCAAATGTCAAAATTAATTTAGGTACCTACGTGAATTTCAGGTCAGTGTGATAGGTAATTAGGTTAACCTCAGTAACAATCACCGAGTGTCCATTTGGTGGTTATGTATGCACTGAAAGAAGGTTGATGGTGGAAAATACTACAATCGGGGTTAGAATTGACAAACTCGCACCAACCGAAGTGATTTCATTATTGATATGAGAACAAGAATTGTATATTTTACCATTATGGCAAGGGGTTTTCAAGGTTGGTGCCTCTACTAATAAATCTACCATGGATCCGTTAAATATACTAGAAAAAACGGTTAATTTGATTGTGTTGCAGCATGTAATATAATTATCGTATTTAATGATAATTAAATTGTTTCTTTGCAAATATTAAAACAGAAAACAGTTTTATTTAACTTTTTGTATTTATATGACAAATTATTAAATAAACGTGATCATGCATTGCAGTTAATAGTAGGATGTAGAGTGCCTGTAAACAAGAGTGACGTCATGTTCCAGTTTTGACAGGTCTCCTGCTCGATTGGAACGCGGATTTGTATGGAAATGACAGTTCGCCGCTGTTCCAATTTTGACATTGACGCCACTCTTATCTAGATCCACTCTGTAGGATGTGAGTTCGTTCGATTAGGTATGTGAATACCTGGTTTACATTCCAGGTTTACATTACCACTTTTCGAAGTATGGTTAGCGTCTGTCGAGGAAGCGACGAATCCATCCACATCTGAAAAAATCACAATATTACTAAATCAGTGGCCATGTTTTTCTCTCAATATGCAAATCGATATTACCCATATTACCTTACCATTTTGCATATGTACATCTTTTCCATCAGCGAACATTGTGTTGATAATAACTGCTATCTGCTCTGCTACGATCAAAAAGCGAACTAAACTTTATTTTCTGTAAAAAAAATATCGCCAAATGTATTCTGAGCTGTGACTAATCGAATTGTTTTCATAATTCGTTCACATCAACAAACAAATGAGGATTGAAGCAATTCCTACGAAATGTTTACTTAGCAACAATCACTGTATATTCTTCCCAGTCTGCGCTAATTATTGAAATATTTTTTAATGTTTTTAAACACTTTTTAGCCAAGAAAACTTAGAAGCTGTTCCCGCGTTGCAACATTTACGATGAAGGACAAAATGGAGGGCAGTGTATAAATAAAAACGGATGAGAAAATGTATTTCGATGTCGGTAATTTTTACATTGTAAACATTGTCAAATTGAGAATTTCATTATCTTGTGAACAATGAAGATAGTTGACTGAGCCATAAATTGTCATAATCTGTTTTTTGTTTTCAAAGACTTTGTGTTGTTAAATTTACCATCAGGTATCAGGTATCAGAAGGCCGGCTCCAAAGGCACGTTCCCCACCAGTTGGGAGATTTGTGCCATCGCCATATTTGAGCCTATTTCGTCATCTACCCGATGGGAGAGGAAAGGGAAGGGAAAGATGGGAGGAAATAGGAGTGGGGTCCCTTGAAGAGGGAAGATCGCATAAGCGAAATGAGAGCATGTAGCTCCATACCACAATGGGTTCGAACAGCGCCCTAAAAAGGGCACTGCAAAACGCATGAGCGTAAAGAGAGCCTATAGCTCATTACCACAGCGGGTTAAGAATAACAGGATGTCCTGAAGATTCAGGCTTCTGTATTCAGTTTCACTTAATAAGTGTTTACCAAGTAATTGGAATCGCATTTGCGCAAAAACTGGACAGTTACATATCAGGTGATACGAAGTTCCATAATCGGAGTCACAACTATCACACACAAATGAGTCAGCACGCTGAATATTTGCCATGTGATAGTTGAGTCGGCAGTGGCCTGTCAACGCTCTGACCAAGAGACTGCAATTCTGCTTTGACAGATTTGTTAAATACTTCGCCACCTTTGAAGATGGCTCAGTAATGTACAACTTTGTTTGACGACACGACTCCAAACTATTCCAATATTGCTTGTGCTGAGTTGCCGCCCAAGAATTAATCTGAAGCTTCACCCAGCACTTCGAAATTGGAATAGCCGGCTCAGGGCCAATGAAGTCATGCGATGCTCCATCGCGAGCTAGCTCATCAGCCAATTCATTTCCAGCGATGGAAGAATGGCCAGGTACCCATACAAGATTTACAGAGTTGACTGAATTCAGTTCCTCAATTTGAGTTCGACATGCGATAACAAGCTTCGACCTTGAGTTGGCCGAAGCGAGAGCTTTTATAGCAGCCTGACTATCTGAACAGAAGTATATGACTTTACCCATTACGCGCTGTTGAAGTGCTGATTGCACTCCACACATAAGAGCAAATATTTCCGCCTGAAAAACGGTGCAGTTTCTACCAAGTGAGTAAAACTGATTCAGCCTTAGCTCACGAGAATATACTCCTGCACCAGCTTTATCTTCAAGAAGGGAGCCATCAGTGTAACATACTATATTGTTTGATATAATTCTTTCCAAATAGCCAGACGTCCACTCTTCCCGTGAAGGGAATTGTGTGATAAATGTCCTGTAAGGAAAGTGACAAGCAATTGTGAAATCACTTGGAGCAAGGACAATTTTGTCCCAATTCACCAAAAGTGGAAACAACGAAGTGTGTGTAGATCTACGATTCACCGGATTTTTCTCCAGTAGATCCAGTACCCATAAACGGTAAGAGCAAGAAAGTGCTTCTTGTTTAAGATATATGTGTAGTGGCGCAACGTCGAAAAGGGCCTCGAGCGCTGCTGTGGGAGTTGTAGAGAACGCACCAGACATCGCCATCAAGCACATCCTTTGGAGATGGCCCAATTTTGATTGGATTGTTCTCACTTCGCCCTTTTGCCACCACACAAGACATCCATATGCCAATATTGGTCGAACAACTGTTGTGTAAATCCATTTGATATATTTGGGTTTGAGGCCCCAAGTTTTACCAAAGGTTCGCCGGCATTGACCGAAGGCCATACAAGCTTTTTTGACTCTGAAATCAATGTGAGCTGTCCATAAAAGTTTGGAATCTAGAATGACTCCGACATACTTTACTTGATCAGTCACATTAATCTCAGTGCCAAAAAGACATAAAGGTCGAATTCCATCGCGGTTTCGTCTTTCCGTAAAAAGAACAATAGATGTTTTATTCGGGTTAACCGAAAGGCCATATTGGCGACACCAACTCTCGACTACCTGAAGAGCACTTTGCATCAGGTCGAATAGGGTGCTTATGCACATACTAACTATCAGAGCTAGATAGTCGTCGGCAAATCCATAAGTTGGAAAACCGCAATTATTGAGTTGCCTAAATAGCGTATCTGCTACGAGATTCCACAAAAGTGGTGACAAGACTCCCCCTTGGGGGCATCCGCAAACACTCAATTTTCGAATCGCTGCTTGACGCAATGTCGAGAAGAGATGTCGGTTTTTGAGCATTTGATGAATCCAATTGGTAATCATTGTAGGTAGCCCATGGTTTCGTGCGGCATCCAATATGGCATCGAAAGACACGTTATCAAAGGCACCCTCAATATCCAAGAAAACACCCAAGCACGATTGCTTCTGAGCGAATGCTTTCTCGATATCGTATACAACTTTGTGTAAAAGAGTCACAGTGGACTTTCCAGATTGGTAAGCATGTTGATTCACATGAAGAGGCATGTTTGCCAAATAAACATCACGGATGTGATGATCGATAATGCGTTCCAGACATTTCAGAAGAAAAGAGGTCAGACTGATTGGTCTAAAACTCTTCGCTTCCTCATACGACGCACGTCCTCCTTTTGGGATAAACTTTACAGTAATATCACGCCAGGATTTGGGAATGTACCCCAGCAGCAAAACTGCTTACAAGTAGCTTTTTCAAAACATGTTTGATAGACTCAAATCCCTTTTGGAGCAGAACAGGATAAATCCCATCCGCTCCTGGAGATTTGAAAGGAGCAAAACTATTAAGTGCCCATTGAATCGATTCAGTAGTTACGATACTGCGAGCCGAGCCCAGAGACTCGTAACTACATCAAAAGACATTTGGTTCATCCGTAGATGCTATGTCCACACATCCGGGGAAGTGTGTATTGAATAAACATTCTAAAACTTCTTCATCGGAAGAAGTAAAGTCACCATTAGGTAAGCGAATTTCGTTCACTTGGAAATCCTTAGACTTTGCAAGAATTTTGTTCAACCGACTGACTTCACTCAAACTGGAAACATTTGTACAAAGGTTTTTCCAGCCGGATCGTTCAGCAGAACGAAGAGCCTTCTTGTAAGCCTTGCGAGCCGACTTGAACGACTCTGATCCAGCTGAACGGCGTCTGTTCCAACTCCTTCTACATTGTTTCCTGAGTCTAGTCAGATCGGAATTCCACCATGGGGTCCCTCTTGTAGTCTTTACAGACCGCAGAGGACATGCTTCTTCAAAAACTTCCATAATGTAGGATGTTGTAGTATCAACGGCATCATCCAGATCACTTGGATTTTCAATGGATGGAGAATATCCATGAAATTTGGTCGCAACCAATTCAATATAGAGTTCCCAGTTTGTTGACCGGGGATTCCTAAAACGCAAAGTCTGCGCAGTTACATTTGAATGTTCAAAGAAGATGTAGCGATGATCAGATAATGATTCCTCATCTGATACATGCCAATTCGTCAACTCGTGACTGATTCTATTCGAGCAGAGCGTTATGTCTAACACTTCTTCTCTATTAGAAACCATGAAGGTTGGGCGATTGCCTATGTTAAGTAATCCAAGGTCTGTACTACTTAAGTATTCCATCAGACTGGAGCCTCTCAAATTGATATCCGAGCTGCCCCAGATGATGTGATGAGCATTGGCATCACTGCCCACAATCAGCGGAAGGCCTTTTGTTACGCAGTGTATGACAACTCGTTCGAAGTCATCCGTTGGGGATGGTTCATCATGTGGTAAATATACCGAACAATAGACGTATTTCCTGTTGAGGTCACCAACAGAAACATCGATTGTGACAGCACATACATCTCTGGTAGTTAACTCAGAAATGAGTGTAGCAACGATTGCTTTATTAACGAGCACGCATGCGCGGGGCATGGAGCGCGAGTTTGCCATTTCAAGTTTGCTAAAAGTAGCAAAAACTGGGTCCACAAGGTCACCTAGATAGAAGTTCCCTCTACGAAAGTAGGGTTCTTGAACTAGCGCCACTTGGGCTGCACCATTTTGCATGAGTCTGCAAAGATTGATCGTTGCTGTTCTTTTATGCTGAAGATTGATCTTAGCTAACCTAACCGTAGCCACTACCCAAACTAGGCAGGATTAAGCTTTTTGCAATCTCAGCACGAAAAAGACCAGCAACGAAAAAACCAGATCGGTATCTATTTAAAGTCGCCAAAGGCGAAAGAGCACAGAATACACTGTGTAAAACGCATAATGCGAATCCATATAGGTGATAATTTAAATTAAATGTCAACATATTCATAATCCCACCCTTATTAAGCCTCAGGATAGAGACTGAAGAAGGGCAGCCGATTATCTCGGAGAAACACAAGGTCACCTGCACCATTGCTCCGGGTAGCACAGGAAGGACTCAATACTGTGGAGGGCGCCCTGGTACCCCACAGGCTCCGTTAGCGGTTAGGTTTTATTTAGACCCCCCTAACCATTCATTCCTAGGCACGGTACGCATCACACCATAAATTAGGGGTCACCTGTGAGGTGGACTTTTACCACCGGAACAGGCAGTCCGTAGTGTTAATTCTTAGCCAGTTGAAACAACCGCTACCGACACTACGCGGCTATCTAGGCTGCTCGGGAAAAGGAGGTTAATATTGATGATCAACTCCTGACGTGCCCAAGCAGCCGCCGAAGATTTTCCATCAGCGAACATTGTGTTGATAATAACTGCTATCTGCTCTGCTACGATCAAAAAGCGAACTAAACTTTATTTTCTGTAAAAAAAATATCGCCAAATGTATTCTGAGCTGTGACTAATCGAATTGTTTTCATAATTCGTTCACATCAACAAACAAATGAGGATTGAAGCAATTCCTACGAAATGTTTACTTAGCAACAATCACTGTATATTCTTCCCAGTCTGCGCTAATTATTGAAATATTTTTTAATGTTTTTAAACACTTTTTAGCCAAGAAAACTTAGAAGCTGTTCCCGCGTTGCAACATTTACGATGAAGGACAAAATGGAGGGCAGTGTATAAATAAAAACGGATGAGAAAATGTATTTCGATGTCGGTAATTTTTACATTGTAAACATTGTCAAATTGAGAATTTCATTATCTTGTGAACAATGAAGATAGTTGACTGAGCCATAAATTGTCATAATCTGTTTTTTGTTTTCAAAGACTTTGTGTTGTTAAATTTACCATAATAGAATGACCTGAAAGATTGTTAAAATAATGAAATAATGATAATTTTAACTGATTTTATAGTGATTTCGACACCTTTTGTCCATTGTTCATTTGACTACTCGTTGGTCGTTCATTTTACGATTGAACTAATTTCAGTGTGGTTTAGTAATCACTACCTTAGTCAGGTGAAGCGGACTTAAAATGAATTTAGAATGGTCTACGTGATTTTTCACGTAGCAATGACGTTTGGATTATTTTGAGTGTAGCTCTTGTTGGAATAGAGGTAGTGACGCACCTCAGGTAGAAGAATCGTCGGTTGAGAAGCATGCGTCGTCGTACACGCAGCGAACTGGGCTATCGAATTTCATACATTTTGCCTTATGAAAAGTGGAACGATTATTGCAATACGAACGCTTTATGTATCGTTTTAGCATCACTCCACATCAAGGCGTCGATAGGCGCGTGGTGTACGCTCGGGCCTGACGATCGCAATGTTCTTGGTTCGATTCCAGGTTGCCGCGTAAACGTTTTTTGTTTTCAAATTCTGGTTTCATAAGGCAAATTTATTAATTTCAACCCGATTTCATATGGCGACCCAAGTAATCACGAAGCTATATATGAATACTTTATGTTTGCTCTATAGTATGCTATCAGATTTTGTTTTAAAGTGACATAACCTTTAAGAGCTTTATAAAGCATACACGCAGAGAATTAACAGCTATTCAAAATAATAAATATTTGTGTTGTTTTTTATAAACATTTTTAATTTATTGCAATTCAAAAATGCGTTGGAACAACAATATTTTTTATCAGAATAAATCAAAAAATTTGTTGGATTGAATAGGAGCAATTCTAACTAGAAATTTGTTGAAACAACAAAACAAAATCATTATATCAAATAAAAGTTTTATTTGTTTTAATTTCCCTCACTGTTGGTTCAATTAACCATGCGTGTAGCATGAAAACTGCCCCGCCATTTTGGTTCTCATTTGAAACGGTACGAAAGTGGAAATATTAATTCGGTGTGTTGTATTTAAGTGAAAAACGTGCAAAAACTGCTGTGTAAGGAGTTTAGGTCATCGTTTTTTCATTACTGTTTCAGAGTCGAAACTGTTTTTGGTAAGTTTCGGCCATTGTTTCTAAATTGTTGTTTCCACTAATGCATTCCAAATTATTGCAGTCGATTCCTACACGAGCTGATGATTGCATTCTTTCTTGTCGCAGAGCTGATAAAATTCATTCGTCAGTTGAACACATTATGGAGCAAGTTTCATAAACTTCTTACGTAAGAGAAAATAAAGTAGGCTATTCAGAACGATTATCGTTGTTTATTTTATAAAAAGAAAAAAAAAACAAAGATTTCGGGGGACTGAGATTAATAAAAATGAGTTTTTATTTCAAACAAAAACATTATCACACCAAAAAACAGTGCAATATTGTTCCAAAAACTATAGGTTTTATTTTAATGCAGAAAATTGTTGTTTCGAAAGAAAAGAAAGTCGAAACAAAATATATTTTTGTTGCCCCGCATTTAACCCAGCTGTCAAATTCAACAATAAATATTTTTGAACCAAATTACGAGTTGTTATTGAAACAATGAAAGGCAATTATAAGCCGGCAAATAATACAGATATATTTTTGTAATGATATAGAATATATTTAATATTAAAATTGTTTTCTCTGCGTGTAATTAAAGTGGGAAAGGGCCCCACAACAACCAAATTAATGCAATACTTGGTAAAGCAATTTTAATGCACAAGCCCTACTAAAGCATTTATGTTTGTATATTTAGGGTTCATGATGTATATTAGCTTAAAATAATGTATGTTTAGGGCTTGCGTTAAAAATAAACAAAACAATTAATCCATTGACTACTTTTCAATGGTTTTCTTTACCAGCTAATTTTCATAAGGTGTTCCTATGTTTATCGATAGTCCATTTGCCTGAGCACGGAGGAAAAACAGCCTAGTTTGAAACAACCAATTTTTTGGTTGAATTTCAAACTAGCAATTTAGTTGTTTTTAACCTAATATTTGTTGTTTCAAGCCAATGGTTTTGTTTGAAACAAACTTTTTTTATTGGCTGTTTTAAATTGAAATTTTTATGTTTTTTAACGAGTATTATGGTTGTTTTAAACTAAAGTTTCAGTCAATATTAACAAACAGCTGGTTTGTTTTAACTAAAAACTAGTTTGTTTATTTCTCTAGTAAATATTTAGTTTCAAATTGAAATAATAGGTTGATTTGAAGATAACATTATGTTGAAACAAACTAAGATTTTGGTTGGATTATAAACAACCAACAAATTAGATTGAAACAAACCAACTTCATGTGTTGTTCTTTTTATTGTTGGTTAGCTCACAGTTATCTTTAGAAACTCCGACATCTTGAAATATAGTTGAAGAACATTTAAGAATATGACAGGTTCCGGAGGTAATTTGATTTGTTATATATTGTTTTTTAATCCATATTCAGTCAATACTTTTATTTTCAAGCGTGCATCCAAATGAAGGCCATACAACATCCTTCGCAGAGCAGAGAAAAATACTATGGAGGTGCTTCATTTATTATTATTTCATTCCACAGCAACGGTAAGAGAGATTTTCTTTAACTTATTTGGATGCGCACATCAAGTGCTTTTCTAAAAATATATTTTTTTTTTCCAAGACAACCAAGACTCGGAATCGCTATTCTGAATTCTGAATTCCTTGAGGAATATTATCGACAGCATACAAAATTCGTTCAATCGTAGAAAGTCATTATAATGCGGATTTAATTTTTTTGTTATTCCAATTAAATTTAAACACACGATAGATTTGTTGCATCAGTTTTATTATTGAGAAAATGAAAAAAAAAACAGTATAGTACCATAATCAAACACAAACATCAGGTTAAATCAACCAGCAAAATTGTTTACTTTGAATTGATTCTTGGTTGTTTCAAACTGCTTTTCTTGGCTTGAAACAACCTAAATTTTTGGTTGTTCTCAGAACTGTCAAATTCAACAACAAATTTAAAGGTTGTTTCAAACCTAAGATAAGATCGGACACCTGGCTTCTTTTAGTTGTTCTTCTTTTCATCCATGAGCACGGTTAAATATAAAAATACTAAAACGCTTATAAACCATACTAAAACCACATTCGATCTATTCACCCCTTACAAGGCATATCCCTGCATTATTGCGTCATATAATAAAAGGCTTTTAATCGTTGCAATGCTTAAAACGATTAAATTCCCGCAGTGGCTTTCAAGCTTTTATTTACTTTCCTCCGGGTATTATAATAACAGAAAAAATCAAATAAAAATGAAACTAATCAATGGATTATTTTTATTTTACTAATTCTTTAAATAATTGTACATCACAAACTGAATTGAACAGAGATTAGTGCAGATAATCATTTCGGTCGGTACCAGATCAAGATCCTACTGCAGTTTGGTTCGCGTATGCCGGTAGTTGTTTGGCCGACGAGTTTTGTGTCGGTTTTTATTGCACCCGCTTCCATTGCTGCTCCGTCTCCCAAGTTAAGATTCACTCCAGAGAATTATCAGATTTCGTATGCCAGGTCCGGGTTCCTGGGCACTCCTGAGCTTTCTTGCGACCAACGATGAAACCAGGTCCGTCCAACTCGGGCTCAGATTTGGTACCACTTCTAGTACTGCATTTGGTCCCTCGGTAGTGCAAAAGGTACCCAAGTTTGACAGATCGCAGTACACTTTTCACGGCATTCTAGATTACCTTATGAGCCATAAAATTTTGGGCAACTGCAAGGGACATGGAGGTCTTTAATGTGTCTTTGATGAAACCCCTGCGATATTCTGTGATTAGTGAACAACACAGAGAAAGACAAATATCATGTAACTTACCATCACGTCCCCTTCATGCCTTCTCAGGAACATTCTTGTTGAAACAGCTTCTGCAGCCAGCTTCTTTTATGTCCATAGTCTCCATGCGGCATACGCCCTGCGTTTTTTCGAGGCTTTTGTACTTATCAAAGTGAATGAAACACCGACTCTTTGTTAATGAGGACTGACTTCAATATTTCGAACTTTCTGTTGATAAATTAAACTGAAACCCGCACTAGATCGCGTTTTTCGTGTTTGTTTAAACCGCATTGCAGTAATTTATGTCGGTTCGGGAGCCGGAAAATATCACTAAGTGCCAAGTGTAGCGTTAAGTGTCTCATATGCACGAGGAAAAATAAATCTCAAAAATACATTACAATGATTAAAATATATTGAGCTTGTGCATATTTTATATGATTTGTAAAATATAAAGATGATAAAATTCAATATGTATTAAACAATATTAAACAATAGTCTAAATAGAGTTTTCGTTTTTCTCCGTGAGCCCAGTTGTGAATTTTCCACCCTTGCGTGTTACGTAAAAACAGTGTTGCCATTTGTATGGAAGACGGTACACTATTTCACAAAAAAATATTCCTTATTATTATTTCTTTTTAATTGTATTGATTAGGTGAATTATAGTTGTATTCTTCTTCTTGGCATTACGTCCTCACTGGGACAGAGCCTGCTTCTCAGCTTAGCAAGGATGGAAAAAAATCAGCTCTAACGACAAACAACACGGTATTTGAACGGTCCAAGAGGGCCATCGCTCTTGCAGCAACATGATTCCAACACCTCACCACGCGCGCTAATCATAGATATATCGAGCATCCGATAAACTGTTTGTCGTAGGGGTTTGTTCACAAATTTCATAACGCTAAAAATGGACATTTTCGACACCCACCCACCCCCTCGTAACGCTTTTTGTATGAATATTTTACAAATTTTGTAAGAGCCGTAACAGCACGAGGACACCCACCCACCCCCTTCAGCGTTATGAAATTTGTGAATGGGCCCTAGGACAAAGGGTTTGTCGGATGTTGTAACAAGTTGCGATTAATGCGAATCAATTTAAAATTCACGGATAAACTTTCTCACATTCCATGCACGATTGACTTTAGGATCAAAATTGGTATGCTAGAAGTCATATTGCAGAGTGAAAGCGTGAAAATCTTCCAAAATTTATGAATTCGGTTTGCGAACAATTGATCGTTAGCACACTGGCCGAGCGATTTATTTTTCGCGGAGCGAAGTTTGTTATGATGGCTTGACGACTAAGGGTTTATCGTTGTTGCTATGATCGCACGATAAAGAACAACCACGATGCATCATTTGTTTTATCATGATCACTAGATTTCCATCCTTGCAGCTTAGTGTTCAATTAGCACTTCCACCAGTTATTAGCTGGGAGTTTTTATTGCCAAAGTGGCCATTTTCGCATACGTATATCGTATGGCTGGTGCTATAATAGTTTATGCCCAGGGAAAGGAAATTTCCATTGCGAAAAGATCCTGGACCGACCTGGAATCGAACCCAGACACCTTCAACATGGCTTTGCTGTGTAGCCGCGGACACTAAAATTTGTTTTTTCAATTTGTTCTTCAATTCGAATAATTTCAATCGATTCAGTTATTCATATATTTACTTTATACATATTTAAAGGGCCTTCCTTAGCCAAGTGGTTAGAGTCCACGGCTACAAAACAAAGCCATGCTGAAGGGTTCTGGGTTCGATTCCCGGTCGGTCCAGGATCTTTTTGTAATCGAAATTTTTTTGACTTCCCTGAGCATAGAGTATCATCTTATCTGTCACACGATATACGAATGCGAAAATGGCAACTTTGGCATAGAAAGCTCATAATTAATAACTCTGGAAGTGTTCAGTGAACACTAAGCTGTGAAGTAGGCTCTGTCCTAGTGAGGACGTAATGCCAAAAAGAAGAAGAAAAAGGCATATCTATCAAAGGCAAAAGCTCTGTCACTTCGCCTTGTGCCGTCTTCTCCTGGAAATGTTACTATTACTTGTAGTTTTGCAACATACAGTTTCAAATTTTTTATTCATTCCGATCTGATTTCGTTTCATTTTTTTGTTAGGTTTACATCAGTCGGCTACGAACTTTTATGCATAACCGCAAAAAAATAAAGACCCAATATAGCAATCCGACAACACGGGCACAACCAAAACAAACGCATCCGATGGTAACTTTCCACACGCAGCTACACACTCGCAGACATCAAATTCAACCAATCAGCGACTGGATCACAAACTGGATTCAATTTTATTCCCAGTTGTAATATCTTTATCTTAGTTTCAAACTAAAGATTTGTTGAAATTATCTGGAAAACCGAAAAACAAACAACCTGGAATTCTAGTTAGTTGCATGTTGTTGATTTAAACCAGAATTTTGTTTGTGCATATTTCAACCTATAAATTTGTTTGAAATTAACTAAAAATTGGTTGTTTTTACTAATTATTTTTCTCCGTGAGTGTAGGTAAAAGTGTGGAAGATTTGTTGTGAGATATAATATTTGTGTAGGATGTTGAATTGTAAAAATAGATACCTGGTTTGAATAAAGAGTGTAACCCCCTAGGCTATGCTCAGTGGAAGGGGATCTACAGGGTCGGAAGAAGGGGAATCGGTACACACTCACTCAAACGTCACTCGAAGAATCCATCTCCAACGGGAACTGAAACTAAGAGCACATCCACTGACGTAATTAGGGTTGGGTAAACTCACTAACAACTACTTATGATTGTATGCAAGCTCAAAGGCCACACTACAAATAATATTCCAATCAGAACAAGAAGGGAGGGAGGCATGAAGATCCCTTTGTGGACCCGGAATGGAACAGAGAGAAAAATGGAACAATAGTGAGACTTTAAACACACTGAAATGACTTAAACGATCAAATTCACATGCACAGAATTGTATTAAGCTAATTTTACAATAATCAACGTTTTCATTTAAGCTTAAGTCTAAATTGTGACGTCACATTTGCTACTTGCGGTTAGGTCTAGCTTTGGCTTGGTGTTGTTGCGTGGTCTTTCCTTGTATACCCAGACCATGGGTTGCTGTACTGGGTGCCTAGCTGAACAGCTAGGGTAACATCGGCGAATATTGCCCTCCGGGGTTGGTGGTAAAGCATCAGCCACGGATCGTGCGCAGTATAGCCGGAAACTGCTAGATCTTGGCTTTAGGATGACAGCTTGGCCGGATATGGTTTAGAACCGTTGAACAATTCCGGCAATTGGAAGATCCAAAATGGCGCCTTCCTAGCGCGGTTTTGGCTTGCCCGCTTTGCAAGCTCGATCCTTTTGTTCAGTATTGTCCTGTTCCGTCCTTTGTCCGAGCGCGATGGCGGCGCAGACAATGGGTTGTCCAAAATACAAAAGAAAAAGGCCCTTTTTCTCTGCGATCGTATCGTAAATTGATAGTAACACTTTTAGTATAGGCGATTATGTGTCACACTACCCACTTGTACATAGTTTTTTTAACCACTACTAACAATACTAATAATGATTTTTGATTTCTTTTGGACACTAGACCTTGAGCTATTAACACGTCGCGCACTTGCTGCTCTCTAGCGTGTTCGGAACGGACTCAATTTTGTAGTGCTAGCATGCCGAGCATCTACCGTTTCTTCAAATTCATAAGAATCCGAACAAACCCGAGTTTGTCGGATATTTTTCATAATCTGCCTTATGAGTTACGCCACTCCTTGCCTTGCCTATGGATAGTGCTAAGGAACTCGGGGCTGAGTGCACGCCGATGTTCAAACCGCTGTGAACAAATCTCTCGAGGCGAGAGTGTGTGATACCGCAGGGAGATATTGGAAGTGGGAGAGTGAGAGATGAGCCCTTTCCCGTGAGCATAACATTAAGGTAAACAAAATCATTTCTTGTGATGGAGTCACAAGCCCAAATTTGGAACCATCGGTTCCAAGAGAGTTGCAGCTGCTGGTTGAGGCATCAGTCAGTTAGCTGCCCAGTTGAAGGAGACATCTACTGTATTGTATTTCTTTATGATTTGCAATCGGATGTGGACGGGCTAGCCTCCCTAGGATTTGCGTGGTCTTAGCGGACTAGCTCTTCAAGGGTTTATTCAAAAATTTCATAACGCCAAAAATGGCCATTTTGCACACCCACCCACCCCTTCGTAACGCATTTTGTATTGATATTTTTCAATTTTTGTATGAGCTGTAACAGCGGTAAACGTGCAGCTATTCAGCAAGACCAAGCTGAGGGTCGTGGGTTCGAATCCCACCGGTCGAGGATCGTTTCGGGTTGGAAATTTTCTCGACTTCCCAGGGCATAGAGTATCTTCGTACCTGCCACACGATATACACATGCAAAAATGGTCATTGGCATAGTAAGCTCTCAGTTAATAACTGTGGAAGTGCTCATTAGAACACTAAGCTGAGAAGCAGGCTTTGTCCCAGTTGGGACGTAACGCTAGAAAGAAGTAGAAGAAGTATGAGCTGTAACATCTCTCCCACCCCCTTCAGCGTTATGAAATTTGTGAATGGGCCCTGTGGGAATCTCGAACGCTACCAACAATCACCCAGCGCTGATGTACATGCACGACCGGTATCCAAGCACGTCTGCTATAGACTGACAGCAAGCGGAGGACACCATCAGTGCCGCAAGTGGAGTCATTGTCTAGACTGGTCCGAATATAGGCTGGTCAATACCACACAGGCCCCAACAGCTCTTACATAATTCCTGAAAAATGATTTGATCAAATTCCTACTGGCATCATTCATACAAATATTTAGAGCTTATTATGACGATTTTTGGACAGGTTTTTTTTTGCAGGATTGTTAAAGGAATTCTGCGCGATGAAACATGCTTCAAGCATCTTCAAATTCTCACGAAAAAAAAAATTGCGATTAGCAGGGTTATTTCAGTGCCAAGAGAAAAACAACCCAAGTAACCACAAGCATTATAACATTGCACGTATTCTACTGCATATCAACAACATTGATGCAACATTGCTTTTATTCGACAAACTTCAAGAGCTGTCAATCAATAAAGCATTAACCCTACATTACAAATGTATCAATGCACTAACATCACTTTATAAATTGTACTGGTGCATTAATATTACTTTATAAGTTGCTTCATTGCTTCATCGTCCTTCTTGCATTAATTTAACTGTAAAAGTGCCCTTTTCCACTTTTAAACTATTTGAATGGTAGGCTTACGGCAATGCAGCTGCATTATATATGCAATGATATAATGCTCCATGGTTACTTGGGAAGGTTCTGTTCAAAAATTTTGCTACAGATTTCTTTATTAATTTTCCCAAAAATTCTTCCAGTCATTTATCAAAGGATGCTTAGGAGAATTTCTCCAAAATTTGCTTCGGGAAATCCTTTAGAACTCCAAAGCTATTACCTCCAGTAATTTCCTCAGCTATTACATTGATATTTTTCCAAAACTATCCTAGAATTGCTTCCAGATATTTCTTTCACTAATCCTTCAACCGAATTCTCCAGTTTTTACTCCAATGATTTCTACAGAACTTTTTTCGTACAAATCCTCAAGGGTTTATTCCAGAGTATTTGAAAAAAAAATAGCTTAAGAACTCTGCAAAAAATTTTCCACCTGTTCCTCGAGAATTCATTCACGATTTTTCCTAGAAATCCAAAGCTCCTTGAGGGGTACTTCGAACAAATCCTTGTTTTTAGGATTTTTTCCAGCATTTCATCCAAGTATTACTCTCGCACTTTACCAAACATTTCTCTAAAAATTACTCAAAAAATTCCCATCTTCAAGAGTTCATTTAAGTTTTCGCACAATTCTATACTACAGCAAGTTTTCCAATAATTCCTCCGATCATTCCAACAGAATTCTATAGAGATTTCTGTCCAATGTTTTCGAGTAATTTCATTAGAAAACCCTTCTGAATATTATCCCGCGATTCTATTGGTTTGTTTATTATCCTAGAAAATTATCAAGGAAACCTTCTGAAACTTCCTCAAGAGTCCAGGATTTTTCAGAGTTCCTTGTTCATTAGGCGGACTTTGAAAATTACACAAGTTTTATCAGTGGTAACCCTAGCATTTTCTTAAAAAAAACTTGCAGGTTTAATTTTTATAAAAAAAATTCTTGTCATTTATCTGAACCTGGAGACATTCATGGAAGAATTCTTGAAAAAAAAAACTTTCAAGATATACTTGAGAAAATTTCAAAGAATTACTGGAGGAATTTCTTTAGAAATATTAGAAGCGATCTGTGGAGCAATTACTGAAGGTATATTTAGAAAAAATATATATAAATCCTGAAACACAATTTTAAGGGAAATCTTTAGAAGTTTCTGGAGAAGTTATTGATTGAATTTAAGAATACGTTTTGACCGGGAACCTCGAAGGATGTGTCAGGGAAATCGATGGATGAATCACTGGATAAAATCTTCGATGAATTAGGACTTTCTTGAAAATTATTTGAGGAATTCAGATGATTTTTGAAATATTCTTTAGAAACTAATGCATTTCTGTGGTTCTCCTTGGGGAAATCCAGGTTGAATTCTTAGGGCATCCTAAAAAAATCTTAGAGAAATTCCCTAGGAAAACTCGTGGAATAATGATTGGTCTCTATTTATTTTTTCTTCCCTTTTTTGGGGCAAGAGGTCTATAATTTCCTATTTTTAAAACACTCAGTCGCTGCTAGCTTTTCAAAAACGAAAAGCTTTTTTAGTCTTGCCGTAACTACTGGTATGGAAATAAGGAGATTATAAGCAAAGGGGTGTCGTGACAAAAACCTAGTTTTGAGAAAAAATAGTTTGAAGTTTTTTCAGCAATTTTTCATTCTATACTAATTGTATGGGAGTAAAACAAACAAGGCAGTCTTCTAAGATTTATGTTTTTTTTTCTGTTGAGTGAAAACATCAACTGAAAATATCGTTAGAACGCTAGGAAACATTGGAAACAGTAGAATTTCCTCAACTCAATTGAACACCGACCAAAATGCCGCTTACACTTGCGTTTGAGCCCCTCAAATACAGTAACTCTTAATTTCCAGTCCAGGGATATTTTTTTTTTTAGCTTCACTATGTATAAAATATTTGTCAATGTTTGTTCTACCCATGGTTTCGAACTTATACGCGCCTCTGACTCTGACTTATTGTGATCACCGAAATAACTCAGGAATGACCACCGGAGATATCCGGTATTCGCCATGTACCAGTTATTCGACACCCCAGATTACATACCGTTTTACGACATATATGGTTGCCAATTGTTTAGTGTTCGCTAAATTGCTTTAAGATGATGCGGAAACATTCTTGGAAACCGCAAAATTTTCCCACGTGGTTTACGAGGTCAGCACATAAACTTTTTTGCTGACGCATTTAGGACTACACAATGTTCTACAATGTTTTAGAACAACCGATTTGAAGCAACTTTGCCGAAGAACCCAAATTTCTATCTCTTATGGTTCGTGAGTTATGATTTTTTTTAACAAAAAAGTTAGGGTGGTACTGAAAAATCAGTTTTTTCTTGATAACTTTTTATGCGATAATTTCTCACAAAAATTTTGTTCCGAGCACTTTTAGAACTTTTGATTGCGCCACTTTTTGCCGAAGAAACTAATGTTCTATCTCTTATGGTTACAGAGTTATCAGAAATTTTCTCCAAAAAAATGGTTGTTTTCAAATGCCGATATCTCTGCAAGGCGCAAACGGATTTTCAATCTTTTGTCGGCATTAGAAAGATTATTTCTTTCTCTGTTTATGGTGAAAAAACTGTGAGGACGTTTTTTGTTTGAAAAGATTGACAAAATTTTAAAAATAATATGATTTTCAACCGAAAATTGTCCATAACTTGAAAAATATTCGAGATAGCTCTTTGGTGCCTTCAGCAAAAATGTGCAAAATTGAAAGTTCTGAAAGTGCTTCATACAAAGTATTCATAAAAAATCATTGCTTTTAGATATATTCACCATAAACCGAATTTTATATGGTAAAGAAAGCGAAAAAAAGAGATATTTGCTGGAACATCCGGAATAACTGTATGTAAAGTCATTTAAAATTGAAAATATATGTAATGAAATAAGATCGATCACAGTAAGCGAAATGTTTGGGGTTAAGGAAAGTTAGTTGCTGAAGCAGTTTTAACAGTGATCCATGGAACATTAATCCATAAACGATGTCTTGTTATTTCACGCGACATAATGTTTGTCCAGCTAACCTATGCCGTGGTTGGTTATAAATTGCTACCGCTTCGGCTTACTAAGCAGAAGGTCATGCGTTCAATACCGGTTCCATTTATTATATTATCAACCCCAAACGATAACAAAACGTATACTTTGAAGAATTCCTTCAAATTACCAAAACCTTACTTCCCGTGATATCCTCCCATAGAAATATAGAAGTATCTGCAATTATTCTATCTGAGCATCCAAATTATCCCATTCAATTCAATCAAATCCAATAAATCTGCCACAACGAATTAATCAGGGCAGCATTCGCGTGTTGAAGAATGCATGAATCTTGAACAAGAGCCAGATAGAAATCCCAAATATCTGTCTAAGGTAACGAACCAGAAGTTTGGCCTTGATCACTTGAAAACTGCTTCAGCAAATAATTTTCCTTAGATTCCGCTTACTTTGATCGATATCAATACATGTGTATTCAATTTTAAATGACATACATACAGTTATTTCGATTGTTCTAGCAAATATCTCTTTTTTCGCATTCTTTACCATATACAATTCGGTTTATGGTGAATATATGTGTAAGCGTTGATTTTTTATGAATACCTTGTATGAAGCACTATCAGAACTTTCAATTTTGCACATTTTTGCTGAAGGCACCAAAGAGCTTATTTTTCAAGTTATAGACAATTTTCGGTTAAAAAACATTATTTTCAAAATTTTGTCAATCTTTTCAAACAAAAAACGTCCTCACAGTTTTTTCACCATAAACAGAGAAAGAAATAATCTTTCTAATGCCGACAAAAGATTGAAAATCCGTTTGCGCCTTTCGGAGATATCGGCATTTGAAAACAACCATTTTTTCGAAGAAAATTTCTGATAACTCTGTAACCATAAGAGATAGAACATTAGTTTCTTCGCAATCAAAAGTTCTAAAAGTGCTTGGAACAAAGTTTTTGCGAGAAATTATCGTATAAAAAGTTATCAATAAAAAACTGATTTTTCAGTACCACCCTAACTTTTTTGTTAAAAAAAAATCATAACTCACGAACCATAAGAGATAGAAATTTGGGTTCTTCGGCAAAGTTGCTCCAAATCGGTTGTTCTAATACATTGTAGAATATTGTGTAGTCCTAAATGCGTCAGCAAAAAAGTTTATGTGCTGATCTCGTAAACCATGTGGGCCACCCTATTTTCACATCTCTGAAAAAAATGTCTGAAAAATATGGAGAAACTTTGCCGAAGACACCATACATCTAAAATTGACGGTTTAGGCGCAATCATTTTTGTCTTCCTAGATATGGCTTTGGGACCAATGTGCATTCGTTTGATGTATTGACAGTAACCAAAGGTCGTTCGATTTATGTATAATCAATATTTTTCCTTAGGGTGGTCAAAACTGGTACACCTACCCTACCTGTGACTCTTCTAGTTCAATTATAGATGAATGACCACTCTGACTTATCGTGACTCCCGAAATAACTCAGATCATGCTATCGAATTCTTCCAGCTCGTCCTCTCCGATCAGACAGCACCGCACCTGTCCGGCCTCGACCGCATGTTGGCCTCCAACTATTGGGCACCTCGTTTATGCCACCAGGCTCTACCTCCTCAGCGAGATTCTGCCTCCTCGTGGTTTCTCATCGGAGTCGTCTCAGCGTCCTCCAGGCGTTCCTGGGCCCATAACCTGTTGAAATAACCTGGGTATTTACGGGGTAAAACTCCCGAAAGCAATTTCCTGGGTATTTAACTAAAAGGCTTCTTCATTCGTGGGCCCCAGATAGCCGTAGCGGTAAACGCGCAGTTATTCAGCAAGACCAAGCTGAGGGTCGTGGGTTCGAATCCCACCGGTCGAGGATCTTTTCGGGTTGGAAATTTTCTCGACTTCCCAGAGCATAGAGTATCTTCGTACCTGCCACACGATATACACATGCAAAAATGGTCATTGGCATAGTAAGCTCTCAGTTAATAACTGTGGAAGTGCTCATAAGAACACTAAGCTGAGAAGCAGGCTCTGTCCCAGTGGGGACGTAACGCCAGAAAAGAAGAAGATAAGCTTCTTCATTCATCGTCTTCGGCTTAGATTCACCAACTTGATACTTATTCAAGTTTCAAGTAACGGATTAGAATTCGTTCCATAATCTTGTATTTTTAAATTGAAATACCGCTCGGTTTCAAACTTGATCAAAATATACTTTATTGATGTTCATTGTTAAGGTGTTATATTATTTTTTGAGAAAGACAAACATTATTTTAAATATAATTACCTCCACGGTGAAGGCTCTACGACTAGGTATTGATTGCTGCCTTGCGCTAATTGATGCCTATGTACATTCAATCAAATCATGAAACAGACTCCCATCAGATTCTTTTTAAGATTTTCAAAACATAAGTCCGTTCCAGCAACGGTTGGTTTCGAAGAACAATAACGATGTCTGTTTAGGCTTAATCATTTAGTTTGGTTTCGTTAAATAAATCACTGCGCTTTGGATGGCTTAGCGAAGCAGATAGTGTCCGCCTGATGGAAACGCGTAGATCGCGAACAAGTTAGAACGCATCGGGCATCAGACCCATCGCTTCCAAAAACTGTCCCATCGGGCTTTGCTTGACGCCAACGACTTCAATCGTGTTGGTGATTTTGTTCTTAATGTTTCGCAATCGCAGAGAAGCGTGGACGAAGGTCACTGAAAGCAAGATAGTACGGTTAATTGCTCGTCATTCTATTTATCAAGAATTAAGTACAGTGGGATGAGATCACCGACGCACACTGTTTCGTTTTGTCGATTTTGTGCGCTTTTTTAAATGCGCCCAACCGTTGATTTTAGCGATATAGTTTGTTCGGAGATGTTTCCTGGTAAATTGAAGCGCATCTTTTAAGGTGAAGATGAATCGAAGCCACACCTCAAATTTTCGAGAGCACAAATCTGGAGAACCGAACATCCGTTTGAGCTGAAAATTGACCAATCTATTAAGTTTGCAGCTTAAACGGATGTTTGGTTCTCCAGATTTGTGCTCTTGAAAATTTGAGGTTTGGCTTTGATCCATTTTCACCTTAAAATTCTCACGTCTGTGCGACTATTGTCGTCAGCCTTCCCCATAAAACCTGCAAGTCAATTTGTTGTTCTATCGGCAACTAGGGAGTCGAAGCCGGTTATGGACCCTGTGCGTATTATGGACCCCCTACAGAAAAACATAAAATTAACACTCAAAGCAACCTTATTCCTATGAAAATCCACCGGGGGAACTTCGATTGCATTGTTAGTCAGCAGTTTGAGGCAAAATAATTCGTTTGAGACGCATAAATACAGATATTTGAACAGGTTTGTAAATGAAACCACACAAGAGGGTTCATAATACGCATTTCCAGGTGGGTCCATAATAGGCTCGTCGGCAGCGAGCCGGATTACATGGGAATCAAATGGAGGGTCCATAAAAGGAAACGTCAAATTTGTGAACATTCCTATTATGGACCCCGGGACGGTCCATAATAGGCATTCGGACAACAGTTTTTCAAATGCATATTTCGCTGGAAAAATCGAATGATTTTGCATGTTTCACAGGCGTACTGTGAAGTAAAGACATTGAATTTGTTGTTAGACTCCACAAAACGCATATGCGCATATGAGATATCATTGCGGATAAGCGTCGAGAATGAATTTCAACTACTAAGGGGTCCATTACTAACATTGAAACCCTACTAGTCAATTGCATTTTAAGCTATATTTATTTGATTCAATGACAACGTGGCGAAATTGTTCAATTCATTCTTAGAAATCTTATCAGGGTGACAGACCAAAAAATTATCTGAATGTTTCAGTTTTGAGTCCAATGGTACCGAAGCTGTAAATTACCATAGAGAGCTGGATCCTATTCTTGGCATTTTTGATTCACTTCGACAGTGGGGTTTTTTGAAAGCTATATCGGACTATATATATTTTTGTCTTGATGCATTTTAATTTTAATTTGTTTTTTTTTTTTTTTTGTTCAAATTCATCCTATCTGTAACTTTTGATTTAATAGTTTTCACACAACGTTTTCCAACCGTTATCAAAAATTGAGATAATTTGTAGTTCGTCACAGAACATATGAGAAGAATCGGATGAGAAACGGAGGAGATATAGCTCTCTTGAGTTGACCATTTTGTATGAAAAATGGCTTTGGTGCATTTACCGCAAGGTTTTACCACAGACAAACAGACGTCACACTTTCATCGATGTCCATCGACCTCCTTTTAACAGTCGATTCAAATATATAGTAGTTGGCTAATCCACCACCCGCAGCGCTTGCATCTTTTTTGTTCGTGTTAAGCTTTGATTACACAGTGCGTGCAATGCACGAACATTTGTTCATTCGTGCTAGTCAGATTGATAATGAAAACACTGGAGTAGGAAGAAAATTTATCTAAAGGCACTACCAGAGATTTCTCCATGTTTTTTTTTTTTTTTTTTTGAAGATTCCTCCAGGGATTTTTCAACAAATTGATTCAAGATAACCTCTACAGTGATCCATACATCTATCCATCCAGGTATTTTTCAAGCGATTTCTCGTGATGTTTCTTCAGAGATTTCTCCATAAATTCTTTCAGATACTTCTCCAAGCACTCCTCCAGAAAAATATCTACTGAGACTCTTGCACTGCCCATAACTGCAAAACAGTCACATTCGACATTTTTGACAAAATGGAGTTAATACCGGGGAGAGTCATCAAATGGCAAATACTTTCGATCAACTTACTGAAATCTGTGAGATTGTTCTAGAAAATTCGAAAAAATACCAAGTTGTTTTGTCACATTGGCAATTGTAACCGCATAACAGTCACATTGAGATTGTACATGAGCCTCATAATGCAGTAGCAACGAAATTTCTATCAGAATTTTTTTCTGACTATGCACCTTATATGCGATATGAGTTGTACAAAATTTCAGCCTCAAATAAGCACTTTTGAATTCTTAGTGATTTTTTGAAATATTAGTTTCCTCCCATACTGCGATAAAATGCAAACTTGGTATCCCATTTACTCAATGCCTACTTTTGTCGAATGTTACAAATATGCAGTTATGGGCAGTGCAGTCTCTAAGAACTTCTCCAGAGATTCCTCCAGGGTTTATACTAGAACAACTTCTTTTAAGATTACTTCAAATATTTCTACAGAAATTAGTTCGAGGATACATACATTCAGTGTATTCCACAGGTAGTCATCTCGAAATTCCTCCAGGAATTATTTCGGAGATTCTCAACGGATTGCTTCAGAGATTCTATCAGGAATTTTTGTAAGGATTCTACCATGTATTTTCCTAGGATTCTACGAATTCTTAAAGGGATTCCTCAAGAGTTTTTTTTCAGAAACTTTCCTAGACATAGCTTTAGCAAAATCGCTACAGGAAGTAATTTAAGGATTTTAACAACTACCTAATTATTTTAACAAATCCTCCAGGGATTTACCTAGAAGCTTATCTAGAGAATTATTCTGGGCCTCAAAAATTACCTTAGGGGATCTTTCCAAGAATTGCTATAGAAAATCTTCCACAGATTCCATCATGAATTCCTCCAGGAATTTTATCAGAAATAATCCCAAGTATTCTTTTAGAGATTCCTTCGAGAACTTTTGCAGAAACTCCTTCCATGAAGAAATTTTTGGAGAAATTCGTAGATACATTCCTGGAGAAATACTTGGAAGGATTAGAGGAGCATTCCAAGAGGAACATAGAGAAAAAATATTAAAAAATCCCTGCAGCATTTACGGAAGAACTCCCAGAGGAAGTTCTGTGAGAAATCCTGGAGGAATCTCTGGTTAAATCTCTGTAAAAATCCCTGAAGAAATTCTTGCCGAAGTTTTTGGAGGAACACCCGAAAAAATATTGGTGAAGGAATCCTTGGAGACATCTTTGGAAAAATCCCTGGAGAAAATTCCTGGAATATCCTTGGAAAAAAATCTGGAAGAATTACTGGAGGAATCTCTATCTATATTTTTCTGGAAAAATCCTTGGAATGATCCTTTGACGAATTGCAAAATTTATGAAGAATTACCTGGAAAAATCTCTGGAAATTTTTCTGGAGGGATTCCGGTGATTACCGGTGGAATCTCTGAAAAAACTCTCTAGCAAAATAACTGGAATAATGGAATAAAGCTTTATCGGAACTGGTCTAGAAAATACGGTTGTGGTAGAAAGTTCTTTTTAGGGAATCTCTGAAGGTTTTTTTTTTGAGAAATTTCTTGCAAAATTATTTGAAGAGTTCTTGAAAAAATAGATACTACAGGTATGTTCCGTTTTTATCAACACGATCGGCGATTTTCAGTTGACAAAAACGGAACCGTGACAAAAACGGAATAATTTTCTTGGACAAAATATTTTACAAATCTGTATAGAAAATAGCACTTTTAACCGAAAAGTACACATTTTCGTTGAATATTGATGTTAAGGGGCAGTGAGGATCCTTTCAATTGTTCATTCGTGTAGGTACGTAATGGAATTTGATTGCAGTCTCCAATCAATAAGTATGATTTTGCGATAAATCCTTAATAGTTGTAGTCTTACTTTTGGTCAGAATGGCAATATATGCGTTATGGAATCAAGTTAACCGGTTTGTATGTAAATTTATGTGCAAAAATTTACAGCATATATGAGTTTTTGGATGCTAATTATTACGAATCAATGAAGTGTGTATTACTTTCGTTAATACAAGAGATGGATTATTTAGAAAACTTTGTAACTGGCATGCAAGCATGATCGAAAATTCGATCAAATTGATATTCCGGTAATTTCGAACAAATCATGTCTAACACTAAAGTTAAGATCCTATTTTGCAAGCTCGCTGTAAATAATTGCCAAAAGATTAAAAACCCTAGTTCAAATTTCATTGAAACATCAATAAAACAAGGATTTTTTATAACTTTGACAACCTTCAATAAGAAATTGTGATGTGCTTGTAAATTTCTGTGAGCGGTATAAGATTCAACATTCTAAAATTTAATGCAGATACATAAAAGACACACGAAAAGGTTATTTTTGTTTCGCAATGTAACATGTATTTTTGAACTGAAAACTTAACTAAAGTTCTTGTTGTCTATTCAGTAGAACTTATGTTGAACAGATTCATCAAAAATATAGAAGTATACATACTCAACAACAAGCATCCTTGTCAAAGCATTGAAGCTTTTTGATTGGAAAATGTTTTGTTAATGGTTTCAATAAATTAGATGCATTATAGGCTAATGCCAGTTTGTATAAGACTCTTCATAAATGTATTTATTTCTAAGTGGAGAAGAGATGAGTGTCTACTTGAAGGTCAGGATCCCAACAAATTTGTAATAAAGAGGTGCATAGTGTGGTAACGGCAGATAGACAGCTTCTTAAATTTTCAATCATTTCAGCCCTACCTATTTCTCCTTCCTTGATGTAAACTTATATAATGGAGATTCAGAAATTTTCATTAGATTGCTATGTTCTACTGATTCTTGTCCTCTCCCTCTTGAATTAGAACTCTTGCTATAATCTGTGAAATTCCATCATGTTTGAGTCAAAAGAAATAAGAAATGATTAAAGTTTCTTTATCCAAAATACAACGGGTTTATAACTAGTCTTATCAAATACGAAATAAACTCGATCTTGTACCGTGTGCCGTTGCCCAAACATTTATGGTACTTGAGCAAAAGAAAAGTGTACAGTAATCTGTCAAATTTGGGTAACGAATTTAATACTAGAACGGGTACCCAGTTTGAGCTTCATTACAGCGTCTTTATTTCGTCTCTGGTCTGAATGTAATCGCCTCTACTTTTATGACAGAATATTTTAAATTTATTCCCTAGTTCATCTCTTTTAACAAGGAATTGAACATTGTCTGATCGAATATGCCAATAACATTTACATCGAATACCCTATGATGCCACATGACAAATAAGGATATCTGCAGCTCTAAAGGTACTTAATTTATTTTGAATACGTACTTAATTCAACTAAGAGATCGTCCATAAACAACGTGGTCATTTATTGGAGGAGGGAGGGGGTGTCTGGCCAATGACCACAGTCCATACTAATTTTAAAATTGTTGTATGGACAAAACACCACAAGAGGGGGAGAGGTCCGAAAATAAGAAAATGACCACGTGGCTTATGGACGACCCTTACAATCTTCAACTGTTGCTAAGACGTGGCCGTAGCAACTATCGACTGTTGAAGGATGTGTTAATGTTGTCTAGTAGCCCTAGTCAAGCTTGAACACTCTGTTTAAACAAAAGGAGGCCGAGAAGGAGGCAACCCTCATTGAATAGTATAGGACTTGACACCCACAATACATGTGCACAACACTAACATAATGTCGAAAATCCAACTCTGAGACATTCAAAAAACATTTGATTAGCTTCAAAATAAGTTTTTAGACTATATTCTAAGCATTCGAAAAAATAATAATTTTCCATATTTTTGTGTTGATAAAAACGGAATAGTTTGTTGACGAAATCGGAACGTGACAAAAACGGAGCGTTATAAAATCGGAACGTGACAAAAACGGAACATACCTGTATAAAGATTTGGAGATAATTATGAATAATAAAACGACCTTCTAGGTGGCAATACAAAGTTAGTTTTTTGTGAAAGTCATCAATAAATTTATGGAGAGAAGTTGGAAGGGATCTGAAAGAATTCCTGAAAAAATCCCGGCAGAAATTATTATCCTTTCTAATACATTAAGAAAAAGTTACACATTATGCATTAAGGGTCAAAAATGACCCATGTATTTTAAACCGATATTCGTTCTTTTAACTTTATATGAAACGAATAGAACTCTTGTGGGTATGGCCATGTCACAATGGCACAAGGACACCTGGAACCTGTTTCAGAAGGAAATGGTACATATCATTTACGGTTTAAATTTCATAGTTTTGCATTTACAAGAGCATCAAGAGAAACTTCTACAGTTTGAGTTTATTTTTTTGCTCATTGACCATGCTGATGTGTATATCGTATGGCAGGTACGAAGATACTCTATGCTTTGCTAAGTCGGGAACATTTCCAATCCAAAAAAAAAAACATCGACCGGTGGGATTCGAAAAGATTCGCTCTCATTCGACAAGTCATAATTCATGTCTTTTTTACCTATGAGTAAAACGACATTTTATCGCTGACGAATTCTAACTTTTGATAGCAATCAAATGACCAGTTCAAATGGGGCTCCAGGTTCCTTCAGGAAAACCTCCAGGGATTCCTTCAAAAATTCCTACCGAAATATCTACAGAGACTCTTCCAGAGATGTTTCCAGGAATTCATTCGGAGATTCCTCCAGAGATTTTACCAGTAAATACTTCAAGATAATCTCTCCCGTAATCTCTATAGGATTTTTTTCAGGAATTCCACCGGCGCTTTACCAGAGATTTCGACATGAGACATTTTAGACCTTTTCTTATAGCGCTTCAGGATTGTCTTCAGCGATTCCTCCAAGGATTATTCCATGAATTTTTGCAGGGATATTTCTACAGGGATTCCTTTATTTAGAGATTTCAAGAGGAGTTCCTGCAGGAATGTCTCCAGTGTTTCGTTTATAGATTCTTCCAGTAAAATCTTTACTGGGATTCTTCCAGGAGTTTGTCTAAGGATTCTTCTAGGATTTGCTTCAGGAATACTACGCATTTTTACGGAGATTTTTCCAGGGATTCAAGCGATTTATCCTTGTATTCCTTCAGAGGTATCTCTAGAAAATCTTTCGGAGACTTCTTCAAGGATTCCTCTAGGAAAATCTCTACAACGATTCTTGCAAAGATATATTTAAGGCATTCAGCTAAGTATGCTGTTTCGCTCAAGAAAAGTAAAGAAATTCCTTGACTGAATGAGTCAAGAAATTTCCTACAGAGAGCCCCCTTTGAAATGACATTTCTTCTCAACTGCGTACTGCGATCAGAAAAATGTGATTTTCTGGACCATTTCTGGAAATAAATTTTCCACACATCGAGATAGGCGATTCCTTTTCTTGTCAGTAGCAAACTAGCCTTTCTTCAGAAATTGTTCCAGGAGTTATAATCTCTTCAAGCATTATTAAAGTTATTTCCCTAATAATTTCTCCAGAGTTTCCTCTGAGGGTTCCTCCAAGGATACATACAAAGATATGCACAAGTAGTAATCTAGAGATTCTTTCAGGAATTAATCCGAAGATTTTTTCCGGGATTCTTCCATAACTTGCATCAGAGATTTTACCAGGGGTTTCATCGGGAATTCCTCCAGGGGTTCTACAACTCACGAATTCCTCAAGAATTTTATTCAGGAATTCTACTAGTGTTACTACCAAGAAAATCGCCGCATGATTTACTCCATTCCAAGGATCTGTCCAGATAATACAGGGATTCCCCTTAGATTTCTTGGGAGATTAGTTCTGGGCCTCCAAAAAAAAAAAACATCCAGCGATTCCTTCAAGAGTTCCTCTTCGAATTCTTCCAGAGATTCTCCCACGAATTCCTACAGGAATTTCATCAGAAATTATCCTATCCAATTTTCCAGGAATTACATTAGGAAAATGTATACTAAAGTTCTTCCAATAAATTCTCTAAGGGCCGATTTCTTCACCCTTGCTTAAGTCGTAAACCACGTTTACCCATACGATTAAACCAGGTTTAAGGTCTAAGCGGTGGTGAAGAAACCGCTTATAAGGGCCAATTTCTTCACCTTCGCTTAAGCCGTAAACCACGTTTACCCATACGATTAAACCAGGTTTAAGGCCTAAGCGGTGGTGAAGAAACCGCTCATAAGTCAATTCCTTCAGGAAAATCTTTTCATGGATTTCCGAGGATTTCACCTGGCATTTCTACAAAAATTTCCCAATGGATTCCTATAAAGACTGCGTAGCCGAAAAGCGTGTTCCATGTTCCAGGGATTTCTTCAGAAATTCCTCCAGACATTTTCTTGGGAATTTCTCCACAAGCTCATGCAAGAATTTCTCCAGAATTTCTTCCAGAAATTTCACCGAGGATTCCTTTAGAGATTATTCTAGATTTATTAAAGAGATTCTTCCATGGATTGCTCCAGAAATCCCTCCAGGAACTTATCCAGAGAATTGGGTCCTAAAATGTTTAATGAATTATTGTCTTTATTCAATAGAGCGATCAGGGTGGCCAGTGAAAAGTCAATTTCAAATTCCCGGTTTTCTCCCGGTTTTTTCCCGGTATTTCAAAAATATTCCCGGTTTAATGATATGCTAAGAAACATTATTGCGATTTTTCAAACGACTTTTAATAAGATATTTTGCTGCGCATTCAAATTTTCTGGGCTTATATTGATTCTGCTAAATTCCAGTTTGATCTATGAAACGATATTTTACGACGGTCATTTTAAGTAATCGTGGAAATTGTTATGAAAAAGTTCAGTGGTAAAACAAATTTGACCCTTGTTTATATGATGGGATCGAGTCAATCTTTGAATAAATCATAGTTTAAATTTTAAACGGTCACAGATTTGGAAGACATAAAAATGAATTTTTCAATTGTTCAACATTTCGTTCCATGGTCATCAGCATAGAATTTTTTGTTATGTTTTATCCCCACAAATCTAGAACATTTTCTCAAGGCAATTATTTCTGATAAAAAATAATAGTCATAAAAAATAGTAGTCTGAAATGAACTAGAATTTTATAGTATTTTTACCAAGCCCAAACAAGAAGCGAATGGCATATCTTCAATGAATAGCGTAGGTTGTAAACGCATTTAATTTGATCTTAGTGAATTACAAGCTTGCTTAAAGAAATTTATAACATTCAAACATTGTAGTTTTTAACTTAAAAAGCATCATGAAACTATATGAAAAACTTTTCGCAAAATGTTCCTTCATTAAATGTTTTCAATTTACTGGCTAATTATTTACTGGATTAGAGTAGGGGAAGACGGGGTAAGAGCGCCCGTCGGGGTAAGACGGATCACCTGTAGTTTGGCATGAAAATGGCGAGTTTCTTGAAAGTTCAACAAGCACTTTCAATAAACACAAGATTTTTGACATTCCGAAGTATTTGGGGTGATATTCACATTATTTTTTTTTTTTTTTTTTCATAACAAGTATCAAAACAAAGTTTCTGCTCGTCAATATCGAATTCGATCTAAGTTTAACAGATGCTCACTTAAGGATTTCGCAAGGGATTGTTTTGTAAAAACATATCAAATTACCCGTCCATGCTTTAACAGAAATATCATATATACTGCAGTGAAGTGATATATGAATTGTGAATATTTAGCTATGAAATAAGGCTCTTGTTGTGAAATTTGTCCAAGCGGGGTAAAACCGACGACTGTAGATGGGGTAAGACCGCCACCTCTAATTTATACCAAATAAAATGTCTAAACCATTTTAAAAGTTGTACATTACTATTCATGTAAAATGAAATCAATTTTGTTAAAAATACAAGCCAAATCCGCATATTTTTCCAAAATATGGATGCCTTAAGGTAATAATAAGTATATATCTAAGTCTTTTAATTAATTAACCCTAAATATTTTTCAATATCCACGATAATTAATGAAAAACATGATACTTTTAGAATAACAGGGAACTGATATACTTTTTTCGCAAAATTGAGCACGAAAATCGTGGTGGTCGCTTTTACCCCGTGGGTGGGCGTTTTTACCCAGTCGCTAAAAATAATCGTGATAAGAAATCACTTTTTCAAACTTCAAGAAATAAATAAATTATCACAAATATTTTGATCATGCACAAGGCTTCAAAAAACGATATGCTGCATCGAGAAGGGATTTATTCATTCTTAATTTTGACACATGAATTGAATTGCTTAGGCGGGCGGTCTTTTCCCGTCTTCCCCAAAGTGGTAACATTAGTATAAAGAATATGTTCTTGACTTTATTGACTAACTTGGGATTCGAATTCAGAAGCTTTTGTAAAACTCCACTAAAGTACAGATCGTGCTGGTTAAAACATTACTTGGTATGCATAATTTTCCCGGTGCTAATTGAAATTCCCGGTTTTCTCCCGGTGATTCGAAATTCCCGGCTTTTTCCCGGTTTTCCCGATTTCCCGGTGCGCTGGTCATCTTGGTGTTCTTGCAACTACTTTAGCAATTTTTCCAGCTCAAATAACGGCTATAACATATTTAAAATATAAATTTAAAGATGCTTCCAAATATGAACCTTGACATTTTTGATCATGTTTGTCGACAAAAATGCCACAGGACCAGTCTTGGGAACTGTGACCACAATTCACCACAGTTCATCGATTCTGCCATTCAACCAAAACACAAAGCAGCAGCAGCATCAATACCATCAGGCGTTGCGCTGCCAACGGTTCACACACTGCTTGACTGTTTTTGTCTCTCTACTATGACCGTTTTCGGGCAGCCATTCCGAGGTGAATGATTGAAAAAAGTGTTAAATCATTCAATCGCTAATATTTCGCTAGTGTTTTCAATAAATTGAAATCTATTAGCCCTAACAGAAAAAGCATAATCATTCCGTTGCGATACATATAAACAAGTTCAATTTCATGCTACCTTTATCGAGCAAAAATGCAAAACCCCGAAAACCGCAAAAATCGTGTCACCACTGTGCTCGAGTCATTTCGCATTCGGGGTTGAAAAACGTTAGGAAGAAGAAGATTACAGTTTTGAAGAGCCGTGACATTTTTTGGTTTCGAACGGTCATGGTTTGCTTTGGATTTTGATGGTCGTGTAGAAAGATGTAAATGTAGAGGCGGTAAATGTTTGCTCCAGTACTTTTCTCATCACTGCACAGGACTTCTTATTTATTTGATGAAATCTCTGGAGAAATTCATGGATGAATCTCTGTAGGAATTTATAGAGGAATCCTCGAAGAATTTTTTGGACGCCCAGAATTGAAATTGAAATCGAAATTCCGTTACTCAGTTCATTTCAAATTCAATTAATCCTTTATAAAGCTCCACCAATTCAGACCTGTCGCATGGCTAACCATGGTCACTCACATTCCAATCGCAGTGTTTGATAAAAAGAAGAGTAAAATTAGCACTTGGTTTGCGTAAATTAAAGATTAAGAGAATGACTTCAAGTATCGAAAATTAATCTTTTTTTAACAAACATACATTAATAAATATTAGTGTTTTTTTCCTGTCGGTGGTACTTCCAGGCGAGGATAGAATTTTAGAAGCCGCGATTTTCGTGGATGAAATTTAGAAACAGCCCTGAAATAGTGACTTTAGTGAATTTTTGTTGCAAATACTGACATTTAACTCTCACATTCCCATGGTAGCTCCTGAGCTCCATTTATTTTCAACGAATTTGAGACAAAGCAAATCAGATGTATGTATGCATTAGTTACTAGAGTATAATTATTCACTCATCAGATTAATCTACATGTCAACTAACTGTTTCAGTAGCCAAAACTATTGATAAACAATCAATCTTTAAAAACATAAGTATCGCGTAAAGTAATAGAAATATAAGGCTAATGTTTCTACTCGTAAAGTATAAGAGAGAGAAATATCGTCTCTTCGGCAAAGTTGTTTCAAATTATATACAACTTTGTCAGACACCATATGTCTATTAAATAGAAAACTATTCTTTCGTAACATTCACTGCTAGATGGATTGATCACAAAACTTATTGCAACAGAAGATTCGCTACAATATATCAAGAAACTATCATCGCTAAAATCAATGGTTTATGCGCCATTCTAAAATCGCTCGAAATCGACAAAACGAAACACTGTGGCGATGGGTTTGACTTACGTGAGAAGGGAAGAAGCACGGCAAGCATCACAATCAGGACAGCATCGAACATGAACAGCAAAAGATAGCAGCATCCGAGAACTCCTCCCAGGACGGCCCACTTGTTCGGTTGCTGTTGGCTACTGGCCGCCCCCATCGTCCTGCGTGCCTCAGCAGCGAAGAACTTTACAAACACGTACAGCAAGGCCATAATGACCATCATTCCCAGGATCACCTTGTAGGGATGAATCAACCCGATCAGCAGAAATACGGCTCCACTCATCAGCATGTAATTGGTTTGATAGTAGAGCAGGTTCTTCACCACTCGGTTGCCCCACTTTTCGAAATCCTGAAAGTTGGGCAGCTGGAATCGGGCCGATTCTAGCAGGAAATCATTGACGGACCGCAGAGGCGCCAGCTGGAGGCTACTTCCCGCCTGAGTGCTAGTCATGGTTTAGTCCTTTTACGAGATCTGGAAAAAAGAGGGATCCGAGCCAAAAGAGTTCTAAAAATAAAACATACTCACTTCACTCATATTTTTAATTGAAACACTTACCTCGGGAAGCGAAAAAGACCTTACTTCTTGCGCTTTGATTCTGGATGTGAAAATGCACCTTTTCTGTGAACTGCACGACGATGACATCAACAAAAGGGAAAATCAAATTCTCTGTTGTTGTTCTTTTTCTCTTATTCTTGCACGATGGTGACACGGAACATCATCGATGACACCGAGGCAAAAATGACGATGACTCATCAGAAGGTGCTACGCGTAACTTTTTTCACACATTGATATTGCGGCGCTCATTTTAAATCCACATCCAGCGGCGGTGGTAACGCGCAGATAATATTTATGCGCACAATTCAAACGCAACGTCATAATTCAAGTAAGGTTGGATTTTTTTTTTCCATTCTTCGAGGACGCGAGCAGCTCCTCCTTTGTAATAGCAGCTTCAATAATCATTTTATCTTCTTCAAAGCCAATTCAGGGCGTGAACCATTTGGGGTCTTCGTTTAACTTTTGGTTAAAATTTGACAGTTCGGTAGTTATTTCCCCTCAAACGGTAGAAAAATAACTTCGGGTTCGACCCATTTGGAAGTTTGACAGATGGGTGGTTATTTGAAGTGAGTCATTTCTAAAGTCTCCCATAGCATTTCAAAAGCACTTATGAACGTTTTGCACTATTTTTTTTTAGTCCATGTATAACTTATAGTAGTTTTTGAACACAAATCAACACTTCATTAGATAAAGTATGCTTCAAAAAATTATTAATTTAATTGATTTGCCTAAATTAATTAATATAAATTTCGTTAAACTCAAAATATTTACCCTGTAGGAATGAATATAGATAAGTCCTTTTTGAATGTTACTCGACAAATAAAGTTCAATCCAGAAAAATCAAAATTGAGAAAACTTTCAAAAAAAGCAAAATGATTTCCTACGAAGTAATTTTGTTGATTTTCGTGATGTTTTTGTATTTCTTTAAGCCAAAAGATAACTCAGCGGAAATGTTTTTACATTGCATGATGCCATCTCCCAGAACCGTAAGTTTAATTGATTTGTTTTAAAATGAAATTTTATTGATTGATTTCTCGCATAACTTCTGATCTCGCCCTAAAAGCCATTGGTAACCATGTGTGTAGCTCGTTGTTTCTGAGCATTTTAATGGATTTTCATGTTATTTAACAACACTATGTGGAAGAATGGATCATTATCTACCTGCCCGTGATGTTGGTTTGGATGCTTATTCTTTCATTTGCTCAGAAACAACGAGCTACACACGTGGCTACCAATGGCTTTTATGGCGTTATCTCAGAGTATGCGAGATTTGTTGATATGGTTTTGTTTTCAGGGAGTAAAATATGCTGTAAAATGTCCTGGATCCAGAGTAATGACGGAGATTTTGAACTTTAACCCTGTCGCGATAAAAGAGCACCTCAGAGTATCAGCAGCCGTTTTTCAAAGAATTTGCCAGCTAGTTCCGGAAAAGCGATCTGGATGGGAAACGGAAATAGATGTAGCTGTTTTCCTTTTCTGGTTGGCTACTGGAACCAGTCGTCGGGTGGTTGGCGCAGTGTTTAATGTTCCTAGAAACACAACGAAGAGGATCTGTGACAACATGTTGAATTTCGTAATCAAGATTTTGATGAAACAAATCATCAAATATCCGCGAGAAGAGGAATTAGCAAACATTGCCTATAAATTTTGTAATCGAACCAGAACACCGATCTTCGACAAAGCTGTAGGGGCGATTGATGGTTCACACATTCGTATTCAGTGTCCGACTGCTTTACATGACCAGTACATCAATCGCAAATTGACCTATTCGATCCAGTGTCAGGCAGTTTGTGACAGTAATTACAAATTTCTAGATATTTGCGTAGGTTACCCAGGTAGTGTACATGATACACAAGTACTGTATAACAGTTCGTTATACTATAAGAGATTGTATCCTCCTCCTGGATACTACCTGCTAGGGGACAGCGTTTATCCATGCAGCTTGAGCCCAATTGCTTTATTAACTCCATTCAAAAAAACAGGTGGACAAAGACTTCCTGCGATGAAAAAGCGATTTAATAATCTCCACAGTAAAGCGCGCAATATTGTCGAATGTGTTTTTGAACAGATGAAAAACAGATGGAGAAGTATTTTTAATAAAGAATTAGAACTGAAAATAGAAAATAGCATAAGAACAATCGTTGCATGTTGCGTTCTACATAATATCTGTGTGGATATGAATGACATAATGGAAGCTGATCTGGACGTAGAAGAACAAACACAAAACATTCGGAATGAAGCGGACGTTCAACCCGTTTCCGACACAGGTGAAGGAATAGCTTTTCGTTTAGATCTTTTAAACAAACTGGAAAACATAGTATTGTACAACTCTATGAATAATTGATATTGATGTAAGCGGACTTTTTAGTTGATAATAAAGAAATAAAAAGTATACAGTTCGATTCGTTTATTTCCAATAATTCATTTAAAAAAACAGTTTAAAAGTTCGAATTTTAAAGACTTATTCCGATCCCGAGGAACTGGAGTTGTCGAATGGAGGAACGGAGTTGTTCTGTGATTCTGCTATCGACTTTAGCAACATAAGACAATTTTTGGTTTCTTTCCGCTTTCGTTTCGACTCTCTGCGGAAAAACTCAAACATGTCCTGTTGGAAGTAACGCTTCTTTCGTTTTTTCTGCGACTGCATCATATTTTCCGGCTCTTCTGTACCAGGGCTGTCACGGGTTCGTTGGTATCCTGAAGGACCAGCTACAGGCGAAGACGTTGCCATTGGTACCGGCTCATCGGAAGACGATATTTCCGGATCAAACATAATGTACTCACTTATGTTGAAGTTTTCATCATTGCCAGCTGTCTCCTGCGCGTTTCCGTTCAGGCCATCGACTTCCGGCTCTGGTTCAAAACCAATGCAATCACTTAAATTGTCGATTCCGTCACTTACTTCCGGCTTCGGTTTTCTCTGTGAGTTTCTGATTACATCGCCGTTACTGTTGACAACCAACGGAGGATAGCATGTATGCTGAGTGGACATGAACTGATGCATTTTATTAAAATGTACCCACTGATCCGCTCTCAGCTCACCGTTCTCTGTTGAGCCTCCTGTTGGGGGTGCGATAAGTTTCAAGAATAAAAGGTAATAATTAATTCTGACTTATACACCAGCCATGAAATTCAGATTACCTTGTACTTTTTGGCCAGGTTGTTCCATTTGGACTTAATTTCTCGCGTAACATTACTAAAGGACCTATGTACAAATGAGAGATTCTCTCCTCTCTCGTTCTCTTTCGATTATAACAGTGGAACACTAAAGATTTTGGGAAGTTTTTCACTATAGATCGAAAGTCAATTTCCTTGACTAGCGTTTCATACAAAAAACGCAATAGATGAGATTAATGTGACTCAGTTATTAATGAAAGAGAAAGTAAACAAAGAGAGCCTCTCAATGTTAGATAGGTCCTTTAGTAATGTTACGCGAGATTTGCTCTATGGAATAGTTTTGGAGTACTGATGTTTCTTGTATGGTGCTGAAAGTTAATAATATTAGGTAAAATGTGTTAACGCTACCATATGAACACTTACCGCCAGGCCTCCTTTTTATCGTAATTTTTGCTCGTGAACAAATGGCTGTGTTTTATGCGGACACTGATCAAGTACGAAACTTCGATGTCACTCACTGTAAGAGTAAAATTAGTTATAAAAGCATACCTAGACAACAATAATTTTAATAATACTTTTTTTCGCTTTCTGATGCTTGCCTTCCATCGTTCTGATATTCACGAAACTTATAAATACAAAAACAAAATATTTTTCCTGTCTCACTTCTGGCCGCCTACTGTGTAGAAAATGAAATAACTATCGAAGTGTCAAAATCAACCATGCTCAACAGCAGGGTTATTTTCAACCGGAGGGGAAATAACTACCGAACTGTCAAATTTTAACCACAGAGAAACAGACGTAACACTTAGAACAAATCGCGATTAAAATCATAGTCGCGAAAACATGTACGCCCAATGCTAAAAACACTGTAGGTGGCCGATGGACCAACAGATGGCGGTAGTGTGTAAACGTCAAACACGAACAAAAATAACGCGAGCGCTGCGGGTGGTCGATTGACCACCTACCATATATTCGAATCGAACGTTTAAAAGTTGGTCGAGGGACAGCATTGAGAGTGTGACGTCTGTTTGTCTGTGTTTTAACCAAAAGTTAAACGAAAACTCCAAATGGTTCACGCCCTGAACAGTCGAGTCCAATCTGGAAATCGTACAATACTTGGGCCTTAAACAATAATTATTTTGTTCTATTTTGTCTAGAGCTATCTCAGCGTGTACTATCGTCGATAAAGAAGAACGAAAATGATGATGATGACACAACTGTCAACGCCAGTGTTGCCATCCTGCAAACTGTCAAAATGCTTTGCTCGTGCGAGAGTGTGTGTGTTCGTCTGTATGTGTGCACCGTCGAACGAAAAGTCGCGTAGTTAAAAATCCGAATGGAATCGAAGCGAGCAGTTTTTTCTTTGCAACATCAGCCATCATCGTCGTCGTCGCCGCGGTCCGTCGTCATTTTCGTCGGATGTTTGTGAAAAACTGGAACCATGATCTGTTCCGGAACGAACGGATCCAAGCAGTTTTGAGATTGTTTCGCGGATTGGGAATTGTGCCGAGTGGTGACCAGATAGGTTAAGTGCGGAATTTTCACGGCGAAAAGTGTGCAGTAAAGAGCTTTCCTACATTATTTGAAGTTGCGGGGAGAAGCAAAAGGAATAAGAAGCAGAGGGTTTTTTTTTCGGAAGAAATCGACGGGAGTGGAAGAAAAGAGAATCGGTAACAAAAGTGTGTGGAAGTGAAGGAAGAATCTTTCTTCGGTCGGAGGCTGGAAAGAAGCGTAAAATAAAGTGTGCGTGTGTTATTGAAGAAGAGGGTGTTGCTTTAGGTATTATTTTGCTCTGATTTTTTCTCCGTGCTGAACATCCAAGAAGCGGTGCTACGCCACCAATCGAATTCTGATTGCTCCTGGATTCAAGATTCAGGGATCTGTGCTTCAAAATGAGTTCCAACAATACGGCCACCACAAACAGCAGCAGCACCACCAGCAGTAACAGCAGTAGCAGCAGCGGATCGAACAGCATCGAGGCGGAATACAACGAGATCGAGTCTCGCCATGGATGGGCTTTGGTTTTCCAGGTGAGCGATATTCCTATTCATTCTCCTCCTCGTTGGATTGCCTTTTGGCTTCCCATGCAATCCGTTCGCCGCCCCCACGCACAGATAGCTTGAATTATGATTGCAGGGCTGGTCGCGAGTCACTTTTTAGCGACTTAAAAGGCACTTCAATCCAAAAAATTTTCAGGGTTTAATTCAAAGCTTTTCCTCGAATCCTCAATAAGTCCAATCGGGGATTTCTTATCAAGTTGTATGGCTGAAAAGCTTGGGCACGTCAGGAGTTAATCATCAATATTAACCTCCTTTTCCCGAGCAGCCTAGATAGCCGCGTAGTGTCGGTAGCGGTTGTTTCAACTGGCTAAGAATTAACACTACGGACTACTTGTTCCGGTGGTAAAAGTCCACCTCACAGGTGACCCCTAATTTATGGTGTGATGCGTACCGTGCCTAAGAATGAATGGTTAGGGGGGTCTAAATAAAACCTAACCGCAAACGGAGCCTGTGGAGGGGTACCAGGTCGCCCTCCACAGTATTGAGTCCTTCCTGTGCTACCCGGAGCAATGGTGCAGGTGACCTTGTGTTTCTCCGAGATAATCGGCTGCCCTTCTTCAGTCTCTATCTTGAGGCTTAATAAGGGTGGGATTATGAATATGTTGACATTTAATTTAAATTATCACCTATATGGATTCGCATTATGCGTTTTACACAGTGTATTCTGTGCTCTTTCGCCTTTGGCGACTTTAAATAGATACCGATCTGGTTTTTTCGTTGCTGGTCTTTTTCGTGCTGAGATTGCAAAAAGCTTAATCCTGCCTAGTTTGGGTAGTGGCTACGGTTAGGTTAGCTCAGATCAATCTTCAGCATAAAAGAACAGCAACGATCAATCTTTGCAGACTCATGCAAAATGGTGCACTCCAAGTGGCGCTAGTTCAAGAACCCTACTTTCGTAGAGGGAACTTCTATCTAGGTAACCTAGTGGACCCAGTTTTTGCTACTTTTAGCAAGCTTGAAATGGCAAACTCGCGCTCCATGCCCCGCGCATGCGTGCTCGTTAATAAAGCAATCGTTGCTACACTCATTTCTGAGTTAACTACCAGAGATGTATGTGCTGTCACAATCGATGTTTCTGTTGGTGACCTAAACAGGAAATACGTCTATTGTTCGGTATATTTACCACATGATGAACCATCCCCAACGGATGACTTCAAACGAGTTGTCGTACACTGCGTAACAAAAGGCCTTCCGCTGATTGTGGGCAGTGATGCCAATGCTCATCACATCATCTGGGGCAGCTCGGATATCAATTTGAGAGGCTCCAGTCTGATGGAATACTTAAGTAGTACAGACCTTGGATTACTTAACATAGGCAATCGCCCAACCTTCATGGTTTCTAATAGAGAAGAAGTGTTAGACATAACGCTCTGCTCGAATAGAATCAGTCACGAGTTGACGAATTGGCATGTATCAGATGAGGAATCATTATCTGATCATCGCTACATCTTCTTTGAACATTCAAATGTAACTGCGCAGACTTTGCGTTTTAGGAATCCCCGGTCAACAAACTGGGAACTCTACATTGAATTGGTTGCGACCAAATTTCATGGATATTCTCCGTCCATTGAAAATCCAAGTGATCTGGATGATGCCGTCGATACTACAACATCCCACATTATGGAAGCTTTTGAAGAAGCATGTCCTCTGCGGTCTGTAAAGACTACAAGAGGGACCCCATGGTGGAATTCCGATCTGACTAGACTCAGGAAACAATGTAGAAGGAGTTGGAACAGACGCCGTTCAGCTGGATCAGAGTCGTTCAAGTCAGCTCGCAAGGCTTACAAGAAGGCTCTTCGTTCTGCTGAACGATCCGGCTGGAAAAACCTTTGTACAAATGTTTCCAGTTTGAGTGAAGTCAGTCGGTTGAACAAAATTCTTGCAAAATCTAAGGATTTCCAAGTGAACGAAATTCGCTTACCTAATGGTGACTTTACTTCTTCCGATGAAGAAGTTCTAGAATGTTTATTCAATACACACTTCCCCGGATGTGTGGACATAGCATCTACGGATGAACCAAATGTCTTTTCATGTAGTTACGAGTCTCTGGCCTCGGCTCGCAGTATCGTAACTACTGAATCGATTCAATGGGCACTTAATAGTTTTGCTCCTTTCAAATCTCCAGGAGCGGATGGGATTTATCCTGTTCTGCTCCAAAAGGGATTTGAGTCTATCAAACATGTTTTGAAAAAGCTACTTGTAAGCAGTTTTGCTACCGGGTACATTCCCAAATCCTGGCGTGATATTACTGTAAAGTTTATCCCAAAAGGAGGACGTGCGTCGTATGAGGAAACGAAGAGTTTTAGACCAATCAGTCTGACCTCTTTTCTTCTGAAATGTCTGGAACGCATTATCGATCATCACATCCGTGATGTTTATTTGGCAAACATGCCTCTTCATGTGAATCAACATGCTTACCAATCTGGAAAGTCCACTGTGACTCTTTTACACAAAGTTGTATACGATATCGAGAAAGCATTCGCTCAGAAGCAATCGTGCTTGGGTGTTTTCTTGGATATTGAGGGTGCCTTTCATAACGTGTCTTTCGATGCCATATTGGAAGCCGCACAAAACCATGGGCTACCTACAATGATTACCAATTGGATTCATCAAATGCTCAAAAACCGACATCTCTTCTCGACATTGCGTCAAGCAGCGATTCGAAAATTGAGTGTTTGCGGATGCCCCCAAGGGGGAGTCTTGTCACCACTTTTGTGGAATCTCGTAGCAGATACGCTATTGAGGCAACTCAATAATTGCGGTTTTCCAACTTATGGATTTGCCGACGACTATCTAGCTCTGATAGTTGGTATGTGCATAAGCACCCTATTCGACCTAATGCAAAGTGCTCTTCAGGTAGTCGAGAGTTGGTGTCGCCAAATGGCCTTTCGGTAACCCGAATAAAACATCTATTGTTCTTTTTACGGAGAGACGAAACCGCAATGGAATTCGACCTTTACGTCTTTTTGGCACTGAGATTAATGTGACTGATCAAGTGAAGTATGTCGGAGTCATCCTAGATTCCAAACTTTCATGGACACCTCACATTGATTTCAGAGTCAAAAAAGCTTGCATGGCCTTTGGTCAATGCCGGCGAACCTTTGGTAAAACTTGGGGCCTCAAACCCAAATATATCAAATGGATTTACACAACAGTTGTTCGACCAATATTGGCATATGGATGTCTTGTGTGGTGGCAAAAGGGCGAAGTGAGAACAATCCAATCAAAATTGGGCCATCTCCAAAGGATGTGCTTGATGGCGATGTCTGGTGCGTTCTCTACAACTCCCACAGCAGCGCTCGAGGCCCTTTTCGACGTTGCGCCACTACACATATATCTTAAACAAGAAGCACTTTCTTGCTCTTACCGTTTATGGGTACTGGATCTACTGGAGAAAAATCCAGTGAATCGTAGATCTACACACACTTCGTTGTTTCCACTTTTGGTGAATTGGGACAAAATTGTCCTTGCTCCAAGTGATCTCACAATTGCTTGTAACTTTCCTTACAGGACATTTACCACACAATTCCCTTCACGGGAAGAGTGGACGTCTGGCTATTTGGAAAGAAGTATATCAAACAATATAGTATGTTACACTGATGGCTCCCTTCTTGAAGGTAGAGCTGGTGCAGGAGTATATTCTCGTGAGCTAAGGCTGAATCAGTTTTACTCACTTGGTAGAAACTGCACCGTTTTTCAGGCGGAAATATTTGCTCTTATGTGTGGAGTGCAATCAGCACTTCAACAGCGCGTAATGGGTAAAGTCATATACTTCTGTTCAGATAGTCAAGCTGCTATAAAAGCTCTCGCTTCGGCCAACTCAAGGTCGAAGCTTGTTATCGCATGTCGAACTCAAATTGAGGAACTGAATTCAGTCAACTCTGTAAACCTTGTATGGGTACCTGGCCATTCTTCCATCGCTGGAAATGAATTGGCTGATGAGCTAGCTCGCGATGGAGCATCGCATGGCTTCATTGGCCCTGAGCCGGCTATTCCAATTTCGAAGTGCTGGGTTAAGCTTCAGATAAACTCTTGGGCGGCAACTCAGCACAAGCAATATTGGAATAGTTTGGAGTCGTGTCGTCAAACAAAATTGTATATTACTGAGCCATCTCCAAAGGTGGCGAAGTATTTAACAAATCTGTCAAAGCAGAATTGCAGTCTCTTGGTCAGAGCGTTGACAGGCCACTGCCGACTCAACTATCACATGGCAAATATTCAGCGTGCTGACTCATTTGTGTGTGATAGTTGTGACTCCGATTATAGAACTTCGTATCACCTGATATGTAACTGTCCAGTTTTTGCGCAAATGCGATTCCAATTACTTGGTAAACACTTATTAAGTGAAACTGAATACAGAAGCCTGAATCTTCAGGACATCCTGTTATTCTTAACCCGCTGTGGTAATGAGCTATAGGCTCTCTTTACGCTCATGCGTTTTGCAGTGCCCTTTTTAGGGCGCTGTTCGAACCCATTGTGGTATGGAGCTACATGCTCTCATTTCGCTTATGCGATCTTCCCTCTTCAAGGGACCCCACTCCTATTTCCTCCCATCTTTCCCTTCCCTTTCCTCTCCCATCGGGTAGATGATGAAATAGGCTCAAATATGGCGATGGCACAAATCTCCCAACTGGTGGGGAACGTGCCTTTGGAGCCGGCCTTCTGATACCTGATACCTGAAGTTCTTCCAGATATTTTGTTCTAGGAATTGCTCCTGCATTTCGGCCACAAATTGCTCTAGCTCAATCTTCATGATTTTGAATATATGTGTCTCTTGTAGATCAATTATAGATGAATGACAACTTTGATTCTTCTTGAGAACCGAAATAACATAGGAAAGATCACCGAAGATACCCGTATTGAAACAATTGAGTTATTGTTCCAAAATTTCAGTTTTTGTTGAACTTACTAGTCCAATAGTAAATCAAGTTACTCAGGACTTCGAATACATTTTCAATCAAGAGAACGTTGTCGAAAATTCCTGGGAGACTGATTTGGAAGAAGTAAGGACTATTATTAAAAAATTCAAAAATATGAAAGCTCCTGGCGATGATGGAATTTTCTACATCTTCATCAAAACAACTTCCAGAAAGTAGCTTACCATTCTTAGTTGATATATTTAACAAATGTTTCAGTTTAATTTTCCTGACAAATGGAAAGATGCTAAGGTTGCACAAATTTTAAAAACCAGACACAAATCCTAGCTATCGTCCAATCAGTTTGCTTTCCTTCATCAGTAAACTTTTTGAAAAGGTCATTTGGGACAGAATGATGGTCCACTTCAACGAAAATTCAATTTTTGCTGCCAATGAGCAGTTTGGATTCCGCCATGAACATTCGACCACTCATCAAATTTAACGTGTAACAAATTTGATTCGTCCCATCCCAACAAATCTGAAAGCTATTCTACTGGTCTTGCTCTTCTAGACAAAGAAAAAGCATTCGACAGTGTTTGGCATGAAGGTTTGATCGTAAAATTATTAACTTTTATTTTCCAACATACAGAATATTTCAAAGTTATCTGTCAAATCGTACACTTCAGGTTAATTATCAGAACTCCAGGTCTGAAAGACTTCCTGTAAGAGCTGGTGTTCCTCAAGGCAGCATTTTGGGACCAATATTATACAATATTTTCACATCTGACTTACCTGAGTTACCTCAGGGATGTCAAAAATCCTTGTTTGCAGATGACACAGACCTCTCCGCCAAAGGACGAAGCCTGCGTGTCATCTGTAGTCGATCGCAAAAAAGTTTGGATATTTTTTCTTCACACTTGCAAAAATAGAAGATTTCTCCTAATGTTTCCAAAACTCAACTAATGATATTTCCACATAAACCAAAAGCTCTTTATTTGAAACCTTTAAGTAGACATGTTGTCACGATGAGAGGGTTTCCAATAAATTGGTCAGATAAGTATCTAGGGCTCATGCTAGATGAGAATTTAACTTTTAAAAATCACATTGAGGGCATTTAAGCCAAGTGTAACAAATATGTAAAATGTCTCTATCCCCTTATTAATAGAAAATCAAAACTTTGTCTTAAGAACAAGCTTTTGATATTCAAACAAATTTTCAGGCCAGCCATGTTGTATGCTGTGCCAATATGAACTATAGAAAGCTCTGCAGAGAATTCAAAATAAAATTTTGAAAATGATTCTGAAGCTTCCTCCCTGACGTAGTAGCAATGAGTTGCATAGAATATCCAATGTTGAAACATTGGAACGAATGTAAAATAAAATAATTAATAATTTCAAACAAAAATCGTTACAATCTTCTATTGCCACGATTAATGCGTTGTATATTTAGGTTAAGTTAGGTTAAGTATATTTTTCTCTTATAAGCAGGTGAAATCAACTCACCTGTAAAAAAATCTGAACTGCTAGGGTGATGTGCTAGTATCCATCGTATTAAGCTTTGATCAGTGAGAACTGCCGTTTTTCCAGTATTGCAGTGAATGATGCTGATACAAACCGATGCCAAACAATTCTTTCTCAAAACGGCTTTAGCATTGTATAATAACATTTTGATAAATCTTGATCTCTTTTTGGAAATAATGCAAAGAAAATGCATCTTACCGTATTCTCAATCCGTCGTATCGTTTTCAACTCCGTCGCAATCAGTTTCCAGATTCGTCTCACAACTTACGGCTCACTGTGATGTATTGAGTGGTTAAAACACAACATATCAACGCTATAATAAAATGTTTTACTAGAATATAAAGATCTACGGGCATCTCCCTCCATTCCTTCAGCATGATGGAGTATACTAATTTCCTTTAAAATTAATTGTTCGTCATCAAAATTCAGCCCAAACATATAGAGGGAGATAGAGGAAGATCTTCTCTTCATCGTAGCATTGTTGAATAACGTGTAAATCCATTCGTTTGCTCTGTAAAAACTAGCTACACATGTGGTTACCAATGGCTTTTGGGGCTTTATCCCAGATTATGCGAGATTTATGGCATTTGCTCACAGTACAGCGAAAACAACACAATCAAAGGAACACGTCGAGCGTCGCGCATACATTGATGCGCACAAGCTTTTTTTGTCAGTACGACGGATTGAACTTTGTTTACATTCTCAATTATACGCGGCGGTTGAGGAAATTTCGTAAAATTTGGTGATTTATTGAAGTTTTACGGCGTGTGATTAGAATGAAATTCAGTGAAGAAGTACGAAGGTATTCCATAGTGAAAATAATTGCCCGGCAAAGTAAGTCACCCACGGGGGCGGGAAGAAACTTGTGTTGGAAAGTGGTGTAACTCAGTCGATCGCTAAGCATTACTCTCAAATCGTGTTCGTCCATGCGATTTCGGTGAAAAAGTGCAAAGTGAATAATTGAACTCAAGTTGTTTACCGAAATACAGTAGTTTTATTGCATTTTTGGTGTACAAGTGTACAAACCATAACAGCTTTCACAAAATTACACTTGGATAATGAATCTATGTTGTAGGGAAGTTTGAATATCCGCCGTAGTGGAACATTTAAAGTTTGATACGACCCATTTAAAGTTTGATACGACCCAGATGGGGCCCAGATAGCCGTAGCGGCAAACGCGCAGCTATTCAGCATGACCAAGCTGAGGGTCGTGGGTTCGAATCCCACCGGTCGAGGATCTTTTCGGATTGGAAATTTTCTCGACTTCCCAGGGCATAGAGTATCTTCGTACTTGCCACACGATATACACATGCAAAAATGGTCATTGGCATAGTAAGCTCTCAGTTAATAACTGTGGAAGTGCTCATAAGAACACTAAGCTGAGAAGCAGGCTCTGTCCCAGTGGGGACGTAATGCCACAAAGAAGAAGAAGAAGACGACGAATAATAGCGCTTACGACGAAGTAGAACAAAACCCTACGGCAAATGAAATGTAATATGTTGTTAACAAAATGTTAATAAAATCTTAGATTTGTTTTACCAAATTAGGACGATAGTGTTGTCTAATAACACAGAACACCTAGATATAAGAAATGAATGTAATGTTTGGAATAATAGTAAAAAAAATATAAAAAAACAACAACAATAAAAGATAATATTTAAGTTTTTTTTTTATCGCAGATTTTAATTTTTCTTTTAGTGATTCGATTATCCGGAGGATTTGATTATCCGGAGTGAAAGAAAATCGATACTCCGGATAATCCAGTCCGACCTGTATATATCGTATTTAGATGAATACTAAGTTTTACATAATATGATTGGTTACTATTCACGGCTTTAACGAACGTAATTTCATTTTACGGTAAATTTTAAGATCACTGTTTTCAGTTTTAAAGTCACTTTTTAGATACTATTTGGTCACTTTTTTGATAGAGTGCGGTTTGAAAAGCCCGTGCAAGCATGAGTTTTTTTTTCTTTGCGTCTCCGGTTTTGTTTTTTTTTTCTCGGTTTTCGCCTTTGCCGGGCAGTGCGGTTTGAAAAGCCCGAGCAAGCATGGGTTTTTTTTTCGTAGCGTCGCCGGATTGTTGCGTTGAGTACAGCTAAAAATGGATTGTGGCTGCTCAGTCAAGGATGAAGGACCAATTGGTGAGCCCGTTTCATGCTTCTATTTCAAATCTGTAAAATTTGTATGACTCCCCATTTAATCGTTCAGCGGAGATACGTCAATATGATTTTTCAACAAACAAACTCTTATTCATAAACTTTATATGTTTTACATATTTTATTTAAACACTCCTTTCCTTTTATCTTTGTTTTTGTTATTAAAGAAATACTTAGAATGATTCGACACTATAAGTTTAGATAGTTTAGATATGCAAAAGTTTTACTGTATTCAACGAACTTTCAATGGTTTGCCACTGTATGTGTCGGCATTAGACTGTTCTGTGATGGTCCAGCCAATCGAGGTTTTTTCTTTTCATATAAGTAAAATATGATAACACATGTTTCCGTCCTGACAGCTTTAGGAATGGTGCGTTTAGCTATTTGTGCCGCAAATTTTGAAGGGTTCGTCACTTCAATTGTCGACTTTATTTTCTTCTACTGGAAATTTTTTTCATATCAATCAAAAATATTATATTTAAAGGCATGTTTATATCTCACAAATAATTATTTATCATGGTCTATTCGCTTATCAAAGTTAATTCTGTGACCCAACGACCGCACAGTATTTCGATCGGACGAAATCGTGAACTTAATTCTGTAGCACCTTTAAACGTGATTTTTTCGGAATGGTGTCTTCAGACGTAAATTTTCTAAAAATATAGCGCATATATTGACGGTAAATGTTCGCAACTTTGCCACGGGCGGCGCTGCGAAATTTTTTTTTTTTTTTGAAATGACGATCTTTAAATATAATGTCTTCGGCAAAGTTATAGATAATTTAAATACAAACAACTTTGCCAAAGACACCTAGTGTGTATTCAGCCGCATTTCCAAAATACGGGAGTATTTTATGAACGACCCCCTAAAACTAATTTTTCTCGTATATTTTGAAAATACGAAATTTCCGGTAGCAACAATGTTCTACAAAATTATGTAAACAGTCAAAATGAATCATTCTCTAGAAGACACTAGGTTTCTGAAGATCAAGGAAAAACAGTTATAACCATTTCAGTGCAAAAATCAGCCATTTTTGGAGTCCGTGTATTTATTCGGGTGGCAGATGAAACCTAGTAGAATTCAAAATACATCATTAGTAGTTGTAAATGTCGATAGTGTCATAAGTATCCACGAGTATCCCTTTTACGTAGAGGAAGTTTCATCAATGACTCTTATTACCCTGTAGTACTTAGTTATATGATGGGTAGAGGGCTATGTGGCTTTTTGACACATTCTTCATCATTACGCATAACCAAATACATTTTTGAAGAAAGTTCTAAATCTCGAGAAATGACATTTTACGAAATGACTCGCCCTACAACTATTTTTCACTTGAGATTTTTGCGTTTTTTCGTACATCCCAAGTAACCAAATAGCACTTTAATTTGCTCTGCGTGCTAGCATTATACAGCTGACACGCTTAATTGGTCGAATAATAGCACTAAAAGACCAAAAATATGAACTAGCAGGCTAGTGTTTATTTGAGATATACACTATGACACGTGCAAGCACGATGCGGTGAGTAGCACCGTGATGTATCAAATGTATTAAGTGATTTAGTGATTGTATTCAAATTAAGTGATGTATCAAATTCAAATCCAAAAATCAGACAAGAGCTGCAATACCCGATCATTTTGTAAATGAGTTTTGCAACCGTGAGAATTGCGTTAACGTTAAAACACTGATTTGACTCACAGAATAGTGATTCAATTATTTAGTCTTTTCTCAACAGAATATTTCACCAAATTTGCATAGCTTGCACTTGCTATAGTGTCTATGTACGAAAAATAGCTAAAACTGCAAGCGAAAAATAGTTGTATGGCGAGGCGTTTTGTAAAGACTAATTGAGAACTTTCTTCATAAAAGTTGAGTGTGTGTATAAAGATGAAGAATGTGTCAAGAAGAAGAAAAAGAAGAAGTTTGGAGTCACATAGCCCTCTACCCATCATATAACTAAGTATATATTTAAAGATCGTCATTTCCAAAAAAAATGTTCGCAGCGCCGCCCGTGGTAAAGTTGCGAACTAACATTTACCGTCAATATACGCGCTATATTTAAAAAAAAAAATTCGTCAGAAGACACCATTCTGAAAAAAATCACGTTTAAAGGTGCTACAGAATTAAGTTCACGATTTTAGCCGATCGAAATACTGTGGACCGTCCCCATTAACAAACATCCCTCCCAGTAACCTTTGTGGAGATGCAGAGGTAAACACGGTCTCCAAATAGCAAAGATTACACATTAACAATCCTTCTCCCAACCCCACCTGACTGCAAGGATGTGGCCGGCGCCGTTATGCATTATGCACACTGAAGAAGGTTATGGCCAATGCCAGCCGAAGTTCTAGTTGATTATTTGTGCATCTTCACTGACTTCGGTTAATCACGAAATAGCAACCATTGATATGTGTAGTCAGTCTAAGCTTATCAAACTATTTGGTAACTTTTTTGATAATTTAAGTCCAGCACTGTATGCAAAAAACTAATAAATCTCAAAGCATCCATATGGTAGGCCTAGAAACAATCGATTTTGATTTTCTTTTGTTCCATACAATGAAAGTTCGACAATTTACCTGGGATCGAATCCCATCCCCGAGATTGTCACTAAATTATAGTGACGACTTCCTTCGGAAGGGAAGTAAAGCCGTTGGTCCCGAGATGAACTAGCCCAGGGCTAAAAATCTCGTTAATAAAGATAGAAAAAAAAAGTTCGACAATTTTCTCGTCGATTTTTATAATATTTGGAGTGAAAGTCTCTTGCGAATCACTATGATTCGAACTTTTGCGCCAGTTTACTTTATGGATGTAGGAGAAAAAAAATGTATTTTTTTATGAATGGGTGTAAGCGTGAATCTAATGTTTACACACTCAATCACGATTTGCTTGTTCGATAATTGTTTATACTGGGTACGAATTGTAAATCATAAAAAATACCGAACTTTCAGCTTTTGGATTGCAAACTTCTGAGGTTCAGTCATAATTTTTACTTTTTACTGAACTACGGTAGCTGTCAGACCCAATTTTGCAACATTACTGAACATGCCGAAATGTCAGTAAAACAATTACCGGCTATTCAGTAGTTGACGTTTTTTACTGACTTGTCGTCAAAATCAAATCAAGACAAACTGATGCGCATGCGGGAATGTGTCAAATGAGAATCTCCTGATGTAGAATCGAAACTTTTCCTGCACCTATTCTGCGTTTTCTCGTGGTAAGTAATCGAAATTTAGTGACAAACTCAACTATTATAGCAATCAAAAAGGCTCAGCACGATTTAACTGCTTACGTTGGTAAATTCGGTTGTTTTCCATACAAGAGGTAAATTCATCTGTATAATTGAGTTTGCCTCTTGTATGTAAACCAACCAAATAATAATGATTTTGTCACACATTTTTCGATTACTTCCATTGAAATATGAGCATACTATAGATGTTTATTCTCACGAAAAATGCTTAATAAGGGACATTTCCATGTCGATAGAGTATTTATATTTATTTTTGAAAAAAACAATAATTCAGAGGAGCCAAATACTCTACAATTTTACTGACTAAGTCAGTAATTTCCATCAATCAAAACATGTTTTTGTTTACTGGGTTTTTTCGGTAATCGTAAAAATTACCGAAAAATCCGTAGTTCCAAAATCCAGTAAAATTTTACTGGAGTCGGTAATCTGAATTGGCTGTGCATATCAATGTTGGGAGTGACGCAGCTAAGAAAGTTAATGTCACTCCATGCGCGTTTGTCTTCCAGGGATGAAGCACAGGTATTTCCACCTTGTATTATAGCTAATGAGCTTTGTATTAAGCGCCATTACTCGCTCTCTGAAACGAGAAGATAAATTTACCCTTCCATATGATACAGAAACAGCCGAGTTTGCATTGAAAATGGGCAGTTTAATCGGAACAGTCTCACCAAATCCGTTCGTTTATCTTAACGCTGGAAAAAGAAGCCATCTCCACAAGGAGTTCCAATCGTTTTGTTGGAAAGTGGAACCAACAAAGCCAAGAAAGCACAAACGAAAAAAAAAACTATCTGGGTGTCGTAACACTGGCCCAACCACCAGCGGAATCACGTAAAAATCTATCACGCATAACGCCACAAGCCGTTTTTGAATTCTTCGTAAAACATGTTTATTACTTTACTAAACATTTGCAAGTGGTATAGCACTATCAGCCGATTATATTTTTCATCAGCTGAATTGCAAATAACGCGGAATCGTGATAAACGTGACAGAAAATTCAAAACGAGGCCGCCCTCGTGTGCGGCTTGCTGCGATCCCTCAAACGTCAATGTTAACCTTTACGTTACCGAACTCCGACACGGTATTTTCAAATAGCTGCCTTTTTGCCAATAAAATAAATGCCATTCGATTTTTTTTTTGTAACCACCTTCAGTTGACTTTAAAAAGGTACTAGTTATTTATCCCAAATGGACAATGCTGAATGCGGAACCATACAGGAAATATTCCGGGTTGTACTGGTGACAAATTTTGGAAACACCGTAGTCGGTTCCGCCAGGGCCTCTTTGGGGACATTTCCGTTTTATGTCCAAAACATACCGTGCGACGTCTCAATCTTCATGGATTTGGGAGAACATGACAGTAAAAAAAGAAAAAAAAATGGTACGAACAGATGTGGCCATTCCAGGGCTCCTGGCACAGGTTCCATGAAAGCCTTTTTTTTAAGTACATTTACGTTTTATGTCCAGAAAATGCCGTGCGACGTCTCAATCTTAATGGTGGGCTTCGTGGCCGTGCGGTTAGCGGCATCAATCGTTTGGGCGTATTGTGCCACATAGCGTGGGTTCGATTTCCGCTCCAGTCGGTGGAAACTTTTCGTCAAACGAAAAATTCATCACTGATGTTCGAGATTGTTCAGTCTGTGCAGCCTTTGGCTGAAGACGGTGTAAATCAGTGATTCCCAAAGTGAGCGAATTCGCCCCCCTGAGGGCGATTTTCACGCTCAATGGGGCGAAAATTTGTAAAACAGAATTAGGTGGGCGAAAAATCCAGAAAGGGGACGAAAAGGCTAACACCGAAGCATTTGAGAATATTTACACATAATCTTTTTAGGACACACACATCTGAAGGTAAATCAATTCCAAACTTAACTATGGTACAAACTCAATTGGAGTTTTAAATAATGGCGACTTTAACTTAAAATTTGAACTCGTTTTACAGAATTACTTCCTTTTTTATTTTATTGTTTTAATATTTTATTATTAAATTATTTTAATAATGCAAATGTGCTACCAGCCCTGTGGTTGCAAGCCGGTTTTGTGTCCACTTTCGCTGAACCACGGTCATAACGCTTGTCCTTGCGCCAGAACAACACATTCATTGAGCGGCTGGCGTTGTCCTTTCTCTAGCTAAAACGGACAGAAGCTTGGGTGCAGCAGCCTTTCGCCAGATCATTGTCCCATCAGTGCAAAGTTATCCACAGAGGAATTAGAGGAATAGAAAGAGAGAGATAGAGAGAGAGTTTGTGTGTCACGGATAAATACGTTCGAGGAAAAATTAGTCACGGGCTGTCGTAATTCTTGAGGGGATTGCCGTTTTGTGGCACCACACAAGAGTTTGCACAATTGATTGTAGTTGTAAAGGCATCCATCGCTCGCGACGAAGGGAAATGCATGTTTCTGTAATCGAATTGCATTACTTTTTTCATACGTTCGTGGGTTTGTGCATGGCCTGGCTCTGCTGCTGTTTGGCCAGATACCTTTATTATAGTTGGATCGTTGATCTGGTCCGGTACCCACACAGCATTACGAGCTAAAGCATGGAACGGAGGTTTGCAGGAATTTATTGTTGGCGGTTTGCCGGAATCTTTCGTGCTTGCGTGTGTGCTTGAAATAGTCACATTATCTCCTTCTTGGAGAGATTTATTTCAAACTTTCGTTGTTGGTATTTATATTAACAACAAGCCGTAATTATCGCAAACTCGATTGTTCTGCAGAACTGGTTAATGATTGCCTTATAAGACTTCATGTTTTCTTTGATGATCGAGAAAATTTTTGCGACTTTGTAGCAAAATTAAGAGCATAATAAAAGTCATTGATTGCTAATCCAGTTTGTAGCTAATCAAATCATAGCTTCTGAACATATGTAATACAAAGGGTGATAGAACAATGTTTGCATTTTAATTTATTAACGCTATGATAAACACACTCCGGGGCTTGGAATTATATTTTCCAGGGAGCGATGATTTTACATATTTGATCGCTGTATGTTGCAGTGTTGTAGGTTGCATGAACTGCCAAACAGTGGCAAAGTTTTTATTACGATCAGATTTTTTTTGTATTCTAATTTAGTGATCCTATTCAAACTACTGCATTATACGATTACCATTCATTGAAATCATTTATACTCCAGGGAGTGCGCATCGTACCTTCGTGCTGTGCGTACTTGAATTCTCTTTGCTCTTGAAAGTTTTTTTTTTCCAAACTACTTGAAGCAATAAAACAGTGCTTTTCAGTGCAACAAAAGCAGTAATTTTCAGTGCTAAAATTAAAAACGTCAGTCAGTCAGTGCTACTAAAAAAGTACTTTTCAGTACTATATTTTCTACTATTGATCCCTTTGCGATCCTACAGCTATAAATGGTAATTTTTCTTGGACACCGTTTTGGGAAAAAATCTCTTCTTTCGTTCATTCACTAAACATGATTGCAACTACAAACAAAAAGAACGGTGAATCTCTGAATTTACAACTTCCTTCAAAGAAAGTGGGGTTTAAAACTGCCACTAAACGTGGCAAGAATGGAAGAAAGGCCGTTTCTCCGGATGATCCGGGTAATGTTGATAATTCCATTGATATGATCAGGCTCTTTGATTCAAGTGCCGAAGCAAAGAGTTTCGCATATCGTGGTCAGTTGTTCCGAATTTGGGGGCTTTAGGCAAAAGATCTTGAACTCCATTCCAAATCGCAAAGAAATGAGACTGTCGTGTTTTGCCGGAAACTCTTAAAGATCACAAACTTTTTCCCAAACATCTTGAAAGAAGAAGCACCAACTTTTTACTTATGACGACAAAACTGAACGTTTATTCAAAGTCGTCTTGAATAATCTGTCAAGTGACTATAAGTCACATGAAGAGATCAAAAATGAAATAAATGATTTACTTGGATTTTCCCCAGTCCAAATAATCATTATGAAAAGGAAAACCAAATCTGGCATTCTTCGGAAAGGGCTTTCTCAAGGATATTATTAAGTTCACTTTAACAAGAAAGATCTAAATAATATTGAAGCTTTTGATAAAACTAGACTTATGTTCGATGTCCGTGTGACATGGGAACATTTCCAGAACCCCACTCAGTGCCGTCGGTGCCAAAAGTAGGGTCATGGAACAAAACATTGCCTAATGTATGCTAAAGTATGCATGATTTGCGTAGGACGTCTATCCAGTGAAAGAAGATACCAAAGAGTTTGAATGCGCAAATTGCAAGGGCCCTCATGAACCTAACTTTTGGGATTGCCCTTCGCGTAAGCGAGTCGTCGAGACTCGTGCCAGGCAGATGAACGGTAATGTCCGTTACGATAACGGTCGTTTCAGGAATGTCCCTAGTAGAGTATCGAACAATGCTCATTTTTCAGTTAACGATCGCTTGATTAAGAATCATACCCATCAGGAAGATTATAATCATGCTCATACACAAATTAATTTTGTTCCGTCGGGTAGCCGTTCGGATCTTTGAATTTCGAATGGATCTACCCAAAGAAAATCCTTTACCGATATTGTGCTAGGTAATTTACCCTTTTTCATACTACGAGTAACCGGTCTGATTGTTCCAAAAAAAGAAAAAAAAACAAGTTGCCTCAGGAAACTTCCACTCCGTCTCTTCAAATCAAATGATTGATGCAATGTTCAAACCACCACTATGACTGAAGTAGTCCAAGTTGATGTAAAATTCACTAATCAAAATCAAATTGTTATTGGATTACGTTTTTCTAATGAATCCAAATAATAATATAAATATTTTCAATTGGAATGCTCGTTCTTTGAATTGTAAAGAGGACGAACTGTTTAGTTTTCTAACAGCTAATAACATACATACAACAGTTATTACTGATACTTATTTGAAACCTGGATCCAAACTCAAAAGAGATCTTATTTTTTTTTTTGTTTATCGTAATGATCGACTTGATGAGGTATGTGGGGGAGTTGCAATCATCATTCATAGGCGTATAAAACATCAACTTTTTTCGTCATTTGAAACTAAAGTTTTGGAAACTTTATGTGTTTCTGTTGAAACACAGCTTGGTAAATATACTTCCATAGCTGCTTATTGCACTTCCCAATGCTCTGGGAAGCAAGTTAATTTGCTCCAAACTGACTTGCGAATGACTTCAATGCCAAACATCGGTCATGGAATAATTCTCAAAGTAATTCCAACGGCAGAATTTTATTTGATGAGTGCTCTTCAGGATATTTCTCAATTCAATACCCTGATAGCCCTACGTGCTTTTCCTCTTCTTGGAACCCCTCTACGATTGATTTGGGCTTAACCGACTCTAGCCACCTTTGTAGCCAATTGGTTACGCATTCTTCTTCTTCTTCTTGTCATTACGTCCTCACTGGGACAGAGCCTGCTTCTCAGCGATAGTGTTCTTTTTTTTTCCTCATCTGTAGAGCCTTTCCACCACTGCTTCCAGTATTTAGCAATATTGTGGTATGACCCATATTTTATTTGGTGCTCATCAAATATCCTTTCACAATTGAGATGTGATAGACATTGGTTGATGTGTCACACTGTCCCAACTGGGCACAACTCGTTTTATAAAGTCTATTACCCTATTAGGACTACCTTGCCAAATTTCCAAGGGCTCTAATAACCCTTTTCCAAATGTTAACATTCTTTGATTAAGCAATGCTCCGCAGTTGCAGAGTAAATGCTCAGCAGTTTCGTTTTCAGCTTGACAAAAACGACACTCAGAGGATTGTATTTTTCCTATATTTTTAAGATGATACCTACTTGGGCAGTGACCGGTCATCAGGCCAGTTATTACCCTAAGATTTCCTTTATTAAGATTCAGTATAGCCCGGGCTTTAGCTAGACTGGGTTTTATGAATCTTTTCGCTTGCTTGGATGTATCCGTGGCGTTCCAATTGGATTCTACCATGGACATTTCCCAATTTTTCAGTTTCATCCTGAGAGTGCACTCAGGAACACCACAAAACGGTTCAGGGCCGACAAAGCTCAAAACTGCACCCTGTCTTGCTAGATTGTCGGCGATTTCATTCCCCTCAATTCCGCAATGGCCGGGCACCCAGTACAATGTAACTTCGTTCCTACTGGCCAATTGCTTCAGAGAAAGAATGCATTCCCACACTAACTTTGATCTACATGTGAATGCCTTTAGAGCATTCAAAGCTGCTTGACTGTCCGAGAAAATACAGATCTTTGCAAACCTATAGTTTCTTTTGAGACAAACATTTGTACAGTCAATGATGGCTTGTATTTCAGCTTGGAACACAGTGGGGCTGCGCCCCATAGCGATTACCTTGCTGATACCAGGGCCGAAAACTCCAGCTCCGGTATTGTCGCCCATCTTTGACCCGTCGGTATAAAATACAATAGAACCTGCACGTAAACTTGGCCCACCAGAATCCCAAGTATAGCGGATTGGTTTAACCACTTTGAAGGGAACATCATAGTTGGTCTTCGTTATCATCCAATCTTCTATTGTTTTGTTATCTGAATTCAAATTGAATTCCTTGATGATCTTCATGTGACCAATCAAATCACCATCTAGTATTTTATCATAACGAATAAACTGCAAGGCATTTTTGCAGCTTGCAGTTTAATGAATTGATGCAAAGGCAGTATATTAAGAAGGGCATCCAAAGCAACCGATGGTGTACTTTTCATTGCCCCTGTCATTGATATACAAGCAAATCTCTGCAACTTAGCCAGCTTCTTCTGAGCGGTTACCTCATTTGTCTTGGGCCACCATACCAGTGAAGCATAACTAATTTTTGGTCGGACTATTGCTGAATAAATCCAGTTTACCATATTAGGTCGCAGTCCCCAAGTTTTTCCTAGGGCTTTATTGCAGACCCATAGGACATTAGTACACTTACTTATGACCTTGCTCAGATGAGAGTTCCAGTTCAATTTCTTATCCAAAGTAACCCCAAGGTGTTTAACTTCTTCCGAAAATTGAATTTGAACTCCATTCAAAGAAGGCTGTATAAGCTTTACCTTTTTCCTTCTGGTAAAAGGCACGATAATAGTTTTTGAAGGGTTTACGTTTAACCCCTCTTTCCTACACCACTTGAGAGTAATGTTTAACGCAGTTTGCAACCGATCGGAAATCGTGTTATCAAAATTTCCACGAACCAAGATGGCCACATCGTCGGCATATCCAATTACCTCAAAACCTTGATCTATTAAATTTCTAAGGAGTTCGTCTACTACAAGAGACCACAGTAAGGGCGATAACACTCCTCCTTGAGGACATCCCTTCGTAGATATTATAGATATTTGTGCACTTCCTAGATCAGCAGAAATTGTGCGATCCTTGAGCATAGTCATAACCCATTCGATAACACTTTTATCCAAGCCCCTTGCTTCCATGGCTGAACTCATAGAGCTATAGGATGCATTATCGAATGCTCCTTCAATATCGAGAAAAGCAACCACGGCTATTTCTTTGACTTCAAGAGATTTCTCGATTTTATTTACCAGCGACTGCAGCGCCGTAATGGTAGATTTACCTGATTGATACGCAAATTGGTATTTACAAAGAGGCATTTCTATTAAACTTGTTGACTTGATGAAGTCATCAATTATTTTTTCCATTGTCTTTAGGCTTATAGGTCTAAAGGCTTTGGGAATTGTTTTATCCTTTCTTCCAGCTTTTGGAATGAAAACAACTCGAACCTTTTGCCACGCTTTAGGAATATATGAAAGCGCAACACTTGCTTTGAATGTTTCGGTTAAGAGCGGACAAAGCGTCTCTTTTCCTTGTTGCAGTAAGCCTGGGAAAATATCATTTTTCCCGGCAGATTTGAAAGGCTGAAAAGAACTCAATGCCCATTCGACCCTCGAAGGCGTGAAGATTTCACAAGCTTTCTGATAGGCATTTATCGACCATACATGTCTTGCCTCATCTGAGACCTGTTCTTCATCCGAATATGGGATCGATTCAGGGAAATGAGTTCTCATCATTACTTCCAGTGTTTCAGAAGAGTCAACAGTATAACTGCCGTCTTCTTTTTTAAGGCTACCTAGACCATTTGAATGATCTTTTGAAAGGACTTTGTGCAGCCTTGCAGCTGCAGGAGCGTTGTTGATGCTTTCACATACCCGTCTCCAGTCCTTACGTTTGGCGTGCCTTAGTTCTCTGTTGTATTCTGTTAGGGTTTTTTTGTATTCAACCCAATCTAAAGTGATCTTTGCTCTATTGAACAACCGCCTGGATTTCTTCCTCATCCTGCCAGCTTGTCATTCCACCAAGGCACATCCCTGTTAGATGACCTTTGTTGAATAGGACAGCTAGCATGATAAGATGAGACCATTTGGTCAATGATCCCATCAGAGGCATTTTCCAGTTGTGAAACAGTCGTGAACTGTTCACCGTTATATGAATTCTTATTCGTTAAATGAAAACGATAAAGATCCCAATTGGTTATCTTCGGGTTTCTATAGCTTTCTGTTATTTCTGATCCAGCTTTAAAATCGAACCGGATTTGTTTATGATCTGACAATGATTCTTCATCAGAAACATGCCAGTTCACAATCTTCTCCGATAACAAGTCGCTACAGATTGTGAGATCAAGCACCTCTTGTCGGATAGAGTTTACAAAAGTAGAATCACCTCTATTACATATGTCTATGTTGTTAGACGACATGTAGTTTAAAAGATCTTCTCCTCTTTTATTAATATCGATGCTGCTCCAAATTGTATGATGGGCATTTGCATCGCACCCTATTATAAATTGGGCATTAATTTTCTTACAGTAGTTGACAAAATGAACGACAGAGCATGGAGGCACATCCTCAACATCTCCAGGAAAGTAAGCAGAAGCAATACATACCTCCGTCAGGGTGTCTACTACCTGGAAAAACCTGGAAAACCTGGAATTATCAGGGAATTTTATTCAACCTGGAAAAAACCTGGAAATCTCAGGGAATTTCGGCCACACTCAGGGAAATTATTCCGAAACAGTAATACATGGTGGAATATGTCCTTTTTGTAACACAAAATCTTAGAATGATTTTTTTTGGCTGCGCCGCTATTAGAACGCTACTTGAGATATTCAGTACTTTATTTTTTATTGATATCTATTTATTTAGAATAAAACTTGTCTAAACAAGGAGGCAGGATTTAAGATTGCCAAGTACAACTCCTGGTTCCACCTGGTTGCCTTTCATGAGCATAAATTTCGTAGGGAAAGAGTAAATATTACAATAGGTATGAGAAATAGTACATTTTCAGGTAAGCTGGTCCCTTTCAAGAGTCTTAGTGGTGCATGTCCCTAAGAAATCTATTTTTGGTTTAAGTCTCTATCGACATTCTAATCAAAATGGTCTCTAAAGCCACTACTTTGCCCTAATCTGCTTGCAGTGAATCCTGGTGCAACATTTTAGAGGCTCCAGTAAAACTTTCAGTGATTATGTTCCTATTTTTCCAGAGATTCCTCCTGGAAAACTTTTAAAAACTCTAACATGGATGCGATCAGCATTTTGTTCAATAGATACTTAGAAGAAGTTCTTCAGAATTCAATCCAGAAAATCCCAGAGCACTCAGTAATTTTCGTTTACCCTGCAAAAAATCTCAAGATTGTCTCCAGATGTTTTTTCCACTGATTTTTTCACCGATTTGTGTTACTTCTAGAAAATGTCCTACAGAAGTTTCTCCACAAAGGTTTATTCCAGAGTTTTCGAAAAAAAATCCAACATTTTTCAAGAAAACCTACAATAATTCCTATGTCTTTTTTCATTTATTTCATTTAATTTTTATATGGGTTCTTTTAAAATGCATCCACAATAACGCTCCGAAATTGCTTAAAAATTCCTTAAGGCATTTGGGCTTAATCAACGAGTGGAGTGAGTGAGAATGGTCGGTCTCGTAAAGCGAGATGACAATTCTCTATTCGAGTGAAGTGCAAATCAAATGAAGAGCCACTTCACTCGAGTCGAGAATTGTCACCTCGCTATATGAAATCGACAATTCTCACCTCACCACTCGTAGAATAAACTAGCGTTGGGCAAATTTGTCTATAACATCGATGTTACTGAATCGATTCCCAATTGAACTGCTGAATCGATTCACCGATTTTATCGAATTATTTGAATCGATGTTTCAGAATCGATTCGAATCGAATTCGAATTTAAATTTATGAAGTTTGAAATAAGACCATTGCATATGCATTTGATTTGACCATCCTTAAATTTAATCAGTTGTGAAATTCAGTGGAATAGATTTACTACCTCGTGCACAATGTGATGAAAAATAGATTTAACTTATGATAACAAATGTTGGTTTGACAGCTGCTACGGATTGATTCGACTTATTTTGTACGAGTGTACGGGACGAAACAAAATGTACAAATGAACTCAGAAAAAAAAAGCATTTTATGCGAGGAAACTCATCAATCTGACGAATGGTGCATACACTGTTTTGCGGGTTTGATGTAATTTGATGAATTAACGAGTTATTACGTGAACTTTCATACGATTTATGGTTGTCTGGGCAATCAATATATGAAGGTTTCTAAACGATTCTTGGAAGAATTGCCTACATAAAAAGTTCGTAAAAAATCAGGAAACAAACTCCTCAACAGGTCTTTGGAGCAAAATGTGAAATAAATTTACAAAACGAGCAGTAATACTTGTTGTAATGTCACGAGGATTTCCAAAACAGGTCTTAGAAATATTTTTTTAGATAAATCAAGACCAACAATTGAAAAGGCCTCAAGTCCAAAATGTAAACAAATCGGTTTTCTGCTGATTTTAGTGTATAAGAGCCTATTCTTACTAAAACATACAATAGTCATTTAAAAATATGCATAAAAGTTGAAAAAATAACATTTTTCTAAAAGGCCCCATCTCATTTTCCGCTAACCAGGATATTCATCGCAAATGCGGCCTTTTCTCAAAAAGGCCTCATTTCTATATCTGACGGAAACCGAGTTGAGGCCTGTTAAAAAAAACATCAAAATTGCAATGTAGGTTGCGAAAACGTTCCAAATTCACTAAGTAGATGCAGATTATACTACGGAGCGACTGCTCCTTGTATTATTTTATACATTGGTTGTCTAAACGGCGAACATTATCAAGTTTTCCGTCGGGCTCCTGTAGACTGATGTATTTTGTATCACACTACCTAATAATACCTGTGTCAGCCTGCCTGTACTTCACAAATTATCAACAAAAACACAATTTGGTTTCAATTGCATGAAAAATAACGTTCAATTGCAATATTATTCCAATTGAACCAATATTTCCATACATTTTCTCGACGACAAACTCGCGTAGCACATACATAATGTTCATGGATGACGAGGGGTTCAATCAATCACATATCTAATCGACCGCACGAATCTTCTCTTGCTGTAGGGATCTCCATGTACTTTACTTCACCACTTAACACTCTTCTACACTTCAAATTTCTTATTTCATCATCAATTTTGAATGATTTTCAAAAGGCCACATCAGAAGATAATGAAAAAACAAGCCACAACTAGAAGGCCTCAACACATTTTAGAGTAAACAAAGGCGTCAACTCACAGGCCTCATCAGCGTCGGCCGGCGTCTATGGGCACAAATGAAAAGGGCTGCACAGCTTTTGGTGAAATAAAAGCCTCATTTCCTTTGACTCGTTTTTTTAGCAGGATTTTTTGATAAAATGATAGTAATGAATATTCATAGCTATAAATCAGTTTATCCATCGACTTTCTGGACGATAAAATAACATACAATGCTTAAATTCATAATTTAAATTTGATTTATTGTTTGACAAAACAAGATTGCATTTTTCTCATTGTTTACTTTTTGGAGATGAGGCCTTTTGAATTGTTAGTCTTGAAATGTCGGTTCAAATGACGAACCAACCTCTTATGTCGTGATTCTTGTTAGGTTTATTTTTGTATTCATAATTTATACATGATCTCTTTTTATTTAATGTTTATTTTTTTTACGCAAGGGTTCCCTAAAGTTCTTGATCCTGAAAATTTAATGAAAATCGCCAAATTTCTTAATTTTTTGTACGTCGATTACATATTTCAGACATTTTTTTTTATTGAAGTGAAAAATACTTTGAAATTTATCATTAGTTATTGTTTTGGTTTCAGTTTTTCGAAGCCATACTACCTATATTCAAAAATAATTATTTAGTTACCTAAATGTAGCCAATAGCCATTCGTCAATCTTTTATGTATATTGGAGTTTTTCTTAAACCTGGAATTATTTTTTCCAATCCTGGAAAAACCTGGAAATATCAGGGAATTTCATTTCTGTGAATCAGTAGACACCCTGTCCGTTTTCCCACGGATAGTTGGCACCTCTACTTTGATCGCAACAATGTCTCTACGGATAAATTCTGTAATTGGGACAAATTTTGTGTCCCTATTTAAAAGAATAGCTGTCCGTGGTTTGGACTGAGTTTCGTCGTACAAAACTCTACAACTGCTCGAAGGGCAGCCAAGTACCCTTCCATTATTTACCCAGGGCTCTTGAATTAGTCCCACATTGATATTTTCCTTGGTGAACCTCCTGCTGAGCACTGCTGATGCGCCCTTTGCATGATGAAGGTTCACCTGGATAATTTTGATTCGATTCATATTACATTAACATGCTCCCACTCGTATTAAGCCTCTGATTTGAGGCTAAATATGAGTAGCCGATTATTTCGGAGAAGTACAAGGTCAACTGCGCCATTGCTCCGGGAAGCACAGTAAGGGCATAATACTGTGGAGGGTGCCCCGGTACTCCACAGGCACCGTTCACGGTTAGGTTTCTTTTGACCCCCCTAACCATTCATTCCTAGGCACGGTATGCTTTTAGCCGCATGACACCATGAATTAGGGGCCACCTGTATGATGGACTTATACCACCAGAACAGGCAATCCGTAGTGTTATTTCTAGCCTTGTTGTAATCGGCTACCGACACTACACGGCTATCTAGGCTATTCGAATATAGAAGCTGATATTGAGGATCAACTTCCATTGAGGCCGAATAGCCATCGTGCCATAGTGTTCTTATGAGCACTTCCACAGTTATTACCTGAGAGCTTTCTTTGTCAAAGTTGCCATTTTCGCATTCGAATTATACTCTATGCCCAGGGAAGTCAAGGAAATTCCCATTACGAAAAGATCCTGGACAGACCGGTAATCGAACCCAGACACCTTCAGCATGGCTTTGCTCTGTAGCCGCGGACTCTAACCACTTGGCTGATTTTGATTCTGATCATGTCCCTGTTACATTTCAAATATCCCATGAAGCGATTCTCAATTATTTTCGAGCCGACTGGAATATATATGGAACGGTTTATGGACAAAAGGTCGAAAGACAAAGCGTCGAAAGGACAAAAGGTTGAAAACTATTTGCTTGGTGGGAAATTTTTCCTTCTTTGAAAAAAGATTTTCGACCCTTTGTCCCTTCTTTTTTGTTCTTCGACCTTTTGTCCTTTTTACCTTCTGTCCTTTCGACCTTTTGTCATATTCATATGAAACATATATCGATAGTAATCTTGATGTTAACATATCAAAACTTGATATTGACAATACTCTTGAAACTTTAACAAATTTCATTGTTTGAATCTGTGATTATATACGATGATGTTAAATTCTTGATCCGTCATAAAAACGTGAAAAGAAGGCAATTTGTATGCACTCGCGATCCTGCTATGAAAATTATATGGCAGGATCTGCAGAAAGAAATTAAAAAACCGATTTTCACAATTAAAAAACAAAAAAATTGAAAATAAAATCTCTCCCTTTTGGAAAAAAACTCAGATGCCAAAAGAGGAAAACAATTACTATTACTTACTATGCAGTTTGAAAGCGCGCACAATTTTACTTTAGCTCTTACTAGTCCAAAAGAATATCAAAGAATATCAAGTTACTCAGGACTTCGAAAACATTCTCAATCAAGAGAACGTTTTCGAAAATTTCTGGGGGACTGATTTGGAAGAAGTGAGAACTACTATTCAAAAATATGAAACCTCCTGGCGTTGATGGAATTTTCTACATCCTCATCAAACTTCCAGAAAGTAGCTTATCATTTTTAGTTGATGTATTCAACAATGTTTTCAATTAGCATATTTTCCTGACAAATGGAAAAATGCTAAGGTTGTACCAATTTTAAATCCTCTACTAGCGTCTAGCTATCGTCCAATCAGTTTGTTTTCCTCCATCAGTAAGCTTTTTGAAAAAGTCATTTTGAACAGAATAATGGTCCACATTAACGAAAATTCATTTTTTGCCAATGAACAGTTCGGATTCCGCCATGGACATTCGACCAGTCATCAACTTTAACGTGTAACAAATTTGATCCGTTCCAACAAATCTGAAGGCTATTCTACTGGTCTTGCTCTTCTAGACATAGAAAAAGCATTCGACAGTGTTTGGCATGTAGGCTTGATCGTAAAACTTTAATTTTCCAACGTACATTGTTAGAATAATTCAAAGTTATCTGTTAAATCGTACACTTCAGGTTTATTATCAGAACTCCAGGTGTGAAAGACTTTATGTAAGAGCTGGTGTTCCTCAAGGCAGCATTTTGGGACCAATATTATACAATATTTTCACATCTGACTTACCTAAGTTTCCTAAGGGAAGTCAAAAATCCTTGTTTGCAGATGACACAGGCCTCTCCGCCAAAGGACGAAGTCTGCGTGTCATCTGCAAAAAAGTCTGAATATATTTTCTTCATACTTGCAAAAATGGAAGATTTCTCCTAATGCTTCCATAACTCAACTAATAATATTTCCACATAAACCAAAAGCTCTTTATTTGAAACCTTTAAGTAGACATGTTGTCACGATGAGAGGGTTTCCAATAAATTGGTCAGATAAGTATCTAGGGCTCATGCTAGATGAGAATTTAACTTTTAAAAATCACATTGAGGGCATTTAAGCCAAGTGTAACAAATATGTAAAATGTCTCTATCCCCTTATTAATAGAAAATCAAAACTTTGTCTTAAGAACAAGCTTTTGATATTCAAACAAATTTTCAGGCCAGCCATGTTGTATGCTGTACCAATATGGACTAGGTGTTGTAATACCAGGAAGAAAGCTCTGCAGAGAACTCAAAATAAAATTTTGAAAATGATTCTGAAGCTTCCTTCCTGGTATAGTACCAATGAGTTACATAGAATATCCAATATTGAACAGTGTTCCCAAACCAACACCGAACACGTTGGTTCCGGCGGTTTCGTACTCTCCTTGCACTCTGTTCTCGTGTGCAAACCGAAACGCTCGAACCTGAACCTAAACCAAAACATTGTGTAAAATGAACTTCCTATCAAACGCCGATTCAAAAACCGGTCCATTTTTTTTTTAATTTGTTTGTTAGTATCATTCCAAACATTACATTCATTATTTCTTATATCTAAGTGTTCTGTGTTATTAGACAACACTATCATCCTAATTTGGTAACACAAATCTAAGAACTTAACCTAAACATATAACGCATTAATCGTGGCAATAGAAAAAAAACCGGTCCATTTGTACCTCGGTTGCAACCGCGGTTCAAACTTTGGTGCAAATCTTCGATTGCATCCGAGGTTCAAAACGATGACACAAACAGACAGACAGAAAATAGTTGATATTCACGCTTAGCAATTTCTGCATATCGTGTCTTGTAGTATGATAAGTAAAATCCTTGTTTCATAAAGTTACCGCTAAATGTTATTCAAAGTATTGATCTTAGTTGATCTGCTTAAATAAAACATTTATTCAAGCCTCAAGGGTCTTGCTGTTTGAACCAAGAAGTTCCATATATGATCGTAGAATTTTATCCGCGCGGATTTCAACCGTTCCCTGTCTGTCTGCGTTGTGCCATTATTTGAACCAAAGTTTGAACCGAAGTACACATATAACGGGTTCGGTTTGAAACACTGATACAGAGACGAAGCGCGTTTGCGGTTCAACACAAGTTGCAAGGTTCAAACCAAAGTTGCACATTGGTTCTGTTCATGGGAAGACTGAGATTGAAACATTGGAACAAATGTCAAATAAAATAAATAATAATTGCGTTATATATTTAGGTTAAGTTTTTTTTTCTCTTATAAGCAGAATTCACCTGTAACAAATCTGAACTGCTACGGCAAATGAAATGTAATATTTTGTTTACAAAATGTTAATAAAATCTTAAATTTGTTTTACCAAATTAGGATGATAGTGTTGTCTAATCAGAACACCTAGATATAAAAAATGAATGTAATGTTTGGAATGATACTAATAAAGAAATAAAAAAAAATGTTTTGGAGAAAATCGACTTTTAGGTTTTTAGCCATTTTTTATTCCACACATATTGTATGAGAGCCAAAAAAAAAACCAATCTTTTATGAATAATATTATTTTTCCTATTGGACGCCAAAACCACCTAAAAATACCGTTAAATAGTTTAAAGTAGAAAAAAGCGAAAAAAGGGGGCATTCCAAAATAGATTTTTGGTGGCCAACCCTGTCTCCCCCTACTGTAATTTTTTGATGAATTTTTATATACTAGAAGGCTTGAAATGATAACTGAGAATTAGAAATTTGGTCAAATTATTATTAGACGAGAGTAGTCTTATTTTGTGCTGGAAAATTCCATATTTTCACAAGCTATGATAATATACCCATAAACTCATATTCTTATTATTTCTTATTACTTTTATCATGGATAGTAGTTGGATGAACGTGTATGACGTTTTTTTTCAAACAAAATTCATTTTATCATTCTCAAAATTGAAGGGGCGCTAATCTTGCCCCGTCCTACCTTACAGGGCCAAACCAATGTTTCTATAGAAAACCTAATGTAGAGCTTTGATATTCAACGTAGGGAGTCGGATCTTATTCTTGAAACATTTGATTCACGCTGGCAAAGAAGGTTTTTGGAAGCTACTGGGCTCATATGAGCCCCACATTATGCGACGTATTGAAGTGCCTCTTTAGTTATTACAAAGTTTCAGACAACTCGGCCAGCCCCTTGCCAAAGTGAACTATGGAAGTGCCCACGTAGTTCTTTACCTTAAGCCTAGTTATCTTTCAAAAGCTAATAAAAGATTGTAAGTATTGTTGAATTTAGAATAATATCAAAGACAATCTTTCGGTGTTGAAAAAGTTCCATGCTCTATTTCAGATCAGTTGCCGACAAAAAAAAATGAAAAATAAGTAAAGCACTAACTACACTGTCATATATACCTTACCGGCACTTGCATGAGTCGTACCAGACAGCATTCTAATTCAGAGCAGAATGAATAGAATAGAACTTCTATTGAAAGTCATGTTGTGTGCTTTCTCCAACCATGTCCTAACGGTGTCGTTCACCATCATTAGTATCCATCGTAGCATACGTCTCTGCAGCGGCGCAACTGCTGCTCTATTCTGCTTTAGGTTCGTTATTCAGTTCCAAGCAACAGCGTAAACATTGTTCTAGCAAACAAAACCGAAACCGTCTGGGCCACAATCTAAATTTGATTGAATTGACACTTGCCATTTGCGAAACTTTCAATTTGCGCGCCTCGCACGAGTATTGTTTTTCCATTCTAAATATACAGGCATATTTGCGCATTTTCCCTCTTCCTTTCAATACTAGGCCAGGTCAAATTCTCGTCCGGTTCGATTCAATTTCGATCGTCTCGGATTGACTGGCTGGCCGTGTTCCGTTCCGCATGACTTTCCAGCACGTTTAGTTTGTTTCCTGACCTTGGCTAACAGTTTGTCTGAACATTTTTTTTATTTCTGATTTTCAGGAAATCCGGGAGAAGAGCGAACAGGAAGCACGGTCGAAGGATTTTTCCACCAATGAGTCGAAAAAGTTGGATAACAGGCGATTGAATCGGTACAGGGACGTGTCTCCCTACGACCACTCCCGGATCGTGCTGAAGCGAGGCGAGACTGACTACATCAATGCCAATCTGGTTAAGGTAAGCGGATTTTGGATAGCGTAGAATAAGGAGATTTCCTTCAATCATGTAAGAAGGATTGGATGTTTTGATTTATACATCATTATCCGAGAGAAACGGGTGGCTGTAAATTCAATTATTTTTTTAAAGGTACGCTTGTCATTTCTAATTCTGAACTTTATTATCAAAACAAGTATTCTATCCAAAAATAAGCCAATTTTGTAATTTTTTAGAGGTAGCGTAGTCCGGGGCAAATTGATCACTATTTTACATCTTTTTGTTTTGTTATCCTTCGGAATTCAAATATCGCGCTATCTAGTGTAACTTTTTAGCAAATTCCACTACAATTTGTCCATTCAATCCAATTGCAATGTGTATGCAATGTTTAGTTCTTCGGTAATTGTTTAAAAATGAAATAGTTCAAAATCATCATTAGACATATGGTCGGTGTTCAGACAGACCGGACTAGATTCCCGACTAACCAGTCTTCATAATTCTTTATAGATCTTTGTCCGACGATGGCGATCGCTAACGATTCAAAACGAATCGGTATCAATTGCTATCAAAAATCTCTGACTGGTTGACCGGGTTATATTTTGGTGTTCTAAAGATACGTTAAGAACTCTATCAATTCTGATTTTTCCGATGCTATTTTGATACAGATGCGTCATAATATGGATTAGTTCCATTACTATAGCTAATAATGCAAGTATTTTGATATTTCAAATACCTGGCGTACGTTTTCCTGATACCATCAAAAAGCACTTGGTCCAGTCTGTCTGAACACCGGCCATATATAAATTGTAAAACATGGAACGCCTGTGATGCCAACGAAGCATTCAGCATCCTAGGAAGGAAATGCTTTTTGGTACCGACCTGATCAAATTCACCCCAGTGATCAATTGGTCGGGGTTCTGCTAAACCGCACCAAGTACCAAAATCACTTTTTTGAGGTATTTAACTTTAAAGTTCACTCACCTGCGAGTAGATCGCGAATGACTCTTTTCACAATTTTACCGCTCACAGATGACTAACAGGTTCCAATAAGTAAGTCAAGATAGAATATTCAAGAAAAGCATCATATATTTTCCATGTAATTAGAATTGATTTCAAAGTAAAATGCACTCAGTTCACTCTGGCTGAACAAAAATGGAAGAAAATGGTTTTCAGTTCGGTATGGCTGAATGTGTTTCATGATTTCCAGCATTACAAGAAAAAAATGAAGACAAATGGTTCGTATCATCGCCATGCATGTTGAAATGCATGTTTCAAATGTTTATGCACTACGAATGAGAAGGATTTGTAATTTTCCATAGAACTGGTCTACAATGTAATGTTGGGGACCTATTTGAACAATAAATTGGTACAAGGCATCCTAAACGTATTCTATCTGTCTTTCTCATGGTGGATTACCTATTTTAATAGAAATTATGTTAAACCAAGGTCCACACGCGTTCAAAGATTCGAAAGAGACAACAATGATGTAGTTAAAAGGCGATGATCGAAGAAAACCATGAATTTGTTCTGCCAGAGCGGTCCAAGTTACTTGCATTAAGAGAACCTTGGCTGAACAAGTTCACGATTCTTCACGTGAAGAATACCAGGAATTGCATGAAATCCATCATTCACCACGGATAGCATGAAATTTTCATTGTTTATAAAACCGCTTCTGATCTATAGTTTAAAAATAGTCACATAAGCTGAAAGTTGATTGATTTATATGACTATCTCTTACAGGCAATGTAAAATAAAATATTAATCGGGATTCGAACTCGTGCCCATCGTGTGATGATAAGGCGCGCTACCTCTCGGTCGTTTCGAACTGTTGAATTGAGAGCTAAAAACTAGAAACAACTTATGTGCATTCTGATCAATGAGGCTTGATGGTGAAAACGTAATTTTCTGAACAGCTAAAGCGCACCATGTGCTTGCAAATAATTCAAACAACATCAAATTAAAATGTCTTGTTATTTCATTACGACTCCTTCATGGATCCATCAGCATATTATATAAAAAGCAAAGGCTAGCGTTTAGCGCATGTTGATACCTTTTCTTCATACAAAAACACGATTTTCATATAAATGGTATTTGGTGCGGTGTGGCTGCACAAAATTTGAATGAAAATACATCAGCCCCACCGAAACAATAGTTTATTTTACATAGCCGTTCGCTTACATTACATGCTAATATCGGATGTCGTTGGTCCTGTAGGTTGTCCGGAATGGCCAGTTTGCAATGTTTTAGGAAGAATTTGAAAAAAATGCCGTTTTGAATCAAAATACTAAATTACCTCCAATGTCAAGCTTAGGTTTATGGTTCGCTCTGGTTGGCTACAATTTCAGTTTCCAATATCCTGCCAGAGAAAATTTTTGAATTTACACAAAGAGGAATGATTTAAATTCTTCAATGTTTGTAATGTGGAAAGGTTATGATAATCTGAATCCTCTAATGTAAATAACTCATTTTTGGAAAAATTGGCGCTTGGTGCGGTTTGGCAGAACCCCGACCAATTTGCCTTCGGATTACGATATATCACAACGATTTATTAGAAAATACCTTTAGTCTTTCGCTAATACAATAATCTAGCACAATACCGAAAATACTAAGGGCGAGGTGTCTCTACTTCTTCATTATGCTTAGTTATGCAAAAAAAATGCGAAAAGATATATATTTTCCTACGCAACCAAATTAACTTTTCTTTTGTTTTATTTTTGTATTGAATTAAATTAGCTATTCCATCTAGGTGTTACAAACCTATCGTTCATACTTCATGTTTATCCATTACTCAGATATACAAAAAAGTGTGACTAATAGATATTTTTCTTACAAACCTCTATGCTGATTTGCAAATGAAGGTGGGAGAAAATTTGATTGTTCGGAAAGGGCTTTCTCAAGAATATTATTTAGTTTATTTTAGTGAACTAAATAATATTAAAGCTTTCGAAAAAGCAAGACTTATGTTCGATGTCCGCGAATGGGACATTTACAGAACCCCACTCAGTGCCGTCGGTGCCAAAAGTGGAGTCATGGTACAAAACATTGCCGCATGGATACTAGATGCATGATTTGGGGAGGTTCTTCTCATGCTAAGGACATCTGTCCTATGAAGGTTGATATCACAAAATTTGTATGCGCAAATTCCGGGTATTCATAAATCTAACTTTTGGGATTGCCCTTCGCGTAGGCGGTTCTTCGAGGCTCGTGCCAGGCAAATGAACGGTAATGTCCGTTACAATAACGATAACAGTCGTTTCTGGAATTCCCTTGGTAGAGTATCGAACAATGCTCATTGTTCAGTTAACGATCGCTTGGTTAAGAATCATACTCATCAGGTGGATTATAATCATGCTCATTCACAAACTAATTTTAATCCGTCGGGTAGTCGTTCGAATATTTTAATTTCGAATGGATCTACCCAAGAAAAATCCCATGTCCATATCGTAACAGGTAATTTGAACTCCTCCCCTTTTCATACTACGAGTAACCGTTCTAATAATGGTTTCAAATCAAATTTTAAAAGAAAACCCTGTCGCCACGGGAAACTTTTATTCCGTCTCTTCGTCTACCGAAAATCTTAACGGAAAATTATCAGATGATGTACTTACTTTAAGTAATATGTCTAACTCTGATTTTATTTTTCTAACTGATCAATTGAATCAAATGATTGATGCAATGTTCAAAGCCACCACTATGACTGATTCAGTCCATGTTGGTGTAAAATTTACTAATCAAATTGTTATTGGATAGCGTTTTTCTAATGGATCCAAAGTCAAATAATAATTTAAATATTTTTAATTGGAATGCTCGTTCTTTGAATGATAAAGAGGACGAGCTGTTTATTTTTTCTAACAGCTAATAATATACATATTGCAGTTATTACTGAAAACCTGGATCCAAATTCAAAAGAGATCCAAACTTTTTTGTTTATCGTAATGATCGACTTGGGGGCCCAGACAGCCGTAACGGTAAACGCACAGCTATTCAGCAAGACCAAGCTGAGGGTCGTTGGTTCGAATCCCACCGGTCGAGGATCTTTTCGGGTTGGAAATTTTCTCGACTTCCCAGGGCATAGAGTATCTTCGTACCTGCCACACGATATACACATGCAAAAATGGCCATTGGCATAGTAAGCTCTCAGTCAATGACTGTGGAAGAACACTAAGCTGAGAAGCAGGCTCTGTACCAGTGGGGACGTAACGCCAGAAAGAAGAAGAATGATCGACTTGATGGGGCATGTGGGGTAGTTGCAATCATCATCAATAGGCGTATAAAATATCAACTTTTTTTTCGTCATTTTGAAACATTAGATGTTTCTGTTGAAACACAGATTGGTAAATAAATATGGTAAATATACTTTCATAGCTGTCTATTTGCCTTTTCAATGCTCTGCGCAGCAAGGTAATTCGCTCCAAACTGACTTGCGACAATTGACTTGCAATAAGTCAACATTTTTTGTCATTGGTTACTTTAATGCCAAACATTGCTCATGGAATAATTCGCAAAGTAATTCCAACTGTTACATATCAAATATTCCATGAAGCGATTCTCAATCCTATCAACTCCACTTTCAATTATTTTCGAGCCGACTGGAATTTATATGAAACATATATTGACTCTAATCTTGATGTAAACATTTCTTTACAAACAAAACTTGATATTGACAATGCTCTTGAAACTTTAACAAATTCCATTGTTGAAGCCAGGAGCATTGCAATTCCAAAATGTGAAGTAAAATTTGAATCCGTGATTATAGACGATGCTCTTGAACTCTTGATCCGTCTTTAAAACGTGAGGAGAATGCAATTTCAACGCACTCGCGATCTAGCTATGAAAATTATATGGCAGGATCAGCAAAAAAAAAAAAATCAAAAAATCGTTTTCACAATTAAGAAACAAAAATTATGAAAATAAAATTTCTCAATTGGACCCTGGCTCAAGGGCTCTTTTGGAAATTATCTAAAAGTTTGAAAAACCTCAGAGAGCAATACCGGCATTGACAGAGAAATATAACTAAATTGCTAAAAAGCTAAAACTTGCTATGCAGTTTGAAAGCGCGCACAATTTTAAATTAGGACATACTAGTCCAAAAGAAAATCAAGTTACTAAGGATTTCGAAAACATTCTCAATCAAGAAAACGTTTTCGAAAATTCCTGGGAGATTAATTTGGAAGAAGTGAGAACTAGGGGGATACGGGGCAGTATGGACACCCTAAGGAATTTGCCTATTTTGACTGTGAGGACATGAATATTATACTGTTTTTTATGTGCAGTATGCTTTTTAGAGTTCTTAAGCATTTGTTAAACATGGTTGCATAATTGGGAAAAAAATATTTTGTTTTCATAAATAGGTTTTAAAAAAGCTTATATTTGATAGTCGCCATCAAGCTAGCGGGCAAAGTTGACACCCCCATGGGACAGTATGGACACCCTAATGTTTATAGAAAAATTGTCCCGCGATCGTTCTCAAAACCTCGAAAAATGAAGTTCATATTCAGGAAACCATAGTGACAGGTCACTGTGCCACTGAAAACATGATTAAAACCAATTTACGACATTTTTCGTAAAGATGCTTTCAATATTGCTTCCAGGTTAGTTTTGATCAAGAATTGACAATTTTCAACTGATTTGTGGTTCCGCTTCATAATCATTGCATTGAATGCTAAATATATTTGGATAACTTTGTACCGTAAAATGGGGTGTTGAGGGATGAAAAAAAAAATTCCACTTAAAATTCGAGCAACTTCTAGTATACCAATAATTGAACAAAATACAGTCCTACCATTCTTCCGGCGTGTATATCAAAAGCCAATTACAATGAAGACGATCATATGGCAGATTTCTGAGATAATCATAAAAATGTGTGATTTTTGACGAAAATGCAATATGGGGTGTAAAGGAATTTGAGCTTTGTATATAAAACTATATTTTGCCAACAGCAAAAAAATATTATTTTGGTCAACATCGTTGATGTGTCCCTTCAACTCTAAAGGTCTTGTTAAATCTAAAGATGATATTACTTCAATATAATTCAAGTTGGAACTCCTGAAAACGATAATCATTTTATTTTAACTGCTAAATCTCTCATACCTATTGATTCTATTTTCAAGCAAGCTATCAGTGCATCGCACAATTGTCTTGAAAAGATTTTTATACTTATGTGCAGTACTCGTATTCTAGAACAGTGCAGAGCAATCTTGTCATGACTTGTCAAAAGATAGATAATTTCAACAAGCTTTAAGTGTGAATAGGGTAAGTGTCTAATTTGCCTTTTAAATAAAGCACCACACCAAATAACGGATTTGCATGTAACACCCAGTGGCATGATCGGGAAAAATCCTAACAAAAAGTTTCCAATACAGAGCGGAATCGTTCACACTATACCACACACTATATATTTTTCCAAAAAAAGCTCGGAAATAACCTTATACTATAATTGTTTATCTAGGACCTAGGTAATACTTAAAAGAATTTGATGGAATATCGACCGTTTAGACTGATTTTGAGATTTATTGGCGTAATTTAGGTCAAACCTGTTTAGATGTGCTCGGGTGAAAGCTGTGTAAGTTTGTGCTCTGTTCAAATTAAAATTATGTGAGTTAAGTTATTATGTCCGAATTTATTTGTAATTGCAGTGTAATGTTGTTAGCCGTTCAATCAATGTTTGTTCAAACCCACTTGACTTAAAAACAAATCAATGATGTAAGTACTATTAATTAATGTTTCGGACTTGACTAGACAAATAGTATATATTTTTGTAAATTGTATTTTGCCCTGAAGATGAGCAAATAAACGTCGGCTTTAATCAAAACGATTGGTTATTAATGTAACCCGTGGACCGAAATTACGCCAATAAATCTCAAAACTTAAAAGAATTAATAACTCCAAAACCATTTCAAATAAGATAATCATTCCTATATGCAAACTTTTCTCCAATGTGATGGAACAACTTATGAAAATATTATCATAAAACAACCATATTCACATTAATCAGTTTTTATTTAGATTTTCCTACCAATTTTATCAAATTTTGAAATAAGTCATTTTTGGAGATATTTAGTGACTTACTAAATAGATCCTTTAACTTTACATTGTAGTTCAACTTGACGGAACAACTCAAAACTGTATTTAAATATAATACGGCATAAATTTAATGAGTTTAGTTACTTAGAAAAGTTAGAATAGATAATTCCTTAACACCCCACTTATTTTCAAAACGAGACTTTTTTCATAAAAGTTTCTAAAAACCGAAACCCAGACATAATTTTATGAAGTTCTTGTCTGTACTATGATCTCAATTAAATTTCCTTATCTTCTACCTCACTCGTGAATTTTTCTAAAATGTATTTCATGGTTTTGTAGACAAATGTATTTAGCCCATAAAATTCGAACAAAAATGTTTTGAAAGGTTTTCAAATTCTAGAAACCACAATACTTCATATTAATAGACAGCTCCTATTACATAATGCAGTTCACAATCCTCTGAACAAATCGAGCATTTCAGATGACTTATATATCGATTTTCGAGGTTTCTGTGATTTGTCGAACTTGATTGAGAAGTTCAATCCCTTAAAACTCCACGAGTCCTTAACACCCCATTTTACGGTATTTGAAGTTATATTATTTTCTCTTTGAAGTGTCAGCTCTACTTTGTCACCCGGTGTCCATATTGCCCCAACAGTATAAGAAATTTTTATATAAGTTTTTCAATGTCTTAAAGTACCAGAAAAAAATCTACTATATTTTTGAATATAGCATAAATAATTGAAGATTCAATCAAGAGCTACATTATCGGTCAACTTGCAGTCATTTGCCTCTGAAACCTTATTTGGTGAGGTGTGAATGTTATAATTTTCGAACCAAATAAAAACATGCTCAATTTCTATTTAAAATCAATGTTTTGAACATTTTTTCTGAAATTTTAGTGGATAATTTACTCCTCCGACAGGCAACTGAAATATTGTTTGCATTTAAAGTGTAAAAGTATTCGCTTATGCAAAGATACAGGGGGTGTCCATTCTGCCCCGGGTGTCCATACTGCCCCCGGTACCCCTATTATTAAAAAAATCAAAAATATGAAAGCTCCTGGCGATGAGGGAATTTTCTACATCCTCATCAATAAATTTCCAGAAAGTAGCTTTCATTCTTAGTTGATATATTTAACAAATGTTTTCAATTGCCATATTTTTCTGACAAATGGAAACATACTAAGGCTGTACCAATTTTAAAAACCATACACAAATCTTGCAGATGCTTCTTGCTATCGTCCAATCAGTTTGCTTTCCTCCATCAGTAAATTTTTTGAAAAGGTCATTTTGAACAGAATGATGGTCTACATCAACGAAAAAACTATTTTTGACAATGAACAGTTCGTATTCCGCCATGGACATTCGACCACTCATCAAATTTGTAACACATTTGATTTGTTCCAACAAATCTGAAGGCTATTCTACTGGTCTTGCTTTTCTAGACATAGAAAAAGAATTCGACAGTGTTTGACATGAGGGCTTTATTGTAAAATTAAAAAAAAAACTTCAATTTTCTTATTATTTTTGTTATGTCTATAGCGGTCATGCGACTCAAAGATAAAGGGAGTCTATAGAAGATTTTTGCAAATGATGGAAATGAATAGGTGGATAGGCGTCGCAAGGGAGCGACAAGATTGAAATTTTATTAGGTGGTGAAAATTGAGCATGTCATTTTAAAGTCAGTAAGCATCGAAGCGTCCTGTAATCTACCTAGCTTCTCTACTGGAGAAGAGTTTGCTCAAAACTTTGAGCTTTGCTAACAACACAGGCAAAATACAAGAGGCTTCAATGTGCTCATATTCTGAAGGCAATCACCCGAACGGTTCTATCGATCGATGACTGATATTGGGAATTAACACGCAGTCAGAGATTGTTTGTCCCTATCATGTGTGCTCTTCCCGCCAGTCACCACATGGTACAGTTTGAATTGCATTTCTTATTAGCCAAATTTCAAATACATAGGAGAAGGTATCGACCGTGATTGTTTTATATTATTTTTGTTATGACTAGGTATAGCGGTCATTTAAATGGCTCGATCAATTTTCACCACCTAATAAAATTTCAATCTTGTCGCTCCCTTGCGACGCCTATCTTATTTATGAAATCGTACACTTCAGGTTAATTATCAGAATTCCAAGTCTGAATGACTTCCTGTAAGAGCTGATGTTCCTCAAAGCCTTTTTTGGTAACTTTTTGTTTTATTCAGGCATGAGGTCTCAAAAGTTCCTTCTTTTCAAGCACTTAGTCGCCAATAGTGTTGTAATTACTATTACATTAAAAAACAAACTGAGAAACTGTTGAATTTTAAATGTTTCACATTATAATACCGAATCAAAGATTTTTTTTTTTTTTTTTTTTTTTTTTTTTTTTTTTTTTTTTTTTTTTTTTTTTTTTTTTTTTTTTTTTGTATGGTATTCAGTTGGAGCTGCCTGACAGCTTAACTTGTCAAGGCTGAACCCTCGGTCTGGCTTTCGCCAAGTTTCCCCTCTACCAGGACCAATACTCAGACGGACTAGGCAATGGCGCCCACATGAACACTGTTTTTTATTAGTATTGTGACGTGGTAATTTTTGAAAAGTACCCATATTCCCTTGCTTCTGAGAAAAGGAAGCATTATGAAAATCAGCAGCTCCATTAGAATTTGTTTGAAATAGTAGTGTAGAATTTGTTTGAAATAGTAGTGCATTACTAATACTGTCTAGTCGAAATGGTTTTGAATAATTTGTCTTTCAAGTGCTATTCTGATTACTATTGTCTTTTACGTAAGATTAGAGTCTTAAATGTCAAGTGTCGTCAAGTCTTAACAAAATTAGGCTGTTCAGTAGTAGTTCTAGTTAATTTCATTTTTTGTTGTTGAAAGTATTTATTGGTCATTACGTTCATATATCCTTAAAGAAAAAAGTCGCTTTCCTTGACTGTTCAACAATTTTTCGAAACTAGCAAGTGTATCCTAATGATCGATCTCAGCGTCTTACTTTCCATAGTCATTTTTATAGTGTATATTGAAGAGTAAAGTTACCTTAGGCTTCTATTACAGTCTCCTACAAGATTCACTTTTCGGTGGCAAATGCAATGCTTCACAACGCCTACTTTCTACTTGTAAATTTTGCGAAAATGAAGCTGGAATTAGATTATTTATACCGCTGTTACAGGTATTTCTTATTATGGCAATGTAAAAACCATATTAAAATAAGATTGTCGCCACTTATTTCTACTCAGTGAATCTACTAGTCATTTTCCTAAGAGTTCCTAAGTATTCCCTACGTCGTATATGATAACGATGTATCTAGCTAGCTAATAGTAAGAGTGGCTACGGATCATTCTGGTTAGCAAAAGGCAAACTGAACGTCACCAATAGTATTAATGTCCACTTCGAATAGATTAATTATTTGAAATGGGCATCAATTCTATCAATGACGCAGAATGTCCGTTGGATCACATCCGAGATATTATTGCGTCTATGCCATATGAATTATGACGCGGCTTTAAGCAACAAATGCCAAAATGTGATACCACCACTACAGGTTACGCCTTTGGTTTCCATCATATGGGCTAATGGATTATGCCCTCCCATCGCGGCAAGGTCGCATAACCAAGGGGAGGGAATACCGAATCAAAGATTTTTTATACTTTTAAAGCTCTTAAAGAAGGTGGAAACTTCCCTGATTTGTTATTTATCCAAATCTACAATTGTCAGATCCCGTTGGCTATGGCTCGTTAGCACTTGCTATTGTTGAACTGATTCTGAGAAAATCGCTTTTGATATTTGGCCACCTGGATTCCCAGAACTCGACTTCGTAGCAACATATATTATGCTGACAACGGCAATCAAAATGATTTATTAGTTTCATAGAATTTAATCTTCATTTTTTCAGTATCAATCTACTAATCAACTATGTTCGTCCTATCGTTTCAGATGGAACGGGCCGAGCGAAAGTATATCCTCTGTCAGGGTCCGCTACCGCTCACCGTTGGACACTTCTGGCTCATGGTGTGGGAATACAATTCCCGGGCGATACTGATGCTGAACAAACTAATCGAAAAGAAACAGATCAAGTGCCACCTGTACTGGCCGGAAAAGATTGGCGAAGAGCACAAATTGGAACTCCCGGAAGTACAGCTGGCAATCGAGTACGTCAAGTGTGTCGAGTATAAAAACTTCTGCAAAAGGACGTTCCGGTAAGTTCGGTTATATTTGTTTATGATTCTGCTTTCCAAGGCTGTGTACGATCGGGTGATTGCGTTTAAGTGAATGGGTGTGATTGATATGTGAATGAGGAAACCCCACTCGTGGAGGAAATGAGTCACTTAGGCTCGAGTGTCATGTGCTAGCAGCTGTTGTTACGATTACGATGCGTTGTTTAATGTTTGCATTTCCCCGTTCTTCTATTACAAACCTATAGATTAACTGACATGGAATCGAGTAAAACACGAGAAGTTGTACAATTCCACTATACCACTTGGCCGGACTTTGGCATTCCCAGTTCCCCGGTGGCGTTTTTGCAGTTTTTGAAAGAGGTTCGAGAGTCGGGAGCGCTAGATAAGGATGTAGGTCCACCGATCATTCACTGCAGTGCAGGAATCGGCCGGTCCGGAACGTTTTGCTTGGTAGACTGCTGTCTAGTGTTGGTAAGTCGACTTGAGTTATGGCTGCAAAAAGCTGCATAAGAAGGTCGTTCCCCCGAACACCGTTTCTCAGGTTTCAACTGCCCAGAATCTCGTTCCAAAGAATGAATCATTCCCCAGAATTACTAATTATCCAAGTACGAGATCCTCAAGAAATAGGCTGTCCATTAATTACCTAAGACAATTTTGAGCATCTTCCAACACCCTCGTCCTCCTTGATAAGACTTTTTGTATGCAAACTAAAAAAATATTTCGTGCATTAGAAATCTTAAACCCCTTTCCCTCCATAAGCCCTTACGCAATTAATGGACAGCCCAAAATTAGGGTAGATAGGGACAGTCCAAACTAGGGTAGATAGGGACAGTATGGTCCTCCTAAGCAAAAGCTCTCGAAAAGCATAGAAACACACTACAATTTAATCTTTCCATGAGGTTGATTTGTATTTTGAAGTATCTCCTTTCATATAACAGTTGTATTTTGTAAAAAACGTTACTTAGAATTTTCTTGTGGACATTTTTGAATATTTGTGTGTGATTCTACACTAGGAATTTTGAGGAACGATTCATTCTGGGGAAAAAATCTTGTAGAAATGTTACATAATCCAAAAAGCAAGGGAAAAAACTAAATTTGTCTTATTCTTTAAGATCGATAAGGAAGGAGAAGACAAGGTGGCAGTACAAGATGTTCTGCTGGAATTGCGGCGATACCGCATGGGACTGATACAAACAGTAGATCAATTGTATTTCTCATATCAAGCTATCATTGAAGGCATGAAGCGTATGAATAATTCGGTAAGTAATGCCAAATGTTCTCCCCTGGTTCTCCAAAAGTAACTTACCAAACTTTCTTTTTCCAGTCATTCGAAGATTTCGAAGAGCTGTCGGTGGTGGCAACCAATAATCAGGTCACATCGGATCAAGAGAATGACGATACCCCACCGCCTTTACCGCCACCTCGATCGCACTCGCTTACAATCGCTCAGAAACCGTTGCCACTGATTCCAAACAGCGAAAGTGTCCACGAAGATTTCCTAACGTGCAACGAGCGGGACATGGTTAACAATTTGGTGAACCTAGAAAAGAGTAAGCAATATGAGATTAGTAAGGATCGACCGCTGCCACCGTTACCTAAGGACTCGCTGGAGAAGGTACACGAGGCGACCAGTTCAGGTGATAGTGGCGCGTCCAGTAGTGATGAGGACGAGCTTATTGAGGAAAACGATAGCGACCAAAACGGTGATGACAGTGAGGAGGACAATAGTGATAACATCGAAAGCTCCGTGCTAGACGATACAACGATAACCAGTTCGTCCTCGTCGGCAATGACTTCAACGTCGACGGCCACATCTACGACATTGACAACGACGACCAGTGCAACAGCAACGGCAGCCAACAGTAATACATCGACGTTGGAATCCAATCGTGGCGGAGAAAAGTTCGATGCCAATGCGACGCTGCCACCAGTGCCCAATGGTGTGGACAGCAATAGTAATAGTGCCGGAGAGGAAGCAGTGTCTAGCCCAGAGAGAGGACAGTAAGTATTGCAAGATTATAGGTTCCATACGCGATTTTTTCCATAATGAGAGGTGTTCAGATAATCTTTGTCACTTTCTTTAACCTCGCATTAGAAATTTCATGGACTTCAAATATAGCGAAGGATATTTACGCTCATCTACCGCATGTTTGAGCATTACCATTATCATTATCTTTCGTTTACTTTACTTGAGGTCTAATCTGGTTTGCCCATATGATTTATTTCGTATAAAATTTTATATGAAGAATCCTGCTGCAATTCAGTTGCCCATGGTTCTTTGTAAATATTCAAATGAATTGAATGACGAAAAAACAAATAGTTTAGTTTTAGTTGTTGTTCAATAGTAAATAGTTCTTTGAAAATCAATAATAAGTCAAACAAAAACTTCATATTTCGTATGAAAAAATATCGGAACTGAGCAAAAGCTTTCTAAACACATTAAAAATCTTGTTGGTCAATATAGGGAGTCGATGCCAGCTATTGACCCTTTACGTATTATGGACCCCCTACAGAAAACATAAAATTAACACTCACTCCGGGAGGGTCCATAATAGGCATAAGGACAAAAGTTTTCCAAATGAGTATTTCACGGGCTGAATCGAATGTTTTTGTGTGTTTTAAAAGCGCACTATGAAGTAAAGACATGAAACTTGTAGAAAGGCTGCACAAAACGTATATTCGTATGAGATATCATTGCAAAACAGCGTCGAGAATGAATCTCAGCTACTAAGGGCTATTCATGCTTATTCAAAAGTAATGTTACGATTCTGATTGAATATAATGTATTCAAATATGAATCATTTTATTTTTTCTAATAAAAACTAAAATGAAATGCATAGAAAACCTTGGTCCTTTTTCCATGTTTGTCTGAAAAAATCGAAGGTACACAGTCAAAAACACTAGCTGTTTTCATCAAGTTTGTCTTGATTGTCGTTGGCAAGCTAAAGTTTTCTTGCAGATTGAAAAAACTTTGTGTCACATTTCGTGTGTAGTATCTGTGCCTCCTTCCTAGCATTTTTTTGCTACGACCAACAGTCATGGAACAGAAGACATGTTTGTTCGAACTGTGTAATAATTATATGGGCAAAAATATCGTCTTACAGAACCTCGAACAGTTCGCGCAAATAATGAACAGTGTTTTTGAACAAACGTTCGTGAATTGCGCGCGTAGTGTAATCAAGACTTTAAAATTTAGTATCATCTAAAAAAATGGAAAAAGTTCTTTAATATGCCAGAAGATAATCAATATCATCAGAATTCATTGACGGTATTTCTTTTTTTTTTTTTTTTGCAAAACTATGAAGTTTGCGAAGTTACAAACCAGCGTTTAGAACTATTTGAATTGTAGTTACTTCTCTGAGGGTACCGGGTTCCCGAAAAATCCCAAAATTTGCCAGTACTTTTGAAAGTTTCTGAAATGCTCCTGGAATAATCCTGAAGAGAGTCAATGTCCCACTTCCCTGATGGCGCAACATTTCTGCAATATATAAGGAAGAATCTCTTTTGAATACCTCTTCGAAACTTAAACATATTAAAATAGATTTTCATTTCGTGCCAATTCCTACATTTTATTTTTTTTTCTTTCTTCAAACAGATCACCAAACGCCGAGCTGCGCCGCCGGAAACGACTCGAGCGCCAGTCCGCAATGGAGGAAAAGATTCGGGAAATCAAACGCAAGCAGAAGGAATCGGAAAGCAATTCGCCGAAAAAGCGCAGGTCAATAATTCTTACCATTGCAGCCGGTGTCTGTATCGGTGTGCTCTGTGTCTACCTGTACACGAGAACGATGTAAAAGCAAAACCGCCCCCTCGTTTCTATCCTATTTCCCTATAACTGCAAATGCTCGTCCTGCAGCAGCTTCCGTCGTTTCCTTGTACACGCCCCCCGTAAAGTGTACCTCGCATCTTCGCACGGTACGGGCTCATTGCATTTAGAAATTTCACACAGAAGGGGAAAGTCGGGAGAATGTTTACCAGTTATTGTATGAAAGTATGTTTTGCATTTTTGCTCGATTATTTCCATTTTTTCTCGAAGTGAGAATATTTTACCGAGATATACTGAAAAGCAGGACAGAAATGAGGAGCGAATTTATTTATTGCCAGATAACATCTGTATATCTGTAGCAATTATATACAAGCGAACTGTGAAGTGTCGAACAAGTAGAAGAAGGCACATTCTTATAGAGCAAGAGGAGCAGTACAGCTATTAACCAACTAAAGCCGATTAATTGTGTAGTTTTAAAATACGATCAATGTTGTATAGTGCTGAACACTCACAGATACACACATTAGACATGCCGGTGTTTTGGTAACGTCGAGATCGTAGCGCGTTCTGAGAATGGATTTTTCAGATTCATGTTTTTGATTTATTCTCCTGGAGTCATCGGATTCATTCCAAGTAGCGAAATCGAATGAAATATTAGGATATTGAGCTCTTTCCAAGAGCGGTACATCCCATACATAATGTCGACATCATTCACACTCATACACACCCACATGTTAATCTAAATTTGCGTTAGTTTAATATTCAAACAGAATGCCGAACGAAAGTTTACATATCAAGTAGATTGGTGCAGCATTGATACTATGGTTCTCACCTAGAGTGCGTATTTCTGCTGCAATGCCAATTGCCCTTGATGTGTTCTTTTTCGTTTAGACGAAGCATAATAATAATAGTACCTAGTTGATAATAGGTACACACACTCTTAGTCGCATAGTAGTAAACTCAGTTGAAGCGGATTCCCTTGTTTGTTACACCATTTTCGTTTCAGAACCTGTTTTGCTAGATTCATTTTACTCTTATTTTTAAATACTGGCTGATTACGTTTAGAAACCCATTCATCAATATTAAATGTAGATCATTGCTTCCTTTTTAATTTCATAATTAACGCTTTTTTAGAAATCTGAATTTTATTTCCTTTGTATTTATTTCTAAGCGAAACCTTTTTGTTTGAAAGACAGATGTTAACATTTTTGTGATAGATACAACAGTGAAATAAATGAATGAATTTTTACTGTGCTGTTCATTTATGTATGTAAACCACACTGTTGGACATACTGTTGTTAGAATCACAATAGATTGATATAATTCTGTTGACGCATTTGGTGGCTTTTATTAGTCCAATTAACTTGTACACTACCAAACCTGGATTGAATGTTCGCAAAGAAAGCCATCATACGTGTTAGCTTCGTGGGGAGGTCATATGGCAAAAAAGTCGCTAAACATAAAGCCATTTGGCTTAACCATTTTAAACACTGAATGGTCATCTATGAAATTATCATTTCATAGTTATGCTCCTTCTTCCTAAATGGAATGTGTTATGTCAAACGTCCATTGGTCATATAATGAAACGACAACGCCAACCGACCTTATGCCAAACGACTTCATGCCGTTCAGGGTAGCCCCATTACCTTGTGTCATCTCAAACAATTATCAAAACTACAGCCATTTATGTGAGGTTATTTACGAGCCGGTATCCCTAAATTTTGCGAACTATAATGAAGGGAGGAACCAAGAACGTATCACACACCAGCAATATCTACAAACCGACCCTACATGTGGCCCGCCGAACAGGTACAGGTACCGATCGTAAAGAAAAGACAGGGAAGAGCGCTCTACGTTGTTAAATTTCTTCAAATAAGATGTTACAAAAATATAGGTGTGTCAATAGGTGTTGAAAAGAACACAATTAATACAATCAATAATACAAGGAAACAAATATATGATACGAAAAGACACCAGTGCCGTGTCTCCTATCCAGCGTAGAGAAATGAGAAAATAGCCAACGGTCTCGACAGTTTGTAGATCCGAGATATCTGAAAGTGAATATCGTCCATGTTTTAGAGATAGAAGTTTACATTTTTCTACCGATGGAATATTTGCTTATTTTTTATTATATGACACAAAGGTGAAACGAGACAGAAATGGATCATTGTGAAGAAATTCTAATATTTTATTATAATTTTCCTATTCTATAGAGGACGTAGATTAACTATGTAGATTGTTTTGTAATAGAAAAGCGCGAAGAGTAATAATCACTGGCAAAAGAGAGCGAATGATAAAACTGAAGCTGAACTTATTATATATAACTGCAAGAAACGATGCAACTGTATAGATGATTGTTTTAGACAAAAATTAAAGAATGGAACATAAAGATGAAATTGGTAAAAACCTAAATTGCAGTTTGTTTTATTTTAGATTTGACTGTTTATATCGTTTGTCTTGGTTTTCTTTTTTGGTTACGCGTCTTTAATTTCTTTGTAGCTGATGCATCCTAAACATTGTTGCGGTCATGCAAGAGACAAAGGTAGGACAATTTTCTCATTCATCAGTAGATTAATGATCATAAGTAACCTATAGAGCACCAATCAATATGAATAGAAGAAATCACTTTTTGGCCTCTTCCCTGTCTGCTCGGAACGTTCGAATGAGTGAATGGTTAACTAATGTGATGGCGTGGAAAATAATGATTGTGGTGTGATTGAGTGTGAATCAAAATTGTTGTAATCTTCAACTGCCTTGTATAATGCACCTATAGTAGTATTTCTAGTTGTTTGAACACTTTCGTATCGTGGAATGGTTTTAGATTCAAATGCCACAAATCCGAAATAATTCCTCATTACTGACTATTGCATTTTAAATACCTTAACATGTCTACTCTGTATAGGGGAACTTACCTATTTTCGATCGTTTTGCTCATTTCGTCATAGGAGATTTTTATCAACCAAATTTTCTAGAACTCGGCAGGCAGTAAGATGCACTTACATATATGCTAAAAGCATTGATGTAAATTTTCAAGGAAGTGAAGAAACTAATAAGGAATTTTCGCTAAAACCAGGCCGCCATCGGCAGTCGGCACACATTGTTAGAATTTTTATTTTATTTCACTGTTCGCTAATATCAAATTGGTGGACCCCTCGTACGCAAACTAGCTAAATAGTTTGCGAGTAAGCCCATTTTTTTACAAGTCCTAATTCTGCACATGATATGTCTATATTTAAATTTAGAAATTTGACCGCCATCTTGAATTTCGTCAGAAAAACTGTTTTTTCACCATTAGCTCGTTTTGAATTCTGAGACCACCATCAAAAAGCTGAGATGAAAGTGACTAAGATATGCTACAAAAAATAGGTGAGCAATGGTGTTTGCCCTATGAAATGAATGATTTTCTAAACCATGTTCTGCGACTTTTACGTATATAGTAAATGCAATCATTGCGAACATTTTTTGTTTCTTAATTATTGAGACTTTCAGCCCTAGGCTGGTTCATCTCATATTGATAGAAAGAGGAGATTGTTTAGGAAAAAAGGAAACCTGGTTACAAACCATGGGGGTAGGAACTAACTGTTTTTGAGAAAAAAAAGTAATTGTTTTTCTCTTCTGGTTCTCGATATTGGAATTTCAAATTTTTCCGGTATACCGATGTCCCGTGTACTTGCGGGGTCTGTACCTGTTGGTCTCCGTATTGCTTTTTCGGCATTCCTTGTTGCAGTTAAGGATATCTCTCGGGGCTCCATGCTAGCGTGCTTGGTCTATAAATTTGGTCATAAATTTTAGCATCCTTCAAAAATTTAAGCAGCTCTCTTCATCTCGACTGAGTGCTGTTTGAATGCCGTGTTCTCTTTGTAAAGCTCCAGGCTAGGACAACTGGCAATAAAATGTTCGACGGAGTTGTGGGTGTTGTAGGTTTCGCACCATATTCTGAACTCGTCCCCTTTTGGCTTCCATATTATGGGGGAGTCTGGTGTCCTGTGCTTAGTTTGGAAAGGACAATTTAGTTCCTCCATGATGCAGGGTCGTCCTATCATTCAACATTGGGTTTGATTTTCCTAGCAAAAGTTGTTCGGTCTAGAATCTAGATGCCAACGAAGAGACCATCAGTCCCAGATTACTTTCTTAACCCAAAGCTTTACGTCGTCCGCCGATGCTTCGGGTGTTAGTAGATGACTTTATCAACCCCGATTTGTCAGCAGGTCCCCTTGTTCATTACCGTGTATTCCACAGTGACCGGGTACCCATATTAAGGGTACGTCAATTTCTTTCTCGTCCAGGATACGTTGTATCCGTTGTATAAAAGGGTGCTTATTCGTCGGGGATTCGATGGCCTGTAGTGCACTAGCTGAGTCAGTAACTATCAAGATCGATATTGTGCTCGGTTGTTGCTGCTGCTTCCGCCATTTTGGAAGGGACACGGAAAACAAAATATTCCCAAAATTTGAGTTTTAACCAAAGGGTGTGTCAACATCTCAAAAACCGTAATAATATGTTTTTTTTTTACTTAAACCAACGAAAATCATTTAAAAATTGAGTAAACATGTGTTTCTGCTCTAAACTTAAGCGTTTGGTACTAAACGGGCTTTAGGACCCTATTCGCTAATGTTCTTTCCAAAAACGCAAGCGCTCACAGAGTTGCTTTTCTTGGATCCTTCCTTCCGATCAGCTCATTGAAGTGGCCCTGCACTTCGTATGGGGTGGCATTTCTTTCAATATGATTGCCGATAGGAGGAACTTTTGCCAACCAGCTTCTTGGCCCGACGCGGTGGAGCCCAGCCACCGGGGGAAGCTGGTAATTGGCCACGCTTTACAGGGTACGGTTGGCTTGATCGGGACCTATGTATGGTACGTTCTAGGAAGCCGATAGCTCGGTTGCAGAGTGCATATGCTGTTTTGTACTCGACTGGCAATATTCCTGCTTCCGAACAGGCTGCAAGGGCTGGTGTGGACGGCAACAAGCTTGAGATAATTCTAATTGTTTTATTGAAAGTTGGCTCAAGCATGCTTAAAAGGGCGTCGAACGCTCGGCAGGTGATTTCGTTACTGTACAAAATTTTGCCTACGATAACGGCATCAGCGACACGGAGTCTAAAGGTACGATCACTGCGTGTTCTTTGCCCAGATATAACCCTGATAAGGTTCAGTCTGTTTGTATAGCTGTCTTTTATTTTTTTTTAAATGGTTTTGGAAGTCCCAATATTTTAATGGCCATTCGCATTGGAATTGCAGTTCCATTGATTGTCACTGGTCTTCTTAATGGTAGGTGATTGGACCCACAGATATGCAATCTAGCACATTTTTCAGCTGCTATATCAAAACCTTTTCGTGTCGCCCTCTTAACGACGGCAGTTACGGCTAGTTTCCTGCGGATTAGCTTTGGTGCTTATCCGTCACCAATACGCTACAATCAAGGACGCATTTACGGGGGGCCGAGAGGGCCATGGCCCCCACAAATATTGACAAAATTATTTATAATTTAACTTTTACAAATACTTATTATTATTATTATTATCTTTATTAAAGAGATTTTCAGCCCTATGGCTGGTTCATCTCCGTACTTAGAATCAATGAAATTGTACAAAATTTTTGAAATCGTGTGATTTGAATAATTATTTTTTTAAACAAATCCGGGATAATGGGAAAAATGTATGCAATTAAACTCAAATAAAATTACTAAAATCATATTAGAACATTCAGAATGGATTTTTGTTAATTTCACGCGGAAATGAAAACTAAGTAAGATGCAAAAAAGATTTGGATAAACAAGTAGAGTGTCATCCTTTTGCTTAAATTCCTAACGTTCTATAACGTGACTTTTCCAACTGTAACGTAAGCTTTCTCAACAATATTCAAGACTAGATTCGAATGCATAAGTACAGATCAAGTTATAGAACTTCATTATTTAAATATTTATTTTGAAAGTGACTCTATCGATCACACTGCAGGGCTGGTAGTGTTTAAGTGCCTTGAATATAGGAACTTTAGAAACCTCTAGCTTAATAAAAGAGACCAGACCGGAACCAAAAAGAGACCGAAAATGTACCAAACAGGGAACAGAAATACAAAACGTAACCTAAAAAGAATCAAAATTTAGTGAGAACTTAAGTATTTTTCCAAAGATTTAGAGATTATTCCGAAGATTTCTCCAAGTGAATATTTCCCGTGGAATTCCTTCAAGAATTTTCCTAAGAAATTCCTCCAATAGTTTTGTTTCGGATATCTTAAGAATACATGGATTTTCTAGGAATAACCGTAGAAATTACATAAGAGATATCATCAGTAATTTCTCCAAAGATTCTTTTAGATATTTTACTAGGAAGTCCTTAGTCCTCCAGGATTTTATCCGGTGATTCTTACAACGATTTTAGTACTAATAGTACATCCTTCAAGATTTACGTTTAGAACATCTTCAAACAATCTTTGTAAGACCTTTTAAAGAAACAACTGTAGAATTCAGTTGGAAGATTAGTGAAAAAATATCTGGAGGAACTGCAAGTATAGTCTTTGGAAAAAAATGGTGTAATCCCTGAGGCAATTACTGGAGGATTTACAAGAATTTCCTGGAGAAAAGTCTGGAACAAATCCTTCGAATAATCGCTGGAAGAACTTCTGGGAAAATTGGTAGGAGAATTTCTGAAGAGAACCTCGTATGCGTCGCTGAAAGTATTCCATATGAAATCTCTGAACAAATCACTAACAGATTTCTTGAAGTGTTGAGACATTTGAGATGAAATTCTAGGAAAACCACGTAAAGACTTTATTTTTTTCGCTGGAGTCTGTAGCATGTATCAGGATTCACTGCGATCAGAATAAGGAAGAAAGAGACTTCAGATACCATTTTGATTAAAATAGAGACCAAGTCTCTAGAAAAAAGATCTACTACCAGCTTTACACCAATTTATTCTACTCTAAATTGTTAAGCAAAGTTGAACAAACAACAACTTGAATATTAAAACCTGTATAGGATAAGCATAAGAAGGAAATCATTAAATGAATGTTGGTGTTGAATAAGCCCCAAAAACATTGCATTTACCTCTAAACATACAAAATCTACAAAGAGAATCAAAAAAGTAGTTTACGTAGTAGTAGTAGTACTAGTAGTACTCAACCTTGTACCAGTCAGTGGAATCGAGTAACTGACACTGAAGAAGGCTTCAAGTGGTAGTCAAAAAACGCGTATCTTTCAATGATAATCAATTAGAGCGGATATAAAAGGTACAAGGTACTCAAATGTACTTTTTTGATACTCTATTGAAATTCTGCTGAGAGGGTTCGAATACATTAAAAAGAGAAAACCTAAAAATATAAATAAAATATTAAAAAAAACATTAGGTACATTAATTTCAATTTAAAATTGGTTTATGTTCATCATGGATTTAAAACATTTGTTAACGTTATAGAATGGTTTGATTTCAAGTAATGAAAAACTTGGCCTAGAACATTAAAAATATATCTCGAAGACTTATTCAAACAGACTCAAGTCAGAAAAGTTAACAAACTTACTTTATCAATCCTACGTGTTTCGTAGACGAAATTCTACACGTTCCGCTCTAAATCAACTCGATTTTTCCCTTTTGGAACGTTTAATTTCCGGAATTACAATACGACGAAAGTAAGATTCTCCACTTTTGCAACCTTACCGCTACTTTCGCCGCTCCGTTGTATGGGAGACAAAGTGACTTAACCACGAATCAAAACAAAACACTACTTGAGTCGATTTTACACTGGTACAAAAACGTCGTAAGTAACTGATTGAAACGGCTTATCATTTTGTTATACAATTTTTGTGGGAAGTGAAAGGAACTACCTTGAGTTTTAACGCGAGTTGATTGTATGCAAAATTTAAGCTATGTACACAGTAAAAAAATGTTAAAACGGGGATTCATTTTAAAAAAGTTTAAGAAGAAAGTTTGTGATTCTTCTTAATTAATTTTCTCAAAACCGTATGAAAGTTGCTTACGTCGATTTGAAAAAGTAATCGAGATATAGTCTATTCTAAAGTATTAAAATTATTTTCTGGAAAAAGGGCCCCCACATATGTAAATCCGGCTCTGGATACAATAGTACGTCGACAGCGTCCACCAAAATGAAAACGCCCCCGGGAGCCGCATGAAAACGCCATTTATAGCTACAAGAAATAAGGTCACAGCTATGACCGAGCCCTGAGGCACTCCGGTTTCTTCAGGTACCGTTTTAGATCGACGATTGCCAACGGTAACCTGAAAGGTGCGGTGCGACAAATAATTTTGCAGGAATTTCAACATATTGCCAGTAATTCCCCAAACAGCTAACTGCTGCAGTACTCCGGGCATCCAAGCTCTATTGTAGGCTTTGGCTAAATCCAAAGACGCCAATTCAACATGCTCATTTTGTTTCATGGCGCCGTCTAGAATCTGTCCTAATGAAGCAAAGTACGTGCCAATACCGAATCCAGGACGAAACGCATGCTGTCGGGGGTCGAGCCTTCGATCAGATTCGAGGAATTCGGTCAGCGACGATTCACCATCCTCTCCATTACTTTTGCTAAACAGCTGGTTAAGGTGATTGGCCTGAAATTATTCACCATGTTTGTTGGTCCCGTTCCTTTTGGAATTAGGACTACTAACCCATATTTCCATTGTTCTGGAAGAGTGCCATTAGTCCATTCCTTATTGATACTTTCGAGAAGAAGACGTTTACCGCAAGGCGGTAGATTCTTCAACATTGGGTACCCAAAATCGTCGAGACCCGCAGATTTTTATTTAGACCTTTCGAAGGGCAAGACTAACTTTTTCATGGAGAATGGAGTGTTGAAGTCCTGTCCTCGGTCCGGTGGTATTTTCAGGTTTACGATTGCTATTGCAGCGGTCGGATTATGCTTGAGGAAGGTTTCATTGTAGCGCTGTATGGACGAGGCCTCCTTGAAAAGTCTGCCAAGGTGTCCTCAATAATGGTCGAATCTCTCGAATCTCGGTCGCGGATTGACTATAATTTATGCCATCGAGGAATGCTGTCCATGATTTTGCTTTGGCCTCTCGTATAACTTGACGGCAGGTGTTGCGGAGCTCGTTTATGGCTTCAGTTTTGTCTGGATGCATATCGGGACGTCGCTTGCAAGCTCTCAACGCTTTTCGTCATGCTTTGATCGCTTTTCTGTGGTCCCACGCATGAATGTAGAAGAACCGTCGTTGAGGAGAAGAAGCTGATGTTTGTTAACGATGTTCAGGATATTTGAGCCGCGGGACAGTTTTTACTGCTACTAGATTATGGAAAATTCTGTATCGCGAAGATCCTTTTACTGATTGTCTGCGAAGGCGGTGACATACGGCTTATCAGATCCCTATCGACCGCTCGCTCCGGCGAGAGTAGAATCCGTTGAGTTGGAATTTCGAAACTTCTCATCACCAGGATTTGTTGAGCATCCGGGTACTATCAAGGCTCGAGGGCCATAGCGGGAGCGATGCAAAATGTCATACAGGTGGGAATTTGTAGCCTCTGGGCCGAGGGAGGTAAAGAATTGTTCCTCGTTAGAGGGGCAGCCATTAGTGGTACATTGTTCTGATACACAATTATGTTGCCATTTTGCTGAATCGATTGTTAAATTCACAGCACAAAAAAAAAATCAGCGAAAATTTGCTGGTTTACAGCAATAAAATTTTGGTGTAAAGAGAAGGGTAATACTTTCGGTTTTACATCGGGACCATCCAAAAAACCACGTGTTCAGGAATGACGGTACCCCTGATCCTGAGAATTATGGTGACCATGTTCTCTCGTTTGCCACCCTGTGTTCGTCGCGTAATTCTTTTCACTTTTCTAACCCCCTGGTCTGGAAGTTGTTCCAATAGGTAGCCCTCACTCAGTCCAATGGAGTCATGGTTTGTCACAACACACTTTCTTTGGTTCAGGAACGGATGTTACGTAATCCGTGTCGGGGTCCAATCCTGAAGTTGTGTCATACGTAGCAGCCGGTTAAACTGCTTCTTGCTCCGCACCTTCAGAACGTATGATAAGCCCTTGTTTTCTCCTTAAAAGCCCCGAATATGGAACCTCCGATTGCTTTTTCGACGGATAAGCGTAGGAATCACACCAGCGGTTGATTCCATTTTTATGTATTGCAGTTGCCCTGCGATACCTTTCGGGTCCATAAAATCAGGCAGTAGTTGACCGGTATAGTCACCATTTTTCCGGGGGGTGACCCATTTCGCTTAAAGACGTTTCGCGTAAGGACGTTTCGCATAATGGACATTTCGCATAAAGCAGTTTTATACAAGAACAGGTAGCATTTTAAAGAAGGCATATAATTCTCATTATGCCAAACGTCAATATGCGAAACGTCCTTATGCGAAACGTCTTTATGCGAAATGTCCCACCCCCATTTTTCCGGTTATCTAAACTACCTTATAATACCAAGATGTTTGTCACACAATCATAAAATTGCTGTTGAATATGGTGATGTCACCAATCACATCAGCGACTCTTGTCTTCGAGTTATTGTCGGCGCGGTAAAAAGTTAGAAATGGTCCCTCGCCGAATTTTGATTTTTCTCAGAACCTATGGGCGATACCTAACTTCGGAAGTGATGCATTCGATTCGCATCGGAATGCGCTCAAATGCGCCCTACTTCCGAAGTAGGGTATCTTGCATGGATTCCGAGACACATCCAACTTCGGCGAAATTCATTTTCTAACGATTGACCGAACTTACAATATGTAGAATTTGGAACATCCGCATTGAAACCGCTGATACTTCCATGGAAGATTTTCTCTTTTTTGATCTAAGACTACTTTTTTGTCTACATTGTGCAAGAGTATAAAACACAAATAATGAATCGCTTACTAAAATGAAGTACACTTCAATTTCACGTCTCAACCATAACAAAATAATGGTAAAATAAGAACAAATTTTGCAATCATATCTTGTTTAATCATTATTATGGTATTGATATATGACATAAATATCTCGTCAATAGCAAAACACACAATCATAGCAAAATTTGTCGTTGGTATGTTATACTTGAAAGTCATGTAATAACTAATCAATAACAAAATATACTATCATAGTAAAAATATTAAAAAACATGAAATATCTTAAGAATAACAAACATCGTCATCACAGTAAAATATGTCATTATTTTGATATTTGAAAACTTTATTTAAATAATTCATGAGAACAAACTAACATCATATTTTGCCATGATAGCTCATTTTACTATTCGTATGATATTCATTGAAGATTTAAAAAGCAAATGTTTTTTGCAGGAAAGCAGAAAGTTTATTTTTCAATCATGCTAAATTTAGATATTAAAGTCAAAGAACTAAAATTACCATTATTTTGATTTACTCGTGAATAGCTCATTTAGTTATTATTTTGTTATCAATATCTAAATAATAACATATTTTATTATTTACGGTTGCCTATATTTTTGCTATTATTTTGTTATTACAATGACAAAATATGATATTATTTAGTTTTTATGCCATATAAACTTAGTTATTATTTTTGTTATTTTATCTTTTATTTCAAACAAACAAAGAACAAATTTTGCTATTCAAACATTCTATTTTAATGGTAAGTTTTGTTATTCTTTTGCAATTCTCCTCTACCCGGGTGACTACTTAAAAATGGTTCAAGCTGGATTTCAAGATGCTAACTATAATTGAAATATATGTTTCCATCGTTACCTTGTAGTTAATTATTTTCTGTTTTAGGACTAGTTTGAAATTTTACGCTAGAAAGTTATTTTATATCAAACGTCCATTATATCTAACGTATTATTTGCCTAGCGTCTGTTATGCCTAATGTCTTTATGCCTAACATTCTTATGCCTAACGTCTTTATTGGATTATTTGCCGAAGAAAGTTTTGTACATTTCCAAAATCTATATAAGATTATTCGAGGAACTTTTTGATGAGTCTTCAAGAGAACTCTAATTCGTGGAAAAATCTTCGATGAAGTCCTAGAACATTGCTTGCATAAATTTTTGCAGGAAATGCCAATTAATCTTTTATGTAATGTAATACCTGAAGTAATTCGAAGATTAATCTGAGAAGGAATGCTTGAATAAATATACCGGTAAATATTTTAAACAAATTGTAATGATTGGATGAATTATGTTAACTTCTTTTAGAACGTTGAATAGGTGTTGCTGGGAAAATTATTAGGATAGTATTTAAAAATATTCAGGGCAAATCACTTTGAAGAATCCCTTGAGCATTTTTTTTTTTTTTTGAAGAATCCCTGCTGGGAGATGTTTTTTGTCAAATTTCTTATCGAAAGGAACACGCTGAAGAATGACTGAAGACAACCTCTCCAAACACCATAGCATGTACTTTTCTAGAACAACTGAAACAATTCAAGAAGCAAATGCTTGTATTTTGAAGAGTTCTTTCAGGATTGATGCAATCCCAAAAAATACTTTGAAGTATTGCTGATGACTCGGTAAAGAAATTTGAGGTAATCTAATAGCAAATACACGAATAAACTCTGAAGAAAAAAAGGCAAAAATGTATCAAAAAATCTGAGAAGGAAAATGTTTAGCAATTCCTTAATAAATTCTTTGACGTATTCATCGAAGAACTCCTGGATGAATTTATTTTAAGATAGCTTGGCACATCCTTGGTATAAGCCTTTTAAGTTCCATAACACATTTCTGGCAGATCCCTCGCGAGATATATTGCGGACTGTTGATAAAACCTTTGAACGATTTCTGGTTAGATTGACGTTTGAAGTCCAATTGTTTGGTGAACTCTAAAACTTCTTCAATAATTCAATAATGACACAAATCACTTAAAAACAAATACTGAAGAAATACATTGAGAAATGTGGCGAGACAATGCAAAATTTTCTGAATGATTTCCTGGAATATTTTTTGGCAGAACTCTGGGTTTTAAATGGAAAGGTATTATCGAAAAAGTTTATCATGACGTAATTTTATGTAAATACAAATGCTGAAAACAATCTTTGAAAAATTCAAACCATATATTAACCTTCATAGCAAACTAAATGAATATGATTTTTTTTTTTCAGCCAGGAGGGAGGGGGGGGGGTTTAATTATTTGATGTAAAAGTGTATTATTCTAAATTAATTCAACCAGCAAGTGGATTCAACTTTGTTTGCAAGTAAAAGTTCACATCACTAATTCAAGTAATCAAATTAATCTTCTAATCAAGACTGATTATCTATAAGGCAAATCAAATTTATCGAATGCATTTTTATATATTTACAGGAAACAAATGGAATCAGAGAAATGATATTTGCAAATACCATGGAAAATCTATTTCATATGTTACATCTAAAACGATGTAAGATTTCGGCTACAGAAAAAAATTAGCAGCCCAGCAAGGACAAATGAATTGTTAACAATAACCGTAAAAGCACAGAGAAACAGACGTAACACTTAGAACAAATCGCGATCAAAATCATAGTCGCGAAAACATGTACGCCCAATGTTGAAAACACTGTAGTTGGCCGATGGACCAACAGGTGGCGGTAATGTGTAAACGTCAAACACGAACAAAAACGACGCGAGCGCTGCGGATGGTCGATTGACCACCTACAAGATATTCGAATCGATCGTTAAAAAGTTGGTCGATGAACAGCGATGAGAGTGTGACGTCTGTTTGTCTGTGGTAAAAGTGTTAATCTATGGACAGCACAAAATGTAGTGGAGGTATTCGCGAGTACCTAGGCCGCAGAAAAGTCATCTCTTCATCAGCATTCACACAAGCTCAACAACAGCAGGAAGTAAAAACTACAGTGGTATGATATAGGGAAAGAATATCGATAACACTGGCTGCAGAAAAAAAACACACATAACTAGGAATCAAAGACTGCATAATTTGTATCGATTTATAAGTAGAGAAAAACATATTCCATAATAAATAGTCGATCATGGGAAAGCATTGGAAATGAGAAAGTTCAATTACAGTACACCACACCACAATAAATAACCATTACCTTCTAATGAATTCGTTTTTGAAAAATATAGAACGAATCAGCAATTCGATACGGTTAGGGTAGGTTCCTCTGATACATTACAGTATATTCCTATAACAACGTGAAGGCACATATTTTGGCATTCAGGTATTGAAGGTAGGTTTAAGGCTTAGCAACTACAAGATAGATTTGGGATAGTGGTAATAGCGGTAGGATTTATTAAGTTTACCCTCATTACATATTAGACTAGTTCATTGATTTGTAGACTTTGCGTTTTACCTCACAAGGACTCGTTGGTTACAGTGTGACTGGTATTAGGTTACTTTATTAGTGTTGTCATATTGGTACATTCGATTTATGCAGTTTTAATCCAACTCTGGTGAATGATTTGTAGCGAACATTTTGTTTTAGAGATAAAAGCTCAAAGTTGTCCCGAAATAATTGTTTAACAAGAAGAGAAAATAAAGGAATTGATATTTCATACAGTTATGGTTACGATTATAATTTTCCGTATATCTTCTTCGCAGCAGTTTTCGAAGGTATTATTTTGTAGTTTTTTGCTTTTGTATTGTGCAAAAAGGAACATGTATCCGAAATCGGCCACTCGGCATATCCTCGCTTCGAATTTCGTTATCTAGAAGACGCAAATGAGGCCTTTCTTAGTCGAGTGGCTAGAGTCCGCAAACGCTACAACGGAAAGCAATGCTGATGGCGTCTTGGTTCGATTCCCGGTCGGTCCAGGATCTTTTCGTAATAGAAATTTCCTTGACTTCCCTGGGCATAGAATATCATCGTACTAGCCACACTATCGAATGCGAAAATGGTAACTTTGACAAAGAAAGCTCTCAGTTAATAAGTTTAAAACCAGACAAATTGAGATGTAATATTGGGGAGAACAACAGAATCGTTCTGGTGGGCCTCGACCCCACGACTCCCAATACGCTAGACTGGGCGCGTTAACCAACTACGCCACAGAACGGGTAACGATTCTTTGGCCAACCTGAAACCAAAGTCCGTCACGACCCCATATTCTCCTTCACAACCCAATGTCCAATTCGCAGGGCTGGTAGCAAAAATCAGTGCCGAAAAAAGTTATTTTAGTGACCAGATTTGAGAAACAAGTGACTAAAAAGTGACTTCCGATTCTCGAAAAAGTGACTTGAAAATCAAAACGTAATTAGTTTTTTTTTCAGTTCTACTACACTGTTTTACGATGAAGAAGGGAATATCCTTTATGATCTAATACAGGTAGGGTAGATGTACCAATAGTGGAGGTACTAAGCACTGTTGAACTTCATTTAACAGCCTAAATTTAGAAGCGCAACGAATGTACATGTTAATGTTGTAACGGAAACTAACGACCATTGACTTAATGAGAAAAAAATATTTCATCGCAGTAATCCACGGCATGTCAGTGAAAAATAATACCTCCATTATTGGTACACTGTTCCTTTAGTTGCGGTATATTTTTAATTTGTGTTCCTATAGTTGCGGTATCCGTGGTTTTCTTATGGGATCCTCCACTATAGGAACACTTTAGCGCAACTATTGGTACAAGCAAGAACAGTTTAAGCAATTTTAGTGATATTTCATCAGTTTTAAAGCAATTTGAACGCTCTTTTCAATTATTCCGTGTATCAACAAGCCAATACGTTGATTGGCAGTTCCGGTTCTGTGGCTAATGTAATAAAATCAGTGAAAACGATACTACCGCAACTATGGGAACACCCACAACTAAGGGAACGCTTACCCTAGTAGTACCGTGAAGGCCCCTAACTCTGCGCACTTTAACCAAAATCCATCAAAATCTGGTAAAATATTTGAATTTTCGTTCAAAATTTATTTTTTATATATTGCTATCATAGTAATCAAAAAGTACGCGAAGAATTGTCTTGACCGTACTTTAATATAAAATAAAATAGCTTTGGAATAAAGTAATTTTGATTGTTTGTTTAATTTCATGACTCAATATCAAGTAATGGAACATCGACTCAGGAGTCGTATTTGCAAAATAGAAACGCCAATAAAATACTGTTTTTGATTTTCTATAGGAATCGTTCATTAATTACGTCCCGCTTATACAGATTGATGATTTCGATTATTTTGAGAGCTACATTTAATGGCATTCAATAACAGTAACTATCCGGGATTGAATTATAGATAAAATTCACTTCACTTAGTAAAATTCTATGTTTAAGACATGCCACGTTCCACTGTGGACGTAAAGTCGTAAAAAGCAAGAAAATAAAGAACAATTCGGAGTTTAAATGCTAGTAATGCTTTTAGTAAAATACTTCACCCACCCGTTATAAAAAATTTATCGAGCGCGTAGAGTTAGGAACCTTAATGCGCAGACTAACGAGCCTTGCAAAAATGAGTGCGCAGAGTTAGGAACACGTACACCCTTGAGAAGATTAAAAAAATTGCAATGAAAATCATTACTTAGTGAAGCTTTTATATTTTTGCCTTATACATAAGGTCAATAGGTATGTGCTCCCAAAATTTCAGAGTATTGTGTTTTGTTTTCAATTAATTACAGCTGATTGAAATTTGAAAAGCCTTAAGTGCGCAGAGTATGGGGCCTTCACGGTAGTCTAGTTGCCTACCAAATTTAGAAATTTTTATTGAACTTCCAAAATTTCAAGATATTGGCAACAATTTTAAACAGAAAAGTTAGCATTTAAGCAAATAATGCTTTTTTTAGTAGATTTCCAACCGTTTCAAAGTTTTAGAAAGATGCATTGAAGAAGATCACCATTTGTGTCTTTTATATCACCAAAGTACAGTCGCCTCTCCACATTTCGATATCGAAGGGACCATCGAGATAAGGAGAGATAGAGACAAAGAACCAATTTTTATCGAATACTAGATTGAAAAGCACTCCGTTGCCAAGAAAATAATAAACAATTAGACGTCATTGCGCATTCCTAATTTGTTTTGAATCCCAAAAATTTGGTCTAGTAACCTTTGGTATTGGTCATATCGACATACATAGAGAAAATTGGGAATGAAAAATCAACAGGCACACATCGAGATATGGAGATATCGAGATAAGGAGGATATCGAGATGTGGAGAGAGAAAATGTATGCAGAATGAAGGGACCTAAGAAATCATCGACATAGAGAGAGATATCGAGATATAAGAACATCGAGATGTGGAGAGTCGACTGTATTTTATTTTGTAATGTAAATTTTAAAAAGAATTTGGTATACACACGCAGAAGAATTTCTGTATGTTAAGATTGCAATCCTGTCAATTTCTTTAACTTACGCACAAATAGTTGTTTCGAAATAAAATTAACTTACGCCAACACTAAATTAACGTCAAATCAAATACACCCACTTCTTTGATTGAGCTATCCACTTGTACTTATAACAATTATAATTTTGATAATTATCACTATTCGGAAACATTCACCTCCCTAGACTTCAAGTCATGCTCACAAATCTTCTTACTTCTAACTTGCAAGGAATAGTGTAGGTGCTAAGATGACCACCTCTCACGCAGGAGACCACATATCAAGTTTTTCGACTCGCTCTTTGTTTTCATTTTTGCAATGTTTTTTTTAGATCGATAAAGCAGCACCGATTTTTTTCAGATATGTTGATAAAGCAGAACAAAATGCTGAGTAAACATTGCAAAATATTGTACTACTTATTTACTTATTTGGCTTTACATCAATTATCTTGATAAAGCCTCGCCAACAATATTTCGCCAATTCCCTCGGTTCATGGCCGCTTCTCTCCATCCTCGACTGTGACCCACGCTCTCCAGGTCCTGGTGTACCTGGTCAATCCACCTAGCTCGCTGCGCCCCACGCCTTCTTGTTCCGACCGGATTCGTGGCGAACACCATCTTTACAGGGTTGTTGTCCGGCATTCTTGCAACATGCCCTGCCCAGCGTATCCTTCCAGCTTTAGCTACCTTCACGATACTGGGTTCGCCGTAGAGTTGAGCGAGCTCGTGGTTCATCCTTCGCCGCCACACGCCGTTCTCCTGCACGCCGCCGAAGATCGTCCTTAGCACTCGGCGTTCGAAAACCCCAAGAGCTTGCAAGTCCTCCTCGAGCATAGTCCACGCCTCATGCCCATAGAGGACTACCGGTCTTATGAACGTTTTGTACATCGTGCATTTGGTGCGGGGGTGAATCTTTCTTGACCGCAGTTTCTTCTGGAGCCCATAGTAAGCACGACTTCCGCTGATGATGCGCCTTCGTATTTCCCGACTAACATTGTTATCAGCCGTCAACAAGGATCCGAGGTAGACGAACTCGTCCACCACCTCGAAGGTATCCCCGTCTATCGTAACACTGCTTCCTAGGCGGGCCCTGTCGCGCTCAGTTCCGCCAACCAGCATGTACTTTGTTTTCGACGCATTCACCATTAGCCCGACTCTTGTTGCTTCGCGTTTCAGGCGGGTGAACAAATCTGCCACCGTTTCAAATTTTCTCCCAATAATATCCATGTCGTCCGCGAAGCAAACAAATTGTCCGGATCTCGTGAAAATCGTGCCTCGACTGTTAAGTCCGGCTCTCCGCATGACACCTTCAAGCGCAATATTGAACAACAGGCACGAAAGTCCGTCGCCCTGTCGTAGTCCCCGCCGAGACTCGAACGAACTGGAGTGTTCGCCCGAGATCTTCACGCAGTTTTGCACACCGTCCATCGTTGCTCTGATCAATCTTGTGAGCTTCCCGGGAAAGCTGTTCTCGTTTATGATTTTCCATAGCTCTATGCGGTCGATACTATCGTATGCCGCCTTGAAATCGATGAACAAATGGTGCGTAGGGACCTGGTACTCACGGCATTTCTGGAGGATTTGCCGCACGGAAAAGATCTGGTCCGTTGTCGAGCGGCCGTCGATGAAACCTGCTTGATAACTTCCCACGAACTCGTTTGCTATAGGTGATAGACGACGGAAGAGAATCTGGGATAGCACTTTATAGGCGGCGTTTAGGATGGTGATTGCACGATAATTTTCACACTCCAGTTTGCAAAATATTGTAAACTCAATAAAATTCACTTTGAATCAACTAAAATATAGTTGAATTTTGACGTTTGACGTTAGTAAATTCAATCAAAAATATAGTTGCCAACAACTATATGGTATAGGGAGTCGATGCCGGTTATGGACCCTTTGCGTATTATGGACCCCCTACAGAAAAACATAAAATTAGCACTCAAAGCAACCCTATTCCTATGAAAATCCACCGGGGGAACTTCGATTGAAATGTTAGCCAGCAGTTTCAGGCAAAATATTTGGTTTGAGGCGCATAAATACAGATATTTGAACAGTTTTGTAAATGAAACCACACAACAGGGTCCATAATACGCATTTCCAGGTGGGTCCATAATAGGCACGTCGGCAGCGAGTTGGATTACATGGGAATCAAATGGAGGGTCCATAATACGCAACGTCTAATTTGTAAACAATCCTATTATGGACCCCGGGAGGGTCCATAATAGGCATTCGGACAACAGTTTTCCAAATGTATATTTCTCTGGGAAAATCGTATGATTGTGTATGTTGCATGGGTGTACTGTGAAGTAATGACATTGAACTTGTTATTAGACTCCACAAAACGTATATCGGCCTGAGATATAATTGCGGAAAGGCGTCAAGAATGAATTTCTGCTACTAAGGGGTTCATTACTAGCATTGACACCCTAGTTATAGTTAACAATATACTGTCAATTCAACTATATTTTTAGTTATCTCCAAATCAACCTTAAAATATAGTTAAATTGACCGGAAAAATGATTACGAACACTATATTTTGTTCTCCGTGCATGTGAAATTTTTTTTTTTTCAAACTCCCAAAAAATGATATATTTAAATCCGCTACAATTGAATTCCTTGTAAAATGTGTAGATCCCAAAATGTTTTCATTACTTCAAGTCGATAAGAATTATTAGCGTATAGATGAAGTTGGATCAAATATAACATTCACAGGTATCCTTCTATTAGTGTAACTAGATCAAGATTACGGAAAATGTAATATTTGGCCATCAATCAATATTTCAAATTAAAAATGATTATGGATTAGGATCGAATATGATGCTTAAAACCAATGTCGTCCTTCGAACGCCGACTAAGGGTGAACACATAGTTGAATCAAGCATGAGTGAAATTGAAATTTTTCAAAATAGATTTCGATCAAATAGATAATATAATTATTCTTGAATTTGCGTTTTAGTTTGAATACCTTTTTGTAAAATTTTAAAGAGCTAATGTGCTTCAGACTAGGAAGGTTTGGTTAATAAAACGGATTTCGACGACCCTTATTACTCTTATAAGGGTGCATATTTTAAAACGTAGTGTTCGACAATAGTCGTTCCATGTAATTTATTTATTTATTTATTGTAAAAGTCTTCGATAAAAAAAACTAACTATCGTATAGACTATAGCTTATGCGCTAATTCTTAATCTAAACACATTTTTGGACAAAGTAAAGTCAAACAAGTGGTACACTTCATTGAAACGTTGACAACACATATTTAGAGGGTTATTATGCCCATACTGGGTGCGATGCGTAGCCTTTCCAAGAGATCGGAGCAGTCAAGGTTGTTGTTGAGCAGGTCGAATATCAGCAATCGTTGAAGAAGTTCTCGTCGATTCTGTAGTGTAGGCAACTTTATGAGGGCGCAACGTTGTTCATAAGGAGGGAGATGGTGATTGTTACGCCATGGGAGATGACGAAGTGCAAATCGGAGGAAAGCTTTCTGTACGCGTTCTAGGCGAGCGATTTGAACAGCATGGTAAGGTGCCCAGACGGTGACGCCGTATTCCAATATACTGCGTACAAGAGATACATACAATGATTTGAGGCAGTATATATCGCGAAACGCTTGAGTATTGCGTCTGATAATACCCAGCACTACAAATGCCTTTGCTGTCACGGATGATATATGTTGCGAGAATCTGAGTTTAGCATCGATCGTAATTCCTAAATCTTTAACGTATGCAACTCTCTCCAACACGTTATCACCCATAGTGTATTCAAAAGCGAACGTTGATTGTAACCGTGAGAATGTATTTACGTTGCTTTTTGTAAAGGCCCAAACGCAATGATAGCGGAACGGCAACGGAATGCGGAACCGGTTCGCCAGCAAGAATCACACCATCTCGACTGAGCTGACAACGAATGAAAGTGAACCAACACTGAATCGACAAGCATGTTAAAGTTCATGCTGGCGAATCGGTTCCGCATTCCGTTGCCGTTCCGCTATCATTGCGTTTGGGCCTTAATGTTCACCTCCATATCATTTTCCTTGCACCAGTCCAGCAGACGGTCGATATCCATTTGTAGTGCGCAGCAATCTATAGGAGATGTCACCACACGGAAGAATTTGAAGTCGTCAGCATACATCACTTTAGAGGATTTGATCACAGTGCATAAATCGAGAGCAAACAGCACAAAAAGAAGTGGTCCTAGGTGGCTGCCCTGCGGGACACCAGATGCGACTGCGAATGGGGCACTGGGGCAGACATTGATGATCCAACCCTTACGTATGCTTTGCGACCTGTTACCTGAAACCCATATCGTTTCAGTTTCTCGACTGTGAGGGACACGGTCAAATGCTTTCGAGAAATCGACGTAGATGGTGTCCACTTGCTGTCGTTTTTCGATTTTGTCTATGAGAAAGGACACGTAGCTCATGATGTTGGTGGTAGTTGACCGTTTTTTGACAAACCCGTGTTGTTCGGCTGCGATGATATGGTGCACCGACGGGTATACGACGTCGAGTAGCATACTCTCAAAAATCTTCGGTACGCAATCGAGGTGAGTTTTTATTCGACACACTTTGAAAGAAACACGAGAATAAGCCTGCGGGCTCGGTGGGCGAGCTAGATGTGGTATGTTTGTAGAAAACGTTCAGAGGAATTCCGTTGCTCGTTGTACGCTGCCGAATATATTTCCATATATGCTGTGGGTTTACCTCCATATCGTTTTCGATGCGAAACACGTAAGACCTAAAGCATGCTTGGTTCAGAGAGTTGAATTGGCACTCTAATTCCCGCACAACTGCTTTTTGATCCCTGCTTCTCGAACGAAAATAACGAACAGAAGAAGCCAACCATCTAATAATCAGAGTTGTTAACGTTAATCAATGATTAACGCCGTTTCGTTGATTCGTTAATGTTAATTGTAACGATCAACGAATCTTCCGTTGATATTTTAAAGCCGTTGATCAACGTTAACGCTTGACGTTGATTTAACATCAACAACTCCGTTAATTTTGACGTTAAAGCGAAGTATGTACTTCAACAGAAAAGTAATCGCCTATCTCGATGCGTGGGAAATTTCTTGCAAGAAATGCTCAAGAAAAGCATTTTTCTTTGATCTCAGTACGCAGTTGAAAAGAAATGTCACTTCAAATGGAGCTCACTGTAGAAAATTTCTTGACCATTTCTTCCGCAGAAATTTTTACTTTTCTTGAGCGGAACAGCATACTTAGCTTAATTATAGCCTTTGTGCTCTCAATATTCAGCAGATCCCAAACCGTGCTTGTATGAAGTAGGATGTGTAACATAGGGCCTCTCGGAGAAGCAATTGTGCTTATTCTGCGCGGCGTGTGAGTTGAGACGAGTCGCTCTCACCTCGAGTGACGTGAGACGACTAATGTTAATCAAATGGGATCGAGTCGACAATTGTCACTTCATTTGTCTCGTCTCACCTCACTCACCGCGCAGAATAAGCACAAATTTAGCTATTTTGGATAAATGAAAAGTTTCTGGTTTATTTTTTGTTGTTTTCAGACTTTTAGTAAACAAAACACATATAGTTTACGTCATCTACTTAAAAAAAAAGTGAACAATTGTTGTAAACTACAATCAGTTTTTTATACAGTCAGTGACAAATTTAATAAGCAAATTTTATTATTCCATACAACATGCCCAAGTTTGGGGCTCTGTATCTCAGCTTCTGGAGTTTGAATGAGCTGACAAAACCTGAAATTTTGTCTGCATTGAATTCATTACACCGCAGTTATTTAAAAAAAAAGTTTTAGATGGTTGTTGAAGGACAAAAGAAAGTAACCGAGATAATTTAATTTTATTTAAGAACCGTGAGTTGTAGGAAGTTGACGTGTTCTGCAAATATGCGTAACTTCTGAAAGTAAACAACTTTTCTGTAGAAATCATTCATCCACTACTTACCGTTTTATAATTAAAATATCTTGGTCACTTACTTTAGTCTTTGGAAAATCCTCTAAAACTCTTTGGTAAATGGCAGTAATGTAATGAATTCACTACAGTTAAAGCTTCAGGTTATTTATGATTCGTGATTCAAGGTTTAGCCTGAGATACAGGTTCCCAAACATTAAAATTTTGTATGGGAAAATAGCATTTTATTTCTTACTTTTGTCACTGACTGTAGATGAAATAATCTTCTAGGAAGTAGCTTCATGACCACCAGATCCTTTTTCTAGATACGTATGTTCAGGAGATCGAACCTATGTAACACCGTTTTCAATCGCTTGGTTCGGGAGTGGTCAAGAATTTCTCTTTATCCATGTAGGGGAATTCGGGGTAAAACCGACACCCTAAGCTTATTGATAAAATTTATGTACTTTAGCTTGTTAAACGAACCCAAAATTGTTGTAGAATCACATATTGGTTATAAATCTATCAATCCTTGCAATCGCTGGATGATATATTAAGGTTATATAGTGATTTAAATCAAATTGATATTGCATCATTTTTAGGTGAGACAATTGAGAGTGCGGGTAAGATCGACACCCTGTTGGGGTAAAACCGACACATGCACTTTGAGTAAAATTTATACGTTGTAGGGGAAATCAGGGTAAAACCGACACTGTGGGTAAGATCGACACCCTTTGATTTTTCATGTTTTGAGCAGATTTTCATACAGTTTCCACCACGCTCTATCTTAACTTGTGAAATATTGTGTTTCGAATCACATTACAACTTACGCTACCAATAAACTGCCAAAATAAACAACAAAATCATATTGGATAACATAGAAGCAACAGCAGTTGCAATATTTGGCTGTTATTCTTTAACTATTTCGCATGTGAAATTTTTTAAATGTCATTATTTGTTCTGCGTCTACATCATCATTTACTATTATTACGTTGATACAACATAAAGGAGAAATTATTTTTTAGTTTTACGACAGCTGAAAACGCTATTGAAAAATAAATGCTCACTCGGGGTAAGATCGACACTTTCATTTGGGGTAAAATCGACACCTTTCTTTGCTTCATAATCTAATTTCAGGGAATCTTTCTAATCGGAGGACTATCTCTGTAGTTTATGTGAGTCTTTATTTTTGAATTCCAGTGAAGTTCATGGACGGCGAACTTGTTAACATGTAAAATATGATACTATGTAACTTGCTATCATTTAGTATTAAAAAAATATTTTTATGCTATCACGTTTCAACTTATTTGATGAAGCTTGAAGAAAAATTTCTCATTTAAAATTGAAGAATTAACAGAATTTGAAATATTTTCATATAAATTAATCTTATTATTTATTTACGAACCATGAGGTTCGACAGTTTTTATTATCTAAAAATAATTACACTTTTCTGTTTTGTAAAAATAAAACAGTATTTATTTTCACAACCAATTATTCGCTACAACTTTATCAACGTAAACATTACATGAACACAAATTAATAATATCCATGTGTATTCACCCCAACTTTATAATCTTAGCATGGAACATTTGAAATTTTCACATTTATTTAGTGGTTCTTTGACCTCTCCTCAATGATTTACGTAATATGTGTATGATCCTTCAGAGGAAGGGGTCATAAATGTCGAAAGTCATGTTTTAAGCATTCTTTCGAATATGAAATGTGATGGTGATGTTTACAACGTATAAATTTTACTCAAAGTGCATGTGTCGGTTTTACCCCAACAGGGTGTCGATCTTACCCGCACTCTCAATTGTCTCACCTAAAAATGATGCAATATCAATTTGATTTAAATCACTATATAACCTTAATATATCATCCAGCGATTGCAAGGATTGATGAATTTATAACCAATATGTGATTCTACAACAATTTTGGGTTCGTTTAACAAGCTAAAGTACATAAATTTTGTCAATAAGCTTAGGGTGTCGGTTTTACCCCGAATTCCCCTAAACATCACCATCACATTTCATATTCGAAAGAATGCTTTAAACATGACTTTCGACATTTATGACCCCTTCCTCTGAAGGATCATACACATGTTACGTAAATTATTGAGGAGAGGCCAAAGATCCACTAAATAAATGTGAAAATTTCAAATGTTCCATGCTAAGATTATAAAGTTGGGGTGAATACACATGGATATTATTAATTTGTGTTCATGTAATGTTTACGTAGATAAAGTTGTAGCGAATAATTGGTTGTGAAAATAAATACTGTTTTATTTTTACAAAACAGAAAAGTGTAATTATTTTTAGATAATAAAAACTGTCGAACCTCATGATTTGTAAATAAATAATAAGATTAATTTATGTGAAAATATTTCAAATTCTGTTAATTCTTCAATTTTAAATGAGAAATTTTTCTTCAAGCTTCATCAAAGAAGTTGAAACGTGATAACATTAAAATAATTTTTTAATACTTAATGATAGCTTGTAACAAGTTACATAGTGTTACATTTTACATGTTAACAAGTTTGCCGTCCATGAACTTCACTGGAATTCAAAAATAAAGACTCACATAAACTACAGAGATAGTCCTCCGATTAGAAAGATTCCCTGAAATTAGATTATGAAGCAAAGAAAGGTGTCGATTTTACCCCAAATGAAAGTGTCGATCTTACCCCGAGTGGACATTTATTTTTCAATAGCGTTTTCAGCTGTCGTAAAACCAAAAAATAATTTCTCCTTCATGTTGTATCAACGTAATAATAGTAAATGATGATGTAGACGCAGAACAAATAATGACATTTAAAAAATTTCACATGCGAAATAGTTAATGAATAACAGCCAAATATTGCAACTGCTGTTGCTTCTATGTTATCCAATATGATTTTGTTGTTTATTTTGGCAGTTTATTGGTAGCGTAAGTTGTAATGTCATTCGAAACACAACATTTCACAAGTTAAGATAGAGCGTGGTGGAAACTGTATGAAAATCTGCTCAAAACATGAAAAATCAAAGGGTGTCGATCTTACCCACAGTCTCGGTTTTACCCTGATTTCCCCTAGTAATTCGACCTGATGGTTTGTGATTATGAAATCACGTCGTTTCCGGAACCAGTGTACAAGACAGCATTTGAAAATTAATTCGGCGAAGGGGCCACTTTACGAATGGTGATACGCAGGGTAGCTTGGACATGGATCTGCAGATCTTCATTTTTCTCCTTTCATCACCTTTGACACCCTTGTTTTCTAAGGTCCTCCTTCGATTTGAGGTACATTCGTTTTGAATGTCGGATTGCACAGTGCAATCGCGAAACGTAATTCCAAGCACTCTGAACGTGTCCGGATTCGTTGAACACTAGTAAAAAATTATCTTGAACCTTTAGGCTTGCACCCTTTTATACCCGTAAACAAGGTGTTTTTTTCTCAATTTCCTTGGTAACGGCATTTGCATTGAAATAATTTGTTTATCCAAGTAGAGAAAATTTTCATTGCATATACACCTGGCTACACAAGTCATTCAATAATCAACGATGAAATTACCGCTGTTCGTTGACGTTGATTCAACGCAACCCGTTAACACTAATGTAACAAACATGAAAATCAACGAAACGCCGTAGACGTTGATCTCGACAAAAATTAACGTTAACGGCGTTACTGGTTGTTTAACGTTAACAACCCTGTTAATAATACACCACAAGATATACAAAATCCTATTAAATGAGAATTCACGAGATTTTCAAAAAAAAAATACTAAAAATTGAAACCTTCAGTTTTACAACAATGAACTTACAACATACTAATAATAACTTAGATACTATTACAAATTAAGTGCAACTCTATGAAAGATTAACTTTTTTCACACAAAAACATGAACCAAAGTTTCGATACTGACATTAAGTTAAATTTAAACTAAGCCTAATGCCAACTCGACTCTCCTACACTGAGGAAAGCAAACGTAAGACTGTCATAAGATTTGCTTATGGAATTACGACACAAGAAAAATCTTTGAAATTCATAAGACCATCGTATGGTTTTCGGCAGATGTTGTTTCCATAATACACTTCGAAGGAATTTCGTAAGATGATCTTATGAACCATCATTGACTTGATAACAAAATCCATAGATAGTCTTATGAATTACGTTCTGAACCATTCTGGGTCCATAAGACTGTCTTGTGTAATTTGAGCTTTAGATTATAAATTTCAATGAATGAATAATACTAATCCGCGTTGAAAAATAGGTTAACCAACTTGGGAAAATCAAATTTTCATCCATTTTGTCACGCCGCAATTCGATCAAAGCACTTTACTGTAAGCATTAGAATCGATTTGCGATACGACAAAATGGATGAAAATTCGATTTTCTCTAGTTGGCTAACCTATTTTGAACGCAAAGAAGTATATCATAGCAGCGAAACATTATTGAGAAAAGTTGTGAAGAACGCCTGAATTGTTGCAGGTTTACGTTAGGGGCGGATTAATGGATGAGGGGGGTTTGTGATTAATTCTTACGCGTCATACAAATTGTTTTGAATTTTCATTCCCAAATCTTATTGTTTGGATCCAATTCCTCAATCTGTTCGAAAGAAAGTGTTAGTTACAGCGGAATTGATGATAAATAGTAAATATTTACCCTTTGATGCATTAGAAACGGAGTCAGTCAACGACAAATCAGCAAACACGTCCATTTCGGAAGCCATATTGAATTTCTGATAGTGAAATGAGAAAATTTGCCTCACGTGGTTCTTCACAATGATGAGCAATGGGGTTCATAAGCTTTCTTATGACATTGACAATTGATAGTTATGATAAAATTACACTTGTCTTATGAATCTCAATCTCGTCGAATGAAATACACAAGTGTCTTATGAACCAACAAAAAAATAATAAAAAACGCGTTCATTAGAGTGATCTTATGTAAATCATGCGAGATTTTTGCCTCAGTGTAAGCGTGCCTACGAACTACAATGAGATATTTTATTTTTAATGTCGTACTGTTGCTTTGTTTGTACCACACTACTCATAAGCCAACGATTTTTTTTTCGATTTTTTTTTTTTCGATTGTGATTATGCTAGCCGAATAAAAGCAGAGCAAAATGCTTGAAAACGATTTTAAAGCTAAAAATTAAAGTTGGTATTCAACGACATGCTTTGAAGTTTCTGGAAAAAATAGTGTGAACAAGGCCTGGGGATTATTTGGAAGTAATATTGGATTGGAGCAAATCGAAAAATCTATTACCATTAGTTGTTATTCACTGGTTTCGTGAACGTTTATTTTCGAAGTTTTTAATTGGATGATTCAACACCTTCATTGTTTCTTGGTTTCATGACATTTATCTTTTTAACTGTTTGAGTTGTTTGATCGCTATCCTGTGCACTCTTATTGATGTTCGAAACCTTATCACTCAATTTACGCTTTTTAGTCACTTTCGCCACATGTACACGAGCTGTGTGTCTGCCCAGATCCATCTTCCGCCGGAAAACTTGATCGCATTCGTCACACTGGAAACGCATATTGGCACTGTGAACGGCCATGTGCTTCTTCAGGTCGCCATTATTGATGAATGCTCTATCGCAATCGCTGCATTTGGCTAGCCGTTCGGTTGAGTGCATTCGTATCACGTGGTCTTTCAGCAGGTGAGATTGCTTGGCTCGATAGTTGCAGTGAGGGCACTTGTGACGCTTCTCTGTGTCGTGCGATTTCATATGCTCCTTGAGAAGGTATGCTTGGGAGTACGCTTTTGGACAAGTTTCACAACGGAAAGGGAACTCCGTGGCATGTTTGTTAGCTATGTGAGCGGAGAGATAGGAATGGTGTTTAAAATGATGACCGCATGTATCACATATGACCGTCTTTTGCTCGACGCTGTGTTCTTTGTGCCTGTGGGACCACAACGAGTTCTTAAACCGATACATTTTACCGCAATCGTCACAACTGTATCGAAGAGCGAATTTTTCCCTTTCTTCTCTCGATCTCCGCTTAGCCGTGGATCGAACTTGCTTGTCCTCTTGCGTTTGATTATGAACTTGAGTATTGTGCTGAAGCAAAAATTCTTCACTCGTAAACTGCAAATTGCATAGAGGACACTGATGAAATGTAACTCTGTTGATAGCAAAAATTGTGAATCTAACTGGTTTCTGTTCTACGCTATTTTCTGAGTGTTTCATGCGTTTATGTCGATCCAGCAGCGCTTGGCTCAAAGATGTGTGATCGCATTGGTCACATGTGAATAACGTTTCAGGATGTTGCTTACGAGTATGGCTGATCCAACCAGGAAGATCAGCGAATGTTTCATCACAGATTTTGCATACGTTATGCTCATGAAGGTGAGAATAGAGATTCTTTTGCCTGAAATCAAAAGTAGTTTGAGCGCAATCAAATACTTTAAAACCGATTTCTTTTTAAAGAACACTTACTCCATGAATCCTTTTGCGCAGTATTGGCAGTTGAAGTGTATTCCAGTGTCGTTGTGCACTTCTCTGATGTGAACCATCATACTTCCTCTAGTGGTGAAAGTTCTCTCACAAAACTGGCACTTTACTTTAGCCTTCTCTCCATCGTGCAGTAAAACGTGATTGTGGAAGGATGTTCGTGACGCTAAAACACGTCCACAAACTTTACATCCATATCGGTGAAAATTCTTCTCATGATGTAGATATGCAGCACGATTTCCAACCAGATATTCTTCCTTGCAACCCTCCAGCGGACAAGATTTAAATTTTTGACCTTCTCTGCAAATTGTTTTACGTGACTGTTTCCGCCTTTTCTTTTTGAAGGGTTCTTCATCCTCCTCGGGTTCTGATTTCTGTTCAGCTGTCTCAATGATTGAATATTCATTTTCTGAATTCATGTCTTGATTTTGATCAACATCGACAGTAACTTCTTCCAAATGGACTTCCTCTTCTATGGTTTCAGTTTTATGACCATTTCTCACATTTTCAATCAGAGTGTCGATCGTTAACACTTCATTGTCTATAACATTTAAACGGCGTAAAACGCGTTGCAATTGATCAGATTTGTCAGACTTGAGCATATCAATCAATGGTTGAGAATCGTTTCTTTGCTTGAGCGCCAACAAAGCGATTGAAAATTTGAGAATATGTTCAGTCTGTCGTCTGAAATTTGAAAATTGCTCGATGCGTTGAGCACATGCATTGCACAAAAACGATGGTAGATCATTCTTGTATTCCTTAAAATGATAGTTAAAATTAATTATTTATTATAATTACTAGTCCATAAGCATACCTGTGGCGGAATGAAAGATAGTTCGTTTAATAAATCCTCATATGTTAAACGGAGTTTGCAATAGTCCAACCTTGCAAAAGCACTAATGTTGCAATCAAGTGTTAACTCGAAACAAGTGCGGCAAACCGACGGAAAATTTGAAAAATCTAACATAGCTTTCGTTGATAGCTCTTAAAATGTTTATTCAACAACTAATTGTTAAGAAGAAAAAGCATTATGTAAATATTTTTCAGGTTTTGTTTTGGTCGCTTTATACGCTTCACATACACCATCACATCTTCAGTCGTGTTACCAATTATATGGGGTGATGCTGAACGTATTGAACCCGTCTAAAATATAACAGCAGATGGTGAAATACCAAAAAACTTATCTAATACTTATTAATTTGCTTTAATGCAATATTAATGTTTATGTAATAAATGCTAATTCAGGAACTAATTTCTAGAACATTGCATTTCACTTAGTTGAAAAAAATACATGTATCCTGAGACCTAACGGCAAGTACCATCGATAGTAGTTTACGAAATAAGTTGCAGAATGATGATTTTTACAGCACGAGTCGTAGCTTGTTGTTACTGAACAAACGAAAGAATTTACACATTATTTAACAATGCTATGATGAAGAGAAGGTAATCCTCTATCCCCCAGTTGTTGTGATAGTTTTTATCTCGGTTAATTCATTCGCGTAAAACAATGAGCTACACACTCGGTTACCAATGGCTTTTAGGGCGAGATTAGAAGTTATGTGAAAAATCTAGAGAACTAAACAGCCGTCCAAGCTGAAAACTTGGGTCAGTTGGTCACATGATTGTGGTTTTCAGCTGGAACCGTATTCTGGACTATCGCTCTCGAAGATTTGATGTATGACTTCGATTCATCGTCATGTTAAAGGTATCATAACAATTGGACATTCTCTTATAATTCCCAGAGATGGCCCATTGCTAGCTGGTAGCATGTTATGTTGATGGTTACCAATGTAGACGTATTACAATAATCATTCGATTTGTTGTGTAAACATAGCTAGGAAAATCGACAGAGTTAAAATTTGTTATTTTAATGTTCAGCTACTAGGTACGAAATCGAACATGAATGCATACGGAAAAACGTACTTTTCCAACATTTGCCGCTTGTGTTTGAACAGTGTCGAAAAGCACAAATCGTTTCCAGTGGATGCAGTTGAAGAAAGGAGCGGAACCAGTTATCGTCAATTTCTCAATCGATGGGACGTCGAAGCACGAATGGTATGATTGAAGATAAGAATGTTGCATGATTCGATTCTTGAAACTTATGATTCACTTCAGAAATCACAAAGGCATTCAATTGACGTCAAAATGTTTTTAATACAAAATCATATTTTGTTAAATTTTTGAAAATTGTATTAGACTTTTAAGCCAAATCATTCACTTTGGCTTAAAGGTTTCACTGAGAAAACGAAACGTATGAGGGGCACACAATTTTCTTATTTAATAACGACATATGGAAATTTTTGTTTTTCAACTCGAAAATATAATAAATGTCCACAACAGGCTTATGGCAAAATACTCACAATTCAAACAGGTCTAATTTCATAAGGAATCCTTCTAGGTGTCATAAGCATTGGTCATTGGCTTTCATAAGACAATGTATTGAAGTACCATTTTCGTAACTATTTCAATCGAAAAGTTATGAAAAAAAAAACGAGGATCAATTTTATTACCATAAAATGTCATATAGAAGTTCCTAGGCGTGCGTATGACGGTAATTTGTAATGCCGTTCCTAATCCGGAGTAACATCGATCAGCGGCGTAAAATTGATCGAAATGTCCCTCTTAATAAGAAGCTCGAATCATCATTTATCAAAGGAATATTTTCAATGCATGCATGCAGCTTCTTTTTATTATATTCATGAGCAAATAAAAATTAAGCTTTTTGTAAAAAATAAGTTTCGATCATACTTAAGTTTTTCAATTTTTTGAAACATTAATTTCCATGATTATGGATGACACTACCCAATATTCATGTCTCAAATGAGTTCTGCAAATGATGTGAGCAAGCAAAATGTTGATTTTACTAAAATAATGGTATCGCCAAAAACGATTCCGTCGTCAAAATTTTATAAGTATTTTCAATTCAGCAACATTGACGAATTACTATGAGAAATGCCGAATTTTTTTAGGAAATCGCCTACCTGTAGACGTATACCGCGGTTCAAGGTATATTTATTTTTTAAATAACTTGAAAATCAAATGAATTGTAAGAATTTGGCCTTGATATTCGGTTTGAGGGGCCATGATTTTAGTAAGTAACGTCTTTTTCATAAATACCGATCATTGTTAACTTGAGTGATCAATGTTACCCCATATCACCTAAATCAAAAAATCTCACAAATCATCTTTTTCAACATGCTTAAATCTTTCAGAAAACAAAATACAGCAAATATTCACGAGCGATTAAAGCCAGCACTGGTTTAAAAATATAAAAGTTGCAAAATTTGCATTTTCAAATGACATTTTTAGTAAATATAAAAAATAAAACTGATCGATGTTACCCCATCTTGATGATCGTGTCAAAAATACGAGTGACTTACATGCGAATTTATAATGAAATAAATACATAAGAAAACCCTATAAACTTCCATCGATCATTGCGTTAGAAATATGAATTGATATATAGTTATTTATGCAACAAGATGCAAAATGATCATTTTTTCAGCACGAGTCGTACAAATACGATGAGTGCTAGTCATTGAAAAACACAAAGTATTCCAAAGACAAGCTGTAAGAACCATTGAGATAGTTAGTTGGAGATTCTCAAAACAGTACTGAAAAGTGTTACTTTTCAGCACCCAAAACAGTGCTGGAAAGCAGCACTTTTCAGTTCTCTTTCTTTTGTTAGAAAAAGTAGGCCGTTATCTTGCTTATTTTATTGATAAAAAGTAGGCTAATAAACCACGGAATAGCAAAAATATCTTTACTGTGACGAAGTAATGTAGTGTTGTTGAAGTATCCATTCAGACAACATTGTATGATAAGCAGAGAAATGTCTGTATGGAAACCAATTGTCAGTTATTGCTCTAATATTGGCTCGTAAAGACGTTTTGAGGAACACTATTTTCAAGTTACTACAAAGGCGCAGCCGGTCGACACGAGGTAATTGAATTTCTCGAATTCCTTGTAAGGCTACTGAAAAATACAAAATCTAAAGAAATATTGATAGAATAAAATAGTAGTCTCCGATGGACATGGGCGGAGATGAAAGGCAAACGTTTTCTGACGGAAATGGACAGAATTCCGAAAAAAAATGGTCTCTGGTGGACAAAGGCGGAAAATGGCAGAACTCCAGAGCAAAACTGGTGACTCTAATGAATACTGAGTCCATCTATGAGTGTGAAATATTCCTATTGAAGTTGTATTCAAAATTATTCATCTATTTCTGGAACTCGAATGAACAACATATGGCTTTGAAAAAGCAGCTGAGGTTGATACATAAATAGCATAAAAAAGAGCTCCAAAAAGGAGGCGTAGAGGACCGACAATTCAAGCATCAGAGAATAACTTGAAATGGCCTATAATTCGAATGTCGTTGTATCTTTGGTATCGAAATCTGATGATCTTTATCTGACGACAGTTCATTGAAATTCACACCGAACGGCTAAGTAACATGTGAATGTCTAATTATTACCTCTATATAGAACTTTAAGTAGCTCTATATTAGCCATCTAATATGGGTTTAGCACGATATACAACTTTTGGGTACCTAGGAATTATCATTCCCAACGACACTAGTTACAAATAAACCGAAATTATACTTTTAGGATCAGGCGATCGAGGAACATCTTCCGCAAAGAATATGCCGCACCTGCCAACGCAAAGTGGACGATGTCCTACACTTTCAGATTGAAACCGTATCCAATATGCAACTGCTGATGGCCGTAGCTAAGGCCAAACAATACGGAAGCCTTACTACACTCGAAAGTCAACTGCAAACCGATCCATGCCGTAACGGTCTATTTCGTATGAATTTAATTAGATCGAAGGATTTATCAGAAGCGGAGATTATGCAAGAATTGCGACGAAATCTTCTTCCTGAATCTAGTATCGATATAAAGACTGAACCGCTCGATATTGTCGATTATGCAATCTATCAACAAACAGAAGATACAGTTCTAGATGAGTGTGTAGTAAACAACGATTTACAGATGAAGTTTGAATTGGGTGAAGAAACTGATGAACCAACCAGCAAGATAGCAAAGCTCAGCGTCAAAAAGAGACCTTGCACCACACAGGGTTGCGAATCCGTTACTATTGGACAAGGCATGCAACACGCCATTGAGAAACATCGATCTTATTGCAAAATATGCGGACAAGTATTCGGCAAACTCAGTCAAGCGATGTACCACGTGGCAGTACACAAGCCCAAGGAGGAACGTCTGAGTTGTACCATTTGCAGCAAGACGTTTTGTCGAAAATATGGACTGGACACTCATCTACTAGAGTTCCATGGTCAGGCAACAGCGAATCACGAATGTTCTCTTTGTGAACAGGTTTTCTATAAGTAAGTAAATACAGTGTTGGATAGTACATTTGTACCTTTTGAGAATTTCCATACGAAGTGGTCAACTTTAGAGGTTTATATGTGAGTTATTCTTAGATCAATTTGAATGAAGTTTTCACACAACTTTAGACATAACATGCAGAGAATATTTTATTATAGTTTACTCATTTGAAACAAAACCATGAAACGAACGCACCACTTGATAATCCATCCTCGATCGAGCAGCCACAAACAACTTTTAAATTTTACATAAGAACGATTGCCTGGGGCTCAACAAAACATTCGCTTAATTCAGCAAAGCTGTAGCGTTAGACACCAATATTGTTATACGGTCTAGTTTCTCGTCAAAAGTTTTATGGGTTGTTTAAGCGAGAAAGTAGTACGTTCAAAATTTGGCGGCATACCCTTCATTTAGATAAAATGAACACATTTGTTAAAGATACTTGATCAGTATCAGCTGATTATAATTTTAATATGAGTTTGTAAATATGTAACCCTAGAATTAAGCAATGAATTTGAACCACCCTAACATTATATAAACTCTCACGAGCTTTACTGAGAGCGAATACGAACGGTCAATTTTTTGCCTGACCGAAGAAACGGCAATTATATTTAATCAGTAGCAAACAAAACGTTGAACAGTTCGCTAACAAGGGTACCTATATTCGGTCAGTATTTATTGTTCTTGTTGCTCGTAGTCTACGAAATGAAGTGTAGTGTCGTGGTGGAATAAACAAACCAATTTCAACTGTGGTCCCGAAATAATTAACTATTGGTCGGTCGTAAAGTACGTGCGTGAATGAATTTACGAAACTATTCACTCAATTCTGTGTGGTAATCGTGAAGCCACCAAGAGATCTCTGCAGATCAAGTCTTTTTATCACTTTCGATTAAGCAGGTGAAGAAAACGTGTGACAGTGTTTCGTACCGCAAAATTGTCCCCACTGGTTTCTGTGCGCCGTTCGAAACACGAACGGGAAGAAACACTTCCAAATCCCGGCAACATATCGAGCCTGCGGCTCGAACAATACTTCTTGTGCATGTCTGTATTATTTTCAAATAAATGCAAAGTTTTTTTTATAATGTCTATACATTCAAGTAAATTTCACTTCGTTATTAGTTCATTGAGATACCCTAGCTGTTTCAACTGCTGTGAAAATTTTATTCAAATTGGTCTATGAATATCGAGGAAGTTGCAATTTTTTGTCTGATACTATACGTATTACATAAGTTTTAAAATTGTTACAAACCTCATATCACAGTTAACTAATCTTTTTTTGAAAATTTCAGAAAAACGGACCTCGCCAAACATCGGGAAGTTCATTTGAAGTCGCCTTGCCAATTCTGCGACCGAAAGAAACCTTTTGGAAGCTACAAAAAGCTGAAGGAACACTTCCGAATGATTCATGAGAAGCAAATTTTCAAATGTGAACAGTGTGCAAGCAGTTTCCTGGGTCGGCGAGAGCACGAAAACCACATAGAAAAACATCGAGACGGTACAATCGATAACTGTGTCGAATTTGCTCTTCGATTGTGGAATGATAACTTCAAGTGCACGGTGTGCGATCGGTCGTTCTATAACGAAACGTATCTTGATGCACATCTGGAGAAGGAACATAAGGTATACAACATCAAAGCTCCTGATTGTAAATCAAATATGATCGTCCCTGACTACAAATTTAAATGTAAGGAATGCGATGCTACGTATCGCTTGAAGTCCTCTTTGAAAGGCCACGTGTTTAAGAACCACCGAAGCCAGCCAAAGGTTTGCACTCACTGCGGAGCAACTTTCAAATCGAATAATGAACTGGATTGTCATGTTCGCTACCTTCATACAAAGGATTTTCGGTTCAAGTGTGACTTCTGTGATAAACGATGTAACACTAACAGTGATCTACAGGTTCATCGACGGACCCACACCAACGAGCGTCCGTACAAGTGTTCCTACGAGGGCTGTGGAAAGGACTACAAAACTAACGGGGCCATAATAAAGCATATCCGGTCAGTTCACACCATGGAGCGCCCGTACAAATGCTCGTACGAGAACTGCGATCGGAGTTTCGTTTGCAGTCAACAACTGAAGTCGCATGGTTTTACGCACACCAAAGAGAAGCCATTTCCGTGCGCTTATTGCGAATTGCGATTCAACCAAAACTATTTGCGCCGTGCCCACTGCCGAAAACGACATCCTGGACAACCGGACGAAGTAGTACCCGACGGTAAGGATAATCTTGAAGGGGGGATTAAAGTAGAAAATTCACTGGAATAAATAGATTGTCCTTAGTGCCTATTTGTAGGTATTTTTGAATTCCCAAATCCGAATCGACCGAATATAAGATACCTACTCGAAAGTCACTATCGGTGCAGCAATATACAGTCAAACCCCTAAAAGTCGATATCTGAAGGAACTATTTTTTTTTCTTCTGTTTCTGTTCGGGATGAACCACTGCGACCAGTTCTCTTTGATCTTTTGTGGTAGGTCCGTGTCCTTTGTTTAGTGCATGTCGTTCTACTCCATTACTATTGAGAAATAATGAAGTAGTCGTTTTTTATACAAATATCATTCTTTACCATTTTGCATAGAGCCTCTTTAGAAAAAGATACCGCTATTTATACCTTTTGGAGAAAACAGTTTGTCACCATTAAACTCTCAAAAGCGCGCCCCTTAATCAGGTTCAGCCACTAAGCTGGTTGAATGATACTGATTTTGACCATGCATCGGTACTCTAGCGTATCAAATTATTGCTTCTACTTATAAGGTACAAAGTCGTTTTTTGAAACTGTGAACAGGTTTCATCGCAGGAGACATTTAGATTCCTTGAAACAAAAAGCTTATTTTAGAAGTTAAGAGGTCTGCTACTCCACTGATTCGGAATCGTTTCCCTCCTAGATATCGAAAGATAAACTCTTGAACTTGGAAAGTACTTGTCTCATGAGTTGAAACCAACCTCAGATGATGATTGAGCCATTTTTCCACTTCGACCTCCTCATCATCTAGGACAAATAGGTGGGTCTTAGTGGCGTACCGTAAAACGGGGCGAATAGAAAAAAGTGGGGCGAATAGAAACAAAGCGACCTTTAGTTAAAAATGCGACTATTATGCAATGCTAAACTTTAGAAACCTACTGAAATATATTTTTTTCCATTAGTTCAATAACAACAGAGTATCGCTAAACTATTTTCAAATTAAAAATTTTGCTACATTTCTCATTAAAAATTTGAGAAGAAAATATTGAAATCTCAATCATTTTTGATAGCTTGAAACATCCGCCATTTTGGCTGATTTCAAAAATGATCTAAAATTGAACTTGGTTTCAAAATTTTTAATTTTTTTCTTCACTAGGTAAATACATGTTGATGTTTCTTCAAGATACAGTTAAAAATGTGTTTATTTTCCCATTTAAATAAAAAAGTATTGATATTTACTGAACAATGTTTCTATTCGCCCCATTGCGGGGTGAATAGAAACATACAACATTTTCATAAATCTTTGTACAATATAATTTTTATTTTTTAACAGCGATTGGGGTCTTAGCAAAGGAAGACGCGACCCATATTTAAGACTAATAAAATTGGATTTTATCCACACGGTTTAAGTTTGTAACGAGGTTACAGTATTTTAATGTAATCTTTAATTACAAAAACCAAAACAGTGCGAAATGTAATATTATTTCCGTGTAGCCACTTTTCGCGTACCAAGTCTCTGATTCCACAAGTTGCGATGCAACAGTAGAGTCCTTATCAAAACTGAAAACTTGCGTTCTTAAAGGAAGTACACGAAAAACGACGAACATTTACGAACTCGGGAACCGCCGGTACAGGGTAATAGCCCAAAATTTCTGAAATTGCCATCCTCTTTAATCTAAACCGTCGAACAGTTAAGACGGTCTTTGCAAAAAGTTAAATATAAAATTAAAAGTCAATCAGTGATTTTATACAATCTAGTTAAGAGTGAAAGGTGTGTACGCAGTTGAAAAGTAAGATTTAGTAGAAGTAGAAATTTGCCAAGTTTGTTAAAATAAATATTAATTCCCATTGAACAGTTTTTTTGAAAACGTGCTCTGAACAAAAGTTTAGATTAGTTCTGGTAATTTCGTGCGTGTGTGCAATCAGGTAACTCTTGTAATACAACGAGAAACAATGTTAGAATCTAACTCCAAATACTGTCTCGCTTGAAGAACTTTCCTTCAAGTGAAGGTCCACCCTTAGGACGGGGCGAATAGTCCAAAGCCTCCACCGTCGACGGTATTCATCGACGTGGTGTACGTTGGGCCGATGAGCATAGTGCCAGTGCAGCATAATCAGCCTCGTGTCGATGTAGCGAGTGACAGATCGCCGTAGCCAGGACCACCATCATAATTATTTCGGCCAACAACAACAACCTCAAATTCACCACGCTTCCGAGAACGTCACAGAGCGAGCATGATTGTGACGCTCAGAACGTAACGCACTGTCTTCGCTAGCGGCCGCTAGAGGGCCGTGAGAATTTGAAACGAACGCACGTGTACGCTACCCGACCAAAAAGGAATTCGAATCGAGGAGATTGGAACGGAGAAAGGATTCGGAGTGTAAAGGAACAGGATTCGTTGGACCAGGAAAGGAAGGATAAGGAATAAGGACAATGGGAAAGGATCAAGTAAGCGCTACCTAAAATTGTAAATACTAACCCCCTACATTTTAAGATGAAGATTATAAAGCCATGAGCAAAAAGTGAATTGAATAAATAGGTACCTAATGAATTTTCAAGCCTTGGCAAGATTTTAGTTTTTGCACTTTTAGATAAAAGAGAACTGGTATTTTCAGATTTCGGTTTTCGGGACGAGTAGAATAGGCTCTGGGTAGGAAAACCTACAAAGGAAACCTACCCACCCTCAAGTGTTGAAATCGTTTCTTGATAGTTTGTTTTTATTCGTTGGAGGTCGTGTACGGATGTTTCGGTCGTGGGTCAACGGTCGCGATTAAGGACTCGCCCTGAGGTCTCGCAGCCGGGTCGGGATTCTTTGTTTGAGACAACTCGCTCCTTCGCGGCAAGATAAAACTTGCCTGGCGCTTAAGCGGAGGTAGTATTACATCCGAGGTTTTTGCCGCCCCTAGTCCCGTTACATTTGGCGCCCAACTAACGGTTTTTTGAATTTGTACAGTATTTAGTTAAATTGAGTAGGATTAGTTTATAAGTTTAAGTGAATTTGTAGATATTTAAGAATTGGGATTGAGTTAGTTACGTTCATTGAAGATATATTTCGGATTAATATTAGAATTGGCTTTAAATTGAATTTGTTTTGCTGCATTATACAGAATTTGAATTTTTATTTTTACTGAATTGAATTTTTATAAAAATATAGGTCAATTAACATATAATTATTTCTTTTTCTTTTTCAATATTTTTTTTTATTCTCCATTCTGTGATTGCGAAGGTGACCTGAAAGTATAAAGAAAAACTTGTTAAAATCATGGAAGTTCAGAATTTTGAAAAAATGGATTATTATATTAATCCTAATGATTTATTACAAGATGAAATTGATTATGAATTAAAATTGAGATGCTTAGCAATTGATGGATCCGTCCAGGAAAAACGCCAAAAGTTGAGACAAGCCCAGCTAGAAGAAATACGGAAACAGAAAATTTTCAGAGTAAAAAAATCAATCACGCAAGAATATGATACGGTAAAAGCAAAGGTTCAAGCTATCAAACATGTAATGCAGTTTTATCCCGAGCAAAAACTTATTTCACGACTAAGACATTGTAGACTTAGAATCATTCGAGCAAATGCGATCACAAGAGAGCAAGTTCGGTTGAAAAATGAACTAGTCTACGAAATTGAGAATTTACTCGATCGATATGGCAGTTTAGTAGATCGTAGAATGAGCTTGCCGCTAAATACTCATTTGAATTTTTCTAATGTAGCGGAACTTAATGTTCAGAAAAATGAACAGGTTGGAAACTTGAACTTAACAAGCCCTTCAGTTATGGGACAAGCTATTGTTAATACAGTACAGACCCAGAACCGAAGCTCAGATGCTCCTTTTTTGGATGAATTGCGAATTGAAAACAATTTATTGGATGAAGCAGTAGGAGGAAATGATTTTGCGGAAAGTGACGGGTTCGAAGAACAATTAGATCTACTGTTTAACGATTTTCGAGACGCATCTCAGCATCAAAGAGTACGTACTCATGAGCCTCTATTACCTGGTAGAAAGGAACAAGATCTGATCAACGTTCTGCCACGGAATCAAATAGATACTTTGAAGCAAGAGATCAATCAATATATACAACACGCTTTATCCGAGCAAATGGCGTCACTTATGGAAAAAATATCGCCAATGTTAGATAATCAAAGGTCTTCGACACCTAATTTACCTCCACCCCCACCTCCGCCTACACCTCCACCACCCGAAATGGCAGCACCACCGTTTCAACCACCTGCGCCAGCACAACCTCCTAGAGAACAAGTGCGGCAGATGAGAAATGAGTATTATCCTAATTCAGTAGCATCACATGTTTCGCTCGCAGGAGATATTAATCCCATACAGCTTAACAGACCTAGTTTTGAATCTCGCAATCGTTGGCAAGTCCCGGTCAGCAAATGGAGAATCAATTTTAGTGGTGACTCGCGAGGACCAACGGTCACTCAATTTCTCAACAGAGTTGAAGTGTTGGCCACAAATAACAGAGTTTCAGAAACTGATTTGTTAAGTCAAGCTAACTTCTTTTTTAAGGAAGGATCGGAAGCGGAGGAGTGGTACTTCACATTCTGCAATAAATTTACGAACTGGGTCGGTTTCAAGCACCAGCTAAGGTTGCGCTTTGAACAGCCGAATAAAGATAAGGTTATTGAACGGCAAATTCTTGACCGGAGGCAACTCCCACATGAAACGTTCAATGCCTTTATTTCAGCTATTGAAAGGCTGGCTCAACAATTAACTAAACCAATGTCTGAAGAGAGAAAGCTGGATATCCTTACTGAGAACATGAAGGATAGTTATAAACCCTTCCTAACAATCTATAGGATTGAAAAAATAGACGATCTTGTCGCCGTCTGCCATGCATTAGACAAGTCTATGTATAGGAGCTACAATAGCTATCCTAAAAGTAGACCGCATCAAATTAATAACATTGAGGAAACGGAACAAGATTCAGATTCCCAATACGAACAGGAAGAGGGTGAATTAAACGCAATAGGGCAAGCCCTGCGGCGTAAGAAAGTAGACGAAAAGACAAGGGAATACGCTGGTGCTATTCCAAAAATACCGAAGGATGACCAAAATAATGTCTTGTGTTGGAACTGTAGGCAATATGGCCATTTTTGGCGCAATTGTGACAAACAGAAAAAGATTTTCTGCCATTTGTGTGGACAAATGAATTTTGTGACCGCAAATTGTCCCAATAACCATCGATTCCCATCACAAGCTCAGGAAAACGAAAATCCAGATCGATCGTAGGGAGTGATCCATCTGAAGTCACGGAAAACTCCCCAGATAGAGGTTCTCAAAGAACTGAAAATGATCAATCATATTCAAAATATGCCACAGCGTTCCAAATTAATACAAAACCTAATCGGTGCCCATATGTTAAAGTCGAAATTCTCGGGACACCAATTTTGGCGTTACTAGACTCTGGGGCTAGTGTAAGCATTTTGAGTTCCAGAGAAATAGTAGAGAAACACAAGTTCAAAGTTCAACCGATCAACTTGATAGTTAAAACTGCAGATGAGACTCCCCTAAACTGTGTAGGAGTGATACAGATCCCATTCACATTTCAAGGAAAGACTAATGTCATTCCGACACTCTTGATTCCAGAAGTTTCAAAACCCCTTATACTGGGGATCGATTTCTGGAATTCATTTGGAATTGCTCCAGTAGTGGTAGATCATAATGGAATGCAACCAATCAGTACTGTTGGCGATCACGGACTGAACATGATTGAATCGTTTTTTGGTGATCCAGATGAGTTGATTCTTTTTACGGTTGAACCAAACGGACCTTCAGTGGTAGAAGAGGATTCAACCGAAGATATTTCCTTAGAACTTCCGTATATAGAAGACTCTGAAAATAGAAACATAACAAATATTATTACAGAGCATACTCTAACAATACAAGAGCGAGAAGAACTCAATGAAATAATTGAACTATTTAGAACTACTAATAATGGAAAACTAGGAAGAACCCATCTGTGTTCCCACAAAATTGAATTGGTCGACGGTGCCCAACCTAAAAAGCCCCCTCAGTACAGATGCTCACCCCATATTCAGAATGAAGTGGATAAAGAAATAGCAAGAATGTTGGAACTAGACATCATAGAAGAGTCAACCGCAGAATGGTGTAATCCGTTACTGCCAGTCAAGAAATCGTCCGGTGAATGGCGAATCTGCTTGGATTGCCGCAGAATTAATGAAATAACAAAAAATGAAGCATATCCGTTTCCAGATATGCTTGGGATCCTTGGGCGCATTGAGAGGTCGAAATACTTCACGGTAATCGACCTATCGAAAGCCTATTGGCAAATACCCCTGGAGGAATCCAGCAGGGATTACACTTCCTTCAGAGCTGGAAAGCAGTTGTTTCGTTTTAAAGTAATGCCATTTGGGCTGAAAGGTGCGCCAATTACTCAAACGAAACTGATGAACAAAGTTCTTGGGTTCGACTTGGAACCGCATGTCTATGTGTACCTTGATGATATTATTATCACGTCTAATAGCTTAGAAGAACATTTTCGCCTTCTGCGCATTGTAGCAGAGCGGCTACGACGAGCAAACCTCACAATAAGCTTAAGCAAATCTAAATTTTGCCAAAAAGAAATCAGTTATTTAGGCTACACTTTGTCAGATAAGGGGCTAGCAATAGACAGTACAAAAGTTCAACCAATTTTAGAGTACCCGATCCCCAAAATTCCTAAAGACGTAAGAAGGTTCGTGGGTATGGTCAGTTTTTATAAACAGTTTATAGATCATTTCAGTGACCTAACTGCACCCATAACAGACTTGTTAAAGAAGTCGAAAGGGAAAATTGTATGGACCAAAGATGCAGACGAAGCTTTTTTACGAATAAAATCGGAGTTGATATCCCCAAACGTATTAGCCAACCCAGATTTTAATCTGCCCTTCACTATTGAGTCGGATGCTTCAAACGTCGCGGTTGGAGCCGTTCTGACTCAAAACCAAGACGGAATTAGAAAGCCCATAGCATTCTTCTCCAAAAAGCTCTCTGCAACTCAGCGGAAATATGCCCCGACTGAAAAAGAGTGCCTGGGAGTAATATTGGCCATACAGAAGTTCAGACACTATGTAGAAGAGTCTCGTTTTACTGTAGTGACAGACGCTCAAAGTCTGATCTGGCTTCGCCAAATCAGTGCCGAAGGAGGCTCAGCAAAACTGATCAGATGGGCACTGAAATTGCAACAGTACGATTTCGAACTGTTGTATCGAAAGGGCTCCTTAAACATCACTGCTGACGCGCTGTCTAGAGCAGTCGATGCGGTTAGCGTAAGTGACCCCGAATACGAGGAACTGAAACGAAAAATATTGTCAAATAATCAGAAATTTAAAGATTTCAGGGTGACTAAAGACAAAGTGTACAAGCTGATTCCATCCAAAATGATTGACCCTAGGTTTCAATGGAAATTTGTCCCACCAATGCAACAACGATTTAAAATCATTCAGGAAACTCACGATTCCATGCATTTTGGGCGTAATAAGACATACAAAAAATTGCAGGAGCAATTCTATTGGCCATCAATGGAGAATGATGTCCGAAAGTACTGCCAGGGATGTGAAACTTGTTAAAAGGTCAAATATCCCAATGCTAACCCAAAGCCATTGATGGGCAAACAGAAGTTGGCATCGATGCCATGGCAAACAATATCAGTCGACTTTGTCGGACCGTTCCCTAGGTCCAAAGCAGGCAATTCGGTCCTTTTAGTAGTTACGGACCTCTTCTCAAAATTTGTAATCATTCAACCCCTACGGGATGCAAAAACAACACCTTTGATCACATTTCTCGAAAATATGGTATTCCTCCTTTTCGGAGTACCAGAAATTCTGATCTCTGACAATGGGGTGCAATTCAAAGCCAAAGAATTTGAAAAGTTTTTGAACAAATATCATGTGTCTCATTGGAGAAATGCTAACTACCACCCTGAAAACAACCCCACAGAAAGGGTTAACCGGGTGATAGGAGCGGCCATCCGTTCGTATTTAAAGGAGGACCATAAAGAATGGGACAGAGATATACACAAGGTAGCCCTAGCCATTAGGACAGCTGTCCATGAATCGACACATTTTACACCCTATTTCATTAACTACGGGCGTAACTACATCAGCTCAGGAACTGAATATAAGTATATAAGGGATAATGGAATGGATGTTGTCTATGAACCATTGCATATGAACGATAATCTGCGTGAAATTTTCGATACTGTTAAATCAAATTTGAAGAAAGCATATGAACGGTATGCTAAATACTACAACCTTCGCTCAAATAAGGCACTCCCAACGTTCGATGTAGGGGAGACTGTCTTGAAAAAGAACTTTCATCAATCAAATAAGAGCAAGCAATTCTCTGCTAAGCTTGCTGATCCATTTTCGTTGGCTAAAGTAGTAGCAAAAATAGGGACAGCGTGTTACGACCTAGAAGATCTCAACGGAAATCGTTTGGGCGTATATCACGCTACGCATCTACAGAAGAAATAATCAATTGAACCAAATTTACAGCTATGTCTGATGCACACTAAAGCACAGTTACAATGAGATTAGTCCAAAAAAACACAAACTTACGGTTTGGCAACTCCGAGTTCAGCGGGAGGGATTGGCTTCAATAACAGTTTTCATCCTACAAGCAATCCCCTCTTCGCGTCTCGATGGCATCACCCTAGGACTGCTTCTGACCTAAAAGAAGAAGAAGCATTTAGTTCTAGTGGATTGATAAAAAGCTATGTAATAGAATATGCAAGAGAAAAATCGGTTGCCCTAGAACGATCAGTCAGCTTAACCACCCAAGCCCGGAGTTCACCGAGGTGAGCTGAGATGGGAGAGTACGCTGGAAGTCGGTGCGAGTCTGTAGGGCCAGACGATGACCAGACTGACGTTCAAACCTAGATTCTTCTCTTACATATCCTTGGACAAAGTTTCACAACACAAAAACACTTCGAACAAGTCTTAAGTTCACAATTTTACAGCTATGTACAAAAACAAACGATAATAAACACTGTGAACGTTTACCACAGGCACTAAGCGTAAACATTGTATATAGTCTGTTTTTAAGCTATTTCTCAACTTAATCAATGAATAATCACTTATTTTCGCATTCTTCAGTTGTACATAATATGTATTATAGTTGTTCAGTGCGGGGGCGTAATGTTTTCGTCCGATGCGCAGTGAGCGACATTTAGTGCGTAGATGATTACCATGTTTCCATAGATCCACCAATGTAAATTTCCTGTTAGAGTTCCATGTATCAGCATCCATAGTCCATTCCGTGTTTTCCATCACAATTTACAATAGTTTGTTTAGTTTTTCGCGTAGTTTCAGCAGTTTTTTTTTTTTGATAATTCTCACAATCCTGAACCGATTCCATGTTTTTTCTTGCTTCACTTTGTTTTGATTGTCTTTCTTTTTCACATTCACCACAGAGATTTTGACAGTACGATATGTCAAAGCTTTTCGTCGATTTGTTTGACATGTCGATCAATCAGTTTACAGTAGAGGCTGTTGCAATAGGGATACCGTAGGTTGATGTTATTTTGGGAGCTCTGATAGTTCCTGCAACAAATTAAGTAGTTTGGTTGATGTTTGTTCGGATGTTTCCGGATAGTTCAAAATCATGATTTAATGTTGGTTTAGAAGTGGCTGAGAAGTTTCTCGGCGATTCAAGTAAGGATAGGGAGATGCGTTGTGAGCTACGCAAATGGAGTTTTTCACTTAGGTATCCCATATGAACGGCACAATATAATTGGCGAACTTAAAAAATAGGGTTTAGTTCTTAGATACGCATTAGATATTAGAGTTAATTGTAAATATTCAGAATAATTATTGAAAAATACCATGAATTAAATATAAGTAAACGTATATATGCAGCAACACAAAAGTTTTTCCAAGTAGTTTAAAAAAATACCAGAGCAATTTTATCGTCTACAGATGACTAGTTATTTTTTGAACCACAAAAAAATAAATTCAGTCCCTTCATTCATATTTTTTAGTTGGTAGGGGGAAGTGTAACGAGGTTACAGTATTTTAATGTAATCTTTAATTACAAAAACCAAAACAGTGCGAAATGTAATATTATTTCCGTGTAGCCACTTTTCGCGTACCAAGTCTCTGATTCCACAAGTTGCGATGCAACAGTAGAGTCCTTATCAAAACTGAAAACTTGCGTTCTTAAAGGAAGTACACGAAAAACGACGAACATTTACGAACTCGGGAACCGCCGGTACAGGGTAATAGCCCAAAATTTCTGAAATTGCCATCCTCCTTAAACTAAACCGTCGAACAGTTAAGACGGTCTTTGCAAAAAGTTAAATATAAAATTAAAAGTCAATCAGTGATTTTATACAATCTAGTTAAGAGTGAAAGGTGTGTACGCAGTTGAAAAGTAAGATTTAGTAGAAGTAGAAATTTGCCAAGTTTGTTAAAATAAATATTAATTCCCATTGAACAGTTTTTTTGAAAACGTGCTCTGAACAAAAGTTTAGATTAGTTCTGGTAATTTCGTGCGTGTGTGCAATCAGGTAACTCTTGTAATACAACGAGAAACAATGTTAGAATCTAACTCCAAATACTGTCTCGCTTGAAGAACTTTCCTTCAAGTGAAGGTCCACCCTTAGGACGGGGCGAATAGTCCAAAGCCTCCACCGTCGACGGTATTCATCGACGTGGTGTACGTTGGGCCGATGAGCATAGTGCCAGTGCAGCATAATCAGCCTCGTGTCGATGTAGCGAGTGACAGATCGCCGTAGCCAGGACCACCATCATAATTATTTCGGCCAACAACAACAACCTCAAATTCACCACGCTTCCGAGAACGTCACAGAGCGAGCATGATTGTGACGCTCAGAACGTAACGCACTGTCTTCGCTAGCGGCCGCTAGAGGGCCGTGAGAATTTGAAACGAACGCACGTGTACGCTACCCGACCAAAAAGGAATTCGAATCGAGGAGATTGGAACGGAGAAAGGATTCGGAGTGTAAAGGAACAGGATTCGTTGGACCAGGAAAGGAAGGATAAGGAATAAGGACAATGGGAAAGGATCAAGTAAGCGCTACCTAAAATTGTAAATACTAACCCCCTACATTTTAAGATGAAGATTATAAAGCCATGAGCAAAAAGTGAATTGAATAAATAGGTACCTAATGAATTTTCAAGCCTTGGCAAGATTTTAGTTTTTGCACTTTTAGATAAAAGAGAACTGGTATTTTCAGATTTCGGTTTTCGGGACGAGTAGAATAGGCTCTGGGTAGGAAAACCTACAAAGGAAACCTACCCACCCTCAAGTGTTGAAATCGTTTCTTGATAGTTTGTTTTTATTCGTTGGAGGTCGTGTACGGATGTTTCGGTCGTGGGTCAACGGTCGCGATTAAGGACTCGCCCTGAGGTCTCGCAGCCGGGTCGGGATTCTTTGTTTGAGACAACTCGCTCCTTCGCGGCAAGATAAAACTTGCCTGGCGCTTAAGCGGAGGTAGTATTACATCCGAGGTTTTTGCCGCCCCTAGTCCCGTTACAAGTTGTACACATTCAAACATGTCGGAAAGTGTTTCTATTCGCCCCATTTTACGGTAACTTATAAGTATTCACAAGAACAGATACAGCAAGAGTATAATTTGGTAGATCTTACCCCGTAACGCACCTCGAAAAGGTGATCTACCCGCGTTACGGGCAGAAGAAACTATAGACTCATGGAATAGAAATTGTTTGGAAAGCTATTTGAGGGGATCATCATAGTAACCTTGAAGTTTATTTTTTAGATTGTTAACGATAATAAATTATTAACGAAATTTTTAACTCTAGGATAATGGACCCTATTAGCTATCATACTAATTTTTCGTTAATTTTTTGTTTGTTTTTTTTTTGTTGTCCAAGAATCGGTGTTTCTACTTCAAACATTATGTTTAGTTTCTCCAATGAATTTTGCAATATGTTTAATTTTTTTAATGTCTGTGCTAACTTTGCTGCTAAATCCGCCCTCTCAATTCCTACTAATCCTGAGTGACCAGACCAGGTACCCATTAAATTTATATCCTTTCTATTTGTGATTCATGTATATCTTTTTTCAATTTTGTTACCAAAAAGTTATCATTTGTTGCATTGTTATTAATAAACTGTGCTGCACTTTTAGAATCAGTTAAAATTACTGCCATTGTAATATTTTTAGTTTTGAGATATTCTACCGCTTTCAAAATTGCAAATATTTCTGCGTTCATAATTGTATATTGCGTTTTTAATCTTCCACTGCACGAAGTTTTCTCTTTACTGTCGTATATTCCATACCCTGTTTTACCTTCTATTTTCGAACCATCAGTGTAAATTTTGTAATCTCATTTGTATTTTTGTAAAATTAATTCAATTGCCATTTGTTTTTGTATAGCTGTTGATTAGGGTGCGGCTTATTTTTCAAAAGTTCTCAAAACCGAAAATTCGTGTGCTCTACTGAATTCAAATCACATTAAAAGAGAAACCTCAAAATTTGAGCCAAAAATATTAACATTTAGGGGTGGCGCAAGCGTCTTGAAGGTGAATTTTCAAGTTATAAAAAATAACCTTCAGTGAAGTAAACATAACTTTGTTAGTTTTCAAGCGATTTAAAAACTTTTAGCATCAATACCTTTAAAATTAAATTTACAAAAACTTTGTAGAACATCAAATTTGTCTAAAATCAAAACTAGTCTTAGTTCAAAATACTTTTATACACATTTTTCCTCATTTTACTAAAAAAAATCAACTTAGTTGGACCATAACTTCTTGAATACTCAATCAATTTCGAATCTTTTTACATGTTTTTGAAGCAAATTTAGTTGTTTTCAAACTGTTCATACAACACATTTTTCTAAAAAATGGTTTTGACTAAGTTTTTTACCAAAAACTATCCAAAAACATGATTTTTTAATGAAAAAATCAAATTTCTTTTCATTATTTAAGTTTTTTCGCCGGAAATTGCATTTTTTCTATAAAACTTTAATTTATAAAGCATCTTGCCTTTATTACGAGTTGAATAGTGCATATATTTTTCAACATATGCAAACATATTTTTGTTTCAAAATTATTTGAAAATTGTTGCAAAGTCCTTCTCAAAGAATTAACAAATGTGAAAAAACAGTTTCAGCTTTAGAGATAATATTTAACTTGCAAAAGTTTGAAAAAACTGGCATTTTTCGTTAAAAAATCATGTTTTTGTGCAGTTTTTGCTGAATAACGTGGTCAAGACATTCTTTTAGTGAAATGTGTTGTATGAACAGTTTGAGAACAATAAAAACAGCTTCAAAAACATGTAAAAATATTTGGAATCGGTTGAGTAATCATGAAGTTATGGTCAAACAAAGTTGAAATTTTTGGTAAAATGAGGAAAAATTTGGAATAAATTACTTTTAACTTAAACTTGTTTTGATTTTAGACAAATTTGATGTTCTACAAAGTTTTTGTAAATTTAATTTTGAAGGTATTGATGCTAAAAGTTTTGAAATCGCTTGAAAACTAACAAAGTTATGTTTACTTCACTGAAGGTTATATTTTAGAACTTGAAAATTCACCTTCAAGACGCTTGCGCCACCCCTAAACGTTAATATTTTTATCTCAGATTTTGAGGTTTCTCTTTTAATGTAATTTAAATTCAGTAGAGCACACGAATTTTCGGTTTTGAGCACTTTTGAAAAATAAGCCGCACCCTACTGTTGATGTTTCTTTTTTCCTCAAATTGTCTATTTCTGCGAATACTTCCCTGGGCTTGGGATTATATTTTCCAAGGAGCGATGAGTTTTGATAATTGATCGCTGTTGTTAGTAGCTTTGATTAGATGTTGGATGAATTTCAAAGCAATGGCAACCTTTTTATTACAAAATTTAGATTTTGTCTTCTGACCTAAAGATTCTGGTTAAACCACTGAATAGTACGGCTATCACTCATCAAAATTACTTTCACTTCGGGAAAATATAATTTCAAATTGGCGAGCAGATCACAAACTGAGGGTGGGTTAGGAGTCAGACCCTTGAATGTGCAATGTGGGGTAGTAATTGGGATTGCCATTGACGGTTTGTAATCTTCTACGAGGTTTTCGAAAACCAACAGGGCGCGTGCACCGGGTTGCGGATAGGAGTAAAGGGAGATCAATAGCATCTACTTAAAATAATAGAGCAAAAAGCCGTTCCATGATTAGGTAATGTTTAGCGATCTTCTATGGTGTTCTAGTACTAAAAAAATATTCACTCACTGGGAATTCTGGCCTTGATAATATCAATAGTGATAAAAACATAAAACAATACCTAATACTCAATAAGTACAATGTAGCCTCAATGTAGTAATAAATGAAATAAAATCAATTTACTATACTTGACAAGGTTTTGAAGACAATCAATGAGTAAAAGAACTACCTATTAGAAAAGCCACATCAGCTAAGGCTATACATATACAAATGTTTGTCATCCGGTCATGGCGAGCATTCGGTATGTATGTCTATGACTGATTCTGATCTAATAGGGGCACTGGAAGACCACGCGGACAATTTCGAAACAAATTATTTTTATACATCGGTCTTATGATCCGAAAGGCTCAGCTATGCTGTAATGTCATTTTTTAAGCTATTTATTAGTGCTGTTTAATTGTTTATTCTAACAAAACTACATAATTACTCATTACTAATCACTGTTCCTATATTCTCTCTTTCTCACCTTCTTATCTGTTGCATGATTATGATCATTACTAATATAATGCATGAGCATGCACAATAAGAACAATTTCAGAATTTTAAGGAGTCAATGGATAACTGGATAGAATAGCTTCGAAAAGGATGCTCAAATCAGAATAATTCTGGTCAGGGAAGTATTAACATCATGAGTAAGTAACACATTTCATTTTAATAATATCAAATATGTTTATATATATCAGCACCGCAAATAATTTTATATCTGTACATGATAAAAACAGATAAAGTTTGTAAAGTTGTCATCATCGATTGAATTGCGTTCTTTATAGTAATGTTCAATCATTATCAAAAGCTCCTAAAGCGTCGCATCGCGCCATTAGCAGTTCTTAGCATCACTCTCATATTGTTATTACTTTGTTGTTTATTAAATTTCTATAAAGCGATCAGCTCATTCTTTCTTACTTGTACAATTGTTCGGAATTTTAATAAATCAAACCAAACTTCAAAACTCAAATTAAATTGCTCTCAGCACATTTACATTTTGCAGCATTAACCGCATTACTGTGTCAAGTCTTCTCCAATTTCCTATACCCTACCCCAACCCTTCCTATCATTTCGATGGTGTTCAAGTGGTCCGCATAGACTATTACGGCCATTACCTATCCCTGCCCCCGGCTTTGGACTGACTTGCGCTCTCATTGCCCCACCAAATGCTGCAAAATGAAAATGAAATTGTCTCTTTCTGTGAATACTTTCAATTTTGTGGTGTTTTCAACAGGTATTTTAAACCCTAATTGGATTAAGTGAAAGTTGTTAATCGAAGCAATTTTGTTTTTAAATAAGAACATTGATTCGGCAATTCGTCAGATGTAATAAAAAATTGAAAAAAAAATAGACAATGGCGTATTCTGGTAGCATAATATTTTAATAATTTCCTTCAATGTTAAATATTCTGCTCTTTCCTTTAACGGCACTATGCCACTTTCTGCTAATATAACGTGATTTGGCGTCGATCTCGGATAACGCATACATGTTCGTATGTATAAATGATGTACAGTTTCAAGTTTGGCAAATATTGTTTTGGTGCTTTAGCAATTATTGATATGCCATAATCTAAATGTGGCTGTACTATGGCTTTGGCTATTTCCAACATAGTTTCAGGATGAGCTCCGTTTTTACGTTTTCCGATCATTTTTAAAATAATAAATTTCTTTATAGCTTTAACTACTGTTGAATTAATATGTGTTTTATAATTTAATTTATGGTCGATTTGGATACCAAGAAATTAATGGAATGCTTTTACTTCGATAGGGTTATTATTTATGTTAATATGTATATTTGGATGAAACTTATTTGTAAAAACAAGTGTAGCACATTCATCTCGATTGACTACCATACCGAGATTATTAAGTTTATCAACAAATTCTGCAAGGAAGATGTTCAGTTGATGTTTTGCTATTACAATCACGGTGAAATTATCAGCAAATTGAATTAATATTTTATCCTCTTTAACTAAAGTATGGACTCTTTAATGAATATAATGAATATCTCAAATAGAGAAACTTAAAAGTAGATGGAGAACCGTGTACCTTTTAATTCCGCTCCTAAATGCGTATCTTTAACAGATAACTCGTTACTCTTTGACGTCAGTTACTCGTTACTCTTTGACGAGTAACGAGTAACTGACACTGAAGAAGACTGCAAGTGGTAGTCGAAATACGCGTATCTGTCAAAGATAAGCATTTAGGAGCGGAATTAAAAGGTACACGGTACTCCATCTACTTTTAAGTTTCTCTAAAGTATGGAGTTCCGTGGTATGTATATTAAAAAGAATAGGAGATAAGGGGCAGCCTAGAGGTAGTTCCTTATTCGTTGTACACTGAAATGAATTTTATTGTAGAAACTACTGAATCCATGGTAATATTAAGAACTGCACCAACGATTTTCAACCGACTACATTAATCTGTTAACTCTACCAAAACATAGTCAACATCACTACACAAGAAAATATATTCGGTATATTTAACCAGAGTTGTAGTATTTATGACTAGAAATATTATTTATTTGACAAGGTTGGCATTGTACTTTTGACTACATTGTGTTGTACGGTGAGTGTCACGGATTGAAATACTATGCTTTGTAGTGGATGCTACTATGGACATTGTCATATTTACTGCACTGCTTAGTGATTTTTACCAGATTGTAGTAAACTTAACAGATTTTTGTAGTCGGTTGAAAATCGTTGGTGCAGTTCTTAATTCTACCATGGATTCGGTAAATTATACAACAAAATTTGTTTACGTGTAGCTGATATAACATTCCCATCGTTAAGAATCAATTTTGTATTTCTTCTCTTCAAGTAATAATAAATCCAATTAGTGATAGGTGCTGGTACTTCAATTACTAATAGTCTTGAAAGTAAAATTTTAACATCAACGTTATCGAAGGCTTTTGTTAGGTCTAAAAAGGAAATAAGAACCGAACTATTACAACTTCACCATCTCTTTTTGCTTTATGGACATGTGAAATAAGTGTATTGACACAATTAATTGCAGACGTTTTAGTTTTAAAACCAAAAGAATAAGCAGGTATGTTGTTCGATTCCAGAAAAGTATTTAATTGTTTTTAAACTACAAAATTGACTATTTTCAGAATTACAGAAAGCATAGATAAAGGTCTGTAAGAACTTACATTATTTGGATTTTTTGATGGTTTTAAAATTGAGACTATTTTTATATCTCTCCAATTGCCCGGATATAATTGGGGATATACTGTTGACAACAAGGTGTCACGTGATTCTCGAATGTCCTGAGCTTGTATGTGTGTAATTTTAGTTTGTGGTTGTGTAAGATCTTTTGTCGTGTATTTGGTCTGTTCCTGTGTTCGTGATTGTTGCGTTGCAGTTCCGGCATCCGCCATGTTGTCATCTGTGATTATTTCAATTCCTGTCGATTTTCCACCATTTTCTTTTTTGCGTCCCATTTCTGTCTGTAGTCGCTTAGGTTCTACGTCGTGATCTTCATTCAATTTCCTTTTATTTCTTACTTCAATGGTCTTACCTTCGGAAATCGAGAATCTCTCGATTTCTATTCCATTATCCACATCACCATTCATTTACAACTTACACTACCGTAAATTCGGGTGAAATTGATCAGTAGGGTGAAATTGATCACTGTGTTACACGATTTTATTCCCCTCTAATAGAGCACAGAAACCTATGCAACCTATGTCAATGAACGTTGTTTGTCTTAACTATTGTCAAATTGCATGATGTGAAGCTTTTTGTGTTGAGGAATGTTTATTTCTATGAAAATAATAGGAAATTCCATCATCGTGATCTGTGTGGTATTGGCAAACAACAATAAACTTATAGTTTTCAACAAGGATTTGGACATGGTGTCAACCTGAAAATTTGTAAGGATGCTTGAAATATATCCCCAAAACAAATTTTATCATCAATATTCGTACCAATTTGTTCATTCTGTTGTAATAATTGAATTTTTGTATAGATATCATCAAATTCCTTCGGAAATTGCCTATATTTAGGCGTTTTCTGCGGTATTGCTGAAAATTAATTGTTTATTATTTCCATAAATGTTGCATTGTTAAGAATTTGGCAAGCATATTTGGATTCAGGAGGCTCAAATTAAATAAGTAAAGTTGTTTTCAAAACTAACAATAATTGTTTTGACAGGTGATCAATTTCACCCCGAAATGGAATTCCTTGATTTTTTATTTTAGAGACGATTTTCAGCACTAAAATCACAACTGTATGAAAATTTGAGTATATAAACCAATGAAGCTCACCGTCGTACTTGTTTTCCTGCATTAAGTTGTTTGGAATTGGCAACATCATGAAAAACAGACATGGAAAACAGTGAAAAGTGATCAATTTCACCCGAAATTACGGTACTGTTTTTATTCTTGATAATTATGTACACCGTTTTTCTACTTATTCTAACCGACACCGCTTATGCTAATAAATTGGAGAAACTTAAAAGTAATGGAGTAATAAAAAAAACGCGATCTTATTACATGCTATTTACACCTTCACCACTGGCATCCAAAAGATCGAAAATTTAACTTCAACTTTTTCACAACCGAATTCGCTTCCGCGGTAGCAAACTAAGACTTAGCTTTTACTTTCCACTGTTGCTGCGTTGCTAGTTGGTGCGAGAATGCCTATCAGCCTTTCCCAATTTTAATACTAAATGTCAGACAGGAACAACCCCTGTGTTAAAGAGTTGAACCCCTGTGGCGTTTTTGTCGACTAATAGGGTCCTAAAGCCCTGTCCCAATTGTAGTGCCAAACGCTTAAGTTTAGGCCAAGAATCCATGTTTACTCCATTTTTTTAATGTTTCCGGTAGTTTAAGTACAAAAATCATTTTCTATGTTTATTTTAGATTTTGTCACACCCCTTGGATTTAACTCAAATTTTGGGTGCATTTTGTTTTCCGTGTCCCTTCCAAAATGTCAGAAGGGAACAACCCCAGTATTAAAACTAAAACCCCTGTGGTGTTTTTGTCGACTAAACGAACGTCAAACATGATCTTAAGTGTCAAGGTTCATTTATGGACCCAATTTTTAAATTAAAGTTTAAACATGATATAGCCGTTATTTGGGCGGGAAAAATTGCTAAAGTAGTTGCAGTAAGGTGCTCTTTCGTGTTATTGAATAAAAATAAGATTTCATTAAAAATTTTAGGACCCAATTGAACGTCAAATATACCTCTACCTAATACAGAACACCTAGATATAAGAAATGAATGTAAAATGTTCGGAATGATACTAATTAGGAAGTAAAAATAATAAAAAAAAACTGCACACTTTATAACTAATGACTTTAAATGCGAGAGCAAATTAAGCGAGAATTATATCACTTTTTCAAATCGGAATGCATCCTTCCCAATAGACCAATCCAGCTGCCTGCGTAGTAGTGCAATGTTGACAAAATTTTCTTTGTTTGCTGTGAGAACTGTCACAACATTGCTTTTGTTTGCTGTGAGAATCCAAATATAAACAGAATTGCTGCAAAACAACCACTTCCTTGTTGGCCTGCCGTTGACCGAAAGCTCAATGACGTCAAACAAACATCGATACGTTTTCATTCTGAGGAAATCGACTTGTGTAAGATTAATTGTGCGTTGGTGTTCGTGGCAGTTTGCTTGGGGACCTCTATTCAAACACGATTTTGTACATATTTAATGTCGTTTTCGTTTTTAGGAACTGGGTCGGTGATCAACACATAAACAAACCAATGTCAAATAAATTGTAGTTCCGTTGTAGTTGAATCGGGTTGGGGTGGAAACTGTGATTCAGAACGGGTTGCGCCAGTTCCAACCTAGGTTCAAAAACGAATTCGACATAAGTTTGCACTTAGAATTTTGTCAATAAATTTCGATTTCTGGCCCATAGTACACACCTCCTGTCAAAATTTCATTCATAAAATCAACGATCAGCTGTTTTTACGGCTCACCTGTGGGATACTTTCTTTGGATATTCTTTCATTTACGTAAACAAGCTAACAAAAACATGGATATAAAAATTAATATTCCAAATTACCCGAACATCTGTCGGGTATGTTTTGTGGAAATTAGACACACTGAGTCGTGTGTCTCGGTAAAGGATCAACTGAAGAATGGTGCTAGTTACTGGACGTTAGTTCACGAGCTATGTTCTCTAGGTCTTGAACAAGAGCCTAACGAGGTAAGATGTTCCTTTCCATTGTGATATGGTTCCTGTGAAGTAATTGACCAGATATATATCTTTGCAGAATGACACCAGTGGAAGCCTTCCTCAGTACATTTGCAATAACTGTACAAAGCAGATAGATCTCCTACAAACATTTAAGTCCGAAACGGTCGCCAATCAGCTATTTCTGAACGCGTGGATTGCATTTAAATATCGAGCAGATGCAGGTCCTTTGAGGGACCTGTTTCACATACAAGTCAGTTATCACGATGCAATACGCAAAACTCTCCGGCGAATCAAGATACTTGAGGACGAAGACGTATGTCTCGAGACTTTGATAAACGATTCGGAGGAGGTCAGTTCCCATCTTGAAGTTAAGTTTGAAGTGAAGAATGAGCCTTTGGATATCGAAGACCCGTTGCTAAACTCTGTCTATAGTGAGTTTGATAATGGCGCCAAAGAGCAAAACAATTACGATCACCAAACTTGTGAGGATGAAGATGGGTTTGGAGAGAACAGTTTGGTCGCCCTGAAGGATCAAAAGAATGCTGGAGACAATAAACCTCCGAAAAAAAGAAAACGGAAAGTCGATCTTGAACTGAACATAGATGGCGTCTCAAGTCGACCGTGTTATCTGGAAAACTGTGAACCGATACCAGTGGGTCAAGGGGAAAAACACATTCGCGAGAAACACCGGGCTTACTGCAAAATTTGTGGAATGGTGTTCTTGTCCCACTCGCAAGCTGTTCACCACGTGGCGATTCACAAAAACGACGAAGACCGCTACCGGTGCGAGGTTTGCGATAAGCCGTATTGGCGTGAACTTGATCTCAAACTGCATAGGCGGGACTTCCATGGGATCGACGTTGCCAATCACGAGTGTCCCTATTGCGACGAAAAATTCCAGAGGTAAAATAGTTGGCTTAGGGGAGAGTTTGCTATGGCCGGTCAGCCTGTTTGTCCGGACACTAGGGACGTTTTTCAGAAATTAATTGTAATTTAAAAGGTTTTTCTGGCCCACGACTGCTCTGGGAAAAAATGTTCTGAATCAAATTTCACTAGTTGTTAGAAATTGTCTAAATTTATCGAAATCGTTAAAAATGGCTTGATTGTACATAAATCAATATATCAATATTTTTTGGGTATCAATAGTTACACTATTTAGGTTTATTCTACGAGTGGCGTGAAGTTAGAAAAATCGGTAACGAGAGAACTTTTAATTAGAACAAAACTATCACCAAAATTACTCTACCTTTTTAATTAAAAAATTGAAACAAAAAGTGTCCCGAATATATATGATTATTTCCTATGACTTTTTTTATAATCTTAATATAGTTTGATATTTCATATAATTTCAGAAAAGCCGATATGTTACAGCATCGCGAAACCCACACCGTTTGTAAATTTTGCCCCAAGCAATCCAAATTTTACAAAACTATGTTGAAGCACGCGAGGGAGCGACATCGAGATCAGCTTAAATCTTGCAAATCGTGCCAGGCCGTGTTTCTCGGAGCCAAGGAACTAGACATGCACGAAAAGGCACATCTTGAGGGCAGAGAGGAAAACTGCATTCAATTTCCGATCAAGAACTGGACCCCAGCGCATTGTCAAACCTGTGTGAGAGATTTGTTCAATCAAGAATATTTGCTACGTCACAACGAACAAGCTCACACGCATGGATTGTCGGAAAAGCCGCCGAGAAATCGGAACTTCAAAAACCGTACCAAGGAAGAGTTAGATAAGCTGGAGTACAAGTACAAGTGTGACGATTGTTCTGCTAAATTCCGTTTGAAGACATCGCTCAAGGGTCACTGGAGAAAGAATCACAGTGGGGAGAAATTCATCTGCGAGCACTGCGGAGCGTGTTTCAAATCCAGAGCTGAAATGATGATGCATGATCGGTACTTGCATGCAAAAATCACGCCATTCGCGTGTGACTTTTGTGATAAGCGCTGTCACACGAAAAATGATTTGAAAATCCACCGGAGAAGCCACACTAACGAAAAACCCTACAAATGTTGGCATGAAGGTTGCGATAAGGCGTATAAAACTAGATCGGCCGTGACGAAACACTTCCGAATCCATACCGGGGAGAAACCGTACAAGTGTTCGTACGAAGGCTGCGATAAATCCTACGCTTGTAGTCAACTGTTGAAGGTTCACCGTCGGAAGCACACGCTGGAGAAACCGTTCAAATGTTATTACTGCGAGTTGTACTTCGATTCTACTAACAACCGGAGAAAGCATTGCCACCGGCATCATGCAGGTTTACCCATCGGTAGGGAACTGGAGAGGCTAAATCAACAAGGTGCGAAAGGGAATAGCACGGGTGAATCTACGGAGCATTCTGAGGGTTCAAGAAGTGCTGAGATGCCAGTTAAACAAGAGGTGGATGGTTCATGATAAGGAAATAAAAGCAAACTCATACTGCAACGTGGGCAACAGAATTGTATTGTATTTTCGGGTTGGAAATTTTCTCGACCTCCCAGGGCATAGAGTATTTTCGTACCTGCAAGCTGTCCCAAAATTTCACTTTGTCAGATAACTTGGGGGCTAGACCTCCAAATGGTAGCTAAGGATGTTACAATCAAACATTTGTTGAATATATCAACTAAGAATGAAAGCTACTTCCTGGAAGTTTCTTGATGAGGATGTAGAAAATTCCATCATCGCCAGGAGCTTTCATATTTTTGTTTTTTTTTTCAATAATAATTCTCACTTCTTCCAAATCAGTTTCCAAAGCGTTTCGAAAACGTTATCTTGATTGAGAATGTTTTCGAAGTCCTAGTAACTTGATTTTCTATTGGACTAGTAAGTCCTAAATTAAAATTGTGCGCACTTTCAAACTGCATAGCAAGGTTTTGAGCTTTTTCGCAATTAGTTAATAATAATTTATTTTCCTCTTTCAATGCCGGTATAGGCTTCTGAGGTTTTTTCAAAATTTTAGATAATTTCATAGACGGATTCATATTTTACTTCACATTTTGGAATTGCAATGCCCCTGGCTTCAACAATGGAATTTTCAAGAGCATTGTCAATATCAAGCTTTTTTTGTAAAGAAATGTTAACATCAAGATTACTATCGATATATGTTTCATATATATTCCAGTCGGCTCGAAAATAATTGAAAGTGGTGATTGGATAGGATTGAGAATCGCTTCATGGGATATTTGAAATGTAACAGGGACATGATCAGAATCAAAATCAGCATGAGTAATCAGTTGGTTACAAAGATGACTAGAGTCGGTTAAGACCAAATCAATCGAACAAGGGTTTCTAGAAGAGGGAAACACATGTAGGGCTATGGACAAAACAAAAAATGTATGAAGCATGCAGAGTACAGTAGTAGCAAAACACTACAATTGCACTAGAAAACGCGAGAACAATATTAAACTACAATTGCTTGAAGATAGACATCAATCATGCATTTCTGGCATGAAAGGAATGTGTAGACAAAGCAATGATGGCCTTATAACACTCAACAATAGAGTGTTATAAGGCCATCATTGCTTTGTCTACACATTCCTTTCATGCCAGAAATGCATGATTGATGTCTATCTTCAAGCAATTGTAGTTTAATATTGTTCTCGCGTTTTCTAGTGCAATTGTAGTGTTTTGCTACTACTGTACTCTGCATGCTTCATACATTTTTTGTTTTGTCCATATCTGTAGTTGCAAACTAATTATGGATTTGTGCTAGCTCTTGTCTAAATACAATGACCAATTCCGAGAATGCCTGATATACATGTACATTCTAAGTAGGGACAATGGAAATTCGTGGCCAAATTCTTGAGATTTCGCGTTTGACCAAGGCGATAAATTCAAAATTTCGCGGTCTTGTCGCGGTCCCACACTTTTGGCCTTATTTTACACAAAAATACACATATTTAGTGAAAATAGCCTTTATATGTGTAAGTTTTGCGGAATGTCATCAAATATAGTGGATATTTTACAAATTTAGATAAAAAGTTTGTTATAAGGATGGTAATTCAAAAAGTGAAACGAAAGTAGCAAATCAAAAAGACGTCCAAGTTAAAACTAAACAGGTATTAAATTTTGTGATGGAACTTCAACTTCAAGATGAATAGACCATTTTCTTGAACAAAACACTGAAATGCATTGTGATTTTCATATAAATTCTCCAAATTTAACTAATTTCGCGGCATTTCGCGGGATTTCCTGAATTTCGCGACAGAGACCAAATTTCGCGGATTTCGCGGCTTCCGCGAAATCGCGAATTTCCATTGTCCCTAATTCTAAGGTTATTTTATACACAATCAGCCCCACATGGATGTATCCGCATATCAAATTGATTGTTTAGTATAGAACATCTAGGATTTTTCAGAGTCGTGCTGTTGTTCACGGGTGGCGACAAGGTTTCAATGTAAGAAAAAGGTGGTTCATAGAAATATTAGAAATTCTGAAATATTCCATGACATTGCGTAAACTGCCAGTGGATTATTTCAGAATGATCAAAACCAACGGCTCAGCAATCCATGAGCGTTCTGATGATTTAACAAATGTCAACAGTTTGTTTTAGTACGTATTCGGAAAATCGAACAGTTAATTATTAGTGTTAACAAAGTCTAAATCATGCTGAGATTATCATTCACTTACTTTCAGAGCAACACTGCTTTTTACTTTGATCTATTCTACCCACCAGGAGCACCACTGCTGCCTGCTGGGCAGTGGGTTCAGCATGCAAAATGCATACCCAATTTATGATTATCAATAGCAATTTATCCCGACGTCCAATCAAAATGTGGTCTTCGGCAAAGTTGTAGCTGAAAGGATTTCACATGAGAAGATTGTGTTCACTTTTCCATAAATCATTATGACGCAGATATAAAGGGCTGAACACAAAAGGATGGCGTTTTCCATAGTAATCTCCATATAAACTTAAAATGGCCTGTGCACAGTCAAATTTCTTCAGATTCATTTCAAACTTTGGGAGGATGCTATTTACCATAATATAAGTCGTTTGTGCATAGGGGAGCCAACATTTCAAAATTTGCATCACTCTAATGAACATCGATCATAACGATCAAGCGGTGGTCCCAACGACCATAGGAGAGGTTAAAAAGTCTATCAACGAGACTGCTGGAAAGGACGAGATCCCGGTTGAGCTTCTCAAGCACGGAAATGAGCAGCTTTAGCAGTCGATCCACCGAGCACTTCTGAAGGTATGTCAGGACGAAGAAATGCCCACCGGATTGTTGTATGGCCTCATATGCCCATCATGCTGTTTAACAGACTGAGACCGTTCTAGGAGTCCTTTTTCGGCGGATACCAAGCTGGTTTTCGTGAGGGCCGTTTGACAACGGACCAGATGTTTAGCTTGCGAATGATCCTAGATGAATTCCGGGAGTATAACTTTCAGACTCACAATCTGTTTATTGATCTCCAGGCGGCGTACGACTCAGTGAAAAGAAATGAGCTTTGGCAGATAATGTCTGAAAATGGTTTTTCGGCGAAACTAATTAGACTGATATGTGATACACTGGATGGTTCGAAATCAAGTGTTCGGATCGCAGACGAGGTGTCAACCTCGTTCGTGACGTTAGACGGGTTAAAGCAGGGAACACACACTTTCGAATTTACTGTTCAACATTGCACCCGAGGGTGCTGTTAGGAGTTCTGGCGTGTAGAAAAATGGCACTATTATCACAAGATCGCACATGCTCCTTGGCTTTGCGGACGATATAGACCTAATTGGAATCGATCGCAGGTCAGTGGAAGAAGCCTCCGTGCCTCTGAAGAGGGAGACAGCGAGGATAGGCCTGACAATTAATTCTACCAAAACGAAGTACTTGATTGCAGGTAGAGATTGGGTCAGGCCTGATGGTGTAGGTGCTGATGTAGTGTTTGATGGGGATGTGTTTGAAGTTGTTGAAGAATTGTTTACCTTGGAACACTTGTGACATGTGACAACGACGTTTCCCGCGAAGTGAAAAGACGTGTTGCGGCAAACGGTACCAAAATTCCCTGTATAATACATTGATTCTTTCGGTGACTCTCTACGGGCACGGAGTGTGGACGTTGAACGAGGCAGACCGGAAAGCTTTCGGTGTTTTCGAGCGTTAAGTGCTGTGAACAATACTCGTAGGGAAGCTCGAAAATGGTGCGTGGCGCAGACGCATGAATCACGAGATGTATCAAGAGTACAAAGATGCGAATATAATCAAGCGTATAAAATACGGCAGACTTCAGTGGGTAGGTCACTTAGTGCGAATGTCGGAAGAAAGAATTGCGAAAATAATATTCAGCAGGGAACCAGGTAGAGGTCGGCGGCTTTGGGGAAGACCACAAATACGATGGTTGTACGCAGTGGAAGAGGACCTGGCCACCCTAAACGTTCGGGGCAACTGGAGAAGTTTCACCTAAGACCGACGAAGATGGAGCTCTACAATACGCCAGGCAATGGCGTGACGCTACGCTGTTTCCAACAAGGTAAGATAAGGTAAGGTAGGTTTCAACCAAGGTTTCAACAGAAACTTCTGAAGTTTCAAAAACTTTGGTTTCAAATGACGAAAAAAGTTGATGTCTTAAACGCCTACGAATGGTGGCAACTCCACCGCATGATCTATTCAGGTGATTTTCTCGATAAATATAAAAGTTTGGATTTCTTTTGAGTTTGAACTCAGGTTTCAAATATGTTTCATGTATGTTATTAGCAGTTAGAACATGTTATTTGCTATTCAAAGAACGAGCATTTCAATTCAAAATATTATTTGGATTTATTAAAAGCTGCGCATATTCAACTTTTGAACATAAGGCAGAAATTTTGAAATACCCAATGGGCCAGCGATATTTTTTTTTTTGATGAAAAGTTTACAGTTGATACCGACTGGAGAGAACCCACGCTTCGTAGGATTCATAATATACCTGAACGATCGATTCCGCTTGAAAGATTTTGAATTTCGAAGGCATTGATGAAAAACATTAAAAATTTCGAAAAAGTTTTTAAAATTAATCTCAAATCGTGTTCCGAACAGACGAAACAAGCAAAATAAGAGCAAATTTTTATATGGATATCTAAAAGTGATATTGACTTGATAGGTGTAGTAAATAATCTGAAAATGATATCTATACAACTTACTCCTGAAATACCATTCGTATAGCATTTTCAGCTCTTGTAGGATTTCACCAGTAGCAGCGTGCTATTTATTAGATCTGCAAATATCAAAACATGCTATGGCTCAGAAGTTCTAGGAATTCAATTTTTATATTATACACTCCCGTGCAAAAGTTTGGGTTCACCCCCTAAAAAAATATACAAAAGTGTTCTGTCCATATCTCTGTGAATTCACGTCCAATTGAAACTCTCTAAGTCGAAGTCGAAAGGCAAAGAGTTATTCTTACTTCGTATGTATTTTTCCAAAAACATTTTTTGAATTTTGTTTACTAAATTTTAACTTGAAGTTGTTGCATTTTCAAAAAGCACACTGAAAAATCATATCTGATTTCCTCAGCATTGGATCGACCAAAATTTTAAATCAAAGTGCCATTAGAATCGTAATTTTATATTCCTTGAAGAGACCCCACGAAATTTTAGCGAAAAAATCTGGAAAGTATTCCAAATCAATGAAACAGTCAGTCAAGTCATCGTGCAGTAGTTTGGGTTCACCCCTCAGTATGATGCAAATCGTGCAAAAGTTTGGGTTCACCTGAGCCGCACGCATATCATTTTTGTCAATATCTCTGCCATTTTTCAACCGATTTTAATAGTTTAAAGCTTTTTTGAGCGCAAGTAATGGCGCGTACATGATTGGTTTGAGATTTCACAGATTTAAGTAAGTTCAGGTGAACCCAAACTTTTGCACGATGACTTGACTGACTGTTTCATTGATTTTGAATACTTTTCAGATTTTTCCGAAAAAAAAATCGTGAGTGCCCTTCAAAGAACGATTCTAATGGCACCTTGTTTTAAAATTTTGGCCGATCCAATGCTGAGGAACTAAGCTATGTTTTTTCAGTATGTTTTTTGAAAAATGTCACAACTTTATGTAAAAATTTAGTATACAAAGTTCAAATAATGTTTTTGGAAAAATACATACGAAGTAAGAATAACTCTTTGCCTTTCGACTTCGACTTAGAGAGTTTCAATTGGACGTGAATTCACAGAGATATGGACAGAACACTTTTGTATATTTTTTTAGGGGGTGAACCCAAACTTATGCACGGGAGTGTATTTTATGTCAATCAAGCCGACATCACGTTTTAATGGCCAGAACTTCAGTTTTTTTGAGTTGAGGAATTTATGCAGGAATTGTGGTTGCCATTAAAGGTTTAGTCTTTAGGGGAATTCCTGCCAGAACATGTTAGGGAAATCGAGTGGCATCCTAAGAGGAGTAGTACCTTTCTTCCAGAGAGGTATTGTGAGCACATATTCCCTGTAACAGTTTCTTGGAGATGTACTTAGAGGGTGAGTGAAAATTTGGATCATGTGTTCAGGAAGGTCTTGGAAATCCGGAATAAAGAGACATTTAACTTAATCAAAATCCAAATCAGATACATATAGAATAGTATTGTTTTTTTTTAAGGCTAAGGAGGGACGTTAGTAATTCTTACACATTTTTTAAGTGATATAAATGGTCGGCGTTAAGTCAGAGGGGACCAAGTACAAAACTTGGGAAAATTGGATTATTCTCTCATTAGATGCGAAATTACATTACCTCCGTTTCACTTTGATCAAATTTAATGAATGCTGTAAACTGCGAGAGATATGTAATAAATTTACTTTGGATGATCAATTAAAATCGATAAAAGTATGCAGTAAGAGTGGACCAAGTGCTTCTTATCATAACCGCGAAAATGATCAGCGCGCTGAGGAATGCGAGGAAATGGAAAACATTTTAAGTGATTTGTCAGGTTTTTCGACATCGAATGATTCTTCTACTCATTCATCAATAGAGATTTATAAATATTACTTTATTCGGTGCATTTCATTTTGATTTTTAGCCTTTTACCATATTTGGATAGGTGGTCAGAAATTGCAACAATTTCTGTGCAGACAGTGCGGACCAAGTGATATCCTGAAGAGCACTCATCAAATAAAATTTTGCCGTCGGAATTACATTGCGAATTATTCTATGACCGATGTTTGGCATTAAAGTCACCAATGACAACAAATTTTGACTTTGCGAGTCAATTTTCGCAAGTCAGTTGGAGAAATTTAACTTGCTGCCCAGAGCATTGAAAAGACAAATAGGCAGCTATGAAAGTATATTTACCAAATGGTGTTTCAGCTGAAACACCTAAAGCTTCAAAAACAAATGACGAAAAAAGTTGATGTTTTATATGCCTAGGAATGATGATTGCATCTCCCCAACATGTCGATCATTACGATAAACAAAAAACTTAGGATCTCTTTTGAGTTTGGATCCAGGTTTCAAATAGGTTTCAGTAATAACTGCTATACCGGTTATTTGGCAGGCTCAGGGCATAACAGAGCCGAAATCTATTCTTTTTTTTTTACATAATTTACATTTGGAAATTTGTACTTATTTTAAAAACTATGTTAGTTTGGTGAAGTTTTAAGGTTAGGGAATACATGTGTAACAGGGAAGGAGAGGATTTTTCGGGATTTCTTAAGCTACTTAGACTACTAAGCTGATGAAGCTTGAAGGGACAGGATGTCCAGATCTGTAAAGAAACTAAACAGAAACGGTTTGTGGGATACACGACAAGAAGAGGACAATTTGAAGGGGAAAAAGAAAGACAGGGAACGAACGACAATCAAACTCGGATATTGATACGCTTCAAAAACAGGTAGATAAAATTCATATATTTTAAATCGAGGCCCGCCAACACTTCCCTAACAGGTTTCTGCTGTCTTCCTCGGATCCGGAGAGTTTCAGCCAGTTCAGATCTGATGCCACGATGCTCACCGCATCCCCACACAACATATTCGATATCCTGGTAAGCCACGCCGCAAACCCAGATTGCTTTTGAGAGCCCAATACGGTGGGTATGCGCGTTTAACGAATAGTGATTGGACATAAGCCGACACATGACACGAATGAAATCACGGCTCATGCACAACCCCTAAAGGTGAAACATCTCGGAATCCAAAGATGGCCGTCATAATGGCCGACTTGTGACCCTACTCGCGTTTTCAAAGGCACAAAACTGGAGAAATAGTAGGCAAACGTTCCTGATCTTCTTATTTTAAGCTTTTTGCTAGTGCACAAAGCCAAAATAAAAAGTGCACTGTTGTTGGAGGCCTGCTTTGCGGGATTTGTGCCTTTGAAGTTTTAGTGCAATCTCAGAAGTTGATTTCAAGCTGTTTCACCTTAAACCATGTTTTTTCGACACATGTGGAAATATTGAATGCAGCCATCTACCCATTTCTCCGTCCCTCCATTTCTGTTGCCAGCTGATCAAGGTCTCCCGACGAGCCAATGAAATAAAAAATCATCGAAGGCGATTTGACCAATGAGAATATATCCTAAGGTGTGGAAGAAGAAGCAAAGGTTATGTATTAGTAACAAGAAAAAACGTTAACAAAAATACGTCACTATTTTACACGGCTTCTTATAGGAGCTCACTTGCCTGTAGTTGTGATAGATTTTGCACCGTACACGGATATCACTCACGCTAAATGTCGTCTTCCTCACCTTGGTATATATTCTCATTGCGATTTGACGCTCGTAAACATCGCCTTCTTTAGCGCCTACCTTAGCCAGAGAGTCCGCATTCTCATTGCCCGGAATGGATCAATGGGAAGGGACCCAAGCTAGAGTAATAGTATAAAAGCGATTTGACAAAGCACTCAATGCTTGGCGAATGCCATTCAAGAAGTACGCTGAGTGCTTCACGGGCTTCATTGACCGAATAGCCTCCAGAGAGCTTAGACTGTCGGAAAAAATGAAGAAGTGTTCGGGTGGGAGAGAACTGATGTACTTTAAGCTGTATATGTAGCTGCTAGCTCAGCAACATATACAGAACATGGCTTTTGAAGCATGAAGAAGGCGCTATGAAAAACGTTGTAAATACCGAAACCAGTGATACACTGATTCCACAGTTATGAATCATTTATGGATCTGCTTAAATTTGAAAAATTAGGACGGACCAAATCTTAAAATCTTCTTTTGTCACCTTCCATCAAAATGTGTCGAGGTGGGGGGGACAATAAATAATAAAATGAAAACTCAGGGAAATTCATCATTTTTTACTCTCATATGCTGCAAAACCATGTTTTACCATATATATCCGTCAAATCAAAATGTCTTGAATGTTCTTTTTCATTTTTCATAAGATCGATCGCAAAACATTTTCCATAAAACGACTATCAAATTGTACTCTAGCTATTAACAATTTCAAGAAAAATGCAAAAATTGTGCACTTATATGTAACTTGAAACCATATTTAAATAGTTTCAATTTGGTTCAACGTTACATACCACTCTCTTAGTAAAAATATTCACTAGATTTGAATGTAATTGAAGAAAATTGGCACTGTGAAATATATTGCCCTTCTACGCCTTCAGTGTCAAGTTCTGTGAGATAAATATGCATAGAATGATAATATAGTAGGATGTAAGTATCTTGAAAGGCATCGTTGAGGGCACTTATCCTACATACAGTTTTATACTTATGCAACAATTTCCCCCATTCATATGATTTTATTTTTTAATTCAAAATAGAATCAACTGTATAAACGTATAAGCACAATGATGACAAGTTATAAAAACACATTTGATGCGCAGTTTGTGAATGATGATTACCAACAGTACGCAATTTATAATCCATAAGAAGCAGAATGCATAAGGAAAACATAAATATATTGGAATAAACTTCAGGAATCCGATGCTGAATTGATTTGACAAGTTGTTCATAGAGGATTTCTATAAATAATAATTCCATGGGTTGCAGTTTCTGAAAATTTTTGTGTAAAGATTCATTACGCAACTTAAAACAGTAGCATAATGAAAAAGCGTTGCTTATTAGTCATTAAGTAACTTTTTTCAACCTATTACGATGAGAAATTGTAAAACATAATCAAAAGTTACACTGAAATATTTTATTTATTTTCGCCTTCTGACTTTTTGAAAATTTAGGAGGGGGGGGGGGGGAGAAAAAGTAAAATTTCAAATTTGTTCCGGCCAGAGAGCAAAATAAACAATATTTTTGATGAAATTAATGCCGAATGGTAAAGTGGGGTAAATACCTGCAGTTCATGCACAATGTTGTCATTAAAATTGTTGAAAACATTTGAATTTTTCACTTATTTGAACATTGTTTAAAATCACAATTTGTGAATCGGCAAAAAAGTTGTCTACAAATATGAATCAATGTAAACACGATTTATGAATCAGTTGTTTACTTTCAATTATTTAAAAATTAAATGCTATATAATTCATTTGTTTATTAGAACATTGCCTCGGACAACGTTAATTATATCCGGAGGTGAACCGGAACCAAGTATTTCAAGAATCTGCATAAAATTACTTGTTTTTTTTAATTTCACTACTGAGAGGACCTAGTGAACATTGAATTTGTGGATTTATATATTTTGAGCATGTTTATTTGGAAGAGGTAGTATAATAGGCAGGTAGTGTAATTAGATCTAGATGGCAGAACTCGTAAATGCTTGACTCTTCGACTGCCTTTACTGGAGGGTTCCAATTTGATATGGCGATTATATGGTGGCACGCTACGCACGTGAAAAAATCGGGTAAAGATAGTCCATGACCTCTGATGTTTTTTATTTTATTTTTTTAAGCGTGAATACCTTTTGCTTCTCCATGTGTCTGATAGGAAAGCCAACAGTTTAGCCTGGGAGTTCATCTAAAACAACTTACGATCAACAAAAGTGATCATAAAAATAACAAACAATTGGTATTGATATCAATCACAGAAGATGCAGACCAGTTTTTTTCTTTCTCACTCGTTGCTTTTGGTCCTTCTGAAGAAGTAATACCCCGTTTTTATAACAAAATAAGGAAGAATAAGGTGTATCAGATGTCACTAAAACATTCTTTACATTGTTTACATCTATACTGTTTCTTTTTGTTCCTCACAAATTTAGGATTTTTTATTTATCCATAAATTATTCAACATAATGAACTTTGAGGCCTTACATAAACAACGTCCACAATTTTTATGTACATATAAGACTATATCCCCCTAAATAACTTTTTTCATAAGAAGTTGTTTTTTTTCTCAAAATCATAGAAATTTATTAGTATGTTCAGAGTCCTTTTCCACAAAAAAAAAACGTTGTTCATGAACGGTCGAAAACCACTTTTTCTCTCACGAAACAAAATTTTACGTTGGAAATTATTTGAAACTGAGAAACATTTTTTAAAGTACTAAAAAATACTAAGCATTAGTAGTTTGAATGCTGATTCATAAATGGTGACTGGTGTGTATATTTCCCACAATTTATTGATTAAGTATTTTATTCAAAAATCTTAGCCAAATCCGTATAAATACGCATTTGTCTCTCATAGCTTTGTTCATTGAATCTGTAAATGTTGTCTAGGGCTCAATTTCTCATAGAAAATCTTTGAAACAAATTTTAAAACGTCCTTTCTAGCTAGGCGTCAATTGGCACACGGTTTACAAAGTTGGCCAAAAAAACCGCCCAAATAGCTACAAAAATAATTTAATAATATTGTTGGTTCATACCACGGTCCAGAGCTATTTTACTGAGATAAAAAGCCTTGAAATGGCTGAACACTATGTGTTGCTTATCAGTAAAAATGATCCTGTGATGTTCTGTGATGAATTTGATAATAATTTTGTCTTTTGAAATCAGCTGATTCATAAATTGTGGGTGATTCAACTGCGTGGGGTGACTGTATCAGTGAAGAACTGTTGGTACTCGCTGACAGTCCTGAATTTACTTGCAAACATGGAAAAGATAAACTTTGAACGAAAGTGATCTGGTATACCATCTGGTATCTGGTATTCATGGACAAATCAAATACTACAGAGGAACAGTCGAAGTCTAGGAAGTTGTAGCGATTTGTGTTTAGCGAAGATGGGCTGACCTCCAGCGTCATGTACCAGTAGTACACACTCATGAAACCAGTTTGAGGGTTCTGTTCAAGCAGCTTTTTGTAGTTTTCAATAACCAATGGATTGAGAACCTCACAACGGATGAGGAACCTGAGTGTATGCATGTTATTAGCTGTAAGAAAATTAAACAGCTCGTCCTCTTAACCATTCAAAGAATGAGCATTCCAATTTAAAATATTTAAATTATTATTTATTGGATCCATTAGAAAAACGTAATCCAATAACAATTTGATTAGTAAATTTAACACCAACATGGACTGCTTCAGTCATAGTGGTGGCTTTGAACATAGCATCAATCATTAGAATCAAATGTTCAGTTAGAAAATTCCCAGTGAACCACGTATCGTATAAGAATGTGCGCCAAAAATCTCATATTCATACGTCAAAAATCAGAATCGCACAATATGCCTAACCCAAACGAATAAATGTTAACACAAATTGTATATAATTCTTCACTACAATTCATTGTCGACAAACTTTGTTGACAACAAACCATGCCGTAAATAGTATAATCTAGAATCGCGTCAAGTTATATAAACTGACAGATCATATATCAATACAGACTAGCAAGAAATGGAATCGCAATAACTTTGCAAAATTTGCCACCCGACCCGATGTTGGTATCTTCGAGCGGTGGGCTTCAAAGAACAACAAAGCGTATGTAATGTATAGCAAACTTCCTTTCATATTGGCAAATAATCACACCTCGTTCATGAAGAGATCTGTAGTGTAGTGGTATGGTACCGGGTTAGGGATTCAAAGGTCCGGTGTTCGAGCCTCGGTGGAAACTTTTTTTTTATTTTTATCGGAATTTTGTGGCATCGTATTACTGACCATGGAAAGTCTGAAAAAGTCGTGGGAAGTGCGTATATGGCCTCCACTTTGGTGTGTATATAGCGTTTTCGTGCATTTTATACGAGTGATTCAATTCATATAGAATGATGTATAGCAAAAAATATACCAACCAAAATGTTGACTGGGTTAAAATCAGAGGCAGACATATCACTTGAAGTGGGTACATTCACCCCTATTCTTGTTTACGTTCGAATGCTCTTTCGATCGAAAATCGTTTTGCATTCACGTTTACGCCATCAAAATCAAGTGGGCTATGGATTCGAACGAATAGGATTCGATCGAAAATTGGATCCGTCGTAAACAAGAATGAGGGTGATTATCTGAGGATTTTTCGTTAGATTTTTCGGTAGACGAAGAGGCGGAGTAGAACCCAAGAAACAATTTTTGCTTTAAGAAAAGTTTCAAAGAGCTGTTAGTTGCTTAATGATTGACTTAGTGAACATCAAACTTTTATTCAAGCCTTATTCGCCCAGAAATGGAGAATCTATTCAACAACAACCATTTTGATAACGTAATTTAGTACATGTTTATTCAACTACCTTACCTCGGCTGTTAAACAGTGGTAACATTATAAGTAGACTTTATCATGTTTATTCAACATTTAATCCACCAGATTTACAGCAATCATCAAGAGATGCTTATTAGGCGTTTGTTTTACAGGATTTCATGACGTGTTATTTCTAAATTGTCGAAGAGAAGTTGTAGATGCCATTATTACTCATGATTACTAGTGTACAAAATAGAAGACTTTGTTCAGCATTATTTCAACAACAACACATGTTGAACACAGTCTGTTTAAGTGTTTTGTTCAACTGAATTAGACATCATATTTATTTATAGAATGAATTGTATAAACGTACAAAAAGAGGTTTGTTCGATGTTTCTTCAACATTTATTTTATATAGGAAACAGCAAAAACATTGATAGTTATTTGCGCTCTTCATTAATGTCGTAACTTGCTGAGGATGGTAAGCATCCTCAGCCAAACCGTCGCAACACGTCCGTTGCTTTCAACTATGACCGATTAACTGACTCAATTTTTCTTCTGTGATCATTGCATAGTCAGCAGACCTCCCTATGACTGTGTTTGTGATCGTATCACTTGCGAACACACTCTCTCGTTCTGTTCTTTGCTGAAAGAGAGAGAGAGAAATAGAAACGGCTTCTTCCAACCGAAGTCTACACAGATTCAAATAACGCACCCACTGGAGGGTACATCCAGCGTGATGCTCAATCGAGCGTTATTATTGAAATGGTCCTATTTTCAAATGATGCTTATCGACATCATTTATTTAAGATCAAATTTGAATGTATTTCTTATAGCTTCAATATATTGTAACTTTAAGTATTATATAGAGCTATGAATCCATTACCACAATTAAGTACTTATATCTGGATGGCTAGAAATCTGACGTTTCATTATTAAATTTCAATTAATTAAACATTGTTACGATGTCGAGGCTCGAACTCAGGACCTTCCGATTTACAGGCGCATGCATCTCCACTGCTCCATCCAAGGTTATATAGATCAGCAGGTGAAGAGCAATATTTAAAGAAAATAAGATTATCGAACAGATTGTCGTACATATATTGTTTAAACACTGTCTAAGTATTTTGCCTGCCTACGGTGTATGTAAACATCATTGTTGAACATTGCTTGTGAAAAGGTCTCAAACGCAAGCATCATTACAGTTTAATAGCAGACGAATAATCACCTTATGAAAACATGTTGTTGAACTAACACTGTTTAAAGGTTATTTTTGGAATGATGGTGATAATAAGTAATAAAGACTTCTTCAACTTTTCTTCCACAATTTATTTATTCTCGTTATAAATCCCTGTTAGACAATCGCTGAATAAGCATTTCTGAATGTTCAATGGATAACTGGTGGTGTAATTGTTGAATACACATTGTAGAGTCTATTTAAAATGTTATTACTGTTTAACAGCCGAGGTAAGGTCATTAAATAAACATGTACTATATTACGTTAATCCAATGGTTTATTATTAAATAGATTCATCATTTCTGGGCGCATGAAGCTTGTATAATAGTTTATTTTTTACTAAGACAACCATTAAACAACCAATAGCTGAATAAATCAGCTCTCAGAAACTTTTCTCAAGGGAGAAATTCAAAGTTGAATTAAAAGCTTCTCAATGCAAACATATCATCACTGCTGTTTTGACCCATTTAAGTATTGTAGAAAAAGTGACGAAAGAAGTGTTTCTAAAAATTGTTATTCAATTGTATGTCGCATGTGGAACAACAGAGTCCAGATCTATAGAAACAGCTCATCTTCAATTATAATAGATAGTAGCTTTTAGACAACCAAACTAAATTATCAACCAAAGTTGCTTCAACTTTAGTACTACTTGCTATTAAAATTCCATGAAAGTTTGGAACTAAAGCGCTGCTAAGAATATTTGCAACATTTGATCATCACTTTATACAACTTATACTTTTGTTCAACAATCACGGCTATTGTAAAGCTTTAGTTAAGCAGACAAGTTTATCAATCGCCTAGAATTGTTTCTTGGGAAGTTTCTTGTGGCGACAGGGTTTTTCCCATTTGATTTGAAACAATTAGAACGGGTACTCATAGTATGAAAAGGGAAGGAGTTCAAATTATCTGCTACGATATCGGCAAAGGATTTTCCTTGGGTAGATCCATTCGAAATTAAAAGATTCTAACGGCTACCCGACGGATTAAATTTAGTTTGTGAATGAGCATGATTATAATCTTCCTCATGGGTATGATTCTTAATCAAGCGATCGTTAACAGAAAAATTTTTCTTTCATCGCAGTACACTGTTGAAAAAAAATATCAATTCAAATGAAACTCACTGTAGAAAATTTCTTGACCATTTCTTGAGCAGAAATTTTTACTTTTCTTGAGCTGAACTGCATGCATACTTAGCTTAACGGACATTACTGGCACGAGCCTCGACGACTCGCCTACGCGAAGGGCAAGCCCAAAAATTTGACTTGTGATTGCCCCCGCAATTCGCGCATATGAACTTACCGGTATCTTCCTTCACTGGACCTAGAACCTCCGCAAATCATGCATTTAGCATCCATGCGGTAATGTTTGGCACCGACGGCACTGAGTGGGGTTCTGGAAAATTCCTACAGGTTTCTGGAAATGTTCCCATGTCACACGGACATCGAACATAAGTCTTGATTTTTCTAAAGCTTTAATATTATTTGAGAATAAGTTCGCGATCTTTAAGAGTTTCCGGCAAACCGCGACAGTCTCCTTCCTTTGCGATTTGGTAGGAAACCTTGATTCCTCTAATGGAATTCAAGATCTCCTGCCTAAACCCCCCCAAATTCGGAACAACTGATCACGATAAGCGGCACTCTTTGTTTCCTCACTTAAATCAAAGAGCCTGGGCTAGAGGCTGGTTCGAAATGGTGTTCGGAAAATTTGTCTAGAGCATTGAAATGATTGCTCATTTTGATGCAATTATCAACATTATCCATTTCACCCTTGGAAGAAAGCGCGCAGAAACGTCCTTTCTTCCATTCGTGCTACGTTTAGTAACAGTTTTAAACACCACTTTTTTGGAAGGAAGTTGTGAATTCAGAGATTCACCCTTGCTTTTGTTTGTAGTTGCAACCATGTTTACTTGTATTAATTAATTATGATTCGTGGTTTACGGATAACCAGCCGAGTGGAAGTTTGACGACTACCGAAAAACTAAACATTACATATACTTTGCAATTGGATTAAATGGTCAAATTGATGTGAAGTTTGCGAAAAAGTTACACATCTTCTCGGTGAGAATCGAACTCACGACTCCCTCTTCTCTAGATAGGGCGCGTTACCCTTACGCCACGAGAGGACACATGGACGCAAAAGTTAACCTGAATTCGATTTCATTTTTTTTTTTTTTTTTTACTTGGGATTATATTTTCCAGGGAGCGATGAATTTTGATAATTGATCGCTGTTGTTAGTAGTTTTGATTAGATGTTGGGTGAATTTCAATTTCAAAGCAATGGCAACCTTTTTATTACAAAATTTAGATTTTATCTTCTGACCTAAACATTCTGGTTAAACTACTGTACTATGCAGTTGGGCTGCACTAGGCTATCACTCATCAAAATTACTTTCACTTCGGGAAAATATAATTTCAAACTGGCGAGAACATTACGAACTGAGCATGGATTAGGAGCACAATCAGACCCTTGAATGTGCAATGTGGGGTAGTAATTGGGAATGCCATTGACGGTTTGTAATCTTCTACGAGGTTTTCGAAAACCAACAGGGCGCGTGCACCGGGTTGCGGATAGGAGCAAAGGGAGATCAATAGCATCTACCTAAAATAATAGAGCAAAAAGCCGTTCCATGATTAGGTAATGTTTAGCGATCTTCTATGGTGTTCTAGTACTATAAAATTCTTCACTCACTGGGAATTTTGGCCTTGATAATATCAATAGTGATAAAAACATAAAATAATACCTAATACATAATAAGTACAATGTAGCTTCAATGTAGTAATAAATGAAATAAAATCAATTTTCTATACTTGACAAGGTTTTGAAGACAATCAATGAGTGAAAGAACTACCTATTAGAAAAGCCACATCAGATAAGGCTATACATATACAAATGTTGGTCATAGGGTCATGTCGAGCATTCGGTATGTATGTCTATGGCTGATTCTTATCTAATAGGGGCACTAGAAGACCACGCGGACAATTTCGAAACAAACTATTTTTATACATCGGTCTTACGATCCGAAGGCTCAGCTATGCTGCAAAGTCATTTTAAAAGCTATTCATTACTACTGTTTAATTGTTTATAATTCTAACAAAACTACATAATTAACTCATTACTAGGGACAATGGAAATTCGCGGCAAAATTCTTGAAATTTCGCGAGTGCTCAGGCGATAAATTACAAATTTCGCGGCTTTGTCGCGGCCCCGTATTTTTGACCATTCTTTACACAAAAATATACATTTTCAGTAACAGAAAAAGCCTTTATATGTGTAAATTTCATGGAATTTCAATCAATTGTTTATTATTTTACAAATTGAGAATATATGTTTGGGTGGTTTTTGCAAAATGTAAAACGAAAATAACTAGCAGGACAACGTCGAAGTTAAAACTAAACAGTTATTATTTTTTTATGGAACTTCGACTCCAAGATGAATAAACCATTTTCAGAAGCAATAAACTGGAATTTACCTTGATTAGCATACAAATTCTTCAAATTTAACTATTTTCGCGGCATTTCGTGGGATTTCCTGAATTTCGCGGCGAAGCCAAAATTTCGCGGAATTCGCGGCTTCCGCGAAATCGCGAATTTCCATTGTCCCTACTCATTACTAATCACTGTTCCTATATTCTCTTTTTCTCTCCTTCTTATCTGTTGCATGATTATGATCATCACTGATATAATGCATGAGCATGCACAATAAGAATAATTTCAGGATTGTACTGGATACCTGGATAGAATAGCTTCGAAAAAGGTGCTCAAAATATAATATTTCTGATCAGGGAAGTATTATTATAAAGGGTATGTAAAATTTTTCCATTATTAACACTTAGATCACACAAACAAATGAACTAATAATATCAAATATTTTTATATAAATCAGCATTGTCAATCAGTGCAAAAACCTTGGCAAAAACAGATAAAGTTTGTAAAGTTATCACCATCGATTGAATTGCGCTCTGTATAGTAATGTTCAATCAGTATTAAAATCTCCTAAAGCGACGCATTGTGCCATCAGCAGCCCTTAGCATCACTCTCATATTGTTATTATTTTGTTGTTTATAAAATTTCTAGAAAGCGATCAGCATATTCATGTCGTCACTTGAGTGAGAACGACACGTTGATAGCCTTCCCACATCTTTACTCTTCCACAATACAGTTGTTGTGGAAGCGATGTAGGTACGATAGGCAAACAGTTTCAACACTAAACAAATCGCACTCGCTCGCTCCGCGTGTGTAGGAACATGAGATGGATGGATATTGGTTATGAAAGGGGTCCGCGTGGTCTGTAGGGATTTGAATTCTAAACTTGTAACCAACTCAGTTATTGGGTCACCAAGTGGCTCGGTAGCTTAGTTGGTAAAGCGCTCGTCTAGCATACAAGAGTCCTGGGTTCAAATCCCAGCCGAGCACGTGGATTTTTTTCATAATTTCACCCATAATTTGTCCATCTTTACCACGCGTAATGAGTTAATTAATTTAATAACCATGCGGATTGGATTACCGAATAGCTCAATATAAGTGTCAGCATATTCTTTCTTACTTGTACAATGGCCGATCTATTTGGAATGTTAATAAGTCAAATCTAACTTCAAAACTCAAATTAAATTGCTTTCAGCACATTTACATTTTGCAGCATTAATCGCATTACTGTGTCAAGTCTTCTCCATTCCCTATACCCTACCCCAACCCTTCTTATCCTTTCCGATGGTGTTCAAGTGGTCCGCATAGACTATTACGGCCATTACCTATCCCTTCCCCCGGCTTTGGACTGACTTGCGCTCTCATTGCCCCACCAAACGCTGCAAAATGAAAATGAAAATGAAATAATCACGTGGTCCTTTTTTGCAAAGCGCACCTCTTTCGGAAGAAATAGATACCCATCCAAACACAACGCTTTATATTTATATCCAATGCCTAGCCCGAGAGCGCATTATTTTCTAGGTATTGACATACCACACCACACTAGCCAACGTTTTTCGGTAGTCGTCAACCATGTTTAGTGAATAAACGAAAGAAGACGTGACCTTCGAGAGGTTTTTTCCCAAGACGGTGTCCAAGAAGGATTACCGCCGCTACCTTCCGCTGGCAGGTCCAACGAAAATCGGAGGCACGGGTCCAAACAAGGAACGTGTAGGGATCAATAGTAGAATAAAATAGTACTGAGAGGTACTGTTTTTTAGCACTGAAAAGTTCTGTTTTATCGCTTTAGGTAGTTTTTAAAAAAAAAACTTCCAAGAGCAGAGAGAATTCGTGTACGCACAGCACGAAAGGTTTGACCATCGAATCTACCAAAACGAAGTATACATGATTGGAAATAGAGATAGAGGGAAACCTAGTGGTTTCGGTGCTGAGGCAATGTTTAATGGGGATATATTGGATGTTTTTCAAGATGTTTTTATTGTGCAATATGTATAAAGAACATGTGATAAAGATGAGCAAATTTAACTATTTTGATGGAAAAGAAAATTGATTGACCGATGGCTTCCAAATTCAAACCGTTCTCTTTTGAGTTAGATCAAATCTTATAGGAACCTTTATGATAATGCTTTCTTTTGTCCTATTTCACCAATCCTTCCAGTATCGATGAGTTTAAAAATATATTAATCAAAGTTACGTACCTTCCGTAGACTCCTTTTGCTCCAGTTTGGTAGGCAATCCGGGATGCGCCCGCAAGATGTGTCTCCTGCGATTCCTGGGAACATTGAAATGCTGTTCGCAGTGGAAGCACTTGAATGCCTTCTCATTGGTATGGGCAATTTTATGCGTCTTCAAACTGCAGTGGTCTTTGAAAGTCTTCTCGCACAGATCGCACCGATAGATCCTCTCCCCGGAATGTGCTCGCATGTGCTTCCGATAGCCATCGTTGGTTTTGAACCGCGCTTTGCACAGCTCACATTGATAGGGACGTTCATTGGTATGGACTCGACGATGTCGCAGCAGATCGGAACTTGTGGCACAAGCTTTCGGACAGAACTCGCAAAAATAGCGATAGTTTCGCGTATGTTTATAGGTGATGTGCTGCTTGAGATTGGACTTGTTATTGAAGAACGCTCCACAAATATCACAGACGAATGTGGCGGAATGGGTCTTCAAGTGCGTTTCCAGTGAAGTTGGTAGTCTGTAGCAAGCGTCACACTGATCGCACTTAAACTTTTTCTCCAGTTTGGCCAACTCCGCCTTTGAACGCCTTTTGAATACAACTTTAGGTCGGCTTGCCGGGTCATGCTTTGTCATGTGTGCCAAGCGGTGCGCTTCTGAAGTAAATTGCTTCTCGCATTGGTCGCAAACGAAGATGGGCAAATTTTTCAATGTTAGTAACTGATAACTGTCCTCAGAGAAAGGTGATTCCGTATGTTTCTTTGAATGACGATCCAATAAAGCCTGTGTAACGAACATTCTTCTGCATACATTGCATCGCAACAGATGCGTTGGATGCATCCTTTTTACGTGATATAGCAGTTTATTTGAATGGTCAAACTGATACTCACAATAGGCACAATTCTTCGGAAGATGCGATTCTCGGTGAATATTTAGTAGCTTACGTCTACAACAATAAAGGTAAAAATGGTAATTAAAAAAAATATTGTATAAAAATCCCCAGAAAACAGAATCTCATTCCCCAGAAAGCTGTATATCCAAGTTTTTGGAAGTTGCTATTAAAAACAGCTAAGAGCAAAGAATAGTGATGCACTGAGTATTGATATTCCAGCCAACAGTTATCTGAGACAGGCAGTAGATACTTTCTTTTCGCAAAAGCGGTTTGGTATACGCTTGAATAATATATGATCTATAGAAACCATTGAAATCAAAATCGAATTCCAAAGAAATACTTTAATTTTGTATGGCTAAAAACAAATTTTAAAGTGTTTTTGATTCAATATTAATTTATACATTTCTAGAAACTTTTTTAACGCATGCTGAAGCTATTCCAATATTCAATATTTCAATATGAAGGTGCTAAAAATACCAACGTTTAAGTTTTATTCAAATAAAATATTAATATAATTTTTTTTTCTATCTTTATTAACGAGATTTTTAACCCTGGGCTAGTTCATCTCGGGACCAACGGCTCTACTTCCCTTCCGAAGGAAGTCAATTGATATTATTAATATATTAATAATATATATTAATATTATTTGCCAACGATGGATTTTTTTATTTCGTTTGTAAGAGCTCTGTTCATCATCGTGAACTGAACGGAACTTTGAAATGCATCATGCATATGCTTCTTTTTTAATGCTTTTTATTTCCAATTGGTCATTTAGATACCTAATACAGCCTCATGGGCGCATGGGATTTGTGGCAATATGTTAAAATAAAATCTAAGTTTACCGATGTTTTCGCAAGTAATCATACATTTCTGATCTGCATAAAAAATAAATTCTTTAAAATATCTCAAATTGATTGAATCGTGTTGAAGGTTCGTTACAAAAGTCATCTGCTACATATTTGATAAGGTAAATATATTCCCATCGAAATTTGTACAAATAATCCCACCACCACCAAGTGGCTCGGTAGCTTAGTTGATACATCGCTCATCTAGCATACAAGAGTTCTGGGTTCCAATCCCAGCTGAGCACGTAGTTTTTTTCATAATTTCATCCATAAACTATCGATCTCTACCACGCGTAATGAGTTAATTAATTTAATAACCATACGGATTCGATTACCAAACATCTCAATATATGCGTCAATACAAATCATCCGTTTAATTTTTAGATCCCAAGATCATTTTTTTTTTTGATAATAGAAACACGAACTTAAGACAAACTGATATGATTCCATACACATCAGATTAACCTAACACTCGTTGATGTCGTTCTGGTAGCGACTTAATGCCTTGAAAATAGGAAATTTGAAAAACTCTTTTCTGAAAAAAGAGACTGAACGAAACCAAAATGAGACCGAAAGGAGACCAAACGGTAATCAAAAAACAAAACGAGACCTAACAGTAACAAGAAGAAAAAAGTTTGATACGACCAGACATTTCTCAGAGAAAATTTCTTAAACTTGTTTTGGAAATTTCTCGTGACATTACGACAAATAATTTCTTCGGGTTAGATGAATAGATAGATAACTTTATTTGAGAGATTTTCTTTTTTTTTCTTCAGAGGTTTATTTAGTGATTATTTCCCATAAAATCTCCAATATCCCCGTTTAAAACATGTTGGAATATTCAACCAGAAACTACTCTAGATGTCTCCAAGGATTTATCAGGATTGTCAGGATTTATATCACCTTCTCAATTTTATGTGGGAAAAATAAGGAGATATGTTTTTTGCTTTTTTCACGTACACGGTTCCTTACGAGGTTTTCCGTTGGTGCGAGTGCTTTGTGAAATCTCTTTTTGCTTCGTAGTCGCGAATTGCCTGTAGAACAACAGGAGTGTTGTGGAGTTTAACAACTACCGAAAGCTAAACATTACATATATTTTGCAATTGGATTAAATGGACAAATTGATGTGAAGTTTTGCGAAAAAGTTACACGTCTTCTCAGTGAGAATCGAACTCACGACTCCCTGAAAATGTTTTCGTAGCTTGATCGAAAGGGTACGTTTGTCTAAGTATAATACAATTTGATAGCGCTTCAATATCATTATTTTGACGCTATGATTGATTAATGAAGATTTAAATCTGTACACTCAATGACATTTCAATTTACATAATAACGACTCGTCCCGTAGTAACATTTGCCGAGCAATGATTCAAAAGCGATTTCTATACTAACTTCAAATGTAATTTATAAAAGTTCCAGGGCACGAAAAATTATGAAACTTTGGATTCTGGCTCAATTTTTCACGTAGAATCATGATATGTAAACAAAAACTAGATACCCCTTAAAAAGCCAATTGAATAAATTGAATTTATATTCCGATTGCAGTACAAATTTGACCGATTTTCATAACTATTTTATCTGTGTGAGTATTTTCGTGTAAGATAAACAAAAATGCAGCGTACCTTCAGTAGCTGTCAAAATATGTTGGGCAGGGTGTCTACTCGTTTACCGAAACGAAATTCCCTGATATTTCCAGGTTTTTCCAGGTTTCACTAAATAATTCCAGGTTTGAGAAATACTCTAACTTTGTATGGCTAAAACAAAATAATGACAAATTTTAAAGTTTTTTTTTTGATTTCATAGCAATTTATACACTTCTAGACATTTTTTAACACATGCTAAAGCTATTCCAATATGAAGATGCTATAGCAATACTATAGTTTAAGTTTTTTTCAAATGAAGTTTATTTGCCAATGATGGAGTCATTTATTTTGTTTGTAAGTTTGTAAGAGCTCTGTTCATCATCGTGAACTGAACTGAATTTTAAAATGCATCAGTATGCTTCTTCTTAAAAGTGTTTTTTTTCTTGCAAAAAAAAAAATGCATCATTCATTTCCATGGGTTTAGTAGTCATACAGTTCTGACCTGCAAAAAGCCATTTTTTTAATATCTCAAATTATTAAATCAATCGTGTTAAATGTTTGTTACAAAAGTCATGTGCAACATATTTGATATCACCAATATGCCGGTAAACAAATCAAATATAATTATCACGATCGATATTTTAATCGATTATTTTAATCCCAAATTACTTATCCAAAATCTTTTTTTTAATCAAATATTTTCGAAAAAAAATTAAAATTGTGCATGAAGCAGTTCTGGTAGCGACTGAGTGTGTTGAAAATAGGAAATTTGAAAACCTCTATCTTGAAAAGAAGAGACTAAACCAGAACCTAAAAGACTCTGAAAAAAACTAAATGGTCGGCGTCAAGTTAGAGTGGAAAAAGTGACATTTTTTATTTTTTAAGAAAAATGGGCTTAACGTCTAACACTTTGTATTTTTTTAAACTTGTTTAAATTTTAGTTAAATATTTCTACACATCTTTATGTTACTTTCAAAAAAACTAATGTGAAGTGATTATCATTAAAAGTCATAATCCAAACCTCTGATAGAACGATTTTTTGATGGACTATGTGTACTTGGTCCAATCTGATTGACCTAAAGACCACCGTTCAGTGAGTTGGTTCACTCTGACTGAACAATTTCTTGGAAAATGACAATCATTTAATGCTTGCATGGTCAAACTAGGTGCATATCTCTAAGATAAACAGATTACCAAGACCCTTCGACACCAGTATCGTAAACTCTTCAATAATCCATATCGCCAATCCCGAAATCAGTGCTAGCTACCATGAAAATTAAGGTTTTGCAGGGTCAAGGTGAAGACCAGAAATATTCAAATACGCGTTCAGTCAAAATGAACCAAGTGAAAATCTTGAGTACCGACTAAAATATACTGGTCTAATAAGCGAGTTCTAGGACATCCCATACATAGACTATAGAACTACAATAAACTTCTTCTATCGGACTCTGAAATTGACTCAAAAAATGCAAGAATAAATCAGTTTATTGCTTTTTAACACATGGTCCGGTCTGTCCAAAGGCAAATTAAAAACCTCCATGTCCCTTGCAGTTGCCCAAAATTTTATGGCTCATAAGGTAATCTAAAATGCCGTGAATCTGCGATCTGTCAAACTTGGGTACTAATGCACAGAAATTGTTGCATTTTCTGACCGCCCATCAAAATATGGTAAATGGTCAAAAAACAAGCTCAAATGCATCGGATTAGGTAAAATTTATGAATGTATATTGATGGATGAGAAGAAGAATCATATGATGTCAAAAAATCCAAATGTCAAAAAGTCCACTCTGACTGCATACTTTTTATCAATTTTTATTGATCATCCAAAGTAAATTTACACCCGATTCTGTTTTTGTACGGGGGATGCGTACCGTGCAAAAAGGTTTTCAATTCAAAACCCGTGCAAAAAAAGCACGGGTTCGATTCCCGCCTCAGGCCAAAAACTTTTCGAGAGGAATGTTTTCTGACTGTGCCACTGAGCGTTGCATGCTAGTCCGTTGTCTAGTGTGGTGCTTCCTTCAAAGGGCAAATAGCCCACTGGAAGCATTAACGTGTGTAGTGTCCTTTTTTTTTTAAACAACATTTATCAACGTTTCATGCAAAAATAAGGTTTTGGCGGAAAAAAATGTATGAAAACTTTTTCTCGTAGTTTACAACATTCATCGAATCTGATCAAAGAGAAATGCAGGTAAGGTAATTTCGCATCTAATGAAAGAATAATCTAATTTTCCCAAATTTTGTACTTAGTCTCTTCTGACTTAACGCCGACCAATGGTCATCACAAAAACAAAACGAGACTTAGTACCCAGGAGAAAAGAGTTTGGTACGACCAGACACTCGGAGAATATTTCTAAAACTTGTTTGGGAAATTTCTCGAGACATCACGACAAATAATTTCGTCAGGTTAGATGAATGGATAGATAATTTTATTTGAGAGATTTTCTTTTTTCTCAGAAGTTCTCAAAAGGTGATTCTTCTTCTTGGCATTAACGTCCTCACTGAGCACTTCCACAGTTATTAACTGAGGGCTTTCTTTGCCAAACTTGCCATTTTCGCATTTGTATATCGTGTGGTAGGTACGATTATACTCTATGCCCAGGGAAGACAAGGAAATTTCCTTTACGAAAAGATCCTGGACCGACCGGGCATCGAACCCAGGCACCTTCAGCATGGCTTTGCTTTGTAGCCGCGGAGTCTAACCACTCGGTTGAGGAGGGCCCCAGAAGGTGATTATTTCCCATGAATCACTCCTAATTTTCCTAAAGAACTTCCAAAAAAAAATGTTTTAAATATCTCAAAACAAAAACCTGTAATTGTCCAAAGATTACTACAAACAATACCTCCTGTTCCGTCTCCCGACGGAAGCGCAAATCATGCACCACCCTATTCCCATGCGTACCCATCACCACCCTAATTTCAAACCCAGCTCAAGCCAACTGCAGTCTCAACGGCTGCATCAGTTCACTTTCACCCGACGCCGAGAACGCACCTTTTGCGTAAAACCGTATAATATTCAAATCGATGTAGAGAAGAAGTAGAAATAAAGTTACTAGTTTTAGCGTAGCCGTCCGCGTTCAATTCCTTCGCATCCCAAGAAAGTTGGCCCTTGCCAATCCTCCCGCGAAAGTGATCCTTCCGCCGCGAAGTGTTTTGTTCCGCCGTGTTCCCCCCATAGTGTTTTACAGTCCGCTGCCTTTCGACCCACCCTGCTGGGCTCGAACACCTCCCGTTTAAAACATGTTGGAATATTCAACCAGAAACTACTCTAGATGTATCCAAGGATTTATCAGGATTGTCAGGATTTGTTTAAGATTTTAATCATTAATTGCTCTAAGGATACCATCAGGAATTACTCCAGAGATTGCTGCTAACATTTTTTTGAGAAGACATCCAATCATTCTAAAAGATTTCTCAACGAAGTTTTAAATAGTTATTTATGCAACAAGTTGCAAAATGATGATTTTTTCAGCACGAGTTGTATATTTATCCAACGAGGCTCGCCGAGTTGGATAAATGCAACGAGTGCTGAAAAAATCGAGTTTTGCAACGAGTTGCATACAACATTTTTTGCTATTTCGAAAAATGCAGTTTCAACTCGATAAACTCTAAAAGCACAAACAAACATTGCAAGAGAATCCACATGGGCATACAGTCATGCGTAGTTTCAATTCAGTATTTTTCAATCACGTAGGCTGTGACACAGTAGTACCCATGAATGTCACAATTCTTCTCGTTCCCATCGGTATCATGCAGATCAATATTCCCTATTAGAGGAATGAACAGGTAAGAAAGCACAGTGACTACAAATGCTGGACGATCCGACCCCGCATCAGTATCGCCAACCTGTGTCGGAGCCTGATCGCACGACAGATGTAGACTCTAGTGAAGTGACTCGCCATGTAAACCAAATGGAAAGTCACTTCGCTCGAATCGAGAATTGTCACCTCGCTATAGGACATCGACAATTCTCACCTCACGCCAGACATAGAACAAACTCAAGAATCAGATGCACTCCTTCCATTTGATCAACATTAGTCGCATCACGTCACCCGAGGTGAGAACGACTCGTCTCGACTCACACGCCGCGCACAATAAGCATGGCATGAAGAGACTAGGACACTGGGTTGTTCGGTTGACGCCTACCAAAACAGTACTGAAAAGTGCTACTTTTCAGCACCGAAAAGAGTGCTGAAAAGTAGCACTTTTCAGCACTGTATTATTTGGTAGGAAAAGTAGGCCGTTATGTTGATCAACTTCTCAATGAAAACTTGATTGATTTGCAACGGAATTGCAAAAAAATATTTTCAAGCATTCTTTCGGGAGTTACGTATTTCTAATGCAAATCTATCTTGTTAAAACATGTGTAAGTTCTTTAGAAGAAGTAAGGATTTCTAGAAGAAATCACTGTTTAAGAAATTTTACCAGATTTTCTAGATTATTGCTAAAATAATAAAAAAAAACAAATGAATCTCTGTTTAATATCAAGAAGGATTTTATGAAGGAACTCCTGGGAAAAAAATAGGACGCAATCCCTAAACGAAATGAGTAGGAATAATTGAAGGATGTCATGAAAAAAATGCAGTAGTGTCAACTGGTGTGGTAGCTTAAATGAAGCTTTGAATATTCCATGGGGATTTTTTTTAATAATTCGTTGAATATTTTTCGGAAGAACTCCAGTAATCCTTGAATGAATGAATGATTTTTTTTTCTCTCGGTTGTTGTATTTGCTGTTGTTGTCCTTAAGTCCAAGCAAGCGAGTTTGTTTGTGCGTCGCCTGAATGTCTCCGTTTACATATTGCAATGGATCAATGCACGCGTTCACTCGTTGACGTTTGAGCAGTGCCGTGTTATTTACGTGACCATAGAAACCAGTGCATTTGGCACCGCTTAAACGTCAAATTAGTGAACTCGTGCATCGGTCCATCTGACGTTTGAGCGGTGCCATGTTATTTACGTGTCCATGGCAACGAGTGAATTCGGCACCGCTCAAACGTCAAATTAGTGAACTCGTGCATTGGTTCATTGTAGAGATAACTTTCCGTTCTACGGTTGAACAGAAAGCTACCGCAGCTGTCACAGTACTGATTTTATCAAAGCATCATCGATCAGTTGCGATGATACCTTGGAAACCACGCTGATGTTGTTTTCAGCTGTTTTTCAAAGCTTTCGACTCTACAAGCATACTTTGATTAGTTGGTTTCGTTCAATGATAAAATCAAGGTTCTAGATACCTTGGATAAAATGATTTTCAAGTCTACGGTAGAACTTTGACAGCTGCGATAGAACTTGGCGGCTACCGCAGAACGGAAAATTTTCAAATGGACCGTAATACGACGGCGACCCAAACCATCACAATCGTTTACATAATCCCATGTGTCGACATTTTTCATTTAGATGGTCGATTAAACGTTGAATTGCAGAGAAGTTTCAAATGCAGAATTCGGTGAGTTTGTTCCAATATAAACCAATGCCAAAATAATATTCATAGGTGCCAGAACGTCTGCCAAACGTACCCTACGGCCTTCCCCATCCTATTAACATTCCACAATATCCTGTAACACCTATGAGAGGTCGTAGAGTGCATTCTCTGCATCTTTCATAAGTAGGTGTTCAATTAATTATTCCTTCTCATTTCTCAGCATTCGCAAGGACGTGGCCAGGCCAGCTCTCAACTGTTGTAGAAGATGGGGGCTAAGAGTCAAAGGTTAGTCCCAAATCTTTGACTTTGGTAACGGACGGGGAGGAGGTAACCCTCATACAATGGTTTAGAACTGTACCACCTACGAATTAGTGCGAATTGCCTAATGTTAATGCTAACTCCAGTAATCCTTGAATGAAATGCTGGAGAAACTCCTGGAAAAAAGGATCTGGAGGAAGTCTTAGGATAGCCTATGGAAAATTGTTGAAAATTATCCCTGAGAAAATTACAAGAGGTAGTAACGTTGAAGTGCTCAAGGATTTCCTGAGGCAAATTCTGGAGAAATTGTTTATTGGGATCCTTTGAGAAATTTCTGAATGAATCCTGTTTTAGTTCCTGATAGTATTTTAGATGAAATCCCTGGAAAAACCACTAGGATAATTCCTTAAGGTGAAACAGTTTGGAATCAACTTCTAAGATTGCACTGAAACTTCAAAGACACAAATCTTGCGAAGAAAACATCCAACAGCAGTGTACTTTTTATTTTGACTTTGTGCACTAGCAGAAAGCTTAAAATAAGAAGATCAGAAACGATTGCCAACTATTTCTCCAGTTTAGTGCATTCGAAAACGTGAGTAGGGGCACAAAACGTGAGTAGGGGCACAAGTCGGCCATTGTGGCGGCCATTTCTGGATTCCGAGATGTTTCACCTTAAGCTGTTCTTGAGAGATATGAGAAAAAAATGCATCATAATTATCTGCAAGCAAGATACGGAAGAAAAGAGACTTTAGAGACCTGTTACTTGGGAGTCGGATGACCCCTCAGCAAGACCTGAGTACCGGCGAGCTAGAGCGTGAGCTTTTTGCTCTCAGGATCGGCTTTTCGAGAGGCTAACCAAGGGCTCAATAAAAGGACACACTCTAAATGAATTTTACTATTTTATTACTCACAAATCTGTGTGGGCTGTGTGGGTGTTATTCGGTGGGATGGCCGGCCGGCGCTTACTGCTGCTGCTGTTGGGGTCGGTGGGTCGTTTTTGGTAGGCAGAATGGAGGCGAGGAGACGGCACGTGGTTTCTCCACTCTTACGAGACGTCGGGTCCTCGAGGGTTAAACTCCAGTCGGGAATGGCCTTCGACCGACAATGGGGGACTTCTTCGGCGGTAGCTGGTCCTAATTTCAGTTGGGCGCTTCCAAAATGGAAATAAGCTAAGCGCTATTGGGTCCTAAGGGCATTAAAGGTTAGGGTAGGTTTAGGGTTAGGTGATGGGCTACTGGGTTTATTGCTGGGTAATTACTTCTAGAGGAATGGCATACCTGATTTACTCAATTAACCGTGTGAATGCGGTATCTTGATTTCACTGCCACTGGCGGTATTTCTAGAAAGTTTCACTTCAGCTTTTGAATTGGCTTTAGCTGAAATCTAGCGTCTTACAAGCTTGGAGATCACTATAGAAAGAGACCGAGCCAGCTTTTTAATTTCCCTAGTAGCCTACCCTTTCCGTACCAAATTCCCTTTTTCATCTCTTTTTCTTACAGTCCTTTCCTCAACTCGCGACAACTCCTCGAAAGTTTCCCCTGCAGCAGTTTTTAGTGTGTTGTGTGCAATGTTCTAAATGTGTTTTACAAATTTTGTTCTGTTTAACAATCATGACTTCTTTTTAATAATTTAATAACTTATTTCTACTAACATTTTAAGTGTGCATGCATATTGTAAAGGTTTCTTTTAAGTTTTAATTACTTTTTAGTACATATATACTTTAAGTTTAATATAGATTTAAGCGACTAACATTTTAACCTTACTGACTTTTTCTTTTTATTCGGCATGATTTTGGATTTTATGCCCCAACGGTAACACTACCTCATCTCCCCCCTCAAAATTAATCAAAACAAAGTTTTGGATTAATTTTTCATATGTTGGATTCATTTATAGTCATCTCAGGGTTGAGTCGCAACTTTAATGCTCTCGAGAATTCCCAAAAATCGATATAAATCGCATCTTTTCAACAAACAGTTGCCTTATTAAAAAAAAGGACTTTTGTTAATGCAATTTCATATTCGCGGAACGGTTTTTCAATCTATTCATCTCCCAATGGCCGAAACATTTGCTTGTTTCGAGGAAGAGGTAATTTTTTTTTCTTTCTACCAAAACGAAATCTTCTGATGGTTTGATTTACGAATGATATTCTTGCCAAACTGAGAACCATAATTTTAGGTGTGGTGTGATAAATTGAGGTAATTGACTAGGAGTGTGTTATCATAACTTGGAAAAGCAGGGCAGATCACTGGATCCGTAGCTACTGCACATCGCGATTTAGAAATTTTTCATTTGTTATTGTTTTTATCCTTGATCGGTTAAATTTCCCTGTCGCTTCTGCTTCAACCAATAAAGATGGACTATTATTCTATTTTAGACGAAACGGGACAGCAATACATATATTGTTTTCGGAACGGCCAGACATTCTAAACCAACAGATTCGCTATTTCACTTACACAATATTTGCTGTACAACTCACAATAACCGACGATCATCTTATTTACGTACGTTGACTTACGAAGGCTCTACACAATTCTGGACACAACATTGGAATTTCTGGACGTATAGACTCTAAATTGACAGTGGAATTGGACAAACATTACTCTTCATCGGGGACACCGGGTTTCAAATCCGCCGACGAAAATATCCCAAGATTCTTACCTTGATTGTCAATAAGCTCATATGAGCTTGTGCCTCGGCGAGACACAACAGTGCATGGAGTATAAGCTGGACCTAATTTTGCATTATAGGCTTCTCCAGCCACCGACTGCGAAAAGTTTCGCTTATAAACATTCTGTCCCACCTGATATACTGGAGCAGGTTTCCGGAACCGAAGATTATAAGCTCTGGTACTCTTATCATGAGCTTTGGCTAAGTTTTGGCGTACTATTCTCTGGATTTGATCATCAACTTTTAATTTCCTCTCTGCTCTTTCAGATTCAGACACATCGGAAGTATCGGGATCACGAAGATGTTCCGTACCCTCGGAAACGATCTCATGTCCGAAAACAATCATATACGGGGTGAGACCCGTAGACGAATGCGACGTATTGTTCAGTGTGTGTTCTACCTCGGAAATTCTCGTATCCCACAAACGCTGGTCGGTTTTAACGTATGTTCGGATACAAGCGTTTATACTCCGGTTCAAACGTTCGACCGGGTTGGCCTGGCTGTGATGCCGGGAGTTGGCCCAGTGCTTCACCTGATAGCGAGACAGAAAGTCCTTGAAAGCATTACTGAGGAAGCTTGTTGCGTTATCGCTTATCAGGATTTCAGGAACAGAGAAGCGGCGGAACCACTGTTCCTCGATAATCTTAATAATAAGATCTGTCGCAATTTTTCTCACAGGGACCAAAACAGTCCACTTCGAAAAGACATCTAACAACACCAGAAGGTGGGTATGGCCAGCTTTAGATCGCGGCAATGATTGAATAAAATCAATCGCCAACATTTGAAACGGTTTTCTAGCTAGTCGTGGGTTTCCCATGACTGGATGCTGAGAGATTGTAGTGGGTTTGCACTCTTTACAAGTTCGGCATCGCTCAACGTATCTGCGAATCGTGGTGGCCATCTTCGGCCAGAAATATCTCGTGCGAATTTTGTCCAGCAGTTTTTCGTAACCAATATGGAACGCTTCATCGTGCTCTTTTCGGAGAATCTCATCTCGTGATTTCTCCGGAACACAAAGCTTCCATTCGAAACGAAAATCGAGGACTTCGGTCTTACTTGGTACAAATTTGTACAACTTCCCCTCTTCAACCTTGAAATCAACGTTCTCATCCGGTGCAGAGCGAACCTTTTCATATAGAGAGGAGTACCATGCGTCCCCTTCGCTCAGCGTGGCGATCTCCATCGAACGCGAGAGAGCGTCCGGGATAACATTGTCCTTCCCTCTTCTATGCCGAATTTCAAAATCAAAACCCTGCAGCTCGATGCTCCATCGGCTGAGGCGTGACGACGTGCGCCACTTCCCATTCATGATATGGGTGAGTGCGGAAGCGTCGGTAATAACGACAAATCGAGTGCTTTCAATATACGGTCGGAATTTGTTGATTGCAGATAGCACCGCTAGACCTTCCTTCTCGGAGGCTGCATATGCTTGCTGTGCCGGAGAGAGTTTTTGCGAGAAGTATGCCACCACTTTCTCGCCACTGTCGTGCTGTTGTGTGAGGATCGCAGCAATAGCACTGTCACTCGCATCGGTCTGAACTTGGAAGGGCAGCTGGAAGTTTGGATTTGCGAGCACTGGTGCTGCAATTAAATTCTCCTTTAGTTCAAGGAAAGCTTTCTCTGCGGTCGTATTCCATACGATCGTTTTAGGCTTTTTTCTCAGGAGATTGGTAAGAGGTGCCGAAATCTCGCTGAATCGGGGAATAAAGCGTCGATAATAATTCGACATTCCCAAAAATCGACGTAAAGCACGAAGTGATGTTGGGCGCTCATAATTAATTATTGCCGATACGCGATCGGGGTTTGGTCGCAAACCGTCGGATGAGATTATGTACCCGAGGTAGGGTAACTCTCTCAGACAAAATTTTGATTTGTCGAGGTTGATGGAGAGGTTGGCCAGTCGTAATCGACGGGCCACCTCGGTCAGAGATTGGATGTGTGCTTCGAATGTGCTGCTTACCACGACGATGTCGTCGAGGTAAACGAACACTCTCGGTTCCAGTTCACCGTACCCTAAAACTTCGTCCATTAGTCTTGCCAGGGTGGCAGGACTGTTGACTAGGCCAAAGGGTAATCGGGTGAACTGGAACAATCCTCTGCCCAACACCGAGAACGCCGTATATTTTCGTGAGCTAGGGTCAAGTGGGATCTGCAAAAAAGCTTTGGTTAAATCGATTGTTGTTAAATATCGACTTGACCCTAGCCTACTCAATATTCGATCTTGGTGTGGTAGAGGATAAGCGTCCCTCCTAGTCCGATCATTTAACCGTCGTGCGTCCAGGCACAGGCGAACATCGCCCGAAGGTTTAAGCACAGGAACCGTACTAAGAGCCCAATCGCTCTTGCTTGGTTCTATAACTTTTTGCCTGAGCATATTGTCTAGTTCGTGGTTTATCTTCTGTTGCATAGCGGGGGACGTGGGATAGGGGTTGATTCTCACCGGTGGCGCTTTTTCGAACTCTTCTTTGAGTTCTATTTTGTGAGAGATGAGTGGAGTTACTCCGAGAACTTCTCCTTCAATTGCAACTTTGAAAAGTTGTTTTACTTGCTCAAGTCTTAATTTTTGTTCTTCTGTTAGAAGTTCCTGCTCATTTCCTCCTTCCTCTTCTCTAGTTTCCTCATTCCCGAATCCTTCTCTCTCCATTTCTTCCCTCAACTCGCAGTGTTCGAACTGCACAGTGGGGTGAAGATTGAATACTCTCCAAAAATCATACCCGAGTATTAATCTACGTTGGAGATTTGGAGTGATCAGAGCCTTAATGATTTTTGTCTCATCATTGAAAGTCACTGGTAGGTGTACGTAGCCTTCTACTTCTACTGGAGTTCCAGAAACAGTTTTCAAAGATACATCCGTAGGAAAAATTTTTAAATTCAGCGATTTTATCAGTTTCTTGCACCCTATTCCTAGTATGGAGCGCTGAGCACCACTGTCCAGTAACCCGATCATTTCTCTTCCCATCAAATGAACTTTTGCAAACGGACGGTTGTCTCCATCTACTTTAACAAAAAGCTCGTTAACTTCCACTTCGGGGACATAATCGTCATCCGAAAATGGTTTATAACCGTTTTGCAATAGGTCTTTGTATAGCCGATCGTCTTTTGAAGGATTTAGAGTCGAAGCTTCAGCTTGCCTTCTCAAGCTGAATTCTGCTCGTTTTTTTGGCAGAAAGGGCATTCCGGCGTAATGACGTCCAAGAAACCACATAGCCTACAAAATTTGTGTCTCTTTTCTGAGCAATCGCCGTAATGGTGCCCATGTTTCCTGCAGTTGTAACAAGTGCCTATCGGTGGGCGCACATATTTTTCAGCTAAAGCTTTCAACGTTCCCTTAGACGACCCCTCAATCGGATTTTCTTTCCTCTCATTCCTCTCCCCTCTCTCATTCTTTTGCTCCTCTTGCTTGCTATGCTCATTATCGGTCTTACTTTTTGGTTTACTCTTGAAAAAAGTTCGCGTGTTTTCGGGTTGACTAAAAGTTGGTTTAGATTTCGAGTTGTTTGAGGCTGAGATCTCATTTAACTGGTGAGTTTTGGGCCGATTTGAGTTTTCGCTCGGTTTCTGGAACATATTCCAATTGTTCTCATCTATGATTCGCCCATATTTCTTTAATTTGGATAGAGATTTAACCCCTGCTCCAGTTAAAGCATTTTTATAGTCGAATCTCATATTTCGCCAGATGATTTCAAATTTACGGCGCTCTGAAATCGGCTTTGTCATCGACTGAAAAAGCTTTTGCATGTCATGCATATAATCGACGAATCTTTCACCGCGAGCCTGTCGACGACCAGTGGCTTGAATTTCGATTTGAAAATCTAAATCGGGCGGTAGGAATTCTCGTTTGAGCTCCCTTTTCAACCCTGACCAGCTATGAAAGTCATGATTTTCGTATGCTTCCATGAACCAGTCCTTAGCTCGTCCTGTAAATAAGTGGATTGCGCTACGAAAAAGTTCTTTGTCGGATACGTCTTCCGATTTACACCGCATCTTAACTTCCTTCAGAAATTCTGCCAACTTTCGTCCCTGATCCCTTCCGTCATATTTTAGTTTCCATTCGGAAACTGGAATTCGCCTCAAACTCTGCCTAGCTTTTCGTTCCTTCTTATGCCTTTTCCGCCTACGTTCTGCTGATCTACTAGTACTCGACGAACTTTCTGAAGTATCCTCGCTTGCATCTTCTGAGCTACTAGTAGTTTGTGAGCTACTAGTTGTACCACTGCTTGTCGAAATTGAGGAAAAGCTCACCTTTCGATGGCGCTTTTTGTTAGACTTTGTGGATAATGATCTCCTGTTACTTTTCTCCTTTTTCCCCTCCTTCTTTTTTCTCCTTCCCTTGCTTTCTACTGATTTATGTTTCCGAAAAACTTCAACCGGACTTTCAGAACTACTCTCTTCAAACGATTGCTGTTCAGCGATCGTTATATCTTCTTCTTTACTCGATTTTAATACTTGGTCATTTTTGCCATTCGGTTCTAATGACCCCTTTCCCGTATCTACCTTCTCAGGGTTTATTTCTGACTCTCTATCAATTCTCTCCTGATTAAACTTTATCTGATCATTTAGGTTGATAAGAAGCTTTTCTAATCTTTTTTTCCGCTCTATATTCTCCTCAGCTTCTTTCATACGTTTCTCTTCTAAAGCGATTTCTCTTTCTCTCATTTCTTTCTGTTGCTTCGTAGTGTGTAACACAAAATTTTTGAAATGTTGGATTACATCTTTTAAGCTTTCCTGCTTTCCTTCCTCATATCCTGTTAACACCCCCAAAATTTCATCACATCGAATCATTGATGCCTCTAGCTCCTGCTTTTTAGACTCAATTGTCTTCTTCTTTACACCCCCACTTGCTCCCTCTTCCACGACCGGCTCTTCCAAGTCATTACCTGTAGCTGTTACATTTAAAACTTCTATTTCGCTTCTGACTTCCTCTAGAACTTGATCAATTTCTGATTCTAAACGTTTGGGTTCGGGTTGGGCTTCAGGGCTAGATTCCATCTCGGGAAAATGTTTACGGAAAATCAGACTAGCTAGTTTACCAAGATCGGTTATCTCTTTCGTAAGTTTATCCGATCCAGGTGATTTATAGATCATGTATATTCGCACTCTATAATGCACCAGTCGAGTACACAGCTTTTCTCTCTGGCGAGCATCGGTTTTTGGATTGTCCAACAATCCTCCGATGACCAGAAGCTTAGCCTTAACTATCTCAATCTCTTCAGGTACCGTTCTCCAAATAGGAGCGGCAACAAAAATATTATTTTCGCGTTCGTACTTCATTCTATCTTTCAACTTTCTCCGTTTAATGCTTTCATGTTCATCCGGTCCGAATACCATGTTTCTCACATGTAATTCATGTTCAACCTCATCCATGGAAAAATGAGACACGTCCATCCTTTTATAGAGCTTTTGTAAATCCATATCAAATACCGATTAATTACAATAAAATACCTAATTGAGTAATCACGAAGATACTATTTGAAAAACTACCTAATACAGCTATCACGAAGAAGCAATTGAAAAAAAAACCTAGTTGAGCTATCGCGAAGAAGCTATTGAAAAAAAAAACTAATTGTGCTATCACGAAGAAGCAATTTAAAAAAAATACCTAGATGAGCTATCACGAAGAAGCTATTTGAAAATTGCTAATAATCACTCAAAATTGAGAGTGTCGACAAAATCATTCATCAAACCAAACAATTTCAGTCGTTTTGATCCGAAACATTCGTTGCTCAGGTCATTTAGAAGAATCAAGACCCAATAACCATTGTTATCTTTCAATTAAACGCAAAATTACTCCTACTGGTTGGTAAAAAAATTGCAAAGAATATCAACTTTTGTGAGTGTACGCGCACTAGTAAGATGGCTTAATGAACTCCGAAACGATCCCCAAAAGCTAAAGCTTTACCATTGAAACACTCAAACCTTATCACTTGCCGTAACCTAGCTAACCTACCATGCACACTTGATAGAACAATGTAGCACCTTTTTGAACTCTTGATTAGCTTCGATTTTAGTTGGTCGCCAATTGTTACTTGGGAGTCGGATGACCCCTCAGCAAGACCTGAGTACCGGCGAGCTAGAGCGTGAGCTTTTTGCTCTCAGGATCGGCTTTTCGAGAGGCTAACCAAGGGCTCAATAAAAGGACACACTCTAAATGAATTTTACTATTTTATTACTCACAAATCTGTGTGGGCTGTGTGGGTGTTATTCGGTGGGATGGCCGGCCGGCGCTTACTGCTGCTGCTGTTGGGGTCGGTGGGTCGTTTTTGGTAGGCAGAATGGAGGCGAGGAGACGGCACGTGGTTTCTCCACTCTTACGAGACGTCGGGTCCTCGAGGGTTAAACTCCAGTCGGGAATGGCCTTCGACCGACAATGGGGGACTTCTTCGGCGGTAGCTGGTCCTAATTTCAGTTGGGCGCTTCCAAAATGGAAATAAGCTAAGCGCTATTGGGTCCTAAGGGCATTAAAGGTTAGGGTAGGTTTAGGGTTAGGTGATGGGCTACTGGGTTTATTGCTGGGTAATTACTTCTAGAGGAATGGCATACCTGATTTACTCAATTAACCGTGTGAATGCGGTATCTTGATTTCACTGCCACTGGCGGTATTTCTAGAAAGTTTCACTTCAGCTTTTGAATTGGCTTTAGCTGAAATCTAGCGTCTTACAAGCTTGGAGATCACTATAGAAAGAGACCGAGCCAGCTTTTTAATTTCCCTAGTAGCCTACCCTTTCCGTACCAAATTCCCTTTTTCATCTCTTTTTCTTACAGTCCTTTCCTCAACTCGCGACAACTCCTCGAAAGTTTCCCCTGCAGCAGTTTTTAGTGTGTTGTGTGCAATGTTCTAAATGTGTTTTACAAATTTTGTTCTGTTTAACAATCATGACTTCTTTTTAATAATTTAATAACTTATTTCTACTAACATTTTAAGTGTGCATGCATATTGTAAAGGTTTCTTTTAAGTTTTAATTACTTTTTAGTACATATATACTTTAAGTTTAATATAGATTTAAGCGACTAACATTTTAACCTTACTGACTTTTTCTTTTTATTCGGCATGATTTTGGATTTTATGCCCCAACGGTAACAGACCATTTTGGTTAAAATAGAGACTTGAGAGACCTTTCATCAAAAATAGAGATCTTTTAGAAACTTGCATAGAAATAAAGACCAATTCTATAAAAAAAACCTGCTATCGGCCCCAAATATGTAAAGCATTTACTGAATAAATGTTGAGATTTTGAAAGCTTCCAAAATTTTATACTCGGAAGGACACTCAATGAACAGCTCAAATAATGTTTTGATAGCGGCGCAGCCGAATTTTTTTTTTTTTCAATTGAATATAGAGAGGCGAATGACTGCTTTTGCGGTTAAAGCCTCGTTAAACCAAACAACCAACCATCAATTGAATATAATTTTCTTCTGAATTCAAATAATGGTTGCGCTCTCTAGGTTTTGACGCAAAAATCATTTTGTTGTGATTGTGAACGAAATTTCCTGATAATTCCAGGTTTTTCCAGGTAGTAGACACCCTGTCTTTGAAAGATCACCAAGAGTAACAATTGGAGAACTCGGTTGAAGAGTTAGTGGAAAAATATATGGAGGAAATCCTAGGATCTTCTTCTTTTTCTTCTTGTCATTAAGTCCTCACTGGGACAAAGCCCTTTTCTCAGTTTAGTGTTCTTATGAGCACTTCCACAGTTATTTATTATAATTATCTTTATTAACAAGATTTGCTGCCCGAGGCTGGCTCATCTCGGGGCCATAATTATTTACTGGGAGTTTTCTTTGAAATTTTTGCCATTTTCGCATCTATATATCGTATGACAGGTACGATGATACTCTATGCCCAGGAAAGACAAGAAAATCTTCGATACGAAAAGATTTTGAACTGACCGGTAATCGGACCAAGACACCTTCAACATGGCTTTGTTTTGTAGCCGCGGACTCTAACCACTCGGCTAAGGAAAGCCTCCATCGCAGGATAGTGTTTGGAAAAACAAATTTAAAGTAGCTCCTGAGGAAATTACTGGAGGTAGTAGCTTTAGAGTGCTGAAGGATTCCCTGGAGCAAATTTTGGAGAAATTCATTTAACATCTGAGCATTACTGAGAAAATTGGAATAGGAATCTCTAGAAGAACCCAGAAGGAGTCCTTGAAAGTATTCTAGATTAAATCTCTGGAGAGATCACTACAATAATTTCCTCAAGGAATCTGAGACGAAGTTCTTGGAGAACCTGTTGATTAGTTGCCGTTAGAATTTCTAAAGGTTTCTCGGGAGCCTGTAGAATTTTGCATCAGGGTTTGAAATAAGCACATACGCAAAATAGAGACTTATAGACCATTTTGGTTGAAATAGATACTTATGTGATCTTTCATTAAAATAGATACCAAGTTTCTAAAAAGAGACCTGCTACTAGCCTTATTCTGGGGAGTGTTGCTTTCTGGGTAAAGACATTCTGGAAAATGATACATTCTGGGGAATGAGATTCTAGGGAACGGGAGTATGTTTTTCTGGGGTATGTTATAGAATCAGCAGTACCTCCAAACAGAAAACGTACCTTTCAAACATTTCACCGCACTGGTCGCACTCGTAATTGGCTGCTTGCTGTAAATGAACATCTCTGGCGTGGCAGCGCATTTTGGCCACATTGCAGAACATCCGCTCGCAGAAGCTGCACTTCACAGTCGGTTGATTTTGGCTGTGACTAGTCACATGTTTCTCCATAACATGCTTCAATTTCAATATTATACCGCACTGTTTGCAGCCGTAGCGGTGCATTTCTTTCAAATGGTCAGTGTATCTGTTACCTACCAATTGTTGCTGACAGTCCGGAACGGGACAAACAGTCAATCGAGGCGCCTTTGAGGCTTGTTCCTTCCGTTGAATGGTAGCTAACGTTTCATTATTGCTTGATTCTGAGCCCTCTGAATCAGGATAGTTTTCAAATTTTGGAGAGTCGATTTCTACTTCATAACTAATAAATGGTGAGTTCTGAAGATCTTCCACTAAGGCATTATCCTTTTCAGATTTAATACAACCAATTTCGGAAAGCAACGTATCACTGTCAAGGTTTTCACTGGAAGTGACTCCCAAACGGAACAAATGAGCTCGTAAATCGTGGCTTATACTGTCCGCCAACAGATTCGATAGTTGATCATCATTGCTCTGGGCCTGTAGTAATGTTTTATAAAATCCGTACACTTCCGTACATTGACTGCGGAATAATCGTATATTTTGCAGCCTCTGGAAGCAGATTTTGCAAATTCCATTCCCCTCAGAATCCGGTGTTTCAAGCTGAAACAAAATAAAAATTAGAATCATTACCAACTTGATGGTCCTAAGAAGTAAAAGACACTAACCTCATGGTACGAAGAATCCAGGAGTACCTCGTGAAGCATCATGGCCACCGTCAATCCGGACTGCGGATCCACGAAATCGGGAGACACGGTTTCCGTTTCCGAAGCCGGTTCCATCGGTTTCAAACATACGCAGCAATACGAAAGCAAGTCCTTGTAGTTGAACGTGGTTGACATTGTAATTTGTTCGGATAACAAATACGTAATTTAATAATTAATTATTTTGTGTTAGTTGAGTTTTTATGATAACTTTTTGCACAAAATATGATCTTGAATCAGCGCAATTTGTTTATTTTATGGTCGTTTGTTTTTGTTTATGATGCGGCTTTTGTTTGTGTGCCAGTGTTGCCATTTTACCAACACGCTCGTTCAAATCTACTCAAAAGTTAGTAGAATTCGACTCAGTTTTGGAACAAAGTAGGGTAACGGTCGTATTTTGGACCCTCTAAGAGCAACTTTAACGGTGTGCGACTAAACTAAATTACATTGCGCAGCATCATTACGCTGATCCGTACCGGGCGCTGCTAACCGGGGTAGCAAAAAGACAGTGCTGCTTTTGGGAAGCATCGGGTGAGCAAATTTAGTTGCGCGATAGTAGCGCTACTATTCGATTTTGATTTAAGCATACAGTGGGAGTTCTGAGATTCTGGTGGGAAGTTTGAAAATATGATGCGCATAAAGTGGAAATTATGAAATTTTGGGAATTCTAGTAAAATTTCAAGATATTGATAAGAATACTAGGAATCTGATTTAATTATTGGAAATACGGGAGAAATTTTTGAAATATTCGATTTCTCGAAAGAATTTGTCTTTCGGAATTCTTGGGATTCCAACGTGAATCCATAGGATTTTTTTGATCCTTTTCTTGGATTCCCGTTGGAATCCCAAGGATTCCCGTCGGAATCCCAAGGATTCCCGTCGGAATCCCAAGGATTCCCGTCGGAATCCCAAGGATTCCCGTCGGAATCCCAAGGATTCCCGTCGGAATCCCAAGGATTCCCGTCGGAATCCCAAGGATTCCCGTCGGAATCCCAAGGATTCCCGTCGGAATCCCAAGGATTCCCGTCGGAATCCCAAGGATTCCCGTCGGAATCCCAAGGATTCCCGTCGGAATCCCAAGGATTCCCGTCGGAATCCCAAGGATTCCAGTCGGAATCCAAGGATTCCAGTCGGAATCCAAGGATTCCAGTCGGAATCCCAGGATTCCAGTCGGAATCGGAAGGAGGCGTTCGTTACCGCAAAGTTTGAGCGACCGATTTATCGATAGAAGTGCGATAACGACGGTGAATATCGTGGAAAGCGCTTCAAGAAGTTTTGCAAACGCAAGGGAATCCAAATTGAGTGGACGGATCCATATACGCCAGAGCAAAACGGGCAAAACGGGCTGAGTGAGCGTATGAACCGTATGCTTGTTGAAAAGGCAAGGGCGATGTTTGATGATTCTGCTGTTGATCGCAAATTCTGGAGATAAGCTGTACTGACGGCGGCCTATTTGGTGAATAGGAGTCCAACTGCGGCGCTCGAGACGAAGCAAAATCCTTACGAGCTGTGGGAATCGAAAAAGCCGGATGTGTCGAATATTTGTGTTTTCGGCTGCGATGTGTTTGTCCATGTTCCGAAGGAGCTGCGACAGAAGCTTGACGCTAAAGCGTGGAAGGGAACCTTCAATGGGTATCGCGTGTGGGACCCTGTAAAGAGGACGATTGTTACAGCAAGAGATGTCGATTTTGTGGAGATCGAGATTTAGAAGCGAGGACAACACACACCTGAGTACAGCGAGCAGTTGTTGGAAGTGCCATCGAGCATCAGGCAGCCGGGAGAAGAGGAAAGCTGTGAGGAAGATTCTGCCGGAGAAGATGTGTCGGATGACGAATTCAATAGTTTCATCGAGGAAGAAACTGATGTTCAGGTTCCAACGGGTACACAATCCGGAGATGGAAGACCGCAGCGTATACGGTCAGCACCCGCATGGCATAAGGATTTTGATGTGGAGTATGCCAGTTTCGCTCTCAATGCCATGAATTTTATTGAGGATATTCCGGACTCGGTTGCCGAGTTGAAGAAACGCGATGACTGGTAGAAATGGAAGACCGCGATGAACGATTAGATAAGTTCCATGGCGCGAAATAATACTTGGACGCTGGTTAAACTTCCTCCTGGGCAAAAAGCAAACACCTGTAAGTGGGTCTTCAAGGTGAAGCGCGGGGGTGCGGAGAAGGAAAATCGATTCAAGGCGCGGCATGTTGCGAGAGGATTCGCCCAGAAACAAGGTTTTTATTACACCGATACGTACTCTCCAGTGGCGAAGCTGGATACGCTACGGGCGGTGCTAGCGTTGGCCAACGAGAGCAAGATGTTCGTTCATACCATGGACGTGAAGACCGCATTTTGAACGGTGAATTAGCTGAGGAGATCTATATGACCCAGTCGGAGGAGATTCAGCAGGGGAATGGATTGGTCTGCAAGCTGAACCGGTCAATTTACGGCTTGAAGCAGGCGTTACAGGCGTGGAATGATAGATTCCACCTTTTCATCAGCAAGCTGGGATTCGTCCGAAGTGCCAACGATATGTGCCTTTACACGCAAGGAGCTGGAAAGGAGAAAATTATTCTGGTGATCTATGTTGACGCTATTTTGCTGGCCTGTTCGTCCTCGCAGTTGTTAGAAGCGGTGAAGCAGAAATTAGCTGAGGAGTTCGAGATGACCGTCAAAGGCGAGATCAAACAATTCCTCGGAATGCGTATCGATCGCGACAGGAGCGCAGGTGTTTTGACACTACCAGCATGACTACTTTCATGGACTACTGAGACGTTTCGGAATGATGGATTGCAAGCCAATTTCGACGCCGTTAGAAAATCAACTGAAACTGCAGAAGGGAGATGAGAAGCAAAGAACATCCAAACCTTATCGTGAGTCGTTTGGGTGTTTGACATATGCGTCGATTATCACGAGACCGGATGTAGCTGCGGCTGTGATTTTTAACAGTCAATTCCAGTCGTGCCCCAATGAAGAGCAATGGATTCATCTGTAACGGATTACCCGCTACATCAAGGGGACATTGGACGTGAGTCTGGTGTATAAGTTGAAGGAGAATGAACCGTTCTGTGATGCGGATTGGGCGAACGATCCGACTGATCGTCGTTCGGTTTCTGGCTACGTGGAGAAGTTGTATGGGTGCACTGTCAGTTGGCTGACTAGGAAGCAACAAACTGTGTCGCTGCCGTCAACGGAAGTAGAGCTGGCGGCGCTGTGTACTGCTGCGTGCCATACAATGTGGAAGGTGCGCGTACTGGAAGATCTGGACAGACCATTACATGGTGCTGTTCCGATATACGAGGCAATCAGTCTACTATCAGAATAGCTGAGGATTCGCGAGACTTTAAGACGCTGAAGCACGTGGATACCAAGTTCCATTTTCTTCGAGAGCTTGTGCAACAAGGTAAGGTGGAGATAAAGTTTTTGCGTTCAGCTGAGCAACAAGCGGACCTTATGACTAAGGGTTTACCGGCAGTCGTTTCCAAGGGCCTTCGCTCCTTGTTTAGATTGGAGACGTGCTGTGTTTGAGCAGGGGTGTTAAGATGGCAACCACTGCACTATAATTGCCCCCACTTTGTTCAACCCTACTGTTCTGAGTACGACTCTGGCCATTTGACAGTTTCCATTTCCGTTTTTGGTTTTGTCATTACATAAAGAAAAACACCGTGAAGTCAATACACGTTTTTATTTGTTGTTAATCAAATTGTGATTGTTTTAATTAGTTTTCTGCCTCTGGCTCATCCGAAAACCTCTACCGGCAAAAATAATTGCCGAGAAACCTCTCAGCGCACCACTACCACAGCATTATCATTGAGAGGAGTAGAAGTTCCATGGAATATTCCTAAAAAATGTAATAAAAATAGCTGTATCAGAGCTGACTTGCCTGAATGAATAATATAATAAATTATCTGAATAATTACATGTAGGCACTCTTCCTCTTTCCAAGAACGTTTTGAAACATTTAGAGCACATGTTAGTTTCTGCAGCTCTGTTTTTTTCGGTTTAGGCACACGGAGAACAAAATATAGTGTTCGTAATCATTTTTCCGGTCAATTTAACTATATTTTAAGGTTAATTTGGAGATAACTAAAAATATAGTTGAATTGACAGTATATTGTTAAGCATAACTATACCATATAGTTGTTGATAACTATATTTTTGATTGAATTTACAAACGTCAAACGTCAAAATTTAACTATATTTTAGTTGACTCAAAGTGAATTTTATTGAGTTTACAATATTTTGCAATGTTTACTCAGCATTTTGTTCTGCTTTATCAACATATCTGAAAAGATTCGGTGCTGCTTTATCGATCTAAAAAAACATTGCAAAAATGAAAACAAAGGGCGAGTCGACAAACTTGATATGTGGTCTCCTGCGTGAGAGGTGGTCATCTTAGCACCTACACTATTCCTTGCAAGTTAGTAGTAAGTAGATTTGTGAGCATGACTTGAAGTCTAGGGAGGTGAATGTTTCCGAATAGTGATAATTATCAAAATTATAATTGTTATAAGTACAAGTGGATAGCTCAATCAAAGAAGTGTGTGTATTTGATTTGACGTTAATTTAGTGTTGGCATAAGTTAATTTTATTTCGAAACAACTATTTGTGCGTAAGTAAAACTAATTGACCGGATTGTTATCTTAACATACAGAAATTCTTCTGCGTGCAGATTCACTTTGCCGTAATATTTTTTTCAGATTTGACTTAGTTGATTGTATTAGCAGATTCGCGAAGAATTAAGTCCTAAAATGTTTGATGAAATCTTGTTTTTATTTATTGACACGAAAGAGCATGTTACTGCAACTATTTTAGCAATTTTTCCCGCTCAAATAACGACTACATCATATTTAAACTTTAAATAAAAATTGGGTCCATATATGAACCTTGACACTTTTGATCATGTTTGACGTTCTGTTACTATTTGGATACTAATTGTTCTAATTCATTTAATTCAAGAAAAATAATAAGAAAAAAGGAACTACACTAGAAAACTAAAGAAATTAACACTAAGAAAAAACTTCAAAAAACTTCAATTTAAAATTAAAAAAAAAAACTAATTAATCAAGCAAATCTTTGAGAACTATTTACACTTTAGCCCGCTCAGGGTCTATCCGGGAGAATCGTTTAGGGGCAGACTCACAACCCACACTTGCTTCGCGACTTAAATTTAACCACCACGAAAGAGAGAGAAAAAGGGGAATGCGTCCCAAATAATAATGCTGAACCACTAATAAAATTCTAATTTACACATGATTTATTTTAAAGGGTAAGGATTTAAGAAGGTATGAAAGGAATGCACTACAACTTCACCTGCGATTTGTCGTTGCTGATGGGAGTTTCGGTCCAATAAATGGCTAGTGACTTGGCTTCCTTGCCGGCGGTCGATGGATGTCGAGATGCCAGCGAGGCTTTGCGTCTCCGGAATGTCTTCGAGACCCGTCCTGTTCGGTCCTCTCAGGTTCCCTTGAGTTTCTAGTGGGACACTTGGCACTTATCACTTCCTATTTGATCTGCGGTGGGGTACAGGTGTCTTCCACTCGCGATTAACTTTTAACTTTGTACCTGAGGATTTTTAGAAATCTAAAATATCGGACGATTTAAACTGTTAAACTTTGTTACCGAAAAAGATCCTTTCCTGGGCCTGCATATCCTTTTTATAGGACTTGATGATGCAGCAAAACCAAATCTTAGAACATTTCCCGGGAGGGATTTGTTTTCGCACAGTTGGTACCGGGCGCCATGCATCAGTGCATATATGGTTTGGGAAGGATTTTGATGGTGGGATACCAGGGGTATAGTAGGATGGGTATGAAATTCAAATTTAAATTGTTTCTATTTACAAATTCATTTTTTATATAATTCATTTTTTTAATATTAAGGGTAACTGGTATCTTAGGATAAGGATTATAGGAATATTATTTACAAATTAGGTTATTTATATTTAAACTAGAGTTAAATCATAATTATTTACAAAAAAAGGGAAAAAATATAACAAAACGAAAAAAGAAAAATACAAAATAAGCAAATGCACGATTGTGACCTATCACATAGGTAACAATTATCCCGGATCGAGTGTAAAAAAAAACAAAGTTTTTTTTTATTATGGGGTCCTCTACAATCGAGTGATCAGATTACGTAAAAAAGTTCAAGCAAAAGTTCTCTCTTCTTCCAGATTTTATTGATTTGGAGCAATGATCGATCCTATGCGGCAAGTGCTGTTGCTCGAAACCACCTAAATTTGGAAGAATGAGCCTGCTTCTGCATGAATCCGGTTTTTGTTCTCTGCCTCTGACTATAGGATTCCCAGGCGTCCAACTATAAGTTTCGCTACACAACTCTCTGTTCTGCCAATTTTAGTTGATTCTTCGCAATGATTGATCCTGGACGGCAAGTGCTGTTCCGAGGAATCATATAAAATTAGAAGAGTGAGCCTGGTTGTCGCGGAATTCGTCTTTGTCAAGACTTTCAATATCCGAATCTTTTCTTCGAGCTACCATGTGGATAGAACTGCCGTTTATTCTATACATAGTTCTCTTCTTCAGGTTGATTTGGAGCAATGATTGTTCCTATGCGGCAAGTGCTGTTCCTTCAAATCACTTGAATTTGGAAGAGTGAGCCTGCTATGAATAGAAATATAGCAATCCTTTCCGGTCGCTCGAAGGAAAAGAGCCGGAGCTTCCAAAGTATTTCCATTTGGTAGAGGGATCTGCGTGTCGAGATTTGGTCAACTATGAAGACCTATTCAATTAGTAGTTCTCTGCTATTTCAAATTCAATTTAATTGAGAGCAATGATTGTTCCTGAGCGTCAAGTGCTGTTGCTCTTAATTACGTGAATTTGAAATAGTAAGGCTCACTATCTAATTGAATACGTACTTCTATGTCGCCATGATCTGGACAGGTGATTTGTCCCGAGGAATAATTAGAATTATTAAATTGTGATCTGCAAACTGCAATTGTACTTGAAATTACAAAACCATATTTCGTCAGAAAAGCTCGCATTTTGCCACTCACAGAACCCACTGAATACAAGGCCTAAATAAATTATTTCTCTGTCAACATTCGTTGACTAAATAACTTAGAACTAATTTGCTTAATTAGAGAGAAAAACAATAATTACTTCTCTTTTTTTTTAATGACGTCACAAGATTTCACTTGGACCAGATTTGATTTTCATATACTCACATTCAAACCTCTCATTTAACAAACATTCATCAAGCTACTCAATCATTTCATTTCCACTCATTCTCCTTTATAATTTTCAGTCATCCCATTCATTCACACTTTCTCATTCAAAAATTACACTCATCCTACTTAATTACTACTAAACACATGATTGTAGGGCGCCCTTGATTTATGGTTGTTTCTTTGATCACTCTAGCGTCTCTTTTTCTAAGAGAACTGGTGATCTTTCTGCGAAACTTAAATTTAATGAACCGATCTCAATGCTGCTTCTTTACTCTCTCGCATGCGAGAAAAAATTGCAAGCAACATGAGAGGCTTTTAATGATTACAACTAATGTCGACCATACCAGGTTGAAAAAAGCCTTTTACTCAGCCCTGTGTATGTCGACTAATAAAGAAGACTCTTGTGTGGGTGTGAAATGTCAAAGCATGTTTACATCTCTCACGAAACAGGAGTTGGATCACCGTGAATCTGGAAGATAATTCACTGTTTTCACGGTTTTTATCACGATTTGCAGGTGAATATTAATCATACGCATTGATTGCGCACATAAATAAGTTTGTTTACATATGTTTCTTTTATTTTAGGTGGATTGTTGATTTATTTTTACAGCCAAAGAGTGAAGAAAATAAAATTGAATGAAAAAGAAAATCCGTTGAGTTATTTTATTCGTGCAGAGAAATGCCTAAAACATTTATCGGGTTACCGTTCATACATGTTTTGAAAATTAAGCGTATGATTAAGTTATACTGGACACAAAATTGAGTAGCCAAAAATGATTCATGGCTAGATTAATGATGGTATGTTTGTATAGGTATTGGTTTGCTCTTATGGTAAGAGATAATGGGAATTTACGCACTAATTTCGGATTGATGTAGTGCGATTAGAAGAGCCACAATCTGCGCATAAAATGAAGGTTGAGCGCTCGCCGTTTCCTACCGGGTGGCCAAGATTGCCACAATTGAAGCATCTGTCTTCAGGTGGGGGGTGGTACGAATCGAAACGGTATTCGTATGCCGATGGTATTTTCGCATGGCTTTCAGGATTAGTTGGTTTCAAAAGTTGAAACTTTAAGTAGCATGAATGCGGTTTGGTTGATCGGGAATAATAGGAATGTGTTGATTGCTGATTGGGAAATGGGTGAGATGACTGATATTTATTATTGAACAGATAACCACTGCTCCATAATTTTGAACAACACTGTGGATTTGGCCAGAAAGTCATTAACGGTGATCGTAAATTGACGCACTTTAACTGTGATGAAATGTCTGGTAAATTCTGGAATGCATTTGAGTGATTTATTTCGTTCGGAGAATTAGAATCAATCGCCGTCGGTGGATTCATGTAGGCTTGTTGCATGTCGATTGCCAGTTCAGGTTCAATAGAACTAGATGTGGAATTGCTCGACACACTGCCGTCGGCAACTGAGATTTGCACTTTTGATTCTTCTTCGCTATTTTCAGCCAGTTTACTTTCAAGTTCTTTGACTCGAAATAACAAAGACTCCAAAACAGTTTTCTCATCCGCACTCATATTCGGTTGTCTCGCACATAACTGCGTATAGTCATACATGAAGGTAGAAAACGTAGCCATTGTCATAAGATCAATTCGCAAAATAATAAAAAAAAATCACCAAATGTGGAAAAAGTAATTCACAAAAGAAATAATTCACAAAAGGTTTTCAATTCACAAAAGAAATTCAATTCACTACACAATTAATTCACAAAAGAAATTCTATTCAACACAAAATCAATTCACACGTTATTTAAATGAAAATAATTCTATTCAGGACTGAAACAATGAGCTATAGAATGACACTTAATTGTTCAATGAACAAAGAAAAAAAAAGCTTTTATCATCATCCGAAATGGTTTTGTTCTAACACAATAGATTTTGCAATTTGAAAGCACAATTTAGTAATTTTAATTTGAAAGGAATTGGAACGAAATTGAAATTTTTCGATTTCGGATTCTCCCGGAGCACAATTCAAAAAAGGTTCTAATTTAGAGTTAAAGTAGAAACTTTGTTGTTCACACACTAATTTACGTTGGGCGCCAATTGTTACTCTAGTCTTTACTAACTCAGAAATTCATTTTGGTATTTAAATTTTAATAATAAGAAGATAAGAAAAAGATGAAAAGAAAACTTGAAAACTAAAAAAATTAACACTAAGAAAAAACTTCAAAAAACTTCAATTTAAAATTAAAAAAAAAACTAATTAATCAAGCAAATCTTTGAGAACTATTTACACTTTAGCCCGCTCAGGGTCTATCCGGGAGAATCGTTTAGGGGCAGACTCACAACCCACACTTGCTTCGCGACTTAAATTTAACCACCACGAAAGAGAGAGAAAAAGGGGAATGCGTCCCAAATAATAATGCTGAACCACTAATAAAATTCTAATTTACACATGATTTATTTTAAAGGGTAAGGATTTAAGAAGGTATGAAAGGAATGCACTACAACTTCACCTGCGATTTGTCGTTGCTGATGGGAGTTTCGGTCCAATAAATGGCTAGTGACTTGGCTTCCTTGCCGGCGGTCGATGGATGTCGAGATGCCAGCGAGGCTTTGCGTCTCCGGAATGTCTTCGAGACCCGTCCTGTTCGGTCCTCTCAGGTTCCCTTGAGTTTCTAGTGGGACACTTGGCACTTATCACTTCCTATTTGATCTGCGGTGGGGTACAGGTGTCTTCCACTCGCGATTAACTTTTAACTTTGTACCTGAGGATTTTTAGAAATCTAAAATATCGGACGATTTAAACTGTTAAACTTTGTTACCGAAAAAGATCCTTTCCTGGGCCTGCATATCCTTTTTATAGGACTTGATGATGCAGCAAAACCAAATCTTAGAACATTTCCCGGGAGGGATTTGTTTTCGCACAGTTGGTACCGGGCGCCATGCATCAGTGCATATATGGTTTGGGAAGGATTTTGATGGTGGGATACCAGGGGTATAGTAGGATGGGTATGAAATTCAAATTTAAATTGTTTCTATTTACAAATTCATTTTTTATATAATTCATTTTTTTAATATTAAGGGTAACTGGTATCTTAGGATAAGGATTATAGGAATATTATTTACAAATTAGGTTATTTATATTTAAACTAGAGTTAAATCATAATTATTTACAAAAAAAGGGAAAAAATATAACAAAACGAAAAAAGAAAAATACAAAATAAGCAAATGCACGATTGTGACCTATCACATAGGTAACAGTTCGCTTAATCGATAAAAACACCACAGGGCTTTTAGTTTTAACACTGGGGTTGTTCCTATCTGACATTTCGGAAGGGACACGGAAAGCAAAATACACCCAAAATTTGAGTTTAAGTCAAGGAGCGTGACAAAATCTAAAAAAATGTTTTTTGGACTTGAACAAAAGAAAAACATTAAAAAATTGAGTAACCATGTGCTTTTGGCCTAAACTTAAGCGTTTGGCATTAAAATTGGTGTCATGTCTACCTATCTTAAGTGATGTTAATTATTTTACCTTTTGACTTGGTACCTTTTATCTGTTCGTACCTACGGTATTTCTGAGCTATAAGTACTGGCTACAGTTAGTGCAGAAGAGAGACTTCCCGAACTGTGGACTTATTAACATATTATTTTATTCTTTATTTACAGGATATAAAAGTGGCGACGAGGATCATGGAAACGTGTGTTGAAGATAATCGATTTTCTTTGGGGTGGCGAATTGCCAATTGTATCTATTTTTGAAAGTGTGGTTAAATTGCCAATTTGAGTTGAACCAAATTGTTCTTCAGAGCTGACGAAATTGTCGTTTATTGTGAACATAGTTGTTCTTTTGTGAAGCGATTGCTGTATTGAGATTAACGAAATTGTTCTTAAGTGTTGATGAATTTGTCAAATGTAATGTTGAGCAGTAAAATCCAATGATTTGAATGTTTTGTTATAGTCATGGAATCAGCAAATTTGCGTATTTAAGATAAGATCGTGGAATTCTTTGGATATATTTTCGATTGTTCGTTGTATGAGTTGTTGCAACTTGTAAATGGCTTTTAATTATTAGAAAGTTTCTAAAGGGGAAAGGACTGTCATATCTTAAGTGATGTTAATTATTTTACCTTTTGACTTGGTACCTTTTATCTGTTCGTACCTACGGTATTTCTGAGCTATAAGTACTGGCTACAGTTAGTGCAGAAGAGAGACTTCCCGAACTGTGGACTTATTAACATATTATTTTATTCTTTATTTACAGGATATAAAAATTGGGACAGGCCTTTAGGACCCTATTAAGGAACTCATTATATATGTATACAGATATCTGGCCTTTAAATGCTCTATCTTATAGGAAGGCTCTGGAAAACTGAATTATACTCTGAATTGAATGCACATTTAAGAAAATGCATGCTATCGAATTGAAAACTCGAAAACAATTATAATTTATTTTTCACATGAATGTCAGCGTCCGGATATCGGTGCATCACGGTATTTAGGGTAACCAATATATTTTGGACCCCTATATATTTTGGACCCCTGGGCCATTTTCCTGCGAGTTTCCCAGTTTGAATCGAAAGACCAACTCAATAGGGTCCAACAGCCGTGTCCCAATTTTAGTGCCAAACGCTTAAGTTTAGTTCAAAAACACAAATTTACTCAATTTTTTAATGTTTTTCGTTTGTTTAAGTCCAAAAAACATTTTTTTTATGTTTTCTTAGAGCATTTTTAACGGGGGCGACTATTCCGGTGAGTAAAATGATCACCCACAGAGCTGTCATTTTAGTTTAGTCACTCATTCTCACACCGGTCGCTACTTCATTTAGTACAGTCAACTTTCGTTCGTTGCACTAAACCCGTGGCCCGATTAGTGAAAGACTTTCACTAATCGGGCTAAGATTTGAGCTGTCAAAACACCGATTACAATAGAAATTCAGGGCTACCAACATTGACAAATTGCGGTTTATGTCAGAATGTGACGCTTGTCTTCGTTTTAGGTGGGCTATAGCCCACTTAACGGGAGCCCGATTAAAACGAAGTGCAATTAAACGTAGTGCAACGAACAAAATTCGACTGTAACTCATTTCCGTACCGGTCGTTGCCTTTTGGGTCAACATATTGGGTTGTGAAAATAATGGTGATCATTACAGACTGGGAATTTTTGGAACTCTACTGGAATATCTATTATATTGTGGTGCGGAATCATAATAATTCAATCGGAAATACTTGTGAATCTGACTACAATCCTAGGGATTCCGACTGGAATCCTGGGATTCCGACTGGAATCCTGGGATTCCGACTCCAGTATCCCAGGATTCCAGTCGGAATCCCTAGGATTGTAGTCAGATTCACAAGTATTTCCGATTGAATTATTATGATTCCGCACCACAATATAATAGATATTCCAGTAGAGTTCCAAAAATTCCCAGTCTGTAATGATCACCATTATTTTCACAACCCAATATGTTGACCCAAAAGGCAACGACCGGTACGGAAATGAGTTACTAAATGAAGTAGCGACCGGTGTGAGAATGAGTGACTAAACTAAAATGACAGCTCTGTGGGTGATCATTTTACTCACCGGAATAGTCGCCCCCGTTAAAAATGCTCTAAGAAAACATAAAAAAAAAAAATGTTTTTTGGACTTAAACAAACGAAAAACATTAAAAAATTGAATAAATTTGTGTTTTTGAACTAAACTTAAGCGTTTGGCACTAAAATTGGGACACGGCTGTTGGACCCTATTGAGTTGGTCTTTCGATTCAAACTGGGAAACTCGCAGGAAAATGGCCCAGGGGGTCCAAAATATATAGGGGTCCAAAATATATTGGTTACCCTAAATACCGTGATGCACCGATATCCGGACGCTGACATTCATGTGAAAAATAAATTATAATTGTTTTCGAGTTTTCAATTCGATAGCATGCATTTTCTTAAATGTACATTTAATTCAGAATATAATTCAGTTTTCCAGAGCCTTCCTATAAGATAGAGCATTTAAAGGCCAGATATCTGTATACATATATAATGAGTTCCTTAATAGGGTCCTAAAGGCCTGTCCCAATTTTAATGCCAAACGCTTAAGTTTAGGCCAAAAGCACATGGTTACTCAATTTTTTAATGTTTTTCTTTTGTTCAAGTCCAAAAAACATTTTTTTAGATTTTGTCACGCTCCTTGGCTTAAACTCAAATTTTGGGTGTATTTTGCTTTCCGTGTTCCTTCCGAAATGTCAGATAGGAACAACCCCAGTGTTAAAACTAAAAGCCCTGTGGTGTTTTTGTCGATTAAGCGAACGTCAAACATGATCAAAAGTGTCAAGGTTCATATATGGACCCAATTTTTATTTAAAGTTTAAATATGATGTAGTCGTTATTTGAGCGGGAAAATTGCTAAAATAGTTGCAGTAACATGCTCTTTCGTGTCATTAAATAAAAACAAGATTTCATCAAACATTTTAGGACTTAATTCTTCGCGAATCTGCTAATACAATCAACTAAGTCAAATCTGAAAAATTTATTACGGCAAAGTGAATCTGCCTAAACCGAAAAAAACAGAGCTGCAGAAACTAACATGTGCTCTAAATGTTTCAAAACGTTCTTGGAAAGAGGAAGAGTGCCTACATGTAATTATTCAGATAATTTATTATATTATTCATTCAGGCAAGTCAGCTCTGATAAAGCTATTTTTATTACATTTTTTAGGAATATTCCATGGAACTTCTACTCCTCTCAATGATAATGCTGTGGTAGTGGTGCGCTGAGAGGTTTCTCGGCAATTATTTTTGCCGGTAGAGGTTTTCGGATGAGCCAGAGGCAGAAAATTAATTAAAACAATCACAATTTGATTAACAACAAATAAAAACGAGTATTGACTTCACGGTGTTTTTCTTTATGTAATGACAAAACCAAAAACGGAAATGGAAACTGTCAAATGGCCAGAGTCGTACTCAGAACAGTAGGGTTGAACAAAGTGGGGGCAATTATAGTGCAGTGGTTGCCATCTTAACACCCCTGCTCAAACACAGCACGTCTCCAATCTAAACAAGGAGCGAAGGCCCTTGGAAACGACTGCCGGTAAACCCTTAGTCATAAGATCCGCTTGTTGCTCAGCTGAACGCAAAAACTTTATCTCCACCTTACCTTGTTGCACAAGCTCTCGAAGAAAATGGAACTTGGTATCCACGTGCTTCACCGTCTTAAAGTCTCGCGAATCCTCAGCTATTCTGATAGTAGACTGATTGTCCTCGTATATCGGAACAGCACCATGTAATGGTCTGTCCAGATCTTCCAGTACGCGCACCATCCACATTGTATGGCACGCAGCAGTACACAGCGCCGCCAGCTCTACTTCCGTTGACGGCAGCGACACAGTTTGTTGCTTCCTAGTCAGCCAACCGACAGTGCACCCATACAACTTCTCCACGTAGCCAGAAACCGAACGACGATCAGTCGGATCGTTCGCCCAATCCGCATCACAGAACGGTTCATTCTCCTTCAACTTATACACCAGACTCACGTCCAATGTCCCCTTGATGTAGCGGGTAATCCGTTACAGATGAATCCAGTGCTCTTCATTGGGGCACGACTGGAATTGACTGTTAAAAATCACAGCCGCAGCTACGGTCTCGTGGTAATCGACGCATATGTCAAACACCCAACCAGCTCACGATAAGGTTTGGATGTTCTTTGCTTCTCATCTCCCTTCTGCAATTTCAGTTGATTTTCTAACGGCGTCGAAATTGGCTTGCAATCCATCATTCCGAAACGTCTCAGTAGTCCATGAAAGTAGTCATGCTGGTAGTGTCAAAACACCTGCGCTCCTGTCGCGATCGATACGCATTCCGAGGAATTGTTTGATCTCGCCTTTGACGGTCATCTCGAACTCCTCAGCTAATTTCTGCTTCACCGCTTCTAACAACTGCGAGGACGAACAGGCCAGCAAAATAGCGTCAACATAGATCACCAGAATAATTTTCTCCTTTCCAGCTCCTTGCGTGTAAAGGCACATATCGTTGGCACTTCGGACGAATCCCAGCTTGCTGATGAAAAGGTGGAATCTATCATTCCACGCCTGTAACGCTTGCTTCAAGCCGTAAATTGACCGGTTCAGCTTGCAGACCAATCCATTCCCCTGCTGAATCTCCTCCGACTGGGTCATATAGATCTCCTCAGCTAATTCACCGTTCAAAATGCGGTCTTCACGTCCATGGTATGAACGAACATCTTGCTCTCGTTGGCCAACGCTAGCACCGCCCGTAGCGTATCCAGCTTCGCCACTGGAGAGTACGTATCGGTGTAATAAAAACCTTGTTTCTGGGCGAATCCTCTCGCAACATGCCGCGCCTTGAATCGATTTTCCTTCTCCGCACCCCCGCGCTTCACCTTGAAGACCCACTTACAGGTGTTTGCTTTTTGCCCAGGAGGAAGTTTAACCAGCGTCCAAGTATTATTCCGCGCCATGGAACTTATCTAATCGTTCATCGCGGTCTTCCATTTCTACCAGTCATCGCGTTTCTTCAACTCGGCAACCGAGTCCGGAATATCCTCAATAAAATTCATGGCATTGAGAGCGAAACTGGCATACTCCACATCAAAATCCTTATGCCATGCGGGTGCTGACCGTATACGCTGCGGTCTTCCATCTCCGGATTGTGTACCCGTTGGAACCTGAACATCAGTTTCTTCCTCGATGAAACTATTGAATTCGTCATCCGACACATCTTCTCCGGCAGAATCTTCCTCACAGCTTTCCTCTTCTCCCGGCTGCCTGATGCTCGATGGCACTTCCAACAACTGCTCGCTGTACTCAGGTGTGTGTTGTCCTCGCTTCTAAATCTCGATCTCCACAAAATCGACATCTCTTGCTGTAACAATCGTCCTCTTTACAGGGTCCCACACGCGATACCCATTGAGTGCGTATCCGACGGGCCCAGATAGCCGTAGCGGTAAACGCGCAGCTATTCAGCTAGACCAAGCTGAGGGTCGTGGGTTCGAATCCCACCGGTCGAGGATCTTTTCGGGTTGGAAATTTTCTCGACTTCCCAGGGCATAAAGTATCTTCGTACCTGCCATACGATATACACATGCAAAAATGGTCATTGGCATAGTAAACTCTCAGTTAATAACTGTGGAAGTGCTCATAAGAACACTACGCTGAGAAGCAGGCTTTGTCCCAGTGGGGACGTAACGCCAGGAAGAAGAAGAAGCGTATCCGACGAAGGTTCCCTTCCACGCTTTAGCGTCAAGCTTCTGTCGCAGCTCCTTCGGAACATGGACAAACACATCGCAGCCGAAAACACAAATATTCGACACATCCGGCTTTTTCGATTCCCACAGCTCGTAAGGATTTTGCTTCGTCTCGAGCGCCGCAGTTGGACTCTTATTCACCAAATAGGCCGCCGTCAGTACAGCTTATCTCCAGAATTTGCGATCAACAGCAGAATCATCAAACATCGCCCTTGCCTTTTCAACAAGCATACGGTTCATACGCTCACTCAGCCCGTTTTGCCCGTTTTGCTCTGGCGTATATGGATCCGTCCACTCAATTTGGATTCCCTTGCGTTTGCAAAACTTCTTGAAGCGCTTTCCACGATATTCACCGTCGTTATCGCACTTCTATCGATAAATCGGTCGCTCAAACTTTGCGGTAACGAACGCCTCGTACTCCTCAAAACACTCCGTTACTTCGTCTTTCGACCCCAACAGGTAAACCACGGTGAAGTGGTTCCAGTCGTCGATGAACGTCACAAAATATTTCTTTCCATCAAATCCGACTGGCGTAACCGGACCACACACATCCATGCACGCAGAAGAATTTCTGTATGTTAAGATAACAATCCGGTCAATTAGTTTTACTTACGCACAAATAGTTGTTTCGAAATAAAATTAACTTATGCCAACACTAAATTAACGTCAAATCAAATACACACACTTCTTTGATTGAGCTATCCACTTGTACTTATAACAATTATAATTTTGATAATTATCACTATTCGGAAACATTCACCTCCCTAGACTTCAAGTCATGCTCACAAATCTACTTACTACTAACTTGCAAGGAATAGTGTAGGTGCTAAGATGACCACCTCTCACGCAGGAGACCACATATCAAGTTTGTCGACTCGCCCTTTGTTTTCATTTTTGCAATGTTTTTTTAGATCGATAAAGCAGCACCGAATCTTTTCAGATATGTTGATAAAGCAGAACAAAATGCTGAGTAAACATTGCAAAATATTGTAAACTCAATAAAATTCACTTTGAGTCAACTAAAATATAGTTAAATTTTGACGTTTGACGTTTGTAAATTCAATCAAAAATATAGTTATCAACAACTATATGGTATAGTTATGCTTAACAATATACTGTCAATTCAACTATATTTTTAGTTATCTCCAAATTAACCTTAAAATATAGTTAAATTGACCGGAAAAATGATTACGAACACTATATTTTGTTCTCCGTGTGTGCACCAGTTCGAGCACCCGCGACGATCTACGGCCTTCATGGGACGGGAAAGGCTTTCGAGTTTGCTTCCCCACGACGCAAGATTCGCAAACGACGCTATCATTATCCGTACCGGTGGCGTTCAGTTTCAGTCCCGTTCCGCACTAGACACTTACTCGTTCAAATGTCCATACCGACGGTGCCAAAGTTCAAAACTATTTTCGCATTCGGCCGCACGACATCAACGAGACATTATCCGCGCTATGCCTTTCGGAATAAAAGTTCAGTCCGTACAAATTATTCTGCAACGAACCGCACGCGACGATTTCGGAACCACTATAGATGCTTACTTTACCCGCTTCAAATACAACGTGCATTCCGGCTTGCTCAACACGCAGCACCGAAAACGCAGCGGAACGTAAAGTGCACTCTTTATTGTGCAATCAGTATTCCAGAGTATTCCGCTCGTATCGTTTCCCCATTCTTGGCCACCACAATCTCGATAGGCTTCCTCAAACGACGCAACTCCAAAAACAGCTCCTTGTCGCGCACAAGAGTTCGTAGCTCCCGAGTCGATGAACCTCTGTGTGCGATTCTTCTCCGGCAGGGCTGCTCCGCTCACACTAACGAAGCAAACACTTTTCCGTTCGCCAGATTCCGCCTTTGAATTCTGCTCCTGCTTGCGTACCTGCTAGGTTTTCTTCTCCGGGCATTCCAACAGCTTGTGGCCGTCCTTTTTGCACGCTGCATCCGATTCGGAAGGGGTCGACAAGTCCATACCTTTCCTCTTGGTCTCCTCGTCAAGCAATCGACACTTGACGAATTCGACTGACAAGTTCTCCTCGGACATGGTTTTCAGTGCCTTCACCACACCGGAATACGACAATCCCAGCGTGAGTAGCAGATGGCACACAACATCCAAATCGTCTAAAGCCGCACCGGTTGCACGATACTCCCGGACCAGCTTATCGAACAGCAGAAAATGCTGCTGCAGCTTACCTCCATCAAACCGCATTGACAACATTTGTCGCTTGAGGTACATCCGGCTGGCAGTACTCCTCCGCTCAAATACTCGATGGAGAGCGTCCCAGATGTCCTTCGGCGATTCCTTATCGTGAATGTACTCCAGCTGCGTGTCGTGGATCCAGCAACGATTTGCAGCGATCCTTTTTGATTCGCTTCTCCAAGGCTTTTGCCTTTACTTGCTTCTCCTCTGGTCTGTCGTTCGGTTGCTCTTGCAGCTCCTCCAAATCCGCAACGGTCGTCCGCACACACTCCAGCAACTCATGCTCCTCTAGGAGTATCTGCATGCGGAACTTCCACGCTGAGAAGTTTGAGCCGTGGAACAGCGGCAACAACAACACCGATTTTTCCTCCTGTATAACGCCCAGCAAAACCGATTACTACTTCGGATCAAACGCGACCTGGGCCCATATCCTGAAGTTTTCGGATGAGCCAGAGGCAGAAACTAATTAAAACAATCACGATTAACAACAAACAAAAAAGTGTTTTGACTTCACGGTGTTTTTCTTCATAAATATAATGACAAAACTAAAAACGGAAATGGAAACTGTCCAACGGCCAGAGCCGTACTCAGAACAGTAGGGTTGAACAAAGTGGGGGCAATTATAGTGCAGAGGTTGCCATCTTAACACTTATGAGCACTTCCACAGTCATTAACTGAGAGCTTTCTTTGCCTAAGTTGCCATTTTCGCATTCGTATATCGTGTGGCAGGTACGATGATACTCTTATGCCCAGGGAAGTCAAGGAAATTTCCATTACGAAAAGATCCTGGACCGACAAGGAATCGAACCCAGACACCTTCAGCATGGCTTTGCTTTGTAGCCGCGGACTCTAACCACTCGGCTAAGGAAGGTCCCTATTTTGCCGGCCTCTGCGAAATAAATTAAGTTTGAAAACATACACTCAGGCAAATGGACTATCGATAAACATAGGAACCCCTTATTAAAAATTCGCCACAAGGAATCGGGTTGAAATTCATAAATTTACCTTAGGGTTCATTCAAATATTACGTAACGCAAAATTTGGCAATTTGAGACCCCCTCCCCCACGTAACAGCTTTTGCATCGAAAATTTTAATTTTTTGAATAGCGTTAGCGTTAGCGTTAGCGTTAGCGTAGTTACGGTATACTTCGTAGATTGGATACTAACAATATTCATGTTATTATTTTGATAATCTCATCCAGATTGCTTTCAGGAACAAGGCTTGGGAGTTAACCTTTATCCAATCATAAACAAGAGTACCAAAACCATGAATACTGCTATTCCCGGCCACGCCCATCTTTACCGTAACTTGGGATAGGGAAAGGAAATGTTGATGTAGCACTTACTAAACGAGAGGCCACCGACTCAGCGACGCCCTCATAAGTGCTACGGAGCTGGGGGTTGGGAGGGGTATTAGGTCATTATTCGCTTGAAAAGCTAGCGATGGACACAGAGCATTTGTTGTTTAATTGTTTTTAATTTAATCTCTTGAAACCCGGCAATCAAAAGAGAAGCAATATTTTATTTACAGTATGAAGAATGTTGTTTCGCGTGAAATAATTGAAAATAATTGATTACGGTAATAGTTTTCTGCTTGTTAACCAGTAAAAAGCAGATTCGATCCCTCCAGGGTCATCGAAATGTAAAAAAAAGGTCGAAATTAAGGTGCAAGAAAAAATGAAGCAAATGTCGAAAATGAAAAAGCAGTTTTTGTCCTTGATATCAACAAATCGGAAAAAACAAAAACACACAGCCTTTTTATTTTGCAAATAAAACAGCTGTGCGTCTTTATTTTTTTCAATTTGTCGATTTCAACGCCGAAAACTGCCTTTTCACCTTTGACATTTGCTCCATTTTCACTTGGGCCTTAAAGGAAAGTTTAGCTATGACAACCGACCGATCGAAATGTGCAAACCGAGATAAAAGCCTCAATCCGAAAAAAAAAAATATTGCGTTTACTGCTCTTGTTGGTAATTACCTACAATGTTTTTTTATATTAACCTAATCGGCGCTGATTCTACCTACGAACTCCGAAATCGTCAATATTACCGCGTACGAGCAATGCAATGCAATGAACTAATGATCCTAGACTGAACAAACTCAATTCACCAATGGACAAGTCATTTTCTAATTTATAACCACACCCGTCATAAACTGATTTACTTGCTTAAAGAATTTATTCGAGTTGAGCTTGGATTACATTCAAACGTACGAGCCCTCAGGTCCAATGCCAGATCGGCACAGCACCTATCAAAAATGAATTCCATCTATCGAATCCATTCCCATCAGACGCGACTAACGATCATGGGATTATCCATCGGTGAACCGAGTCAAATCGGTCCGATAATCCAGAATCACTAACAGGACTCGAACCCCCGGAGAGCATTCAGAAGCGTGCCCGCTCAAGCTTCAAAACTCCCGCACCGAGCGAACTCAATTCCATGGTGGATAAGTCAATACCCGTAAAACACTCATAAAACACAAAGACGCATGCTACACAAGCTATAATGCTGCACAGCTTCCAATCAAACATGCGACGCATCTCCCACACAAAGTAAAAAAAAAAAAAAATACACACTCGTGTGAGCGTCGCGTAGTGATCGAAAATTTCTGTGCTCCCCCCGCACATCCTACACTGCGTGATGAATGCAGCATTCATCGAAGCAAGCAGCACACATACCTACATATTCTTATGTGCACGCACGTATGGTAGCATCACAGCACGGAAAAAATGAGAGAATGGACCTATGCACTGGTTCAATATTTGACGTTTGAGCGGTGCCGTGTTATTTACGTGACCATGGCAACCAGTGAATTCGGCACCGCTCAAACGTCAATTTAGTGAACCCGTGCATTGATCCATTATTCTCTCGTCAGTAAGCACCATACACACTCACTCAGCCTTACTGGCGTTCATCCATTCGACACACATACACAGTGGTAAAAAGAAAAATACTTCCTTGCGATTAATCCAACGAGCGCAGCAGCCATTTTCGAAGCAGCTCAATTTCTATCACCATCTATTTCACTTATTTCACTAACCAACACTTGACGATTCACGATTTCACTTTCAAACGAAGCCTATTACTATTATTGAGCAATTGCAAGATGGCAACACATTTTAAACACGCAAATTCTGACCGAATTTTATATAAATTTGAGAGCTAGCGATTTATTGTTTACACTGGGCTAATGTTGCCGTTCAGCTCTCCCACTGCAGGTTTTCGCACCGTGTCCGAAAATTTTAATTTTTTGAATGGACCGTAACTTTATGTGATACCCCCTCCCTCCCCCTGTTGCGTTACGTAATAGTTGAACGATCCCTTATGAAACCGAAATTTGAAAACAAATATAGTTTACGCGGCAATCTGGAATCGAACCGTGGGCAACGTCGATAGACTCGTGCGTACACTCCACGCCTATCGACGCCTGGATGTGCAGTGATGCTAAAACGATACATAAAGCGTATGTGTTGTGATAATCGTTCCATCTTTCATAAGACAAAATGTATGAACTTCGATAGTCCAGTTCGCTGCGTGTAGGTAATATGTTGTTTCAACAGAAATTAAAAAAGAACAGTAAGCTGAAAATAAGAGTTTTAACAATTTTTAGAGAGCTTTGGAAATTTGAGGAAATGCTGAAGCTCTTACCCTACAAAAGGTTCCTAGAATAACTATAGAATCTCAAACAGATTTAAAATCGTTTTTATGCTGATAAGTACAATCGATTCTCAAATTTAAATATACAATAATCGTTTTAATATCCAACTGAGAAAAATGCAGTCAAATTTGCCATGATTTAACTGATCATATTTTCAAAAACTTTAGGACTATTTAAATAACATTGAAATTAAATCTCGATCATCGTAGAAGTACGGTCTACATTACATTATTTTTCAAAATCCGTTCACGGGTCGTACAAATCTCTCTCAAGGGGCGTAGTTTGGTGATCACTGGTATAATTTGTTGAAATGTGCCACCCCCGTTTCTGAGCTTTTTTTCGGACTCCCTCTGAGATTCTTCCGCAGATTCCCTGTGTAATTCTTCCGTACTCGCTCTTGAGTGCTTCTGGAGACCGGATTCCTTCTGCGATTTTTTGGACTTCTTTTGGAGTTCTCCTAAACTCCATGTGGAGTTTTTGTAGTACTCCATCTGGGATTAATTCGGATTCCATCTGAGGTTCTTTCAAACAACATTTGGGTCTTTTTTGGATTTCATGATTTCATGTGGGATTCCCAAGAAACATTAGTTGCGGAATAACAGTTCATTTCACTGAATTTAGCTTGAGAGTGATATGTTCAACTTTTATTCAGCAAAAATGTTTGTTTGATTATTATTTTCAGACTCCCTCTGGCACTGAAGAATTGAACTTTTGAAGGTTTCTTCCAAAATTTTTCCTCAATCATCATGATATTTGCAGGAACTTTTCAGATTGTTTCCTGAATTATTCCGGCAGGACCCTTGCAGAATGCTTTCAGGATGTTTGCAAAATTCTTTCAGGTTCACCACCATCAAGCAATTTGATTGATTTTCAACGCGAACTGCTGTCAGATTCTACAGTCTTGTGCACTTAAAAATTCAAAGTTTGGCTTCGTTTTATAATCTCCTTTCTACTTTTGTAAATTCTGAAACTAACGATGGTTGTACTACCCAGCTACCTTGTTCTCTAAAAGAGACGAAAAGGAGAAACAAGCGTTTAAAATTTTTGATGACATTTCAATTTAAATATTTATTAATATAAATTGCAAATAGAAAGGTATATAGACCACAAAATAGCTTTGGGACAATGATTCACTGAACAGAACGAACCGACAGCTGTGCATCGCGCCGTCGTCTCAGCAGGTCATCGTAACGACGGGATGGCAATCATTTTGCTAAGTAGTTACACTTAGGGACTTGTTATTCATTCAGGAAGTGAGTAAATATAGCAACCTATTTGCAGTGAAAGTTAATACATGCATAGTGACTATAGGGAGTAGCAATCGGAATATGAAACGAACGAACGCAAACGGGAAATATAAGCTTTGTACTTGTCACAAGAATCAGACAAATCGGATCTGCAACGGTGACATGCAGTGTTGCATTTCATTCATGAAAACACAAATCATAGGTTACGTTGACTAATGGCCATCACGGCTTAATATGTTTTGAGTCAGATTTTATTATTGATTAATAAAATTACGTCAAGCAAAACTCGGAGATTTTACTATTGTACGAAGACCTTTATATATCAATAATAAGCATTATATTTACGTAATGTATAGTACATTTTTATTCAATGATGTTACATCGTATGTTCAACAGTATTAACATTATAAGTAGCAACTACAGTCCCAAGTAACCATGAGCACTAAAAACAAGCCATAAATCAGCATCATTGATGCATACAGGCATTATAATAACATTACAAATGTTTACACGCTTAAGAACAGCACTTCCACCACATAGGAAACCAATTACCATCAGTTGTACTGCATATGCTATTTGTCTCCTTGCCATTACCGTAATCCGGGGGCAAATTGATCACTATTTCACAATTTTTTGTCATGTTATCCATCAGAATTCAAATATTGTCAAAACTATTTCGGTAAAATCAGTACTTCATTGATCTCTATCAGTTTATGTAATCGATTTTTTATGAAATTAAATTTAACATTTCATAAAATTAGTTTTAATAGCAAAAATTAAAAATGACATATTGGGGCGAAATTGATCACTATATAATAAAGAATATTTTAGAAAGTAATATTTTCCTATCTACTAAATTTGGGTCTCATGAATCTGAAAATGATGTCAAAATTCTTACAACTCATGTATATCATCATTTTAATGCAAAATTAAACTTCGTAATTATGAAGATCCTAAATGTATGCAATTTCCCTTAAAATAAGCACGTTATTCAACAATAAACGGTTTTATGAGCAAAAAAACTATTCTTGTAATGCTGTACGATTTCAAAAAAGAATTCACACTGAAGCTTACACAACATTTTTGATACTCAAAGTTTGCATGCAGGCTAAGCACCAGTGGATTGTTTAGTACCGATATTTCCAACATGATTATTAACACCTTCAAAAACTGTGAATATTTCTATGCAAAACTGACTCTTATAAAAATGAAATAGTTCAATATCATAATTGAACATCTATGAACTAGAAAACATGAAATGTCTGTGATGTCAACGAAGTATTAGGCATTAGACTGATGCAAATTTTGAAGTTTTTGCTCCCCCTATGCTTAAACGATGTCAATCATGATAAAAATCATTCTCCCAAAATTTGAAGTGATTCGGAAGAAATTTGTTTGTGCACACGCCATTTGAAGTTTATATGGAAATTACTATGGGAAAGGCGAACCTTTTGTGTTCAGTCCTCTAACTACTCGTCGTAATAATCTATGGAAAAGTAAACATACTCTTCTCATGTGAAATCTTCCCAGCTACAACTTTGCCGAAGACCACATTTTGATTGGACGTAAGGATAATTTGTCATCATTGATAACAAAGTCTAAATCATGCTGAGATGATCATTTACTTATTTTCAGAGCAACACTGCTTTTTTGCTGTAGAACATAGTAGCCTGGATTACTTTGATCTATTCTACCCGCCAGGATCACCACTGTTGCCTGTCGAGCAGTTGGTTAAGCATGCAAAATACAAACCCACTTTATGATTATGAATAGCAATTTATCCTGACATCCAATCAGAATGTGGTCTTCGGCAAAGTTGTAGCTGAAAGCATTTCACAAGAGTAGAGTTTGTTCACTTTTCCATAAAATATTATGACGACGAGATAGAAGGTTGAACACAAAAGGTTGGCGTTTGCCATATAGAGTAAGGTGGGGCAAAAGTTCGACCTTAGTGGTATTATCAAAGTTTCCAGGAAAACAATAACAGTTAAAACAAAACAAATACCATACAGTGAACCTTAAACATATTGGCTATAATTTTGCTGAACAAACTTGTGTCAAAATATTTACCCATTTTTAGTTATAACAGTTTCAAAATTGATTGTCTTATTCGAACTTTTGCCCCACCGGTGGGGCAAGAGTTCGAATCTAGGTGGGGCAAAAGTTCGCTGGCTAAAACACAAAATATCGATCCTTTTATGACAGGCATACTTTACACCAGCCGTAAACTTAAGTTTAACGCAAAATACACACTAAATTTTCATCAAAAAATTGCCCAAAACCGGGTTGATTGTAACATACTCAAAAATAGCAGTTTTTCGAAAAACTAAGTGGAAATGTAAAATTTTGGTGACAGTTTTCACACGATCAGACAAATTTAACTAAATTTGAAGATAATATGTGGATATTAGGCAATTTGCAAATTTTTACGTGATTTTTTACATGGGTCGAACTTTTGCCCCGCTGATTTGAACTTTTGCCCCACTTTGGGCCAAAAATTGTTTTCAAGCATTTATGCAAAAACTAATACACCACAAAGCATCCTTATGATAGGCCTAGAAACGCCCTTACATAAAATATTGAAAAAAATTTTGTCTTCAATTGGTTCCACGCAACGAAAGTTTGCCCAAAAATTATAATATTCACGTCGAAAAACAACAAATAGCCATAACTTTTCCAAATCTCAATCGATTTTTATGATATTTGGATTGAAAGTCTCTTACTTGAATAGCATTCGAACCACCATGACATTTATAAGATTTGTTTTGAATTGAGCTAGAAATCTTAAAAAGAAACTCTTACCCCACTCGAACTTTTGCCCCACTTTACTCTAGTAATCTCCATATAAACTTCAAATGGCGTGTGCACAGTCAAATTTCTTCCGAATCACTTCAAACTTTGGGAGGATGCTATTTACCATAAGGAAAATCGTTTAAGCATAGGGGAGCTAAAATTTCAAAATTTGCATCACTCTAATTAGGCATCTTTGAAAGAAAATGCTATATGGTATCGACCTGATCAAATTCACCCCAGTGATCAATTTGCCCCCGGATTACGGTACTATTATAAATACAATTAATTCAATTTTTCCATCTTTATCAATTGTCAGGATGATTAAAGCTGGTGTGGTTAGACATTTAACATTTATATTCTGTTAGTTAGGTATTTTGCCTACCCAGACATTCGCGTATAATGTAAGCCTGCTACCATATGGTCCAAGCTAAGATGGGGATGGAGGGATGCTGACACACTGGGACACATTATTCGCCAACCGACCGCCCATGAATTCTGTGTGTGAGCACGCGCTCAAAAGATATTAATGCTTTGTTTTGATTTCATTTGTCGTGAACTGCTGGCACTTTGTTAACCATGTGTGCCTTTTTCGCTTACTGAGTGATTACAAAAAAAAACATACACAAAGAGATATAATTTGTTAAACAAGACAGTTATCAGCTCGGTGTTGAAAATGAAGACTACCTACGCACCCAGTCGTCGATATTATACATATTCATATACACTTTTGTTGTACATAATAAGAATGATTTTTTAGTCATTTTTTTGGCCCTACTGATAATAACTACCCATAAACGCATAATTATCCCATGTGAAATAGTTTTTTAAGGAGTTTTTTTTTGTTTATTTATTAGTATTATTTTAAACATTAAAATAATTTCTTATATCTAGGTGTTCTGTGTTAGACAACACTATCATCCTAATTTGGTGAAACAAAATTAAGATTTTTTTAACATTCTGTTAACCACATATAACATTTAATTTACCGTAGCAGTTTATATTTTTTACAGGTCAGTTGATTTCACCTGTTAATCCAAATATCCAATCTGTTTTGCAATCTACTACAAAAGACATGCCCTTTGGCAGAAAGGCCTGTGTTATCTGCAAACAAGGATTTTTGGCATCCCTGAGGTAAGTCAGCTAAGTCAGATGTGAAAATATTGTGGTCCCAAAATGTTACCTTGAGGAACACTAGCACTTGCAGGAAGTCTTTCAGACTTGGAGTTCAGATAATTAACCTGATGTGTTCGATTTGACAGATAATTTTTGATTTAATTTTACAATCAAGCCTTCTTGCCATACACGTAGAATACATTTTCTATGTCTAGAAGAGCAAAATCAGTAGATTAGCCTTCAGATATGTTGGAACGAATCAATTTTTTTACACATTGATGCGTGGTCGAATATACATATTATAATCCAAACTATTCATTGGCAAAAATCGAATTTTTGTTGATGTGGACCATCATTCTGTTCAAAATGACCTTTTCAAAAAGTTTACTGATGGAGGAAAGCAAACTGATTGGACGATAGCAAGAAGCTTCTGCAGGATTTTTGTCTGGTTTTAAAATTGGTATAACCTTAGCATTTTTCCATTTGTCAGTAAAATATGCTAATTGAAAACATTTGTTGAATATATCAACTAAGAATGATAAGCTACTCTCTGGAAGTTTCTTGATGAGGATGTAGAAAATTCCATCACCACCAGGAGCTTTCATATTTTTGATTTTTTTAAAATAATAGTTCTCACTTCTTCCAAATCAGTCTCCCAGGAATTTTTGAAAACGTTCTCTTGATTGAGAATGTTATCGAAGTCCTGAGTAACTTGATTTTCTATTGGACTAGTAAGTCCTAAATTAAAATTGAGCGCGCTTTCAAACTGCATAGCAAGTTATTGAGCTATTTTGCAATTAGTTCGTAATGGTTTGTTTTCCCCTTTCAATGCCGGAATTGGCTTCTGAGGTTTTTTAAAAATTTTAGATAATTTCCAAAACGGCTTAGAGTCTGGGTCCCATTGAGAAATTTTATATTCAAAATTTTTGTTTCTTAATTGAAAAAATTGTATTTTAATTTCTTTCTGCAGATCCTGCAATAAAATTTTCATAGCGGGATAGCAAGTGCATTGAAATGGCCTTCTCATCCCGTTTTTAAGACGGATCAAGATTTTAAGATCATCATCTATAATCACGGATTCAAATATTACTCAACGTTTTGGTATAAGCCTCTGTACGTGCCATAAATTATTTTGTTCTTATGACTTTTACTGTGCGCCGTGTGTTGGTGCTGTCTCGCTCTCTCTTACTGGCAACTTGAAAACAGGGCGCACAGTAAAAGTCAAACGTTTTATAGCAGGGCTGCCTATTTTGTGCGGCCCGCGAAGTGTTCGAAGATTCTTCTCATATTTTGCCCGTTGAATATTCTACCAACCCGAATCTAGAACCTACTAACCCAATTCAATTTAGTTTAAACCTAATATTCTAGCTTAGTAAATCTTTGAATTGTTTTGTTTTAACCCTCTTAGATATTTTATTTTATGAATGGTTAAAATTCTAAATCTCTGGGTGTTTCAACAATGTTTCTACCATGACTTCCTCCGACATTCATCCTTGACAGGATTATAAGAAAGGCAGGCTTTTTACAAAATCTTGAACAGGCTTTTTAAAAAATTCTGGACACGACTTTCAGAACAGAATTCTGGACACTAAATACCTTGACTGAATGGGACAGACCCTATTTGAAATGGCATTTCTTCTCAACTGCGTATTGCTATCAAAGAAATGTGATTTTATTGACCATTTCATGCAAGTAATTTCCCACGTATTTTGATTGGCGATTAGTTTTCTTGTCAGCAGCAAATAAGCAGCAGCCTTAAGGTGAAACAGTTTGGAATCAACTTCTAATATTGCACTAAAACTTCAAAGGCACAAATCTAGCGAAAAAAGCATCTAACAACCATATTTTGACTTTGTGCACTAACAGAAAGCTTAAAATAAGAAGATCAGAAACGTTTTCCAACTATTTCCCCAGTTTAGTGCCTTTGAAAACTTGAGTAGGGGCACAAGTCAGCCATTGTGCCGGCCATCTTTGGATTCCGAGATGTTTCTCCTTAACATTCGCAAGATTCTCTCTGACTTATTACCAGGATTCCATAGCCAGGATTATCAACGAGTTCAATTCATATTTTTTAGAATACTGGGCAACATTACAACATAACGCTATGTAACATTTTGCCAGAACACTAAACGAATTCATGATAAAATTATGAGCAGGTTTCTTTTTTTTGGTGGCTTTTGGGATCGGCCAGTTTATAATCTTTTCAATTTTATCTTGGTTAGGTCTTATGCCTTTCTGGGTGACAATAAGACCTAGAAACTCGCACTCTTTACGTAGGAACTCACATTTATCAAGCTGAATCTTAAGATTAGCTTGTGAGAGTCTTTCAAGGACTTTATTCAAATTATCGAGATGCTGTTTGAGGGATTTACCGAAGATGATGATGTCATCTAGGTACACTAGACAACATTTTCCAATTAAGTCGCCGAGAATATGATTCATTACGCGCTGGAAAGTGGCTGGTGCGTTCTTCAGCCCAAAAGGCATGCGAATAAATTCGAAATGCCCTTTGTCCGTGCTAAAGGCGGTTTTCGGTCGGTATTTGGGATAAACTTCAATCTGGTGAAATCCAGATTTCAGATCTAGTGTAGTGATATACATACTACGTCCAAGACGATCTAAAATTTCCTCAATTCTAGGGATAAGAAATTTGTCATTTTTGAAATTTTTCATTCAGTTTGCGATAGTCAATGACGACTTGCCATTTCTGCTTACCGCTAGCATCCAATTTCTTTGGAACAATCCAAATAGGGGATGTCCAAGGAGAAATGGAATTTTGAATGATGCCGTTTTGCAACATTTCGTCAATTTGTTTTGCAACTTCTGCTTTATGAATATGTATCTGTATCTTTTTTGTGTGGACTGGAATGTCGTCCACAGTTTTAATTCGATGTTGTATTGCAGAGGTGCAGGACAACTTCTCTGATTCATGGTGGAAAATTTTAGAATTTCTGGAAAGGGTTTTAAGTAATGCAGATTTTTCTTCAGAGTTGAGGTGGTCAATTCTAATCATATTTTCTAATTCAGAAGTGGTTATGTGAGACGCTTGAAAGGTTTGGTAGGAATTTATAATGTTGACTTCTGTTACTTCGATAGTTTTAGCCGGTTTCGTCCAGCGGAAAGCTACAGGTTTTCCGAAATTTCTTATTGGAGCGTTCACAAAACTTTTCGTTGCTTGGTATAATCCAGAAGGGATTACAGCATTGCTAATTTTAATATCGTTAGGGAGATAGACGTTGCCACTACTCTGAGAAACGGGGAGTTTGATAATTCTTGTTGAATTTTCGGTTAGTGTTATCATTGATGGCCCTAATTTTCTTATTTTCATCGGGACTGTCTTATGCGGACAGATTAGTTTATGATTGTTTACATCGATCAATGCCTCCAAATCAGAGTTTCGTATCCAAGTATTCCGTCAAAAAAATTATGAAAATTTAAAAGATAGAAGGTTACTTTTTGACTTAGGCCAAAAATGGTGATTATATACTTTTTATCAGCAGAGTGATGCCCTGAACTGTTTGTGATTTTAATGGTTTTGCAGTTAAATTGTTAAGATTTTGGGATGAGATTGCGCGAAATGAAATTTTTGCCATAAATGTTTAAAATGACATAAGGAAGTCCGTTTATTGCATTCACGTCAATCCGTTCTGAGCGCGAATCAGCTAAAACTTTACACCTGTTTCACATCGTTTTCGCTATCAGTGTCATGGTCCTCACTTTCGTCTAACTTGTCTTGTTCTTGTTCTGCGTCATGGTGGTACACGCTAACTTTAAAGTATCTAATACTTATTTTTATTGTTAGTACTGAGTTGTCAGAAAAAGGGTATTATTTTTTGACATTAAGAAGGGTACATTTTACGCTTCTTGATGAATGTGTCCCTTCAAAAATAATGGGTAAAAAAGGCCACTTGTCGTTACTTGGAGCAAAATATTGAAACTTTTTGCAGTTAATTTTATTTCCTTAATTTATTGGAAAACAATCATGGTAAGTAGCTATTTTTTGCACAAATCGTGTATATCTTAGACTAACTTAACGTTCTTTTAAAGCAGAACCCTCCGGAGGTGGAGCAGGAAGATACGGAATAAGTTACGGATACGGAAGGACTGAAGAGAAAGTCTACGTTTCAATTACCACTTTATGTATATAAGTATGATTCAATAAAATGATTTTTTATTAGATTGTATGTGTTGTGTCACCTGAATTACGTTAAATCTTAATTTGAAACCGTTTCACGTAGGTGCCGGCAATAGGGGGGTATTTTTTACCCATTTTTGTGAAATCCATGAGGAGTAAATTTTACCCATTTCCTGAAGTTTGTGGCAAATACTCTTTAATGAGTAAACGGCCAATACACTGTAAGATGAAAGTACCCTTTAAAGGGTAAAAAAGTACCCTCTTTGAGATAAACTAGTTTAACTCATTAAAAGAGTAAACGGCCTGTACTCATTAAAGAGTAAAGGGCTTGTACGTCAAATCAACGAGTAAATTTTACCCATTATTCAATATAAATTGTTTAGCAAAGTGGGTAAAATTCACTCTGTTTTATTTGCTCATAATTTCGTCTTTTTAAAACAATTTCAATCAAAAACTAACACAACAAACGCTATACGTTAGGCTACGTTATATGTATTTATTAAAAGCCATTTGAAAAATTATAAAAATAATTGATTGGGATCCTCTTCTTTCATTATAATCACCGAAGGAAAAAAAATGGCTGGATAATGGTAACTTTCGTTGTCTGGAAGAAAAGCCGGAAATAACGCTCTTCGGATTATGTGTCCTGCATCACTTGATAACTTAGTGACTGGTCCAAGTAGTCCCATTGCAGGCATTACCGTAAAAAAATAGTAGATCTTTGATAGCGGAAGATTTGTTGCCTCCTAACTTCGTCTTCGATTCCATAATTTCCATTCTAAAAACAATCATTTTATCGATTAGGATTTGGTGATAAAGTTAATTAATTGTACTTACATTTGAAGTATTTTTGATGCTCTTTCCATTACTTTCTCGCTTCAAGACCATGAATGATTAATCTGTATCACTTCCCCAAACTTCAAGAAATTTTTCACCCTTTAATGGGTAAATGCTTTGAACTTTTAAATGGGAGAAAAATACCCTTTATTCAAAATTTGAAAGTACTCTTTATTTTGACATTTCCATATAAAAAGAAAAAATGGGTATTTTTTCCACATTAAAGGGTAATGTCGAGTTTACAGTGTACCCATCAAATGAGTTGAACCACTTTACTTTGAAATGGGTACGAAAGTACTCATTAATGGGTATTTCGAAGTTAGCGTGTATATTCTATTTGAGCGTAGCGATGGGTCAACTTCCATCGGTGTCGTTTTATTTCTATCAGATGCTGCCTTGTATCGCATTGTAGGTTGAGTGTCTGATTGTTTATTAAATGGTTTGTTATGGTTTAACATATTTACTGGTATGTGGTTGTTGATCGTATAGTGGTTATCACGCCCAATGGTATGGGTGCCCAAGTGTAGAAGTAGTTGTGAACCTTAAAGGAAAACAATATGCACTCTGTCTCGAAAAACACCCAGAATCCGGGTGTAAATTTTTCAAATTGGGTAATATTTCCATATGCATTTTAATGAGTCTGGAAAGGGTGTGCAAGTTTTTTTTGAGGAAAACAAAAACAAACTGTGTATGACGAGTGTATGCTAGTCTACGTGTGTTCAAATGTCACTAAGCTCTATGCAGCTTGCGTTTGTGATTTTGTTTTCTCCGCGTTTTGGAATCTACATAGAAAAGCGTATGCATCCTCCAAATCAGCGGGTTGCGCTGTTTGAGCATAGCCAAAGTAAGGTTTACTCAGGCCATTTATAAATGCCGCCAAGCATTCTTGTTCCAAAAATTGATTTATTGCTTCCCAATGGGTCGCGTAAGTATGGTTTTGTCTAGCTAAAGATTTCATGTTTACCATGATTTCTTTAGTGCGTTTGTAATATAAATGTAATGATTCGGTCATTTTTAATGACCATAATTGTGTTTGGTAAGTTGCAATTGTATTGCGATCACTATGAACATTGTGTAGAATATCCGCTACTTCGTCGAAAGTAGTCGGGTTTCCATTCACACATATCATATCGCGGGCTTTACCCTCGATTTTGTTGATCACCGCCTGCTCGTACATGGCATATAGGTCAGGTGCAACGTGTGGTTGGCATAAATTTAAAGCACGTCGTGCTGTTTCCAGCCAGTGACTAAGCTGTCTTTTGTTCCCTTCAAATGATGGTATCATTCTGATGGGGTCCGGAATGGATCATTAAAATAGCCAAAACGGCCGCTATGAAAAGCATAGATAGCGCCGTCGTAGCCTTGTGTGTTTGACAGAACAACAATGCTGTCACAATGTTAAATCCCATATACAGTGGTGCCTTTGTTTTGATGCGGTGAGTACTTGCAAAAACTACCTTCAATGATCCATTCTAAAGAAATCCGTTCGACGGCTTTCCGCTACGGGAGCCTGTCGCTGTAATTGTTGCAACTGTTGTTGTTGCTGGAGTAGATTACACCCGATTCTGTTTTTGCACGGATTTTTTTTACACGGCCGTGCAAAAAAAGTTTCCATACATTTTTTTCCGCCAAAACCTTATTTTTGCATGAAACGTCGAGAAATGGTGTTACTTTTTTTGCACGGTTTTTGAAATTTTGAACTGAAAACTTTTTTTGCACGGTACGCATCCCCCGTGCAAAAACAGAATCTGGTGTACTGAGCTTCTGCTCCATGTTTTGGATTTGGTCGAGTCGCCTACGTGTCGAGGGATGGTTGGTAAGCTGCGTCCTGCTTCACGAGATCGCGAACAGAATCAAGGCCCAAACGCAATGATAGCGGAACGGCAACGGAATGTGGAACCGGTTCGCCAGCAAGAATCCCACCATCTCGACTGAGCTGTCAGCGAACCAACGCTGAATCGACAAGCATGTCATAATTCATGCTGGCGAACCGGTTCCGCTTTCCGTTGCCGTTCCGCTTTTATTGCGTTTGGGCCTTCACTTTTGCACTCACTTACTTTCCGGCACGTTTGGTGTCACGGATTGGACACTAATTTGAGAATGTCACTAAATGTATGTAAAACGCCACGGATTGGGCTTTCACACTGCACTTGGTTCTTAAATAGTCAGGTTTCTTCAGCACCGTAGAGTGCTCCGGACGACTGCGCCACTCATGTCTTGATCATCATTGAAGATTTTTAAAAAACACTACACTGCGACTTGTCGCTCCTAACTCACAATCTTAACTGACTTTCCTGTCTGAATTTACCTATCTCTAAACCTGTCACCTGGACTAGTAACTGCTGGCTCAGCGGGATCGATTAAGTGGCGTCGACTGGCCTTTGTTCCTTGGCAGGCGACGAACTGCTGACTCCTCGGATTCCTCCTGGCTGATGCAATAGCGGTGGCCGGATGTGGGTTGCAACATCAGCGTACCTGTGGCTGACCGTTGGCTGGTAAGTGGATCGCTGATGTCTCCACGTGTTTGGTACTAACGATGGGTTTCGGCTAGCGCGTACTTTGCTGACGTCTGCGTGTACTGGGGCTCAAGTTATCGAGAGGTTGCAGGATGCGTACATAACTGTAGATATGTAAAACGGTACTTAATAAGCCGAAAAACATGTTATTATTGAATATTTTGAGAAAAAATCACTTTGGGGGGCTAAAATGTCAGTTATTCCCCTACTATACTTCAGAAACTACTAATGGTGCCTCATTTTAGTTTATTATTATGATTTTGTTGATGATGTTTACATTTTTATTAATTTTACTCCAACAATTTTTGTTTATATGTGCTAATAGTGTCGCCAAAGCCAAGCGTGAGCTACGGCTTTCTCGCCCTAAAAATAGAAACCGCACGTACATCGCACAAAAAGGAGACCGAGAAGCTTGCTCCGCACCACCTTGCGTCACGCATCCATCTGCGTTCTGGCGCCAAAGTTCGCCCGGTGGCTCGAAGCCGGAAGGGAGTAGCGACCGTCACCAACGCACTCCAAGCCCATTTCCATCCATCAAGCTTCGGAAGTTGGATCACTAGCCCGAGAAGTGCCTGTGAACCTCGTGAGCAACCGTGAAAGTCGTCGAAGCGTCAGCATCCCTCGAGCGACCATCGGCATCCAGTCGACTTCATCGTCGACGTACATAGTAAGCTACAAACCGTGAGTACGTTCCACGAAACCTTGCATGCAAGCGTGTTAGCACGGACACAGAGAAGTTAGTGTTTGGAGGGGATTTTAACCTCCAAATTGCCAAATCATCACCTCCAAGTTAGTTCTAATAACCTCCGTTATATGAAATATGGTGGCGCGTCGATCGTCGCAAGTTTATCGTTAAACAGTCAATAGTTCAAACATTTCTGAACAAATAAAAGCTTTTGGCATGTCCAACGACTGTATTATTTATTAGGTAAAGAATGCATATCAATGAAAAAATGCAGTTTGCACATATTGGGCTTACGTCGATTATGCGAACATGGGTATTAACTATTTTGCTGAAAGTATGTTTATTTTATGAGAAGATAACTACATATTGATAACAATTCGGGAACTAGGTACACTAGGTACAGGTGGGAAAACCTTAGACCGTGCGTCAATGGTTCAAGGGCTTCTATCTCCAAAAAGCCCTATATGAACAATCTATTGATAGAAGATCAGCATAGGCCCTCAAATAACTGATTTTTTATTGGAGATCAAGGAAAAATCTAATGAATGTTCAGAACAACATCTGAAAACAAAAATGCCACAGAAGAATAGGAAGATTTTCCAATCAAAAGTCTTTAACAACTTTAAACCTGTCAGCAAGTTCTGCTTTAATGCGTTTGTGTGCTCCATTAATGGCGTTCTGCTTCATCTTTGGAGAAGAACGACTGCCATTTGATATCACTTTACACCAGTGTTGATTACTAATCGATCCTAAATGGGTCCACTACATTACCGATTTGGGTGTGTTTATTTTGTTTGGCAGTCCCTATAAGCATGGTTAATGGAAGGCCCTACATCGCGAAGCGCCAGGCCACGTTTCGATCCATAGGATAGGGCAAAGAAAACACTCCATCTTCGAAGCTTTATTTTCGCTGGATCGCAAAGCGATGGTTCATGGGATTGTGTTTGTTCACTTGTGCAACTGCCAGCATACTTACCTTTGTAAGCTAGACTGTATCGAAAAGTAATTATCAATATTTTTGACTGTCCCAGAAATGTTGGGTCGATCTTCAAACTTATTACACTATTTTGGTGGCAGATTTTCTTTCACTTACAGGTTTACTATCATATGGCGAAATTATTTTAATGAAAAAAACATTAATCATCAATGTTCAAATAATACAATTTTTGGTAGCTTCCGATGAGAATGTTTAAATCTGTTTTTAGTGGTTTATAATAGATATAATTGATATTATTCTTATTTTTAGTGCAATTTTTTTTTAAATGGAGAGGGTGGACGAATCTTAATCTTTTTGAGAATCCTACTTCCTTATCTTAAGGGGGCAGGATCCGTCATTGATTTCGGAATTTTTCAAAACAGTTTTTTCTTTCAAAATCACGAAAATTTGCAGGGAAATTTTTTCTCTGTATTCTATTCTCCAACCGAAACACAGTGACCACATTTTCATCAAACAACTTTCAGTTTTTAACAGAAAAACTGCTTTTGAAGTTTTGATGAGGACGATGATTATGATGACGGAGCGTTTAACTGTAAAACAAGCATCTTGGATGTTGCTGATTTTTTTCGATACTGTCTTTATGAACAGGCCATCCCGGAGGAAAGCGGCCGGCCGGCCACGAAGTGTGGAATTCTTTCTCTTGCACTGCTTGATTTGTTTGCTTATTTACGAAATCTGGTTGCAATCGGCTCCGGGCGTTGCATTTTCCAATATAACCGATAGTCTATCCTCTCTATCGGAATGGGTTGGACTTTGTGTGGCAAAGAGACGACGAAGTGGTTCGTTCGTAAAACTACTCCTGGCACGCGTGAACGCACGTATCTATTCTCCGTTGAAGAGGAACTTTGCAGCTTGCCCTAAGCTGACTACTGTAGTTTGGTGGGAATTTGAATATTTCACCTTAATGCCCAGAACATTGGGCACTATACTATATTTTCTGCACTATCTCCAGCAATCATGAATCAGGTTTAATCACATAAAGAATAATGCAGTGGAGGATTGAATTTGTACAGTTCGTTTAATAATGCAACACCCATGGAACCGTACAAAGCTATGAAGGTTGCAATTACCGACCACTTTTGTTAAGTATCGCATTTACGGTTCTGCAGTAGTCAGTATATGTAGTACCGGTAAAATAGTAGTAATGATAGATTTTTCACTAAATCAGTATGAGGGCTAGAGCGATTGAGAGTCTGAAAATTGCATGTCGGAAAAAATACCAAGTAGAAGAATAAAAAAAAGGCCAATTAAAAGCAAAAAAGACCAATCAGGAGCCTTGAAGCTTCCTTCCTGGTATAGTATCAATGAGTTACATAGAATATCCAATGTTGAAACATTGAAACAAATGTCAAATAAAATAATTAATAATTTCAGGCAAAAATCGTTACAACCTTCTATTGCCACAATTAATGCGTTATATATTTAGATTAAGTTAGGTTAAGTAAATTAAAAACGTGTTTTTTTCTCTTATAAGCAGGTGAAATCACCTCACCTGTAAAAATGCTGAAATGCTACGGCAAATGAAATGTAATATGTTGTTAACAAAATGTTAATAAAATCTTAAATTTGTTTTACCAAATTAGAATGATAGTGTTGTCTAATAACACAAAACACCTAGATATAAAAAATGAATGTAATGTTTGGAATGATACTAATAAAGAAATAATAATAAAAAAACAATGAGGCACTTAACCCCTCTACCGGCAGCTTCATTTTTTACCGCAAAATAAATATTCAAATCGTTATAACTTTTTTGTTTTTCAATATTTTTGCACCATTTTTTCACAAATTCTCAAAAAACTCTTCTAGTTTAGAAATCCATGTCGATGTCAATTATTGGTCATCTGGTTTGAAAGATATTCCGATGTTCCTTGGGGGACCGACATTTTCCATATAAAATGTCTTTGGCGGCCATTTTGTTTTTGATCAATTTATCAAAAAAATAAAATGTTGGCTATATAATGCCAGATAATAAGGAGCTTCTCTGAAAAAATCATACAAATCGGTTCAGTATTCTTGGAGATATCTGAAAATTACGATATGATGTTTTTTGAAGTTTTTAAGATCTCTATTTGGCCAGCGTGGTTCCAGAAACCTAAATGGCCATTACTTAAAGACGGCTGCACCAAATTGTTTCATTTTTTCACAACATACTCTCATTAATGTATTGTTCCGAAGAGTGAATATCCGAATACGATTAAAATTCTGTAGCCTGAGAAATTAACGGGGGGTTCTAGTTACGGGTCGGTCCCCCAAGGAATTTTGGAATATCTTCAAAACAAGATGACCAATGATCAATATCGACACAGATCCTAAAACTAGAAGAGATTTTTGAAAGCTTGTGAAAAAATGGTGCAAAAATATTGAAAAACAAAAAAGTTATAACGATTTGAATTTTAATTTTGCGGTAAAAAATGAAGCTGCCGGTAGAGGGGTTAATAACGTTGTAAGAGTAAATTCATCAGGATTCTATAGAGATTCCCTTATCAGAAAGCATTTTTAAGAGATACCAGCATACGCTTGCTCTTCATAAAGTGGTATAAGAGACAAAATACCGAAAATAATGACCAAATATTTATATAAACAACACCTGCACAATAACAAACTGAAGTACCGTCGATGGGGGTGACAATGGGTCTGGGGGCTGAGATTGGGTCAAAACGGAAAAATATGATTTATGAAATATTTCAGCTAATAATGCTGATATTACTAAAATTAATAATTCATATGTTAGGGAACATATTATTACTCGTAATTCATCACAATATACATTTTTAGAAATAGTAGCCTTTGTTTACTATATCAATAAACTTGTATGTTGAAACTAGATAAAATTTACAACATTAAATTTCCCCTGTGCAAAGTATCACGCATGTACTTTAACCTCTGTCGTTATATTAGTAGGAGGTTGAAAGTCTTTTCATTACACTTCACACGCATTTTTCGGAATGTATTTGATTTTTCCACAAAAATTTCATTTTTTTCGGTACGGTGTCTAAAACATTAAAAATGGGGGTGAGATTGGGTCAAGCAAGAACGATAGTAAATGAAATTGCAAGTCCACTTTTTTGATATTTTACGGTGCCGGATGCTTTTTTTCATTCATATGTGTTGATTATTTCTAAATACAGCATCTGTGAAACATCAAACAAGTCTACTTGAGTATTCCATGCATTGAATAACAATACAACGCATTTTGACAACTTCTCAAGCCAGAAACTGTGTTTCGTGCGCAGCAACATCGTAAAATTTTATCAATTGTTTTTTTTTTTTTTAATTTAATTATTTATCAGTGTTTTCATATTATAGAAACATCTCACGGAAGTACAAATGAGTAGGATCGCTGAAATACTGGGATTATGACGTCAACATCTGTCTGAAATGTATTGATCGTGGAATGTCGCATCGAAATTTAACTATTTGCGATGGTTTAAAATAATCACTGTTTCAGTGCACCTTTAGGGAAACTTAATAGACTTTATGGCAATGGGGATGAGACTTTGAAGACAATTTGAGGAAAAAAAAACAAGAAAATTTATGTAAACTTAATGACAAATGTTGGGTTTACATATTTTTTCTCAAAGCTCTTCAATTTTTCGGTATATTCGTTTTCTTAAGTTGGTTTATGATACTTGTGAAACTTCTTTGATGTTTTTTTAGTCTTGTTTGCATCATATTTCATCAATATTTTTTAGCTATGAATGGCTTTGTAATCATATTCTCAAAAACAAGTTATTTCAATTATAGTGACCCAATGTCACCCCCTCTATGGGGTGAGATTGGGCCATTTTTCATTCACTTATAGTACCGCAGTGAATAAATATTTTTCTAAATTTTTTTGGACAGTTGTTAAAGTACCATCAAAGTACATATACACCAAATTTGAAGTTTATTGGAGTTAAATTGCGAAAGTTATTCAATAAATAAATCGTACATATCCTTTTTTGACCCATTGTCAACCCCAACGACGGTATATTAATACTATATGCATAACAAAACGTTGTTAAGTGTTCTCAAAAGTTCAATAAGTTATTGAGTAGGTATTGAATAATAAATTCATAGCAAAATTGTTATTGTGATAAGCGAAGTATGCATTTAAACAGAAAAGTAATCGCAGATCTCGATGCGTGGTTAAATTCTTGCAAGAAATGCTCAAGAAACGCATTTTTCTTTGATCGCAGTACGCAGTTGAAAAGAAATGTCAATTCAAATGGAGCTCACTGTAAGAAATTTCTTGACCATTTCTTGGGCAGAAATTTTTACTTTTCTTGAGCGGAACAGCATACCTAGCTTTAGTATTTAATACCAAATTATGCTGGCAAAAGCAGCACATCTTTTTCTAGATGTAATAAATGACATTTTAAAGCAACTAATTCATTTCAAGATCTTGGTTGTACGATTTATGAGGTTCATGACACATAGTGTCAATGATTCCCACTTCAGCCTTTGAAACTATTCGTGAGAAATGTTTCTCGACTGTGCCATAAGAGCATGCTTGGGTATTATCAAATATTGAGTTACATTTTGTGCAACTGAATTGCTGAAGAACATGTACTATTTCAAGGTCAAAATGTGAAAATTAGGCATCTATTTAGTTAACATCTAAACAGATAACACTAAATCAACATTTTCATGCTACAATACTCGGTCCGTGGCTGCATCTCTCCATCCTCGGTTCTATCCCACGCACGCCAAATCAATACGGCCACCTAGCTCGCTGCGCTCAACGCCTTCTTGTACCAACCGGATTTGATGCGAACAGCATCTTTGCAGGGTTGCTGTCCGGCATTCTTGTAACATGCCATGCCTATCGCTTTCCAACCTTGGCCACCTTTTGGATACCGGGATCGCCGTAGAGTTGATCGAGCTCGTGGTTCGTCCTTCACTGCCACACAACGTTTTCTGCACACCGCCAAAGATCGTCTTAAGCACCCGGCGTTCGAAGGCTTCAAGTACTAGCAAGTCCTCCTCGAGCATCGTCCACGTTTCATGCCCGTCGAGGACTATTGTCCTTATGAGCGTTTTGTACATGGCACATTTGGTGCGGGTTGGAATCGTTTTGACCGCAGCTTCTTGTGGAGGCCATAGTAGGGCGGTCTTCAACTGATGATGCGCCTCATTATTTTACGGCTCACGTTATTGTCAGCCGTCAGCAAGGTAGACGAACTCGTCGACCAACTCGAACATATCCCCGTCTATCGTAACACTGCTACCTAGGTGAGCCCTCTCGCGCTCGAACCCACCTACTAGCATGTACTTTATCTTGGTCGCATTCATCACCAGTCCAACTTTTGCTGCCTCGCGTTTCAGGCCTTTGCACAGGTTTGCCACCTTTTTAAATGTTCGGCAAACAATGTCCATCTCATCCGCGAAGCAAACAAGTTGACTGCATCTCGTAAAAATCGTACCCCGGCTGATGAGTCCGGAGAATCGGGCATAACACCTTCTAGCGCTATATTGAACAACAGGCATGAAAGTCCATCACCTTATGGTAGTCCCCTGCGGGATCCAAACGAACTGGAATGTTCGCCTGAAACCTTCACACAATTTTGCACATCTTCCATCGTTGCTCTTATCAGTCTTGTGAGCTTCGCGGGAAAGCTGTTCTCGTTCATGATTTTCCATAACTCTCTCCCTGCACATCTCGGCTCGAGGCACGAAGCCGTTGCGGGATGCGTTGGTTACGTGTTTCTTGAGTCCGGCACAGCTGTTCCATCTCTACGCACTCCGTCTCCTACAGGCGGCGTTTTCTCTGCCAAAAAACGGGTTTGCTGTTGTCGTTTCTGTCTATAACGTTCCACGTTTTGCGAGGTCTTGATGCAGCATGACCGCCCGCGCTGCATTCTTCTTTTCCAGAATCTGTCTACGTCTCCTCACTGTTGTCCTGCAGTCCTCAAGAGGGGCTTCTCTAGCTCACCCTTTTCCGGTAATGCAGTGTCGAGGTGCTGCACGTACAAAGTTACGACATCCGGTTACTGAAGCCGCTCTAGGTCATACCGGGGTGGCCGTCGGTACCATACGTTGTTAACAACGGAGGGTTTTGGGTGCAGTTTAACCACAGAGAAACAGACGTCACACTTAGAACAAATCTCGATCAAAATCATAATCGCGAAATCATGTACGCCCAATGCTAAAAACACTGTAGTTGGCCGATGGACCAACAGGTCGCGGGAGTGTGAAAACTTCAAACACGAACAAAAACGACGCGAGCGCTGCGGGTGGTCGATTGGTCACCTACCCAAAATTTGAATCAATCGTTAAAAAGTTGGTCGATGGACAGCGATGAGAGTGTGACGTCTGTTTGTCTGTGGTTTAAGCATCACCCAATAGTGGTCAGAGTTGATGTTAGCGTTTTGGGTGCAGTTTAACCATCACCAGATAGTGGTCAGAGTCGATGTTAGCGCCAGGTCCTGAAGTCAATAATATCGGAGAAGAGCCATCAATCAATCAGAACGTGGTCGATTTGTTTGTCGGTCTGGAAGGCTGTCGTACTCGCGTTCGAGCTGCGCCTAAAAAGCGTCTTTATCATCATCAGTGCTTCCGGAGTGAGGGCTGTGCACGTTTATTATGCTGAAGTTGAAGAACCGGCCTTTGAGCCTCAACTTGCACATTCTCTCATTGATCAGCCACCACCCGATTACGCGCCTCTGCAAATCATCCATCACTATAAAAGCTGTTCCCAGCACGTGTGTGTTGCCGTAGCTCTGGTAGATGGTATGGTTACCCTAAACGTTCGCACCATTGATTCCTTTCAAAACACTTCATGCAACGCTACGATGCCGAATCCGCGGTTCTTCAGCACGTCGGCAAGTAGGCGAGTATGCGTGTGCTCCCGATAAAATTGAGAGATTTACAGTTCCACGTACCGAGCTTCCAATCGCTAGACGTCGCTGTGGTCTTCGCCGATTGTCCTGGTTCGTATTCGCTCGTGGATTATTCGTTACTTGATCTTTTTTACGGCTGGTTTGCAGGGCCTGAAACCAGCCCCCTAGATTTCCGGAGGAACATTCCCCCTAAATATTCGGAGGACCATAGTACGCAGTTTAGCTCAGAGTTCTTCTCTGACACTCGGACGATGATCAGCCGCCCTGCCATGGGGAACAGGCGCTGTTGTAAGCCACTTCAAACATGGAGTACAGACGCTCCTTGTCAGCATACGACCAAAGTTCCCGCCGGGGTTGGTTACCCGATCTTTCTCAAGGTAGCTCGTACCCCGGCTAGTACCGTGAGGAGATAGGGATAGGAGTTGCTGGGCAAGAGGCTAAGAGATCTGTTTTATTCTTTCAGGTACGCGAGGTACCAATGGTACGCCATGCCCAGCCATTTACCAACCGTTGCAAGTTACTCATTTTAGTTAGAAAAAAAATCGGGTAAAAATTTGACGTCCGTAAGTTGACGCTAAGTGGTCCCCCAGAGGCCCTGTAATAGAACGTGGAGGTTATGCACTTGCGACTTTGGGATGGAACTGGATGGTCATCGAACTAAGAGACGACGCGACTCCTTTGGGGTTCTAATTAGGAATCATTTTATAGATTCTTATTCAGACCTACATGCTATCGCGCGGTGGTGCATACGTGACCTTTTTCGCTACATCAGCATAAATGCGTTCATCGCCCGGGTGGCGTGATCGCCTTTATGCTGATGTATTGTTTACTTTAATTTGCGCTTATGGATAAGTCCAACGCGTATACAGGGCCGCATCCACCACAGCCCTGAAGGCATCAGATGTAGGTGACCTCTGTGCGCAATACCGAACACGCTGCTCTAGTGTACGCAATATACGTACGTTGCCATATGGTTGAGTTGCACCTTACCTATCATCTAACAACGAAAACATAGTCTGGCAACAGTTTGTTTGTTTAACAGGTGTTTCTCATGTGTTGCACGGAAGTTTTTGCGAAAAGTTTATATTATTTCAGGCGTGGCCTAATTTTGCCAGTAATGAACTTGTATTCCGAAGGGTGCAATAAAGCTGTAAGCAACAAGCTTAGATTAATGAGCCCTGTGGTCGCTTTTATAACGCATTGGCGAAGCAATAGGGTCCTAAAGCCGTGTCCCAATTTTAGTGCCAAACGCTTAAGTTTAGGTCAAAAACACATGTTTACTCAATTTTTTAATGTTTTGCGTTTGTTTAAGTCCAAAAAACATTTTTTTATGTTTTCTTAAGATTTTGTCACACCCCTTGGCTTAAACTCAAATATTGAGTGTATTTTGTTTTCCGTGTCCCTTCCGAAATGTCAGATAAGAACAAACCCAGTGTTAAAACTAAAACCCCTGTTGTGTTTTTGTCGACTAAGCAAACGTCAAACATGATCAAAAGTGTCAAGGTTCATTTATAAACCCAACTTTTAAATTTAAGTTCAAATATGATGTAGCCGTTATTTGAGCGGGAAAAATTGCTAAAGTAGTTACAATAACATGCTCTTTTGTGTTATTAAATAAAAACAAGATTTCATTAAACATTTTAGGTCCCTATTGTTCGAAGAGCTGGAGGAGTAGTGAGTAGAGGAGAAGATTGGTGATTTTGAGGTCGGAATTTCGATTCTCGTTCATATTTTTGTTTTCATTTTTTTCTTTTAAGTATTTTGCAACAAATAAGAAATTTCAATATAACTTCAACATGTTGCAAACAGACTCCGCCTCTTGCAATTTTTGCGTTGCTATTCAGTGCAATTGAAAGTCATTTTTTCAGCAATTGACAACTCTGATTAGTTTCAAGAGATAATTTTATTCTTGAGTTGAAACAAACTGTGCTGCTTGGGAACGTGCACTCTCCAACGGTGAATTTATAACATTTCGCATTTTCGAAAAAAAAAGGACGGCCTAATAGCCACTCATATTATTTCAGTGGCCTAAGCAAAACGAATCGCCAAAACCCAACAGCTGAGAATTTGGTAATTTTAAGTTTTTGAGCAACATTTTTCCTGGACCGACCGAGAATCGAACCCAGACACCTTCAGCATGGCTTTGCTATGTTGTTAAGTCGTATGAACTTAAACACACTGAGGGCCTCAAATGTAGACATACACTTGGGGCCTTCCTTGGCCGAGTGGTTAGAGTCCGCGGATACAAAGCAAAGCCATGCTGAAGGTGTCTGGGTTCGATTCTCGGTCGGTCCAGGAAAAATGCTGCTCAAAAACTTAAAATTACCAAATTCTCAGCTGTTGGGTTTTGGCGATGTCGCACATGCGAATTTTCACTAGTTGCAAAACAACTCAATCGATGAAGTAAAACCAGCCGCATTCAACAATTCGATTTCATATGTGAAACACAAACTAATTTTACAAGTTAATTTACAAATTGTCGAAGTCCTTGCTGGTCAATTTTATTAGCAACTTCTTCTATTTATGACACCAATATTCCATTTTGGGCGCAGGTTTCCCAAAAAGAACATGTTAATAAACACGTCACGCATTGAATTGAAAAGATAATCTTTATGATGATATGCAAACTAGTTCTACTAGTGATGGACTTTATAATTGTGTTGAACGTTGAAATCATGTGTAAAAGACTTTGGTATCGAACCAGAGTCAATCTCTAACAATATTACAAATTTAATACCTTGTCAATCGACACAACAGATTCACGTTGATAAGAATTTGAACTAAACGTGTGGATTATTTTCAGTGTAACGTATTCGGATATTGATATACAATGATAAATTTTCAAATTGATTTGTGAACTTGAACTTGAGATCTGCTTCTTCAAATGTGCAGGGTAATGGTTGCAGATTACAATGTTTTCCTGTGCGCCATTAAGGTTCCTAAAATTTCCGTTCGATATTGTATCTAGCCTAGAGTTCTGCATACACTGATTTAGTGACAAGTATATGTTCCGCAAGTATATATGCGCAATGTTACTCTATCTCACGGTATCTGCATGGACATAGTGCAACGACTTTTGGAATCGATGCTAAAAATAGTGCGCGACACGTTGCGTAGAGTTGGAGTAGTTCTAGTGGCGGAGGGAACACCGTTCAGGAATCACGGTGAACTGAATAGTGGTGCCGATGAACCGTGATGGTGGCAAATGCTGTTGAACCCATCGCCAGATGATGATTGGCCATATCCGAGGGCTGGTATGCAATGGCAAGCTTAGGAGGAGGCACCCGTAGCCTAAGGTGAACGAACTCGATTAGGTACTGGTTCAGTGGCGGTTGGGAAATGGTTTTCCACAAGTGGAGGACTCTATTAGTTGGAAATAGACACAAATTATGCTAGGCAGTGGTATGAATCATCGGCCATCATCGCTGGTCGTGATGTCGAACCATATTCGCTATTCAGAGAAGAGGCATAAAGTCTTTGTGCGAAAACTTACGGCACCTGTCTGGCGTAGAATACGCATCATAAAGGGTACGCGCAAATTGTAAACTAAAATTGTTTACTCTCAGAACCGGAAAATTAACACATTATTACCACGCAGCTTGGAACCTCAAGATAGTAATTGCCCCTGGGTGGAATTGCAGCTGCCTTCGAGTCAGCTGTGGCAGTTTTATTATTCGAATACAAGTTTCTCATAAGGAATTTATGGTTTGGCTTCACACAACGCCGACTAACTATTTGAAGATTTAAATTTGTGCTATTGATTTTCTGCTATCACATGCTTTGAATGTGATTTGGTTTGATCACCACTACGACCAGAGAATCATTTTTATAACGTTACATACCAAACTTGAAAATGGTGCTCCTTGGCATGTGGAAATTAAGATGTACTACTTTTTTTCCGAATGTTGTTTCCCGAACGCCAGTTCTCTGAATACTCCATTTCCTAAAATAACTTATTTCCCCGATAAGTTTTTGGCATCCATAATTGTCATAACTTTGGTGCTGCTTCATAATAGCCCAGTACTTCTCGATGGGGCGGAGCTCCGGAGTGTTGGGAGGGTTGAACATTTTCGGCACGAAATTGATATTATTGTCCGCATACCACTTCAGCACGTCCTTGGAGTAGTAGCATGAAGCCAAATTCGGCCAGAAGATTGTTGGGACGTTGTGGGCCTTCAGGAGAGGAAGCAACTCCTTCTGGAGGCACTCTTTCATGTACACCTGTCCGTCTATCGTGTTCTGGGTCACGAAAGGTGCACTCCGCTTCCCGCACGTGCAGATGGCTTGCCAAACCAGGAATTTCTTCGCAAATTTAGACATCTTCTGAGTGCGGACATGCTCCGGAACGCTGAACTTATTCTTGGCCGTAAAAAACAGATTGCCGGGGATCTGTTTGAAGTCGGCCTTCACATATGTTTCGTCGTCCGTGATGCAGCATTCAACTTTCGTCAGCATGTTGAGGTACAACTTCCTGGCACGGGTTTTGGCGGACTTGTTCTGCTTCTCGTCGCGATTAGGGGCCTTTTGTACCTTGAACGTTCGAAACTCAGCCTTAGTTTTGGCCTCTTGGACAAAACTTCGGCTTAGGTGCAGGTTCTTAGCAACATCCCGAACGGAGGCGTTCGGGTTTCGGTTGAAGGCCACAACTACGCGGTTGTGATTCTGGGCTTCCGATCGGTGGTCAATCGTTCCTCGAACCGCTTAATCACTCGCGACACCGTGGAATTCGCGATTCCCAACGTTCTAGCGATGGAACGATGCGAGAGATCCTTGTTCTCGTGATGAATGCGCAAGATTTTACCACGCACGAGCTGTTCTTTCGACTCCATTTCCGCGAGTTTTGATCATAGGACTTTAAAATAATGCACTATGAACTAAATTCACCCAAATTTTCATTAAATTCTACCCAACGGTTAAAAAGTTAGAGCAATTTCATAGTGTGGCAATTTCATCGTGGATACCCTTTAAAGGGTCAATCTCTGAATTCACAACTTCCTCCCAAGAAACTGATGCTCAAACATAGCAAACATGAAAGGAAGTGCGTTTCTTCGGAATGCGCGCTTCCTGTTAAGAGTTAAATTGATAAGGTTAAAAACTATACCTAGATGAGCAATCAATTGAATCAAATTTTCCGATCAACTACCAAAGCAGCCTGTTGCCCAGGCTTTTCGATTTTCTAAGTGAGGTAGCAAATGATATCGTCAACCTTAGTCAGTATTTCCGGATTGGTTGAATTGGGATTCATTGCTACTACGCATTGTTCAAATTTAAATAGCTTAAGTAGTGTAAATTTGAAAAAAGGAGAAAATACACAACATAACCATTGATATCTATTTAATTTTAAATAAATTGTACATAAATCGAAATCACAGCCTGCTTTTAGAAGAAGGGAGTGTTTCTAGTTAATGAAAATTAATGACAACATCATCCTGGAAAATTTTGCATTTTTTTTTTCTTTCATGACAAGAGTATATTTTGGATAACTTATTTCAGAAACACCAATCGCCTAGCTCAGTTTTAAATAGCTTTTGACTGAGCTTAGTATAATAATATATGATACGTCGCTATGGTTAAAATATGTATACAAAACAATTTATGTAAAACTAATCCTAAAAAAATAATTGTATTTGTAGAGCAAGTGGCACGAAAACATTTGGCTTTCCACTAGCCGTCAAGATTTGTGATTTGCCAAAATTTACCATATACCTACCCAATATATAATACCATTTGATATTTTCAATCGAATTAATCACTATTATTTTTTTTTCCAAATTGTAGGGTACCTTATTTCTAATTATTTTCATGCTTTTACTGTAGTAAATTATTGAATGAACAAAAAAAAAACGCGATATTGGTTAACCTCCCTCAAAATGGGGGCTGGTTGGTTTCCATCATCCGCAGCAGGCTTTGGAAAATTTAACGATCATTGACACACGAGCCATAATTTTATCCCATTTATCCGCCTGCAGTCATACGACACGCATGACATTTATCGTTTGTTGAAGATAACGAGCCATGAACGAAAACAAGACAGACACACAACCACCCACTTTTTGGCGCCGTACACTGTGTGTCAACACTTGTAACATTCACTGACCCACTCCCATTCTGATCAAGAAACAGAGGCGAATATTTTCAAACTTCTGTGCTATGTTTGCAACCAAAGGGATGTTTAATCCAATAGATTATATTTAGGTTGTCAAAGGCTGCATAACCAGAAAATATGAAAGTTATTACCAATTTTAAGCAAAACATAAATCACCCGAATGGCTCGATACTGTTGCAGTCTGTGAGAGTTGCTGCTCTTGAACGCTCTCGTGCCACGTACCAAATAAGATAGTGAATGTTTACATTCATATGGCTCTCTGATTGCGATGTGCCACGAACTGTTATGGTTCGCGAACTTTTACACTCTCCGAATTTGGTTCGATCGGCTATTTTGATCCAAATCCAAACACTGATCCAAAGTTTTTTTTTTTTTTTTTTTTAATTTCTTTATTAGTATCATTTCAAACATTACATTCATATCTTATATCTAGGTGTTCTGTGTTATTTGACAACACTATCATCCTAATTTGGTAAAACAAATTTAAGATTTAATTAACATTTTGTTAACAACATATTACATTTCATTTGCCGTAGCAGTTCAGTTTTTTTTACAGGTGAGTTGATTTCACCTGCTTATAAGAGAATTTCTGATCCGAAGTACTGACGAAGACATTTCCTCCGTTGTCTCGACCTTCATTGCCTGTGCTCTCAGCGCATTAGTTTAGGGTGATAGTTTAGGGCGCAATTCAACCATCACCAGATAGTGGTCAGAGTCGATGTGAGCGCCACGATAGGACCTGACGTCGATAATGTCGGAGAAGTGCCGTCCATAAATCAGAACGTGGTCGATTTGTGATTCTGCCTGCTGTGTTGATCTCCAGGTGTATCGGTATGAAAGGCTAGGTAGGTGCTAATAGCACATTGGCGAGTATGAATGTGCTGTTGATTATTCGTTGCTTATCTTTTTAACGGTTGGCTGACACTGTTGTGAGCCGCTGCTAACATGGAGTACAGACACAGCAGAAAATTATCTTGATAAATCATCCATTTTATTTTTATTTTTTGTTTTATTCAACAGACTATCTTAGTTTCAATGGCTGCCACAATACCGTTTTGTCTCAAACTCTGAACAGTCTCATACCCAGACAACCAGAATGCACGTATAATGAAATCACCTTTTGCGTTATAAGATGTCGTGAAAAGGCTCTATACGTACAAAAGTGGAGGCGATATATGTGCATATTTTCTACGATGAAACATAACATTCAATGCGAGTGTGTAGATTTTATTGCGAACTAATCTATACTTTTATGCGACTTAATTTATGATAACAAAATTTATTTGACAGCTGCTACGGATTGATCCGAATTACTTTGTACGAGTATACGGAAAGAAACTAAATGTACATATGAACTCGTAAAATAGCGTTTTATGCGAGGAAACTCATCGATGAAACGATTTTAACCACCATTTAGTGCGGATGTGACGCAATTTGTATGAGTAAACGACTTTGTTCGTAAACTGTTATGCGACTTCCTGTTGTCTGGGTATTCCTAACACTCGGTTTTTGTATGGCGATTTGGTTGAAATGTTTCGCTGAAATATGGCACCAAATCATCAGGTAATGGCAGTCAATTGAAATTGAATTTTAACGTCTTCACATCTATTTTACACCCCAGAAAAATTTTCATTCTCTAGTTTGAGGTCAGTAAAATAAGCTCAGATAAATTTATTTGCGAATTTAATCATTTGAATACGATTTATTCGTGCTGTTCGGAATTTGAATCAAGGTGTTTGGAATATGAGACAGAATGAACATAATGTTCGGAATTTGAATTAAAATGTAGTTCCATACTTTTACGTAAAAGCAATACTAAACAAGGTTGAATAAATATTTTTATCAGCACACCCTAAAGCTCAAAGTAAGACCTTGCGATGAAATTAAAATTCTTACAAATATCAGCTAATTTATGCCTATCAGATCAATTTGAAGTCACTATTGGCCTTCAGTGTTCGGAATATGAGTCAAAACGGTACTAAGTGAGCAACAAATCTTAGCTTACAATAAATTAGAAGAATTAAAAGAATTTCTACGAATTTATGGGAAACATGCTAGAGAAATATTTATACAGTCAATTCTTCCAGTAGAAGCATTAGCCTTAGAGTGCTAATGTCGCGACTATTCATGTGACCAACATATAGTTTGCCACGCTCTGACAGTTTGAGTGCCGGGTGTATATGCGTCAAATTATTTTTTTAGCCAAAATAAAACAATCTCTATAACAAGGCACTAAACAAACCATCAAAACCTTGAATTGAAAGTACTAATAAAACTTTTGCGGCAATAGCGCCACTAGCGTTCTACAGTCGCCTCTCCACATTTCGATATCGAAGGGAAGGGACCATCGTGATAAGGATAGATCGAGACAAAGAACCAATTTTTATTGAATACTAGATTGAAAAGCACTCCCCAAGTAACCACAAGCATTACAACATTGCACGTATTCTACTGCATATCAACAACATTGATGCAACATTGCTTTTATTCAACAAATCGCAAGAGCTGTCAATCAATAAAGCATTAACCCTACATTACAAATGCACTAACATCACTTTATAAATTGTACTGGTGCATTAAAATTACTTTATAAGTTGCTTCATTGCTTCATCGTCCTTCTTGCACTAATTTAACTGTAAAAGTGCCCTTTTCCACTTTTAAACTACTTTAATGGTAGGCTTACGGCAATGCAGCTGCATTATATATGCAATGATATAATGCTCCATGGTTACTTGCGTCCGTTGCCAAGAAAATATTTAATAAACAATTAGACGTCATTGCGCATTCCTAATTTGTTTTGAACCCCAAAAATTTGGTCTAGTAACCTTTGGTATTGGTCATATCGACATACAGAGAGAAAATTGGGAATGCAAATCAACAGGCACACATCGAGATATAGAGATATCGAGATAAGGAGGATATCGAGATGTGGAGAGAGAAAATGTATGCAGAATGAAGGGACCTAAAAAATCATCGACATAGGGAGAGATATCGAGATATAGAACATCGAGATGTGGAGAGTCGACTGTATTACTTAGGGGCTGTCCATTGATTACAAAATTCATAACCCCTATAGGGGGAGGGGTGTTTGAGATTTCCTACGCGTTATTCAAATTATTTTTAATTTTCATACAAAAAACCTTACCATGGGGGAAGGGGGTGTTGAAAAATCATCAAAATTGAGTGATTCCAAGCAACAGCACCAAAATTTGGTAAATTTTTTAATTCATTTTTTTCTATTGAGCTGAAACTTTGCACAGTTTTCCAGTTCCATCTAAATCGTCATTTTCCGATATCAAATCTTCAAGTTGAGTCACGACTAACTTTTCAAAAGGGTGTATGTGAAAATGGTTCAAAAATATTCAAAAAGCTGCACAGCAAAAACGGTTCGTTCGATTGGTAGACAACTAAAGAAACAAAGTTAGACAACTAAATAAAGATTCCAAAAAAATACACACAGTAAAAAAAATTTTTTTTGCATTAAAAACATAATTTTTGACACAAAAACTCAAATATCTCAAAACCCTATCGGAATACCAACGTAATTTTTTGAGGGAAAACGGTCCATTATATTAGCTATCTAAATTTGGTGATGGTAAACCAATAAACAAAAAAGTTATGACATTTAAAACATGTCACAATTTTCACATTTAGTAGAAAAAAAAAATTTTTTTTCGGTGTAAATTATTACGGGAACCGTAGTTTGTTGCTGATTTTATTGTTAAGGGCCTTGCGTGAATTAAACAAGTCGTTTTCATGTATTCATTAGTATTACGTATATTATATGTATAAATATTATGTATATGTATAAATATTATATGTATATGTATATATGTATAAATTAAAATGAATTAACAGATTACACGAAAATATTTTTTTTTTACCAGGATATTTTTTTTTAGAGTATGATCGATGAGTTTCTAAATGTTATATATAAACTTTAAAAGTTTTGGATTTGGGTATGCGTTATGAGATCATGAAAACATTTTATTAATACTTATTTATTTATTTATTTATTGTTATTCAATTTTTTTACAATATCGAACACTTTTGCATCATTATCAGTACAGTTCGAGTATAGTTTTGCTTTAATTTTATTTTCTGACAATGGAATGAAACAGTGAAATTTTTGGGTTCCTTGGATCGTTTTCGCGTTATTATATTGCTCGCTGAGCTCTGATGCCGTTAATTCGTACTCTTCAGTAGTAGTAAAACAAAATGATAATTTTGTTAAATCTTCTTCTTTTCTGCGATTCGCCCAATCAAATAGTTCTTTTGCAGTTTTAATTGGATGCTCACGTTCTTTGGCTAAATTTGCTCTTGTGGCCATGCGCTTTATGGTTCCTCCAATAGCATCACAAGGACCTTTGCCATGTGACGTAGCAAAGAAATGCCATTCTGCATCAATTCCGTACTTTGATTTAAATTGACATAGGCTCGAAAAATTCTTACGGTTTTTGTACTGCGATGCTGCTCCATCAGACATGAAATATGTCTTTCTGATTTCTTTATCCTTATCAACGCGTAAAAAGTTAATCATTTTGGCAATGAACAAATTTACAGATACTGAGTCGTGTCTTAAATCTTCGGAAATTACAATAAAACTAAAATGTTCAATTTGCGTACTTCCATTGAAATTAATAACGAATGGATGAATTGTAGCTTGTTGTATGTTCCAGTGATGGGACTGCACTTCATCTTGCAATACAAAGCTATAGTTTTCAGAAAAATCACAAATGAATAAAATTTCACCATCTTGTAATGTATTTTTCGTATTTTTTAAAAAGCGGGATTGCTCTGTTTTAATAAAGTCGTGAGGAATTAAACTTTCTAATTTCAAGCAAAAAAATGATACAAACTCATCTACAGGTTTTACAATAGTTTCTAGGTCACACCTATCCGTGGTCACCCATTGCTTAAATGATAACTGATCAATATAATTTTCTTCAAACTCAGCGAATAAAGTATTTTCCAATGATGAAGAATCTGGACAATCCGAACAAGATCGTAGTTTGATGTTGTATTTTCACACAAAAGACTACCAGTTAACATTTTAATATCCTTTGATGAATTGATTCTTTTCAAACTATGTAAGATTAGGTTAATCTTTTCGTGTGTTGTGCACACACAAACATTATGTGTTCCTGAATTGGATAGAAGCTTGCATTGCCTTGGACGAAGGCTTGCAAATGAGGAAAAACCTACCTTAATATTTTCGTTAATTTCCTTGAAGCGTGTATACGCTTCTTTCAAAGTAGTCATCATTAATCGTTTTTGGATTGCTTGACGCTTTCCATCTTTTTTACAGATACATAATCTTTTTGGCCAGGCATAGCTCTACTTACTTCATCGTCTTCAAAATATTGAATTATTTTTTCTTTTGTCTCATCTGTTAATGAAGTACTCGACCTAGCATTTTTGGTTGCAAGACAGTTATTTTTGAATTGTTTTGCCTCTTTTGCTGTATTTCTATTGGTTTTGAACTCATCAATGGCGTCTTGAATAGACCACGAGCTTGGCAGCATCGACAAAATCAATAATTTTTCTTTCCTTGTCGTGGCTAGATTCGAGAACCTTTCCTTCATATTCATAATTACCTCATCGTAGTCTGTATTTTCCACATCCTCAGGTCCTAATTTGAAGAGGTTTCTTCGTACAGCTTCGTTGATTTCACGGTATTTTTTCTCGGGATAATTGACGTAACCCATCTTCGTCCATTTAATCGGAGTCACTTTTATTCCAGCTATCCCTTCGTTGAAGCGTTCGATGTTGACCTTCTGGATGCACTCATCTTCTGATTGATTTGTTGAAACAGATGTCGCTGATGGTACCGTGGCAAGACTATCTGCACTTGGTACTTCTGGTAACTCCTCAGTTGTTGTCGGTGCATCTAGTAATTCCTCAGTTGTTGTTGTTTTCGAACTTCCTGCAACCTGATCCACCGATGATGTACAGATTGCCCGTTTGTCAACGTTTAAACGGCAGGACGTACAAATGCGTAAATTTGTATTCAATGTAGACATTGGAGCATAACCAGCCGCTTTCAGTTTATCTATGGTGCTTTCGGTGAGATTTCGTAGCTCTTTCGAACACTTTTTTCTGCAAACGGCCTGCAACAGTTGAGAAAGCGACTACTCATGTTGCTCGTTAGATTTTAATAAACAAAATCACTTTTAAGTTTTTACTGACTAGTTTGGTGTCGTTTGCTTGACTGAAGAAAAATTTTACAATTAAATCTTTTATAACCATAGTGGTAGCTACACTTTTTTATATTAAACTTTGGGAGGGATTATTAGAGTATGTTTAAAACTACAAATGAACTTTAACACTTCACTTTTGCTCACCTTAGTGATTTTAGTATTTTTTTTTTGCAAAAAGTGAAGTGTTAAAGTTCATTCATAGTGGTAGTATATTTTTAGCTTTTTCGTGAGTATGTTCATGGTATGTACCTATCATGTTTTTGATGTTGTTGAAGTTACTCGCTTTCTCCCAAATATGATTAACAAAGTCTATTCTCTACCAAGGCGGGTCTATACCCAGATGTAATCAGATTTTAACTTTGTGGAGAAAACCAGCGCCGAGAAAACCGACCTGCTTTACGTATACTAGATCACCTGGGTATAGACCCGCCTTGTTCTCTACGAGGTAAACTTTTTGCACGTAAACTAGTCGTATACCTGTATAGAAAACTTTTTTTGTAGCTTTTGTCTTCAATATTAGATTTCTTATAGGTTTCTTTTATCAAAAGGTTTTAACACTATTGAGAGAATTTTTCTTCAGTTACGTACAATAAAAAATATGACACTATCAAGATTTTAGATCACAACACTGGATCGCGTCTAACTTTCTAATAGATGCTATAATAGTTATGAATAATTAAATAAAATATCATGAAAACAACTTGTTAACCTCATGTGGTACCCTTAACAAAAAATTCAGCAACAAGCTGCGGTCCTAAAAAATATTAACAATGAAAAAAAAAAATTCATTAAGTGTCAAATTTGTGAAATATTTGAAATGTCATAACTTTTTTGTTTATTGGGTTACCATCACCAAATTTTTATGGTAGATAGCTAATATAATGGACCGTTTTTACGTTGGTATTCCGATAGGGTTTTGAGATATTTGAGTTTTTGTGACAAAAATTATGTTTTTTAATGCAAAAAAAAAATTTTTTACTGTGTGTATTTTTTTTGGAATCTTTATTTAGTTGTCTAACTTTGTTTCTTTAGTTGTCTAACAATCGAACGAACCGTTTTTGCTGTGCAGCTTTTTGAATATTTTTGAACCATTTTCACATACACCCTTTTGAAAAGTTAGTCGTGACTCAACTTGAAGATTTGATATCGGAAAATGACGATTTAGATGAAACTGAAAAACTGTGCAAAGTTTCAGATATTTTTGAAATGGTCGATCAGAATCGACTTGCATGCCTCCGTGGAATCCCTCAATTGTCTTACGTATTTGAGGCCCGTATTTATGTAGCCCATGTTGATTTTGCATCGCGCAATATCAAAGCGATTAAACTCAGTCAACATAAGTAACATTGATTCAGAAAAGTATCACTACTTGCTCTTACATGCAGAAAGTATGCTGATACTTTTTCAGCTATGTCAGTGCAAAATCCAGTGATTTTCTTTAACTCGTAATCATGAGGCGAATCAGTCATAATCATCGATGCCCAGTAAAAATTTCAATAAAGGCCTACTGCGCCCTAATGGATCGCCCCTTAGGAATTCATATTACTCTTCCTTACTTATTTTGTGACTCTTTATCGAGTTTTATGGCTACCTCGATGATCCATAGGTCCGCAGTTGCACTGGTTTTGTGTTCTGTAACTCGATACGTCCCTAAATCGATGATCCCTTCCTGGGAGGCAGAAATGGATACGAAATTTATGTACGTCAAAGTGAGCCGAGATTCTGCTGTCACGGACTGTCACTGTGAGCCCGGATCTTAAACAATGGATAAGCATGATAAAAGCGCTTAATGAATCAAAAAAAAAAAAAAAATTGCATTTCATCTTATTTGACAAAACATTGATAAAGAAATTATTCATGTTTATTCAAAAGTAATGTGACGATTGAACCTTTTATTCTGTTTGAATATAAAGTATTCAAATACGCATCATTTCACTTTTTCCAATAAAAGCAAAAATGAAATGTATAAAAATTTTTGGCCTTAAATAATTAATTTTAATAATACTACAGCTTTCTTTCCAAACCAACACCTTGACTGTGCTAAGGAGCGGTTCATAAAATGCGTGTCCATTTTGAGTGAAGCGGTCTGGCCAAAGGTTATGGTTCATACACATAGAAAATGTGGAGAATTGTACTGATTAGATCACTAACAATCAACTCGGGCCACCCTATTTTCATTACCCGTTGGAAAATGTCCATCAAAGGACTACAATGTAGATTACTTTCCATGATTGACATGAAAACCAATTACTTTTCAATCGATTCCCTCTGTACCATAAGTACGGTTTGACGAAAGAGGCGCTCAATTTCATCATCTCACAGGAAGATGAGAAGTAATTTGTCAGCAGCCGCGTCATAACGCTAAGAGAAGCCAGTTGTCATCAATCATAATCACTGGATGGTTGCATTTTCCTTGCACTCTTTCCCTACCAAGTTGCTGTTGTCAATCGTGGCTTGTCGTTCTTCATGATCAAACCCAACCACACGTTGTAACTCTTTCTCCTTGGTTGGGATCATTCACTTTCCATCGTGTCACGAAAGTGCCGCCGTGATCTAACTAAGCATTACAAAGAAGGACCTCGCACGCTTCCTAAATCTGGATTTCTGGAACCGTTCTCTGAATCATGCTCGGTAAGCGGCAATTAAAGCGTTATTTATGGGTTCCTTTGGGTTTCAGCTCATCCACAGAGTGTCACCCGACTAAAATTAGACACTTTGTTCGTTGACTTTGACTAGATAGAACGTGCCAGATTAAATCCCAAGATTCCCCGAAATTTCAAGTTCCCCTTCAGGAGAAAAACGACGACGCAAGTGATTTGGACCTACAATAATAGATCACCTTGAACGTTGCGTTCCCTCGCATTTGGAGGTGGAATGCACACATCACACATGCCACCCCAGTGACTTCTGAATGATAAAACAAGCCAGAAAAACGATGCATTTTTCCGTCTGTGAAGGCCAACTTGGAGATAAATCCATGCGTCGAAGCATTTCCAGCAGAGCAGTGGTGGTTGTCCAAAAAAAAAATCGTTTCCATTCTGTTTCTATTCCAAGAGATGTCGAAAAAAAAACCTAATTTTCTATCTTTGAAAAAGAAGACAAGGTAACAAGGAAGATTTGGAATACTATACTAAATAGCATAATTATAGACGAAGCCAGGTTTTCTATCAGCGATCTTAAATGTTCATTTACGAACTTCACGCAAAACGATTATTATCCATAAACAGTATTAGTAGTAGATTTGGAGCAAAATTTCTGTTATTCGGTGTTCTCTAATTAATTTTAGTATAATCTATTTGGAATTACAGGTATGTTCCGTTTTTATCACGTTCCGATTTTGTCACGCTCCGATTTTGTCAGGTTCGATTTCGTCAACAAATTATTCCGTTTTTATCAACACACAAAAATTGTTTTTTTTTTTTTTTTATTTTTAAAATCTTTAGAGTATAAACTAAATACTTATCTTTAAGCAATTTAAATGCTTTTCAATAGCCTCAGAGATGATTTTTTGACATTATGTTAATGTTGAGCACCTACGATACATGATAGGTGTCAAGTTATATACGATTCAATAAGGTTTGACTCCTTCTTATGCACTAATCTATTGGAGTTTTCAAACTTAGCATGGTCTGTTGGACAAGATTAACCCAACAACAATCGGGCTTGGCTTCAACAATCGAGAGTTGCTCTGGCCACGTCCAATTGTGGAATTTGTGATTAGTTGAAAACGTACCTAAGAGAGTTGCAGAGACCTCTCCTTTCTCTAATTTTTCTTTTCTATGAAAATTTGATAGACCCTATATTCTTTAATTACGTAAGACAATTTTGGCGGTTTTTCGACCCCTTCTCCTATGGTATGATTTTTTGTATGAAAATTAAACAAAAATTGTATGGCACGTAAGATATATCAAACTCTCTCCTCCCCTTAATCCTTATGTTCAGTTCTTTTTTTATAAGGGATGCACTTGAGAATGAACTCAAGAATGTTTGAGCAATGACAAGAGACATGATCGAACTTATTTTATTTTTGATAAGACTGTCGACCCCGTCATATCTTGAACATTCTCTTCTATTTCTTGAAATCGATAGCATTGATCAGATCGATTGATTAGATCCTGTTTAAGGGGTACAGGAACGGGCCCAGCAAAACTTAGCAATCTATAGAACATTTTGAAGTCTCCATATACTTGATAAGTTTGCATCGAGGAAGAGGATGAAGGGCTGAAATAGCTGAAATTTGAGAAACTGTTGATACTGGACGTTCCCACATTACGCACGTTACCATCCCAATAGGGTCCTAAAATGTTTAATGAAATCTTGTTTTTATTCCAGGCTATCGACATGATGGAGACACCATCTTCTATGGTGACAGAGGGCTCGATTGGTTTGTCAGATAGATCGGGCCCGGGACATCCTGTCTACTGCAAATCGCTGCAGTTGATATAGGGCATGTCCATTGCCTGTTTTATTCAATACATGAATACATGAATACATGAAAGAGCATGTTACTGCAACTACTTTAGCAATTTTTCCCGCTCAAATAACGGTTATATCATGTTTAAACTTTAATTTAAAAATTGGATCCATTAAATGAACGTTGACACTTTTGATCATGTTTGACGTTCGCTTAGTCGACAAAAACACCACAGGGGTTTTAGTTTTAACACTGAGGTTGTTCCTATCTGACATTTCCGAAGAGACACGGAAAACATACAAAATACATCCAAAAATTGAGTTTAAGCCAAGGGGTGTGACAAAATCTAAAAGAACATAAAAATATGTTTTTTTCGTCTTAAACAAACGAAAAACATAAAAAAAATGAGTAAACATGTGTTTTTGGCCTTAACTTAAGCGGTTGGCAGTAAAATTTGGACAAGGCTTTAGGACCCTATTTTACTGGGATCTTGATCTTTGAGCAGACATGAACCCCTTCCCCAGATGGAGACTAAAATGTTAATTAGGAGTCTCATACCAACAGCCATACGCTTATTCATAAAACTTTACAAAAGGGTTTTTTACCAAAAAGTTCTAATTTGTTGATGCTTGTTCTAGAGTTTATACACTTTTGTGTTTTTTATGATCTTCTATATAAATAAGAAATGGAATGGTGTTTGTATGTCACGAAATATCTGAAGAAAGGGCTAATAGTCTTACATGATTATTTCACTGTTGCATTGGTCAAGAATTCTGACGTGTTTGAGTGAAGAAAACAATTTGGAATGTTCTCTGGAATAACTGGAAAAAACAACTGAAAGCTAATCTCTCGTGTTGTATGGGAGATTGCATGCCATTTTTCAACCTACTTGATGACAAAATGAAGTTTGCCGGTTTGACGGGCCACTAGTATTTAATATTATTTTTACTTAACAAAAAACTAGAACTTTAGGTTTATTCATTGCCAGTCTCCTCGTGTTCTAACGTAAAACTAAAAGGCGTAACTAACGTAAAGCTAAAAAGATGACGCTGTTCCAAATTGGCAACTAGTGCATCCCTGTCGAAGTTGGTAGTATGTAATAAAAAAATAAATAAAATCAATAAAATAAACATCCCCACAATCATTTTACTGATAACATTTTGGCAATTCAAAGCACATTAAACCGTAAATATTCATTTCAGTTTGCAAAACTTTCGTAACATAACTCCACATTGAATCACCAATCGGGTGTGGCCAAGAATGCAAAAAAGTACCTTGGCAGATCTCAGTTGATAACTGCGGAAGTGTTTATAAGAACACAAAAAGAAAAAGCAGAAGGATGAGGATGAACAGTGGAAAGAGAAGTTGTTTCTTGTATATATATGTTTGTGTAAAACTAAAACTATTAATTACTAGTGGTCCCGGCAAACTTCGTCTTGCCATCAAGTAGGCTGTTGAAAAACGCTTTTGATCGTCCCATATAAAATGACAGTTTCGTTCGCGCTTGTTTTTCAACTTTCCCGGTGAATATCCTGGGATTTTTATACACACAAACACGTCGGAACCCTTGACGAACGAAACTGAGTAAGAATCATTCAGATCCGTTGACCCGTTCGAAAGCCATTTCGTGACATACAAACACCATTCCATTTTTATTTATATAGATTTATTACATTATATTGATTGATAGGAGTCTGCAATCAACTTTCATTACCAACCTAAAGGAATAAACAATCTAAATGCTCTTCACAGCTCCTAAACATCAATACTGTGCATTTATATGATGCAAATGTGTATTATCCTGACAAAGTGCAATTTTATTTTCAAATTTGTAAAATATTTTGCCTAAGAAAATTATTCCGTTTTTGTCACGGTTCCGTTTTTGTCAACTGAAAATTGCCGATCGTGTTGATAAAAACGGAACATACCTGTACTTGCGGATTTAAAATATAACAAGATTTCTTGGGAACATGTAGTTAAAGGATTCTGAGAGGCAGATCCCCCTGTCTCTATGTCAATGCAAGCAACCGTGAAAACTTTGTCGGATCCGAATTGGCTCACACTGAAGTGAAACTGTTAAAATCTTTCTCTATCTCTAATGATACAGATCATTCCGCGCATGGGGGAAAATTCATAGACGCGTAGAAAAAGAAAGGAAAACCGAAATCCCGCACATGTAAGTTATCCATGCAGAAATTTGGCTGTCGGAGAAGCTGATAGCTACCAGAGCCGAAAGAATGGCACGATTTTTAGCAAGCAGACACACAAAAACTTCCGAGACGAGTTTTTATTTCCTTTACTCTGCCCAAAACCGAGACAAGTTGACTTCTGTTCAAAATAGGTTGTGCATGATTTCGACTGTAGCCGGCATTTTTTCGTTTGTGTCTAGAGGGGGATTTGTGTCGCGTGCCATCCAGATGACGACTTTAATGCGGTGTTCAGAAGTGATGTGTTGGATTTTAATTAACCGATCCTAATGAGACTGGGTTATCTTGTTTCGGCTCTTACTATAGCCATGCAACATTGTTTTAGAAATTATTATCCATGATTGTTGCAATACAGTACTTAAATTGTAGTAGTCTGAGAGTATGACTTAAGACTCCTGATGACCTTATCAAGACAACACATTAATACACCTTCATGGAGTAAAAACTCCAAGTCTTCTCTTCAACTTAGAAGAGGGAAAGAGTCTAAGCTTTTGACAATTTTTCAAGGAGCCAGAAACTCTCAGAAATTCAAGATTCGGGAAATATTGGAAGGCAAAGTTCTGGACAACCTGTGAAAATTGGTCAAGCTTCGGGCTTTGGAGATGGACGACAGACAGCTGATATTTCTGTGAAAATTGATTCTGGGGAATAATTACACATGATTTTTGAAGATTTAATTTGCCAATATGAAGATAACATTCTCATTCTATAAGTGCGTAAACGGTTATAAGCAAGAAAATGGCTGACTGATACTTTTGGACAATACTGCAAAGAAGAACAAATTCTAGCGATGCCTTTACAACTACGGGAGCCTGAGTTTGTAGAGTGTCTAGTCGAAGGAATTCCAGACCAGCCACTGAAGAATCAAGCTAGAATGTAAAATTTTCCAAGATACGAGGACCTTCACGTCCAACTCCGGTCGTGTGCTATAACTGTAAGCTGCCTGATGTCGTCAAGTTCGTCAAACGTTTGTGCCAAGGATGCAACCAACCAATAGAAATATTTCAAGAACGAGAGACACCAGAAAGGGAGTCGTTGATACCATGAAAAGAAATTGGCTGACCAAGAACGCAACGAACTGGTAGGTATAAAATTAACAATTACCAATGATTTAAAGCTCTCTATGCTACAGGATGTCCTGTTTCTCTGATACGCTTAAAATTTACAAGACTATTAAAAATTAAAAAGTTGGTGAAAAAAGGTTTAGATGTATTAACTACTAATATTGTTGTTCAAAATATTCATTGTAGGATTAACTTTTTGGTCTTTCCTGATTCGACGATATCATTGTACGGCGCTATTAGGTATTGGAAGAAATTTTATCATGAAACCTGGTATTCAAAAATTTATTGAGAGAAGCCATATCACTATTTCTGAAAATCCTGTGATCAAAAGGATGGAATCTGGAATTTTACCAAAACAAAAACAAAAAACAATGTTGGTAACGTAAGTAGCGATCATTGTGCAATTTTCTTAAAAATTTTGAAAATGAATTACTTGTAATCCGATAAACCTAGTCAGCCAAATGATGAAATGAAAATATCTCTAAAACTGGTACTCAGTTTCACTTTAAACCTAGGAGGCCATCATATTCTGAGAAAAATAAATTCGATGAGAAAATTAAAGAACTTTTATGTGATAAAATATTGAATGAGAGTGATTGTCCATTTGCTAGTTCGATTGTAGGGGAATTCGGGGTAAAACCGACACCCTAAGCTTATTGATAAAATTTGTGTGCTTCCGCTTGTTAAACGAACCTAAAATTGTTGTAGAATCACATATTGGGTATAAATCTATCAATCCTTGCGATCGTTGGATGATATATTAAGGTTATATAGTGATTTAAATCAAATTGATATTTCATCATTTTTAGGTGAGACGATTGAGTGTGCGGGTAAGATCGACACCCTGTTGGGGTAAAACCGACACATGCACTTTGAGTAGAATTTATACCATCACATGGCATATTAAAAAGCATGCTTTAAACATGACTTTCGACTTTTATGACCCCTTTTTCTAAAGGATTATACACATATTACGTAAATTATTGAGGAGATGACAAAGATTCACTAAATATATGTGAAAATTTTAAAATGTTCCGTGCTAAGATTATAAAGTTGAGGTGATGGGGTCATGGATATGATTAATTTGTGTTCATGGAATGTTTACGAAGATGAAGTTGTGGCCAATGATTGGTTTCAAAAATAAATACTGTTTTATTTAAACAAGAAGTGTAACTGGAAGTGTAATTATTTTTAGTCATTTAAAACTGTCGAACCTCATGGTTTGTAAATAAACAATAAGATTAATTTATGTGAAAACATTTCAAATTCTATTAATACTTTAATTTCAAATGAGAAAAAATTCTTCAAGCTTTATCCAGTAAGATTAAACGTGAAACATAGAAATATTTTATTTAATACTTAATGATAGCTTGTGGAAAGTCATATAGTGTCATATTTTACATGTTAACAAGTTCGCCATCCATGAACTTCACTGGAATTCAAAAATAAAAACTCACATAAACTACAGAGGAAGTCTTCCGATAAGAAAGATTCCCTGAAGCTAGATTATTAAGCGAAAAAAGTTGTTGGTTTTACCCCAAATGAAAGTGTCGATCTTACCCCGAGTGGGCATTTATTCTTCAATAGCGTTTTCAGCTGTCGAAAACCCAAAAAACAAATTCTCCTTCATGTTGTATAAACGTAATAATAGTAAATGATGATGTAGACGCAGAACAAATAATGGCCCTTTAAAAATTTTACATGCGAAATAGTTAAAGAATAACAGCGAAATATTGCAACTGCTGTTGATTATATGTTATCCAATATGATTTTGTTGTTTATTTTGGCAGTTTATTGGTAGCGTTAGTTTTAATGTCATCCAAAAACACAACATCTTACAAGTAAAGATAGAGTGTGGTGGAAGCTGCATGAAAATCTGCTCAAAACATAGAAAATCAAAGGGTGTCGATCTTACCCACAGTGTCGGTTTTACCCTGATTTCCCCTATCAATAAAAAAACATAATGATATTCGAATGATTATCGTTGATTGTCGTAAATTACACATAGAGACAATTACCCTTTACCATTGATTGAAGATAAGCTCAGATACAAAAGGATTTTTGACGTAGAACTACGTCTTTCTTCTCAATACAGGAGTGAAATTGGAATTTCGAAACCAAGAGCGTAACGTTGGCATGAATTATTTTAAACGTTCATAACTTTTGGTTGGCTTAAAAAAAATCATTGATTAGCACCTCAATCGAAAGACAAGGCATCAAAGGTTCATGTCGTTTACTTACTGAATCCCACATATCTGTTCAAATAGTAAACTGTTTTAAAAGAGAACGTTGATTTCATGCAAATCTATAAATAGGGGTGCTAGAGAAAAGTTGACGTCATTTGCTTTTCACTCTCCGCTTGAATCGCATCTCAGCAGGCAACAGATCGTCTTGCTCTGACTGGGCGTGCTTCTCAGGCACAGACATCGATAGCGAAGGATCCCCCCGTTTGTCTTGCTTTGCTCAAATCAAAATAACCGTCGACCGACCGAGAGAAGATGCCGTCCGAAGCCAAAGCCATCACCGCTGCCGCCGCCAAGAGGAAGAAGAAGCAGTCCATAGGAGAATGAGATAGTAGTGGCCAGGGCAGGCAATCGTCAGATTCGTCACAGTGCGATGACGAAATAAAAAAAGACATCGTCATCCAGTATGACAACTCTGGCAGGTCGTCGTCTCGTCATCGACGAGAGAATGCACGACGAACGTCAATCCAAAATTGTCAACGAACAACTTTGTCTCCATTCCGTTCGCTTCTCTTCCTCAAACGAAGGAGGCGTTTATTCTATATTCGCTTGCTATGCACAAAACGGCGAATGCCATCCCAGAATTGCTTGTATTGGCAATTTAACCCGTACTCCTCAAGCTTCAACAATAGCTCTGTTGGTAAGCGCGTGACGTTGACGATTCGGAGATCGTTTGTTCAATTCCGGTCACGTTTTGTTTTTTTTTTGTTTTTGTTTTATTTTTTCAAAATAGGTTCATAATCTATCGACGCCACGGTTCATATTTTTAGTCGGCTCAGAGCTCCCGGACCACTGCAGCAAATCGTCATCCAACGCTGGTTGAGTGACGAAGATGATTCTTTTTTTAGTTTCGTCGACGACTTTTTCCATTTGACGGTGACGATTGTCTACCCTGGTTGTGGCCGCTATCGCAGCACGTAACGAAAGGAACGGGTCCTCCCTGCAGAATATCGAGAAATTCATCGGCGGAAACTAAATCCCGGGAAACTGTGGCTGTGGTTGGCAGCCGAGAAGGAGGAGGAGAAAAAGAAGGCAGTTCCTAAGCAAAACCCCACCAAGTTTCAAAGACCGCCGCGATGGAGGAGACCACGAAGAAGCCGCCACCGCAAACCTCATCGGGCCAGGAGGATTTCAACCTGAGCGCCGTCAAAATGTGTCCGCGTTACTCGAATTCAACAATTCAATCGGTCCTTTTCAGAGCCAACAAATGTGTACTAAAGAGTTATTTGTGCAACATTTCCTAATATGTTTACCACATACTTGCTATAATCTCTTAATTCTTCTTGTAGAATCATACAATATCTGATTTATTACGAATAATTATGGCAATTTGAGGATGTTTCCGAGGACGCTGCTGCAGTGCTGTCAGGATGCAATAACAGCATAATGCACATCTTGTACATCCCTTAACAAAACATCAGTTTCATATAGCCTATTTCCCTGATCAGAAAGCGAAGAATACGAAAAGAAGGAGCATCATCTACTATTCTTAGGGTATAAAGTCCGTCGTTGAATTCGGTTCCATTCTATTTTCGCTTTCGACCTAGTAAGAGCTCCGCCGAACCTGTTCAGCTCCTCGTTACCTGTGCCACAGAGCTCTTGATTATCAAGCTGCTGCAAATCCAGAAGTGGCTGCAGGAATCGGTGCGCCAACGCAAAATTTGTACAAGATGGCTGAAGAAAATTAGCCACAGCCGCTCGTAGTCAAAATGTGTGTCCTTTAGGGCGGTTCAGATTTAAAAAAAAAGTTTGAAAATCCAATGTCCCATACCTTTCTTACCATAAACATAGTGTTCTGTGAAATTTTCAGTTTTTTCGGTGGTGATTTAATCATATGGAATAATAACCCGGCAAACATCTACAAAAATCCGAAACAAAATTAGCTCAAAAGGCTTTTGTTTTTTCAGCATCATCTTTCATTAAAGTTTGAAGAATGGGATTTGACTATACACGCAGAAGAATTTCTGTATGTTAAGATTACAATCCTGTCAATTACTTTTACTTACGCACAAATAGTTGTTTCGAAATAAAATTAACTTACGCCAACACTAAATTAACGTCAAATCAAATACACATACTTATTTGATTGAGCTATCCACTAGTACTTATAACAATTATAATTTTGATAATTATCACTATTCGGAAACATTCACCTCCCTAGACTTTAAGTCATGCTCACAAATCTACTTACTTCTAACTTGCAAGGAATAGAGTAGGTGCTAAGATGACCACCTCTCACGCAGGAGACCACATATCAAGTTTGTCGACTCGCCTTTTGTTTTAATTTTTGCAATGTTTTTTTTTAGATCGATAAAGCAGCACCGAATCTTTTCAGATATGTTGATACAGCAGAACAAAATGCTGAGTAAACATTGCAAAATATTGTAAACTCAATAAAATTCACTTGGAGTCAACTAAAATATAGTTAAATTTTGACGTTTGACGTTTGTAAATTCAATCAAAAATATAGTTGTCTACAACTATATGGTATAGTTATGTTTAACAATATACTGTCAATTCAACTATATTTTTAGTTATCTCCAAATTAACCTTAAAATATAGTTAAATTGACCGGAAAAATGATTACGAACACTATATTTTGTTCTCCGTGTTCTGTTCAAAAAAGTACAAAAGATGTTCAGCGCTTTTTAGGATTCACAAGTTATTTTCGAAAATTAATAAAAAATGGAGGAGCACTTATGCAACCTCACGCTTTTGCAGAGCGTCTTCCTCCCATGATTCGTTTAACCCGTAGGCTAGTATGTTCTGAAGACCTTGAGAATATCAATATTCATACCAGTACACTCTTTGAGACATATGAAGCTTTATGGATAGGAACGAGATAGTTTCAAGAGAATTGGGTTAGTATAGACTGTAGTAGATTTGGTTGATCATAAGGACCTGAATTCCAGGACGATTTGGATGACCTTCAATATCCAATTTCTTGTCAAAATTTGTGGACATGTCTGTTAAGGCTTAGTGAGTGATGTAAATCAACAGTTGTAGACATCAATTGATGAAAAATAACGTATGAACCTTTGTTGAGATTATGGCAAAATTCCAGAATATTCTGGAGCCCTAAGTCTTACTTTAGGTTAATTATAAACTTTAAAAATGTTCTGGCCTTCGTAACTGATTACAAATAACGGGTATGTTCACATTCTGTATGAAAACATTTCGTTTCCAAATGATAATGAGTTCTAAAAGAAAATTTGTGATTTTTACCCTACCTGACTCTGTAGCTATACCTTCCCATCACTAATGAAACTACAACTAACAGTGAAGCAATCCTCAATAAAAATATCGAGTTATGCGCAAATACGAGCAATTTGAATTTTGTATGTCAGCCCCGTAACCTACGTGTTAAACTGGGCTAGCCATCAACAGTCCCTCCACTTCATGACACTGGCTGAGTTTAGTGATTGGTTGTACAAGTTGGCAGAAGCAGTGCCGATGCTTCAGTTCTACGGTAGCAGTGGACAACAAATCTGAATGAATTCTGCACTGTAAAGGAGTTGAAGCTCCCTTCACAGTCATTACCGGTTGACAAGCTGATCAACAAGTACAATCACCTTAAAGGGTTGCCGATAGAATCCCACAGCAACGTTCAGTCAAACCTTTTGATAGGTGTGAGCAACGCGAGGGTGATGCATGCCCTTGATGGCCGAGAGGGACAGTTGGATGAACCTGCTGCTGTTAAGACGCGCCTTGGATGGACGATTTACGGCACGTATTCGTCAGCGGACGGTTCAATTCCGAGCGAAGTTCCACGCAGCTTCCATATTTGCCATCATTCCAACGATTCGAATGAGAAGCTACACGAGGTGGTCAAAAACTATGGACCAATGCACGAGTTCACTCGTTGACGTTTGAGCGGTGCCGTGTTATTTATGTGACCATGGAAACGAGTGAACTTGGCACCGCTCAAACGTCAAATTAGTGAACTCGTGCATCGGTTCATTTTGCACTCGACAGTACAGGGATCAGCGCCCAGAAGAATCAACTTCTTTCCAAAGAAGACGAACGAGCTTTAGCTAAATTGCGCGAAGTCACAACGTTTCGGAATGGATGTTACTCTGGAAGTACGATGACGTACGCCTACCCAACAATCGATCTATGGACCGATGCACGAGTTCACTAATTTGACGTTTGAGCGGTGCCGAATTCACTCGTTGCCATGGTCACGTAAATAACACGGCACCGCTCAAACGTTAAATAGTGAACTCGTGCATCGGTCCATGGCGTTGAAACGTCACAAATGTCTGGCCAAAAGAATGGAACGTGATTCCCCGTTAGCCAAATCATTGAGAGCAAAGATGGTAGACTACAAAAGCAAAGGATATATTCGTAAGCTCACATCGGATGAGAGTGTGAAGCCTGGAGATCGTACCTGATATTTAACAATTTTCCCTGTTTTCAATCCCAACAAACCAGGAAAAGTTCGAATTGTTTTCAATGCTGCAGCAGAATTTGGAGAATTTCCTTGAATTCCGTATTACTGAAACGCTTGGATCAACCAGTACTTGCAAGAGTTCGATTAAGACTGAGTTCACCACTCCAACAACATCGTGGCGTTTAAACCTCCTTAGCATCACCACACATGGGTGGGTGCTGGGAACGTCTCATCCAATCAATGAAGAAGATCCTGGCCGTCGTTATACCTCAGCGGGTGCCTACAAAGCAAGTACTTCAAGTGATTCAAATGAGTACTTCGAAGTGTTACGAACCTATTTGATGCAGGTTGAGAACATCGTCAACATTCGTCCACTGACACACGTTCCCGTGGATGACCAGACCACTCGTATCCGGCGCTAACTCTAAACTATTTTCTTGTAGGTTCATCAGACGGATCCAAGCCATTTGTTAAGTACACAAATTGTCCGGTCAGACTATAGCTGTCTTGGAAAGCATCGGAGGCACTGGCAAATCGGTTCTGACAACGGTGGGTGCCTACAATAACTCGATGCACTAAGTGGTTTCAACCTATGAATCCATTCGCAGTGGGAAATGTCGTCATTATGGTAGATCCAGAACTGCATAGTAACTACTGCCCAAGGGACGAGTAGTATCCATGAATAAATCCTCAGAAGGACAAGTGCGTTCTGCGGTAGTGAAAACTGCTGCGGGAATCAACGAAAGACCTGCGACCAAGTTAGCTGTGCTGGACGTAGGTGCAAACGATTAGAGCCCAGCTACCATCGAAGTTCGAAGCATACCTGCAACCTGCAACAGCATTTTTACGCCGAGTTAAGAAACTAGTGAAATTAGACTACAGTTATCTAAAACTTTAATACTATTGTGCTGAAATCGAAACCTTCTATTATAGGGAGATTAGGGGCATAATGAACACCAGGGGCGAAATGGACACCCCCTCAATCTCTGAGAATACGCAAACTTCATCAAAAGTTCATATACTGCATGAAATCTGTATTGCATTTGATATGTTTGACGGTAAAAAAGTTTATGTTGTGCTTCAATTGTCCTTTGAAATTTGACTTTAAGTTTTTCTCCGCTTTAAATTGGCATATGAGCAAGGCGGTGGGAGAATTTAATGTTTGAGCAAAATATCGAATCCAGAAAAATTATTTTTAGCTCTGATGATAGAGGGAGAGCCCTTTTACACATCGGAACGTCTGACAGACATTACATATTTAGGAATCATTAAATTTCATGCAAGTGTTCATTTTTCCCCAATACCTTTTACTAGCCTTGTTTTGGACCTAATTTTCTATTTCACTTTTCTGGCATATGATATGATTTTTATTACCATGAATGAATGTAGCACGTCGTACTAACATAAAACTTGAAAACTAGCCGGGAGTGATTTGAAAAAAAAAACATGGCGTGGTCTTAAAACAAGCATTTGCTTGATGTGTCCATTATGCACCGAATTCCCCACATGGTAAAATATCCCGTTATACAAGTTGAACTTAAAAATAAAGAAATTATCTAAAAATTAAAGGATAGTAAAAAAAGTGGTTGGAATCTACATACACAGAACTAAATAAATTGATTAAACTCTAAGGAGTTCTGATCTTCACCGATTTTGCTGCAGCATAATCCATACCCAAGTCCTAAAAAACGTACAAACGAAAGTCACCTAGAAACTAAGCTAAACCACTAAAAACTCACTATGTAATATAATACAGGAATATTCTAATTGTCAAGTCAATAAATACGTCAATTGAAATCTTGGAAAGTGTTTCCTTCGTTGCATAAGCAATAATCATTGAACATTTTGAATGATCGAGTGAAAGACATAATTTGATTCAGCGAATCTGTAGCTAATAGTTTGAGGTTCCATTGCGCGGTATTTATATCTTGTCAACTGTTCTAGTTTGTACCGTATCTATGGTACCTGAAGAAGGAATTCATCAGTATGAAATTTTATCTCTAATGCTCAACTGATTTCAATTGTGATGCATTCGATTTCATTGTAAAAAAAAAACAACGGTTCAACCCGACAAACGCTGCATTTTTGCTCTATTTAAAGAACTTTGTTTTAATTACGATTTGAAATATTGTTCAGTCTCCCCTCATTTTTCCGGGGAAAAGACCTGCTACTTTTTGTCTTGCACAAAGGTGGTACCCAGTATTAAGTTACTACTACCACGCCCCACCAGCACAGCCACCTAGTGCATTTTAGTTGATTTTGTGCAGCAACATGGATCGCGGTATTTGAGGAAACCAACCAATCATAGTTTTCCTCTGCGGGCTATAAATGTTTACATTAGAAACAGGATTCTCTTTGAAATTGAAGTTTTTCACGTCCGATGGCGGTTCGGCGAAGCGTTCATGCACTTGTACAGGGTCGGGCAATATATTGGCACCTTTTTCGATTTTCTATACAAGAAGGTCAACTTTGGAGGATTAGATCTTCAAACCGGTTGGTAAATAACTGAGATCTTCTTTTTCTTCTTGGCATTACATCCTCACTGGGACAGAGCCTGCTTCTCAGCTTAGTGTTCTTATGAGCACTTCCACAGTTATTAAATGAGAGCTTTCTTTGCCAAAGTTGCCATTTCCACATTCGTATATTGTGTGGTAGGTACGATGATACTCTATGCCCAGGGAAGTCAAGGAAATTTTATTACGAAAAGATCCTGGACTAGCCGGGACTTGAACCCAAACACCTTCAGCATGGCTTTGCTTTGTAGCCGCGGACTCTAACCACTTGGCTAAGGAAGGCCCCAACTGAGTTCTAGTCCATCAAAGTTGGAAAAAGTTACAAATGTATTCTCCAATACTGTATGCACGTTATGACCACCGTATTTTCTTCCTCCCATAAAATCTTGCCGGTAGCATCCCTTCGGTAGGGAATAATACTCATAAATGGAGAAAATTAAAATTAGAATCTCTGCCACGAGCAGCAGAAGCCAGCAAGACCGGGGCCAAGTGCATTGGCAACCAGCCGTGGAACCGCTCAGAGTTGAAGATCACCACCGCAAACAACCGCAGGCAAGTGCGTATTTATGCTCAGCTCAGTAGCCACGTCACATCCGCCAGAAGTGTGCACCAGTCATGCACTTGCGGGTTGCAGTTGGCTGCAATTGCATATGCACTACCTACTGTATTGCTGCTTTTGCTGGTGGCTGATCATTGGAGGAAGAAGACGATTGCCCTCTGTCTGCCCCTCAAAAGCTGTAATGGACAAACTGATTGGATTTACGAAGCGGGATGTTAGACTACTTGATAGTAATGTGTCATTTAGTTTTGACGAAGATATAATTCGTTCGATATAGAGTGTCCATCCCGGGACATCCCGAAACGAAAAATCCCGAGATTTGACAAATTTCGGGATTTCCCGTTTCCCGGGATATAAGTTTTCCATATAAAATGTCTTTGGCGGCCATTTTGTTTTTGATCAATTTATCAAAAAAAATAAATAAAACGTGGGCTATATAATGCCAGATAATAAGGAGCTTCTCTGAAAAAATCGTACAAATCGGTTCAGTATTCTTGGAGATATCTGAAAAATACGATATGATGTTTTTTGAAGTTTTTAAGATCTTTATTTGGCCAGCGTGGTTCCAGAAATCTAAATGGTCATTACTCAAAGACGGCTGCTCCACATTGCTTAATTTTTTCACAACATACTCTCATTAATGTATTGTTCCGAAGAGTGAATATCCGAATATGATTGAAATTCTGTAGCCTGAGAAATTAACGAGAGGTTCTAGTTACGGGTCGGTCCCCCAAGGAATTTTGGAATACCTTCAAAACCAGATGACCAATGATCAATATCGACACAGATCCTAAAACTAAAAGAGTTTTTTGAGAGCTTGTGAAAAAATTGTGCAAAAATATTGAAAAACAAAAAAGTTATAACGATTTGAATTTGAATTTTACGGTAAAAAATGAAGCTGCCGGTAGAGAGGTTAACTGAGAGCTTTCTGTGCCAAAGTTCCCATTTTTGCATTAGTATATCCTGTGGCAGGTACGATGATACTCTATGCCCAGAAAAGTCAAGGAAATTTCCTTTACGAAAAGATCCTGGACCGACCGGGAATCGATCCCAGACACCTTCAGCATAGCTTTGCTTTGTAGCCGCGGACTCTAACCACTCGGCTAAGGAAGGCCCCTCGTTGAGACTCGTACCAGGCAGATAAGCGACAGCGCTCTCCATAGCCGGAATTTCTCAGGCAGCATCTCCATCAATTCTCATTTGAAATTAACGATCACTTGCTTAATAATCATACCCAACAGGTAAATTATAAATCTGTTCATTCACTAGCTCAGACGTTTTCAGCCATTTAGGCTCGCGGAGCACTTTTTGAAATAAAATTGGTGCGCGGAACACCTGCTCTTCATCATCACTCACTTTGAAATCAGAAATTTTAATACGCCTGAATCTACCCTATAATTACTACGAAAATGCCGAAGTAAGGTTTTTGTTGGTCACTCTATTTTTTTTAGTTTAAACTTGTATAACTGGTAAAAACTTTTATTTCTATAGTTGATCCGGTAAACGTTGTGTTGCCACGAAATAGGCAATTTTATGTTCACGTCGTCACATTATTGCTGAATGGCTTTGGTTATAGAAATTTACGAATTATGTTTATAGGTCGCACAACTGAACGAGTTTCTGTGTCGAAATATTTCTTTTTAATATTTCTAATAATGTGTTGGAATGGGTTAACCACATGTTGAAAATTCACGTAAATATTTATAATTTTGATGAAACTCGTGATATTCCTAATATTATTTCACGTTATCAAAATCTCGATAAGTATCAAATTGTACCTCAGGTTTTATTTCGACGAGGATAAGTATCCTGACAAAACTTCCACGACCTGAAAGTGTCAAAATATTCTGTCCAGGAAAATTAGCTATTATTGTTTTACAAATTTTCAAAACTAGTGTTTTTGCTCAAAACAGAAGCAATGTATATGAAAATCTATCATTGCTTTGCATTTGCCATCTGTAATGCAGTGATAGATTCTTATGATGATAAATTCAAATTTGAACGAAAAAACTGGTTTTTCATTTTTTATGATTGCTGATGATTGAACTATGGATTCTTGAGCTTTAAAGGATTATCTTCCATACTTACCCAGGAAACCTTATTTGGCATCTAAAACTGTCATGTGACTGTGACAAAATGTAGGGAAAATTTTTCGCTTACAGAATATGTTTAACCTTCCAGTCACAAAATCTAAGCCCAAATGCTGAACTTTTTTTTTTTGTAAAAATATACGAGATACATACAAGTTCAATTTTGATTGAGATTCTGACACCATGTGCATAACGGTCACAAATTTCATTACGCCGAAAACTGTCATTTTTGACACTTGTCCACCCCATCGTAACGCTTTTTGTAAGATTATCATATTGAATTCGTATGAGCTGCAACTCCCAGAGGACACCCACTCACCCCCATTAGCTTTATATAATTTATGAATGAGCCCTAGGGATGGTACACAAATTATGTCACGCTAAATTTCAACTTTTTCGACACCCTCCCCCCTCCCTTTGTCACACTTTTTGTATGAGTTCTCCGAAAATTTTGTATGGCTTGTCACGCTTGGCTCGACCCCCTCTCCCCCTTGGAGCGTGACGTAATTTGTGCATGACCCCCTAAGACTCGTTGAAACCGTTTTGTGTCATCCAAAATAATCTTGAAAACATCATGAGGTGAAGATGAATTAAAACCACCCCTAAATTTTAGAGAGAACAAACTGTGGTTTTGAATGAATATTCGATGGATTGGCCGCTCTAATTTTCAGTGCGATCAGTCATTTTGTTCTCTATACTTGAACTCGTGTAAATTCTAGATATGGCTTGGTTGGGTATGATCAAAAACGTATTTTAAAGCAAAAGGCTAAAATAATCCAAAACGTTTGCATGAATTTTCAAAACTGTCGCGGAGCACCTGCCGAGGCTTTGCGGAGCACGATATGGAAACCGCTGAACTAGCTAATTTCCTCCCGTCGGGTAACCGTTCGAGTCTTCTGATTTCGAAGGAAACACCCAAGGAAATTCCTATGCCAATATTGTCGCAGGTAATTTCCGTTCCTCTTCTTCAACTTGTCTTCCTAGGGTAACCATTAGAATTGTTTCAAATACCCAAGCTTATGCCGCCGCCGTCATTTGAAATCAAAGTACCTACTTGGAACTTTGGGTGTTTCTATTGCATTACAGCTTGGTAAATATACTTTCATAGCTGCCTATTTGCTTTTTCAACGCACTGGACAGTAAGTCAATTTCCTGCAAATTGACTCGCAATAAGTCAACTTTTTTGTCATTTCAGGCATAATGCATTAATAAAAGAAAAATCAAATTCATAAATCTTCATCTAACACAAGCTGAAAGTGTTGCCTGTTCTGATGATAATGATACTAGATGAACATAAGTTAAATATTGGTGGTTTTAAGGCAAAACATCGCTCATGGAATAATTTCACCGATGAAACTTGGAAGTAAATAGAGGAGCGGATGGAAGCCAAAGCCGTGATAGAGCGGACGAAAATCAATGGAGCCAAGGTACTTTCCCGTCAACGATATTCGGCTCTAGAAAGGGAAGTTAAGCGCTCATGTAGGCGAGACAAACGAGCGTGGGAGGACTCCCTTGCTGACGGAGGTGAGCAAGCCGCAGCAACCTCTACGATATCTCACGACGCCTTAGCGGGGCAGAGATGAATACGACGATGCCCGTGAAAGACACGACTGTACAGCTGTTAATCGACCCCACTGACCAGCTAAAACGACTGTTTGAGCAGTCGGATCAACTTTTTCAAGTACCAACCCGACCACCAAAACCTCAGCATGATTCGCCTAGGGTTCGCCGTATTAGTCACGTCAACACCGAAGCTCCATCACAGCAGGAAATGGGAACAGCCATTTAAGGGGGCATAATCCGTCATTGATTTTGGAATTTTCAAAAGCAGTTTTTTCGTTACACTTTTTTATATTAAACTTTGGGAGGGATTATTAGATTTTGTTTTATCGTTTGCGTGACGTTTCGGCCCTAAAACAATACGTGCCAGGTCAAAGTACAAAAACGAAACCAATTGCCTGTCCAAAAACACCACTTCTCATTGGTCGTTTTGGCAAAGGCTTACTCTCACATCGTTGAGTTGGATTGCAACAGGGCACTTTGTTGCTAGCCCGGCCGTGTTGCTAGTTCATAAACTTGATTTTTTTAACAAACGTTTGAAAATTTTCATTGAAATCTTTTTGTTTCAAAGCTATTTTTATTTGATTTTAAATTTACCGCATGTGCTCCTGCAATGCTAAAATGATCAGCGCAGCTAAAAATACCTCCTTCCAATCCAGTTGGGAGATCACGTAATGTTCAGAGAGGTACTTTTCTGTTGTGGTGTACGTCCTCTATCATTCTCGCTTCGTCTTCTTTCGTTGTTGGTCACTTGTCGTAGTTTAACCACTAACGCATTGTAGTTAGTGTTGAACGAACCATACTCACGCTGTAGGTTGACTATATTGCTTTCTCCTGCCAATATGATACGGAACGTCTCCGCCACGATCCTGAAACGATCCTGAAACGTGGTGTGTATCAGCGGGGACCACTCAACGACTATAGGTGTTCATCAACAGATGCCTACGGTATATAATTCGGGCATGGTGGCCACAAAACTGGATCTCTAATGCTGAACTCCATCGTCGGTTACCAGCAACCGATACAAACCGAAATTTTTCAATTCAATACCCTCGCAGCCCTATTTGTCATTTCTCTTCTCGAAACCCTTCTACGATTGATTTTGTCTTAACCGACTCTAGTCACCTTTGTAGCCAACTGGTTACTCACGCTGATAATTGATTTTGATCATGTCTCTGTTACATTTCGAATATCCCATAAAGTGGTACTCAAGCCTATCAACTCCACTTTAAATTATGTAAAAGCCGACTGGAATACATATGAAACATACACCGATAGTAATCTTGATGTTAATTTTTCTTTGAAAACTAAACTTGGTACTGAATTTTATAATTGAATAATTGAACGAATCCGTGATTGTAGACGATAATATTAAACTCTTGATCTTAAAAAACTGCAAAAGAAATTAAAAAACGCTTTTCTCAATTAAGAAAAATAAAATTGAAAATAAAATTGCTCAATTGGACCCTGGCTCTAAGCCCTTTAGAAAATTACCTAAAATTTTGAATAAAACCTCAGAAGCCAATACCGCAATTGAAAGTGGAAACAAAATAGTTATTAACGAATTGCGAAGAACTTCAAAAACTTACTATGCTGTTTGAAAGAGCGCACAATTTTAATTAAAGGCTCATTAGTCTAATTGAAAAACTTGATTTTCAAATAAGTGAACGTTTTCGAAACTTCACGAGGGACTGATTTAGAAGAAGTGAGAATTATGATTAAAAAATATGAACGCTCCTGGCAATGACGGAATTCTTCTTCGACGAAACTTCCAGAGAGTAGCTTATCATTTTTGGTTAAATATATCAACCAAAAAAACAAATGTTTGCAATTGGAATATTTTCCTGACAAATGAAAAAATGCCTAGGTTGTACCAATTTAAAAACCAGACAAAAATCCTGCAGAAGCTTCTAGCTATCGTCCAATCAGTTTACTTTCCTCCATCAGTAAACTTTTTGAAAAGGTCATTTTGAACAGAATAATGGTCCACATCAACGGAAATCCAATTTTTGCCAATGAACAGTTCGGATTCCGACATGGACATTCGACCACTCACCAAATTTTACGTGTAATAAATTTGATCCGTTCCAACAAATCTGGAAGCTATTCTACTGGTATTGCTCTTCTAGATATTTAAAAGGCACTGGACAGTGTTTGGCATGGAGGCTTGATTGTAAGATTTAAAAACTTTAACTTTTTAACATACATTGTTAGAATAATTCAAAGTTATCTATCAAATCGTACATTTCAGGTGAATTCAGATTTCGGCGCACTAAGTTGATCACACCTATTTTCTTGCTCGGAGACGGTTGCCGATAATCATTTAACTCATACAAAAACAAACTTTTTCAATGGAATTAATGAAAAAGATTGCATAACTGGCAACTTTGCTTGCTCTTCGGTGGTTGTGGAAGATCAAAAACCAAAGCAAAACAGTGAAAGACAAAGGCAGAAGTGGTAGCACGTGGATTTTCATGACATTTCATTTTGCAAATATGCTAATTCAGCTGAGAAGCAGGCTCAGTTCCAGTAAAGACGTAACGCCAGGAAAAATAACGGAATTGAGGGCTACAACAAGTGCTAACAAGGTGAAAAACTGATTCTGCTACTTAAAATCAAAATGGCGCCAAAATCCATGATGGCCGACAGATATTATTTTCACTTAAGGCTAAGTAGCCCGTCATTCGTTTTGGCAACAATGATGACTTTTCAGCTTGCATTTCAAAGTGATAAAACTCAGTCTTGATGGTTTATATTGACTTGAAAAAGTATCACTGCACGCGCTTACATGCATAAAGTATACTGATACTTTTTCAGCAGTGTCAGTGCAAAACCAACTGATATTCTTTGATTCGAAATCGTGAGATAAATTAGCAACAATCATCAACAACGCGTGCAAATTTCAACGACGGCCTACTTCGCCTTAAATTAATACTCTTATTCTTCACTCAACTCTAATAAAACACCAACGATTGAAAACTTGTTTATTTGTTGTACAAAAATTGATGTTTGCATTGATTGCACTCGTCATATACGTCAAAATCGTAGAACATGATTCAGTAAATCGTTCATTTCAAAGGACTGTTATCATTACTCACATAGTTTTTGTAGCCTATCTTACTCAAGTTTTTCTCAGGTTTCTGATGGTGAAGAAAACATTTTTCTGACAAAATTCAAGATGATCGCCAATTTTTTTTAGCTTTAAATAAAAACTATATTCTTCTCTAGACGATGACACTAAGAGTGCTTGGTGTTCCAAGAGAAATATGAGACATATCACGCGAAAAAAAAAAATATCAAAAAATGGGCTTTTCGCACACTGTTTAGCTAACTGGCGTACGAGGGGTCCACCAATTTGAGAAAATTGAAAGGACCACTCTTTAGTTTTTGCATATACTAGCGATCAGTGATATAAAATTGGAATTCTAACGATGTGTGCCGATGGCGTCCTGTTTTCAGCGAGAATTGCTCAAAAATGTGTATGTTTCGAATTTACAAAACGCTCATAAGTATTTGCCGCATAACCTCAAATGCATACAATATATATTTACATAATAATACGTAAATGGATTTTAAGTTTAAAGAAACTACGTAAATGTAAGTTTCAGAGTGCTATTTTAAAACTTAAAAACAGACTTGTTTTCTGGCGAAATCAAACAAACTGCACCGTCAAATACCAGCATATCAATGTTAGCGAGAAAAGCAATCCGCACGTGCTAAAAATGCGTCCCTTTCCCGATATGCTATTGCTGGCTGGCGTATTCAAAAACTGCCTTTGCTCTTCTTGATTGGGACCGGTGCGTTTTACAGTCGCGTGTGTGTCCTTGATTATGTCCGCCGCTGCAGTTGCAATTGCATTTGCCGCAGTATGGTCTTACCATTGGTGCCGTATTTGTGGGTTTCCTTTTTCGCGTACATGCTGCAAGCAACTCCTCCTTGATCATGAAGCGGAACCGAACGGCAACAGCATCCGTAGCAACGACGACTTTCCCGAAGATGACGATGCACAGCGGTTCGAAGGCGGCCAAAACCTCAAAAAATAAAGTAGTTTTTTACAAACTGTAATATTCTTTTAGGTCCCCTAATTATTTTATGGGGCGTATGGGGCGATCAATATCGTTTTTCAACAGCCTACTTGATGGCTAAACGAAGTTTGCCGGGACAACTAGTTTCTCAATAAAATGTTATTTTTGCGGTCCACAATTTGCGAGCTATTTATGAATTGTATAAAAAGCTTAAACCATAATGATATCTTCTAAGAAGTTATATATATACAGTATACCTGAGTTTAATGAAAATTTCCAATAAATTCTGGCGATTCGTCCAAATATCTTGTGGCAAGTACGAAGATACTCTATGTACTGGGAATCGAGAAAATTTCGCTTACGAAAAGATCCTCGACCAATGGGAATCGAACCCTCAGCTTGGTCTTGTTGGATAGCTGCGCGTTTACTGTTATTTATGAATACCGTAAAACGGGGTAACTTCGATAGTTTTTTCGAAGAAAACTTCAATATTTATGCATGCTATTTCAAAGAATTATTATTTATATTTTTAAAACAAGTATTGGCATCCTAGCTATCGATTGCAGTCGATAGATTTCCAAAAGATTTATTTTGAATGGATATATAATTTTTCATATAATCGAAAGTCGGTTTCCTGTTTTGGGGTACCGTAACACGGGGTATCTTTGATCATGCGGGTAACTTTGATAGTGCGAGACCCATTGGCGTAAATACGGGGGGGCTAGGGGGGTCTTAGCCTCCCCTAGAAAAGTTCAAGCCCCCCCTAGAAAATTTGAACTCTCATGCTAAGTTTGTACCTTGCTTAAGAGATTTTTTTATCGAATGGGCCAAGCTCCCTCTAGATTTGAGTTCAAGTTACGCTAATGGCGAGACCCACAACATATTGCACGAAATAACGAAGTTTCTGTTAATCAGTTAAGAAAAACGAATGCAAAAGTAAAGAGTACTAGTAGGACACTTCATGTTAAAGCTATTTTCGTCTAAATCAAGTGCATTTGAGGATTTATATGCAAATATGAAAAATTTACAAGATTTTAGCATTTTTGCAAAGCTTACAAACAATCTGTTCTACGATCACTATTTGATAAAGTCGTAATGAGTTCGTCACTTATACATGACAGCCTAGTTATAGTAGAACATGAATTCTGTCTCAAATCTCTTAGCGAAACCCATTTTTACAAACTGGTATCATTTTTGTTATCCAAATCAGAAATTTCCATATAACGTTAATAGCTTAGAGGTATGCAATGCCCTACAAATGTTACGTAATTCATTCAATCTTGTTCGATTTGTACTCTATTATCAAAGTTACCCCAGAACAGAAAACCGACTTTCGATTATATGAAAAATAATATATCCATTCTGAATAAATGTTTTGGCAATCTATCAAGTCCAATCGATAGCTAGGATGTCAGTACTTGTTTTAAAAATATAAATTTGAATTCTTTGAAACAGCATGCATAAATATTGAAGGTTTCTTCGAAAAAAAAAACTATCAAAGTTACCCCGTTTTACGGTAACGTTGATAATGGAGTATGAATCGAACAAAATTGAATGAATAACGAACATTTGTAGGACATTGCATACCTCTAGGCGTTTAACGTTATATGGAAATTTCTGACTAGGATTACAGAAATGGTCCCAGTTTGTGAAAATGCTTTTTGCTAAGAGATTTGAGACTGTATTCAAGTTCTATGATAACTAGGCTGTCAAAGATAAGTGGCCAACTATTCAAAACTACATCAAATAGTGATCGTAGAACAGATTGTTTGCAAGCGTTTCGAAAATGCTAAAATTGTATCAATTTTTAATATTCGTATAAAAATCCTCAAATGTTCTTGATTCGAATGAAAACCGCTCGTACATGAAGTGTCATACTAATATTCTTTAATTTTGCATTCGTTTTGCTTAACTGATTAACAGAAATTATGATATTTCGTTTAGTGTGTGTTTAGCACTATCAAAGTTACCCGCATTATCAAAGATACCCCGTTTTACGGTACGAACAATAAACCATACCCTACTAAACATACATTATTTATTTCTTTCGACAATTATATTAACTATATCCTAATTTTATTAACCCAAAATAAGAAAAAAAAAATTTTTAATAATTTAAAGAAAATTTGCCACTATATATACCATTTAAATGAAAATGTGAGGTTCCAGCCGACATTTGTTTTAGATCGATCCACTGTGCGACGGCGTGCAGCCACAACTCATTAAAAGTGTGTTTTAATAATAAAACCAAAGGCTGCTGCACATTTGCTCTAATATGTTTCAAACAAAGAGGTAAAATAACGACCAAAACCAATTGCAACGCTTCTGCTGCTGCAACAGCACATTAAGCCGCGAAAGGAAACGACAGATGATTATTGCAAATGTCAGCTAACTGGTTGCTTGCAGGCCAGCATGTGCACTTTTTCTGCAAGGTGCTAGAAAGGAGGGCGAGGAGTAAATGCAGATATTGCACATGCTTCGGGTGACTATCCTCTTCCAAGAACGGATATAGACAAATCTGTGCGCGACAACTGCAACTGTAATCTGTCTTGCTGCCGTCGTGAAGAAGGGAAGAATGTTATCTTTGTATAAAATTGCGGCTCACTGTAACGCAACATGTGTCAAACAATCTTGTCTATGCCTTTGGTATACCTACTCCTAGTGACACCGTTCTCAAATAGACCTGCAAATGAAATTCTGTGGGCAGAACCGAAAGACTAAATTTAGTTTAGAATTACTTCTTGAGTTGACCGCCAGCCACTTCTTGTGGTAGAACTAGAGCGGAATGTTCTGGATCAACCAAGGGCCAACCGGCCAGATCCCCAGGCGAACGGTTGTTGTTTGTGGTCGCCTATATTCCGAAAGTATAAATAAATGATCTGAAGAACACTTTCATGTGTAAATAACAAAACAGAGCTGACATTGTCCGACTTTTGAAAATCAGGTTGTTCTAACTTAGTACAATGTAGTGCTTTAGAATAATTGTGGTCGTCTAGGTACTGGAAAACGTAGGTATTGTGAGACCTAAGATGAAACATGAGCACACAATGAAACTTTCATTTACGTAACTTTTATTGACGTAAATTTTACTTATTTAATTCCATTAACGTAATATTACGTAAATAGAATTTATATTCATTCGATGCTACCCGATTTTCGTTAAATAGCACATATTTATGAATGTTTTGTAAAGTCGGAACTAGAGTTTCCAGTCCCGGGAACATTTCCCGGGAAATGAGATTTCCCGGGATTCCCGTTTAACGGGAAATGATTTTCTGTTTCCAGGGTTTCCCGTATTTCCCGGGATTTCCGTACTTCCAGGGTAGTTCTATTAAAAAAAGGATTGACCATCTATTTTCAGACAAAAACCATCGCTCAATTTACTTTTTATATCATTCTAACCAGAGACCTTCCTTGACCGAGTGCTTAGAGTCCGCAAATACAAAGCAAAGCCATGCTAAAGGAGTCTGGGTTCGCTTCCCGGTTTTTCCAGGATCTGTTCATCTATCCAGTATCATCGTACCGGCCAAACAATATACGACTTCGAAAATGGCAATTTTAGCAAAGAAAGCTTTCAGTTAATGTCTGGGGAAGTGCTCATTGAACACTAAGCTGAGAAGCAGGCTCTGTTCCAATGAAGACGTAATGCCAAGAAGAAGAAGATCGTTCTGAGCAAGCAATGACCTCAGTTATATTTCGATGTGGATTTGTTGTTCGTAATAGGGTAATGACTGTTTATTTTGTTCTCAAACGCTAACAGTTGGCGCCAGCAGCAAAAATTACAGACAACAACCTTTCGAACATTCAGTTTCTCTTACCGGCCGCCGAGCGACGACACTGTTGTTTGTATGTCACCCACTGATCGCGCTACGCTGGATTCTCAAATTTCTCAAACTTTCAACACAAGCGCATGGAAGAATGGTAGTCGGAGAACTGTCAAAACGTATGAAAAATAATGAAAATCGTAAATTGCTTGCAATTAGGAAACTGGATCAAAAAAATAATGATTAGAAATCAAGTGTAAAGTGAATACATAACTTTTTGTGTTTAGTTTATCTTCCGTGGTGCTTTCTTTGCTTCAGGATTTCGTTTTTACTACCATTGAAAAAGAGCCATCTATTGCCATTTCAGTTTTGAATATCGCCCCATTGTTGATAAAATGCATATCTTTTTGACGTAGAAGTACGTCTTTCTTCTCTATACAGGAGTGAAATTGGAATTTCAAAACCAAGAGCGTTACGTTGGCATGAAATATTTTAAACGTTTATAACTTTTCGCTGGCTTAACGAAATTCCTTGATTAGCACCTCAATCGAAAGATAAGACATCAAAGCTTCATGTCGTTTACTTACTGAATCCCACATACCTGTCCAAATAGTTTAATAAAAAAAGAGAACGTTGATTTCAAGCAAATCTATTAATAGGGGTGGCTAGAGAAAATTTGACGTCATTTGCTTTTCACTCTCCGATTGGATCGCATCTCAGCAGGCGACAGATCGGCTTGCTCTGACCGGCCGTGCTTCTCAGGCACAGACATCGATAGCAAAGAATCCCCCGTGTGTCGTGCTTCACTCAAATCAAACTGTCGAGCGAGCGAGAGAAGATGCCGTCCGAAGCTAAAGCCATCACCGCTGCCGCCGCCTAGAAGAAGAAGAGGAAGCAGTCCACAGGTGAATTTGCGGTCGAACTGTGGTTCACCGCTTGTTTGCGTTCACCCAGCCATCGTCATCGCCGCCACAAATTTCATCGGCCGAGGAGCTGTTGACCCGCGCTTCAAAATTTCGACTCGTGATGAAATCATCATTGGTAGTCAAGAAGCAATCCCGTTAGGAGCAAATACCAGAAGCCCCCTGAGTTTTGCTGGTCCGAGCAGTGTTATTTATCCGTAACAACATCGAAGCTAACAAAGCCATCGGTTTTTTTCAGAGCCATCAAATTTGTGGAAAAGAGTTAAAAGAGAAATATTTCCGACTTTATTTATAACTTCTAATATTCCTAAATCAATTTCACGGCTTCATACAAAATTTCATTTGTCATGAATAATTTATGACCAGTGTTGGAAAACGGCGAACAGAGTCTGTTCATGCACAACAGAAAAATGCTACCACATCGGTGGTTCCTTTTGTGCGATTGCGTTCCTGCTTTCTTTGCTCACGATCGCCCGAACACATATACTGTAGAGGGCATCGCAGCATTTTATTTTGACATGCAATCACGCGTCCGATTCCCTGTTATATTTCTACAACAACACCATATATCGGTCAATTTTCTCAATACTCTCGTACATTAGTTTGTAATTTATCTACTATAATCATAATTCACCCAATTATTCACACAAAAAGAAAGTTATGAACGGAAAGAAGAACGGCTGTGAGCAGTCTCTGCTCATCCAGCAATTACGCTCTTTTTACATTTGTTTTGTTCTGGTTCTCCGATGCCACGCATGTTTTGGTTTTGTGCCAATTTTAAATATTTCTCATCAATGTTCAATGTGTTCTGATTTATATACTATGACATTTGCAATAGACTAACATGTAGAAAAATTTCAAATCAATAGTTGCTCATTACAATTGGTCAGGAAACAGTTTTTTTGAACAGTATTTAAAATCTGTCGCAATTTTAATACATTTTCCAATTTCCATACTCGAGAATTTAGGAAGTGTTCCCCCATTATATGATAAATCAACGATGCTGTTAGAAATACCATACAATGCTGAGTAGTATGATGTTATTACGGTCCGACGGCGCTGCAGTGGTAAATTCTCAAATTCATGTAATTATGTGGGGTAAATTATGTGAACCAAATCAAGTTTTGTAGTATACCGCGATATTTAGATCATTATAGATAAATCAGTAAATATCATCCAATAAACCCTTTTATGAACGTATGTTGGCCCTGAAAAGGGCCGATTGAGCTTGGATGCTGTGACCACGAGTCAAAATCTAGAAGCGCGGATCGGTCAACCTAGAAATCTTGAGCGATTTCACTAACCAGATGCTGGATTGGCAGCTTAAAGATTGACAGCTCAGCAGATTTCTAGCAGCGAGGTACTTCTCGCTGAGCAATTTCGGAGAAGCTCTTTCCAGCTCGAAAGCGGAATTGGAATGAAACTGAATAAGACGAAGGAAGCAAGTTTTATAACCTCAGAATAGCAGATGATGATCCTCCCTTTTGTGCTCTTCGCTTTCTGATCGACCAATCTGGGAAATGGGTAGGTGCCAATAATGTGTTGGGCTCAGAATAACTTGAAAATTGCGGAGAATACTAAAGCGTGAGAAATTGGTCGAACATGAATTGCTGGAAGGGTTGACATAAACTAAATATTCAATACGAGCTATTGATAATCAATAGTTTTCTTTATTATGAAGGTAAATTTCTGATGGGTGCCAAAATTATTACAATTGTTCAATGAGAATGTCTTTTCAAAAGCATTCTTAATATGTCGCAATTTTGTTACATGTGATAATTTTGTTAATCAAAGTGTTCCCATAAAATATGGAACATTAAAGACGCTGTTGGAAAAGCCACTCTATTTTATAATTGTTGTGGAATATTGAGCACTCACCCCAACGGCACTGCAGCAGCATCCGCGATTACAGTCTCAAAATGTTTAGTCATAAATTATTCATGACAAATGAAATTTTGTATGAAGCTGTGAAATTGATTTAGGAATATAAGAAGTCATATATAAAGTCGGAAATATTTCTCTTTTAACTCTTTTCCACTAATTTGATGGTCCTGAAAAGGGCCGATGGCTTTGTTAGCTTTGATGCTCTTACAGATAAATAACACTGCGGGATGTTATCAGTTGATTGCCAAGGTTAAAAGGGGAATCCTCAAATCAAATGTATAAATTTGAGCAAGTTATTTGCTTAAACGACGAACCGAAAGTTTCGTGGCGTGGATGGCGCACAACAGTGACAGGTAGTGGATCACCGGGCTTAAATCGAAATATGATGATGGCGGCGATGACGATGGCTGGGTGAAAGCAAACAAGCGGTGAACCACAAAGCGAGAATGACTCGCCCGACCGTGTTCACAGTTCGACTGCAAATTTTTCTGTGAACTGCTTCCTCTTCTTCTTCTTCTTCTTCTTGGCGGTGGCAGCGGTGATGACTTTGGCTTCGGACGGCATCTTCTCTCGCTCGCTCGAAAGTTTGATTTGAGTGAAGCAAGACAAACGGGGAGGTCCTTCGCTATCGATGTCTGTGCTTGAGAAACACGCCCGGTCAGAGCCAGACGATCTATTGCCTGCTGAGATGCGATCCAAGCGGAGAATGGAAAGCAAATGAAGTCAAATTTTCTCTAGCAGCCCTATTTATAAATTTGCTTGAAATCAACGTTCTCTTTTAAAACAGTAATTAAACTATTTGGACAGGTATGTGGGATTCAGTATGTAAACGACATGACCCTTTGATGTCTTGTCTTTCAATTGAGGTGCCATTCAAGGAATTTCGTTAAACCAGCAAACAGTTATAAGAGTTCAAAATATTTCATGCCAACGTAAGGCTCTTGGTTTTGAAATTCCAATTTCACTCCTGTATAGAGAATTTTTATTTTACTTTCACACTGTGCGGCATAATCAAATGCAAACGCATTCAGTTCCCAATGGTTAGTGCCTGTGCTTTTACTGTTCATAAGTCGCAAGGTGGAACTTTCCCCGAGGTCGTGTACGACTATGACAAAAGCCAGGATCAGCAATTGGTATATGTTGGTTTGTCGCGGGTTACTTCACTGCAAGGACTATTTTTGACAAACTCTTTCAATTTTTTTTTAAGTTTCATCACGCCAAAGGCAGCAATTCTCCCAAGAGGGTCGACTTGAGGAATGAGCTGCAGCGCTTAGGCAATCACTGGATCACTAGAAATACTGGATCATAGGGGCCAAGCCTACATATTGATGAGTATCAATGTACAGAGCCTAAATGTTCATGCAATGGATATTGCTACAGACCAAAGCACTGGACCGATTCTATCGATTCTCACGATCGAAGCACTAATCGAACATCTAATCTACTGGAGGAGTTTGGCAAACTACAGCTGGAGCCAGAAACCGATCATCCATCCAAGCAACACAAGGAAGCAACGACCAAACAAACCAATTCAATCATCTGGCATTATTCCTGGAACACCAAACACTGGTTCTCGGAACCACAGAACGACAAATGGTTCATTTCAGGACTACCAAAATGAGTCCAAAAAGAGTTAACTTCTGAAAACTTCATCCGATCAATAATGGATTTTTTGAGGGATAGTTTTCATGGATGTAAGAGTCACATTTTTTAGCATAAGACTTTAGTTGGTTTTTGTTCTTCTGCGTGAAATGATTGATTCAATGTTGGTGAATTTTATTTGAACTTCATATGATTTGACAAGAATAACCTCCACATGGGCTCTTACTCAATGTTATAAACTTTCTTGTTTTAAAGCCTAGCGATTAAAACGAAGCCAACAGATTGTTTTTTCAGAACCATAAACTGACAAAAAGACAAGTAACCAAACAAATTTACTGGTATTAAATAAATACTCATAAAATACGAACACGTTTTTGGAAATTTCCCGGGATTTCCCGGGAATTGGCAATTTTATTCCCCGTTTCCCGGGAAGTCAAAACGCGGGAAAATTTGAAACTCTATTCGGAACATTGAAGCGCGTGCAAAACCAAAGGAGCATATTAACAATATCATTCTTGATGATCACAGATATGTATTCCTGAACTCACGGACTCTTTGTATATAAAGGTAACATCGAGAGCTTAATCACTGCAAGTCCTACTTACGCAGGATAATACAACTGTGATTGTTAGTAATTTCAGTTTAACGCCTATCTAATGTTATCCAAGTACTCATTTGAATATAGGACATCAGATCTACAGGGGAAAGGCAAAATGATTGAGATAGGCAAAATTTTGCCCAATTTCAAATGATCATAACTTTTTGGAAAATTGATGAAATTTGATGCATCCGGAAGTTGCGGCGTGAAGTTGTATAGATGTTTGCAATTTTCCTAGAAACTAGAACTAAGAGGAAGTTGAATGCCGCCGGACGTATTAAGATTCATTGAAACTCTTTAGAAATATGACCATTTCCGTTAAACAGTTCCCGAAAATATGGTCAGCCATGTTTGTATTTCCAATCATGTCCGGAGCTATATCCCAATGAGCATCAAAATTCAAGATGATGCTTCCGGTAGCATATTCAGAACCATTAGACGTGCTGACCACTCTATAGTAGGTTCCTGGTGCCCTGGACAACTAGGACCATTTACAGAACCATATCAATATGGGCATCGAACTTCAAGATTTTCAAACGTGATGTTCCATTTTCAGAACCACCAACTACCATGGTCACTCTATAGTAGGTTTCAGGTGCCCCGGGGATGTGACTAATTCAAAACATTGCATTACATTACATCAATATGGGCATCGAATATCAAGATTTTGGAAGGCACCGGCTGTTATGTATAGTAGGTTCGAGGTGCTTCGATGGAAGTGAGTAATTTCGCACATGTACAGAATCGTATCAATATGGATAACAAACTTGAAAATTTTTAAAATTCATGCTTTTGGAAGCAGTTTTACAACCACGGTCTACCATGAACTCTGTGCAGTAGGTTCCATGAGCCTTGGAGGATGTGGAGCATTTTCAGAACCACAAAATGTAATAACCACTCTATAGTAGATTCCAGGGGTCCCTAGATCAGTAGACAATTCGTAACATGACCACATCCCCCGGGGCACTTGGAGCTTGCTATACAGTAGTCATGGCTGCTGGTGGTTCTGGAAATGTTCCAGGGAGCATCACCTTCAAAAACCTTGAAGGAATCAATACCCATATTTATATGATTCCAGACATGTTCCTAATTGGCCACTTCCTCCAGGGCACCTGGAACCTACTATAAAGTGACCAGTGCTTCGAATAGTTCTGAATATGCTGCTGGAAGCATCATTTTGAAGTTTGATGCCCACTTGAATATAGCTCCAGATAACATACAAAAATAAAAAATACAAACATGACTGACCGAGAAAATGGAACCAGGTCATATTTCTGATGCGTCCGGAGGCATTCAACTTCCTATTAGTTCTAGTTTCTAGGAAAATTGCAAACATCTACCGTTAAGTCACCAGTCACCGTGCGGCCTCCATTCACCGTGCACATATACAAATTCATACAGAATATTCATACAATTTTCACAAATTATTCTTTTGTCAGCAAAATAAGATAAAACTAATGAAATTAAGTAGTTCTTGTCACAAAGCATTTTGAAAAACCTAGTTTATGTAGTCAAAATTATGTAAATTCTGTTTGATAATGAGATTTTTCAACATTCTTAGTAGAAACGCCAAAAATTCACATTTTTAGTTTTAACGTTAGAGTATGATTTTTTTTCAAAATTTCAAAAAGTTTTAACTGTGGATACTATGAATAAGATGTATTTCATCGTATGAGCAATGAAATTTTATGCAAATTAGAATTTTCTATTGTGTCTCAGTCGAAACCCAAATGCACGGTGAATGGACCCTTTTCAATATATATGGTTCCTATTACCGTGCATCAGGGTAAAAGGCATTAAATTATTCGGTAATATTAGATTTATTGCTATGTCGTGATTGAACCACTTCATATTTAGTTTTTGAGTGAATATGGAATGGTTTGGACAATATAGTCAAATCTATTATAACGATTTTAGTGAAAAAATAACTTAGCCAATTTTTAAACTGTTTATGGTTTTTATTGTAAATGAAGATTTTAATACTCTTAAAAATGAGTGTGAACACTACTAGCAACATAGTTGCTCCATCAAAAACGTTTCTTCAAGATACAAAATAAAATCATGACGAAAACTATACGCACGGTGAATGGTGCACTAGTGTGCACGGTAAATGGTGACATAGAACGGTACGAGGCGACCTTAACATTACACTTTCAAACATAATTTTTGAGTAATTTTTTGTTATGCATCACTAGTTTTAGATTTTTCCCTGAATTATTATATAATTGCACGCTACGTAGTGGTATTCTAGTGCGCTTCAAATTATTTGGAAAAGCTATATAATTTTTTGAAGTGCAATTTTTTTTTAAATGCACGGTGAATGGTAGCTTGACGGTATACAACTTCACACCGCACAAAACTTCAAGCGACAGAAAAAAAATGCCATTTGGACATGTCCTCGGAAAATCCGGAAAATTTCCGGTGTCCGTTGGCCAATTATATGGCCGAGCAAGTTCCTAAAATTAGACTAAATTTGCCGTCGAATACTTCCAGTTGCATCCATTTTCATAAATTTTTCATAAAGTTATATGCATTTGAATTTAAGCAAAATTTTGCCTATCTCAATCATTTTGCCTATCCCCTGCACACGCGTATCCAACGACCATTTTGACCTCAATGGACAAGGATTACATCCAAACAGGCTCCATAAAATATGTCCAATTAAGTTTTGAGTTCAACAATAGTTTGCGGCTATCGAAGCACTGCTTTGAATAAAGAGCTTCAAATCAACAAGCGTAACCAGAGATATTTTGGAGGTTTATGAATACAGTTCATACTCATACAAAATCAAATAAGCAATCTATAAAGTTTTGAGTCCACCGGCTGACATGGATGACTTCGTTCAATATAGGTAATAGGTCAATAGGTAATTATGCACACTGAAGAAAGTTATGGCCAATCCCAGCCGAACTTCTAGTAGATTCTTTGTACTTCTTTGGTCAATCACGGAATAGCAACCATTGATATGTGTAGTCAGTCAAAGATCTAAGCTCATCATCCTACTTCGTACTGCATTGTAAAACCTAACGAAAATCGACTTAATGTCACGAAACATTTCAAAGAGAAAATCCATTAAAAGAAATCGATAGCTGTATATACGCCCTTATAATACTCAACGCAGCATTTGTACGAGTTGGCGCGAAAAGTGTAATTTCAAAAGTCTTCGTGCTTAAAATTATGCCGCGGGCCGTATACTAGGTAACTGCAATACAGGTGTCGCAACATTTCGTTGCTTCGCACTACATCCAAACAGCACAACAGTACAGACCTAAATTTTCTACCTTGTCCACATTGACAAGCCCCTACAGTATGTGCGCCAGAGAACTTTAGTGAGCGGAAGATACAGAAGAAACGTCAGGACTGTCAGACTGTAAAATATCCAAGTAACGAAAGGCGTGCAAAGTACACTGAAATGAATTTTATTGTAGAAACTACTGAAACCATGGTAAATTTAAGAACTGCACCAACGATTTTCAACCGACTACATTAATCTGTTAACTACTGTATACTAATCTCAATGAACGTCTTTACCGTGCGCATCTAGTGCAGATTCAAGATCGCCTCAAGTCCGACCCCAAAAGCTTTTGGCGTCATGTCAGTGACCAGCGGAACCAAACAGGTCTACCATCTTCAATGACGAACGGAGCTGATTTGGAAGCCAACTCATCAACAGAAACTGCAGAATTGTTTCGAGCTCAGTTCAGCAGTGTATTCACCGACGAAATACTCACCGCTGAGGACATCAGTACAACTACTCGCAATGTACCACAGCTGTCGAATCCAGGTCTTCCTGTATCAGTTACTTCCAACATGGTGATCAGCGCTTTGGACAAACTAAAGTCTTCGAAAGGATACGGTCCAGATTTCATCCCATCAGTTCTTCTTAAAAAATGCGCTAGTTCTCTGGCGTTACCTTTAGCTAAAATTTTCAATACGTCTCTGCTTACTGGCGAATTTCCGGCTTGTTGTTTTTCCCGTATACAAGAAGGGTTGCAGACAAAACGTTGGGAATTATCGGGGAATAGCTGCATTAAGTGCAATCTCTAAACTTTTTGAGCTAATTCGTTCTCGATAAACTTGTTCAAACATGTGCACATTATATCTCGCCTAACCAACATGGCTTCATGCCCAAACGATCAACAGCCACAAATTTAACGGTTCTAACTACATTCGTAATTCGCGAGATACAAAAAGGTCACCAAGTAGATGCCATTTACACTGATCTGTCGGCTGCATTCGACAAAATGAATCATGAAATCGCACTTGCTAAATTTGATAAGTTAGGATTCAAAAACAACTCACTCAAATGGTTACGCTCATATCTGATCGGCCGCAGCATGTCCGTTAAAATCGGCGACCATATTTCATCACCTTTTCCGGTTACTTCTGGCGTACCTCAAGGCAGCCATCTCGGGCCGTTTCTATTTTTATTATATATGAATGATGTCAATTTAATTTTGAACTGCCTAAGTCTATCATACGCTGATGATTTGAAGCTGTATTATGTAATCAAACACAAGAACGACGTTGTGTTCTTGCAGCAACAGCTTCAAGTTTTCGTTAATTGGTGTCGACGTAATCGGATGCTACTGAATGTATCGAAATGCTCGGTGATATCTTTCGGCCGAAAACACTCATTATTAGTGGAAGATTATTACTTAAATAATACTAAATTGCAACGAGAAACGACAGTTAAGGATCTAGGCATTTTATTAGATACTAAATTAACTTTTAAAAATCACGTTTCCTACATTGTGTGTAAAGCCTCTTCGCAGTTAGGTTTTGTTTTACGATTCGCGAAACAATTTAAGGACATATATTGCCTGAAAGCTTTGTACTGTTCCTTAGTTCGACCTATACTGGAATATTCAGCCATAGTTTGGTCCCCATACTACCAAAATGAGGTTCAACGAATTGAAAAAATCCAGCGCAAGTTTGTTCGCTTCGCTCTTCGTAATCTCTACTGGAGAAATCCCTCGAATTTACCAAGCTATGAGAGCCGCTGTATGCTGATTAACTTGGAGCTTCTTCACGCAAGGCGAGATGTTTCAAAAGCTTGTTTCATCAGTGCTCTACTTCAAAATCAAATAGATTGTCCTGCTTTACTCGCCAGGTTAGATATTAATATTCGAAGCCGTAACCTACGATCACACTCTTTTCTGCATTTAAATGCCGCAAGAACAAATTATGGCTTAAATGAGCCACTGCGTAATATGTGTCGTACTTTCAATAAATGTTTCGAAGGATTTGATTTTCATGTTTCCCGCAATGTGAACAAGAGTAGATTTAAGAGAATTCTTTGTTAGTTTTAAGGTGTATGTTATAGCCGTTAAGCATGTCATTGGGGTGTATAATTTTAACCTGTTGACAGTAATAATAATAAATAAATAATAAATAAATAAATAAATAAACTCTACCAAAACATAGTCAACATCACTACACAAGAAAATTTCTTCTGTTGATTTAACCAGAATTGTAGTAATTTTGAATAGAAACATTCTTGATTTGAGAAGTTTAGCATAATACTTTTGACCACACTGTGTTGTACGGTGGGTGTCACGGATTGAAATACAATGCTTTGTAGTGGATGCTACTATGGACATAGTCAAATTTACTGCACTGCTCAGTGATTTTCACCAGATTATAGTAAACTTAACAGATTTTTGTAGTCGGTTGAAAATCGTTGATGCAGTTCTTAATTCTACCATGGATTCGGTAGATTATACAACAAAATTTGTTTGCGTGTAGAGTCTGTTCAATTAAAATTGAATTAACGTAAAAAAAGTGTTACTGCTTCACTTGAGTTGATCTGGGATAATATTTTGTAGGCCGCATTTAGAATGGTGATCGCTCGAAAGGTCTCACAATCTAACTTGTCGTCTTTCTTGTAGATGGGGCATATTACCCCTTCCTTCCACTCCTCTGGTAGCTGTTCTGTTTCCCAGATTGTGCCTATTAGCCGGTGCAGACAAATGGCCAGCCTCTCCAAACCCATATTTGTTCAGCTCCGATACCATCCTTGCCAGCAGCTTTGTTGTTCTTGAGCTGGTGAATGACATCCTTAACCTCCCTCAATGTGGGGGCAGGATGGTTTCCATCCTCCACAGTACCGACGAAGGCATTTCCTCCGTTGTCCTGACCATCATTGCCTATGCTCTCAGCGCCATTCAGATGTTCGTCGAAGTGCTGCTTCCACCTTTCGATCACCTCACGCTCGTCCGTCAAAATGCTCCCATCCTTATCCCTGCACATCTCGGCTCGCGGCATGTAGCCGTTGCGGGATGCGTTGAGCTTCTGATAGAACTTGTGTGTTTTTTGAGACCGGCACAGTTGTTCCATCTCCTCGCACTCCGTCTCCTCCAGGCGGCGTTTTTTCATCCGAAAGTGGCGGGTCTGCTGTTGTCGTTTCTGTCTATAACGCTCCACGTTCTGCCGGGTCCCTTGATGCACCACGACAGCCCGCGCTGCATTCTTCTCCTTTAGAATCTGCCTACATTCCTCGTCGAACCAATCGTTCCGTCGTCTCCGTCCCACGTACCCGACGCTGCTCTCAGCTGCATTGTTGAGGGCTGCCTTCACTGTTCTCCAGCAGTCCTCAAGAGGGGCTTCATCCAGCTCACCCTCTTCCGGTAATGCAGCCTCGAGGTGCTGTGCGTATGCCGCTGCGACATCCGGTTGCTTGAGTCGCTCTAGGTCATACCGGGACGGCCGTCGATACCGTACGTTGTTAACGACGGAGAGTTTTGGGCGCAGTTTAACCATCACCAGAAAGTGGTCAGAGTCGATGCTAGCGCCACGATAGGTCCTGACGTCGATAATGTCGGAGAAGTGCCGTCCATCAATCAGAACGTGGTCGATTTGTGATTTTGTCTGCTGTGGTGATCTCCAGGTGTATCGGTTTGTCAGGCTGTGCTGGAAGTAGGTGCTACGTATGACCATATTCTTGGAGGCGGCGAAGTCAATTAGTCGTAAGCCGTTTTCGTTCGTCAGCCGGTGAGCGCTGAACTTTCCAATAGTCGGTCTGAACTTCTCCTCCTGGCCAACCTTAGCGTTTAGATCTCTTATGATGATTTTGACGTCATGGCTTGGGCAGCTGTCGTACTCGTCTTTATCATCATCAGTGCTTCCGGAGTGAGGGCTGTGCTCGTTTATTATGCTGAAGTTGAAGAACCGGCCTTTGAACCTCAACTTGCACATTTTCTCATTGATCGGCCACCACCCGATCACGCGCCTCTGCATATCACCCATCACTATAAAAGCTGTTCCCGCCTCATGTGTGTTGCCGCAGCTCTGGTAGATGGTATGGTTACCTCTAAACATTCGCACCATTGATCCCTTCCAACACACTTCCTGCAGTGCTACGATGCCAAATCCGCGGTCCTTCAGCATGTCGGCGAGTATGCGTGTGCTCCCGATGAAGTTGAAAGATTTACAGTTCCACGTATTGAGCTTCCAATCGCTAGTCCCTTTACGTCGATGTGGTCTTCGCCGATTGTCCTGGTTCGTATTCTATCGTTGATTATTCGTTGCTTGATGTTTTTACGGCTGGCTTGCAGGGCCTGACAACAACCCCCTAGATTTCTAGATTTCCGGAGGACCATTCCCCCTAAATGTTCGGAGGGCCATAGTGCGCAGCTTAGCTTAGAGTCCTTCTCTGGCACTCGGACGATGATCAGCTGCCCCTGACATGGGGAACAGACGCGGATGTGAGCCGCTTCTAACATGGAGTACGGACGCTCCAGGTTTGCAGAAGCAAAAGCAAAAGCAAAGTGCTAGCTGGTGGGGCTGAGCGTGACGGGCTTGCCTAGGTAGCAGTGTTACGATAGAAGGGGATACATTTGAGGTGGTCGACGAGTTCATCTACCTTGGATCCTTGATTACGGTTGACAATAACGTTAGCCGTGAAATACGGAGGCGCATCATTAGTGGAATTCGGGCCTACTATGGTCTCCACAAAAAGCTGCGGTCAAAAAAGATTCACACCCTCACCAAATGTACCATGTACAAAACGCTCATAAGGCCGGTAGTCCTCTATGGGCAGGAAACGCGGAGGATTCTCGAGGAGGACTTGCAAGCATTTGGAGCTTTCGAACCTCGGGTGCTTAGGGAGATCTTTGGCGGTGTGCAGGAGAATGATGTGTGGCGGCGAATGATGAATCACGAGCTCGTCCAACTCTACGGCGAACCCAGTATCCAAAAAGTGGCCAAAGCTGGAAGAATACAATGGGCAGGGCATGTTGCAAGAATGCCGGACAGCAACCCTGGAAAGATGGTGTTCGCTTCGAATCCGGTTGGAACAAGAAGGCGTGGAGCGCAGAGAGCTAGGTGGGCGGATCAAGTGCGTATCGATTTGGCGAGCGTGGGGCAGAACCGAGGATAAAGAGATATGCGGCCACGAACCGAGTATTGTGGCGTGAAATTGTTGATTCAGTGTTATCTGTGTAGATGTTAACTAAATAAATGAAAAAGTAATTGAAATGGTTACACTTGTAGATTTATAGTCATGCATTCTAAAAAATATATTGGATAACCTTAAAATTTGTTCAATATCCGTTGAACTCAAAACATGGTAGGATTTAACTACATGATCCTGTGTGAATATCATAATTGTTTGCAATGATCAGCCATTGTATTAAATTTTTGAGAATCCCATGGCTGTTTTATTATCTTGAAGTTAAAACATATCAAGGCTAGCTTTTTCAAAATTTCTGATTCTCATTCAAAGATTACAAGAACAAAAAGTTATTCATAAACATTCTTCACCGTTGTTTGCATAAAATTGAATTACGATCTATTTTCAACAAAATCTGTTGCTAAGAGTTGATATGATCAATCACAATCTTACTTTTTGGATTCTCACAAAACCATGGGTAAAATCACACAATACTCAGAGGTATTTATCACAACTTGAGAAAAGTGTTCCACTTCAAGGTGAAGATGAATCGAAGCCAAACCTCAAATTTTCAACAGCGCAAATCTGGAGAATCAAAGCAATCGATTAAGTTTTCACCTCAAATGGGTATTCGGTTCTTCAGATTTGTGCTCTTGAAAATTTTAAGTTTGGCTTCGATTCGTCCTAACCTTACGCATTTTTCTAACTAACATTCTCCAAGGGTCTTCCTTATAGCCGCATGGTTAGCGTCCACGGCTACAAAGCAAAGCCATGCTGAAGGTGTCTGGCATCACACTTGACGCAAAACTAAATTGGAACACCCATCTTCAAACAATCATAAATAAAGGTCTCATTTCACTCTGGGTTTGCTCAAAGACCTGCCGTAAAACATGGGGTCTAAAACCCAGTATGATCATGTGGATCTATAAAACAATCGTTCGGCCTAGAATAACCTATGCGTCCCTTGTTTGGTGGCCTAAAACAAAGGAAGCTACGGCTAGAGCTAAGCTGAACAAAATTCAACGTACTGCCTGTATTGCCATAACCGGTGCAGTTCGTAGTACCCCCTCGTTTGCCCTAGATGCTATACTCAATCTGCCCCGGCTGGATCAATTCATAAAGCTGGATGCTGAGAAAAGTGCTCTTAGGCTAAAACGATCAACAGTCTTACTGTCAGGGGACTTAACAGGTCACCTCAGTATATTAAACGAATTTTCGATAAATCCAATTGTTGAAAAATGTAGTGACTGGATGGAAAAAGTGGTAAACTATGACTCGCCATTCACGGTGGTCTTTCCTTCTCGTGAGGAATGGGAAGGAGGTGGACCCACCATTTCACCAGGATCTACTAAAATCTACCCAGATGGTTCAAAAATGAATAATCTGACAGGGTCTGGAGTATACGGACCGAAAACCAAAATCTCTGTCTCTCTTGGCCAGTGGCCTACAGTATTTCAAGTAGAAGTCTATGTAATCAAGGAATGTGCGCAGCTGTGTCTGAAAAGAAATTACAGACATGCCACCATCTGTTTTTTCTCTGATAGTCAAGCAGCGCTTCAATCTTTGAAGGCTTTCACTTGCAACTCAAAACTTGTGTGGGAATGCATTCTTGCACTGAAATCCCTAGCTGAACACAATCGAGTTAAACTATATTGGATCCCAGGACATACGGGTCTAGAGGGTATCGAAATTGCCGATCAGCTAGCAAGGCATGGATCAACCAATATGTTCATTGGTCCAGAGCCATTCCTTGGCATTTCAAACTCTGCACTAAACACGGAATTGAACAACTGGTTGTTCGGTTAAATTCAATAAAAATGGAATACAGTTTCCAATGCGAATCAGTCCAAAAGGTTCGTAAAAATAAACACAACACAAACACAAAAACTTATAGGTCTCAACAAAAGAGATCTCAGAACATACATCGGTCTAATAACTGGTCACTGCCCAAGCAGATACCACTTATACAAGATCGGTGTCGTCCAAAACACAAATTGCCGTTTCTGTGATGAGACGGACGAAACCTCACAACACCTTCTCTGCTCTTGCAGTGCACACATCCATCGTGGGTTCAAAATATTTGGCACGCACTACTTACAGCCAGCTGATATTTGGAACGCATCCCCCAGGGAGGTGGTTAGCTTTATTAGGCCAGATTGGGGGAACTACAACACTGCAACCTAGGACTTCTGCCCATCAAGGGCAGATGGTTCAAAGTTCAGTCAAATGCGCAAAGTATTCCGGAGGCACATTTGCTACTGGAAAACATTGTGTACATAGAGTAATAGGGTACACACTTAGATTTTTTTCACGAGCTCGGCTGTGCGAATCTCGGTTTCCCGATTTTAACCGAGACTCAGCTAACAAAATGTCCGGTTGCTTAGCAACGAAGCCCGATTTACTGATACTCGGCTTTTATTTGCTGAGATCCCAGTTAATTTATTTGCCGACTAGTCGGCTGTGCGGATCTCGGTTAAAATTAGCCGAGATTCGGCATTTTGAATTAAGTGTGTATATCACAATAGTCCTAAAAAATGGACGCAGTGATCCCACACCCGACAGAAGAAGAAGTAATAGAAATTTCCTTGACTTCCCTGGGCATAGAGTATCATCGTACCTGCCACACGATATACGAATGCGAATATTTAGGCAAAGAAAGCTGTCTGTTAATAACTGTGGAAGTGCTCTTAGAACACTACGCTGAGTAGCCGGCTCTGTCCCAGTGGAGACGTTAATGCCAAGAAGAAGAAGATTGTCCAAGAAGATTACCCAAATAACCAGGGGAAGCACAGCTTTCAAAATTTTCGCGGGCTGCTTAAAACTATACCGCGTTCCGTATACTAGATAGCTCTGCAATACAGGAATGGGGATAACGAATAATTCTTCTTATAAGCTGAACTATTAGTGCAGATATTACGAATATGCCAGTAAAACAACGAATAATTATTGATTATCAATTATTGATCAAGAACCTATCATATTCTAGTGACTTTTAGCTAAATTCGTCGTAAAGGTTAACGTACCTGCCTCAGTGTCTACACGCTCGTAGTTAATAACCATTGCTACAAATGCACTGGCATATGTCACGAACAAAGATTGATTGCCCATGCTACTTCACATTTGGAGAGTCACATTGCTGGCATGCGTCATGCGTTTGAACCGAGAAGAAGAACACCGACCCATCTTGCAATTCCAAACAAGTTGGAAATTTCGGTGGTCCGTCCCCTCTTGTCATCGGAAATGCTTTCAAAACAAAGAAAAAGCGAAAATCACGATCGTGTGCCACTGAGCAGTGATCTTCAAGAAGCTGTACAGCACCGCCGTAGATTATGGCCCTTTTCGGAAGCATAAAACTTAACGCGTTATTAAATGCGTACAAAGTTTTCCTGTTGCGCCTGTCGGCTGTCAATTCAGAGGGGTGAGTGCAATGAGTAGGCACAGACAAACGAACGTAACACTGACGAAATTTCCATCGATCACTCGTTTAGGATTATTTTTAAAACGTTGTACACCTCACAATCAAAGTCTGGTATTTACACTATATGGTCAATCAGGTGACTAATAATCGAAACAATTGACATTTTCTGGAAGATATTTCTGGTACGTCACTCCATAGTCAATAATTTTATTAACACATTCCTGGAAAATCAGAGTAATTTTAATGATAGGTACAGTGCACCAAAGTTAAAGTTGAAAAATCAATACAAACACAAACACAAAATATATGCTCAATTAAACTCACTGCATAATCGTTATATATGTAATACAGATCTTTTTGAAAGTTTAAATTTAAAATTGGTACAACCCTTGCATTTTCCCATTTGTCAGTAAAATAAGTCAACTGATAACATTTGTTATATATATCAACTAAGTTTTAGTAATAATTTATTTTCCTCTTGTCTTGGAAATGGAATTGTCTTGAGGTTTTTTCAAAAATTTTGTATAATTTCCAAAAAGGCTCCAGGGTTCAATTTACATTAAAATTTGTGTTTCTCAATTGCGAAAAATGTTTTCAATTTCTTTTTGCAGATCCTGCCATATAATTTTTATAGCAGGATCGCAGATACGTTCTAATTGCCTTCTCCTCACGTTTTTAAGACGGATCAAGAGTTGAAAATCATCGTCTATAATCCGGATTAAAATTTTACTTCACATTCTGGTATTGCAATGCCCCTTGCTTCAACATTAATTAAAGTTTCGAGAAGTTTAGTTTGCAAATAAACGTTAACCTCAAGAATACTATCGATGTATGATGTGAATAGATTTAATTCTCAACAGATAATTATGGAGTGTACAGACCAAAGATTTGAAAGAAATATGTTCTTAGTGTTACGTCTGTTTGTCTGTGATATAGTGTGAAAGGATGTGCAACAGAACTGTTTAAAAGGAAAAAGGTTTGGCGACGACAGTACCTTACATAGTAGCAGTCAGTAGCAGCAGAGTGCAGTCTAGATAAGGTGCGGAAACGATGCTTGGAGATGAAAATCACTTGTTGAAATGCGTGGAAGCAGGTATCATTGGCTGTGGGATGAATGCAGAGAGTGGCAGCAATGTGTGTAACTAATGGGTGTTGTTTGGATGATGGTTGGAAAAACACTATTCGTTCGGTACCATCTTCTACATATATCTGACGCTACCTCCGTCCGGTCTTGTCTTTAACGTTCCGGTGCGGCGGCTGAATGATGAGGAAGCGTGCCTGTTGCATATGTTTATTTTTGAGTTCACATACCTTCGGCTTAGGTTGTTGAACTTTTGTGTCGAAGCAGGAAATTAGGATTGGGGCATATGTTTTTCAGTTGAGTGGCACCGAGAGCGAGATGGAAACTTGTTGGAAACGCTTGATGCCAACTAGAGAAACTTTATTTCCAGAAACTACATATTATTGTTTCTTGATCAAATTGACAAGCCAAATTCGCCACATTGAGTAGAGAAGTAGTGTTATAAAATAGTACACTACTTATTAGTGCTACATTTTCTTAAATATTCCCTAAATACTCATGTTTTCTGAAATATATTTGTAAATATGAGGAAGCACGAAGTAAAGATGTACGAAAATATCCAATTTGAATTAATAAATGTATGAATGTCACAAAATCGTATCTTGTACCTTGATGGCTATAGCGTAGCGTCACGCCATTGCCACCATATTGTTCCATACTGGGACCAACGCTGCGATGTACGACGGAGTCCTATCGCTGGAGTCACCCAAGGAATTCGAGATTGTCGGCTTTGCCGATGATGTCCTCCTAACGGTAATAAGTTAGACGCAGGAGGAAATAGAAATGCTGGTAACGGAGGCAATTGGTCTGGTCGAAGATTGGATGAAGGGAATCAAGCTGAAGAAGGCCCACCACAAAACGGAGGTGCTACTAGTTAGCGACTGCAAAGCAGTAATGCACGATGAGATCACTAAAGGTGGGCATGCCATAGCATCACAGCGAAAGCTGAAACACCTGCGCGTAATGCTAGACGATCGGATGAACTTCAACAGTCACGTCGATTATGCATGCGAGAAGGCGGCGAAGGCGAGCAATGCGTTCACAAGACTTATACCCAACATAGGTGGTCCTAGAAGCAGTAAGAGGCGTCTTCTGACTGTCGTAACAACATCGCTACTAAGATACAGACCAAGCGGAATCGGGATAAGTTAAACAGCCCGGACCATGTGAGTGGTGAACGCGTACAGGACTATATCGTCGGAAGCGGCATGCGTAATCGCTGGGATGATCCTGGTCTGCATCATCCTGTCCGAAGACATCGACTGCTATTAGCGACGAGAAGCCCGACAGGCGAGGAAGTTGGCAAGAATTCGTTCGCTGGCTAAGTGGCAGCAAGAATGGGATGCCTCCGAGAAACGAAGATGGACCCACAGGCTCATCCCGAATCTATTGGCCTGGGTGAACAGGGAGCATGTTGTCTTCAACTGCTCGAGGTTCAACATAGTACGAAAAACGGTGGCGGCTGCTTTTGGTGAGAACTTCAGCGTAGAAAGTGTGGTACACGGAACGATAAGCGATCCCGCTCTTTGGAATATGATGACCAACATGCTGGTGCAAATAATGTCTGTCGAGACGCAGAGAGCTGCGCTTGACGTCGGGTCGTCGGGGGGCTGATGAAACGGAAGCCAACCTCCCACCGGAATTGTCTGATCGACCTCGGTAATCGACAAGTCAGTCTGTTGATGAAAAGAGACCATCGGGCGCGAGTAGGCTAAATCCTCCATCGAGGACTAGACCGAGTAGAAAGAGCGTAACGTAGTATCGGTAATACGTCGTCGAGGCGCCTGTGAACCGGAAGTCACCCTCCAACCGGAATTGCAGAACCGACCCTGACACTTGGTCGATCACCATCGAGTCGGAGTAGACTAGATCCTCCACCGGGTACTAGCTGCGAAACAGCACCGGCAAATGGTCGTCGAGGCGCCTGTGAACCGGAAGTTTCCCTCCACCGGAATCGCAGGACCGAACTCGGCATCTGCCCGGCCAGCTTCGGAGTAAGGGGACAAGCTGAGTAGATCGCGGAACAGCACCGGCAAATGATCATTGGGACATCTGTGAATCGGAAGTTTCTTTCCACCGGAATAGCAGGATCAACCTCGGCATCTACCCGGATAGCATCGGTATTGGTATTGTACTATTGTTCTTCCACCGCCAGGGAAATCTTCGTCAGAGTAGGATAGATCCACCGTCGGGGGCTATTCTGAGTAGTACGAGCGTATCACCGGATTGAGTCGTCGGAGCGCCAGTGAAGCGGAAGCCATCCTCCGGAATCTATGGACCGACTTCGGCACTCTACCGGCCAACAACGGAGTATGAACAACGCGTATTGTTACCGGTTTCGGGAGATATTCCTCCGTTGAGGAACTCTCCATCGGAGTATGCTAGCTTCACCGTCAGGAATTACGCCGAGTAGTATCGATCACGATGAACCACCGGCTTTGGGTCGTCGGGGCGCTTGCAAACCGGAAGTCACCCCTCAATCGGAATCGCAAGACCGACCTCGGCATCCAACCGGTCCGCCCGTAGAGCATGATGAGTAAAAAAAAGGAGTCAGGCGCACCAACAAAACACAGTAGCATCCAGTCACGAATTAAGCGTTGATTATTTCAAATTATTGCCAACGTTCGTGACTGAAAGCCGAAATCTAATTATCATCCTCAAAGTCCAGTCAATCTTCCTTAACACAGTAGCATCTATAGAAAGAAGTCTCATATGGCCCAGGCGTGTGGTCGCCCCAAAATGTGATGACGTTGAAAAGACACATTGCAGACAGATCGAATAGAGCAAGAGGTGACGAAAGGCATAGAGGCATCAACAAGCCCTATGCCTCCTGAAGTAATACTATGAGGTAGTTCCAGGGGGCATCGGACTTGTAGCCCAAGTCAAAGAAAAGTGGCGTGATACAGAGTTGTTTTACCATTTTTATCTCTGTTACCGCACTCGAGACGTGCATTAGCGGCAATGTTGTTCATTGTAAAAATACCTATTAAAATCTGTGTTCAGAATATTTATAGAGGTCAATGGGCGACCTCTGGCGATTTTTCTTTGCAAAAGTAAGTTTCCCATAGTAAATCCCATACAAACTTTGAACGGCTGGCGCTAAAATATAGTTTCTCCGATCGAGCTGAAATTTTGCACAGTTGTTATGGGCCCTAAATGCAATCCAAAAAGTGGACTGGAGCGAGAGTCTTAATTTTGTCCCACACTAACGTGCATCCGCAGTAGACCGTTGAGTAATAGACCGTAATAGACCGGTAAGTGAGAACCACAGATCGTAAACCCCATGATAACCGGGTTAGGTGACAGTTTCAAGCTTTGCTAGAAGTGCGAAAATTCTATTAAAAAAATTATTGCCAGGCGTATTGTAGAGCCCCATCTTCGTCGGTCTTGAGCGATACTTCTCCAGTTACCCTGAACGTTTAGGGTCACCAGGAACTCTTCCACTGCGTACAGCCAGCATATTCGCGATCTTCCACGAAGTCGCCGACCTCTACCTGGTTCCCTGCTGAATATTATTTTCGCAATCCTTCCTTACGTCATTCGCACTAAATGACCAGCCTACTGGAGTCTGCTGTATTTCACACGCCTCAAAAAATTCTTTATTCTTTATACTTATGCTTCATGCGTCTGCGCCACACACAATTTTCGAGTTTCCCACCGAGTATTAGCACTTTACGCTCGGAAATACCGAAGGCTTTCCGGTCTGCCTCCTTTACCGTCCACGCTTCATGCTCGTAGAGAACAATCGAAAGAATAAATGTTCCATACTGGGCAAATTTTGTTTCTGTTTGCAAGTTACGGGAGCAAAGCTGGTTACGAAGTTGTCACATGTCATAAGTGTCCCAAGATAAACAAATTCTTCAACAAGTTCAAACACATCACCATCAAACACTACCTCAAGAGGCTGCATCACAAAACCTGCCTCTGTCTCTACCTTCAACCATGTACTTCGTTTTGGTAGAATTCATGGTCAGGCCTATGCACGCTTCCTCCCTCTTCAGAGGTACGAAGGCCTCCTCCACTAACCTGCGATGGATTCCAATAAAATGGATATCGTTCACAAGGCCAAGGAGCATGTGCAACCGTGAGATGATAGTGCCGTTTCTCTGCACACCAGATAGTACCTCGAATGCAATGTTAAACATTAAATTCTAAAGTGTGTCTCCCTACTTCAATCCGTCTAACGTCACGAACGAGGTTGACACCTTGTCTACAATCCGAACGCTTGATTTTGAACCATCAAGCGTTGCAGGTATCAGCCTAATTAGTTCCGCCGGAAAACCATGTTCAAGCATTATCTGTCACAGCTCATTTATTTTCAATGAGTCGTACGCTGCCTTGAAATCATTAAACAGATAATGAGTCTGCAAGTTATACTCCCGGAATTTATCTAGGATCATTCGCAAGATACACATCTGGTCCGTTGTAGTGCGACCCTCATGAAAACCAGCTTGGTGTTTGCCGACGAAGGCCTCCACGAGCGGTCTCAGTCTATTAAACAGGATGGGCGACTGTATTTTGTACGCTGAATTCAGCAGGGTAATTCCTCTGTAATTGGCATACTCCAGTTTGTGCTCATTCTTGTAGATAGGGCGGATGAGGCCATCCAACCAGCCGGTGGGCAATTCTTCGTCCTCCCATACCTTCAGAAGTACTCGGTGGATCGACTGATAAAGCTGCTCACTTCCATGCTTGAGTAGCTCGACCGGGATCTCGTCCTTCCCAGCAGCCTTACAGTTCTTCAGCATGCTGATAGCCTTTTTAACCTCTCTTATGGTCGGTGGATCCACAGCTTGATCGTCATCATCAATGTTCATCCTTTTCCTCGCTAAATTTCCATTTTCACCGTTCAACAATTGCTGAAAGTGCTCCTTCCACCTGAGCCACCGCCATTTTATCGGTCAGCAAATTCCCTTCTCGATCATTGCACATGGCGGGCACTGGTACGGTATTGTGCCGCGCACCATTGACCGTTGCATAAAATCTCTGCATATCGTTCCGGTTCATGCTATATTGAGCTTCAGCTACCACATGTTCTTCGTTCTGCTTTTTCTTTTTGCGGAGGATTCACTTTTCTCCGTCTCTCGCTGCTCTTACCGCTCTCTGTTCTGTCGGGTATCGGCCACTAGCATACGGCTTCTGGTTGCACTCTTCAGGTCTGTCACTCTCTGACACTCTTCATCGAACCAGTCTTCGTCGTTGGCTAGTGCCAATCACTTCCCACGCCATTGTTATCACAGATTCGTGGATAGCGTCTTACAGGCTGTTGACATCTCCAGAAAAGTTTATTCTTCCCAACTGCTCGTCTAGCTGCTGGCAGTACTATGCGGCTACCCCATCAGTTGACAAACGTGAAACGTTTATTATTTTGTTTTGCCAAATCCGAACTTCTGTACCTTTAGGTTAGCCCCTTCCTTAAAATGTTGCACAGTGGTCTCATCGACCTTATTTGCCGCCGAACGCCAGTCTGATTCAAACAACTGCTCGTTTTCAATTATTTTATGTTTTCTTTTTAAATTCCATCTGACCATAGTCCAATACCGGGTTGGGTTCCAGGCTGTTGAGATAGTGGTTCGGATACCAAAACCAAGTTGTTCGCATGGTACAACTCGATTGCCTTTTTCCCATAGTGGCAGCTAGCCAAGCCTGACCAGAACAGCACAGGTTTATTATGTTGCTTTAGGAATGGTAGCAGCCACTTTTCGAAGCACTTCTAGACGTAGAACTTTTGATCGATGGTTCCCGTTATAATAAAAATGTCACTTTTTAGACCACACGTTCATGTGGCATGCCGGACGAGGTTTTTTTTCGGGAATTTCGATAGTTTGATCAGGTCCGTCCCACTTGGGCTCAGATTGGGTACCACTTCTAGTACTGCATTTGGTCCCTCGGTAGTGCAAAAGGTACCCAAGTTTGACAGATCGCAGTACACTTTTCACGGCATTCTAGATTATCTTATGAGCCATAAAATTTTGGGCAACTGCAAGGGACATGGAGGTCTTTAAGTTGTCTTTGGTTTGATAGGTTTAAAAAATCCCGGAAGCTACTTCGTGTGAGAACTTCGGATTCTCTTGCTGCGCGAACAGAATTTTGACACGCTGCTCCTCTTACTTGGTCGACATTATGAAAACTGGAGAGCAAATAGTGAAAACTTATCATAGCAATCTGAGAGAGAGGATACAGCTCACTGACAATTAGCATGTTTTCTTGCCTTCTTTGACTTTTTTTCTACACTTAGGTTGTGCACAACGGTCAGATTAGGTCCGTCCCACTCGGGCACAGATTAGGTACCACTTCTAGTACTACATTTGGTCCCTCGGTAGTGCAAAAGGTACCCAAGTTTGACAGTTCGCAGTACACTTTTCACGGCATTCTAGATTATCTTATGAGCCATAAATTTTTGGGCAACTGCAAGGGACATGGAGGTTTTGTCTTTGGTCAGATGAACTTAATTTGATCAAAATCATATTCACTTCTCTTTGTGACTTAACACTATGTGTGATAAGAAGACATAGAATAAGTTTTTGTGAAACAATTTTGAACTAAAGCGGAATGAAAATAAGTTTGAAGTGATTAAGTTCGTTATGTGAAAAATTGAATGCGTATTCGCTAAAAGACCCATTCAAGCATGAATTTGTCAACATTCTGTTGTGAGTTTGCTGATGAATTACGCTACTGCTGTGGCATACGGATTGAAGCTGAGCTGCAGCTTTTGTGAGAGATTTTCAATTTATCCTTATCTCTTCAACATTCTAGTAAACTTTGGGATTTTACATACCGTAATCCGGGGTATCATTAATCAGCGGGGTAACATTGATCGGAATGACTCATCTCGTAAAAAGTTGGTACACGGAGAAATATTTTTACCTAATTTTTGAGTTTACTTTACCCAAAATTAAGTATATCGATTATAGTTTCAACCCAAAATCTCTCGGTTTTCTCTTTCTCCCACACGAATGTTGTCAAAAATAGAGAGAGCTGCATCTACCCAATGGGGGTACTTTGGCCCAATAAGCCAAATTTGGGTAAATGCAACTTTTCTTATGTTTGGGTCGAAAGAACTCAATTTTGCGTTAAATCAACCCAAAATTGAGTATATTTTTCTAATGGAATTAAAGCCAAACTACCTAGTGGGGACCTTGGAAATTTAGCCAAAATTGAGTTATTGGGCTCAACTACGGAATTGCGTTGAAACAACCCAAAATTGAGTTGAATTCCGTCTCCGTGTACCGTAATCCGGGGGCAAATTGATCACTTTTTCACAACTTTTTGTCATGATTTTCTTTGGAATTCAAAAATTGCCAATTTATTTTCGGTAATATCAGTACTTCATTGATCTCTATCAGTTTATGTAATCGATTTTTTTATGAAATAAAATTTAACATTTCATAAAATTAGTTTTAATATAAAAAATTGAAAATGACACATTGGGGCGAAATTGATCACTATATAATAAAGCATATTTTAGAAAGCAAAATTCCCCTATCTACTAAATTTGGGTCTCCTGAATCTGAAAATGATGTCAAAATTCTTACAACACGTGTATATCATCATTTTATTGCAAAATTAAACTTTGTAAATCTGCATAATACGCCTAAATGTATGCAATTTCCCTTGAAACAAGCACTTTATTCAACAAAAAACGGTTTTACGAGCAAAAAAACTATTCTTGTAATGCTGAACGATTTCAAAAATGAGTTCAGCAGTTCACACTGAAGCTAACATAACATTTTTAACAATCAAAGTTTACATGCAGGCTTAGCACCAGCAGATTGTTTAGTGCCGATATTTCCAACAGTATTGCTAACACCTTCAAAAACTGTGAATATTTCTATGCAAAACTGACCTTGATAAAAATGAAATAGTTTGAAACCATCATTAGACATCTATAAACTAGAAAACATGGAGTGTCTGTGATGGAAACGAAGTATTAAGCATCCTTGAAGGAAATGCTGTTTGGTATCGACCTGATCAAATTCACCCCAGTGATCAATTTGCCCCCGGATTACGGTATCATCATTTATTGATGAAACATGCGTAATTGGTCAAGTTTGCGAAACAATGATTTCAATGGTTTAGGATGACACTACCGAAGATTCATGTCTCACATAGGTTCTGCAAGCGATATGAGCAAGGAAAATGCGGTTCTCACTAAAAATGGAATCGCACAAAACGATTCCGCTGTCAAAACTTTTATAAGTATGTTCAATTAGGCAACATTAACGAATGTTAGGAATGTAAAATTCCCTTAGGGAATTGCCTACCTTTAGGCGTATTTCGCAGTTTGAGGAGTTTTTAATTTTAAATTAACTCAAAAAGTAAATGAGATGTAAGCGTTTGGACATCATATTCGGCTTCAGGGGCCATGATTTAAGTAAGTAACGACATTTTCAATATTACCGAACGTTGTTTACATGGATGATCAATGTTACCCCATATCAGCTAAATGAAAAAATCACATAAAACATTTTTGTAAACATGCTTAAATCTTTCAAAAAACAAAATACAGTATGTAGTCACGAGCCATGGGTGGCAGTACTTGTTTTAAAAATATAAAACTCAGAACATTTGCATTTTTGAATTCAATATTTAAGAAATATACTAAAAACTGATCAATGTCACCCCGGATTACGGTACGTTTATCTTGAATGGATAAATAATGGAAAAGGGATCAGATAGCTTTCTTTTCGTTTCAGAGAGCGAGTAATGGCGCTTTAACCAAGGCTTTCGAGCCAGGGCATACGAAATAAATATCTGTGTCCCATCCCAAGGAGAGAATAACAAACAGCAATTGAGTGTGCATTCATTATCTTAGCTACGCCACTTCCAACGATTACCTATTCCCCCTCAATGAAACGGTTGGTATGGTTGTCCCCGTTCCCTCTCTTGTAAAATTGAAAAGTTTTCGCTCCTCATGTTATTCATTCGTGAATAACCTGATGGTCGTGATTTTTTTAATTATCTTCAAACCCAAGTCTGCACAGTAGGCCTGGCCATTTTAACATTTGTGTCATATTATCGATATGCTGCAAATATCAATGTCGACAAGAAAATACAAGAATTACCCAGGTACCCATTAAGCACTGTGATAAGCTGGATAATAACCGTATACCAGATTTTTAATGCTTACAAACTGCATATCATATTTTCAAGTGCCTATAGGCTTTGTGTTATTAAAGCAGTAATGTAGGTTCTATATTGGTATATAACGCTATGTAACAGTGCTTATAAGCCTAGTCCATTTAAGCCGTATTTGATGTTCACTACTGCCAATATGAAGATTTGTTGTGAATGACATTTTGAAAAATCAACAAACAAAATAAACATTAGAAGAAAAATAGCCACAATGGATGGAAGTCAGATTTGGCAAAAATTTCTCAAAAGTGGTAGTTACAGGAGAAAGTTAGCTAAGTATGAGCTATTATTGTTGGACGATGGCAATCTACCATCGACTAGTTACACAGTATCCGAAAATAACGGAGAGAACGATGAAACCATCGATAGTTCTGCAAACGATTACAAGGCAGCCTCGGGAACAGTAGCTCTAGATCTTGGTTTCGATGATTCCGACGTGTTGGAAGTTCATGGTGCCCTTGAAGTCATTTGACTATAGTCCTGCTGGATCCTCAGACTCTGAGCAGGATTGCACTGACGATAATGAAACTTTAACCACTTTCATCCAAAAATGGAGCCTGGAACACAATGTTTCTCATTAAGCTATGAAACCACTGCTTAATCGGCTCCCCACCATAGATAGGTGCCTTCCCACCGATCCGCGAAGACTGCTTAAAACCCCTCGTAAAGAACCCAACTTGATCCAAATTGGAGGTGGCCAGTATTGGTATCAAGGATTGGATATATTGTTTTTGTATTGAAATAAGATGAAAGAAAATTTAAATGGTGTGTTTTCTATTCGTTATAGGTGATTGTCTGGTTCAAGAATTCTATGATCTTAAGCAGACTAGAAAAATTTCTCTTAATATAAACATTGACGGATTACCGCTTTACAAAAATGGTACTGATCAAGTATGGCCAATTTTGTTCAACATTTTCGAAGCACCAGCCATGAAGCCAATGATTATTGGCATTTTTCATGGCAAAAGCAAACCTACTTCTGTCAAAATGTTTTTGAAGCCGTTTGCAGATGAAGCGGAAACAATTTTAAAATCAGGAATCCTAATCAACAGCAATCTATTGACGGTTAAAATACTAGCCTTTATTTGTGACTCACCCGCAAGAGCCTTCATTAAAGGTAATTGAAGTCGATACTCTTTTGCCATGAATTCATATCCATGTATAATTACAGGAACGGTAAACTTCAATTCATTCCATGGGTGTTTGAAGTGCACAGCCGTTGGAACACGTTCAAAGGAACAACGCGTAAATATGTATCCTGTAACAGAGGCTCCCAAGAGAACAAATGAAAGGCTTAGGAATGCGCATCTTTCCTAAATTATATTGGGATAGAACTTCTCAAACATGTTGTTGATAAAACTCAGTTTGAGAACTTCATCAGTTTGTTCTACGCCGTCACGATTTGCTCAAGTGAACACTAAAGGAAATATTTACCCGTGGCTGAGAACCTTTTCGAAGCATTCATTAAAATTCGAGTAACACTCACAACCTTGTTCATATTGTGGACGAGATCAAAAAATTTGGATCATTATCTTCGTTAACATCATACCCGTTCGAAAATTTCTTATTTCAAATTAAAAATATGGTGCGATCTGGACGGTTACCATTGAACAAAATAATTAACAGAATCTCCGAGAAAACTCAGCCCCACAACAACAGCCCAGTCATTCAATCATATCCTAGTTTGAAACAGCTTTCTCGAATAAATGGTGATAACTTTCTGTACTGCACAATATACGAAGGGTTCAGGCTAGCAAACAAGTTCGAAGATAAATGGTTCCTTACAAATGATAAGTCAATTGTAGCTATGAACTTCGCGAATGAAGATGGTATAGTTGGTTCAGAACTGAAACAATTCGAAGCACACGTTGAAATACCATTTCCCTCAGATGTTTTTTAATATCTATAGAACAATTACAAACAACGATTTCAGTTCTTGTAAGGTTTATCCATTCAGCAGCATTTTTTTGTAAATTGGTTGCGATAGAAATTCACGAAGAAACTATTTTTGTACCGTTACATCATACTCTTCCTAAGAAATGAGCAAAGTCAAATAAGAAAACTGTCAACCACAATTTATTCTCGTCGAATTCACATTTCGGTTTTATTTTTTAGAAGTTCATCACTGAAATAAGAGTTTAACAAAAAAAAAACCAATCAATGTTCCATTCCACGGGGCTAATTTTGAATTTTTAACCACTTTGGCGGCAAATTCTCCTCTTCCTCCAGAAACTCTACTTGCCACGATGCATTTCTGTTGGTTTCTACCAGTGATCCTTCGTTGTAACTTGTATCTGCCTCTGCAATGTTGTCGAAATCCTTACTCTGTCCTCCGGTCATACGGTCTTCAGGTGGAACGACTTCGTTCGTCAATTGCTTCCGTTTTCTCGAGACTGGTTTTCTTATTCCGGTCACCTCCGCGAACCGTTGATGTGCGTTCTTCAAGCAGCGGTGCAGAAAAGTTTTGCATTCATCTAGCGTATAGGATGGGTCGGAATAAAGCACCGTTTGATAAAACAAATCAATCGTTCTATCAAACTTCGTGAAGGGTACTTTTTACTTTTTTGCTTCCTTGTTACCGGACGAACGAGTAGCACCTGTCCACGGGCACTGTAGCAGGATATTACGAGCGAAGAAGTAGTCGATTATTCGAAAACTCACCGTTGCTCCTTGACTTGCATATCTGTGACGATCGTGAATATTTCCAATGGAGGCAACAATTCCCTTCACAAACGATTCATCTCGGCAGCGATCCTCCAAACTTTTAACGGGTTGGAAAGTTATCTTCGAAAGATTGATCTGCTCATTTGAAGATCTTCCAGGCTGCTGATATTGATTCGCGCCCAACGCATCCACTTTTGTATTCACGTGAGACAACAGCAAAAGGCATTTGTTTATTTTGATAGTCTGCGATGAAGCATCTTTCTTCTCTGGTGCTACCGGCAAGTTATCCGTAGCCTCGTCCGAAGCATTTTGCGATTGAATGGCTCGCATCAATGCAGCTGCACTTATTTTTTTCTGGATTGTTCTTTTGGCAGACACTTCGGTGAAAAACAAAAGCATTAGAAAATCATTAGCAAATTATATTGATTTCAAGTTTACTTACTTGTCCGTCCACTTTTCTGCTTTAAGAACGCTTCTTAGACGATGATTTAATCAGACCAGAGGATGGATCAATTGGAAAAGCGCTGCAACATAATATTCTACACAACTAAGAGTACTTAGTTCGAGCCTGGAACCGACCGTTTGAGCTTACCAAAAACAACTAAAAACTACAGAAAAAATGTAATGGCCTATCGTGATGAAGCAATTGATGCGAGAAAGAAGGAAACAAAATAACACTCTTTTGATTCATAGCGGTTGAAATAGGATAAAAAACAAAACAAACAGATCTTTTTTTTTTTTTTGCTTTTTTATCTGTGGTGGGTGCTACCCACTGAAAAATGTTTTGACGTCTATTGCACGGGCGTTGTTTGAAAGTAGGGGCAGGCAGTATATGGGCCAAAAGTGGCTGTTATGCAGCACTTTAGAGGAATATAGTGTTTATAGGCTCTGCGAGAGAAGTTCTTCATAACACTATAGAACCGATGTTGTGCCAATTTTTACGGCTTAATGGTTACCTGGGTATTTCTAGTATTTCCAGGATGCTTTTCAATACTGGCTGTGCAAGCGCTTAGATAGATAGATAGAAATCATATTCACTTCTCTTTGTTCACTATAAAAAAGGATATAAATATTCAAAATCAGTTTGGCAGTTTGGCAACATACAACTATATTTGGGAAATCAATTTTCTTAAATGTAAAATCGTCGAAAATTGTCGAGAAATTTCAATTACGTTCATTTGAATTTTGACGGGTTTTCACGCTCTTCCCTTCGAATATGCGGTTTTCCAGTGACAGTTAGTGACAGGTTCCCTTGACTTTTGGGAGCTTGCAATCTAAGCCAGCTGTCTGCTCTCTCTCAAATAGCAACCATTGTATATACACTTAACTTTCAAATGCAGCATTTCAGGTTTTTTTAAGGCATTTTCAATAGAAACACATTAATTTGAATTTGATCAACTTTTGCGCATTTGGGGTTATGAAATTCACGAGGTTTAGTGCATTCGGGGTAGTGGCATTCGGGGTGATTTGATTCTATGGGGTAGAATCGTCCCAGAAAGTATTGGCACGATTTTAATAATAAGAACAAGAGTATATTTTCAAACAAACAAATATTTTTATATTTTTGTGTTTTTATTTAAGGTTTTGAATAGCTACCTATGGCAATTGTGTTTGGTCAAAAAACCTTTTACATTAAAAATTATGATTTTATAAAATCAGTTCCTATCAGGCCAGCACGATAATAATAATTTTAAAATAGAAAATGAGATACGTGATAGTCTGATCAATAATCGTTCTTTTTCTTCTTGGCATTACGTCCTTACCGAGGCAGAGCCTGCTTCTCAGCTTAGTGTTCTTATGAGCACTTCCACAGTTATTATCTGAGAGCGTTCTTTGCCAAATTTGCCATTTTCGCATTCGTATATCGTGTGACAAGTACGATTATACTCTATGCCCAGGGAAGTCAAGGAAATTTCCATTACGAAAATATCCTGGACCGACCGGGAATCGAACCCAGACACCTTCAACATGGCTGTGCTTCGTAGCCGCGGACTCTATCCACTCGGCTAAGGAAGGCCCCCAATAATCGTATCGGCACTGATAAATAAAAAAGAAAATAAAAGATTTTGATTGTACTAACCTTCTGACCTAACACGAATTTTATAAATCAAAGTCGCTAAAAAATAACGCGATTTGTGCAAAACTGGTAAGAGATGCTTCTAAAAAATATTACGTCATCTACACATTGATAGTGATATAATTCGCTAGAATTCAAAACCTACTCTTGATAAGTGCAAAAATTAAGGCTCAATTTGGAATCACGCATTTTCCAAAACATGAAAAGTAGTTTTCTTCCAGAAGGAAAACAAATATAGTAGAATAAAAACTACATTTTGATACGGACGTTCTTTTTCATCGAAAAATGAAAAATGTTCGATTCTAACTTGAGCCTTGAATTGTGAAAATCAAATGTTGCACTAGTCTTCAAAATGTAGTATGGTAAAATCATGCCCATACCATCTGATAGTCCCATATAGTACACAATAAAATAAAATCATGAATGGGAATTGCAAAAAATCTAAGATATACATGATAGATCGTGCGTCAAACGTCGTTCAAATGACATTTGCCAATTTACCATCGCGCAGAATATCGTGAATAACATAGCTCCGCCAACATGACGAATCATACAGAGAGAGCATTATAATAGTAATTCACAGTAAATATTTAATAAACCACCAAAAGCACCATCCAACCACACATTGCATGATTTATGCGTGACAGTTTACGCGAGAAAACGATTTTTGTGATTCGCCAGAAGCGTGTTAGACGCATCACGCGGCTATGATAATTTTCGCTAATGATCAGACTCAGACACAAAGTTCGGCCCAAATGGGAGGACGTCTTCTTGGAAATGAGTTTAAATTGGCGGTCGGCTTGTGGGGTAATCGAGCCGACTAAAGGTCAATTTGGGAGGTATACCACACTACACAGCGAACGGTGAAAATCTTCCACCTTTTGCGCACAGTTCAGGGTGATAGCCCTGACAGATCATCATCAACTTCATCAGGGCCGTTCCGTAGGAGGAATTTCTCTTTTTCGTCGGCATTTTGATATGCTGGATAGATGAGAGTGTAGCATAGGATGCTGCTACCCGAATAAAATATTACTATTAATTTTTTGGTTGAATATATTCATATACCTATGGTAAACAATGGAGTCTATGATTAGTTTAATATCGAATGTTCCAGAAAGGTTCAAGCATTTAATGGTTTTGATTTAAATTCACAAATGTTTGAATTGTGATGATGACGATGATGACAATGATAATGATGATGATATAACCTACCATCTTTTGTAGCAAGGTATCCATCGGTAGCAATGACCTGTTCTAACAAAAAATGTGTTCAAAATTGTATGACTATTTGTATTTAATTATACTCCTGTCTGATGGGTTAAAAACAAATGGCGGTCCCGTAAGCTGAGACACTTACAAGGGAAAAAGAATTTTCTTTCAGAAGTAAATTCACACAAACGTACACACACTGACAATATGGCATTATTGTGAGCTTCTAGAACATGAGCAATTCACAATTGTTTTATTGTATCACTGAATTTCATTATTTTTCTATCATTATCATTAACAAAAACATTTCATTCTTGAGTCACGTCACTTTTTAAAAGCATATTCCTCAATAACTTCAAGAAAGATAGCTGAAAACAATAGAACAACTATTAATATTATAGTATTGAAATTAATAGGTACAACAATAAAGTCATTATTTTAAGCGTTATAGGCTTACGACATTGCTCATTTTGATCAAAACATTTAAAAACATTTACAAAAACTTTGAAACGGTATGATATACAACTCTGTTTTAATTGCCAAAATTCCATTTACAATTAATTAAATATAACAAATCAATGAAACAAATTGAAAATGAGCTGTTAAATTTACGTTTCGGTTTATGGTTAACGTGTTGGAAAGTATGGTATAAATTCAATTGTATCTTAATAAAATATTTTTATCAGGATAGACCTGTAGTCTTCTGGTGGCTGCCACACAGCGTGAAACGATAGTTGCACATTAGAATATGTTAACGAGATGACGCTCCGAGTGACGGCTGCAATGTGAAGGTTATTTATGGCGGACCCTTGGAAGCTGGTTGCATGAGACAGGTTGATGTGCGGCTCGTTTCAATTCTGTTTTTGGAAAACTCTGTCGACGGACGCAGGGTGTAGCTGACGATTTCATTGATCAAGTTCTTACACATGATACCATTATGTCATGTAAAATTGATAATTTTTCTTGCATAAACCGCTGTAGGAATTCTTTGTTATATAGCCTACGGTTCTTGCTAGAGAAGTTTGAAAAGGAACACGTGGAAAATATCTTTTAAAGTTTATGATTGCTTTTCTAGGAGAGTGGCGCTCATCCTGCGGATGTCTAGGCCTGAGGAAACTGTCCTTTTAGATAAATGAAAGTTGATTATTATTTTTTTTTGTGCATTCATCATTAATTATATTAACTAGAATTTTATTTTTATTTTTTTGGTTTTGAATTCTGAAAAAATGAGAAAATCTCTCACTTATCGCTCTCTGTAACAATCATGATTTGCAGCACATCAATTGAGCCTGGTTATCGTATACTCCTACATCTCTCTACATGAGAATGCAATTTTATTGAATTATTTCCATCGCCAAGCATGGGGCTAGAAGGATAGTAAAAGAGAGCAGGCTTTGCTTTCTCTTGTACTCGTTCGAGATTGCGATAGGAATGACGTCACTACCAAATGTCATTTTTCGGAATATAATACCTTGTTTCTTTTTATCGTGGGGGCGACCAAAACTACCAAAAAGTTTTTCGAGATACAGGTCGGACTCGATTATCCGGAGTATTCATTTTTTTTCACTCCGGATAATCGAATCACTAAGAAAAAAAATTTAAATCTTCGATAAAAGAACCTAAGTATCATCTATTTTAGTTGATTTATTCATATGATGCGGTGGCCTAGCCAGAAATTATTGCTAGGAACAGAAGAGGTCTGTACAAGAAAAAAAAATTTGTTCAGCATACACAAAAAACACTTTTTCAAATCCTCCTTTTCTTAAATACGTTCATAACTGGGGATTTTTTTTTATTATCGTACAAATTGGGCCGACGGGTCTCAGATTTTCATGAAACTTTTTCCACAGGCAGGGCTCATGGATATATGAATAAAAAAAAATTGAGAAAAATTCAGGGTCGCCTATTTTTCCGGAAAACTCAGGTGGAAATTTTTTGTTTTCCCTTGACACTACTTACTTTAAAAAATCATAACTCAAGAACGAAGCATCGTAGAAACAAAGTTTTTGATGAAAATTTAAGCAAATTTTCTCAAAAATCCAAAAAAAATATGAACTGGAAAAAGTTTTCCATAAAATTTTCCACCGTTGGGAAAATTCGTAAAGAAAAGCCGGAAAAACTATGCCCGAACTCGTGGAAAATTTTCAAAAAAATATTTTCGAGAAGGTAATTTTATAAGCTTTAATCACTGAAATTTTTGGAATGCACTTTTTTTTCGTTCTTGAGTTATGGCCAATTTTGTGAAAAATGTCCAGATGTGTCATATAAGACTTTTCTTTGAAAAATCATAACTCAAGAACGAAACATTGTAGAAACAAAGTTTTTATATGAAAATTTAAGCAAATTTTCTCAGAAATCAAAAAAAATATGAACTGGAAAAAGTTTTCCACAAAATTTTCCACCGTTAGGGAAATTCATAAAGAAAAGCTGGAAAATCTATGCCCGAACTCGCGGAAATTTTTTATTAAAATATTTTTGAGAAGGAAACTTTATAAACTTCAATTCTAGTAACTTTTAGGATGTACTTTTTTTTTGTTCCTGAGTTATGGTCAATTTTGTGAAAAATGACCATATTAGCCTTTTCTTTGAAAACAAATCTTTGTATTTTTCACAAAATTGACCATAGATCAGGAACTAAAGAAAAGTACATCCTAAAAGTTACCAGAATTGAAGTTTATAAAGTTTCTTTCTTAAAAATATTTTATTAAAAAATTTCCGCGAGTTCGGGCATAGATTTTCCAGCTTTTCTTTTTGAATTTCCCCAACGGTGGAAAATTTTGTGGAAAACTTTTTCCAGTTCATATTTTTTTTTGGATTTCTGAGAAAATTTGCTTAAATTTTCATATAAAAACTTTGTTTCTACAATGTTTCGTTCTTGAGTTATGATTTTTCAAAGAAAAGTCTTATATGACACATCTGGACATTTTTCACAAAATTGGCCATAACTCAAAAACGAAAAAAAGTGCATTCCAAAAATTTCAGTGATTAAGGCTTATAAAATTACCTTCTCGAAAATATTTTTTTGAAAATTTTCCACGAGTTCGGGCATAGTTTTTCCGGCTTTTCTTTACGAACTTTCCCAACGGTGGAAAATTTTGTGGTAAACTTTTTCCAGTTCATATTTTTTTTGAATTTTTGAGAAAATTTGCTTAAATTTTCATCTAAAAACTTTGTTTCTACGATGCTTCGTTCTTGAGTTATGATTTTTTAAAGTAAGTAGTGTCAAGGGAAAACAAAAAATTTCCACCTGAGTTTTCCGGAAAAATAGGCGACCCTGAATTTTTCTCAATTTTTTTTATTCATATATCCATGAGCCCTGCCTGTGGAAAAAGTTTCATGAAAATCTGAGACCCTTCGGCCCAAACCCGTACGGTAATAAAAAAAATCCCCAACTGCAAAACCTTTTATATTGTATATTGCAATACCAATTTATCTCAGATTTATGCATAAAAATTGAAAATAAGAACATCAAAAAACAAATTCCGGATAATCGAGTCTAAAATTCCAGATAATCGAATCCCGGATAATCGAGTCACCGGTCCGACCTGTATCTGTATTTATGTTTTTTATCATTTTGAAATATACTTCATGTATTATATTATTATGATCCTTAAATGAAATTATATATAATAAACTAAAACTTGAAATTTTAGCAGAAATTTGCTGATATGCAAGTTTTGGATAATACAATATTTTACATATATTTTGACAATATTTTTCATACAAAGTTTATTTAAAGTATATTTAACCACTGTTCATACACATTTTGATCAAATTCGGTCAAATATAAACAAAATTTGTGTTTCAGCCCAGTTTGATAACATTTTTAATAAAAAAAAAAACATTTTATTTTTTCAAAGCTACGTAATATGTGAATCATCCCTTCAAAAACAATAAAAACGCCAAGTAACATATTCAGATTACATATTTCAACGATTAAAGCGAGAAAACTAGTTTTGGTCAAACTTTTTTTGTTCGACCATTGTGCAATGGTTCCAGATGCAAAAGCATGGTCAAAAAATAGTCATTGAGGTCAGAGTGGATTTAAATGAGAGTGGCGTCAATGTCAAAATTGGAACTGCGAACTGTCATTTCCATACAAATCCACGTTCCAATCGAACAGGAGACCTGTTAAAGTTGGAATATGACGTCACTCTTGTTGATAGGTACTCTAATTGAGGTATATATAAATAGATAGGGTAATTTAATAAATGGTGTATGAAGAGACGCAAATGTTTAGTTGATGACAAAACAACTGAAAGTGCTACTTTCCAACACCGAAAAGAGGACTGAAAACTTTTCAGCACTGTTTTTGTTGTTAGGAAAAGTAGGCTGTTATGTTCGTTGATAAATTAGGCTTATATGCAACATAATTGCAAAAAAAAAACAATTTTAAATCTGTTATAGCAAAAATGGGTATCTATGATAATAGGGGACTCACTACATACTATACGAAATAATATAATTTCTGTTTATCAGTTTAGCAAAACGAATGCAAAAGTAAAGAGTATTAGCATGACACTTCATGTCATAGCTATTTTCGTTAGAAGCGATAACATTTAAAGCTTTACTTTCGAATATTGAAAATCGTTGAGATTTTAGTATTTGTGAAACCCTTACAAACAATCTGTTCCACGATCATTATTTGATGAATTTTTTTAAGAGTTCGTCGCTTATCCTTGACAGCCCAGTTATAATAGAACATCAATCCGGGCTCAAATCTCTTAGCGATAATCATTTGTCAAACGCCTACTAGAGGAACAATTTTGTCTCAAATTCCGAACAGACTCATATTCCGAACACTCGGTTTTCGTATGGCGATTTTGATGAAATATTTTGCTGAAATATGTCATCAATTACAAAGAAATGGCAATCAATTGCAATTCAATTTTAACATCTTCCAATCTATTTCATACCTCTGGAGTAGTGATGATTATCTAGTTTAAGACCAGTAAAACTATCTCAGATAAATTCATTTGGGAAATTATTCCCTTGAATACGATTTATTCGTGGTGTTCGGAATTTGAATCAAGGTATTCGGAATATGAGACAGAATGAACACAGTGTTCCAGTAGCGCAATCAGAATTTGGTTCTGGGGGAGGGGGTGGCGGGGGTTGTAAACTTGAGTTTGAAAATGTATTTTTTAATAGAATATAATCGACTTGAAGATTTAAGCAAATTTCACTATTTTAACACGCATAGTATAACATTGTTATTTACAATGCATTGACGTGATACCGTTTGTTCGTCCATATGTGTTGAAAAGACATTTTTCAAAGTTTTCAACGATGAGAATCATCTTTAGCGCAAAATTTTGCAATAGAATCATTGCAATTATTGTTACATCCGGAATTGTTGGAAGCAAACCAGCATAGCGAAGCTTAACTTCCAGTGGGAACATAATTATCTAATGTTAAAGAACCGACAATCCAGAATATCGAGTCTAAAAGTCAAAAACGAGCTTCTTTCACTGTGAAGATTTAGATAACCAAATATGTGTGAACATCTTTTTACTTGCTTTTTTTTTTGCTGAGTACGAATATAGATCGATGTTGTACAAAATACAAAAGCGCCACTACTGAAGTATCTAAAAGTCCCCAATATATGTAAATATTTGACAAACTTCCCACACAAAGTTTCCTATTTCCTATTCCGAAAAGGCAAGAAAATTTTGTTGCATATGAGCTTTTTTTTAATAAATTCTTCAGAGATCTGAGAGATATAACTTTGAAAATATAACTGTAAAAATCACTGAAATTTTAGTGCTAATTTGAACCGAACTAAATTACTGCTGCGAAGTTGCATAAGATGTGTAGTGATGAGTTTCAAAAATATACTTGATTTTCCTAATTTTTTTCGGCCCTGGGGGGGGTGTCACTGCAGTGTTCGGCATTTGAATCAAATTGAAATTCCATACTTTCACATTAAAACAATTCTCAACAAGCTTAAATAAACAATGTTATTGGTAAACCCAACAGCTTAGACAGTTAGAATTTACGAAGAAATTTAAATTTCTACAAATATCAGCTCATTCATACCTATCAGATGCATTTGAAGTCACTGTTAGTGTTCGGAAAATGAGTCAAAACGGTTTGCAACGCCCTATCTGCAAGAGGTAGTTCATTCGGTTTTATTCGAGACTTACTATTTTATATTCCAAAAACGTTTGATTTATGTTGATTTCAATGTCGAATTGTGAATCTGTCGATATCTCTTCAGGAATATTATTTTTTGCAATTTCTCATCGTAATAGGCTGTTTTTCATCACGTCAATCTGTCATGAAACGGCCTACTTTCCTGCACTGAAGTATGCAGTGCGGGAATAATCATTACCTAACTGAAACCAGTGCTGTAATGGTTCATTACGCAACGTTTTCTCATTACGCAACTGTTTTTCAGTTGCGTAATGAATCATAACACAACAATTTCTCAGAAATTTTAAAATAATGGTGAATGCATACCGACATAATTTCTGATATCCTTAAGTGGTCTTCAACGAAATTGCAAAAAATGTTGTACGTTACTCGTTGCAGAACAGGATTTCTACAGCACTCGTCGTAATTATCCTACTCGGCAAGCCTCGTAGGATAAATTTACGACTCGTGCTGTAAAAATCATCATTCTGCAACTTGTTGCGTAAACTACTATTACACTAATCCTTACAAGCCTATAATGGTGTTTGTCATGCATGTTTGAACTAAAATCACGTATGTCGATGAATTTGTCTATAAATTTTGTTATTTCATGAACAAAATCCAATCTACGTTCTCCATTGACATCCTCCAATCAAGTTCCAACTGCAATGATACCAAACATTAGTTTGGTTGTCGATTTTCATGTATTTACAAACCCATTATCTAAGGTACCCCAACATCAATAAACCCAACCCAAGATAAAAGACTTTCGATAGTATGAAAAATTATCGTTTTAATAAAATGAATCGTTATGCATTCTTTCAACTGTAATCGAATGACCAGTAGACTGATGCAAATTTTGAAATTTTTGCTTCCCTATGCTTAAACGGTGTCAATTATGATAAATCATTCTCCCAAAATTTGAAGTGATTTGGAAGAAATTTGTTTGTGCACACGCCATTTGAAGTTTGTATGGGAATTACTATGAAAAAGGCAGTGCTTTTGTGTTCAGTCCTTTAACTGCGCGAAATAATAATCTATTAAAAATAAAAAAAAAACTCTTCTCATGTAAAATCTTCCCAGCTACAACATTGCCGAAGACCACATTTTGATGGGACGTAAGGATAATTTGTCATTATTGATAACAAAGTCTAAACCATGCTGAGATGATCATTTAATTACTTTCAGAGCAACACTGCTTTTTTGCTGTAGAACATAGTAGCCTGGTTTACTTTGATCTATTCTACCCGCCAGGAGCACCACTGTTGCCTGCCGGGCGGGCAGTTGGTTCAGCATGCAAAATGCACACTTAGATTTTTTTCACGAGCTCGGCTTTGCGGATCTCGGTAACGATTTATCCGGTTGCTTAGCAACGAAGCACGATTTACTGATACTCGGCTTTTATTTACTGATATCTCAGGAAATTTGTTTGCCGACTTCTCGGCTATGCGGATCTCGGATAAAATTAGCCGAAATTCGGCATTCTAATTTAAGTGTGTGCATACCCAGTTTATGATTATGAATAGCAATTTATCCTGACGTACAATTAAAATGTGGTCTTCGGCAAAGTTGTAGCTGAAAGTATTTTACATGAGAAGATTGTGTTCATTTTTCAATAAAACATTATGATGAAGAGATAGAGGGCTGAACACAAAGGCATGGCGTTTTCCATAGTAATATCTATATAAACTTCAAATATACTGTGCATGGTCAAATTTCTTCCGATTCATTTCAAACTTTGAGAGGATGCTATTTACCATAATATAAGTCGTTTAAGCATAGGGGAGGCAACATTTCAAAATTTGCATCACTCTAATTACCAGTACTTGTTTTAAACCTATAAAATAAAAATCTTGAAAGCAGGATGCAGAAATATTCAGGTTATCTTCCAAAAAAATATCAAAGTTACCACGTTTTATGGGTACCTAAATACTTTGACACAAATTTGTTATGAAAATTTTAGCCCATTTGTTCTATGTGTAGTATTTATTTCTTTTCAACTTTTTCTGTTTTTCTAGATATAGTTACCGATGAAATAAAGTTCTTACTTCTAACTTGCTTGTTGCCATGCAATTTGGCTTTCACAAAGGCGAAACAAATGTGTCTAAAATATATCACGTAACAACAGTGACATTTCTGCCTCTAGAATCAAATTATGTGTCTTTAGTAGATTTGGAGTTGCTGAATGCCGTTCTCAGAAATGTCCGAGCGCGTTACGTCTTTGAGCTACAGGTCGCCAACGCGGTATGAAACACTGGCTTTATAGATGTTTAAATGAAATTTAATGCGGAATAGGAGTTCAACTTTCATATGAAAAATAATTTGATTTAAATTGCACGGAATTTCTTCCGGTATTTTCAGAATTAATATTTGCAGCATATCAGTAATATGACACAAATATCAAATAGGCCAGGCCCACCGTGTAGGTTTTGAAAGTAATTACAAAAATACGGCGAGAAGATTATCCACGTGTGAATAACATGATAAACGCAAATATTTGAATTTGATTTTTTATGGAAGAAGCGGGAACAACCGTTCCATTTCAGGAAGATAGATAAAATCATTGGGAGTGACGTTGCTAAGAATGCTAATGCACACTTCATGCTTCTCCTTATCTTGGGATGGGACACAGGTATTTCTCCCTAGTGCCCTGACTCTACAGCCTTGGCTTAAGCGCATTTCCTCGCTCTCTGAAAAGAAATGAAAACCCTTCCAATATGCAATAATTTAAGACTAAACATAACCTATTTCTATCTTTGGATCAAAAACACATACACACCCATTTTTATAGTATATTGGAACGAGCTCACCAAATTCTACAAGTCAACTCTGCTATCCAACGAATCCGAAAATTCAATCATTTCTTTAAATTCATTAAAAAAAAATATTGTGGCAACTTCTCGAACAAATTCTGTGCCTTAATCTACTGAATTAGAGTTATTGAATCTAGATTAAAGCTATTGTCGAAACTTGCGGATTTTAATTTCTTGTTTTAACACAATATTGATATTCTCGATATATTGTACATGTTGGTAGACTATCTTCATATTGAATTCAGAAGAAAGTGGTTTCCGTTACAAAACTGGCGCGCCAAAAGAATGCAAATCAATGATAAATCTCTCCACCAAAAAAAAGTACCATGCAGCCCACCTTTATAGTGCTATATTAAGCGAATCCGAACACCATCTGGTGGCGCGCCGTGTCGGTATTTCATATCCGAAGACAACGACTACCGGCCCATCCGAGAAAAGAATTTAGGCCACACTCTTGCGTTGTCGATGTGCCGATATAAATCAGTTCATATTCGATAAAACAAAGAACTCAGCGACGACAAACCAAACGACGACCGGTATTTGGTCCCAAAAATAGGGGGAGGATGTTGTGACAGTCTTAAGCGCTGACATCCGCGAAATTGAAAACTGCACGCGTCTCGTCTTGATGGCATGGTGTTCCCCAGATCGATACTATTAGAAAATGAAAACTTCATCAAATCTGTGCTCACCATAGTCTTTTACTATGAATAGGTTGCATGTCTGCATGTCAAAAATAAATTAAGCTTAACACTAAATATCGTTTTGACTCATATATCCCGAAAACTTAAGCCCAAAAGAGACTTCAACTGCATCTTATTTTGTCTCATATTCCGAACACCTTGATTTGCGTTATGTGCAATGGTATTTTTTTCGTAGTACAAATTTCGAACGAATTTTTGATTCTTATAATCACGCTAAATAAAAACCGTTCGAATATCATCGATTTCGTCTGAATTTGTGGTCAAAAAGGCGTAGCCTCAAATCGGGGTTGCCAGGCCTTGGTGAGCTCAGATATGATAGAATATTTTTTTGTGATAATAACGGTCTGCGGAGCACCGTTTCGGAAAAAAAAGAAACGATTTGAAACATGTGTCCGTTCCAGATTGTGTGCAGTGCGATCAGCCACCATCGGGAATCAAGGACGATCTTGCTGGAGGTTTCTTTCCACTTGCCAGCACCCGTCTGGCAAAGTATTCATTAATCATGAAATTATTAACGAAAATGGCAAACAGAAGACACTCATTTTGGCACGTTTTACAATCATCGTCTAGAGCGCTCGGAAGGACTTAATAACACATAATGCTAGCGAATCATTGCGATACTGTGAGTGGGAGTCGGTGGTGCTTGAAAGTAGTTAATTAAAATTCACATCGCTCACAACACAGGATTAAGGCAATCTCTGCGAATGAAAATAATGGATTTATGATTATTTGCAACAGATGGCGAAGTTATTGAGCGGAACATACAAATGCCACGTTTGGACCATGTTTTGACTCGAATATATTGCTTTTTAGCAACTACTGTTCAATATTGGTTCGGCGAACATCCCACAGCTTTTGTAATCTTTTATTGTCGCACCGCCACCAAACCGGATCGCGCCAGTGAGACTCGCGACGCGCCTCAACTCGCGCGATTTTGAAATCAGTTTTTTTGGTGTGGCGCTGCATACTTACGATTTTTATGAACACAGCGCACTATTCACATATTAGCTGCGACGCACGAGGCCCGAGAGAACAATAATTATAAATAAATGTTGGTCTTGATTTCTACCGGATACATAATATTCGTGCAATTTTTAACACTGCACAGAACTTCTCATAGTGTGCGCTTTAAAACCGATAACATCCATGGATGGATTTCGTCAATAAATTATTATTTGTGTTCCAAATGAGGCCGATAACATATCCCATATCTTCACACAGTACTGTACAATATCCATCCATGACTTGATCTGACTAGACTGTTTACCGGGAAAACCGTTCTCGTCTATAATTTCCCATAGCTCTAGGTATATAGGCCGCTTTTCACTCGATCAATAGGTGGTGCGTAGGAACTTGATATTCGCAACACTTTTGAAGGATCATTTGGTCTATTGTCGACTGCCTGTCCACGAGACCGGTTTGATAACTTCCTACAAATCTACTTGCTTGCGACGATAAACGGAGGCAAATGATCTGGGAAAGCACTCTATAGGATGCGATTTTTTTAATTAAATGCTTTTTAGTATCATTCCAAGCATTACATTAATTTGTTAAATCTACATGTTCTGTGTAAGAAAACTATCATCCTGATTTGGTAAAACTGTTTCAAGCATTTATTAACATTTTGTTAACCACTTAACCACATATAAGATTACATTTGCAATAGCAGTTTAAAATTTTACAAATAAGTTGATTTTACCTGTTTATAAGAAGAAAAACGTTTGCAACTAACTTAACCTAGATATAAAAAGACAATTAAAAAAAATACAATTTACACCGTCTTCAGCACAGACTGAACGATCACTAACATTAGGCAACGGACAACACGAAACACCCAGTAGCCCGGCGATGAATTTTTCGTTTGGTGAAAAGTTTCCACCGACTGGAGCGGGAATCAAACCCACACCCCGTGGCACAATATGCCTAGACGACTGACGCCGCTAACCACAAGGCCACGAAGCCCATATATATGCCGCATATAAATATATAAATAAATAAATTTATCGTGGCAATAGACGATTGCAACGATTTTTGTTTAACATAATTAATAATTTTATTCGATATTTGTTCAAATGTTTCAACATTGGATATTCTTTGTAACTCATTAGTTCTATACCAGGGAGGAAGCTTTGGAATCAATTTCAAAGTTGTATTTTGAATCCTCTGCAGGACTTTCTTCCTGGTATGACAACAGCTAATTCATATTGGCACAACATACAACATGGCTTGCCTGAAAATTTGTTTGAAGATCAAAAGCTTGTTCTTCTGTTCCGAACAGACTCATATTCCGAACACCCGGTTTTTGTATGGCGATTTTGATGAAATGTTTTGCTGAAATATGTCATCAAATAACCAGGAAATGGCAGTCAATTGCAATCAAATTTTAACGTCTCCCAATCTTTTTTATACCTCGGGAGTAGTGATGATTCTCTAATTCGAGACCAGTAGAGCTTACTCAGATGAATTTATTTGCTAAATTATTCATTTGAATATAATTTATTCATGCTGTTCGGAATTTCAATCAAGGTGTTCGGAATATGAGACATAATAAACACAGTATTCAGCATTTGAATCAAAATGTTGTTTCACAATACTAAACAAGTTTAAATAAACAATTTTATCAGCAAACCCAACAGGTAACAGTTAGACTTTCCGATGAAATTAAAATATTCACAGATATCAGCTAATTTATACTCATCAGATGCATTTAAAGTCTGTGGCCTTGATTGTTTGGAATATGAGCCAAAACGGTAAGTCCTAAATTAAAATTGTGCGCGATGTCAAACTGCATAGAAAGTTTTTGAGCTTTTTCGTAATTAGTTAGTAATAATTTGTTTTACTTTTTCAAAGCCGGAATTGGCTCATGAGGTTTTTTTTCTAAATTTTAGATAATTTTCAAAAGGGCTTAGACCCAGGGTCCAATTGAGAAATGTTATTATCAAAATTTTTGTTTCTTAATTGTGGTACACGTTTCTTGATTTCTTTCTGCAAATCCTGCCATATAATTTTCATAGCAGGATCGCGAGTGCGTTGAAATTGCCTTCACCTCACGTTATTAAGACGGATCAAGAGCTTAAGACCATCGATCATCTCAAATTTGTTGAACAATGGAATTTGTTAAAGATTCAAGAACATTGTCAATATGTTTCTTAGTAAAGAAATGTAAACATCAAGATTAGAGTCAATAAATGTTTCATATATATTCCAGTTGGCTCGAAAATAATTGAAAGTGGAGCTCATAGGATTGAGAATCGCTTCATGGGATATTTAAAATGTAACAGGGACATGATCAGAATCAAAATCAGCATGAGTAATCAGTTGGCTACAAAGATGACTAGAGTCGGTTAAGACCAAGTCAATCGTAGATGGATTTCTAGAAGAGGAAAAACATGTAGGGCTATCAGGGTATTGAATTGAGAAATATCATGAAGATCACTCATCAAATAAAATTCTGCCGTAGGAATTACTTTGAGAATTATTCCATGACCGATGATTGGCATTAAAGTCACCATTGACAAACAATTTTGACTTATTGCGAGTCAATTTTTGCAAGTCAGTTTGGAGCGGTTCCGGGTCATTTGGCCGAATGCCATTTGGCCGAATGCCGTTTGGCCGAATGCCATTTGGCCGAAAGGGTCATTTGGCCGAATGCCGTTTGGCGGAAATAGGAAATAATAGTGAATTACAGTAATATGCTATTATTGAAGTGAGCTTCGAAGCTGAATTTCAAAGAACTTATTCAGCTTATTTTTAAAGAAGGTTAATCATCATTGATATACACATAATTGGCTCTTTGATGTCAGTTCAACAAACAGTCAGTGCTGAAAAAAGAACATCCTTAATGTAAGCAAATATTCACTTCTCTGCTAGTGGTAATAGCTGCCAGCAGAAGCTTTTGCATTGTGTTTGTAGTCAGCTTTTGACAGTAACTATAAACGGTTCACGAATTATTAGTCCTGCTGCAGGACTGGATTGCTTCGATCCCTCGAATCGTATTAAGTAAATTATTTCATAATTCTAGTAACCGCAAATTTTGGCTTCTTCTTTTCACAAAGGAGAAACTGTGAGCTTTTTCCTCGTAATTGTTCACCGAGTCAATCGGTTTACTGCTTCACGCAAGCAATGGTGCAGAGCTCAGTTCAAACGTTGCAATCTTAATATTAGAGCAGAAACAGAAAGAACAGCCTATGATCAAAAGAAGGAAAAAACTCTTATGAAAATTCAAGCAAGTGTTATGCAGACAACTTTTATATTAGTATAACTACAAAGAACTGCCGATGATTTGAAGAAGGTAAAATTCCCTATTAACATATAAGCTGAATTATTGCCAACAATAACGAAACCAGTATAACTCGAAAGAATAGCCTATGCTCAAAAGAAGGAAAAACTTCTAATGAAATCATAAAAAAACTTGAACCCTATCATACCGTTGGTAGCCCCAGATGAAACAACCATGAGCTTTGAGTTTTGATGCAATGAATGGAGTTCACAACTTCGTCCTAAATTAATGGGTCAATTTTATCATTCTGTTGAAGCACTTATATAGCGACAAACATGACGTCCACATTATTAAAGTCAATTAATTAGCTGATCAATTATTGGGCAACACCTAAGAATCTTACACATAAGTGTTGTAGTAATTTGATATTTTTTGTTCGTAATTCGGCCAAACGACCCCTTCAGCCAAATGGAATTCGGCCAAATGGCGTTCGGCCAAACGGCATTCGGCCAAAAGGCGTTCGGCCAAATGGCCGGACACCTTATTTAATGGATCCATTAGAAAATCGTAATCCCATGAAAATTTGATTTGTACATTTTACACCAACTTGGACTGCTTCAGTCATAGTGGTGGCTTTGAACATTGCATCAATCGTTCAGTTAGAAAATTAAAATCAGAGGCAGACATATCACTTGAAGTGGGTACGTTTGATGATTTACCGTTAGAACCGGTAGACGAAGAGGCGGAGTAGATGTTACCTGTGGCGGTAGGGTTTTTCCATTTGATTTGAAACAAGTAGAATGGGTACTCATAGTACCGTAAACTGGGGGGAAGTTGATCATTTTTGAGCGATTCTGTGCTGTAATTCCTAGCGGGATGCATGTATTATCATTTAAATATTTTTAAAACCTGTACTGGTTGAATGTTTAACGAATTATACAAACTAAATTTTGACGAATTATTATCATAATAACGAAAACATGTTTTAGATATCAAAAAGTGGTGTTTTTGATTCCGGGGTGAACTTGATCAATTACTGCGATAGGCTTCCTAAAATAAAGAAATATGCTATTCACTAAATTTGGGGTCTCTGAATCTGAATCAAGACTCAAAAATCTTACAACTTATTGATAAATCGGTCAATTTTTTAATTGAAAGTTGTGGATTACAGATTACACCACATTAAACGCCTAAAGGTAGGCAATTTTCTTTGAAATTAGCAACCCTCTTGCAAAAAGATCATTTTTTCTCTAAATAAAGAATTTGTATCCCCAATACAAATTCGAAAATGGGTACACAAAACATATCTGGAATGTATGAAACAGTTTATTAAAACTGTAGCTTTGTATAGCCGTGGAAATAGTCGATTGTTTGGAGAAGAACCCTTCAACAGTTCATCAAACATTTCTTAAAAAAATCTGTTTTTCCATGAAATAATTACCCTGAATGCCAAACCGAATTTATGAAAATCAAGAGTAGCTAGTAGGTAATGCCACAACTCAAAAATTGTGATAATTGAAATCGGGTCATGGCTCTTATAACAGTCTATACATGTGGGTACAGGAATGATCAACTTCTCCCCGCTGATCAACTACACCCCGACGAATAGGGGAGGAGTTCAAATTACCTGCTACGATATCGGCAAAGGATTTTCCGTGGGTAGATACATTCGAAATTGAAAGATTCGATGCCATACAACTGCCAATGCCATACAACTATATTCACTGCTCTGTCAGAAAAAACACTGACTAATCGCTGGTATTTCCCGAAAAAATCACCGGTGCTCATTTTTGCATTACTGAGAAACCACTTGTAGTTTGTTAGTATTCCCAGTATTTCGGTTACTTTTCTGTTTCTGCGTCCCGCTCGCAGCAGGAGGTAGCTATAGCAGATCACGCGATGTATCATTCACTGTTTATAAATAAATGCCCAACATTTAGTCCGATTCGAATTGATATTTACCCCCATCTTTGCCACGTCTGACATTTCATCAGTATCTATTAGATAGAAACATGAAATTCACTGCGGGTCGCATGATCCGTACAATATTTGCATCGTTCTCATTTCCATCATTGTCTAGAGGTAGATAGTCAGATGAGAAATATGAACGAAGTGGCCCAAAAAGCATCCAATCAGTCATCGCCCCACCCAGCCAGTGAGGAAAAAATCGTTCGTCTGCCGCCGTTTTACACCTCGATTCAGCACATTATGACGCCTTTTCGCGTTGACATATGGATGCGAAAAAAAATGTCCAAGATATTAATGCACTAAAATTCAAACAAGTGTGTGTCCCGTTTCGTCCATCGGTGGTGGCATTTGCTGTACTAGTCTCTAAGCGTGAAATTTGCCCATCGTATGAGAGCGCAATTTTTGGCAACCCGCACCAAACACACCTGTTGTTGTGAACTTCAGATCGAGTGCGAATTCACGAAATTCACGATAATCACGAGTGCGGTTCTTACGTCTTTTGGGATACGGATAGGCGAGGTGGGTAAGGTGCGATCAAGTAGATTTCATACGTCGATCAAGAGCGGTCAGTGGGCAGTTTTTCGGCCGTCAGAGATCATGTGGGGCGTGGGAAGCGAATACGGTCGGGTTATTATAAGTGATTTATAACCGACTTGTAAAAATGCTCAATTACTTGGTGATAGAGTGGCAAAGTGGTGGTCTCGTGCAGAATTACTTGGGATACTTTGCACCACGAGGCACACTTTTTCGAGGAAACGATGGGCTGTTTGGGAATTTTATTGAGTGTAGAATGTTTGTAATGAGCGGGGTTTCACACCGTCGTCAGACGTCGATTTGCTGGTTCGATGAGTATGTTAAATTTGGAAAGTCATCATTAAATTAGGGTTGCATCGTAAAATTAACGACGTCGTAGCCGAAGTGTGCTCATTTTCATACACAAATGGCACAACAAAGTACAGCGTATAATCACTCCATTTGTTCGGCATGTGTTGAAATGAAACGAAAACCCTAGGTCAAGATGTTCTACAGAAACCTGTCAGTCAATGTCGTTCAGATGCAGTTACGTAGGAAATACAAGAAAGGAAGGCTTAAAAAGCAGACGACATTGAAATGCAATTTTCCGCGGTACTGCACTCATCATCGGACGTAATAAAAGGATATAGGTAAATATTTACGTCCCAATGGGACAATGAAACACCTTGAACGGAAGGAGTTTTTGCCATCCATATGCAGGTTTTCTATAAATTAAATGTCTCATAGATTCACCATATATGATGAGCATTGATGAACGTACAGTTCGTAGTTACTACTCTGTCGTGATTAAGCTACTACTAAATTCCGGTGCGCAGCTTTAAGTTCGATTTTCCCACCGAAAAAGCATCCTAAACTGGCTGTGGTTGTGCGGGAAAAATCGATCCACCAGACAGTTACAGGTTCTACCGAACCACACTGGACGAAAGAACTGTAACAATTGAGTCCCTGAGGAAGGTCCCAAACGGACCGAAACGTTGGACAAAATTAAATAACAGTTTTTAATTTTGTCAAGACGGAAAAGCCAATCTATCACCAATGACCTCTTTTCTTCTGAAATGTCTAGAACGCATTCTCGATCATCACTAGAGACAATGTAAATTCGCGGCAATTTTTTTGAAATTTCGCGGGTGACCCAGGCGATAAAACCAAAATTTCGCGGCTTTGTCGCGGTTCCATAAATATGATTATATTTAATATTTAAATGCATGTCTGCAGTTAAAATATTTTTGCCATTTTTCATCGTAATAGGCTGTTTTTCATCACGCCAATCTGTCATGAAACGGCCTACTTTTCTACACTGAAGTATACAGTGCGGCAATAGTCATTACGCAACTAAAACCAGTGCTGTACTGATTCATTACGCAACGCGTTCTCATTATGCAACTGTTTCGAGTTGCGTAATGAATCATTTCACAACAAAATTGCAAAATGAAAGTGAATGCATTCCGATATATTTTCTGATACCCCAAGTGGTATTCTACGAAATTGCATAAAATGTTTTTTGCAATTTCTCATCGTAATAGGCTGTTTTTCATCACGCCAATCTGTCATGAAACGGCCTACTTTCCTGCACTGAAGTATGCAGTGCGGGAATAATCATTACCCAACTGGAACCAGTGCTGTAATGATTCATTACGCAACGCTTTCTCATTACGCAACTGTTTTGAGTTGTGTAATGAATCATAACACAACCATTTCTCAGAAATTGTAAAATACTGGTGAATGCATTCCGATATAATTTCTGATACCCTCAAGTGGTCTCCTAGGAAATAGCAAAAAATGTTGTACGTATCTCGTTGCAGAACTCGATTTTTACAGCACTCGTCGTAATTTTCCTACTCGGCAAGCCTCGTAAGATAAATTTACGACTCGTGCTGTAAAAATCATCATTCTGCAACTTGTTCCGTAAACTACTATTTCATATGTGTAAATTTACCGGAACTTCATTACATGTTTTTTCATTTATCTTAACTTATAATCTAAATATTGCCAATGTAAAATTTCAAACACATCAAGAAAACCATCCATCTTGAAACTAAACGATTAGAAGATTTCTGATGGAACCTTGAATTAAAAGTAAATTACCCATTTTCATAAGCTAACATCCTAAATTAACTGGGATTGTAATATAAATTCTTTAAATTTAACAAATTTTGCGGGTTTTCGAAATTTCGTGGCGAAGGCCAAATTTCGCGGATTTCGCGGCTTCCGAGAAATCGCTAATTTCCATTGTCCCTAATCATCACATCCGTGATGTTTATTTGGCAAACATGCCTCTTCATGTGAATCAACATGCTTACCAGTCTGGAAAGTCCACTGTGACTCTTTTACACAAAGTTGTATACGATATCGAGAAAGCATTCGCTCAGAAGCAATCCTGCTTGGGTGTTTCTTTGATATTTGCGGATGCCTGCAAAGGGGAGTCTTGTCACCAATTTTGTGGTATCTCGTAGCAGATACGCTATTGAGGCAACTCAATTTGCCGATGGATTTGCCGACGACTATCTAGCTTTGATAATTGGTATGTGCATAAACACGCTATTCGACCTGATGCAAAGTACTCTTCAGATAGTCGAGAGTTGGTGTCGCCAGTATGGCCTTTCGGTTAACCCGAATAAAAGTTCTTTTTACGGAAAGACGAAACCGCGTTGGAATTCGACCTTTACGTCTTTTTGGCACCGAGATTAATGTAACTGATCAGGTAAAGTATATCAGAGTCGTTCTAGATTCCAAACTTTTTTGGACACCTCACATTGATTTCAGAGTCAAAAAAGCTTGCATGGCCTTCGCTCAATGCCGGCGAACCTTTGGTTAAACTTGAGGCCTCAAACCCAAGTATATCAAATGGATTTACACAAAAGTTGTTCGACCAATATTGGCATATGGATGTCTTGTGTAGTGACAAAAGGGTGAACTGAGAACAATCCAATTAAAATTGGGCCATCTCCAAAGGATGTGCTTGATGGCGATGTCTGGTGCGTTCTCTAAAACTCCCACAGCAGCGCTCGAGGCCCTTTTCGACGTTGCTACACTACACATACATCTTAAACAAGAAGCACTTTCTTGCTCTTACCGTTTATGGATACTGGACCTACTGGAGAAAAATCCAGTGAATCGTAGATCTACACACACTTCGTTGTTTCCACTTTTAGTGAATTGTGACAAAATTGTCCTTGCTTGTCACTTTCCTTAGGGGCGATCCATTAATTACGTAAGACAATTTTCGGGGTTTTTCAACCCCCCCTCCCCCTGGTAAGATTTTTTGCATGAAAATTAAAAATAAATTGTATGGCGCGTAAGAAATCTCAAACCCCCCCTCCCCCCATAAACCCTTACATAATTAATGGACAGCCCCTTACAGGACATTTACCACACAATTCCCTTCACGGGAAGAGTGGACGTCTGGCTATTTGGAAAGAAGTATATCAAACAATATAGTATGTTACACTGATGGCTCCCTTCTTGAAGGTAGAGCTGGTGCTGGTGTATATTCTCGTGAGCTAAGGCTGAACCAGTTTTACTCACTTGGTAGACACTGCACCGGTTGTCAGGCGGAAATATTTGCTCTTATGTGTGGAGTGCAATCAGCACTTCAACAGCGCGTAATGGGTAAAATCATATATTTCTGTTCAGATAGCCAGGCTGCTATAAAAGCTCTCGCTTCAGCCAACTCAAGGTCGAAGCTTGTTATCGCATGTCAAACTCAAATTGAGGAACTGAATTCAGTCAACTCTGTAAACCTTGTATGGGTACCTGGTCATTCTTCCATCGCTGGAAATGAATTGGCTGATGAACTAGCTCGCGATGGAACATCGCATGACTTCATAGGCCCTGAACCAGCTATTCTAATTTCGAAGTGCTGCGTGAAGCTTCAGTAAAACTCTTGGGCGGCAACTCAGCACAAGCAATATAGGAATAGTTTGAAGTCGTGTTGTCAAACAAAATTCTACATTACTGAGCCATCTCAAAGGGTGGCAAAGTATTTTACAAATCTTTCAAAGCAGAATTGCAATCTCTCGGTCAGAGCGTTGACAGGCCACTGCCGACTCAGCTATCACATGGCAAATATTCAGCGTGCTGACTCGTTTGTGTGTGATAGTTGTGACTGCGATTATGGAACTTCGTACCACCTGATATGTAACTGTCCAGTTTTTGCCTAAATGCGATTCCAATTACTTGGTAAACACTTATTAAGTGAAACTGAATTCAGAAGCCTGAATCTTCAGGACGTTCTGTTATTCTTAACCCGCTGTGGTAATGAGCTATAGGCTCTCTTTACGCTCATGCGGTTTGCAGTGCCCTTTTTAGGGCGCTGTTCGAACCCATTGTGGTATGGAGCTACATGCTCTCAATTCGCTTATGCGATTTTCCTTCTTCAAAGGACCCCACTCCTATTTCCTCCCGTCTTTCCCTTCCCTTGTAATTAGATTAAGAAGACTTGTGGCAAGCTGCTAATGTAATTGCCCTGTACTCGAAATGGATAAAACATATGTCTATCGAGCACATGGTGTAAAAAAACTTGATTATAATCTAACTGTTATGTATCGTCTAGCTACCATTCACCGTGCATTTAAAAGAAATCTGCTCTTCAAAAAATTATATAACTTTTCCAAATAATTTGAAGCGTGCTAGAATACCACTACGTTGAGTGCAATTATATCAAATTTCAGGGAAAAATCTAAAACTAGTGATGCATAACAAAAAATACTCAAAATTATGTTTGAAAATGTCATGTTAAGGTTGCCTCGTACCGTTCTATGTCACCATTTACCGTGCTTACTAGTGCACCATTCACCGTGCGGATAGTTTTCGTCATGATTTGATTTTGTACCTTAAAGAAACGTTGTTGATAGAGCAACTATGTTGCTAGTAGTGTGCGCACTCATTCTTAAGAGTATTCAAGTCATCATTTACTATAAAAATCATAAAAAGTTTAAAAATTGACTAAATAACTATTATTAATTAAAATTGTTATAGGAGATTTGACTGTATTGTCCAAACCATTCCATATTCACTCAAAAACTAAATATGAAGTAGTTTAATCACGACATAACAATAAATCTAATATTACCGAATAATGTCATGCCTTTTACACTAATGCACGGTAATAGGAACCATATTCAGATAACTCTCCCTTTCTCGATATTTCCCCTAACTCGCTGGAATACGCGGTCCCTTCAATCTAGCATGCTTTGATACCCTGTAAGCAGTGTTGTTCAGACTCATTTCCCCGAAAATAACATTTTCCGAACTACGAAGCCACGAACTACTACAACCATGCTCTATCCTCCTAAGATAGAAAAGCAGATGGTTAAGCTTGAGTACTGCACACAAAATTGATCAATTTTGATCCCAGAGAGCCACAATTCAAGTTTCGGTGAAATGAAATGAGTGAGTGAGTGAGTGCGAATCATTTCACTGAAACTTGAATTGCGGCCCACTGAGATCGAAACTGTCAGATCCCATGTGCAACACTCAAGCCCAACCACCTCCCCCTCCATCTCAGGAATACAACGCACTGTTATAACAGTTCATGGCTTCACAATTCGAATTTCGGGGAAATGAGTCTGGTCAACACTGCCTGTAAGTCGATACCTCTCTAACTCGATGTTCCCTTACGCGATGCTACCTGTTTCAGTTTTCCCTGTGAGTTTACCTCTCTAACTCGATATTTTCATAAAAAGTTCCAAATGTTAAGAAATTTCAATATTATGATTATATTGATAGTAAAATTAAGGTTTACTGCCCATTTCTAGGTGATAAAAAGTATCACAAAAGTAAATGTAGTAAAATTGTACTATTTTTAACGCTAAAATTACTGAATGTATTTTGTCGTTCTGTATGATTGTACCCCGTTTGACATACAGTCGTTTGGCATAATGGCTGTTTGGCATAATGATTCACTTAGATATCGTCATTTTCGAAGTTTTTACCGAGATCAACATCACCGAGCCCATAGCAAACATTTTTCGTAGGTTCTCAAAAAGCGTGGTGATTGTTCAGAGCAAGCTATAAATGTAAAAAAAATTGTAGTGATATTAGAGAGCATAACTAAATAAAACTGGTCTGGTGGAAGATTTTTTCGGAATAATAATGTTCTCCGCATCCCAGAACATAGAGTATCTTTGAGCTTGTTGCGATATACATATTTGTAAATAGTAAATTGGCAAAAAAAAAGTTCGCAGTTATTCATAAAGGGTACGCTCATAGAATATTTCGCTGCAGATCAAGCTCTGTCCCAGTTTGGACGCAACACTTGATGAAAATTACTTGGTTAAAGAAGGGAAAATTTATTTGCAAAATCTTATCCCAAGATCTATAATTGTAGCATAATGCAAAAATAGCCTTTATACGAGAGCAGATTACACTGCGGAACACGTTTTTGTCTCAAGCACTAAAATACCGCTATACACTCAATAAAGAGTTGCGGAATCCATCGTTGTTTTCAAAAATATCATAGCACGTCTTTTTTTTGAGATACTGGCTGTTGAAATTGCAAAAAATGACTATTTCAGCCAACTTGCATGCAAGCTTGCCAACTTGTATGGCAATTTATTTGCTCAATTTGTCATAGAATTCAAACTTTATGTGTATAACAATACATATCAGCAAAGTTTATAATACGTTCGATGCGGAAAAGTTAGTTCTGGTGGTTTTAAAGAGTGTTGTATTTTTCCATATAAGAGAATCGAAGAATTTTGTATGGAGACAGCAAACATGTTGAAAAAATCGGTATAATCCAAATTTAATCGATCAATTTCAACCAAATGATATGTAAAATGAATATTTAAGTCCTTTAATGCATGCTTGGGGGATTAGATCACAAAAAAGTTTGATAAATTATACTATAAATTTAAAACATTAATAAAACCAGTATTTTATGCAACTTTGGCGACCTGTAGTTAAAAATTGTGACGTGCTGGAACATTTCTGAAAATGGAATCAGATTCAGCAACCCCAAATCTACTAGAGACACATAATTTGATCCTTGAGATACGCAAACATGTCAATTTTGTTACGCTTTCGTTGAAAATATTTAAGACTAATGTAAAAGAAAACTTCTCTCAGTATAACTCAAATGAACAGCACATTTTTGGAAGACAATATTTGTGGCAAAACATTTGAATGATTCAATATGAATTTTAATTTTGGAAGTGTACATCAAAACACTGTCTATTATTGAAAGAAGGGAAAATTTGTAATTCATTTTTTTCCAGCATATCTTGAAAGGAGATCAAAAAAATATGTTGAACATTGGCATATTTTAAAGTTATTATCATTTAAACAGCACGTCTTGCAAGAATTGATAAAACAGCAAAATATAAAAATGATTAACATTTAGCTTTACTAAATAATAAAATTTAAAACATTTTAAATATAAAGAACAGCCTGTTTATAAAAGAAGACAAAATTTATAATTAAACCAATAGAAGATTGGACGCCAAAAATAATTGCGGCATAATAAAACGAAAAGACATCAAAAATTGTGTTCAGCATCATCGAAGTGATTGTGCTACAGTATGGCCCATAAAAAAATGCGAAAATTGTTTGAACGTGAATATAGCATCCACAAGCGTTATTTTCATTGTTTTTGATAGTGAATGTAATTTCTGGCTAATGTAGTATATTCTGACACAACTTCGCTATCCAGGACAATTTTTGTCATATTATTCTTACTGTCCTAAATAATGTTATAATGCAAATAAGTTCAAAGGTTTTGTCCGCCCAAAGCTAGAAACAGCGTCTGATTGTCGTATACTTTGGTGATAAACTTTCCACCTTCAAAAATCACACTTTATTGTTGAAAATTTAAGTTTGTTTGGTATCAGAGGATGGAGGAGTTCTAAGAGATTGTGTTCTTCATGATCACAATAAAATATTCTGCCATGGTCATACATTTGAGGGCATTTGCGTCTTATAGGTTTGATATGCCTTTATTTTTTTGTTAAGGTTGAATTAAAAATAAATACAGAGGCCTATAATAGATTTTTGAGGATGAAATTTGTTCCATCGGTTAGAGACAACTTATATCAATACTAGCTCATAGGTTTTGAGCAAAACGGAGCCGCTTATCACACTTATATGAAGGTTCAATCAAAGCTCTGCAAAATGAGCCGTTTTTTCGCAAATATGTTTAAGTTTCCAATTACTCAGGTATGAACCAATTCTGTCATTTGATATGGGCGTATGCTGGAGACAAGGCCTGTGAAGAATCCCACGCCATCGTTGATGTTTTAGAAGCTTTCATCACACAGATATTGAACTCGACGTCCACATGATAAAATTAGAAGGTATCCTTCCAATTCCTCTCTGGTAAGGTGAAAGCAACAGATAAAAATCATATCCAAAGCGAAAAACTGAGTCTGAATAGATTAAACAATACAAGTAATGATTAATATTTATGTTTCATTCACATTTTCTATGTAAAAACTACCATAAAACATGATATGACCATTTTCGCATTTTTTTATGGGCCATACTGTACTTATCCCCGAATGTCGTTTCTCCGAATGTCGGTTTCCCGAATGACCCTTTTGCCCCGAAAAGTTATGCAGTTTAAATAGGTGCTATAAGTGGTTGGATGGTGAACGAGAAAGAACGATAAGCAATCAAAAGAAGAATTCTCGGCTACACACTTGTTGGCAAAAATGCTGAGAATATTAAAACTCTAAAGAATCGCCAAATAACCAGTTCATTCACCACCCTGAGAAGCATAAAGCTACGGCAATTATGAATGCCAAAAAAATTTCGGGGAAATGGGATATTCGGGGAACTGGCGTTCGGGATTACGACATTCGTGGAACTTACATTGGGGGAAAAGTAGCACAACCCATTGAAGTAACTGCAGTCATCGATTTCTCGTTTCGCTGATAACTTGAGCAGATCAATGTTATCGATTGCCGCCCTTTTGTCAGTTGGAAACAAAAAAAAATATCTATAAATAAAGCTCCAAAGAACTGCTTATGCATAGAAGAAGGTGAAATTTATTTAAATTTTAAATCATCGGTTTGTGCATTTAATTATAGTTATATCATATTTAGAAAAATAAATAGAATATTTGAAAGAAGGGTAAATTTGTACTAAATATATCGAAATCTTCAGTGCAAAAATGTATTTCTATAGCAGAACTCAAATAAAGATTAAATATTTGAAAGAAGGGTTATTTCTGGATAAAAAATAAAATACTATTGGCAATAACTTTCCTAATATGCTTTAGTTTATTCAAGAGCATATGATTGTTGAACATTTTGTATCAATTGACTCTAAAACAAGCCTGTTATCATCAGAACGATTCAATAGAAACGTAAAAACGAATGTCATCTTAAGAAATTCGTGGTTTCAGACTCACTTCAGACGGCCTAAAATATTTTTTCCATCTCATGTCGTATTTATGAGTTTTGTGATACAAATTCGATGTTTTATTTTCAAAAACAAACTTTCGAGACTAACTTTTGAAAAGGTCCTCTAGCGAATTATGCGCCATTTATGCGATTTACGTTGTGCAAACCATTATAAATGTTAGAACTTAACCCCTCTACCGGCAGCTTCATTTTTTACCGCAAAATTCAAATTCAAATCGTTATAACTTTTTTGTTATTCAATATTTTTGCACCATTTTTTCACAAGCTCTCAAAAAATTCTTCTAGTTTTAGGATCTGTGTCGATATCAATTATTGGTGATCTGATTTTAAAGATATTCCGATGTTCCTTGGGGGACCGACATTTTCCATATAAAATGCCTTTGGCGGCAATTTTGTTTTTGATAAATTTATCAAAAAAATAAAATGGGGGCTATATAATGCAAATTAATAAGGAGCTTTTCTGAAAAAAAATCATACAAATCGGTTCAGTATTCTTGGAAATATCTGAAAATAACGATATGATGATTTAAAAAGTTTTTAAGATCTTTATTTGGCCAGCGTGGGGCCCAGATAGCCGTAGCGGTAAACGCGCAGCTATTCAGCAAGACCAAGCTGAGGGTCGTAGGTTCGAATCCCACCGGTCGAGGATCTTTTCGGGTTGGAAATTTTCTCGACTTCCCAGGGCATAGAGTATCTTCGTACCTGCCACACGATATACGCATGCAAAATGGTCATTGGCACAGTAAGCTCTCAGTTAATAACTGTGGAAGTGCTCAAAAGAACACTAAGCTGAGAAGCAGGCTCTTTTCTAGTGGGGACGTAATGTCAGAAAGAAGAAGAATTTGGCCAGCGTGGTTCCAGAAACCTAAATGGTCATTACTTAAAGACGACTGCACCAAGTTGCTTCATTTTTTCACATCATACTCTCATTAATGTATTGTTTCGAAGAGTGAATATCCAAATACGATTGAAATTCTGTAGCCTGAGAAATTAACAGGAGGTTGTAGTTACGGGTCGGTCCCCCAAGGAATTTTGGAAAATCTTCAAACCCAGATGACCAATGATCAATATCGACACAGATACTAAAACTAGAAGAGTTTTTTGAAAGCTTGTGAAAAAATGGTGCGAAAATATTAAAAAAAAAAAACAAAAAGTTATAACGATTTGAATTTGAATTTTGCGGTAAAAAATGAAGCTGCCGGTAGAGGGGTTAATGATGATATTAATGGTTTATGAATGATATATTCAGGTATTCTCTGAATTATTTTTAGCTGTTTTCAATAGAAAATGGTGAAAAACATTGGAAAAATTCAAAAAGCCCTAAATAAAAAAGTGCAATTTTGTGCAGCTATATTCTTCATGATCCTTTAATTTACATTTCAAACACCTCTTAGAAATATATTTTAGCCTAGGACAACTTGGGACAAAAAAGTATGGGATGTGTAAGGTTTCGGTATAGAATCAAATATATTTTTTTCAGTGCACTCCCCGCATTTTCCGACCTAAAGTACGAATTTTTATTTCATTTCATTTTTCTAAGATAGCTTTTTGGATAATCTTTCGGACAGTGTATAAACATCTGTATAAAATATTACGATTATGCAGTATATTGTATTCAATGTGTACCTTGTGTTCGCACTGGATTCTTCATTTTTCTTAAAACTCTAACTTTGACCTACTGTATCAATTAAAATATAAAAGATCGTGCCCTTATATTCCAGGAATAACTTAATAGAAGTGTTTACTATGGAATGATGTACAAAAAAACCTATCAGAACAAGTGATTTTTTCGATTTCGGCCACCTGATTGCCCATAGTGTGCTCATACGATGAAATACATCTTATTAATAGTATCCACAGTGAAAACTTGTTGAATTTTCAAAAAATTTCATACTCTAACGGTAAATGTGAATTTTTGACGTTTCTACTTAGAGTGTTGAAAAATCTCATTATCAAACAGAATTCACATGATTTAGCTTAGCTTAGACTGACTACACATATCAATGGTTGCTATATATATATTCCGTGATTGACCGAAGTTAGTGAAGAAGATACACAAAGAATCAACTAGAAGTTCGGCTGGGATTGGCCATAATCTTCTGCAGTGTGCATAATTCAGTGCCTCTATTTATACAGGGTCAATAACAACGCCGGCCACGTCCTTGCAGTCAGGTGGGATTGGGAGAAGGAATGTTAGTTTGTAACCTTTGCTATTAGGAGACCGTGTTTGCCTTTGCATCTCCACAAAGGTTACTGGGAGGGATGTTTGTTAACGGGGAGGATCGTTGGGTCACAGGATTCACTTTGATAAGCGATTAGACCATGATAAATAATTGTTTGTGAGATATAAACATGCTTATATGTAAATTTAATATTTTCATTTGATATGAACAATTTCTATATAGAGGAAAATTATGCCGACACTTGAGGTGACGAACCATTCAAAGTTTGTTGAACAAATACCTAAATATAACATTCTTGACACTCTTATTTTTATGCCGACACTTACTGTGGCGAACCATCCAAAGTTTGTTGAATAAAGTGAACCTTTCGCAAGTCTACACTTGTAGTGTCGAACCATTCAAAGTTTTTTTAATTACAAAAATAAATGTAAAAATAAAGGGGTGTTTTGAAAAAAAAAATGTTAAATAATTCATTAATCAGAGTTTATGTCGACACTCACAGTGACGATCCATTCATGGTTTGTTGAAAAATCATATTTACGTCCCACCGTTGTAACGATTTAATGTGCAATTATAGATATTTTATAGATTACAAATAGTAGCATTAAACGAGCTCACCAATTTATCCGTCATCCTTGACTGAGCAGCAACAATCCAGTTTCAGCTTCACTCGTTTGCTCGGCTATATAAAAGCACTCAGAGAAAATAGGCGCGCGACCCGAGAGGGAAAACAACTGACGACTTCTCGGGCTTTCTTGACGCACTGCCCAGGAGCAAGCGTCAAGGTCGAAGGATCAAACACTACTCTCAAACAGAATTCACATGATTTTGACTACATAAATTAGGTTTTTCAAAATGCTTTGTGACAAAAATTACTTCATTTAATCAGTTTTATCCTATTTTGCTGGCAAAAGAATAATTTGTGAAAATTGTCTGAATATTCTGTAGGAATTTGTATAAGTGCACGATGAATGGAGACCACACGGTGACTGGTGACTTAACGGTACCTACTGCAAATATTTTTATATTTTTTCCAAAACTTTAACCATTCAGAAAGCTTCAGTTTTAATAATTCTGTTGGCGAAAATTCGTTCATCAATACATTTTTGATACAGATTTAGTTTCAAAATTGACTTGCCATGAACACAGTATAATAAACTGAACAAAAAAAAAAAAAAAAAAAAAGAATTATAATGTTTGTATTCTTCCTAACTCGATATTCAAGGGTACAAAGTTATAACATTTGAACTTTTTACGAAAATGTCATGTTAGGTAAACTTACATGGTTAACTAAAAACAAATCGCATCCAGTTAGGAAACATCGAGTAAGGGAGGTATCGATTTAAAAATGATCAAAGTATGCTAGACATGAAGGGTACGCGCATTCCATCGAGTTAGGGAAAACAGGGAAAAACATAGAGTTACGGAATAAATATCGAATTAACTACGAGCTAACTATTATTTGTTGAAAATTGTCTGAGGTATATTTGTGATGATAATAAAATTGTTGACAACATTCAGATAAATAATGGAAAAAGATACCTATCAGAGAGTTAAGTTACTCCAAAAGCGGTAAAAAAACGGGTGTGTCATTCAAATCCACCCGTTTATCCCCATGTTGTGCAACTATTTCTAAAATTCACAAGCATCTCAACATATCAATAGCGCACTTTTCACAGCCAAACGGTTTTGCTACTGTCATCAACCACATGGTGAGAATGATAGCGGCGACAGTGCGCTGCATCTGAATGCAATCCATATCGGCTGCATTATGCTGGAGGTATTTTCCATGTGGAGGTGGCGTTCTTTTTTAGTTCTTCTCAGGCCACATGTAGGGTACGATGCACACTTGCTTGCTCGGTCATGAACGTTGAGAAGTTTTGCACTTTCGAAATCATCTTCAGCAGTCTCTGAGGTGGCATCCCACACACCAGGGAAATGGCGCACAGGGGCTGACGTCCATGCGAACGTCGGAAAAAATCTCAAAAATTGTCCAGAAGGTTGTTTTAAGACAAAGTTGCGATATTCTTAACTTCTTAACTAAACTTCATCCGACCAATTTATTGTAATCCCTCTCTGCTCACATGTTGAAGGTTTCAAATAAAGAGCTTTTGACTTGTGTGGGAACATTATAAGTTAAGTCCAAATATCCAAACTTTTTTGCAATCTAGTACAGATGACATGCAGGCTTCGTCCTTTAGTGGAGATTCCTGTGTTATCCACAAAAACTAGATACCTGAAGTAACTCAGGTACCTAAGTCAAATGTGAAAATATTGCACAATATCGGTCCCAGAGCGCTGTCTTGAGGAACATCAACTCTTACAGCAGGAAGTCTTTCAGACTCGGAGTTCTGATCAGGCTTGATAATTCTCCTCAACATCATCAGAGTTCGGTGACATACTCTAGAGCAGCGTGCTGCCAGTGCCTCTTTGCGAGGGAGCCAAAAAATGCTAAGCAGCGAGGCAACGAAAAATGAGCGAGGAAGATGCAGCACAAAAAAAAACCGAGTTAAATTCCATCAAAAAAGGGTGCTCTCACAACTCCCCGAGGACTGTCTGTTCGGGCGGCAGACTCGAGAGTTCGTTTGAAGTGTGAGTGGGGGTGAGCATCGCAACGAGAGAGAGAGAGTGTCTGAAAAAATCCTCGCATTTTTCTGCACTCTCACTCGAATCGCTTGAGGATCTGTGTTGAAAAATTTGAGTTTATTTTTTTCTCCTCAGAAAAACGGCAAAATCGCCTCCTCTTTGCCTCGCAGAGGAGTTTCTATCAAGCCTGGTTCTGATAACTAACCAAAATTGTACGATTTTACAGATAACTTTGAATTATTCTAACATTGTATGTTAGAAAATTAAAATATTATAATCCTGGTGATGAATTACTGTGACTATATCTCCCAACTTTAAAAATTTTCTGTTCGGTTGCGATTTTTGTTTTTTCTTAGTTGAAGTTGAAACTAAGAAAAATATTTGCAATATAAAAAATTGATAACAAATTTTCGAGGTTTTGTCCGCTTTTCCGCCACTGTGTGGCGATGCGAAGAACCTTTTGAAAAAGCAGCGCCGGTGGTAAAACGATTCATAGCTAAACCTGGCGGTCGATCGGTGGCAAAGTAGTTAGTTATGAAGTAAGTTAGGTAGGTATGAGTTTTGTTGACACTTTTGCAGTGAATTATGAATAATTGCCCTGCGCTCAGATGATGGATGTCGGGTCTTTTGCCATGGAATAGCGCGGCCCTTACCCTGGTAATCGGGTGCGACTAATTTGGTGACGTAAAACTGCAGTTGGACGATATCTGAATCTTATCTCTGTGAAGTTCTGGCTTGTGACTTTACTCCATATTGTTGCATAAAATATGATAACGATGAATAACAAATCTCGTGAGTTCTTTATTTGTGATTTTCAACTATTACTTTCTGATAATTGTAACTCAATCCGAGTCGTTAGCGGTATGAACGCGATCGATAGAATATAGTGCAGCTTCAAACTGCGAATAGGATTTTATGAATTACCTAGAATAATAAATGTATATTATTTCTTACACTTTCGGTGTTTTTTCACAGTTCAGCCTACCAGCCGTGCAATAAACTTGTCTTCTTCATTAAATTAATGTAAAAAATATAATCATAATTATGGAAAAATCGTATATTAATCTATCATTACTTCGTCACAATTCTGCTCACACATTGTGTGTCGACGAAACGGATGATTCATAAATTATGTCACGCCAAATTTCAACTTTCAACCAGGAAGAATTTTAATCAGAATATTGAAAGGAATTCGATAAGCATCCTTATATTCGCAACAATGTTTAAATAATTCCACAGAGAATGGATGGAATCTATACTTATCAGATTAGATTAGGAAGAATACTGTTTAGAATTCTGAACGGACTCTGTTGAGTATCCCAGAAGGACTCGGTTGCGAATTCTAAAAGTGGGGATTCCTGGAACGATTCTGATGAAAATTATAAAACAAAGTAATAAGAATTCTGATGAAAACCCTGGAAGGATTGCGATGAGAATCCTGGGAGTATATTCTGAAGAATACTGGAAGCAGGTTTTGATGAAAATCATGGAAAGATTCATATGAGAATTCTGGAAATACTAATTTAGTTCATAGTTTCCCAAACTGTGGGTCGTGACCCACCGGGGGTTCGGGAGCTACTCTCTGCTACTTACTTACTTACTTATTTGGCTTTACATCAATTATCTTGATAAAGCCTCGCCAACAATAATTCGTTAACAGTTTTATTGTTCTTATCGTTCTTTATTCTCTACAGTAAGATTGTCTTAAAATGCCCCCAGAACCCAAATTCACCCTCAGGATGCAAATAAAAAATGCAAAAAGGTCAACGACACGCGACGTTCCCAAGCGGTCACCCATCTAAGTACTAATCGCGCCCGATGTTGCTTAACTTCAGTGATCGGACGAGAACTGGTGTTTTCAACAATTCACTCGGTTCATGGCCGCTTCTCTCCATCCTCGACTGTGACCCACGCTCTCCAGGTCCTGGTGCACCTGGTCAATCCACCTAGCTCGCTGCACCCCACGCCTTCTTGTTCTGACCGGATTCGTAGCGAACACCATCTTTACAGGGTTGTTGTCCGGCATTCTTGCAACATGCCCTGCCCAGCGTATCTGCTTCCAGCTTTTTCTTCCTTCACGATACTGTGTTCGCTACTCTCTGATGGATCGCAAAAAATTTGTATTATTTTTCTAGGTTTTTTGTACATTTTCATATTTCTCCTCGAAATGAAGCAAACGGTTTGAAATTGTTCTCATTTATTCATTTCTGCAAAAATACATTGAACTATTTCACATCAACGCTACTGTAAAAAGAGTTTTGATAGAGGTCGAGATTTACATACTGCATTTCTGTGCCAAACTTTTGAAACATACACTAAATTTAGCCAAAAATGAAATATCTGTTCAAAGAATTTTATCACAAAAAAAACATGATTTTTAAAAAAGTTGATGTTTAATGATGAACAGCACTCTCAATGCTAAAATTTTCAGCTCTGCAAAAATTTGCTGAATTTTGCTGTTAACCACCGAAAATACTACAAAATTGATAACTTTCCAGTTGAAAACTTATTAATTTTTTCTTGGTTCCTTAGTTTCTATGTACAGCTCATTTATATTTCCATCAAATATTTATTACCGTGGAATACAATATGTCATCGTGAGTATAACTTGGGCGAGAATTAGATAATTGAAATGTTGGAGCATTGGTGTACGTTCTTTGTGCATACCGTATCCAACAAAGTAACGATAGACATCGAAAGTTTTAGTGGAAAACTAATTTCCAATTTTTACCTTGTGGGTCGCGAGGAATATGCCTGACGGATAGGTGGACCACGCACTCGAAATGGTGATCGCTCGGAAGATCTCACAATCTAACTCGTCGCCTTTCTTGTAGATGGGGCGTATTAGCCCTTCCTTCCACTCCTCCGGCAGTTATTCCGTTTCACAGATTGTGCCTATCAGCCGGTGCAGACAAATGGCCAGCCTCTCCGGGTACATCTTTATGAGTACCAGCAGGTTTATTGTTCTTGAGCTGGTGAATGGCATCCTTAGCCTCCCTTAATGTGGGTTCTGGTTGATTTACATCGCCCGCAGTACTGACGAAGGGATTTCCTCCGCTGCCCTTTGGGTGCAGTTTAACCATCACCTGATACTGGTCAGAGTCGATGTTAGCGCCACGATAGGTCCTGACATCGATAATGTCGGGGAAATGCCGATCCATTCAATTAGCATTTTTTCCTGACAAATGGAAAAATGCTAAGTTTGTTCCAATTTTAAAATAAGACAAAAATCCTGAAGAAGCTTCTAGCTATCGTCCAATCAGTTTGCATTCCTCCATCAGTAAACTTTTTGACAAGGTTATTTTGAACAGAATGAGGGCCCACATAAACGAAAATTCAATTTTTGCCAATGAACAATGATATTACGTGTACCATTTGATCCGTTCCAATAAATCTGAAGGCTATTCTACTGGTCTTGCTCTTCTAGACATAGAAAAAGCATTCGACAGTGTTTGGCATGAAGGTTTGATTGTAAAATTATAAAACTTTAATTTTCCAACATACATTGTTAGAATAATTCAAAGTTATCTGTCAAGTCGTACACTTCAGGTTAATTATCAGAACTCCAGATCTGAAAGACTTCCTGTAAGAGCTGGTGTTCCTCAAGGCAGCATTTTGGGACCAATGTTATACAATATTTTCACAGATGAAGTCTGCGTGTCATCTGTAGTCGATTGCAAAAAAGTTTGGATATTTTTTCTTCATACTTGCAAAAATGGAAGATTTCTCCTAATGCTTCCAAAACTCAACTAATTATATTCCCACATAAACCAAAAGATCTTTATTTAAAACCTTCAAGTAAACATGTTGTCACGATGAGAGGGTTTCCAATAAATTGGTCAGATGAAGTTAAGTATCTAGGGCTCATGCTAGATAAGAATTTAACTTTCAAAAAATCACATTGAGGGCATTCAAGCCAAATGTAATAAATATGTAAAATGTCTCTATCCCCTTATTAACAGAAAATCAAAATTTTGTCTTAAATTTTGGTTAAGAACAAGCATTTGATATTCAAACAAATTTTCAGAACAGCCAACATGGTTATGCTGTACCATTATGGACTAGCTGTTGTAATACCAGGAAAAAAGCTCTACAGAGAATCCAAAAAAAAAATTGAAAATGATACTAAGGCTACCTCCCTGGTATAGTACCAATGAGTTACATAGAATATCCAATATTGAAACATTGGAACAAATGTCAAATAAAATAATTAATAGTTTCAGGAAAAAATCGTTACAATCTTCTATTGCCATGATTAATGCGTTATATGTTTAGGTTAAGTTAGTTTAATTAAATTGAAAACGTGTTTTTTTTTCTCTTATAGGCAGGTGAAATCAACTTACCTGTAAAAAATCTGAACTGCTACGGCAAATGAAATATAATATGTTGTTAACAAAATGTTAATAAAATCTTTAATTTGTTTTACCAAAATAGGATGATAGTGTTGTCTAATAACACAGAACACCTAGATATAAGAAATAAATGTAATGTTTGGAATGATAAGAATGATAAAAAAAGTCGTAAGTCGGTGGGCGCTGAAGTTTCCAATAGTCGGTCCTCCTAGCCATCCTGAGCGTTCAGATCTCCTATGCAGATTTTGACGTCGTGACTTGGGCAGCTGTCGTACTCGCGTTCGAGCTGCGCGTGAAAAGTGTTTTATCATCATCAGTGCTTCCGGAGTGAGGGCTGTGCACGTTTATTATGCTGAAATTAAAGAACCGGCCTTTGAGCCTCAACTTGCACACCACCACCCGATCACCCCAGCACCCCTGCATATCACCCATCCCTATAAAAGTTGTTCCCAGCTCGTGTGTGTGTTGCTGCAGCTCTGGTAGTCCGCACCATTGATCCCTTCCAACATATTGTGCATTCAGATTAACTTTAGACAGTAGTTCATAAGAGAAATGAAATATCACTGAAAGTTCGCCGAAGTTCGGCGTCGGCATTCTACCGAAGTACTACGTCGACATAGGCAATCCTTATGCGTCGACGAAGCACCAAATTAGAATGCCGACGCCGAACTTCGCCGAAGTTTTCACTGCCGAACTTCTAATTGTCACTCGAATTGTCAATACTTCCTGCAATGCTACGATGCCGAATCCACGGTCCTTCAGCACATCGGCGAGTATGCGTGTTCTCCCCATGCAGTTGAGAGATTTACAGTTCCACGTACCTAGCTTTCAATCGCTAGTCCCTTTACGTCGCTGTGGTCTTCGCCGATTGTCCCGTTTCGTATTCTCTCGTTGGTTATTCGTTGATTGATTTTTCACGATTGGCTTGCCGGGCTCTCCAACTCCAACTCTTCGGTGCCAAATTCGCCGAAGTGTTTTCCACCGAAACGTTGGATGCGGACCAAGTCAACTTTGCCGTCAATGGGCTGCCTATATTTAGTCATTCGCTAAGCACCTTCCATATTGATGAATCGATGATAGCTGATGCTGCTTCCCAACTTAAAACATCATTCAATCCAGGACCTGACGGTGTACCTCCAGCTTTTCTTAAGACAAATATCGATCACTTACTGCACCCTCTTTGTCGGCTGTTCCGTTGTCATTATCATGCGGAACTTTCCCTTCGTTCTGGAAGAAAGCACATATGTCCCCGGTTCATAAGAAAGGATGCGAACGAGACGTAAATAATTATCGTGGAATAACATCGCTGAGTGCAGTTTCGAAGTTATTCGAACTAGTAGTCATGGGACCACTACTTTCCCACTGCAAATAGTATTTGAGCGATGATCAGCGCGGGTTCATCGCTGGTAGCTCTACAACCACCAACTTGTTGTCATACGCAACTGAAAGTATGACCCAAAGAGCGCAGACAGATGTGATTTATACTGATTTGTCCACGGCTTTTGACAAGCTAAACCGTTTTGGATTCCCAACTCACGTACAAACAGCACATTTCGTACGTAGTAGACAAGGCATCCAAAACCCTTGGGTTTATTTTTCGCTGTGCCAAAAACTTCACCGACGTTAATTGTCTGAAGGCACTTTACTCTTATTATTATTAGCTTTATTAGGGAGATTTTCAGTCCGCGGCTGATTCATCTCCATATGAAAAAGCACATTACTCTTCCTTAGTCCGTTCCTCGCTAGAATACTGCTCAACTGTATGGAGCCCATCCCAAGGTATTTATAAGGAATTATAATTAGGAATATGTTTTATTTCCAATTAGTTTCTCGCGTGGTGGAATAACAGCATCCTGAAACAGAACAATTGAATTATTACTTAGACCTAATATAAGAAATATATTTATTTTTTACCTGTATTCTGAAGTTGTTGCTGGTATCTGTAGAAAATGTTCCTTTTGAATTTTCAACACGTAATAATAAATATTACGGCACTATGGAGACGATAGCAACCGATGGAGGGGAAAATTGCATTAACAAACTCGCCAGCTGTCATTTTCCTCCCCTCGCTGTCTACCACTTCCCGCATGCACTGACTGCTTATATTGCTGTACCTGTACCTTGAAGGCACCTTGGCCCATCCTACAGCAACGGCGCAGAAAGAATAGAATCCATTCAACGGCCTTCGAAGACTACCCTGGAATAATCCTTTTCGTCTGCCCAGCTATGAGAACCGATGTCAGCTGATGTGTTTGGAGCCACTTTCATCCAGACGAGATACTGCTAAGACTCTTCTGATCGCTGATGCACTGGGTAACCGTATTGACTGCCTATCTATATTGGAACAGATAAACGTCAACGTTCAACCTCGTACTTTGCGCAGCAGTGCAATGCTGCGACTGCCCTATCGTAGCACAAACTTCGCCACTCTTTGTCTACCTGTTGGAACGGCGCAAGACGTTGAAAAAACGGGACACTGATTTTGTAGCGATTTCCATATTTATTCGGCAAAGGGCTTTAAAACTATAATATAAATTTCATTTTATGTTCGATTAATCTTTTTTAACAGTAAACAATACTCACATCTCAGTGACTCTAGTATTTTCAGTCAACGTCTTCGTTACCGTCATGTCAGTCTAGTCAATTTACCTATTTAAGTCGATTTTAAGGTTTTAGTCTTAAGTCATGTTTTAGGATGTATGTTTACTTACAATTGCATGGTTTTATGAAATTTTAAGGAACTGTGGAACTGCTCTTAGAACACTACGCTGAGTAGCCGGCTCCGTCCCAGTGAGGACGTTAATGCTAACAAGAAGAAGAAGAAGAAGTTAGATGAACATGTTTTAGTAGTAATAGAAGTTTCTGATTACACTAAAAATTTATTTTACCCAAGAAACTACGTAAAACCCTGTTTAATAAACATATATGCTTGTAAATCAAAATTCCAATCGATTATATGTCATTTTTCCTGCATAAAATTAATTTCAGAAGTGAAGATAAACTTGTTGGAGAAGTAATATAAATTTTTGATTACACTCGAAATATTTTTAACCCTAAAAAACAACGTGAAACCTAGTGGAATATACAACATTTATGCTTGTAAAGAAATAATTAAAGCAAAAATATATTTTAGTTATCAACTTCAAATTGATTATAGAAGGTAAGTAAACATGTATGTAAAGTAATGCAAATTTTTGATTACACTCGAAATTTATTTCTCACGGGAAACAAAAAAAAATCCTTAAATCATATATGAAGGCAATGATATTTATTTTTTCGTTATAAGTTTACTAATAGAGCTTATATTAACATTTTTGTGTTAAAAATATAACATTATTGAGTAGTGTGAAGAGAAAATTTTGTGCATATGGATATGGAATTGAAATTGAATAAAACAAACATTGAAAAATATTCATAACATGTTTTATTTTACTCCCTAAAAGTTTCAAGATGATTGCTTGAACGTACGAGTTTTGCCAAATATTTGTGTGTGTCGCAATTTGATTCCGTACATCCTTTACGTTACCGGCACTCTCCACTGTATAATCGGGAGCGACTCAGACAGTCTGACTCAGTGCAATGCCTCGATCGTTGCTGGACACGTGTAAAGCATCGATTAAAAGCGTAGCAGAAAAAGTCATTGAATTCGTGGAAAACATCCACGAAACGATTGGTTTTACGAGGAGTGTTAAACGATTTCAGACGAAAAGAATGCAGGTCGGGCGTTAATGCTGCAGCAGAGAACCCTTCCAAATGTAGAGCGACACACGGATGACAGGACAGCAAAATCATCTTTTGCGCGATAATAAGAGCCGTTTGGAAGAAAAGGTCTGTCGCTCAGGAAGCACACAAAGTTTACAAGAAAGTTTATTGTGCATCCTGATAAATAAATAAAATTCAGAAAAAGAACTTCGCTCAATTTCCTCTTCTTTATCAACGAACTTAAGGTAACACACGATAGACTCATCGTGGCATCCATGAAAAATCTATGTTCAAACTATCGTTGAAAAGAAAATATTTCTGTTTTATATCATATCGGTCATTCGGTGATCTATCGGGTCATATGCTTGCTGATAACAGGCATGTTGATATACTTTCAGTTCATCTCTGTCCGGTAGAACCGATATCACATCCCCAAAACTACAAAATTGATCATCGTTTATGGATAGCAAACAGTTGCACCTTAAGCACCGCCAACACATTTTCAATCGGAAGGATTTTGGCGCGCTCGAATTGACAAATCCTCCGTTGTGGTGAAACTTCTTCCGTCGACGTGATGTTGGACTGTTTTCAAAAACAGTCGAGATAAAAGCCAAGCCGGCAGAGCAATGACAGTTAGTTCGTTCAAAACTTCGCTTCGGAAGTCCAACCGGCGAACTCCAGATTGGTGCTGCGAAGTCAATATATACTGCAAAGGCTTCGAACCGAAATGTGTCGGGATACGGGATTCTCTAAAAAGTGATGTATGTAAAAGTTGTAGATCTGGCTAAAACCTACAACTTTGCTGAAGATAGCACGCCGTTAACTTTGACGGGGTTGGTGGTCTGATGGCTACCGCTTCTGCTTCATATGCAGAAGGTCATGGGTTCAATCCCAGGCCCGTCCCTTTCCTCGTACTTTGTAGTTGTATATCTCTCACTTGCTTCTATCTTCCATTCTAAATATATCCCACTCATACTATTCGTTCATAGCAAACGCTAGAACCAGAGACGGACAAGAAACCGTTTCCCTAACGCTTCCTACTTCCACGCGCACGCCTTTCTTACGCCTGATACATAGGCAGTCTGCTAACCACAAAAGCAAACCTCTCTGCCATGCCTTTCCCCCAATCCATACACTCCCGCATGAACTGACGTGGATGCAGTGGAATATACGGTCTACGTGGGAGTCAGTTCAATGCATCATCAATTCCTCCCCCTTCTCCTCATTGGTCTGCATTCTGACGTGGCAGGTGCCATTGTTGCCTAAAAATAGAAGATCACCAGCACTTATACACTGAGGATGCCTGTTAGTCCCAAGCAGTCATTCGGTTGGTTCCTTGTGTAAGTGCAGCTGATCTGGCGATACTGGAGTGCATCCACGGGCGGCCAATCAAGCTCAAGCTCAAGCTCAAGATAGCACGCCGTTAACTTTGAAATCTTGTGAGTTACAAGCAAATTTAGAGTTTTTAAGTGTATTTTTGAAGTGAATTTTCTCAATTTACAAAAATTACGTTCTCACAGTTTTTGCAGCAAAAGTTGCCTATCGTATGGCCTTTCGATTGCCACTAAAAGAAAATTTTTATCAAACCAACTCCATGAGTTATGGGCATCTGAAGATTTCATAGTTTTTCACTTAAATTTGCTTATAACTTCAAAATCACAAGAATTACAAACTTGCGATGTTCAGCAAAAATGTGTATCTTCACTTCCTCTGCAACTCTTCTGAAGACCACATTCACGAAAAACTGAAAATAAAAAAGTTATATCAAAATAACTGATTTTTTGGGTCCACCCTAAGTTAAAACTTTCAAAATCAATTTACTTAGCTCAAATGAAGAGTTAGATCAAAAGTGTCTTCGACAAAGTTGTTCAAAATAACATTTTCTAAAAGTTTGCAGAAGACCGCAGCCACAAATTTCATCAAACAAAAAAGTTTGAGTCAAAATTTTAACTTTAATAAGGGCCACCCTATTCAACTTTTTTATTAAAAGATGCAAAACTCAATTACGAATAACTTCTCTGAAGACATCAAACGTCTAAAATCAACGAGAACAGAGAAAAGACTTTTTTCCGGCTAAATTGTCGATTCGGTCCAATGTGCACTCGAGGAGGACCTGTGTTGTCTCGGTGAAGAGCTAGTTGCTATGATATCGTGTGATGCTTCCATGCCGAGAAAAGCCCCTCCTAGAGAGAACAGGCCGCCAGTGTATTGGTGGTGCGAATCAATTGCAAATCTTCGAGCAATCTGCCTTCGGGCTAGACGAAGAATGCAACGCGCACGCACAGAAGCACAAAGAGAGGAACGCGGTGCAGCATTCAGAGAGGCAAAGTTGGCTCTCAAAAAGGAAATCAAGAGTCGAAAACGGGCATGCTTTGAAAGTCTATGCGAGAGTGCCAATTCTAGTCCATGGGGTGACGCCTACAGAGTGGTAATGGCTAAGACCAAAGGAGCCATAGCGCCCCAAGAGAAATCGCCCGAGTTGCTGCGATCGATAATCGATGTACTCTTCCCGCACCATCCCATAAGCCCATGGCCCCCAGCGCCGAATGCGGCAGATGAAGGAGAAGAAGTGGCGAGAGTGACGAATGAAGAGCTGGCAGAAGTCGTGAAATCATTCGCGTCAAACAAGGCACCGGGACCCGATGGTATCCCGAATGTTGCCTTAAAAGCGGCAGTGAACACGGATCCGGACATGTTCAGAACCACGATGTAACGCTGCATTGATCAAGGAATCTTCCCGGATGTATGGAAGCGACAGAAATTGGTGCTACTACCAAAGGCGGGGAAACCACCAGGTGACCCGTCGGCGTATAGACCTATCTGTCTACTAGATACGACGGGCAAGTTATTGTAGAGGTTGATTCTCAACAGACTAGTACCGTATACGGAGAGTGCGGACGGCCTGTCCAACAACCAGTTTGGATTCAGAAAAGGTAAATCTACTCTGGACGCCATCCAGTCGGTCGTTCAAACAGCTGAGGTGGCAATCGAGCATAAAAGGAGCGGCATCCGTTACTGCGCGGTTGTCACTCTGGATGTGAAGAATGCGTTCAACAGCGCAAGCTGGGAAGCAATAGCACACGCGCTTCACCGCCTCAAGGTACCGGTGCAGTTGTGTAAGCTTCTAGAAAGCTATTTTGATGGTAGGATTCTACTGTATGACACAGAGGAGGGGCAGAAAAGCGTTCGAATTACCGCGGGAGTACCTCAAGGTTCAATCCTGGGCCCGCTGTTATGGAATGCGATGTACGATGACGTACTGAGGCTGCCCCTTCCGACGGGTGTTAAGATTGTTGGCTTCGCCGACGATATCACCCTAGTGGTCTATGGTGAATCAATGGAGGAAGTAGAGTTGACAGCAGCGCACTCTATTTCCCTGGTTGAGGAATGGATGAAGTCTAGGAAACTAGGACTGGCCCGTCACAAGACTGAGGTGGTGGTGGTCAACAACCGCAAGTCCGAGCAACGGGCGCTTATCTCGGTAGGTGATTGCACCATAGAGTCCAAGCGATCCCTTAGGCATATTGGGGTAATGATCGATGACAAGCTGAGCTTCGCTAGCCACGTTGAATATGCCTGTAAAAGGGCATCTACGGCTATAGCGGCGCTTTCGAGGATGATGTCTAACAGCTCTGCTGTAATTGCCAGCAAACGCAAGCTGCTGGCAAGCGTGGCGCTATCCATACTAAGGTATGGAGGACCAATCTGGTCAAAAGCGCTTAGAACGAACAGAAACCTAAAGCGGTTGGAAAGCACGTACAGGAGAATGTGCTTAAGAGTAGCAAGTGCATACCGGACGGTATCTAAAGAGGCCGTGTGCATCATAGCCGGGATGACGCCCATCGGGCTCATCATCAAGGAAGATGTTCAATGCTTCAACCAAAGGGGTACCAGAGGAGTCCGCGACACGTGTAAAGAGGAAACGCTCAGAAGCTGGCAGCAGGAATGGGATAACTCCACTAAGGGTAGATGGACCCATCGACTAATACCAAATGTGTCAGATTGGTATGGTAGAAGCCATGGGGAAGTGAACTTCCACCTGACGCAGTTTCTGTCAGGACATGGTTGCTATAGACATTACCTGCATAGGTTCGGGCACTCAGAATCTCCTGCGTGCCCCAATTGTGCTGGTGTAGAGGAAACAGCGGAGCATGTCGTGTTCGATTGCCCCCGTTTCATTGTTGTGAGAGGTCGCATGCTCACTACATGCGGAGGGGACACGTCCCCCGACAATATTATAGAGAGAATGTGTGCGGATGCCGAGTGCTGGAATGCAGTAACTACGGCTGTCACTCACATTATGTTAGAATTGCAGCGTCTATGGCGCGCCGACCAAGAGTTGGCTGCAGAGGATTAGCCCTGCCGAGGCTGGTCCCTTGTAACATTGTTTAAGTCGGCTAGGAGAAGCAGTTTGCCTAGGCTACTTCTGCTACACGTGTTGTGCTATATGCACTGGTCCCTTCCCGAAGGAGGCAAACTCAATGATGCAGATGTACTTTCCTCTTGTATGGAAACCAACCGAATTTACCAACGTAAGAGCAGTTCAAATCGTGCTGAGCCTTTTTGGTTGCTTAAAATTGTTGAGTTTGTCACTAAATGTCGACTACTTACCACGCGAAAGCGCAAAATAGGCGCAGGAAAGGTTTGGTTGCCGTGGACGTGTCTCCTGGCGCCGGCCGGATGATTCTACAGCAGGAGATTCTCATTTGACACTTTCCCGCATGCGCATCAGTTTGTTTTGATTTGATTTTGACGACAAGTCAGTAAAAAACATCCAGTACTGAATAGTCGGTAATTGTTTTTACTGACTTTTCGCCCTGTTCGGTAATGTTGCAAAATTGGGTCTGACAGCTACCGTAGTTCAGTAAAAAGCAAAAATTATGACTGAACCTCAGAAGTTTAAATCAATCAAAAAGCTGAAAGTTCGGTATTTTTTATGGTTTACAATTCGTACCCAGTATAAAAAATTACCGAACAAGCAAATCGTGATTGAGTGTGATTTTTATTTCAGGGTGTCTACTAGAGATGTGCCGAATAGCACTATTTGGGTTTCTGCCGAATTTAAGTTCTAAGATTTAAGGTCAAATTCAGTTTTAATTCATGTAAATAGATTAAGCAGGATATAGTGTATGGAACCTAACCTGAAACCACAACATTAGCAAATTAACTAATATTTGTAATTAATACAACTGTCTTTCATATATAACTCACTTTTGGGAATTACTCGAGTCCATTGGAATTCATTGTGAGTAATCGCATGTAAATAATTGTCTAAATTAAAGGATTTTAACTGGATTTTAGCTACGATAGCTTTCCAAATGAATCACACTTTATCAACGATCTTCTCATAAGCAATTTGTTTATCTCCACTCACAACGTTGAAGTCATTGGGTGACAAGCCGTCTGTCAAATCCACAGCGTCCCTGTTGGGAATTTCTACTGCCGCGCCAAAGGTTGTAACGCCTCCCGCGACATCCCCCTCCACGTAATGCTGCTCCGGTCCAGCAGGATTACCTTCCGGAAGTACGTTGATCACGGCCAGCTTTGCCACGGGCCGGCGAAGAATTCCTGTAGCTGTTTGAACATCTACCTGCCGGACACGACCGTCTTTCCCAGGGATGACCTTCAAGACTTTACCTCTAGGCCATCGATTCCGAATGGCCTCGCCTACGATGAACACAACATCACCTTCCTTAACAGGCTTTACTTCGTCGTGCCATTTAGTACGCCGGGTCACGACTGGTAGATATTCTCGGATCCACCTACTCCAGAACTGATCCAGAACATAGCGGCACAAGTTCCATCCATTACGAAGTGCCTCGCCCTCTGTTGTAGGTGCTTTCTCCGGTTGTTTGACCCCATTCGAACTAAGGAGAATAAAATGATTCGGAGTCAAAGCCTCCTGGTCCGACGTCTCCAGCGGTACGTACGTCAACGGTCTGGAGTTGACAATTGATTCCGCTTCACAGATAATCGTGTGAAAAACCTCTTCAGACGGCGCACGGAATTCGTTGATCACCTCCATAGCTGTTTTCACTGATCTTACCATTCTCTCCCAGGCACCACCCATATGCGGGGAGGACGGTGGGATGAAGAACCAACGGGTGTTGGTGTTGGTGAATGTTTCCGCAAGCTCTCGGTTCATTGTAGCCAACTGATTGGCCAACTCTCGGCTAGCCCCAACAAAGTTTGTTCCGTGATCGGTGTAGATTTGTGTCGGTGCGCCTCGACGCGCAATGAATCTCCGTATTGCCAACTTACAGGACTCCGTAGAGAGTGATGCGGCTACCTCCACGTGGACGGCTCTTATCACCATACACGTAAAGAGCGCCACCCAGCGCTTCACCTGACTGCGGCCGATTTTTATCATGTACGGTCCGAAGTAGTCGACGCCAACCAGCGAAAAAGGACGGACGAACGGAGTTACTCGCGCTTCTGGAAGAGGCGCCATCTTAGGCACCGCCGGTTGTGCCTTGTAAACGTTGCACCATTGACACTTCTTCGACAACTTGCGCACCATAGTCCGGAGTGTTGAGATGTGAAACCGCTGACGAATCTCGTTAACTACTGTCTCGCCGTTGTGATGACCAAAACGCCTGTGGTGCCAATCTATCAGGAGCTCGGTGACACGATGATTCTTCGGCAAGATTATTGGGAATTTCGAATCGTACTTGGCAAGTGGGGACGCCTCTGTTCGGCCTGCCATCCGTATCACCCCAAACTCGTCCAGGAATGGCGACAACTGCTTAAGCGGGCTGCTGTTCTCCAGGTTCAGCAACCGATCTTCACTCTGATTTGCTTGCCGCAATACAACAAGCTCTTCGGCGTATTCTTCGGCTTGTGCAAGTCGCCACAATGCCCTCTCAGCTCGAACCAAATCTTCCTGCTTCAACACTCCTCCAGACTGCATCGATCTTTCCTTTCCTAGATCCAGATAATGATCCATAAACTGGTATACATATGCCGTGGTTCGTAGCATACGCTCCCATTTGGAGAACCGATTGTAATCGATGCACGGTTGTAACATTACCGCATGATGCACGTGAACTACTCGCAGTTCCTCTTCGGTGTTTACTACGGGAGCTTTTTGCCGTGGCCATTCACTTTCCGGCTTAAGTAGGAAGTCTGGCGCAGCAAACCAACGGCTATTCGGACGACAATCAGGGCCCTTTCCCCACTTTGTGGCTTCATCCGCTACATTGATTTTGGTGGATATCCAACGCCATTCCTCAGGCTGCGTTTCTTCCAGGATCTCTCCGATGCGTACCGCTACGTATTGCCGATACCTCCGAGCATCCGAGTTGATCCAGGAAAGCACATTTGTGGAGTCACTCCAGAGGAATCTGCGGCTCGGTGCTATAGTGTGATACTCGGAAATAGACTTCGCTAGTCGACTTCCAATCACCGCCGCTTGTAATTCTAATCTGGGAATCGATAGTGGCTTTATCGGTGCCACTTTGGCCTTTGAAGCTATCAAGGCACATCGAGGCTGCCCATTATCGATAATCCGGAAGTACGCGACACAAGCATAGACAGATTCGCTCGCGTCCACGAAAATATGAAGTTCAAGGGTTTGCAAACTGTCTGGATTGTATCCGGGAAAATAGCAGCGTGGTATCCGCGTTTGACTCAACTCGGAGAGCTTCTTAATCCATCGCTTCCAGTCTTCAAGCACGTCTGATGGAATTGCCTCATCCCATCCAACTTTAGCTCTCCAAAGGTCTTGGATGATGATCTTGCCGTGGATGAGCAGGTTCGAAATCAATCCAAGCGGATCGAAGACGCTCATGACGAACCGCAGGATGCTCCGCTTCGTTACTTCACCGAACTGGTCCGGCAGTTTGACCGCATATACGAAAACATCGTCGTCCGGTAGCCACGCCATACCGAGAACACGTTCTACTTGGCTTTCCTTGTCCACGCTAAAGTCCTTTCTTGTATCCTCTGCCACTTCTCCCAGAATCTGCAACACCTGCTTCGAATTTGAACGCCAGTTCCGTAGTTCGAATCCCGCGGATTGTTGAACCTCTCGTACCTCCGACGCCAGTTTTGCCATGGCTTCCTCCGTATCGCGGCTATCGAGGTAGTCATCCACGTAGTGGTTTTCCACCACTGCTGCCGCCGCTTCCGGAAATTCTGCCTTGCACTCCATCGCGTTAGTGTTTTTCACGAAATTTGCCGAACAGGGCGAACATGTCGACCCAAAGGTTGCCACATTCATGACGAAAACCTCCGGCTTCATCGATGGATCGCTTCTGTAGAGAAACCGCTGAACCTGTTGGTCTTCCTTTCTGATCTTCAGCTGATGATACATCTCTCGGATGTCACCTGCAATCGCTATCTGTCGCTGACGGAAACGGCACAATACTGTTGGTAACGACGTGAGAAGGTCCGGCCCCTTTAAAAGTGTGCCGTTCAGAGACACTCCGTTGACTTTGGCGGCCGCGTCCCAAACGATGCGAACCTTACCGGGCTTCCGTGGGTTAGTTACCACTCCGAGAGGCAGGTACCATGTACGATGAGGATCACTTTCTTCCAACTCCTGCGGCGTCGCTTTGTGGGCGTAGCCTTTGTTCAAGTATTCGGAAATCTGCTTGTCCAAACTCGCCCTCAATTCTGGATGATTTCGAAGTTTCCGCTCGAGGCAGATCAGCCGGCGCTCGGCCATGCCATAACTGGATGGCAACTCCACGACATCGTACCGCCATAGCAATCCGGTTTCATAGTGACCGTCAGCACGCTTGACAGTCGTTTGCTGCAGGATCTCCTTCGCTCGACGATCCTCATCTGCTTCTGGCCCGCATGTCACGGATACTCCAAGGTTTTCAACCGCAAAGTAGCCTTTTACTAGGTCATGTAACCTATTATCGTCTTCGTTCTTGCATATGTGTAATATTCGAGGTGACGAATCCGCTTTCGAGTCTCCGATGCTCCCGAAGATCGTCCATCCTAGCTTCGTTTTTGCCGCCACCGGTCCAAGTCGTCCTTCGCGCACCTTGAGGGGTAATGACAGTCTTATGTTGTCCAGCCCAATCAGGATTGTCGGAACGGCATTCTCGTAGCTTCTTACTGGTAGTCCGGCCAAATACGGGTACCGACGAGACAGTTCTTCATACTGCAGCGTCTGTACAGGAAGCTCCAGTTTACTTACGGTGCTGACGCTTGTCAACGAGAAACTTTTGCTGCTTTCTTCGCCGGAAATCCTCAGACTGACAAGCCGTGAGTCAGCTTCGTGCCGAGAGACATTCCCCGTCCAGGTCAAACACAGTGGTTTCAAGTCTCCTCCAAGATTCAGCAGGTTTGCCACCTCTCGATCGATCAGGGTCGATGACGAACCTTCATCAAGAAAGGCGAACGTGGATAATCGGGTCTTCTCACCATACAACACCACCGGGATGATGCGGAAAACCGTGGCGCTTCGAATCCGACAATGCACGTTGACGACCGCTTCAGATTTCGGCCGCGCTCCTGAACTTTCAGACGTTGGTTTCACCCCTATCGGTTGACCCGGGTGAAGTGATGGATGGTGTTTTTTATCGCAATCTCCGACTCCACAGATGCGTGTAGATTTACAGGACCATTTCCCATGGGGTACTAAACAGACCGCACATAGCTGGTGCGTTTCAACGGTCTTTAACCGATCTCCGAATGACAAGGACTTGAACTTGTTGCAGTCCTTAATCCGATGCTTCACACTGTGGCAAACGTAGCAGGGTCTTTCCTTGCTTTCCACCTTCTTCACCTGCTGTTGCTCAAATTTCCGGGGCTCCGAAGACACATGAGCGTTGACGAACGCCTTCTCCTTTCGTTGCTTCTCGTTTCCGCCGGCCCGAGGTCCTTCGAAGTCGGTGAAGTGCGCCACATCACTTGCGGCCGACGTGATGGCACTCATATACTCGCAAAACGTTCTCAAGTCCACAGGACCGGCGCTCTTCTTGTATAATGCCCAATCCAATCGGAGATGCGGCGGCAGCTTTTCCACCAGCTCTTGTAGAAGCGTGGGGTTAGTGAGGTGGGCTAGCTGATTTGCGGCCTGCAAATGACCAACAAGATTCTGGACAACGAGGCCGAAATTCACTAGAGTTTCAAGCCGTTCAGCCTTCGGAGTGGGTACACTACGTACTTTGCTAAGCAACGACTGGACCAATCGCTCAGGGCTCCCGAAAAGAATCTCCAGCGTCTCCATAACTTTCGGGACCGATGTTGGCAGCAGCAAATTACTCCGAACGGCCTCCAACGCTTTGCCCTTAAGGCATCTCTGCAGCCTCATCAGGTTCTCTGACTGAGAGTAACCACACATTGCAGTGGAGTTACGGAAGCTGCTCACAAAAAGGGGCCATTCCTCTGGATTTCCAGAAAACACTGGAAGTTCCTTTGGAACAACCTGTCTGGCGGACAACTGCTGCTGGAATTGTCCCCACATCGCCTGTTGATTTTGTATCTGCTGCAGCTGGGTAGCATATGGCTCGTTCTGTTGCAGTGGCGATGAATGTGACGATGCAGGTTGATGTATTGCTGACTGAGGCAATAATATCTCCGGCTCGACATGATGTTGTGGAGGTGAGGGGGTGTACGAAGCTGAGGAGCGCAACGCAGATGGAGGCTGAGATTGATCGTCGACTTGATCACACACCACCGATCTCGATACGTGCGACTGTGTGTGAGCCTGTTGAAACGAAGGATTGAACGATGGCAACGTTGATGCTGGTTGCACACTCGATTGCTGCTCGATTAAGTGGGCTAGGGGTTCTTGCGACGAGTGCAAAACTGGGGGAAGCTGCGACGACGTCGACACCATGCTGCGAGGAGCTTTTGCTTGTGCTGAATTCGACGGAGGCGATTCGACAGTCAAATCCACAGGCGGTCTACCAGTTGTGTGTGGTAATGATGTTTCGCTTACGGGTGGGAACGAAACACGTGTTCGAGTTTTTGGCTTCGAGATCGGTTCTGGGAATAAGAACGTCGGTAGGGGCGGTCGTGGAACTACCTTTGGCAGTATGGACAGGTATTGCATCTGCGTGGATGGGGGAAACAACGACTGTGTATAAACCGGCTGGGTGTACACCGACTGTCTATACATGGATCGTACTGGCTGCGAACTTTGTACGGTACCACCGATTCTTATTGGAGTCGATGCTGTTATCGGATTATTGATACCTGCCACCGACCCGATACCTTCTGCTTCTACGTTATCGTTGATAACAGGCCCAGGACGATTTCCTCTGCCAACCGCTTCAACGTTTGGCGATGGGTTCGAGGTGATTTTGGGCACAGCTCCGGTGTATCGAGAAACTATTCCTCTTCTAGGCACAACCATCTCAGTGCCAACCGAAATTGGTGGAAAAATATCCTCAATGTGTTCGGGCACTGGATTTCCTCCCGCTGCTTCATCCACTCCGTCCACCCACTCCTGAACCTGGCTATTTCGGCTAGCTCGGCTTCGACGACTACTACGACTATCCGCTTCTTCGTCCTCAGCCTCGGCGATTAGAAGAGCATATTTCTCATCGAGATATTTCTTCTCCAGCGCAGCTTTTGCTTCCAGTCGAATACGATCCTGTTCTTGCTGCTCTTGAATCAGCTTTTCTTGAGCCCTTTTCTCCTCCTCCAGCCGTAATAGTTGAAGCTGCAACCGTGAAGATCGTGAAGTGCTGCCGCTTTTACCGGATACCGAATGATCACTTATGGTCACCGTGAATACGCACCGCTCGCATGACCACTTACCGATGTACCTCTCAGCCACCCCCGCACACGCACGATGGTACCAACGATGACACCGATCGCAAGCTACCATTTTCGTCACGTCGTTCGGGTTTTTGCACTTTTCGCAAATGCGCTGAGATCTCGTTGTCGTGGGCATGATGGATTCGTACTCTGCACCTCCGTAATCTTTTAATCCGTTTCAGCAACACACTTTCTATGAGTTGAGATTTTTAAAGAGTGTTGGAACGGCGCAAGACGTTGAAAAAACGGGACACTGATTTTGTAGCGATTTCCATATTTATTCGGCAAAGGGCTTTAAAACTATAATATAAATTTCATTTTATGTTCGATTAATCTTTTTTAACAGTAAACAATACTCACATCTCAGTGACTCTAGTATTTTCAGTCAACGTCTTCGTTACCGTCACGTCAGTCTAGTCAATTTACCTATTTAAGTCGATTTTAAGGTTTTAGTCTTAAGTCATGTTTTAGGATGTATGTTTACTTACAATTGCATGGTTTTATGAAATAGTTTAAGGTCAAATTCAGTTTTAATTCATGTAAATAGATTAAGCAGGATATAGTGTATGGAACCTAACCTGAAACCACAACATTAGCAAATTAACTAATATTTGTAATTAATACAACTGTCTTTCATATATAACTCACTTTTGGGAATTACTCGAGTCCATTGGAATTCATTGTGAGTAATCGCATGTAAATAATTGTCTAAATTAAAGGATTTTAACTGGATTTTAGCTACGATAGCTTTCCAAATGAATCACACTTTATCAACGATCTTCTCATAAGCAATTTGTTTATCTCCACTCACAACGTTGAAGTCATTGGGTGACAAGCCGTCTGTCAAATCCACAGCGTCCCTGTTGGGAATTTCTACTGCCGCGCCAAAGGTTGTAACGCCTCCCGCGACACTACCACTTTTTTTTAATTTCTTTATTAGTATCATTCCAAACATTACATTCATTTCTTATATCTAGGTGTTCTGTGTTATTAGACAACACTATCATCCTAATTTGGTAAAACAAATTTAAGATTTAATTAACATTTTGTTAACAACATATTACATTTCATTTGCCGTAACAGTTCAGATTTTTTACAGGTGAGTTGATTTCACCTGCCTATAAGAGAAAAAAAAAGCTTTGAATATACTTAACCTAACTTAACCTAAACATATAACGCATTAATCGTGGCAAAAGAATATTGTAACGATTTTTGCCTGAAATTATTGATTATTTTATTTGATATTTGTTCCAATGTTTCAACATTGGATATTCTATGTAACTCATTGGTACTATACCAGGGAGGAAGTCTCAGAACCATTTTCAAAATTTTATTTTGAATTCTCTGCAGAGCTTTCTTCCTGGTATTACAACAGCTAGTCCATATTGGTACAGCATACAACATGGCTGGCCTGAAAATTTGTTTGAATATCAAAAGCTTGTTCTTAAGACAAAGTTTTGATTTTCTGTTAATAAGGGGATAGAGACATTTTACATATTTATTACATTTGGCTTGAATGCCCTCAATGTGATTTTTGAAGGTTAAATTCTTATCTAGCATGAGCCCTAGATACTTAACTTCATCTGACCAATTTATTGGAACCCCTCTCATCGTGACAACATGTCTACTTGAAGGTTTCAAATAAAGAGCTTTTGGTTTATGTGGGAATATTATTAGTTGAATTTTGGAAGCATTAGGAGAAATCTTCCATTTTTGCAAGTATGAAGAAAAAATATCCAAACTTTTTTGCAATCGACTACAGATGACACGCAGGCTTCGTCCTTTGGCGGAGAGGCCTGTGTCATCCGCAAACAAAGATTTTTGACATCCCTGAGGTAACTCAGGTAAGTCAGATGTGAAAATATTGTATAATATTGGTCCCAAAATGCTGCCTTGAGGAACACCAGCTCTTACAGGAAGTCTTTCAGATCTGGAGTTCTGATAATTAACCTGAAGTGTACGATTTGACAGATAACTTTGAATTATTCTAACAATGTATGTTGGAAAATTAAAGTTTTTTAATTTTACAATCAAACCTTCATGCCAAACACTGTCGAATGCTTTTTCTATGTCTAGAAGAGCAAGACCAGTAGAATAGCCTTCAGATTTGTTGGAACGAATCAAATTTGTTACACGTAAAAGTTGATGAGTGGTCGAATGTCCATGGCGGAATCCGAACTGTTCATTGGCAAAAATTGAATTTTCGTTGATGTGGGCCATCATTCTGTTCAAAATAACCTTGTCAAAAAGTTTACTGATGGAGGAAAGCAAACTGATTGGACGATAGCTAGAAGCTTCTGCAGGATTTTTGTCTGGTTTTAAAATTGGAACAACCTTAGCATTTTTCCATTTGTCAGGAAAATATGCTAATTGAAAACATTTGTTAAATATATCAACTAAAAATGATAAGCTACTTTCTGGAAGTTTCTTGATGAGGATGTAGAAAATTCCATCATCGCCAGGAGCTTTCATGTTTTTGAATTTTTTAATAATAGTTCTCACTTCTTCCAAATCAGTCTCCCAGGCATTTTCGAAAACGTTCTCTTGATTGAGAATATTTTCGAAGTCCTGAGTAACTTGATTTTCAATTGGACTAGTAAGTCCTAAATTAAAATTGTGCGCACTTTCAAACTGCATAGCAAGTTTTTAAGCTTTTTCGCAATTAGTTAGTAATAATTTGTTTTCCTCTTTCGTTACCGGTATTGGTTTCTGAGGTTTTTTCAAGATTTTAGATAATTTCCAAAAGGGCTTAGAGCCAGGGTCCAATTGAGAAATTTTATTTTCAAAATTTTTGTTTCTTAATTGAGCAAAACGTTTCTTGATTTCTTTCTGCAAATCCTGCCATATAATTTTCATAGCAGGATCGCGAGTGCGTTGAAATTGCCTTCTCCTCACGTTTTTAAGACGTATCAAGAGTTTAAGATCATCGTCTATAATCACGGATTCAAATTTTACTTCACATTTTGGAATTGCAATGCTCCGGGCTTCAACAATGGAATTTGTTAAAGTTTCAAGAGCATTGTCAATGTCAAGTTTAGTTTCTAAAGAAATGTTTACATCAAGATTAGAGTCAACATACGTTTTATATATATTCCAGTCGGCTCGTAAATAATTGAAAGTGGAGCTGATAGGATTGAGAATCACTTCTTGGGATATTTGAAATGTAACAGGGACATGATCAGAATCAAAATCAGCATGAGTAATCAGTTGGCTACAAAGATGACTAGAGTCGGTTAAGACCAAATCAATCGTAGATGGATTTCTAGAAGAGGAAAAACATGTAGGGCAATCAGGGTATTTAATTGAGAAATATCCTGAAGAGCACTCATCAAATAAAATTCTGCCGTTGGAATTACTTTGAGAATTATTCCATGACCTATGTTTGGCATTAAAGTCACCAATGACAAAAAATTTTGACTTATTGCGAGTCAATTTACGCAAGTCAGTTTGGAGCAAATTAACTTGCTGTCCAGAGCATTGAAAAGGCAAATAGGCAGCTATGAAAGTATATTTACCAAATCTCTTTTGAGTTTAGATCCAGGTTTTAAATACGTTTCGGTAATAACTGCTATATGCACGTTATTAATCGTAAGAAAATTAAACAGCTGGTCCTCTTTCCCATTCAGAGAACAAGCATTCCAATTTAAAACATTTAAATTATTATTTGGATCCATTAGAAAAACGTAACGTAGTGGGACCCAGATAGCCGTAGCGGTAAACGCGCAGCTATTCAGCATGACCAAGCTGAGGGTCGTGGGTTCGAATCCCACCGGTCGAAGATCTTTTCGGGTTGGAAATTTTCTCGACTTCCCAGGGCATAGAGTATCTTCGTACCTGCCACACGATATACACATGCAAAAATGGTCATCGGCATAGTAAGCTCTCAGTTAATAACTGTGGAAGTGCTCATAAGAACACTAAGCTGAGAAGCAGGCTCTGTCCCAGTGGGGACGTAAACGCCAGAAAGAAGAAGAAGAAAAACGTAATCCAATAACAATTTGATTTGTAAATTTTACACCTACTTGGACTGCTTCAGTCATAGTGGTGGCTTTGAACATTGCATCATTCATTAGATTCAATTGTTCAGTTAGAAAATTAAAATCAGAGGCAGACATGTCATGTGATTTCCCATTGGAATTTTCGGTAGACGAAGAAGCGGAGTAGGAATTACCTGTGGCGGTAGGGTTTTTTCCATTTGATTTGAAACAAGTAGAATGGGTATCCATGGATCGAACAGGGGAGGAGTTCGAATTTCCTGCTACGATATCGGCAAAGGATTTACCGTGGGTAGATACATTCGAAATTGAAAGATTCGAACGGCTACCCGACGGATTGAAATTAGTTTGTGAATGAGCATGATTATGATCTTCCTGATGGGTATGATTCATGATCAAGCGATCGTTAACTGAAAAAAGAGCATTGTTTGATACTCTACCAGGCAAATTCCGGAAACGACCGTTATCGTAACGGATATTATCTTTCATCTGCCTGGCACGAGCCTCAATGACCCTTTTGCGTGAAGGGCAATTCTAAAAATTGGACTTATGGTTAGCCCCGCAATTACAGCATATGAACTTGGTGGTATCTTCCTTCACTGGACAGACGTCTTTGGCGTGGGAAGAACCTCCGCAAATCATGCATTTAGCATCCATGCGACAATTTTTTGTACCATGACCCCACTTTTGGCACCGACGGCACTGAGTGGGGTTCTGTGAATTTCCTCCAGGTTTCTGGAAATGTTCCCATGTCACACGGACATCAAACAAAAGTTTTGCTTTTTCTAAAGCTTTAATATTATTTAGTTCTTTTTTGTTAAAGTGAACTAAATAAAATTCTTGAGAAAGCCCTTTCCGAACAATGCCAGATTGGGTTCTCTTTTTCATAATGATTACTTGGACTGGGGAAAATCCAAGTAAATCATTTATTCCATTCTTGATCTCTTCAGGTGACTTATAGTCACTAGAGAGACCTTTCAAGACAACTTTGAACAAACGTTCAGTTTTGTCGTCATAAGTAAAAAAAATGTGCTTCTTCTCTTCAAGATGTCTGAGAAGAAGTTCACGATCTTTAAGAGTTTCCGGCAAAACGCGACAGTCTCCTTTCTTTGCGATTTGGAAGGAAACCTTGATTCCCCTAATGGAGTTCAAGATCTCCTGCCTAAATCCTCCAAATTCGGAACAACTGACCACGATAGGCGGCACTCTTTGCTTCCTCGCTTGAATCAAAGAGCCTGGGCTAGAGGCTGCTTCGATTTGGTGTTCGGAAAATTTGTCTAGAGCATCGAACTGATTGCTCATTTCGATACAATTATTTATTTCACCCTTGGAAGAAACTTAGCATTCCGGGGAAGCGTCCTTTCTTCCATTCTTGCCACGTGTAGTGACAGTTTTAAAACCCACTTTTTTGGAAGGAAGTAGTGAATTCAGAGATTCACCCTTCCTTTTGTTAGTTGTTGATACCATGTTTAGTTAATAAACGAGAAAGACGTGACCTGCGAGAGGTTTTTTCCCAAGACGGTGTCCAAGAAGGATTACCACCGCTAGCTTTCGCCAACGGGTCCAACGAAAAATCGAAGGCACGGGTCCAAACAAGGATCGTAAAGGGATCAATAGTAGAAAAAATAGCACTGAAAAGTACTGTTTTAGTAGCACTGAAAAGTACCGTTTTTAATTTTAGCACTGAAAAGTACTGTTTATGTAGCACTGAAAAGTACTGTTTTATTGCTTTAGGTAGTTTTTAAGAAAACTTCCAAGAGCAGAGAGAATTCGTGTACGCACAGCACGAAGGTACGATGCGCACTAACTTTGACTACCACTTGTCTCGCGAAGTACTCCGTATGAGATTCTCAGAATATTTTAGTAGATAGTTGTATTTAAAAGTCTGATATTTCCTTAATTTGTTTGTAAATTTTGTTCGCTTTAATTGTTTGATTAGTGACGTTTCATGTACCGTCGGACGGGGCTACTTTTGATTCCGGGAGCTACTTTGGACACTCACCTTTTGTATTTATTTACAGCGTAAATATTAATCTGAGCAATTTTGTGTCTTCAGCACTTTCATTAACCAATGTATGATCTACCACTGGGCATGATTTTTTTTTTTTTGGAACAACAGCAACAATAACAGGATAAACACGAAGACATTCCAAAAAAGTCGGAATAGATATTCACAACGTTTAAACATTGGCTTTGCAAGCATTTTTTAAATTTTTCCCATGTCTTGGAAAATTATTGGAAGCATCACAAAACTATCAAATCGTCATGTTTCATAAAAATCTTCTAATTTGTTTTGCTTAAAACTGGTGTTTCATTAAAATATTAGATCAAAGGTCTTATTTTTACGACTTCTATTTTTTATAATGTTTTGGTTTGTATATTTCAAAACATAAAATAAAATAAAATAAATATTTGGAAAAGTGAATAGACATAAAACACACATATTTCAATACGTACCAATAACAAGTTCACAAAATAATCTCTAGAAAAAATATGACGGAAAATTTGACATGAATTTGCAGTACAAAACTATTGCATCTCTCAATTGCTAAAATAAACTACTTTGAGCCAGATCTTAACTCCTAAGAAGCTAAAAGCAAACTTTTACTTGTTTACGATCTTGCAAAACTTTACTTCATATATTGCGTTTTTAATGAAAATTACTTATTAGTTACAGGTATTAATGTGATCCCTCTACATATAACTAGTATATAACAGTAAGAATAGAAAATACAGTTTTTGTACATAACTCATTAATAATCATACAATCATCGCAGTACCTAGTAGTTACATCGTTCGTTTAGGTCAACATAAAAATCAAGCATTCGTAACTAATAGTTCCATTTAAACGAAAGTTGAAAGTTTAAGTTTCATACTGCAAACTGAATATGGTAAATAGCATGTTTCGCTGAAATTTGTTATTTTTTTTTCTTCTTATTTATTTTATTAAGCTGAATTCGCCATTAGGCATCACGCCAGCTGAGTACAGTTTGATATCTGAACACTTGAACAGTATCTGAAAACACACTACTACTGCTATGATGGTCTATTTTTGGATCTGACCGCGACGATGATGCTTCTTTACCTCTGTACGCAGGTAGAGTGAAGATCACGTAGATGTTGTTTGTGATGTTGCTGTCAGTCCATCAGAAGGGAACGATGAGAAGCTGTCCATTTTTATTACCATTGGTCTGGTTGCCGGTTATCAGGATCATTAAGAGCAGATGCTCTAGAAGAGGGACAAGGTGCCAAGCCGCTTGACGAAAAGTTGTGTTGGGGGGGCTGGGAATCAAACCCATGACCATCCGCATATGTAGCGAACGTGCAGCCAACTACGCTACGTCGACCCCCTGAAATTTATTATACATGTGTAATTGTTTCGAGCTTTTCAATTTTCAATTTCTATTATCTAAATTATGCTTATCAATAAAAAAAAAAGTTCAATAACATCACAATGAACGATAATCTATAGAATAATTTGAAGTTTGTAAGGAAAAATCATTTCATTACCAAATTGTGAAAATGTCCAAAGTAGCCCCTTTTTTGTCTTGAAGGACACACATTTTTCGTTATTCAAGCATTTTTGTTATTTCTTGATGGATTTGCCTCATACTTTGCACATTTGTTACGTACATATACAACTTAAATATATGCAAGAATTATCAATATCTATCCATAATTGCTAGAGTTACAAATCTTCAAAGTTGAAGACTGTAGAAATAATGTCATAAGAAGCACCGTTTGACGTACTTATTTTTTTTTATCATCATTTGGCCAACTCAGCCTTTTGATGATACCAATAAACATAAACCCCCTAGATTTCCCTAGGACCATTTCCCCTAAATAATCGCTTCCCAAACTTGGCTTTCACGACCCCCCGATCTGTCAGCTGCTCGCTCTAGTCGTACATCAAAAAGCGAGGTGACGAGACGTTGGAGCGTCGCGAAACCCAAGTTAGGCAAACAGCAAATAAACTATTGTTTTCCAGATTGTCAATTATTAGTATAGTTAATAAATAGCAAATTAAAAAAGTATTTAGTATAAAGCTTCAATTATCAAGAATTACGGAAGTATTGACAAACATTCCAAATATATCTTGGAACTGAAAATTGTATAACAATTTCAAGATATGATGCAATTATTGATAATTAATTGGTCAAATCATTGTAAAAAATCATATAGCGTTCAGTTTCTGGCATCAGATTTTTGTGTTTTAAAACAACGAACAATTCGGAAATTTCCAACTTAAAACGTGCATGACTAAATATCAGTACCAAAGTTTTGTCACTCTCCGAAAATAAATCAATTCTGATTGATAAGAGGCGTGCCTTCGTTGAGTTGATTCTTTGAGAATGGTCGCTATTAAATCGAGACCTTTGTAAATTACTTTATTTTATGAGAAATTAAAATATCCAGTTTAAAACCTTCATAGAAATTAGGAGAATAAATTTACAAATGGCAAAGGTGGTAGGTCAATTGGCATAAAGCCAGTCATTCGAGCAACTGGCATTCGGGGAACCGACATCCGGAGAAATGACATTCATGGAAAAGCATCACAATCACTTCGATGTCTTTTCGTTTTATAATGCCACAATATTTTTTGGCGTCCAATCTTCTATTGTTTTAATCATAAATTTTGTCTTCTTTTAGAAATAGGCTGTTACTTATATTTATACTGTTTTAAATTTTATTATTTAGTAAAGCTAAATGTGAACTATTTTTATATATTGCTGTTTGATCAATTCGATAATAGCAGTGTATACTTCCAAAATTAAATTTATATTGAATCGTTGAAAAGTTTTGCCACAAATATTTTTTTTCAAAAATGTGTTGTTCATTTGAGTTATGCCGTGAGAAGATTTTTTGCGTCAGAGCCTTAAATATTTCAAATGAAAAATAAGTTGCTCTAGTATACTGCCCATAACTGCATATTTGTAACATTCGACAAAAGTAGGCATTGAGTAAATGGAACACCAAGTGTGCATTTTATGGCAGTATGGGAGGAAACTAATTTCTAAAAATTACCAGGAACTCAAAAGTGCTTATTTGAGGCTGATATTTTGTACAACTCATATCGCATACTGGGTGAATTGTCATAAAATAATTCCGATGGAAATTTCATTGCCATCACATTACGTAGCCCATTTATAATCTCAATGTGACTGTTATGCGGTTATAATTACCAATGTGACAAAACAACTTGGTATTTTTTCGAACAATCTCATAGCTTTCAGTAAGTTGATCGAAAGTATTTATCATTTGATGACTCTCCATGGTATTAACTCCATTTTGTCAAAAATGTCGAATGTGACTGTTTTGAAGTTATGGGCAGTATATAGGTAGGCTATTTTTGCGTTATGCTGCATTAATAGACTATTGCGTTAAAGCTCTCAATATTTTGCAAATAAATTTTCTCTTCTTCAGCAATTTTCATCAAGTATTACGTCTTAACTGAGACAGAGCTTGATCGGCAATGTTCTATGAGCGTTCCTTTTATTATTAACTGCGAACTTTCTTTGTCAATTTACTATTTTCAAATATGTATATCACAACAAGCTCAAAGATACTATGTTCTGGGATGTAGAGAAAATTATTATTCAAAAAAAGATCTTACACCAGACCCGTCACGAGTTTATTTAGTAATGCTCTCTAATGTCACATCAATTTTTGACATTCATAGCTAGGAAAATCTCTGAACGAACACCACGCTTGTTGAGAACCTACCAACAAATTTTGCTATGGGCTCGGTGGTGTTGATCTCGGTAAAAGCTTCACAAATGCCGATATTCGTTCTAAATCAATCATTATGCCAAACGGTCATTAAACCAAATGATCGTTATGCCAAACGGCCATTATGCTAAACGACCATTATTGCAAATGACTTTATGCCAAACGACTTTATGCCAAACGGAGTACAATCATGGCAAACTTATTCTTAGGAGTATGGATAACTATTGTAAAAGACCACAAAACGTAAAAAAGGAACACATACATACGGACATATACTTAAAAAGAAGAAAACCTTCCCTTTATATTAGCATGTAGACTAAACTTAAAAAGGGAAGACCAAATATCACGTGAAAACATTTCAAAGATATTTGTTTCAACTATTCAAAATATTTTTAGTAGATAGAGAAGAACACAAAAAAATTGGCTGAAGATAGATATCCTTTCAATAAAATATTACGTAAAATATCATACGATTAAATTTTAGAAAGAGAAATACTAGAAGAAAAAAGTTTAAATAAAAAGTACAAGCATTCGAAGAGGAAATGAGAGATGAGATTTGTATTCAGAAAAACGGGTAGGAAATAAAATACAATTAGATAGTACTGATTAAAACTAACGACAAGGTCATCCCCTTCAATAATAAGAAGATGTAACTGAGGACGTAATCTGATAAGATTTAATAGGTATGTAGGGTAATAAAATTATGTTCAATGGGAGTCTTAATTTCACTGGCAAACTACAATATAACTTATGTAACTTTGGGAAGGGCATGCTCAATTTGTTTAAAATTAGATTTAAAATGTTATCCACAAAAAAAGCAATATAACTTGCAAGGAACCTTAACTTGCAAAAACCGTTTTCATTAAAATAAATTGACCATTTTACTGTTTAACTATGTTCATTTACACAAAAAATTATATTATAGTTAAACACGCCAATACGTCAATGAATTACAAGTGATAAAGGGATACAGTAAAAGGCATAGCTACTGTAGATAAGTAGAGGACTAAATCAACTAATACATTCATTTTAACTGCCAAAATTTTGTAATAAAAATAACAGAGCTGAGAAAAATACAAAAGCCAATTGAATGCTTACAATAACTTTCAACAAAATCCATCAATTTCATGTCCGAAATATATCTTAAGAGTGGCAAGCTCATGACGTGGCTTATTGTCTGAACGCATCGATACAACTGAAACCAGGAGCAAGCCTGCGTCGTGCGTGTTTCTTCGACATCGACATCTTCGGGGAGAGTTCGCGTTGATCCGCGTGCGCACATATGCGGAGATTTTATTGTGTTTTTATGCTACCACCATACACGCTACACATGCTCATAGGATCAAAGCAAGCATATGCCACGTAAACATCATTACCACCACTGACTGGCTGACTGGTTGCGCATGTCACTTGCTGAGCTGAGCCAAGGGAGATGCCGGTAGGATTAGCATCTGGAGAGTACGCAAGTGTGTGCGCGCTCGGAAAACCTCGGGTAATGTGGTTTTACAAAACGAGGAAAAAAACAACTGTAACATTGAACGAAACGCGCACATGTCGTCGATCCTTGCTGTGAGGTACCTTGCATAGTGGGTTAATTATGAGAAAATTGTATAATATTGATAATTATCTATATATTCGAATGTAATATGGATACAGTAAAACGATCTTGGAACATGCGGATAACTTTGATAATGCAGAACCAGCAACATATCAAACGAGATAACATAATTTCTTTTTATTAGTTAAGCAAAACTAATGCAAAAGTAAAGAATATTGGTATGACACTTCAAATCAGAGTTATTCGTATTCATATTCAAATACAAAAATAAATATGATAAGATATTAGCAATTTTTTAACGGTCTTTCAGCATTATTACAAATTGAGACAATTTTTGTAATCAAAGTAAAAAAAATCCCTATAACTCTAAACGCTTAGAGGTATGCAGCGCCCTGTATACTTATCACTTCAGCCGTCGCGCTGTTGTATTTTGTACAACAGTGGTGAAAAAAACTCGCTTATCGTACACAGTATCAGCGTGGTGGTTCTGACGGCTACAAACCGCGCGACGACTAAAGGGTTAACGTTATTCATTCGAGGTTGTTCAAAACATACTCTGTGTATCATAATTGGCTTTTTTCGGTAAGAATTGATATTTTCATTATACAATTAAAAAAAAGTAATAAATAAAAAGTGTTTGGAATAAAAATCATGTTCTGAATTTGAGGGTATCAAGGGTGCCGGTAATTTATACTCAAAATTATGGACCAACATTTTGCTTCAACTCCGAACACTGTGCTCATGCTGTCTCATATTCCGAACAGCTTGATGCTAATTCCGAACAGCATAAGTAATAAACATTTATATTGATAAAATAAAATCAAATCCTTTTTCAACACAAAATCCCAATGTGCAAGCGGTAGCCAACTCTAAATGAAGCATATGATCTTGCAAGATCGCGCCCATGAACAGCAAGTAAGACTCAATAAAATCTTATGCTCATAAAAAAATAACATCGCGGCAGGAGCCACCAAGAGCACTGCATTGGTTTTTCATGCTCTCCTCAAGACGCATACTATCCCATATGCTCACAGATCCTCCGCGATCGCGCAAGTAAGAGGAAAAACAAACCCAAACAATGAGGGATTTAAACTTTTTTCTTTTACTCGGATCTAACGCGGACGTGTGTGTATTGAAGATGATCGGTGCTCGGGAGGACGCCACCAGGCAGCATCCCATGTAACAAGCCAGCACTTACAGGAGTAATTTGGGTCAATCATGGTCAAAATTATTTTCTGCCCTTAATGGTTTACTCATGCTTTAATTTTGGTGTTCAAAGTAAAATCAAAGCCTCTAGCCCAAGCTCTTTGATTCAAGTAGGGTAGCAAAGAGTGCTGCCAATAGAGGTCAGTTGTTGAAAATTGGCAAGATTTAGGCAAGAGATCTTGAGCTGCATTAGAGGAATCAAGATGTCTTTCCAAATTGCTAAGAAAGGAGACTGTCGCGTTTTGCCGGAAACTCTTAAAGATCGCGAACTTCTTCTCGAACCTTCTTGAACAGAATAGGCACATTTTTTTAGTTATGACGACAAAACTGAACGTTTGTTCAAAGTCGTCTTGAAAGGTCTCTCAAGTGACTATAAGTATCCTGAAAAGATCAAAAATGGAATGGATGATTTACTTGGATTTTCTCGAGTCCAAGTAATCATTATGAAGAAGAGAACCCTATTTGGCATTGTTCGGAAAGGTCCAAGGATATTATTTAGTTACTTGAACAAAAAAGATCTAAATAATATTGAAGCTTTAGAAAAAGCAAGACTTATGTTCGATGTCCGTGTGACATGGGAACATTTCCAGAAACCTGGAGGAAATTTCCATTACCCCACTCAGTGCCGTTGGTGCCGAAAGTGGGGTCATGGAACAAAACATCGGCGCATGGATGCTAAATGCATGATTTGCGGAGGTTCTTCTCACACTAAGGACGTCTGCATGTGAAGGGAGATACCAAAAAGTTCATAGTAGCAAATTGCGGGGGCAATCATAAGTCTAACTTTTGGGCTTGCCCTTCATGTAGGCGAGTCGTCGAGGCACGTGGCAGGCAGATAAACGGTGATGTCCACTACAATAACGGTCATTTCCGGAATTCCCCTGGTAGAGTATCGAATAATGCTCATTTTTTTAGTTGACGATCGCTTGATTAGGAATCATACCCATCAGGTGGATTATAATCATGCACATTCACAAACTAATTTTGTTTTATCGGGTAGCCTTTCGAATCTTTTAATTCCGAATAGATCTACCCACGGAAAATCCTTTGCCGATATCGTAGCAGGTAATTTGAACTCCTCCCCTATTCGTACTATGAGTTCCCATTCTACTTGTTTCAAATCAAATGGAAAAAACCCTGCCGCCACAGGAAACTTCTACGCCGCCTCATCGTCCACCGAAAATTCAAATGGAAAATCATCAAATAATGTAAGGTAACACGGGGCAAGTGAGAATCCGGGGTAAGTGGGGCGTTTCGTCATAGCTCACTTAGCAAAAGTTTTTCATGGGGGTATTCTTCTAAAAAATTGAAGATACAATGACAATGAATGTATTTAGTACTAAACATATTGTTATTTATATTACCATGTGGTTCATGTAACAGTTGTCGGTTCAGCGCCATTTTCAACTTGCATGATAAATTGTGACACGTTTCACATCTTACATTGACTCTCAAAAAATAAATGTGTTATAAAGCGAATTTTCATCAGTAAGCTATAATTTTGAGTATTATTACAAGCTGCTAACGATAAACCAGTATTTTATTTTCATTTCATATGAAATTTTCGATAGTCTATCTTACCCCAAAATATCTTTGTACCCGGGGTAAGTGGGACCTATCAAAACAAAAACCAGAATCAAAACTTTTCGTATACGTTTCATACATTTTCCTAGAGAGTAGCACTAAAACATTCAAACAAATGATTTTTATCAAAAAAGATCAATCTCAAATTACGTAATTGCATAAGAGGGAGAAGAAAAGTGTAATTATACTTTATTTTTTTTATTTTTGAAATACGACTTCAAAGTTGAACAAACACAAAGATGAAATTCGAAATGCATCATGAGAACGATCACTTTTCTATTATATTTGAACTTCATTTGTTATTTCTACCAAATTAAGTAGTGATGGAAAACAATTCCACCCAATTAAGTGGTTTTCTGCCTTGCAAATAAATAATAACAAAACATATTTATAATTTCGTCAATTATTGATTGTTTATGTGCTACATTTTAATTGACAACTTATAAATGGTATATTTTGAACATGTTTGATCCCTCTTTACGCTTTTATTGAGGAATTTACAGTTAATATTAAATGTGAGGTGACATACTATTAAATAAAGGTTTTCTTCCTAAAACGTTACGTATTTTATGGTTGATCCCTTATGTACATCAAATATGTACTTAAAATTAAAAATCTATGATTTATCAATCCTATTATTGTAATGGTTGACTTGCTGATGTTTATTGGCGCATGAAACTGGATGTGTCCCACTTGCCCCGTTTAGCGAGGTAACTGCGGCTAATGGCTCATTCTGAAACTTTCTTCCAAGGTTTTCACAATTTCGAAACTATTCGATCAGTTTCATGCACACACACTCAAATATGTTGCTAAAATGTGATTGTGTTGTTGGATTTGAAAAATATTGACATTTGAAAATTTTATTAAACAATTTGTTTGAACTATCGTTTTTTTCGTTCCCACTTGCCCCGCGGTACCTTACCCACTTCAAGTGATATGTCTGCATCTGTTTCTATTTTTCTAGCAAAACAATTGAATCAAATGATTGATGCAATGTTCAAAACCACCACTATGACTGAAGCAGTCCAAGTTGGTGTAAAATTAACTAATCAAATTGTTATTGGATTATATTTTTCTTCTTCTTCCTGGCATTATGTCCCTACAGGGACAGAGCCTACTTCTCAGCTTAGTGTTCTTATGAGCACTTCCACCAAGGAACGGTGACGCATGGAGGAGGAAATGTGATGGTCTGGGGGTGTTTTTCATGGAGTGGAGTAGAAAGCCTCTTGAAAATCGACGGAATAATGACGGCAGATTCCTACATTAACATCTTGCGGGAAAATCTGGAGATTTCGCTGATCCAGATATGCCTTGAAGAGAAATTCATATTACTCTAGAACAACGACCCGAAGCATACTGGAAAGAAGACCAAGTCTTTCTTCCGGCCTTGTCGGATTAAACCGCTGGAATGGCCTCCACAAAGCCCAGACCTCAACCCCATCGAGAATTTGTGGGCGATTCTCGATGCCAGGGTTGAAAAAACTGGTGTTACCAACAAAAATAATTATTTTGAAGCCTTGGAGCGCGCCTGGGAAGAACTAGATCCACAACACCTACAAAACCTGGTGAAAAGCATGCCGAAGCGCATCCAGCAAGTCCTTAAGGCCAAAGGAGGACACATTAACTATTAAATTGCTTTTTATTTTTCTTAAATCATCTTTTCTGGGGCCAAGAAGGAAGTGGGCACTTTTTTTGTCACTACTTTTTTTTTTTTCAAAACAAATTGATTTTCTTTTTCTTTGAGTAAAATTCTTTTTTTATCAAAATTTCGTAAGTGAAACTTTAAAAGAACATCAAAAATAAAATATCACAAAAGATTTAGGTGTGTTAACTTTAATTTGAACCAAATAAATGAGATAAATTCGAAAACTGGTAAGGTGGGCACTTTATTTTGCCTATCAGTGTACTCTATGCCCAGGGAAATCGAGAAAATTTCCAATTCGAAAAGATCCTCGATCCTCTAAAGTGACTTTTTTCAGATGCAGCAGGTTTCCGGTGGCCGCAGTGACCAAATTCATATATCCGGGAGGGTTTTTGAAGCTAGACATGAATGCCTTTCATTTAAGCCCAACAGAACTCAATTCAGTCAACATACTGATTTTGGCGAGCTGTTTGAATTTTCGGGTCAAAATGAGCCTACGTCACAATTTGTAACTTTTTGTTAGAGACGAAGGAAGGTTTAAAAACGTTTTACTTAATTAAGAAATAAAAAAAAATGAAAATATTTTTTTTTTAGATTGGACCCAAACTCTAACCTATTTTGGAAATTATCTAAAATTTTGAGACAAAACCGACATCTAAAGTGGAAACAAATCATGTTGTTTGCTGTACCAATATCGACTAGCTGTTGTAATACCAGAAAGAAAACCCTGCATAGGACTCAGAATATTTTTTTATGATTTTAGGAACATTTTCCCTGGTATAGACTAATTACAGAGAATATCCAATGTTGAAACATTGGAACAATTCTCGAATAAAATTATTAATAATTTTAGACAAAAATTGTTGCAATCTTCTATTGAATCGTGGCAATAGAAGATTGCAACAATTTTTGTAAATATGCCTTATATATTTAGGTTAAGTTAATTGAAAGCGTTTTTTTTTTCTTATGGGCAGGTGATATCAACTTCCTGTACAAATTCTGAACTGCTACTGCAAAAGGAATGTAGGGGGAGATCCCCCAGTACCGGACAGCATCCAATACCGGACAAAGTCGAAAAATTGAGAAATCATGGTCCAATCAAGATGGTGTATTAGAAGAAAAGAAAGCTATAATGGAGACTAATGTTTGCGTAGAATAACATATCCTTGAAATATGTATGCCTTTTTTTAAAGTAGAAAAGTTTGAAAATCTTAAAAAAAAATTACGTATTGCCATAATTTTGAGCCTATTAAGTAATTATTTTAAATATGAAAAAATAATTTGCAAGCATGATCGAACATAATCCTAATTTGATAGTACCATAATTGAACAAAATATGGACAAATGAAAATTTAAGTTAAGCGCCTCTTGTCCCTCAGTTTCGGACAGCTTGATTTGTTATATTATATCTTTGTAATTATTGCACCAGTGTCTCTAAATACATTCATTTTTCATGGATTTCGTCGATCATGGCATCAAACATGCAATAAAATTAAGAAGAAAAAACAATCAGAACAACATCGTAAAATGTGCTATTTTTCATCATATATGAAAGAAGTTTTTGATGGACATCTTGCAAATTAAGAAAAACTCAAATTGTTCTAGTAAATGTTGCAAATGCATTGTATTGGCAATTATATAATATTCCTATAGTAAAAAAATCCAATGATGCTCAAATTTACATAATTCGAAGCATTTCCAGATCGTGTCCGGTATTGGGTACCACCTTTCAAGATCGATCAATTTGGTACTAAAAAACATCAACAAAATCCAATGTCAAAATTCATATTTATGTTTTCGAATTTATTTTTGTTCACTATATAAATGATAATATTTATCATAAATGGGTAACACGAGCACATAAAACCAATATTTTTCGACTTATGAATTTAGTGGCTTAAGTGTCCGGTACTGGGGGATCTCCCCCTAATATGTTGTTAACAATATGTTAATAAAAGCTTAATTTAGTTTTACCAAATTAGGATGATAGTGTTGTATAACACAGAGCACCTAGATATAAGAAGGTAATGTAATGTTTAAAATGATACTAATAAAGTAAATTTAAAAAAAAATGGTCGGCGTTAAGTCAAAGTGAACCAAGTGACATTTTGAAAATTTTGTGAAAAATGGGAATAAAGTCTAACACATAGTAATTTTTTAACTCGTCAATATTTCGGTTCAATATTTCTACACATCTTTGTATTGCTTTCAAACAATATAATGTGAATTGATAATCATGATAAAAACATGATCCAAACCTCTAATAGAACGATTTTTTGATGGACTTTGTGTACTTGGTCCACTTTGACTGAACTGAAGACAACCGTTTAGTGATTTGGTTCACTCTGACTGAACAAATTTTGGGAAAATAACAATCATTCAATGCTTGCATGGTCAAACTGGGTGCATAAGATAAACAGATTATCTACATCCTTCGACATCAGTATCGAAAATTCTTAGATAATTCATATTTTCAATCCCAAAAACAGTAGCATTACAATAGCTTGAAAATTAAAGTTTTGCAGGTTCAGGACTCTGAAGACCAGAAATATTCAAATATGCGTTCAGTCAGAATATGGTAAATATGGTAAATGGTCAAATCAAAATCAAATGCATCGAATTAAGTAATATTTATGAATGTCTATTGATGGATAAGAAGATGAATCATTGGATATGAAAAAATCTGACAAACCATTTGCAATGTCTCTCATTACCTCGCATTCTTCAGCGCATTGATCATTTTCGCTTTTATAGTAAAAAGCACTGGTCCGCTCTGAATGCATACTTTTATGGGTTTTTGTTGATAATCCAAAGTAAATTTGTTACATATATCTCGCAGTTTACAATATTCATCAAATCTGATCAAAGTGAAATGAAGATAAAGTAATTTCGCATCTAATGAAAGAATAATCTATAGATTTATATTATAATTTCCCAAGTTTTGTACTTGGTCCACTCTGACTTAACGCCGACCAAATGGCGTTGGACATATCTCTAAATATGCGGAAAGCTAGCTTCTGGAGTCGGTCCTCTGATAGCTGATACTTGACATGTTAAAAAAAAATAGCAGGTTCCAAAATCTCACATTTTCAGATTCGAAATTATGATCATGAGTTTGTTCTTGTTACTCCTCTGTGCAGCGCATACATGTTCACGATCGTGTGCGGCACAATGACGATTTTCCCTCCTGGCTGGTTGGCCATCGAGTTGAGGAGGTGGAAAATTCATCCTCGTCACGATCATCAGTCGGTGCTAGGACCGCCACCAGTAAGCAAGTGATCGCGGCGCCGCGCAACATTTTTCACGAAGCCGTGGTGTGAACAAAGATCGAGGATTTGTGTCGGAAGAATAAACGGACGTCGTGATTATTGGACCAATTGGGGATACGACTTTGCAGCTTGATCTAGATTTTCAGTTTGCGACGTTGTTCGACGGTATAAACAAGCAGAGGAGTGATTGTAGTTTTGGATCACGAGAATCTTTGTTAGGCATTCGATCGTCGGTTGGGAAGAGTTGTGATTTGTGGTGATTTCCCCGAGAGGACAACAAACAGTAAATTAGATCAGCGTGCGGAGGAGGACACCAAGAATTAGGTGGAATTTCCCGAGCGGCACCGATCAAACAGTTATCTAATCAGTGGCCATTAGTGCCGAAACGAGGAATTCTATTGTCGTCCCATTGCCGTTCCGTGAGAAACGTGAGAAGAGTGATTTTTTCGGTGAAATGTTGTCATCATAATTCTTCACATGCTTGTTTGGACAGTTGGACGCGAGCACACGCTGCGAAACGAAGAAGAGTCCGCCAACGAGTTCAGGAAGCTGATGGGGAGGCGAGGATAGTAGAAAGTAAAAGTGAAAAATTTATGTACTATATTTGCGCCAGGCCCGCGCCACGGTTTGCTTTCCGGAGGACTCCGGGGTTCGGTTTGGAGTGAGAGGGTGTGACAGTTTTACGACAGGAAAGAAAAGCCGGCAATTTGTTGTCGCGTTGTTTCGACGCCCCCACCACGACTTCGTCCGTTCCAGTCACCGAAATATTTCGGTAATTTACACGGAATACTAATTGTACGCCAGCGAAAGGAAGTCTGAGTGAACAGCAGCAGTATAACGTCTATTCTGCAGGTGAGTTTTGCACTCCAAGATTTTATTGAATTCAAATCAATTTTCAAATGATAGGTCTGAGAGCGTGTTATATCCGGAATGATTCAGTGGAAATTCTGCAGATTTGTAATCTCTCAAGAGGGAAAAAAAGGAGAGCAACACACCCCCAGCAACAATTTTTGATATTTTTTTCGACGCGTGGTTTCGTGGTCCCCGTGACGCATAGAGTCGAAATTTTCAAGATCGAACAAGTTCTTTTATATTTATATACGCGGATGACTTCAGCGGGAAAATTGAACCACATTGGGAAATATTAATCATTCGGTGCTTGACTGAGGAAGAAAATTGAACAAAATATCGCTAAACATGATTGATGAACTTGAGATTGTTGTATCAATCGTGAGGATGAGATCAACTTTTAAATATTTTTCTATAGCTAAACTATGTAACTCAATATACCATCATTCTTTGAAATTTGGAAAAATGCAATAAAATCTTTGACTCATGTCAATTTTTTTTTACTTCTATGAACAGAAAAAAATCATCGATATCAATATGCTAAAATTTAACCAGAATGTTAAACATTTCGAATAGTAATTTCAATACCTTTTACATTTATTTTAAGTTGTAAAATGTTTAACTACTATTGAAATAATTGAGCTATGATTGCCATGTGCATTGAAAATAACTAAATGCAGGGCTGTTACAACAGTCGCGAATTTCGCGAATCTCGCGGATTTCGCGATTTTCGCGGATTTGTAGTGGATTTATGCCGCCAGTCGCGAAAATCGCGGGTGAATAAAATACTGTCGCGAAAATCGCGGATTTACCCTCAATCGTGTAAGTTTTAATTATGATATATTTTTTACAAAAGAAAGCCACGCTCCTCATTGTGTATACTGAAAGTGCAGAGCCTTCATTGAAGTATGGCAATCAAATTTCTATTTTAAGTTATCGTTTTCTTTGAAATCATTGGAAATTTTTCATATTGAAAATATTTATATATAGTAGTTATCTGAAGCAATTAAGCTGTATATAACTTATCATTGGAATTTGAAAGACAAAACTTTTGCATCCAATTCGTTTGGTTTCCTCGTGACATTTACAAATCGTTAATGTGAAGGCAAAATTGTTATGGTATATGGGAGTACTACTATAAATAACCTTCTAACACATAACCCGCCTTCAAACGGGGGTATGCTTTGTAATTTTGTGTATTTTTTCGTATTTCGAAAATATAAAAAAAATTGTTTTTGACTCAAACCTTGTACTATAACACGCATACTAGGTGAGTATTGTGTGATGTTTTAAACATTTCTGTATTTTAGGAAAATATTGAAAAAAAAAAATTGTTTGTATAACTTACACATGCTTGATTTTTATATAATGAATAATTTAAAAACTCGTTTATTTTATATTTTTATCATAGAAATAGAGTCGGGTGACATCAAATTTACTCTAAACCTATTTTTTCGTTAGTTACACAAAAACAAAATATGCTTCCGAAAAAATAAAAAAAAATTGTTCAAAAATATTATCAAATTACCCAGGGCATTAAAAAAAAAGAAGATTGGTATGTTCAAAAAATAAAAATGGTAAAAATAAAAACCCAAAATTAAAAATTCGCGTATAAAAATAAATAATTGTTCAAAACGTGTTCAGATCGATTTTAGATGACGAAAATGATATTTAGATCAATAATAACAATTTGGGTATTCAAGGTTAAAATAAATTTTTGATTCAGTTTTTTTATTGACAATATTTTCAACATGAGATATGAAATTTATTGTCAAAATAAAAGATGTTTTGTTTTTAAACTGTGGCTTGGTATATTATTAACTGCTTGGAACTGAATTGTAGACCTGTAACAGTCAAATGTTTAACCTCATAATAATCTAATGTGAAATTAGGTTCCCATATTATATAAATAAATCTTCATCTTTTAGTCGGTGTTACAGACATCGATTTTTAACGATTTTCTACAACATAATCATTTTGAATTTCTGATAATAAATGCATTTGATGTATGGTATAGGAAATTATACACATTTTCTGAGTTTTTTGGTTTTAAACCAAGTTTAAAAAATGATCATATTTCCGGAACTTTTAAAAAATGTACCGTTTAATTAAATCATCAACATTATCTTAGAAACCGGCAGACATTTTTTATGGATTTTTTTTTTGAATTTCTTTGATTATTTTTATTCGACCAAATTCAATTTCCAAAATTATCCAATATTTGCAAATTTTGAATTTGTGTGGATTTTTTTCTGATAGTCCCAAAACTTCCTACTAGGTAGCCACTATTAACTAAGTCGATTTCGATTATAGTTTTTTGTTATGAGCAAACTTTCAATTACATTGCAAATTTTGATAGTTTTTTTTGGCGCGGATTGGTATTCTCAGTCGCGGATTGAATTTTAGAAAGCGCGATTTTCGCGGATAAGATTTTTAAGTTTTTGTTACAGCCCTGTAAATGTAATGGTGACCGCACGTCCCGTTCTTCGCATTTTTAACATTTGAGTCTCGCTGAAACGTGTTCCGTGAAACCATGAAAACGTCCCATATTTCTTTTGAAACTATGCAATCTTGTCGAGTTATTCATGATTTTTTTTTTAAACTAATTAAATCCAAAGTATTCGTAACAACTAATTCTCAACAAGTAAAAAACAAAAAAAAAATAGAGGAAACTTAACATTTTTTTAAACAATTATTTTCTTATGTTTACTCATACTCTTTTTTCATTCAGAATAACGTAAAAACCTCTCGTAATACTCTGAGATAGTTTTACTTAGGATCCTGTGAGATAATAACCTTATCAGAATCTTTAAAAATCTTGAAAGAATATGTGAGAATACAGTCTAGAATTTTAAGAAAATCCCTCTTACAATTCAGTCTGAGCTTCATTGAGATTTATGTACGAGTCCATCTCTAAATTCTGTAATAATTATGTTTCCGAGTTTTTACTTAGATTTTATGGATTCTGATAGCGATTATTACGTATTCTTCACTAGAGCAAGTTAATCTTAAAACTATTTTAAAAGTCATCAAACTGAAATTTTAGCTTTAAATTAAGAAAAACCGGTACTATGCAGAGCTCTGCTGATAATTAAGATATTTAAGGAGCAAACACATGAAAGTTTCGACCTAAACTGTAAGGTAGACTGTGAATCCGTATCTTTATAGAGTCTTTTGGAAGTTTGCAACATATTTTCTACTGTAGAGGAGTGGCACGTGCGTTCATGATCGGAGCCTATGTCCGTTTTGGAGGAAAATAAATCTGGTCACTTCAGATGAATATCAACTACCGTAATTTCGGGTGAAATTGATCATTTTTCACGGTTTTTCCAGTCTGTTTTCTATAATGTTAACAATCCCAAACAACTAAATGCAGGAAAACAAGTACGAAGGTGCGCCTCATCGACTTATGTACCGAAATTTTCTAACAAATGTCATTTTAGTATTAACAAATACCTCTAAAATAAAAAATCAGAGGATCTCATTTCGGGGTGAAATTGATCACTTGTCAATGCCATTATTGTTAGTTTCCAAAACAACTCTATATGATAAATTTGAGCACTCTGAATCTGAATATGCTTGTAAAATTCTTAACAATGCAATATTTATATAAATAACGAATAGTTAAATTTCAAGAATTACGCTGAAAACGCCTAAATGTATGCAATTTCCTAAGGAATTCAATGATATCTAACAGAAATTCAATTATTTCAACCATATGAGCCAATTGGTACGTGTTTTGGTGATGAAATCTGGTTTGGGGATATATCTCAAGCATCCTCACAAACTTTCAGGTTTAAACCATGTTCAAATCCTTGCTTATACATAGAAGTTCATAGGTGTTTGTCAATACTGCACTGTGCATGATTTTGAAATTTTACGTTATTTTCATAGTAATAAACATTCTTTAACGCAAAAAATTTCACAACACACAATTCAACAATAGTTACGACAAGCAACGTTAATTTACTGCAGCTAACATCAATATTTGTGCTCCATTACGAGTAAATAAAATCGTGTGATACGATGATCAATTTCACCCTTCTGATCAATTACACCCGATTTTACGGTACCTACAGATAAACTAGTTACTGAAAAAATAGACACCGAAAAAAAAATCCCAAAATACAATGCAGTTGTTTATTCCAAAAATATTGATATGTAATCTTGTACCTTACTGAACGAAACATTTGCAACTTTTTCGATTTCACTTTGTATGATTCTTTAAGTCTAGATATGAGTTATTTATGGGCCGATTTGAAAAAAATAAAAGCGCTCCAGATATAACTAGAACTATCAACTCATAGGGAAAGTGTACCAGTTATGGCTACAGTTGTTCCCTATTTGGCCATATGTGTTTTCTCGAAAACTTTCACATTTTGAATATTTTTTTAATGGGTTAACATCAAGATTCATTTGATACCAAACTACTAATACACACAGAATGATTAAAAATTTGAAAATAATTAAATTACCACGTATGGCGAGATAGGGAACAATTATGTCCATAACTGGTACACTCACCCTACTCTCCATTAGGGTAGATGCAGTGAAGTATAACCCAGCATAGAGCATAGAAAATAAATCATTATGTATGATACCTTAGCGTTATCGAGCGTAGGAAGCCCTTATCTTTCGCATGGTGGGTAAAAAATACGCTTCGGTAACTTGAATAAGTTTAAATAAATCAAAATGTGTGGCCTTTGCATGATTCTTATTCCGGACGCTTCCTCACTTTTGCCTCATACTCCGGACACTTTGAATCGAATTCCGGACAGCTCATGATAATCATTAATGGAACAGTCAAATCATCAATTGAAATCGTCAAACCACAAAATAGACATCCAAGGTAGCTGGGCATTATAAATTTTCGAAGATATTTATGGAAAAAGCTTACTAAAAAGAGCCTCGAAATTGAGAACTTTTAAACGGCAAAAATTGAAACATTTCGTGTGAAATGTTTCCCATACAAAGTAGAGTGTCCGGAATTTGAAGCTGTCCGTAATATGAATCAAAACGGTATATCTTGATGTTAACGCATTCAAAAATATTGAAAATGTGAAATTTTTCGAGAAAATACGTATGGCCAAATAGGGAACCACTATAGCCATAACTGGTACACTTTCCCTGTTTTCTGTTTTGAGCTCAAAAGTATTTAACACACTTAGATTAATTTCCGGATTTCGGTAAAATCTGAAAACTGAAAAGTTAGTTGGTAGATAATTCACAGAGATCTGTAAAATTTCATGCAACTTACATAATTTAAATCCGAATTGTTCAACAAAGCTGTAAAATTATAAATTTCATACTCTGTATGATCTAGCTACACAAAAAATGTCTTAAACAAAGGCTTAAATCTCATGCAAATCTACAACTTTTCTTTAGATTGAAGCTTGTTCTTAAATTTATTCAGTTATAATAAATCTTCGAGTGTAAAATGTGTGACTATTAAGGTGTTCCAAAATTTCACTTTGTCAGAAAACTTGGGGGCTCAACCTCCAAATGATAGCTAAGAATGTTGCAACCTAATTCTCGTATTAGGAGAATTCTGATAAATGACCTCTAGAGTTGCGCCGTTGAGATTTTTGAAAAAAATCCGATTTTCGTGAGTATTGTGAAACTGTTAACGGTGCTGAAAAGTAGCACTTTTCTGTTATGTTTTAGGAGTTGCCAAAATAATATCAGAGCGAGTCCTTACGCCATTCGTTAAATTAGTCTGGATTTGTCAATGACTTCTCAACTAGCTACTGATTCTACATCTTCGGATGATCCAAATCCGATTCAGGTAAGGGATTCTGTAATTGGAATTGGATCGTCTAGCTCTAGCAGATGTAGAGGAGGCAATAGGGTCCTAAAATTTTGAATGAAATTTAATAAAACAAAAGAGCATGTTCTTGCAAGCACTTGAGCAATTTTTCCTGTTCAAATAACGGTTATATCACATTAAAAAATAATTTGAAAAATAGGTTCAAATTTGAACCTTGACACTTTAGATCGTGTTTGTCATTCATTGAGTCGGCAAAAACGCCACAGGGGCTCATTTTTTTAGCATTGGGGTTGTTCCTATTTAACATTTCGGAAGGGACACGGAAAACAAAATACACCCAAAATTTGAGTTTAAACCAAGGGGTGTGACAAAATCTCAAAAATCAGAATAACATGTTTTTGGCCGTAAACCAATGAAAAGCATTAAAAAATTGTGTAAACATGTGTTTCTGGCCTAAACTTAACCGTTTGGTACTAAAATTAAGACAGGGCTTTAGTCCACTCTCTAACATATCGGGATTGTCATGCAGTTATTCGCGCAAGTAGCTCGGCACATAAAATAGTAGTTTTTGCAATTTCTCATCGTAACAGGCTGTTTTTCATCACGTCAATCTGTCATGAAACGGCCTACATTCCTGCAGTATGCAGTGCGGGAATAGTCATTACGCAACTAAAACCAGTGCAATAATGATTCATTACGCAACGCTTTCTCATTACGCAACTGTTCTTCTTCTTCTTTCTGGCGTTACGTTCCAACTGGGACAAAGCCTGCTTCTCAGATTAGTGTTCTTATGAGCACTTTTACAATTATTAACTGAGAGCTTTCTTTGTCGATTAACCATTTTTGCATGTGTACAGAGCTGTTCTGAATAATAGCAGCGCATGTCGATTTTCATACAAAATGCTCAACTTTGACATGCTGTAGTTTTGTTCCCTTTCAAGCAATCGAGCTGAAATTTTCTCCACAGAACTACAAATATGATCAATTTTGTAACTACAAAATTTCAGTTTTTTCTGAGTCCCTGCCGAAAAGTGAGACACTAGGTGAAATTTTTCGAAAAAATAGCAGTTTTTCATTTCAAAATTTTTCTTCTACAAATATTTTACACATTTTCGGTTTAGGTGTAGGTTTGATAAGTAGGAGGAGATTGTTCCAATGGTAAGTGATATACAATTTAAAACTATAATGTCAAGCCGAAATTCAAATTTTTAAAACTGCTATTTTTTCGAACAATTTCACCTAGTATCTCACTTTCCGGCAGGGGCTTAGAAAATTTTGAAATTTTGTGTTTACAAAATTGGGCATATTTGTAGTTCTGTGGAGAAAATTTCAACTCGATTGCTTGAAAGGGAACAAAACTACAGCATGTCAAATTTGAGCATTTTGTATGAAAATCGACATGCGCTGCTATTATTCAGAACAGCACTGTATATCGTGTGGCAGGTACGAAGATACTCTATGCCCTGGGAATCGAGAAAATTTCCTTTACGAAAAGATCCTCGACCAGCGGGATTCGAACCCACGACCCTCAGCATGGTCATGCTGAATCACTGTGCGTTTACCGCTACGGCTTTCTGGGCCCACCATCTGTTATGAGTTGCGTAATGAATCATAACATAACATTTTTTCGGAAATTGTAAAATAATGGTGAATGCATTCCGATATAATTTCTGATACCCTCAAGTGGTCTTCTACGAAATTGCAAAAAATTGGGTACATAACTCGTTGCAGAATTCGATTTTTTCAGCACTCTTCGTAATTATCCTACTCAGCAGGCCTCGTAGGATAAATTTACGACTCGTGCTGTAAAAATCATCTTTCTGTAACTTGTTCCGTAAACTACTATTACGCAACAAGTTGCAGAATAATGATTTTTACAGCACGAGTCGTACATTTATTCAACAAGCCTTGCCGGGTTGGATTATTACGACGAGTGTTGTGAAAATCTAGTTCTGCAAAGAGTTGCGTACAACATTTTTTGCAATTTCGTAGAAGACCACTTGAGGGTATCAAAAATCATATCGGGATGCATTCAACATTATTTTGCAATTTGTTGTGTGATGATTCATTACGCAACTCAAAACAGTTGTAACGGGACTAGGGGCGGCAAAAACCTCGGATGTAATACTACCTCCGCTTAAGGTGAAACAGTTCGGTATCAACTTCTAAGATTGCACTGAAACTTCAAAGGCACAAATCTTGCGAAGAAAACATCCAACAGCAGTGTACTTTTTATTTTGACTTTGTGCACTAGCAGAAAGCTTAAAATAAGAAGATCAGAAACGATTGCCTACTATTTCTCCAGTTTAGTGCCTTCGAAAATGTGAGTAGGAGCACAAATCGGCCATTGTGCCGGCCATCTTTGGATTCCGAGATGTTTCACCTTAAGCACCAGGCAAGTTTTATCTTGCCGCGAAGAAGCGAGTTGTTTCAAACAAAGAATCCCGACCCGGCTGTGAGACCTCATGGCGAGTCCTTAATCACGACCGTTGACCCACGACCGAAATATCAGTACCCGACCTCCAACGAATAAAAACAAACTATCAAGAAACGATTTCAACATTTCAGGGTGGGTAGGTTTCCTTTGAAGGTTTTCCTACCCAGAGCCTATTCTACTCGTCCCGAAAACCGAAATATTTTCAGATCTTTTTTTTTTCTAAAAGTGCGAAAACTAAAATCTTGCCAAGGCTTGAAAATGCATTAGGTACCTATTTATTAACTTCAAGATTTGCTAAACTTCGCTCATGGCTCATGTTTCGGGTCGGGTTCGGGTTTGGAAAAAGTGAAACCCATCATCTTTGAATGCAACTCGTTGCAAAACTCGATTTTTTAGCACTCGTCGTTATTATCAAACACGACAAGCCTCGTTGGATAAGTGTACGACTCGTGCTGAAAAAAAATCTTCATTTTACAATTGTGTCATAAAAAATTATTTTTTTACGGAGTGTAAACATTGATTTTGATGTTCTTCAAAAATAGACAGTTCTGAACGTTATCGCTTATTTGTTTGTAGTTAAATTATTTGAGTGGCTTTTTAATAAGCAAAACATCGTACAATACTGGTTAAAATATGGACTTGACACCGATTCATTGATAAATTTTAAAGATTTAATATGCACAAAGTGTCCACTTTATAAAATAAACAGTCCTTATCTGGTAAAAATCATTCACTGTGTGTTTTGCACGATTTTTTTTTTAAATGCTCGTGAACTATGATTTTGCAGTACATTTTTATTTTATACCATGAAAAGTGGGTATCAAACTTAACGCTAGAATTATTCTTTACTTATTAAAAGGCATGAAATTTTGTAAGGAAAAACTTTGCCGAAGACAGCATATCCCTAATTTTATAAGTTTTGGAGTTATTCGAGATTTACTGCAGGCTAAAATGCGCCTTGTTTTTTTTTTGCCGTATATCCTACAAATTTGACATATGTCCCCTTGTCCCGGAGAAAATCCAATGGCATTGTATTTTATATATAATTTTTGTTAATGCTGGATTACTTATTTGGTAGACGGTATATAGCTATTGAGATTATTTTTTCTTCCTCATTGTACTCACTACATGCTCGATTTTTTCAATAGAGCTTTAATGCTGTTAGTACAAAACCTCATACTATTATAATAGTTTAATCAAAACTATTTGAATTATTGGTTAACTTTGCAAGAAAACTGAATTTATTACATTAAATTTATTTTATTTTTCAAATTTAAGTATTGTATAATTATTTCATAAGCCGCATCTATCCTCTATACTATGCAGTATCTGTAAAATTATTTCCAAAATATTCGAAACAATGGAGAATGAACCCACTATGAGAACGTTTTGCATAGGGGAAGTGGTGGTAAAATGAACAGGGGTGGTAAAATGAACACCGTTCTTTTTACCGAGAAAAAACAAATTTCGATGAATTTTTATCACGCACGGACGATTTAGAGCATAAATCTGAGTGTTCGAGTTGATACGGAGGTCAATTGAAGTGAAAAAATCAACGAAATCTAAGATTTTAGAAAATAACGTTTGAAAATTAAAACTGACGTAACTTTAAGTTCGGAAGACTTGAGGTTTTTCAACGTTATATTCACGTTATGATATGATGTCAAATCTGATACCTTTAGAATTCTTTTTCAATGGGTTACAATCATTAATGGATTTATTTTCGGTGAAGCATTGAAATTTTTCAGAAATATTTGTTTTGCTCACGTTTTTTGCGTGGTGTTCATTTTACCACCACCCGCTGTTCATTTTACCCACATAGTGCAGGTAAAATGAACATTTGCATCGCTTTATGATAGCGATGAAAATATGTGAAAATTTAGCTATTTTAGTCTGAATCCATGTCGCTGCTATAGAGTACTTCCCTATTTTTGATGTTGTGCGAAAGAACTATACAAATTCTTCGTTTTTCTATCAGAAACAAGATGATTTCCTTAAGGTGTTCATTTTACCACCCCTTCCCCTAATACATTTGACCAGAGATGCATTTTGAACGCTCATGTTTTGTGAGCGTTCACAAATGCTCCTTTGATTGCTCTCGTGTTCATGTTCATTTTTTGAACTAACACAAGGATTACTAGACTGATCACGAATTCGTGTTCCCCAAATTGTTTGACAAACTCGCATTTGGCCTTACAGTCCCACGATTTCACTATACAATCTACCCAAGAATCCACCCCCTTTTCTATCCTGATTTTAGTATTGACTGTTTAACGATAAACTTGCGACGATCGACGCGCCACCATATTTCATATAACGGAGGTTATTAGAACTAACTTGAAGGTGATGTTTTGGAGGTTATTTGGCAAGTTGGAGGTTAAAATCACCTCCAAACACTAGCGATTTTGCGGTGGGATGTTGACGTTTGATCACGAATAGCATGGATCTGTTGATTAGGTCATTGCTGCGCCTCAACAGGGGAATTATAGGCACTTATTGAGGCAACTGAAACTTGGAATGAATGATCAAAAATTACACATATAGATAGAAGATCACCTCGGAACACGCAAATATAGAAACTGGATTGTGGAATCGCATGGGTAGTAGCAATATTCAAAAGCTTGTTGAGCTGCAGTCGCAAACAGAGTCAATCAATATTCGAATAACGGATGTGCATCATTTGTTGCGCAACAAATTTCAAATATTCTGGCAATTAATTCAACGGGCAATGTAAAAAGACAAGCTTTGAAAATACAATGCATGTTTATTTATGAATAAGTCATAATTATCTGCAGACCGGTATTCTATTTTGCGCTTGAAGGAATGCGTAAATGATCGATCGGATAATCCTGCTCACATCAGAATATGGGTCTAAAAGAGATGTTTTGAGGAGTGCCCTGGCTTATTAGTGCGACCTAGAAAAAAGAATCAGATTAATTAATAGCCATTCACTTTTTTAATACAGCTTTTAACTTGACACGAATAAAACTACTATGAATTGTAATGCTTCTGCTTTTGCATCCATCGAGGAGAATAACGAATGACGGTAATGGTTGCCACGCGATGATCAGAGTCCTGTGATCAAACAAGCTATTTGTTTGAACTTGAACACAGCTCTCGTGAGCACAAGTTTTGAACAGAACATGAACAGAACGCGTTCAAATGCATCTCTGCATTTGACATGATGGATGTTTAACAGTCAGTTCTTGTACCAAACGAAATGGCTTAACTTGTCCACAATATTTTAAACCCCGCCTTACTTAATAACAATTATATGTGAAACACTATGTGCCATTGGATTTTCTCCGGCATGAAGGCATGTTTTGGAAATTGGAATTTAAACTAAAATTTAGAAGTCATTAAAAAATGACGTCCATCATTTGGGGGAAGGGGATCTATGAATGTATGACACTGCATGTACTAGATATTGGAAAAAGCGTGACAGAGGGGAGAGGGGGGGGGTCCAGAAATCCCGAAAAACGATGGACGTCATATTTGAATCGTCCCGTAAAAAATACCTCGGAAACGAATTTTTGGAGAGATTATTCATCATTCATAAGAGAATTGAAGAATAAGTATTTACATTAATATCTAAAGAATGAGTTCTTTGGAATTATATTTATGAAAAGCATATGAAATTGGCGATGAATCAAGGATACAAATATTCAAATGATTACTGTGAAATAACTAAAACAACTAAAATAAATCATGGTTTTAATTCCTATGCGAGTTTGAGACGGAATTTCGGAAGAAATTCCTTAGAAAATATGGAAAACAATCTGGACATGTCATTAGTGGATTTTTTAACTAAATACTTGGAAAAAATCATAGTACATGTACATTTCATGTAAACGTTCCTTAAAAGCTGCATGATATGATAAGTTGTGTCAGCATTCCTTCTAGAAAATATTTCATGGATCAACCTCAGGAAACGAGGTTGTTACTTACCTCGCATCAAAATTCAAAGTATAGAAAGTAATAGAATTTGATATCCTTGAAAATAATCACAGTAGTGAAACTTTCATCAACACCAAAGAAATCTTCTAACAAGTTTTATTGTTATTTGTTATTACATGGTTGTGAGATTCTGGATTTACTATTCTATCCAGCTTTTTACGCTTGGTTGCTATAAACTTTGATTCACCCCCTTCCGACATTTCTTGTCTACTCCATAATTTTTATGGCTGGGTCGTAGTAAGCTTTGCGAGTAATCAATAATTTTATGTTGACTAGGTAACAAAACATATTTTCATGTTGTTGTTAGTTTGCCAGAAAATCGAAAATTATTTGTTTTCTTACTATATACAAATGGTTCTTATCTGAGAGAGACTCGCGAAGTCAAATGCAGCCCACCGTTTTTATGGCTGAAAAAGTGAAAAGTATTGTGTTCAAAGTAAATTGTTATTGAAAATCTCAGTCAGCGGAGCAGTTTTTTCCAAAGTTGCTGATAAATCAAAGCAGAAGATTAATTATTTCTAATGTCTGCTACGTTTGCTGGCATGAAATTTTACTCAAACGGCTATTTATGATTCGATGTGATGCAAACTCAATCTTTTTTTGCTGAGAGGTTCATGTGAGGATTTGAACGGCTTGCGCATAATTGGTATAAACACAAAGTGGAATAAGAAAAAAACTCAGCAATCACAGAAAAAGAAGACCGTCTTCGCGAGTCTCGTCTCAGGTTCTTATATTTCAGGTTTTCTGGAAGCATGTGAGAGGTATAAGCTTGATTTGTGTCTGTACAATGAATGATTGCTGTTGATATGAATGTTGCGAATAAGTTACCGGCGGAACTAAGAAAATGGTACCAGAATGGTTTTGTATCTTAACGTTTAGCTATTTCACACCATGTAGTGCCTGTGTAGTGTACAACAGACAACAGAGAATGTGAAATATTTTTACTAAATTATACAGCCTTCGGTGCATCCGAGACTATTCCTGACTGTCTTTTTTTCCGAACTCTTGTGCTCCAAATTTTACGTTGATGCGTTCATTGAGAAAAATAAAAGACCTCTCTATCCCTTCATGCATCCTGCCACGGGCAGTTCTTCGGTATGTCCCAAACCATACAATGTTGGTTATACATTGCGTAGTACATTGAACATCAAAGATCCTTTTTTCTTGCATACTTTAGACATCTCATTCTGACGATCTTTGACTAAAAGGCTTCATGTTTTCTGAGACTCAAACGTATTACACTACTGCGCATTGTGCGATTATTTATCGCGACGGCGATCTTGAAAACTTCTCAAATACATGTAGATCGCCGCAGGTACTTCAAATCGTTTTGGTGTCTTCTGCGCGATTATTCCTGATTGTCCAAGGCATGATCTCGCAGAAAACACCAAAATGATTTGAAGTTCCTGCGGCGATCTACAAGCGTTTTTTAAGATAGTCGGCGTGTGCGCCACGCATAATACCTATATAGAGAAAATCAGCGCGAATCTAAGGGCCATTTTTCTAGAATTACAAATACATTAAAGTAAACTGTTCATTGGATCATTGGCTAGATACCCTTTTTGCTGGATTTATGTACGGTTTTAAAAGAAACATAACTCGACCGGAACTCTGAATCTGAACTTTGTTCTGAATAGTTGAGCCAAAAATGGAGTGCATATATGCCGTAATTGAAGCTTCTATTCATTTTAATTAGCAGAAGTATTTTTTTCCTATTGTGAAGTGGAAGTTTCCTCCGTGCCGGGTACCTAAAATGGTATGAAAAGATTAGTTACTTCAAATCATTGATTAATTTTAGATTTTGTTGATTCGAAATAAAAAAAGTTGAACTCCAAAACAAATGCAGTGAAAATTATTGACATCTCGATCAACAATTGAAAAAATTGCCTACTAAGATCAGGCTATAAAATTTGTTGACAATAAATGTCAAAATCGAATCACCCCTCGCAGTTTTATAGCCAGCGTAAAAAGCTGGATTGTGCAGACAAAAACAAATAATTTTGATTTGATGTTTTCGCATCGTTTCATTTTGAAATTCTTTCTAAGTTCGGGAGCTGGTCTAAAGCTAATTGATTGATAAGAATACGTACTACTAGTGGTCCCGGCAAAATTTGTTATGCCATTAAATAAGCTGTTGAAAAACTCTATGAAATGTCCTGTACAAAATGACAGTTCCGTAATCTTTCGTTTTTTGACTTCACGTTTAAAATCCTGAGCAATCGGAACACTTTAGGAACATAATTATGGAAGAATTTTCAGAATCCGATAGCCCATTCTCAAGCAATTTCGTGATATACAAACACCATTCCATTTTTATTAATATAGATTACAGTAATGGACAGAAAAAAGTGATTTTTTTTGCGTACAAAACTTCTCATTTTGGAAGCCTGTATTTTGGCTTGACCTGGAATACAAACTTTTACATTATCTCAAATGTACCATCATCCTCGGTACGACGACGACCGCGCACCCCGTGGTGGGTTGATGAATGTACAACGCGTTTAAGGTGAAGATGAATCAAAGCCAAACCTCAAATTTTCAAGAGCACGGATCTGGAGAACCAAGCATCCGTTTAAGCTAGTGACCGATCGATTAGGTTTTCAGCTCAAACGGATGTTTGGTTCTCCAGATCCTTGCTCTTGAAAATTAGAACTTTGGCTTCGATTCATCTTCACCTTAAAGAATATCGGAAACGTGGAACACGGGATAACTTCGAGCGGTATAATCAGGCTTTATTTATTTTGCTCATCTTGATTTGTTGGATGGAGCAAACTCTTAAGCTTACAAAAATTGTGAGTCAACATTCGATGTCCATTAAATAATCCGTGGCTGAGAGAAACGTTGGCTATAGCCAAAAGCACATCTTCCATTTGACAGCTCGTGCTTACTGCGAAGCTTATCTACCTTATCATTGCTTTTGCGGTGAACTAAGGTTGGTTGCTCCGTCAACGCAAGAGCATAATTTCGTTTTCCTCTTTACCCTTTTGGGCAAAGAGCTTCCAAGAGGCAATGAAGAACTGTCTGGAAATGCTCTTCCGCGTACTGAGAAGTGGTAAAAAATGCTCTCCCCCGAACTGAGAAAAATGAACGAAAATCTCTTTACCTTCGAGGCGCTGGGCTTATCAAAACAGACTCCTTACCACGCACTGCGGGCAAGAAAATAAGCTAACACAAACGTGTAAACTCTTCATCCCGCAGAGTAAATACGTACGCTCAGTTTGTGTGTGTGGGTAAAATTACTTTTCTTTTGTAATCGATTGTTAAAAGGAAGAGAAAGCTGCTAAGTCAAGAGCAAAGTAGAAGCCTGGGTATAATTGTCTGGATCGCAAGGGGAAAGCGAAGAAACGCGGTTACTAAAGGAATTTCGTCAATGTTCTATCACGAGAAACGTCGATGTGATCTCTTTGGACTGTCGGAAGAAGGATGCGCAATGCGGTATTGGTAAATGAGGATCGTGAAAGCTCTTCTCGATGAATATTCGACTTCGTGAAGAAAGTTTGCCCGGACTCAACTTTTTCGATGGTAGAATTCTTACTTGCTCTCCTTTCATGTTATTATTCTGCACCAGGAATGGATAGAATAAAGTTTAATTTGCTCAAAAACCTCCCAAACGTCGCAAAGAGGCGCTTGTTGAACTTATTCAATATATTCTTGGAGAGCAACATTGATTCGGATGATTGGAGACAAGTGAGAGTTATTGCCATCCAAAAGCAACACGGAGAAATATTTTTACCTAATTTTTGAGTTTACTTTACCCAAAATTAAGTATATCGTTTATAGTTTCAACCCAAAATCTCTCGGTTTTCTCTTTCTCCCACACGAATGTTGTCAAAAATAGAGAGAGTTGCATCTACCCAATGGGGGTACTTTGGCCCAATAAGCCAAATTTGGGTAAATGCAACTTTTCTTATGTTTGGGTCGAAAGAACTCAATTTTGCGTTAAATCAACCCAAAATTGAGTATATTTTTCTAATGGAATTAAAGCCAAACTACCTAGTGGGGACCTTGGCAATTTAGCCAAAATTGAGTTATTGGGCTCAACTACGGAATTGCGTTGAATTCCGTCTCCGTGCAGGAAAACCTGCGTCGGACTACAATTCTTACCATCCTTTTGCGATGTTGTCGTGTCTTCGAAAGTCTTTAGAGAAGATGATCCTCTTTCGGCTGGACAAAATTTTAATGGGTTGTATCGAATGGCCTTCTCTCAGATACTTAATTTGGATTCAGCAGAGGCAAAGGCAGGAGCGATTGTCTTGTGCTGTTTTTTCTTAAATTCAACTGACCTATGCTCAAAAACAACAAATGGGCTCAGTCTTTTTGGATATTAAGGGTGATTTCGATACAGTTTGCGTAGAAGTCCTTTCAGACAAACTCCCCGATCTTGAACAACTAGGGAGCCGGATCCTATTTATTCTTGGCACTTTTGATTCACTTCGGCAGTGGGGTTTTTCAAAAGCTACTAAGCTCATATTTGACCACAATATGCGTCGTATGGAAGTGCTTCTTATTGCAAAGTTTCAGACAATTCGGCTGAGAAAAAAACCCATGGCAAAGTGAATCATGGTAGTGCCCAAGTAGCTCTGCAATTTGTTGTCTGAGAAGCACATGTTTTTCTCACATGAAAACTCGACAACTTCGCGAATAAGCCCCCAAGACTCGTTTTCAACTCCTATTTTGTTTTGGATAATTTGTCCGCTTGGGCTGTTAAGTTGGGTATCGAATTATCTCTGGAGAAAACTGGGTTAGTTGTCTTTTCTTGGAAGCGTAACCCTGCGGATCAAGAGCTTTAATTTATGGGTAATGACTCATTCAAGGTTTATCGCATTTGTATTAAGGTTTCTGGTTTGATTCTAAATGTAACTTGGGAAAACAAATAAGGTATCTGTATCAGAAGTGCCAACAGCGAATCAACTTCATGCGTACACTCATAGGAACATGGTGGGGAACAAAGCTATATCGCACAACGATTCTGTCGGTTCTTGAATGCGGTAGTTTTTGCTCCCAATTCGCCGCGAAAACACACATTCTGATGCTCCAGCGTATCCAGTATCGCTGTCTTCGTATCGCGTTAGGCTGGAGAAACTCAACTCATATCATGAGTTTAGAGGTATTAGCAGGAATACTGCCTTTATTTACAAAAAAAAACTTTTTAATTGTAGGGTAGAGGATTTTTTAACGACAAAGCTCTTTGTGTCCCAGATTCCCATTCCGGTCAGTGCTGATGGATTTCACCCGATCAGCTCATCCGTCGTCATTGTTTATAGCTACTTATCTGCATCCTCCCTGGAAAATGTGAGTACGTATACCTCTTGAAGCTATTCGATTCGTCCAATAATGATCTCAATGGGCTCTAGATCGGCATCGTTTCCCACCACAGGTGGTGGAGTGGCATGGTTGTTCGTTCAAATCTCGCGGTCGTAAAAATATTACGCATCGCTTCGGAAAATATCGACATTTTGAGGCTTCCCGCCAGCTGCCCCCTTTAATGGCCGTCTCGGGATGGGGGAAAATCAACCACCAGCACTCGATCACATGATACTCGGCGCCCGCTTGGTGCTTATACAGTCAGTGACAAAAAGTTAGTAACCAAATGCAGTTTTTGGATACAATATGCTCAAATTTGGGGCTCTGTATTCTAGCTTCAGCAAAGTTATTTGAGCGATCCTCTGAAATTTTATGAATTCTCTAAATACAAATATTCCGGTCATACAGAATTTGGTTACTAACTTTCGTCACTGACTGTATTGCTGACCGGTGGTGATTGCTGATGGGTGATACAAATCAGGGGTAGGGTTATTTTTACCACCACCCCAAGGAAGGGTAACGCGCCCCGGAAGGGGGTGCTGTATTATGAATCTGTTATTTATACTTTGCAGTGGTTTTCTGGAGCTCGAGCGTGATTTTTAGTACATATTGGCTATTTTCGATCAACGATCCGATCCACTTACACTGATCGGTTGCGAGTGAAAGCAGACTTCCATTTCTCGCCCGTTGCGGTCAACTACCCTAGCCGGTCGATATCTCACCTTCCATTACGTCCGATCCATCGCAGCACTATGGGCAATTTTTATGTGATCTGACGGCCAAAACTATTTTTGCCGTCTTGATGAAAAAAATTGAAAAACAAGTTTTCAAGACAAACTTTTGAATAGATCCCATACTGCCCATAAAAGCATAACTGTCCCATATGGATTTTCGAACCAAAACCTTTTTCATCATGCATCGTATAGACGTCGAATGACTTCAAGGGAGGGCTGTTCTCATGCACTCATGCACTTCGTCAGTCTCAGCATCTAGCTGTTCTGCTAGTTCGCTACTGAAGCTTAATGTCGTCAAAAACGCTGCTCACTAGGATATTTATCCGGTGTGTCTGTGACTACTCATTTCACTCAATTGGCGATTGAAGACGTCGCCGGGGCTTCGGACAGCTTTCTGTGCGACAACGCATACTTCTCGTAGGGCGTCAGAGCACTGTTGAACTTCTACTGGACGGTCATGGGCATTTCGTTGCTCTACGACGACTCGTTCTCCGCTGCTGCTGTTCGAGCTCTCCTAGTTGACCAGTTGGATGCCGTGGTCGGTCTAGCGATTCCAGTTGAAAGATGACTTCCAGTTCACTGGTGCCCCGACGACCCAAAACTGGTTAGTAACGCTCGATACTACTCGGCCTAGTCCCCGACGGTGGATTTAACCCACTCCGGCTACGCGCTTCTTCATGCTTTGGTACTGCCCGGTGGAATGCCGAAATCGGTCCAGCGATTCCGGTTGGAGGACGGTTCACTGGCGCTCCGGTGACTCAAGCCGGTGATACGGTACGTACTACTCAGAGTAGTCTCCACCGGTGGATCAATCCTACTCCGAAATCCCTAGGTTGCAGCCATCTGCCACAGTGTGCGTTGCAGCCCAAGCCGGGACTCCGTATCTCAGTATGGATGATGATACGGTCGCCAGAAGACGCCTCGTACTGCATCTTGGATCTCCAATATTAGGCATAATCCTAGCTACAGTGTTCCTGTTGAAGTTTAGTCTGTCGTCGGCCATTACTCCAAGGTGCTTTAGAGAGCGCTTTGAAGAGATTGCGTGTCCGCCGACGTTGATGTCGAACTGCTGAACCGCCTTACAGTTGCTGATCAGCACCTCATCCGTTTTGTGATGAGCCAACTGTAGCTTGACTTGATTCAATGGTGTCTAGCGAATCCGCCGTCAGCATCTCCACCTCCTCCGCAGTCTAGCCAGTAATCGCAAGAAGGACGTCATCCGCGAACCCGACGATCTCGACTCTATTCGGCAGTGTCAAGGTTAGCACCCCATCGTACATCATATTCAACAGTGCTGGACCAAGTATGGATCCCTGTGGAACTCCCGCCGTTACTTCGGCTGACATCCGTCCATGGTATGTGTTGTAAACCAGGTACTCGGTTCTGAAAGTAGCTTAGCAGAACTTTACACGAATATTCGGAGAACCGTATTCTGTGTAGGGCTACGGCGATAGCCTCCCAACTGACATTGTTGAACGCGTTCTTAACATCTATCGTTACCACTGTGCAGTATCGGTTGCCTATCCTCTTCGGCTTGGACGCTTTCTCCGCGCACGCGATGACTGCCCGAAAAGCATCCAACGTCAAAGTCTTTTTACGGAATCCGAACTTCCTTTTCGACAATCCGTTCTCGCCTTCCGTGTAGATCGTCAGCCTGCCGAGGATGACCTTCTTTAGAAGTTTGCCAAGAGTATCCAGCAAGCATATTGTTCTATATGAAGCTAGACACTTCTGCAACGCTGTCCTGAATATGTCTGGGAACGCCAAGATTGCTGCCCTTAACGCTACATTAGGGATACCATCTGGTCCGGGAGCTTTGTTCAGCTTCAAGCTTTTCGCAACCGTTATCAGCTCGGTGTTAGACACTTGTATACCGACATTTTCTTCAGCCCACGACTGTTAGTCGACGTATCCAATCCGTAATCCGTGTCCTGTCCGTTGTTCTGCGTTGTGACCAGTATACCATAATCAGGATTTTACTGGCATCCATCCTGATGTGCCGGTTGGCACTCCAGAGGGCTAAGGTACTTTGAAAGCGGTACCAGGTCACTTGTTCAGGGTTACTTGCAGATATGTGGTTTTTTTGTAGAGATTCACCAGAGCCCACTGATGAACCCCCGCCACATCCTAGGTAGACCATGCTTGAGCCCCTGGTCAGATGGACCAGACGCTCGGCCACCTCCCGAAGGAAGTACTAGAGGTGGTATTCCATACGGCTGTATGTACGAGTTTCGCTTGGAAAGGGTAAGGGTAAAGCTCCCACCTGGCACTCCCTCACTCTAGCTGATCTCAGAAGGACAACAGTGCCCAGATTGCACTACCAGCTAAGTACGCAACCCTTTTTTTTTTTTTTTTTTTTCTTCTAAGCAATGGGGGGATAATCTGCTCAACAGACGCCGTGTGGGGTTAGGGACCATTTACTACATGCAAGCAGTAAACAGGACTACACCCCCGACCCACTAAACCATTTCCATTGCCGCCAAACCCTTCGTCTCTCCGGGACCACCAAGAAGGCATTGCTTCGGAGAGGGGCTATTGCACATCGCATCCTCCAGGTTAGCTGCGTAGCCATGCAGCAACGAACATCGATGACACGCTTAGGGGGGTCCACCAAGGTAGCATGCTGGCGCTTTGCCAGCTTCCCAGGTGGTCCTCACCTCCCGTTGTCCGCTGAAAGCGGGCAGGGTCGACCACTACGCCCGCGCCCAGCTGCACCGCAGGTATCAAGAACTGATACTGCGGGCTTCGCAATTTGACCTACTGAAGGCTCAGGCCCTATCAGCTAGCACCAGCTGGGATTGCTGACGAAGGGGCCTCCACCTGCCCCGAACAACCAGAGGCTCGTATCCACCCAGTAGGCCGGCGCCACGACAGCAGCGCTACCAGGATGTTCTCCCCGCGGCCACTTAATCGCTGTAAGGGTCGATTTCGACCGTAGGGCACCGGTATGACCTACGTAGCCGACTGCGAACCCTTGGACCACCTGTTGTTTAGCGTCTGCACTAGCCACTCCTCGAGTCCACTCGCCACCTCCTTTGCAGTTCCGAGACGATGTGGGTGATAGCCGATGAAACGGCATTCCAGCCAAACTCGTCTTCACACATCCTCTGGACCAAATTGTCCGGAGTCGTGTCCCGACCGCATGTGGCTAACATGCGGTCACGCATTGTGCGGAAACGCGGGCACACGAACAAAACGTGTTCCGCCGTTTCCTCTAAACCTGCACAAACTGGACATTCGGGAGAACCCGCATGACCGAAACGGTGTAGATACTGTCTAAAGCAACCATGGCCCGAAAGGACCTGTGTCAGGTGGAATGTTAGTTCCCCATGGCGCCTATTGACCCAGATATCTAACCTCGGAATCAACCTGTGAGTCCACACTCCCTTGGTGGAACTGTCCCACGCACGCTGCCATTTGACCATGGAGGCCAGTCTGGCAGTCCTGCGTATGCCTCTTGTGCCGCGCATTTCGAAGCACTCTATGTCTTCCATGATAAGGATACCAATAGGCACCATACCGGTGATGACGCAGAGTGCATCGTGTGACACGGTACGGTACGCGCTCGCAACCCTCAGGCACATTAGCCTATAAGTACTCTCTAGCTTGCTACGGTAGCTCTTGGTACTTAAGGCCGTGCCCCAAGCCGGGCCACCATACCTCAGTATGGACGAGGCGACACTGGCCAGAAGCTTTCGCTTGCTGGCGTACACCGCAGAGCTATTGGACATCATCCGGGACAGTGCCACAATAGCTGTGGAGGCTCTCTTGCAGGCATAATCGACGTGGCTACCGAAGGTAAGCTTATCGTCGATCATCACCCCCAAGTGTTTGACGGAGCGCTTCGAAGTGATCGTGCAGTCGCCTACACTGATCACCGCTTGCTGCACCGACTTTCGGTTGTTGACAACAACCGCCTCAGTTTTGTGGTGAGCCAATTCCAGTTTCCTGGAGCTCATCCACTCCTCCACAATTGCGATCGAGTGGGCTGCAGTCAATTCCACTTCTTCGATCGATTCACCGTAGACCTCCAGCGTAATATCGTCGGCAAAGCCAACGATGACCACACCCGCCGGGAATTTTAATCTCAACACCTCGTCGTACATGACATTCCATAACACCGGGCCCAGGATGGAACCTTGCGGGACTCCTGAGGTTATGTGAAAGCACTTCCGACCCACCTCTGTGTCATAGACTAATACCCGATTCTGGAAGTAACTTCCGAGAATCTTGTACAGGTACTCGGGTATCCCCAGACGCAGGAGTGCATCGGCAATAGCCGCCCAACTGGCACTATTAAATGCGTTCCTTACATCCAGAGTCACTACTGCGCAGTAGCGAATCCCCCTCCTCTTACGCTGGAGTGCTATCTCAGCGGTTTTCTTAACCGTCAGAATAGCGTCTACGGTGGACTTCCCTTTCCGGAAGCCGAACTGGTTGCTTGAGAGACCATTTACACTCTCAGTGTACCTCAACAGTCTGTTGAGGATGATCTTCTCGAGCACCTTCCCCGCCGTGTCAATCAAGCATATTGGTCTATACGCCGACGGGTCACCAGGTGGTTTCCCCGCCTTTGGCAATAGTACCAGGCTCTGCCTCTTCCACGCATCTGGAAATACTCCCTCGTCCAGGCATATCTGCATAGCAGATCTGAACATACCGGGAGCCTCCAAGATTGCGACTTTGAGGGCCAGGTTTGGAACTCCGTCCGGACCTGGTGCCTTCCCCATGCTTAGGGATTTTGCAATCCCTACAAGTTCCTCATCGGTTACTCTATCCTCATCGCCAGCCCCAATCCCCGGCTGTCCTACAAAAGGAGGCCATGGGCTAGGGTTGTGGCGCGGAAAGAGCCCCTCGATGATCCCCTCCAGCATCTGTGGAGATTGCTCCGTAGGAGCAATTGCACCTCTTGTCTTCGCCATAACGATCCTGTAGGCATCACCCCACGGGTTCACGTTGGCACTCTGACAGAGTCTCTCAAAGCAGGCCTTTTTGCTTGCCCTTATCTCGGACTTCAGCGCGACTTTGGCAGCGGTGAACACCGCCCGTCGTTCTTCACGCTCCTACTCGGTACGTGCTCGCTGCATCCGCCTCCTGGCCCGTAGGCAGGCACGGCGCAGGTTCGCAATTGCTTGAGTCCACCAGTACGTCGGTGGTCTCCCATTTCTAGGGTGGACTTTCCTAGGCATGGTCGCATCGCACGCATGCGAAAGCACCGCTACCAGTTCGTCCCCGCTTAGGCCGAGTAGGTTACGCTCACGACGGAGCGCCTCCCTAAGTACTTCGTCATTGAAGTACGATGTCTTCCACCTACGAGGGCTTGGCCGTGACCTAGCCGCTTCCTCTACGCGCTGCCTGCTGTTGTTGTAGTCGATACTGTAGCGAACCGCCAGGTGGTCGCTGTGAGTGTAGGCATTGTCTACCCTCCAGTTCGAACTACTCGTTAGGCCAGGACTACAAAAAGTAACGTCGATAATCGACTCCGCTCCGTTTCGGCTGAAGGTACTTTTGGTACCAACATTAGCCAGATCGACATCTAGCACGGCCAGTGCCTCTAGCAGGATTTGACCTCGCTGGTTCGTGATGCGGCTTCCCCATTCCACGGCCCAGGCATTGAAGTCACCCGCTATTACTACTGGCCTTCGCCCTGTCAACACGGTCGTCATGCAGTCCAGCATCTGCGTGAACCGCTCGGTCGACCAACTCGGAGGCGCATAGCAGCTACAAAAGAGGACCCCGTTTACCTTGGCGATCACGAAGCCCTCGTAGGTAGTAGACACCAACTCCTGGACGGGGTATTTACCCGTCGTCCATATCGCCGCCATTTTTCCGGATCCATCCACGACCCAGTTGCCGTTGCCGGCGGGTACTCGGTATGGGTCCGATATGATGGCGATGTCCGTCCCCCACTCAGCAACTGCCTGGTACAGCAGTTGCTGAGCTGCGTCACAGTGGTTCAGGTTCAGCTGCGTTACCTGCACTGTGACTTTTCGTTAATGGCTCGTTTGAAGGTCGGGCACCTTGAGCCTCCCGTTGGATGATTGTTGTTCACGGACTTGCCGGAACAAATCAAGCACTTGGGAGGGTTCTTGCAGCCTAATGCCTTATGACCTTCCTCACCACAACGCCTACACAACTTGGTCCTATCAGGGCCTTTACAGCCCCAGGACTTGTGTCCTGGTTCCCTACACCTAAAGCAGATCACCGGTTGCTCATGTATGTTCAGTGAGCATACTGACCAACCAACCTTGATCTTGCCTACCTTAGCGGACTTATTTGCGTCCGCCACAGGTAGGTGTACTAAGGCCACCTGAGTACCTGCCGGACCTTTCCGTAGCTGAACGGCAGCGGTGGACACCTGAATCTCGCACTGTTGCCGCAGTGCTGTGACGAGCTCTTCTGCGTTGGTGATCTCGTCAAGGTTCATCACCTTCAGAGTCACTGACTGCGTCAGAGCCCTCACTTCGACACCCTCGCCAAGGACCTCTTCCGCCAAACTTTTGTAGGCGGCGCCCTTGCGCTCCTTGTCGCGCTTAAGCTCGAGAATCATTTCACCTGTACGAGTGCGTCTGACACTGCGTACGTCGGCTCCAAGATCTGCGAGCTTCGCGTCACTGCGCATCGCCTTCAGGACTTCCGAGTACTTGGACTCTTCCGTCTTGATGATGATCGCATCACCCTTTTCGCGCTTGGCACCTACCCTCCTACTTTTCTTAGGCCTGGTATCCCTGCGCTCCTGAACTTCCTGCTTCTCCTTCTTCTTCTTTCTCACTACGGTTGTCCAGAGGGCGTCCCCCCCCTGATCCGCCCTAGCCTGTGGTGATTGAGGACCTCTCAAAGGTCGCAACCCCCTGTTCCCATCACTCCGTGAGGGGCCAGCCTTTTCGGGCCCACCCTTCTCGGCTTTCCGGGACGCCTGGCTGGGGTCCGATTTTCCGGCACTTCTGCCGGTTTTCGGGGTTAATATCCGCCTGGCCTTGCGAGCGCCGCCGGGTAGCTCCTCCCCTGACGGCTGCCTCGCGCGCTTCTGCGATTGCTTGTTGTAAGCATTCGCTTCCGCACTTTTGGGGCTACCCGCGAAGACGAAGGGCTCCGTCTGGGTAGACTTCGGCACCTTCAATTTCACGGGTTCTGCCGCAGCCACAGTCGCCATGGGTTCAGCATGGTTCTGCTTGGCCGCGAACATCGACTTACGAAGTCTGAACAGGGCCTGCTTGAGGTCCTTGCTGATGTTAGACTTCGAGGACGCAAAGTCAATTATGGAGTCGAGCTGCTGTGCAGCCACTTCCATCGCAGAGAGCCCATCTCTACTTTTATTGATGGCCCTCATCAACCACGCTCCATCCATAACCTCACCCGATGCGTTAGCCGGGGATGAAATATGGTTTCCAGCACTGGCACTACGTGCACTGCTGCCTCCTCCTGCTTCCGCTCTCCTCAACGGAGACCTAGCTAACCCACTTCTTGCGAAGGGGTTCGCTTCCCTACTACTGCTACTACCTGCACTACTACTAATATTTTGATTTTGGTTTAAGTTTGTATTCATGATTGGATCCCACGAGTAGCACGGGAAAAGAGGTCCACCACGCCAGAGCCCTGCATTAACGCGGTAAGGGACAAAATACTGTGAGGGGTGCCCAGGTGCCCCACAGGCTCCGTTAACGGCCGAACATCTTTTTCACCCCTTCGACCATTCATTCCTCAGCACGGTTTTTCGCATCACACCTTGAATTGGGGTTACCCCGTTTGGTGGACTCTTACCACCGGAACAGGTCGTCCGTAGTTCTATTCTATACGCCGGAACTACACGGCTATGCTGGCAACCCTTAGCTGGCGATCTTTGTCAACGTTAGACCCGTGGAAGCGTGAGGTAGGGGCTTGTGAGAACCAGAGCTATGTTGGACTCTCCTTCCTGGTTGTCGACTCACCATTTTGCACCCCACGGCGAACCCTGTAGAAGGTGGCGAAAGCCGGAAGGGTGCGTTGGGCAGGGCATGCAGCAAGACTACCAGACAACAACTCTGCAGTGATGGTGTTCGCGTTGAGTCCGGTTGGTACAATAAGACATGAATCAGCGAGAAAGTTGGCTTGATCAGGTGCAACAGGATCTGGAGAGCGTGGGCCAAAATCGAAGTAGGAGGGACACAGCCATGAACCGAGTAAATTGGCGTAACATCGTTACCGATGTTTTATCAAACTAATTAATGTAACACCAAGTAAATAAAAGCCATCGCAACCATCCACCTTTATCGTCTTTGGACCTGTAGCTGTGGTTCTCAAAAGTTTCAAGTTCTTTCGGACATCCTATATGGTGAGCCGTCATGCGCTAGCGGTATTCAACAGTGATATCAATGACATCAATTTCTAGAGTATTCTTGATAGTCAAAACAAGGTATTTTTCATTAGGTATTGTAAAAAACAGATTTATGACCGCTTCGTAAAACAAATGCCACCACTATCCATCAGATCGGGCATTCAAGTGATTATGAACTGTCGGTTCGGGTGATATACAAGGTGGCTGACCATCAGCCCATATTCGTTGGTGGGAATTGAAATGCGTAGCGTGGAAGAAGAAATAAATTTTCCTGATGTACACTTTGAATCCACTTGTTTATTGGCATCTGTGCGAGATCGTTCTACCGGGGCAGTTAATAACCGATGATGCCGAAGGGTGCGGAACAAGTACTTAAGGCGCATTCCATGGGGGCAATTTCAATTCAATTGGGGCCACTGCGCACATACATACACACACGACGCATGATCGTTATTTGAGCTGACGACGACGCCCCCTTGGGACGTCCAAGCTTCACTCAACTCTACCTTGGAGAGGTTTGATTTTCCAATCTGAGGGATAACTATAATTAGATTCTCGTCGAAGGAAAGACAAGGGAGATTAGTTTCATTACATAGTGGGTTAGTACTGTGGAAGATTATAGTTTTTTACGCGCATGGTACTTTCGTGCTGAGCGTGTACGAATTCTTTTTACTGAAAGAAGTTTCAGGTTCAGGTTAATTATCAGAACTCAAAGTCTGAAGGACTTCCTTTAAGAGCTGGTGTTCCTCAAGGTAGTATTTTGGAACCAATGTTATAAACTATTTTCACATCTGACTAACCTGAGTTACCTCAGGGATGACAAAAATCTTTGTTTGCGGAGGACACAGGCCTCTCTGCCAAAGGACGATGCAAAAATAAAAGATTTCTCATATTGCTTCCAAAACTTAACTAATAATATTCTCACATATACCAAAAGTTCTAGACATGTTGTCACGATGAGAATAGTTTCAATACATTAGTCAGATGAAGTTAAGTATCTAGGAATCATGCTGAATATAAATTTAGCTTTCAAAAATCACATTGAGGGCTTAGTACCACAAAATCAAAACTTTGTCGTAAGCACAAGCTGTTGCTTTTCAAACAAATTTCCAGACCCGCGATGTTGTAAGCTGAGAGGATTCAAAATAAGGTTTAGAACATGATTATCAAATTGCTGGTATGGTAATTACGAATTACATAGAGTGTCCAGTGTTGAAATATTGGAATAAATGTGGAGGAAAATTATCAATAATTTTAGACAAAAATCTTATTAGAATGGTTTAAAAATGTAAGCGACTTACCATTACCTTGAAATGCCACTTACCCCATTTTAAACGAACCGAAACCCGACTTGTACGGCCCCATAACCTAGCTTTTGTCAAGATTTAATTAAACAGATCTAATTTGCCTCATTATCTGTCGCTCTTTGTGGAGCGAATATGGCACTGCCGGTTAATGAAGTGGTAGAACATTTTCACGATTAGTGAAACATTTTATCAACATACAAGCCAGAAAGACAACAACCAACAAGTGTCCCCGTCCAACCACGCTTCCCAGCTTCAACGCGGCTGCCCAGACTTTATATGCTTTTCGCTCCGCCGCCCGGCCGCAGATATTTACGAGTGTCAACGGGCGTAATTTAAAATTAGGATCCATCCATCAAACGTGATCAGGCCATGCCAAAGTCTCTTCTTCTTCGGGACCTCCTCTTATGTGGTCCGTTTGGTTTGTGCCGGTTAGCGTTAGCGTTATTGTTTTTGCCCATTGACTTTTGATGGTTGGTAAGGTACTAGTTACCGGTATGGAACCGTACCCTACGCAGAAGCCGGTGTAAAATACGCGCAATACGTACGCACGGTGCTTCGCAGACCTTTATTAAAAGAAAATGAAATTTCATAAAATGAGTGCTCATATTAGCCTAGCAGCTGACAGCACAAACCGTAAGCAGAAATTTAGAAAGTATTATTTGAAGAAAGGTACAGTTATAAGTTGATTGTGCGTTCTGAATTCTGAAATTCTGAACCTGATGAATTGCCATTGACAGACAACTCTTAAATTGATAGATTTTTTCATTCAAAACTCCATATACCATTAAATGGGCATAACTTAAAAATGGGCCGTACGCTTTTTTTTTTTAGATTTCGCCTGGACATTTAGCTTAGTCATAGAAAAGGACTGGTTAACACAAATTTGACGATGATATTTTTTTTCTTATAATAACGATCTGGGGAGGACCGTTTTACGACGATGATGGTACGACTTTCGCGCGCTTGCCAGTAATGATATATGTCACGGGTGTCGTTAGGCGAAAATGTGTGAAACAAAGTGACGAGTGACAGCTAAAAATTCCCGGTGAGACCAAAAATGCGACGATATGGCGAGGAAAACCTAAGATGCTTGCATAATCCTGATTATACCCCGATCGAGCTCTGCCACGTGTTGCCTCTATGGAAGAAGATCCTGTCGTTGATGCGCTCTCAAAGTGTGGTCTCTTCAAGGTGGGCGGCAATCATCATCAGAAAACGATTTGGATGGGGAATTTGATGGAAATATCCTGTGCAAACTTCCGATTTGTTTGTTTTTCTATTTTAATTTTATTTTACTGACTTGCGTAACCGGATGTGCGATTGACGAATGGACGATTGGTCATCATCGAAAATCACATGAACTACTCATCGTACTGAACCAAAACTCCATCGGTGAGCTGGGTCATTATGGTTTGGGAATCAAACAAAATTTGAGACCTTCCTTAGCCGAGTGGTTACAGTCCACGGTTACAAAGCAAAACCATGTTGAAGGTGTCTGGGTTCAATTTCCGGTCGATCCAGGATCTTTTCGTAATGGAAATTTTCTCGACTTCCCAGGGCATTGAGTATCTTCGTACCTGCCACACGCTATACGAATGCGAAAATGGCAACTTTGGCAAAGAAAGCTCTCAGTTAATAACTGTGGAAGTGCTCATAAGAACATTAAGCTGAGAAGCAACTTCATCTGACCAATTTAATGGAACCCCTCTCATCATGACAACATGTCTACTTAAAGATTTCAAATAAAGAGCTTTTGATTTATGTGAGAATTTTATAAGTTTGGCATCAAAATCGCCAATGACAAACAATATAGACTTATTGCAAGTCAATTTGAAGCAAATTAACTTGCTGCCCAGTGCATTTAAAAGACAAATAGGTAGCTATGAAAGTATATTTATCAAACTGTGTTTCAACAACTTTGGTGTGAAATGACGAAAAAAGTTGATGTTGTATACGCCTATGAATGATGCACTCTATGTCCCAACCAGCAGATAATGAAAATTGAATGTACCTAGGATTTTTTTCCGGTAGACTATAGTATTTGGATTATATTTTCATAATCGGAAGGTTTTAATATTCCATCGGTGAAATTTTGATTGCTTCCACTTTTAGCTATTTTTTTCATAATTCATGAAAATCGCGTTTTCCTACGAAACCTTTCGATTGTGAAATAATATACCAAATACTGATCTCTATCGGGAAAAAATCCGAGGTACATCTTTAGACTTGATTTGCATGTAGTTTAACTGTCAGGAAACGGTGCTAAAAATTAGCGTTACCCAGATTTTTGAGGAGTCATAACTCTAAAACTAGTCATTCAATTTCAAATTATCTTCCACAGTCGTGAAACTTGGCTCTTGAACTAATAAATAGAAATATTCTACATAGTCGCGACTAGTCGTAGCGAGGAAAACAGAGTTTTAAGGGGGGTGAAAATGTCTTCTTAAGAAAAAACGTTGCAATGGATAAGAGGTTATACCTGCACCAACCCTACTCCAATAAAAGCCTCCAGTATTTTGCCTGAGTTGGTAGCAAAGCACACAGCTTTGAACCAACCCTTCTCCAGTAAAGAAGTTAGGCAAAATACAAGTTAGGACGCTTCGATGCATACTGACTCTACGGTGGCTTGCTCAATTTTCACCACCTAACAAAATTTCAATCTTGTCGCTCCCTTGCGACGCCTATCCACCTATTCATTTCATCATTTGTAAAAATCATCTACAGACTTCCTTTACCTTTGAGTCGCGTGACCGATACAGCAATAACAGAAAAATGCTTAACATGGTCATAGCTAAGAAAAACAGTAATAAGGGGCTTTCATTAAAAAAAAAATGCCTTAAAACTTCAAAAAATCATAACTTTACAAAGAGCAAACCGATTTTTGATTTTCTTTGACTATTTGAATGCTTGAAGTTGTGTTTTTCAGAGAAAAATAATATTACACATAGTCGTAGAAGGATATAAGGTTAAGGCACACCCCTGCCCTATTTCTTGGTCCCGTTTGTCTGTAAATCAAAACACAAGCAACGACATGTAGTTTTTTCTCCATAACATTGCACTATGGTCCAGGAATCAGTTTTACGCGGAAAGATGCATTTTGAGCTTTAGAATGAAACATTAGACAAAAACGGTCTTCTGCAAAGTTGTTTGTATTAGTTGAGCCCTTTGTTTGGTTTTATTGAAAATTAGGGTGGACCACATTTTCATAGAAATTGTGTAACTAACTTTCTTATTTGTAGAAATTATATTATACATGCTTCAGCAAAGTTGTAGACCATTCAATTTCAAGCAACTTTGCCAAAAAAAGTGTTTTTTGTAAAAAAGTTTTTTTGTATGACCGATTTAGAGCTTTTTTCCTACGGTGACATAGGGTGGTCCGAACAAAACTGGTTTTCTGGCTCTAGAGTTTTCAATTCAAATTTCTCATCAAAGTAGTCTATGAAACACTTTTAGAGCTTTGAAAAATGCGCAATTTGGTGAGTCTAGAAACTCACTATCTCCTTCCGTTTAGAAGTAATTGTTGTTTTTCTCTCAAAAACATACCTACTTTGATTATGAATATCTCTGATTAGGGCAAACATAAAAAATATCTTTTGACGGCATTCAAAAGACAAAATAAAATTGTATATTATATCAAAAAATTACAGATGTGCATTTTATTAGAGTTACAAAACACGGAGAAAAATATAGTGTTCGTAATCATTTTTCCGGTCAATTTAACTATATTTTAAGGTTAATTTGGAGATAACTAAAAATATAGTTGAATTGACAGTATATTGTTAAACATAACCATACCATATAGTTGTTGACAACTATATTTTTGATTGAATTTACAAACGTCAAACGTCAAAATTTAACTATATTTTAGTTGACTCAAAGTGAATTTTATTGAGTTTACAATATTTTGCAATGTTTACTCAGCATTTTGTTCTGCTTTACCAACATATCTGAAAAGATTCGGTGCTGCTTTATCGATCTAAAAAAACATTGCAAAAATGAAAACAAAGGGCGAGTCGACAAACTTGATATGTGATCTACTGCGTGAAAGGATCATCTTAGCACCTACACTATTCCTTGCAAATTAGAAGTTAGTAGATTTGTGAGCATGACTTGAAGTCTAGGGAGGTGAATGTTTCCGAATAGTGATAATTATCAAAATTATAATTGTTATAAGTACAAGTGGTTAGCTCAATCAAAGAAGTGTGTGTATTTGATTTGACGTTAATTTAGTGTTGGCGTAAGTTAATTTTATTTCGAAACAACTATTTGTGCGTAAGTAAAAGTAATTGACAGGATTGTAATCTTAACATACAGAAATTCTTCTGCGTGAAGTTGTTCAGGGGATCAAGGACATCCGGAAAGCGAACAGTTTAGTTCGCGATTTTGCCGCTTGGTGGCGCTAGTGAGCATGCACACGCAGAAGAATTTCTGTATGTTAAGATAACAATTCTGTCAATTAGTTTTACTTACGCACAAATAGTTGTTTCGAAATAAAATTAACTTATGCCAACACTAAATTAACGTCAAATCAAATACACACACTTCTTTGATTGAGCTATCCACTTGTACTTATAACAATTATAATTTTGATAATTATCACTATTCAGAAACATTCACCTCCCTAGACTTCAAGTCATGCTCACAAATCTACTTACATCTAACTTTCAAGGAATAGTGTAGGTGCTAAGATGACCACCTCTCACGCAGGAGACCACATATCAAGTTTGTCAACTCGCCCTTTGTTTTCATTTTTGCAATGTTATTTTTAGATCGATAAAGCAGCACCGAATCTTTTCAGATATGTTGATAAAGCAGAACAAAATGCTGAGTAAACATTGCAAAATATTGTAAACTCAAAAAAATTCACTTTGAGTCAACTAAAATATAGTTAAATTTTGACGTTTGACGTTTGTAAATTCAATCAAAAATATAGTTATCAACAACTATATGGTATAGTTATGCTTAACAATATACTGTCAATTCAACTATATTTTTAGTTATCTCCAAATTAACCTTAAAATATAGTTAAATTGACCGGAAAAATGATTACGAACACTATATTTTGTTCTCAGTGCATTCAGAAATGAAGTGTCACATAACATTAATCATTTGGATATAAAACGAATCATATCTGAATAAATTGAACAAGAATGTAATCGGTCCTGAATTACTTGTGTATGAAGTGAATATTACCTTAAACACTTGACTATGAAGTGAATCAGACATGAATCACATGAAGTGATTCTCACCTGAAACACTTGAATATGAAGTGAATTGGACATGAGTCTCTTGGATATGGAGCTAGTCAAATCTGAAACACTTGAATACAAAGTGAATGAGACCTGAATGCCTTAAATTAACTTCAAAAATCAAACATCAATCACTTGGATATTGAACTAATCAAATCTGAAAAACGTACATAAAGTGATTCAAGCATGAATCACTTGAAAATGAAGTGATTCAGCCCCTACCTGCTTGAACATCAAGTTATACCTGTAAAAGTGGAAAATTCTAGATGAATCAAACCTGAACTACTTGAATACAGTCATCCCTCCATGAGTCGATGTTCCATTACTCGATATCGACTCATGGAACCACACTAAAAACATAAAATCAAGGTTACTATGATGGTCCCTTCAAACAGCTTTCCAAAGAATAGCTGTTCAATGACTCGATATTTCCATGAGTCGATGGTCCCTTCAATATCGACTCATGGAGATTTGACTGTATCAAGTAATTCGTACTTGAAATAGGTGAATATGAAGTGCTTCAGACCTGCAGCACTTGAATATAAAGCGAATCAAACCTGAATCACTTGAATATGGAGCGAATCCGACATGAATCACTTGGATATGAAGCGAATCAAACATAAATCACTGGAAATAAATCCTGAATCTCTTGAATATGAAATCAATCAGACCTGAATCACTTGTGCATAAAGTGAATCAAACTTGAAACATTTGAAAATGAAGTTAATCACTTGAAATCATTTGAACATCAATGAATCAAACCTAAAACAGTCGAATATGAGTGAATTAGATAAGAATCACTAAGATATGGAGCAAACTGAATCACTTGAAAATGAAATGAATCAATTCTGAATCACTTGATAATAAAGTGAATCTGACGTGAAACACTTGCGGGTATGGAGAGAACTAAACTTGAATCTATTGAATATAAAATGAATCAATCCTGAGTCACATGAACATGGAGTGAATTTGACATGACTTTTGTTTACTCCATATTCAAGTCAAACCTGAATTTCTTGAACATAGAGTGAATCAAACCCGAAAGACATGAATACAAAGAGAATAAGACATCAATCACTTGGATATGAAGTCAATCAAACTTGAACCACTTTCTATCTCATTTGGCTCGAAAGATAGAATTTGTTTCATATATTAAATTAAATATGCGTACTAGTGCAACCTAGTGGCAAAATTAGAAACCAAAAAATTGATATGTGGATGTCCTTTACTTTATTTCTGTTATTTACTTTCCGAAGACTCGAACTTTCTATCTCTTTTGGATCGCAAGCTAAAACTAGTTCAAAATGCTCAGTTTTACATGCTCACTAGCGCCACCTAAATCGCGGTAAAATCTCGAACCAAACTATCTGTCTTGCGGATGTCCTTGACTTTCTGAACAACTTTGCCGAAGACTCGAACTTTCTATCTCATGTGGATCAAAACCTAGAACTAGTTTGAAATTCTCAATTTTGCATGCTCACTAGCACCACCTAGTGGCGAAATCTACAATCTAACTGTTTGTCTTCCAAATGTACTTGGCCTTCTTAACAACTTCGCCGAAGACTCGAACTTTCTATCTCTTATGGATCACAAGCTAGAACTAGTTTAAAATGCTCAATTTTACATGCTCACTAGCGCCATCTAGCGGCAAAATCGCGAACTAAACTGTTCACTTCCCGGATGTCCTTGATCCCATGAGCAACTTTGCCGAAGACCCGAACATTCTATCTTTTATGGATTTGCCTGCTCACTAGCGCCACCTAGCGGCAAAATCGCGAACTAAACAGTTCGCTTTCCGGATGTCCTTGAACCAAAGACAAATTAAAGACCTCCATGTCCCTTGCAGTTGCCCAAAATTGCGATTTGTCAAACTTGGGTACCTTTTGCACTACCGAGGGACCAAATGCAGTACTAGAAGTGGTACCCAATCTGATCCCGAGTAGGACGGACCTGCTTGAACCCCTGAGCAACTTTGCCGAAGACCTGAACTATCTCTTATGGATCACAAGCTAGAACTAGTTCAAAATGCTCAATTTTCATGCTCACTAGCGCCACCTAGCGGCAAAATCGCGAACTAAATTGATCGCTTTTCCGATGTCCTTGAACCCCTGAGCAACTTTGCCGAAGACCCGAACTTTCTATCTCTTATGGATCACAATTGTGAGTACAATACTGCGTTAATCAAATGGTTTATTATTGAATAGATTCTCCATTTCTTGGCGAATAAAGCTTGAATAATAGTTTTAATTTCATCAAGACAATTACTAAACAATCAGTAAAACAGCTCTCAGAAATTTTTCTCGAGGAAGTAATTGTTTCTTGGGAAGTTGAACAATACTTGTGATTGAGACTTTCGATCTTAGTCGGTAATAATGGTTACTACCACACTTCTACAAGGTTTGAACAAGGATGTACCTACAACTATGTTTAAGAGCTTTTATATTACTGGTGGTTGAAAAGTTGAATTCAAAGCAAACATATTTTCACTGCCGTTTTGTCCCATTTAAGTATTGTTGAAAAGTGACGAAACAAGTGTTGCTAAAAATTGTAAAAGCTTGTTGTTCAATTGTTTGTCGCATATGGAACAACAACAGAGTCTGGATCTTGAGAAACAGCACATCTTCAATTATTATAGAGAGGCTCTTATACAACCATACTGAATTATCAACCAACGTTGCTTCAACTTTGGTTCTACTTGCTATTAAAATGCAATGAAAGTGAGGAACAAAAGTGCTGCTAACAATATATGCAACATTTGATCATCACTTTGTACAACTTATACTTTTGTTCAACTACCACGGCAGGTGTAAAGCTTTAGTTAAGCAGGCAAGTTTATTAATCGCCTACAATTGTTTCTTGGGAAGCTAGAACTAGTTCAAAATGCTCAATTTTACATGCTCACTAGCGCCACCTAGCGGCAAGATCGCGAACTAAACTGTTCACTTCCCGGATGTCCTTGATCCCATGAGCAACTTTGCCGAAGACCCGAACTTTCTATCTCTTATGGATCACAAGCTAGAACTAGTTTGAAATGCTCAATTTTGCATGCTCACTAGCGCCACCTAGCGGCAAAATCGCGAACTAAACTATTCGCTTTCCGGATGTCCTTGATCCCCTGAACAACTTTGCTGAAGATCGCTTCTTTGCAAGTCGTAAGGATCTCGAGATATAGAAATTTGAATTAACCTGTTTTGAGGTGATGCTAAACTTTTTGGGGGTGATTCATTATTATTCAGCTGAGTGTTGCAATGCTTATTTCAGTGAGTCCGTATTTATGACGGGTAGTGTATATGTAAAGTTATTATTTTTTTTTAAATCCGTGTAACACTATTTTGGGGTCACCATCGTCTACGGGTTTTTTTTATCTCAAAGTAGCATGACAGTTAATATGTCGCAAAATAGGGCTCAGTACCGCCAATGGTCACTTCCTATGGGGAACAGGGTATCCAAAATAACCTGACATGTGATCAAGTCATCCAGAAACGTTTTAATCATTTTTCTTCTACTTGATTTGGGATTTATGAAGTTTGTTATATCACAAGCCTGGTTTGAGAACTGCCAATTTAGTGGCCACTTCCCCCAGGGAACTGGATATCCGAAATATACGGCATGAGGTCAAGTGACGTTTGAACCAATTTACTTGATTTACAAATTCATGAAGATTGACACCTCGCAAGCCATGTTTTAGAGTCGCCAAAATAATGGCCATTGTAGTTGAAACCGGGATTCGGAAAATCCAGCACTTCACAGAGCATAGAGTATCTGCATAACTTCGTAACGCATTGAAAAATGGTTAACTGGCATAAAGGGCGAACAGAAAAGCATTTCGATGAAGCCTTGAATGTAAAATTAAAGGCATTTTAGCTTGATGCCCTCCGTCAAAGTCTTTACAGTGTCATCCGGTACTAGTTTCTCAGTTTTTTTTTTCCATTTTCTCAACATGTCCTTCTCGTCTTAGACTGTCTTCTTGCTCTTTCGAAGTTCCCGCTTTATTATTGCCCAGTACTGCTTCACCGGGCGCAGCTCCGGACAGATTGGCGGATTCATGTCATTTGGAACAAAATGGGCAGAATTTTTCCTCATACCACTCCAGGACACTTTTAGAATAGTGCCATGATGCCAAATCTGGCAAAAAAAAAGTGGAGCTTCGTCGTGCTGCTACAAGAACGGCAAAAAGGCGCTTCTCGAGGCACTCAGATTTGTAGATCTCGCCATTTACTGTGCCCTTTGTCGCGAAAGGCTCACTCCTCAGTCCGCAAGAGCAGATGGCCTGCCAAATGAGATATTTGGTGGCGAACTTCGACATTTTCTTCTTCTTAAATTTGTCGTCCACATTGAACTTGCTCTTGTCGGTGAAAACTCCAACCCCGGAATTCGCTTAAAATCGGCTTTTATATACGTTTCGTCGTCCATCACACAGCAGCCATATTTTGTCTTCTCGTAGAGCTTCCGTGCCAGAGTTTTAGCCGTCGATTGTTGACGCTCATTGCGGTTTGGGAAGTTCTGTACCTTGTATGTATGTGGTCCAGCTCTCTTCTTTGCATTCTGCGACATACCGATCTTTTTAGCCAAATCACGGCTTGTGACGTTGGGATTTGCTTTAATCATCCGCTTCACCTTCCCCTCCGTCGTTTTGTTCCCGGGCCCGGGTTTCTTCCAGCTGTGTCGCAATAATTTCGTATTCGCTCTTTAGAAAGCTCTCAGTTACTAACATTGGAAGTGCTCATAAGCTGAGAAGCAGGCTCTGTTCCAATTGGGACGTAACGTCAGAAAAAAAAGAAGAAGAATTAACAAACCAGTACATGGTTTTTTAATAAAACAAAAAAATTAAGGCGGTGTTCAAAGTTATACAGTACAAACGAATGGCTTGTGGTTTCTAAACGTTGTGTATGTCTAGTATATACGCGAAGCGTTAGCTTCGAAAGTGGTTTTATTGAAGGTTATAAAAAAGTAATTTACGCTCCTACATTTTATATGAGAATTTTATCGGAAGAAAAAAAATGATAGACATCACAAGCCTATCATTTCTTATTGTTTATTGTTTACCGTTACATTTCCTGAAACTGCGTAGACAAAGCGCTTCCAACTGTCGCTAGCCAGTATGTCAGCGAAAAAATAGATCTACAATCGTCAAACATCCGTCCAGAAGCAAATCCCCCTTTCAGCCATACGTCAAACTCTACGTATCGCGGTGTAGTTTCTTTTTGGATCGCATCCAAGCTGGTGTAAACAATTTTTCCGGAATCTTCCCACCCCTGGTCGTTGCTCTCCCGATTGCCCCTCCGTTCCTTATGGATCCAACCGGTACGACTCAATTTTCGTGAAAAACCAAAATAAAAGCGCTGATGACGCATTTCCCTGACGCCCCCCCCCCCCCCCCCCGATCGTTGCGATGATGGGAGTATACGTTAGTGTCCGTTTCACCATAAGGTTACAGTGTTGCCAAGCGTTAACGCTCCGTAGCCGGTTATTACACTAGGCAACACTGACTTAGCCGGTTTCAAAAGGGTTTTTTTTCTTAAATTTTTATGAGAATCAAACGTTTCCCAAGCCACTATTGATTTCAGTTGCCTGTCGAAATCTCAATTGGGATGTCCCATATTTTAAAGTTAGATTTGAATTCAAATTATTGAATTACAAGTATGTATTTCAAATCTGAGTATGTATTTTATTTAACAGATATCACACAGCGTATTCAAGTTCTTCTTCTTTTTTCTAGTGTTACATTATAATTGGGACAGAGCCTACTTATTTGCCTATAGTGTTCTTAAAAACACTATTAACTGAGAACTTTCTTTGCATTTTTTTTTTATATTCGTATATCACGTGTAGTTTTTTCAACTACATTTATTATAAAAAGAACTGAAAATTTAAAGTTTTATCTTTTGATATCAAGATATGAATTATATTAGATGTATATTGCAGAGCTTAATTTTGCATTCCAAATTTAAAGGCCAAATAAGAAAAATTAGGTGTATTGTTATTATTATTAGCTGAAAGGATTTTCGTTGCCTAGTGTTACCCATCCGCAACTGACCACCCTGTCGCGTTGAACCACTTTTCGGCCAAAACCAGCTGTAGCTCGAAGCATCAAGTGTGCAAAATATAATCTTCAAACAAACGGCCCCCCTGTCCAACTCCGCATCCTTCCTCCCAAGCAACTTCCCGTCCTCGAGTGGTGAAATGATTTTTGAAAAATCAACAACCAACCAACAAGCAGCAGGTTGTATCACCTTTATTTGCACGCGCGATTCCGAATGTTGTTTTTCCGCGCCGGCTGACGTAGAAAAGCCGAAATTTCCCAATCCGCAGTTGCCGTTGATGACCTTAGACGTGATCTTGCTGCTGCTGTTACCGACTTGTTGTTGATCTGTCTATCTCTAATACGCGGACGGTGATCGCCCGTCCTGGCGATACGTATAGGGGAGACTGGGGAGACTTGATCCGGTTTTCTTCATGTAGCATGTAAATCAAAATTGGATAAGTTTGAGGACTCGTCTCATTCTGGCCATGTTGATTGTTTTATCTGCATTTATTTATTTTTTTTTTAAATATCAATAATCATTAGAACTGTTTGTCTTAATAATCTAGCTTTACAAGACCGTTTTGAGATTCGTAATGTCAAAACCCAGTTTTATATGTAAATTAGCTCTACTTTATTTGTAACATAAAAGCTTGATTAACTGAATTCCATTTGCTCGTAGGCTGAATTTTCTCAAAATTCTGACAATAAGTTGCAGAGAATTCTGGGAAGGATTTGAACAAAATCTTGGGCAGGATTATCTAAAAAATGGGCTTGAACTCATAAACAGGATTCTCACAGAATCATTGGCATGAATTTCATGGAAACCTTGGGAAGGATTCCCACAACATCTTTAGCAGAATCTTTGACCGGATCTGGGACATTATTCAGGGTACGCCATTCCTATCCTACGTATGGTTCTGAAAAAATTCTGAAGTAGATTCGTATACAAAACAAGAAAATAAATGTTAGGCAAGATTCTGACATAATCCCATGAAAAATTCTCAGAGAATTTTGCGCATGACTTCCATTTAGTCATAGACAATATTTTCGAAAAATCTTGGGCAGCATTCTCTGATATTCGGCCCGTGGTTCAAAAAGGTTGGACAGGCCTGGAAAGACGAAGTACTGCAACGAAATTGTTTAGAATAAAACCGTTCTAGATTCAGAACAAATAGAGTGCGGTCAATTTCCACCAGCGATCAAGCTCACCCAGTCTCCCCTATGAAGTTAACTCGAAGCAGCTATCGGATCACGCCGGGCCCATTAGATCATTCACTTGGTTGAAGTTGAAGATGATTTTTCTCCCCCATGTGCTGTGTCTTTTTTTGCCGATGGGTGGTACATTGCGGACGAAAAGCTATTAACGAGCCGTTCAGTTCGATATGCTATTAATCTTTCACAGCGAGATCCAAGTGGAGTGGTCGACGGTTTTCTTTTTCGCTATGATTTGTTTCGGCAATGTGTGGTCGGTGGTTCAAATATCAGGATAATAATGATTTGTTTATATAGGGCCCTTACAAAGTGTCACTCAATGTAAAGCAAAAACAATGATCCCATAATTGACGAAAAAATTTAAAAAATATTCTAAATTCTGTAACTCGATGCATTCTTTGACTAGATTCAATGTACGATCTATTAAGGTGGAGATGCATCGAAGCCAAACCTCGAATTTTCAAGAGCACAAATCTGGAGAACCAGACAACCGTTTGTGCTGACAATGTTACTAACTAGTCACCACCAGCGAGTGACTAGTGAGTTAAATTTTCAGCACAAACGGTTGTCTGGTTCTCCAGATTTGTGCTCTTGAAAATTAGTAACATTTTCAGCACAAACGGTCGTCTGGTTATCTAGATTTGTGCTCTTGAAAATTCGAGGGTTGGATTCGATGCATCATCACCTTAAAACAATCATGCATTATCCCCCTTATAAATAAATAGCTACCTTACTCAATGCATCTATTCCAGATACCTATCCTAGTTCATTTCACAGGTGACGAAGTTCATGGTGTGATATGGTTTCATGCTCATCGTTTGAAATCTGAAGCTGAATAAGGGTGGAAGTATGGGTATGTTGTTGTATTCTGTGCGTTTTCAACTTTGGCGTCTTTCTATGCATAGTGATCTGTTTTCTTTTCACCGCAGTTGCTTGTCATGCTTCGAATGAAATAGATTGACTCTGCCCTGTATGTGAAGTTGCTATAGTTGCAATAACTCAAATCAACCTTCAACATAAAAGAGCAACAACGATCGATCACTTACTTTCGCATAGAGAACTTCTATCCAGGTAACCTCGTGGATCCAGTTTTAGCTACTTGCATCAGAAATGCTATGGCAAACCAGACATCCCAAGCATTATGTGCAACATCTTTCAAATTACTGTTTCTCAACTATTGACATGACATGACAATTGTTGTTACTACGTGATAGATCGAAACTGGTAAGAATTGCATTTCGATCGAAATTATTAAAGGATGGGACTTCCCGCTTACTCTTGAAGTGCACATTTGAACAGTTCTCATATCACTGATCAATAACGGCGCCAATCAAGTCCTTACAGTCAGATGGGGTGAGGAAAGAATGTTAGTGTGTAAGGTGTGTAATAATTGATGCTTCTAGAAACCGATAATACCTCTGCATCTTCACAATCACCACGGGAAGGGTGTTAATTAGTAAGGAAAGAGAAAAATCTGGAACTTCTGAGAGATCTGGGAGATTCTGGAAGTCACATTTGGTCGGTGATGACATCCAATGATTGAAAATTATGTCAACATACATAATGTTATTTTTAGTAATGACCAAAACAGAGAGGTATCCCGGGCAAAGTCGAATAACAATCGCATAACAAGATATATATTATGAATTATTGTTATATTGTTATTTTTTGTTATCAATAGGAAAACTCTTGTTAGTAACAAATTTGAGCTGTCAGATCGAGGATGCCATCGACGGGTGAATGATTTGACGTCATGTTATCATAATTCGATCTTGATAACTAATTGATGACATCAATGAGGAAGATTGGATGTATAATAGAACTTGTTATCAACCTGTTTCAAATGATAACATAATGCGAAATTCATATGATATCTGTAATAAAAACTTTTGTTATGTTCCCTGCTAATTCAACCAAAATGAAAACATACTAATTTATTAAATGATTGTTACCCAACTTTGCCCGGGATGTGTACATTATCGAGGATCTAAACCTTACACAGAGCAGAAAAGTTTATATGACTAACCATACATATTTTTGAAATTTAAAGCTGTTATCTACTAACACCGGAGTAGTAGGTTTTATTACCAGTTAGGGTGCCGGTACCAATGGTTGTATTGTACCAATAGATTGGACTATGCAATTAAATGTACATTTTTCGATAAAAACGACATGTGCTATTTTTTGGGGGATAGATTGCCTCTAGTTTAGTCGATTTGCCAAATTTCAGCTTCTTATTTTATCAAAAATTCATATAAATAATTAGGTTTACGCAAAAAATTTGCTTCCTTGCACCAATAGTTGCCGTCGTGTTCCAGTAGTGGATCAACGGATAGAAGCAGTTTTAAAAATGGATGTATAAAAATGAAGAAAAGTCCTAGAGATGATCTTTATGCTTCATTCGAAATATGTTAGTTGCTGTTCCGAGGAAAAAATGTTAAACCTATGTGAAAATTTACCATTTTGTTTAAAAATCCTTGTATCATTCCCGAACGTCTACTACTGGAGCACTAGTGCAACTACTTGAACACGTGTACCAATAGTGGCTCAAGCGATTTCATGTTAAACAATGAGTTTTATCACTCTTTCTATATTTTTTCCATATAGTAGAGGTTGAAATCTTTCTGTTGACGCCAAAAGATCTCTGTTAAGGCTTTTCATTATTTTGTTATGATTTTTTATAGCTTAGGTAGTCCACTAATGGCACCGGCACCCTATAGTCTTCTGAGTTGTGCCTTTTTTATTAGGGTCTCAAGAAGTTTCATAGAAACGCAAATTTCTCACTTCTATCAATAAATATACTGCTGGTTTTAAACGATAAGTTCGTCTAACATAAATCAAGATATATTGGGAAATTTTAAACAGCTGATTGATGTATTATTCAAAGCTTCTATAGTCTTTCAGTTGGCTCAGCATTTAACTGAACTTTACGACCTTCAGGGCACGTAAATTCATGGAGAAGCAATTCTTTAGTTTTCTTTGACTACGAATAAAATCCAAGGAAAGCCTAAAGGGGATGGCGATTTCGTTCCTAACCTGAAAAGTTACAAATATTCGTCTACAAGCTTGCAATGTTTCAAAATCGGCAATGCCGATTTCTTTTCAACTCGCTGTTTATAATAATCTCAATGTTTTCTATTGCAACTTAATGCACTGAAGGATCATTTTCTTCGTTTAAAAACATGAAAACATATTTAGGGAAAAGAGTGATTGAACGTTATCACGCTATTAATGTATGTGCATCCGATATAATCATTAGTGTAGAATAGGACGAACTTCTTATTTCACGATGAATGTAGATTTGAATCGTTATCAAAATATTTAAATATCGCATGAACTTTTTTAACCCTTTAAATTTTGGAAAATTTCAAACAGGCTTCCATTAACTAGTGGTGTTAGCTCATATAAAAAGGTATACCTGGAGTGAACGATAGAAGCTAAAATTTTCTGATGTTATTTCACCCTATTTGAATGTTACACTTTCACTTCCGTTTTATCTCCCTAGAGCCAAATCCTGGTTGCGCTACTGGAATAAGGGTTTATGTCGGCACTTGTAGTGACGAACCGTCCATAGTTTCACAGTTCGAACGAAACGTGTAAATTTCTGAGACATATAATGCACATAATTGGAGCGTGGAATATCATGGATATTTACATGATATGTCATGTAAACTTCAATTATATGTCATGTAATCCAACAGGATCCTGAGTGATTACATGACATATAACACATTTTTACATGATATCAGACTTAAATTTACATGATTTCTTGTTTACATGGCATAAATGAAGTTTACATGACGTGTAATCTTCATTATTTTTTACTGTGTTGTATGAAAATTACATGAACGTAACGTTGCTGCGATAAAAATGTTTAATCCTAAGCATGAAACAAGCTCACCAGTTGGCAATCCATCCTCGACTGAACACGAATATCATTTTGCACTCGCACAACGCGAACAGTACACGATTTATCTGGATTTCTCTCGCTCGCCCGAAATAAACGGAATAAATAGACCACACACTACTCTGGGACCGTTGCATTTTAATGTAAAATAGTCTTACCATATCAACTTAGTTTCACGCACATTACGATTCACCACGTGTACCAGATGTATCAGATGTACCATGCAACAATAGTGCAATATCATGCATCGGTTTTCTTATGTTTCTTTGGAGGACACCCAATTTTTGACACTGACCACTTTTATGGTGCTTTTGCCACCAGTTCTTCCACAATAGCTGATTGAGTGCGGTGTATGGCTCGTGATCTCGATGTCCGTGGTTCGAATCTGGGTACCGTAATCCGGGGTAACATTGATCAGCGGGGTAACATTGATCGGTATGACCATTCTCGTAATAAGTTCGAATCATCATTTATTGATGGAACATTTTCAAAGTATAAATGGTTCCTTCCTTTCTTACATTCATAAGCTAATAAAAATTGCGGTTTTTGTAAAAATTGCGTTTCGTTCATGTGCAAATTTGTCAGTTTTTTTAATGAATGATTTTTATCATTATAGATTACACTCCCGAATATTCATGTCTCACATGAGTTCTGCAAATGGTATGAGCAAGGAATATGCAATTGTTACTAAAAATGGCATCGCTAAAAAACAATTCCGTTGTGAAATCTTTCATAAGTTTATGCAATTAAGCAACATTAACGAACTACTATTAAGAATACATAATTTCCTTAGAAAAGTGCCTACATTGAGGCGTATTCTGCGGTTTGAAGTGTTTTTAATTTTAAAATAACTCAAAAAGTAAATGACTTGTAAGAGTTTAGTCTTCATATTCGGTTTCAGGGGCCATGATTGAGGTAAGTAACGACATTTTCAATATTACCGAACGTTGTTTACATGGGTGATCTATGTTACCCCATATCAGCTAATCAAAATATCACTTGAAACATTTATTTAAACATGCTTAAATTTTTTGACAACCAAAATTCAAAATATGGTCACGAGCAGTTGGTGTCAGTACTTGTTTTAAAAATATAAAACTTGCGATATTTGCGCTTTCAAATGAAAAATTTAAGAAATATTTAAAAAAAAACTGATCAATGTTACCCCGGAATACAGCACATTCTTTTATTTTTGGTACATATTTCTTCCGTTCATTATGCAAATAGGCTCCACTATTGCGATTTTTTTAGTTTTTTACTTAATCAGGGGCTACGGATCATGCTCGATTGGATACGATCCGATTGGCTCCAATAGTTCTATCCGCCAGACTGTGAATAGTCTTTTTTTATCCTTTAACTAAAATTCTCTCTAATAACGACAAAAAAAGAAAAAATGGTAATTATTTGTTTCAAAAAATACAAATCGAATAAAAATAATGATCCCAACACATTTCAACAAGTACCACATAAATACAAAGTATTGCTTTGTAAATTTATGATTAAAATTCAATTGGCACTTTTATCTGGAAACCTTTGAAATGTATTGAGTACTTATCATCTTGTAGCATTCCTATTTCACTCTACGTAGAACCATGTTGAATGAATAAAAATAATCTATGTTCTCTAAAACATTGGATTCTTATGTTAATATAAAATTCTTAATTAGAATAAATCTCGATAACGCCCTAAAAGCCATTGGTAACCACGTGCGTAGCTCGTTGTTTCTGAGCAAATGAAGGAATAGCATTCAAACCAACATCACGGGCAGGTAGATATTGATCCTTTCTTCCCCATAGCGTTGTTAAATAACATGAAAATCCATTCAAATGCTCAGAAACAACGAGCTACACACATGGTTACCAATGGCTTTTAGGGCGAGATCAGAAGTTATGCGAGAAATGTTTAAAATATTCTTAAAATAATGTCATAGTGGAAGATGGCTACCAATGGACCCTTTTAAGGTGAAGATGAATCGAAGCCAAACTTCAAATTTTCAAGAGCACTTATCTGGAGAACCAAACCTCCGTTTAAGCTGAAAACTTAATCGATTGGTCACCATCAGCGACTGACTGGCAGGTGGTAATATTCTATTTGGAAACGTTTCTAAAACACTGTGGAAATTTTATCCACGGGAGGGCATATTGCTTGGGCTTTTTTGAAATGTCAAAAATTGGACTATTTACAAAAAAAAAACAATTTGTATCGGTTTTTAGAAGGCACAACATGACATAACAAAACTATAGAAGTAATGCATTTGCTATTGCAATAGAACAGTTTTTCCTTAATGTCGCTTGTCATATGTATTTGTCTTATTAGCCTCATGCTACTGGGATAGTTTTCGCGCCGGATTGGTTTAGTCAAGGATGGGTTACAAACTGGTGAGCTCGTTTTATTACAAACGTTTAAATTTTTTGCAGAAATTTGCTAGTGTTCAAGCTAGAGCTATTTAAATAATTCAATATTTTACATATATTTTGACGATATCTATCTATCTATATATATATAAATAAAAATGGATTGGTGTTTGTATGTCACGAAATGGCTTACGAACGGGCCAACGTATTGAATAATTATTTCTCCGTGTTGTTCCTCAAGGGTTCCGACGTGTCTGTATGTATAAATATCCTAGGATATTCAGCGGAAAAGTCGGAAAAACGAGAATGAACGTAACTGTCATTTTGTATGGGACGATCCATAGTGTTTTTCGACAGCCTACTTGATGGCAAGACGAAGTTTGCTGGGACCACTAGTTTTTCATAAAAAAAATATAATTTAAAACATATGTGTCCACTCTTCATAGGCATTTTGTACGAACTCGGTACAATACAAACAAAATTTGTGATTTCAGCCATGTTTGATCGCATTACTATTAAAAAATTGTTTTTCAAAACACGATAAAAAAAATTACATAATATGTGAATAATTCCTTCTGAAATAATAAAAACGCCAAATAACATACTAATATTACATCCAAATCGTTGTGGATGCATTTGGAGGTGCAAAAAAACCTCAACGACTCCAACCCACCGTTGCTCCGTTGTTTGCCAGACGTCTACAGCTGGTGAGAATATCTCATCAATGAACTACATAACAATCGACTCGTCCAACCATCTCCCGGTAACATCACAGAACAACAGGGATGTCGGAATACTTGCTCCTGGACACACCGCTCAATCCATTTCTGCCAGTTACTATGCCAGTTTCCACTGCACAAAAATCTCAAAATAGTAGGGAAGAATTGTGTGATAAGGTAAATGATCATTCTACGAAAAGTAGTTCTATTGGAAACCTCAACACTCAACACTTGCAATAGCTGTTTCCTCCTTAGTTTCCTCAAGCATAGATAATGATAATTGGTATTACATCACTCGCTTTAAGCCACACGAAACTGAAGAAAATGTCATAAGACATATTGCTCATCATGCTCATTGTAACTCCAACCGAATACTTTGTCGAAAACTCGCCCGATTGAACGACGAATCAAGACCGTTTTTGTCTTTCAAAATAAATGTGCCTAAGAGTATCGAACAAATTCTTGTCTCTGACGGCTTTTGGCCATTAGGAGTGTCCATTGCTCCTTTTTTAGACCGTCGATCGAACAGCTACAAACCTACAGGCACTCGACCTCACTACCGCTCGAAACACATGCTTTGAAGAAACAACTAGCATACACCATGCCACCCCCGTTGGAAACAACCTCTCTAACGAGTACGAAACCAAGAAATCTGCCGCCCGTTTATCAATTAAAGAACCAGCATCGATTCCTACCGAGTCCAAATGTAGCTCCCCAAGTGTCTCTACTAGTTTCAACAATACGCCAAAGAACTGCGGCTCCCCAGTTCAGGACATCCTTGGTTTAGATGACATACAATGTTACTATCAGAATCTCGGTGGTATGAACTCTATACTTTCTGACTACAGACTCGCGTTTTCTGATTCAGCGTATAGGCTCAAGAAATCTTTCCCATATCCAAACTCCCTAAATTGACCTGCATTTGGAAGCAGCCGGCGCCGTTATTGTTTGTTATTATATTGAGAGCAGCGGTACTTACACATTGATGATGCTACTGATCCTGAGTAGCATCCCTGTGTAAGTACAGCTGTTCTTGCAATAACGAAGTAGCAACTGCGGGCGGTCAATCATGCTCATGCTCATGTCCTAGAAGCAACAATCATTATACGACAACATTCCTTCACCATCCTAACTGACTGTAATGACTTGGCCGGGGCCGTTATTGATCAGTAGAAGATCTGCTAAATTGTGCACTTCGAGAATTGCACTGCACTGATTTTTTCGGTAGTCCAAAAACCCAGTAAAATTTTACCGACCCCAGTAATCTAATTAAAGTGTGTATCTATCAGTTCTTTTCACTTCATATGCGAGTCTAGTTGAACGTATGGCAGAGACACAATTTTGAAGCTGCTTCTCAATGAATCACCAGTACATCCGTCTAGGAATGCCATAAGAAAAAGAATAAAATTTCAAAACGGGGAAATATTTAAGAAAAGTCTCTCACCTAATCTCCCTCGCTGCCAATCATTTTCTGGAGATGTTTCCGTTTCTGTTTTTTATTACCTCCTGCCACACGGAAGCTATGGACCCCGAAAAAAAAACCTCAATAAAAAAAATACCGTAAGTCATCGCACCCGTGCTCATCGAGTTTCCGAGCCACACAAAGTCGACCCCTTTTCCACGGAAAATTGACTTTGTTTAGATTACACACCGTTTTTGGTTGAGCACTTTGCCGGTTTTCTAGCTGCTCTCGTCCAGATGAGAATGAGTGGTGTTGTTTGGTTGTTGCTACTACCAGATTCTACACGCTTCCCCTACTTATTCTCATTCTTACAATTCGGCAGCCACGTTGTGTGATTGTTGTTCGGTCAAAATCAAAATAAACAATATTCCTGTTCTTTCAAGCTGCGTATGCAGGGTAACATGGCTCAATACGCACCGAGGCGGTAATATGACCCGACTCATTCAATCATTCCTAAAAGGATTCAATTTTAATTCTTTGTCAAATTATTTGTCGAAATATGTTTACCGAGAAGCACCGGCTACAAGCCTTGAAGTTAAACTCATAGATTTTTCTTCAATTTTCCAGTAAAATTCAAAAATATATAACTTGAAAAAAAAACAAACTTTTTCGATGATATTTTTTTTTCTTAGCATTTCGTCACAGATAGAGCCTGCTTAGTGCCCAATGAGCACTTTCACAGTTATTAACTGAGAGCTTTTTTGTCGAAGTTGACATTATCGCATTCGTATATCGATGATACGATGATACTCTATGCCCAGGGAAGTCAAGGAAATTATCATTACAAAAAGATCCTGGACCGACCGGGAATTGAACCCAGGCATCTTCAGCACGACTTTACCTTACCGACTCTGACCACTCGGCTAAGGAAGGCTCCCTCATGTATTTAACAAGCTTTGTAAAAAAACACTCAACATTTCAAAAATAATTGTTTCAAATGATGAAAAACGCCTATGAACGATGATAGCAACTCCACCACATGCTCCATCCAGGTAATCATTTCGATGTACGATCTTTTTTATGTTTGTATTCAGGTTTCGAATAGGTTTCAGTAATAACTTGTATATTTGCACTAAATTTGGCCCTGAAATATGGATTTTATTACGAGAAAAACAAACAAATTCCCAAAGTGGCATTTTGGACCACTTTTCCCTTTCAAGCAAAGCCACCAACACATCGCATCACATCCCATTCAGGAAGCAAACAGAAGGTAATATCATAAATTTCCACTTTATGGCTTTCTCTTATTGCCCGGAGCGCCGCCAACAGTCTTTCCACCGTATCGCCCATCGATCGCGTGCCCTCACATTGGCGTTCTGTCGATCGATGGCACATTGCACTCCCGAAAATCTTTTCCCTCATCTTTTGGTAGGATAAGGTGGGGCAAAAGTTCGACCTTAGAGGAATAATCAATATTTTTAGGTAAACTATGACAGTTTAAATGTAACAAATACCACACAGTGGACCTTCAACGTATTGGGTACAATGTTACTGGACAAGCTGGAGTCAAAATATTTACCCATTTTTAGTTATAACAGTTTCAAAATGGATTGTTTTAAACGAACTATCGTCCCACAAGCTGACTAAAGCACAAAAAAAACGATGCTTTGGACCAAGAATAGTTTATATTAGTCGTAAAATCTTTTTGCTGGCATTACGTTCTCACTGGGACAGAGCCTGCTCTCAGCTTCAACAGTTATTCAAACTGAGAGCTTTTTTTGCCAAATTTGCCATTTTGTCATTTTTTCGCATTTGTATATCGTTGGCAGGGTACGATGATACTCATGCCCAGGGAAGTCAAGTAAATTTCCATTACGAAAATATCCTGGACCGACCGGGAATCGAACCCAGACACCTTCAGCATGGCTTTGCTTTGTAACCGTGGACTCTAACCACTCGGCTAAGGAAGGAAGTCGTAAAACGATGTGTGCATAAAAATACACATTAAATGATAGTGAGAAATTTGCCCAAAACAAGTTTAATTGTAATATACTCAAAAATAGCAGCTAGGGGGGTCCGTAGCCTTGAGGTTACGCTTTCGCTTCATAAGCGGAAGGTCATGGATTCAATTCCCAGCCCCTCCAAAAAATAACCCGTCCAGCTACCAGAAGACGCCGCACGGAGGACCGTGCTTAGGAGGGGAGCACATCCATCCTCCGTCAGTTTCAGATGGTGACTGAGACAAACTGACCCACTTCGCAGGCAGCTAGCCTCAAACGACTCAGGAACACGACAAAACGAACCACCGCGAGAGCAATGGACTATGGCTTATGGAAATCGATTGGACCAACAGCAGAGCATTCTCCTACCTGCTCGGTGTGAGAGCAAAAGAGCAGAAGAGAGTGAAAGCAGATGTAAATATAGATTAGTTAAAAATAGAACTGTATCGGTAAGGAAGATACAGATAAACTAATCCCGGCACAGTAGTGGCCACGAGCACGGAGTGCCTTAAAAAAAAAAAAAAAAAAAAAATAAAAAAAAATAAAAAAAAAAAATAGCAGCTGGGATGGACCTGATGTAGTGGTTAAAACCCATGGCTCTCATTTGAGGCAGTCTAAAAACAACAAATTACTATAACTAGCCCAAATGTCAATCGATTTCTATGATATTTGGAGTGTAAATCTTTTACTTGAATCACCATAAAATTTAAAACATTTGTTTGATTTGAGCTAGAAATCTTGAAAAAAAAATGATTTCCCCGCTCCAACTTCTGCCCCACCTTACTCTATAGTTTTCCTCTCGTCCTTCTCTTTCTCGCTCCGATCGCGACGTGCTGGATTTGTACACAAAGAACCACCACTACGCGATCCCTTTATGGGCTGTATCCAAGTTGATTCCATGGTTTAGCGGCGGGTGGTTTAGATTGTGGCGATCCGGACGCCTCGATTCATCCGTATGTTCATGTTCATGTTCACACTAAACAGATGGCTGCAGGTTGCCATCATCGCCACCACTAACATCGTCATCATCATCATCGTCACGTTCATTGCCAATAAGGAAAAAGTAATGGAATGACCACCCTTGCGATGTAAGAATTACTTTTCTAATTGTAAATAAGTGCCAGTCATTTCGAGTCTTTCGACTAAATAAGATTTAACAGAGGACTCATAACGGGAATAATGACGATATAGAAAAGAATATAGTTAATAATTTATTTGCACGAATGAGCGTTCAATTTAAATTTTATCCAAACAACAAAATGATGATCGCGCGAAAATTCTGATACACCTCTATTTTCTCACGTAGTTGTTTTGTATTCTAAATATTACCGGCTGGTACAAACAAAGTAGCAATTCTTCTTAATAGGCTTGTACCTAATTATTTTGTGCGTAAGCATGAGCAATGAGCATGAGTACTGATGACCTAGAATATTTACAGTGAAGTCTTCATAACTATTTTTGAATCAATTTCAAAGATTTTGCTCTTCAAAATTAAATTTATGAAAAGTTTGTAGAACGTAAAATTTGTCTAAAATCAAAACTAGTCTTCGTTAAAAAAAATGTTTCTCCACATTTTCATTTAACCTTATTTAACTAAAAAAAACATCTTTATTAGACCATAACTTATTGAATGCTCAACCGATTTCAAATATTTTTACATGCTTTTGAAGCTATTTTAGTTGTTTTAAAACATTGAATGCGACACATTTGATTGAAAAAATGGTAATGAAAATATCAGATTTCTTTGAACTGTGAAAGGTTTTTCGCCGGAAATTGCAATGTTACTGAAGTTTATAGAGTATCTTGTTAACTACGAGCTTGACACTAAATTGGCTCCAAAAGCATGTAAAAATATTTGAAATCGATTTGAAAGATGATTTTTTAGTAAAATTAGGAAAAATTTGGAGCCTTTTTTTTAAATTTACTTTTAATTAAGACTAGTTTAGATTTTAGTTGTTTTACAAACTGTTCATAAATTATTCCATAATGTACACTTTTGAGGATCCCAGATGTTATCATGTCAATAACGACGCCGGCCACGATCTTATCACGATCATCGGATAAGAAAGGGAAATTCAAAATTTTCAGTTCCCAAAAATTGGTTCCCTTTTATAATTTTTTTGTTTAATATGGATTTAGGAACATCAATAAGTTCTGGTTGCGTCATCCTAGATGACCAGACTTCTGAACGGTTCACTTCAAGGCATATTTCTGTAGGGTTGGACTATGCTATGAATCTATAGACCCATATTATTAATTGTGGCCGACGATTCACTTGCTTTACATCGTTAAAAATTTTTCTATGGTTTTTTAAAAGCTTTTTGTTTACTATTTATATAAATGGACCATGTTAACACAATAATCGCAAAATGATCATTATCCAAAGACTGAATAAGGAAAAACTGTGTAAGAATACTGAAATGCAATACATGTAATTTTAATCATATTTAGAAAAAATATTGGTGTTACAAATGTTTGTTTTTTTAAATCAATGAACATGAAAAACTCGTCAAATTTGCAATATTTCGTAAGTTGGAAATGGGTCTTCAAATTAATGTTTCTTTCAAAGTAAAGCATTTTTTATTGATTGATCGACTGCAGTCATAAAGGCAGGAATAAACATCTGAAACCAATTGCTATACACAAAAATTATGGTATTTGTCAAAACAGAATATTGATTTAGATCTTAACATAGATTAGATTGTCCATGGAAATATGAATATAAATCTCATAGAAGAATGACTCCAAAATGGTATAGAACAGTAAATCTACAACCAGTGGACCGGATGAAAAATGCATGATCCAAAAATGTTACCCGTTATTTCGTACAACACACAAATAAGCTTATTGACATTTTAATTTGAAATTAGTTTCAATTATCTTTTACAACTCTTTAATGAATGTTCGAATCCTCTGAGCAGAATCTCAAATAGAGAAACTTAAAAGTAGATGGAGTACCGTGTACCTTTTAATTCCGCTCCTAAATGATTATCTTTGACAGAGACGCGTATTTCGACTACCACTTGCAGTCTTCTTCAGTGTCAGTTACTCGTATCCACTGGATTACGTATCCAGTGGATACGAGTAACTGACACTGAAGAAGACTGCAAGTGGTAGTCGTAATATCGTAATACGTAATCCAGTGGATACGAGTAACTGACACTGAAGAAGACTGCAAGTGGTAGTCGAAATACGCGTATCTGTCAAAGATAAGCATTTAGGAGCGGAATTAAATGTACTCCATCTACTTTTAAGTTTCTCTATCTTTTACAAGTTAAACTTGAAGCAAACCATATGAAATCAGGAAATTCGTAGGTTCTCGCTATGATATCTCAAAAGCCTGATACAAATCTTACGGTGCTCGTTACCAATCCACAGGATTCCTTTAGGACTATGATGCATCTCGCATGGAGTTCTGTGATATCACCTAGAATTCAGGAGTTTGGAGGATATTGTTTAATGATTGTCGTACCTAAAATGAAATTATTATTCAAGTGTTATTCACCCAAAAATGGAGAATCTGTTCAATAACAATTTTTTCATTGATGTAATATTGTACATGTTTGTTCAATGGGCTTACTTCGGCTATTTGACAGTAGTAACATTATAAATAGACTCTTCAATGTTTATACAACGTTCGAACCACCAGTTATCCATCGAATATCCAAAAATGCTTGTTCAGTGTTTGTCTAATACGGTTGTATAACGAGTAATTACTTAATTGTGGAAGAAAAGTTGTAGAAGTCAATATTACCCAACATTACCGTCATTCAAAATAAAAGCCCAAATACAGTATTCATTCAACCACATGTTTATATAAAGTGATTGTTCGTCTATTACTGAACCGTAATTAAGCTGATAGCTTTGATAAGTGTTGTGTTTGAGACCTTGTCACTAACAAGGTTTAACAATGGTGTTTAGACGATGTTTGAACAACACATTTACGATAACCTGTTCGATTATCTTGCTGTATCTTTAAATACTGCTTTGAACTTGCTGTTGTGTGTAACCTTGGTTGGAGCAGTGGAAATGCAAGTGCCTGCCAATCGGAAGGTCCTGAGTTCGAGCCCCGGCATCACAACAATGTTTAAGGTGATTATAAAACAAAGCCAAACTTTGAATTTTCAAGTACACAAGATGAGAGAATCCAACAACAGCTCGCGTTGAAAACCAATCAAATTGCTTGCTTGCTGGTGTTGACCAACGGGATAGATTTTCAACGCGGAGCGCTGTTTGGTTCTCAAGTCTTGTGCTCTTGAAAATTTGAGGTGTGGCTTCGTTCTATAATCACCTTAATTAATTGAAATTAAAAAAAATCGTTCTAGGTACACAGATATGTGTATGGAATAAAGTGTATAAAAAATACGAATATTTTTCCTATTTCTAGTTAAAATAAATGTTGAAGAAGCATCAAAGAAACTTCGTGTGGTACGTTTATACAACCAATTCTATAAATAAATATGGTAGCCATACCAGTCGCATAAAGCACCAAAACAGACTGTGTTCAGCATGTTTTCTGTTGAACTAATGCTGAACAAAGCCTACTATTTTGTATACCCGTAATCATAAGTAATAATGGCATCCATAACTTTTCTTCCACAATTAAGAAACAACACGTCATACAATCCTGTTGCTTAAACACTGAACAAGCGTTACTTTATGTGCTATGGATAGCTTGTGGTTGAAATGTTGAATAATCATTGCCGTGGCTGCGTATAATCTTACTACTGTTGAACAGCCGAGGTAGGATTATTGAATAAACATGTACTATATAACATTGATAAAATGGTTATTGTTGAATAGATTCTCCATTTCTGGGCGAATAAGGCTTGAATAATAGTTTTATTGTAACTAAGTCGATTATTAAGCAACTAATAGTTTAATAAAACAGCTCTGAGGAACTTTTCTTAAGGCAAAAATTGTTTGAAACCTTGATAAACTAAATACGGGCCAGTTCCAAAGAGCATATCTTTGGGTTTGGAAGTGTGTTTGTATTATCATTATCCATTTGATAACGGTAATGCACACATGCGGGGCATATTGTTAGTGAAAGTGATTTCTGAATGGACGTGTCTCTCCAGCCATTCTGAAATGGGTCACTGGATCTTCTAATTCCTGGACCAAAGCTTTCTGCAAGAGCATCAAAAAGCATTGTAGGAAGATTTCTTCCATAATATCACTGCCGGACAGTGGGTGTTAGTTGGATTTCACACACACATAAATATAAATTGGTTTGCGCGTTTCATTTTGTTTCAAAGAAAGAAAGACAAAGCTTTGGTTAATACGACACAACCGAGATGAGCCAGCCTCAGGCTGTAAATCTCGTTTATAACGCAGTACACTTTTCACGACATTCTAGATTATGCTCTATTACCTTATGTGCCATAAAATTTTGAACAACTTCAAGGGACGTGGAGGTCTTTATTTTGTCTTTGATGTCAGCTTCATACCAACCGCATTCTTGAGCTTCCATATTCGTCGATATTCTCCCAAACTACACCACCTAATATGGCCCCGTACACACCTTTCCACTTTGGGATGGTTATGTATTCGTAACATTTCATGACGTCATTAATCTACAAATGTATCTCAACTTGATTTCCTACAAATTTTCCCAGGCATTCATGACCAGCCCACTTGAGTCTGCCGATTGGTGATACACTTAATTAAAAAAAAACTTGTTCTTGCAGATTTGGAACCGTTTGTACAACGCACAAGAGCAACAAAAAGTCTATCACTTACACAAAGCTTTAAACTACCCATTGTTCTCAATAAGATCAATTAAGCATGCATTCAATCTATCTACGTTAAGTATTTAGAGTTACTATCCATCTTTAGTAGAGATTCTATATGACGTACTTTACCAATTGTGCTCAAGCTAGAGTTTACTACGTGTAATCAAGATCAAGATTTTTAATCAAGTATACATGCCGAATAAAAAAAATCAAAATGTATTTACGAGATTCTTGGAATTAATAGTTGCCTAATCAGATCCTGGAGAATACTTACGGGAGCCTACCTAAGTAACTATGGAGCACTATATCATTGGTTATATGAGGCAGCTGCATTGCCGTAAGCCTACCATTAAAGTAGTTTAAAGGTGGAAAAGCACCCTTTATACAGTCGAACTAATGGAAGAATGTTTATAAAGCAACCAAGCCATTCATTAAGTAATATTAGTGCATTGATACATTTGTAATGTAGCGTTAATGCTCCATTGCCTGACAGCTCTTGAAATTTGTCGAATAAAAGCAATATCGCATCAGTATTGTTGATAAGCAGTAGAATACGTGCAATGTTATAATGCTTGTGGTTACTTGAGTAGGTTTCTCTAGTGCGCTACTGACAAATTTAGGCCGTTTCTTGAGGATATTGAGTACAATTTGGAGTTTCCTAGTGGACTTTGTGAATTTTCAATTAGGATTTTCAAATTAAGACTGTCTGTGGGTGTTACACGTATAACTACGACGGGACGACTGTCATGCAATGTAGCTAAAACAGCTTTACTGTATTATTGCGAGACCCCTTGGTTGGGCTCGAAAGGGGCACCCCCTAAGGGTCCTCTTCTATTTTTAAGAGGCACCGTTCCGGTGACCTCTCCTGACGAGTGTTGAACTAGCTGTAAGTTAAAAAACACTAAAATAAAGATAAAAAAAAAATAGTGGACATTAGGGTGTTTTTACGGGATATATAATTAGTTATTGGGGATGCCGCGCAAAATCTTGCGATTCTTAGTAGATTCCTAATGATTCTGGGGCATCCTGTGCATTTCTAGCAGAATACTGTGGATTTATAGGGGTATTTTGAGAATTTCTGGCAAAATTTTGAGAATACTGAATTGGTTTCCAGTGGAATTTGGGAATTGCTAGCGTTTGTCTTGAGATTTGCGTGTTTTCAGCAATATCGCAGCGGAATCTTAACCACCTAAACAATATCCTCCAAACTCCTGAATTCTAGGTGATATCACAAAATTCCATGCGAGATGCATCATAGTCCTAAAGGAATCCTGTGGATTGGTAACGAGCACCGTAAGATTTGTATCAGGCTTTTGAGATATCATAGCGAGAACCTACGAATTTCCTGATTTCATATGGTTTGCTTCAAGTTTAACTTGTAAGAGATAGAGAAACTTAAAAGTAGATGGAGTACATTTAATTCCGCTCCTAAATGCTTATCTTTGACAGATACGCGTATTTCGACTACCACTTGCAGTCTTCTTCAGTGTCAGTTACTCGTATCCACTGGATTACGTATTGCGATATTACGACTACCACTTGCAGTCTTCTTCAGTGTCAGTTACTCGTATCCACTGGATACGTAATCCAGTGGATACGAGTAACTGACACTGAAGAAGACTGCAAGTGGTAGTGTGTCGTATTAACCAAAGCTTTGTCTTTCTTTCTTTGAAACAAAATGAAACGCGCAAACCAATTTATATTTATGTGTGTGTGAAATCCAACTAACACCCACTGTCCGGCAGTGATATTATGGAAGAAATCTTCCTACAATGCTTTTTGATGCTCTTGCAGAAAGCTTTGGTCCAGGAATTAGAAGATCCAGTGACCCATTTCAGAATGGCTGGAGAGACACGTCCATTCAGAAATCACTTTCACTAACAATATGCCCCGCATGTGTGCATTACCGTTATCAAATGGATAATGATAATACAAACACACTTCCAAACCCAAAGATATGCTCTTTGGAACTGGCCCGTATTTAGTTTATCAAGGTTTCAAACAATTTTTGCCTTAAGAAAAGTTCCTCAGAGCTGTTTTATTAAACTATTAGTTGCTTAATAATCGACTTAGTTACAATAAAACTATTATTCAAGCCTTATTCGCCCAGAAATGGAGAATCTATTCAACAACAACCATTTTATCAATGTTATATAGTACATGTTTATTCAATAATCCTACCTCGGCTGTTCAACAGTAGTAAGATTATACGCAGCCACGGCAATGATTATTCAACATTTCAACCACAAGCTATCCATAGCACATAAAGTAACGCTTGTTCAATGTTTAAGCAACAGGATTGTATGACGTGTTGTTTCTTAATTGTGGAAGAAAAGTTATGGATGCCATTATTACTTATGATCACGGGTATACAAAATAGTAGGCTTTGTTCAGCATTAGTTCAACAGAAAACATGCTGAACACAGTCTGTTTTGGTGCTTTATGCGACTGGTATGGCTACCATATTTATTTATAGAATTGGTTGTATAAACGTACCCACACGAAGTTTCTTTGATGCTTCTTCAACATTTATTTTAACTAGAAATAGGAAAAATATTCGTATTTTTTATACACTTTATTCCATACACATATCTGTGTACCTAGAACGATTTTTTTTAATTTCAATTAATTAAGGTGATTATAGAACGAAGCCACACCTCAAATTTTCAAGAGCACAAGACTTGAGAACCAAACAGCGCTCCGCGTTGAAAATCTATCCCGTTGGTCAACACCAGCAAGCAAGCAATTTGATTGGTTTTCAACGCGAGCTGTTGTTGGATTCTCTCATCTTGTGTACTTGAAAATTCAAAGTTTGGCTTTGTTTTATAATCACCTTAAACATTGTTGTGATGCCGGGGCTCGAACTCAGGACCTTCCGATTGGCAGGCACTTGCATTTCCACTGCTCCAACCAAGGTTACACACAACAGCAAGTTCAAAGCAGTATTTAAAGATACAGCAAGATAATCGAACAGGTTATCGTAAATGTGTTGTTCAAACATCGTCTAAACACCATTGTTAAACCTTGTTAGTGACAAGGTCTCAAACACAACACTTATCAAAGCTATCAGCTTAATTACGGTTCAGTAATAGACGAACAATCACTTTATATAAACATGTGGTTGAATGAATACTGTATTTGGGCTTTTATTTTGAATGACGGTAATGTTGGGTAATATTGACTTCTACAACTTTTCTTCCACAATTAAGTAATTACTCGTTATACAACCGTATTAGACAAACACTGAACAAGCATTTTTGGATATTCGATGGATAACTGGTGGTTCGAACGTTGTATAAACATTGAAGAGTCTATTTATAATGTTACTACTGTCAAATAGCCGAAGTAAGCCCATTGAACAAACATGTACAATATTACATCAATGAAAAAATTGTTATTGAACAGATTCTCCATTTTTGGGCGAATAACACTTGAATAATAATTTCATTTTAGGTACGACAATCATTAAACAATGGATAGCTTAATAAAACAGCGCAGATAAACTTTTATTAAGGCAAAAATTGTTCCGTAGTCGTGTATCCATTGATCATCTGTTAGTTGCGTGATTGTCTATTAAAAAAACATCGCACTGATGCTGTGCATAGAAAATGAGATTTATTCTTATGATTCGTAACAAGCCCGAGCACGTAAGTATTTAACTACTGAAAAAATTCTCGATTTGGAAGTACGAAATATTATAAACATCAGATCATTGCAGTATCAAGTGATTTAACTAAAGCTGTCAACAGTTACTAAGCAAATGTTGTTAAACATTGAATGTGCTTGTTATTCTGTGTGCCACATATTGAACAACAACATTTTATTTTACAAAACCATCTCTTTTTCAATTATTTGAAAACATATTTAATGATGTACATTGCCACCACAGTTTTAACTTTTATTCGATCAATTATGAAATGATATAAAATTGAGAAACTAAAGCGCCGCTTAGACTATATGCAACATTTATTCGTCGCTTTGTACAACATTAACTCTTGTTAAACTGCCACGGCTATTGTGGAACACTAGTTAAGCATACATGTTTATCAATTGCACTGAATTGTTTCTTGGGAATAAAGATCGGAACAATCTCACCAAATGTATCCAAGATGCCTACGACGCTGTCTACCCAACACAACAATTCGAAGCACTTTCTTCACCTTTCCACCTAGTATACAGACACCCGGTCATCACTAAACCACACGTCTAAACGGTATTACTGTGCAACTATTTCTCGGAAAACAACGAGACAAACATCAATCGTAATATACAATTTGTCTCAATGCATTAAACACTGTGGAACATGCCTCGGATCCGGGTGGCATAGTACCATCCAAACCACCTACCGCAATCGCAAAATTATAACTTGAAAATCATTCTTACACCAATACAAGACACTACCGATCACTAAAAACCTAACTGGTTGACCGTCTTGATACTGATCACGCTGTTATCACTTCACAAAGCAGCACTTTTCTTCTAAATGTGTGTCGTCGGGTGGCATAGCACCATCAGCCATTTTGCTCTTTCATTAGCCGATTCAAGAACAACCCGAAACCGAGATAAACGTGACAGCGAATTAAAAAACGCAGCCGCTGCGATCCACGCGCAAACCAATCTAAAATTGAGCAGCCGTAAACCATTTTCACCTTTTAAAAGGAGCAAACCGAAAAAAAACACTTGGGAACTCCGCACAAACGATAACGGTGACTTGGGCTTCCCAAAGCACTCCCAAGTAGAGTTACATATTTCTCAGGAGCTCATAAATGTACTGACGAGTCTCCAACCAAGCCGTCTCTCAGCTCATCGAAATCCTGGTGTGCTGCGCTAGCCGGAGTCTCACGAAATTTCTAAAAGCGCGCTCTAGGTGATGTGCTCCCGAGGAGACTCGTCTCATGCACTGCTCGGCGCTATGGCTCGCCATCGGTATCCAAATTGTGAAACAACTGCTTAGTAACGAAGAGCCTCTACAACTTTTTTGCCTTATTATGCAGGTGTCTAGATGGTCTACATGATATGGTCGAAGACTCTTGATCTAAGAGTTTCGATCCTCTTTGAAAAATTTTGTCATCACTTCAATCATTGCACAGAATTTTAAACAGCACATGTGACGGAGCGCATGAGACCGCATTGAGACATATCTTAAGAAAAATGAGGCACACCAAAAAAGGTCTCACAATGTACTGCACTGAATAATAGTTATTTATGCAACAAGTTGCAATATGATGATTTTTTCAACGAGTTGCATACAACATTTTTTGCTATTTCGAAAAATGCCGTTTCAGCCGGATGAACTCAAAAAGCACAGATCAACATTTTAAGAGAACCCACATGGGCATACAGCCATGCGTGAAACTACGCATTCAGCATTTTTCAATCACGTAGGCTATGATACAGTAGTACCCAAGAATGTCACAAATTTTCTCGCTCCCATCGGTATCATGCAGTTCTATATTGCCTATTGGAGGAAAGAACAGGTAAGACAGCACATAAAGTAGCTGACTACAAATGCTGGACGATCCGATCCCACATCAGAATCGTCAGCCTGTTTAGGAACCAGATCGCACAACGGATATAGACTCGAGTGAAGTGACTCGTCCTGGAAACCAAATGGAAAGTCACTTCACTCAAGTCGAGAATTCAACACCAACAATTCTCACATACCCAAGTCGTAGAATAAACCCTAGAATCAGAGGCAAGTGTGCTTATTCTTTGCGAGATGAGTCGGTGACGTGTCAACTCGCTCCCATTTGATTAGTCGTCACACGTCACCCGAGGTGAGAACGACTCGTCTCGATTTATACGTCGCGCAGAATAAGCACATATGACATGAGGAGACTGGGTTATTCGGTTGACGCCTACAGAAACAGTACTGAAAAGTGCTACTTTTCAGCACCGAAAAGAGTGCTGAAAAGTAGCACTTTTCAGCATTGTTTGGTTCGGTTGGAAAAGTAGGCCGTTATGTTCATCAACTACTCAATGAAAACTTGATGGATTTGCAACCGAAATGCAAAAAGAAATTTTGATACAGCACGTGCACAATAACTCTACTCCCAAGCAAAGCGCGCGAAGACAAACGCGATTGCTTAGATCATCGTCTAGCAAAGCACGGCAAACCGAGAAAAAACACTTGCTAATCACGCGAAAACAAATACGATTGCATGACCTTCCCTAGGGCCTTCCACAAAGGAGTTCCAGTTGGCTTGTTGTTCTTTTGCAGCTGAAGATAACCTCCCACGAAGTGGAAGTAGGTTGAGTTCCATCGTTTGGAATGCTGAGGTGGTCATTTCTCTCATTGTCTAGAGCTTTTTCCATTCAGGTGTTCGTCGTAAAGCTGCTTCCATCTTTGTCACTCTACATCCTAGCTGCAGCATAACCATTTAGCTCTAAAATACTGTAGGCCTTCCGATTTGCCTCTTTCAACGCCTACGCTTCTTTCCCATAGAGAACGTCATTGTCACATATCACAAGTGTTGCAGGAAGAATAAAATCTTCAAAACTTCAAATACCAACTCAACACCACTAAACCTGGTTTCTTTCTCTACCTGCGACCATGTATTTCGTTTTTGTAGAATTATAATTTCCATAATTATGGGTTTCTTAAGATAACCGCTTCAAAATTATCTAGTAATTCTTCAGAGCTTTTCAAATTATTCATCAAGGGTTATTCGCATAAATTTCCTTGGAAATAATGAAATCCTCTGCAATAAAATAATGCATTAAGGTGCTTTGAAGATATCTCGACAAAAAATCCCAAATGTGTTGAAAATCTGAAGCCCCCGCGCCGAATTCTAGAAAGAATTAAAATGCAATTTTTATCAAAAGTTTTTACAGAAAACAATCGGAAAAGAAATACTAGGTGGAATTGTTGGTGGAATTTGTAGAAAAGAATTCAAAAAAAAAAATAGTTAGAAGAAGAAACGATATATGTACTTGTAAAGATTTGTTTTGATTTATCTGTGTGATAAAGGTACACAGGCCATGATGGACTGGTCACTTTGCTTGTGGAGAAAAATTAGCAAAGATAGTATTCAAGGCAATACCATAACGCGAACATCTAGTTCAGTTATAATTTTAAACGAGTTTCGCTTAAAAACATCCTTGGTAAAAATAGTGGTGCTTCCCATAAAATATAAAAAACAACCAAATGTCTATTAAAATCATATCTTCTTTGATGCATGGATTATGGAGAACAGTACGGCGTTCAAACATTCCTCCAGATATAGAAACTATTCTTGAAAGAAAAAACATTAGTATAATGACATTTTTTCATAAGTTTAAAATGTTCAACGAATTCGATTTGAAATCATTATATAACTTATAATATAAGGATTAATTTTGAGTACGAATCGTGGCTGTAAAGGTGAAAAACAGGGGCCAGATTAAAAAAAAAACATAGTAAATCTACACTGGAACAATTTTTCAAGATAAGTAAAACTTCCACAAGTTGTATGATTGTCCAGGAGAACTCGATTATGTGTAAGTCAATTCAATCCTGTTAAACTTAGATTTTAACCTAATCCTTCGGAATTTGATATCGAAACGCCAAAAGAGCCCTCACATCGTTTCCTCTCATTACACGGGTTACAACGAGTCGAGTGGTTGACTTAGGGAAGTCTATAAATATAATGAACCGGTATAGGTAGAGTCAAATAAATGCGAGATACTACCTCCCAAAAACGCATGGAAAGCGATCGCACCACCGACTGCCATATGAAAGCAATAAATTTTCTTTGATGATTTTCACCTCTAAAAGCAATTTCTAAATGGGAAGGGCGTAAATGCGGCAATTGCCATAGAGAAAGACGGCGACGCGGAAGCGTCATGAGGGGAATTATTAGTTTACGTTCGCGTAGTTCCGGGATATGGTTCGCTCACACCCACCAACACAGCCTGCCGTGATGATCTCTATAAGATGAATCTGTTTTTAGTGGATTTTAATTGCCTTTTCTCGTGTTTCATCTCTGCCTGCAGGGTTGCTGCCATTCGAGTCAAGATGGTTCAGGAAATGCCAAGTAGCAGCGTTCCGGAGGAGCTCTACAATCTTACCCAGCTGGCGGAGGTATCGTTGGCTGCCGGAAAATTGAGCACAACCATCAACGCCTCACCAGGAGAGCAGTACCATCACCATCACAATCATCATCTACAACATTATCACCACCCGGAACAATACAGTGGAGCCAAATACTACACCTTGCAGCATGAATCAGCTGGTTATCACCCGCCCGAATACTATCACTACGCACTTTCTTATCACGGTCCCCTTGGTGACGATAACGATGACAATCGGAAACGTTATCTCAACAATCCATCGCCATCGCCAACAGACCAGAAGAAAGAACACCAACCAGTGACACAGTCATGTTCTGCGACGAAGAAGAAATGGAAGACGAACTGGGAGATCAATCGGAAACTGAAATTGCAGCAGACACAAAGGGTCAGTAAGATAAGGGAAGCAGATGGACGTGTCGATTGTGACGATTCGTATGACTCAGGCAGCCTTACGTACTACACCTCGACGATAAGGCCAGTTGAGAGCGGTGTCGAGGCTAGTCCACCGAGGTCCGGCAGCACCAGTCGTGCATTGACCGAGGAGGAACATGTGTTAGAGAGAAGAAGCTCGTACGCGTCGGAGGAGTCTGAGGACTCGAGTTATTCGTACTCGCACAAGGTGTTCGATCGGAAAAAGTCGCGGACGTTGTCGTGGAACAGTGGAAGCAGTTATAGCCATGGCGAAGAGGGGAATCGAAATGGTGCGGAGCCTTTGGATTACGGAATCTATGAGCGGGACTATCGGGAACTGAGGGAAGCCGAAGGACGTACCACGGCTAGCAGTGGTGACGAGGTCGGATCAACGGATGATGTGCACAGTTGTCCAGAATGCGGAAAGAAGTACTCGACGTCTTCGAATCTAGCGCGACATCGACAAACCCATCGGTGAGTATACTAAATGGATCGGTATTCAAATTTGATCAGTTTAATAAAAGTGAAATTTTGTAATCGTAGATCACTACAAGACAAGAAGGCTCGTCGATGTCCGCACTGTTCCAAAGTTTACGTCTCGATGCCGGCCTATTCAATGCACGTCCGTACGCACAATCAGGGTTGCCAGTGTCCCACTTGCGGCAAATGTTTCTCCCGGCCGTGGCTGCTGCAGGGTCACATCCGAACGCACACAGGTAATTTCATCTCCACTAACAGCACTTAAGGATTGCGTTTGTTATGGCTGTAGCTTATCGTGGCCCAAAATATGCAAAATAGCCAAATTCAAACGACGTTACCCAAGTAACAACGATTGTTTCAGGGACTTCTCTAGAAACCCCTCCATTTTTCATGAATCCAATTAAAAATTATTCTAAAGAAACGTAAGATGCTATGCGCACTAAAATTTGTGAGATCATCTATACTACCCTACTAAGGTTAAGGGATAAGACGTTGAAAGAGCAAAAGGTCAAAAGACGAAAGGACGGGAGGTCGAAAATGATTTGCTTGCTGGGAAAATTTGTCTTCTTTCAAAAAAGAAGGATCCTTTTGTCTCTTCTATTTTTCTCTTCGAACTGCTGTCCTTTCTAAGGCTTGTCTTTCGGCCTTATATCACAGATTCCTGCCGTCAATAAATTTGTTTGTAATTTTTATAAGCAAGAATCTTTTGTGCGCTTATAATTTCTTTCAAATCAGCCCAATTGGCTTAAAGACATTCGATGAACTGTCTTGCAGTGAAGACGGTGTAACAAACCATATCATTTGCATATTAACAATGTTCAGTTCAATTCTTAAATCTTCATGACCGTATTGAAAATTTTAAAATTTAGGCAAGGACGACAAATCAGTATATTTTCTAATTTATCTTTTTTTTTTCTTTTGCATTGAAGGCGAGAAACCATTCAAATGCAGCGTCTGTCAGAAGGCATTCGCCGACAAGTCGAATCTCCGGGCGCACGTGCAAACGCACTCGAATACTAAGCCACATTCATGCTCCCGATGCGGAAAAGCCTTCGCCCTGAAGTCCTATCTGTACAAACATGAAGACTCGTCCTGCATGAAGAACAAGCCTGGAAAGCACCCCTCGACCAAGCAAGGTCACGCCAAAGCGCGTAGGAAAGTCGATAAAGAACGTTCTTCCGGAGGATACGACAGTGGATATCCGACCGGCTACGGAAAGTTTCATCAGTCGCCGCAGCAGATCATCAGTCCCTTGGATTTGGCCCGACAGACTGAACAGCAGATGAAGAAAGAAGCTGTACGGGCCAAGATCCGAGAGGTGCTGGAAGACAACTGCAAGAAGTCAGCCCAGCTGAAGGCAGCTATGGACAATCGGATTAGTGTTATTCGTACCACGGCTAGCACTAACCACGAAGCAGGATACTACTTGGGCCATCGACGAGAATCTACATCGATGGATTCTCGAGAAACTGCTCAAGTGAATTTGGGAAGTGAACGAAGTGATAGCAGTAGAGGCAGCAGTTACGAATATCCAAAGAACTACGCAATCAGTGCGTAACAATTTTGTAGTTAGTTTTAAGACTAGCATTTGGAACAGGGTAGAAATCTATGACCTCTAAAAGTGATAGCAAAAAAAACAAAACTCTGACAATTGTAAAAAAATCTCCTTTAGATGCATTAACAATTTGAGATCAACACTGCAGTTGTTATACTTCTGTTGCGATTTTTGTTTGTGCCACTATAGTGGTATACTGGTACAAGTTACAAAAAAGCAGTTATTATACATTGAAAATCAAGAGTCATATTCATACATCACATTCGCCCTTTCCAACATCCGACAAGGATATTGAAAAAAAAAATTAGCATTTGAAAATCACATTTTGTAGTTTTTAAGAATTGGTCACGCAAAAGTATTGACGACAAAGCGCAACCACAAGTGAACTAATGTGCCATAATCAAAGTTGAAGGTTTTCCTTCGACTAGATGTGTAAATACTCCCGTAGGTTAGATGTATACAAATGATAATTTCATCGCCATCATTACAGCTGGACCAAAAACCAAAAAATACTGTAGTTTTAAACGAAAAGCATTTTGGAAACAATCAGCCCTTATTTATGATTTTGTACAAATTGTAATGTTTCTATGCTTTTTATTTCGCCGTTACTTACGTAATTTAAGTTTAAGTTATTTGCTTACAAATTTTTAGTTTTAACATTTGTTTATCAAAAAGGACGAGAACGTTCTAGTCTTGCATTTATTTTTCATTAAAGTTATTTTGTTTTGTAACCTAAGTTAGCTTTATTATTGAATTCTCAATGTATATTTTCTGTAACGACTGCAATCGAATGAGTTTTTCTAATCATCTGACTTTTACTTAAGTTCGTTTTATAAATTATGTTTTTAGCATTACGCACATTATCACAACTTGATTTATAATGATAACGACTCCTTTCTAGAGGAAGAACGGTAAGCTGATATTCATGGTGCCAACAATAGCAATAGCAGTAGTGCTCGTAGTATTCATAGAAATTTAGAAATGCCTTACCATGCTGAGGTTGAGGCCGGAAACTGTGCAATAACACCAAAGAGATTTCAGTCTCGAAATAATATAATTTTGTAGATGATTAAGAAAACCAAAACCTCTGTACAATAAAGAGATGAACACAAAAAATCAATATGTTAGAATAGATCAAGAAGACTTTTAATAATAAAGAATTTTTGTAACAAAAACGTCTGCTGTGTTGTGTTTATGGAAAAATTACATTGACTCTTCTACTGCCAAGGGGGTGAAACCCGTGAAAACCCAAGCCAATAATCGAAAGTGCCAAAAAACCCCATTTTGAAAAATGCATACATAGTAAGATTGTCTTAAAATGTCCCCTAGAACCCAAATTCACTCTCAGGATGCAAATAAAAAAAAAGCAAAAAGGCCAACGACACGCGACGGTCCCAAGCGGTCACCCATCTAAGTACTAATCGCGCCCGATGTTGCTTAACTTCAGTGATCGGACGAGAACTGGTGTTTTCAACATGGTATGATCGTTGACAAAGGCAGTCACGTTAAAAGAGGATTTTATTCTGACCAAAGTCAAAAGTGAATGGTCAAAGTGATAATCGAAATTGATTAATTGAATGACAAAACCATCATTTGGAGGCACTTTTCTAAAATTGGACGCATGTAATGATTTCAACCATTTGACGTAGAGTTTTGGTACCGGGAGTACCGGTACCGTAAATGCCGGTACTACCGACTATTTTTTGGTACCGAAATACCGGTACTGGAAAGCATTGAGTACCGGTATTTTCGGTACTGATGAAAGCTCTAATAATCGTTTGATTCAATTTTTCACAATAAATGGTACGTAAATTTGATAAAGTTTGTTGTTGGCGAATTTCTCAAATCGACCAAGAAACGGTGGTTTATTCTAATTATAAACTTTGAATCACTAAGTATGATTTATCTCCGTCCATAAAAACGTTAGAAATGAGCGATTCCATTTAAATTCGAATGTCGGTTTACTTTTGTATTTTTTGATTTGGATGAAATTTTGCACATGCTTTCTTTATGCCCAAAAATGCCTTTTTGCATCATCGGCTCGCCATTTTGACTCTAGCCTTACTTTTGAGAAAGGCATAAGAAAAAAATCCTTAATAATTTTCAAAAAATTATAACTTAGAAACGGTTTGTCCGATCAGTTTGGTGCCTTCCGCAAAGTTTTAGGTTACTGTTGGGACTATCTGGAAAAAAAAATATACACTGTAAAAAAATGTTGTAATTTTTTATACATCGAAAATAAAGCTTTAAAATCAATTTTCTCAAAAATCGTATTTTTGATTTTTTTAATTTTTTTATATGTTGAAGTAGACAAAAAAAAGAAGTCTTTTGCACAGTGGGTCAAGATGGAGAAATCATGGACAAAAAAGTTACGATTTTTTTAAAAAAAAGGTGAGTTTGTTGAAAATGGTCATAATAAACTTTCGGTAGCAATTAGCAACATTTTCTCATATACCTTTTTTGTTGAAAATTTTGCGTACTTTCATAAAATCGGGTCGAAAAGCATTCAAAAAGTTTATTTAGACCATATTGAAAAATCAACCTTTTTTTAAAAAATCACAACTTTTTTGTCCATGATTTCTCCATCTTGACCCACTGTGCAAAAGATTTCATTTTTTGTCTACTTAACCATTTAAAAAATAAAAGAAATCAAAAATACGATTTTTGAGAAAATTGATTTTAAAGCTTTATTTTCGATATATAAAAAATTACAACATTTTTTTTTTTACAGTGTATATTTTTTTCCAGATAGTCCCAACAATAACCTAAAACTTTGCGGATAGCACCAAACTGATCGGACAAACCGTTTCTAAGTTATAATTTTTTGAAAATTATTAAGGATTTTTACTGTTAGTGTATGCTTTATACTTATTGCAAAAAAAAATCCACCACCGGTATTTTACCTATACTACCGGTACTGAGAGTGACAGTACCGTAGAACCGGTACTCGTCAAAAGGGGTCGGTACTAGGAACCCTAAATTGCCGTCCTAGGTTTGAATCCCGTTCCGGCCACATCGGATTTTCAAGTGCCAAAAAACACCATTTAGAGGCCTTTTTCGAAAAATTCATACATGGTAAGATTGTCTTAACCCTCTAATACCCAACCCCGCCTTTAGACTGGGTACACTTTGGAATTTTGTGTATTTTTTCATAGCTCGGAAATTAAAATGATTTTATTTTTGGCTTAAACCTTAACTCATAACACGCATATAAGAAAAGTTTTTTTTTTGATTTTTGAAACTTATTTGTATTATTAAAAATTGTTTGAAAAATTGTATTCTTATATAACCTACAAATGCCTGGGATTCATTTAACGTGTATTATAAAAAATCGTACCTTTTATATTTTTCTACGATCAACCTATCACAGAAGAAGAGCCTTATGGTATTGAAATGATTTCAAATCTGTTTTTCCGTTATTTACACGGAAAATAAAAAAAAATCCAGAAAAATATTTAAAAAATCATATTTTCAAAAGTATAGTAAAAATTCAAATTTTTATTATTGTCAAAAATCAGTATCCAGAAGAGGCTTCAAGGAAAAAATTAAAAGGATAGGGATGTTCAAAAATACAAATAATAAAAATCAAAAACCAAAATTCATAAATTTGCGAAGAAAAATAAATCATTGCCCGAACCGTGTTTAGAATGATTTTAGATAACGAAAAATAATATTTAGATCGAAAACAAAAAGTTGGGTATTAGAGGGTTAAAATGCCCCCCAGAACCCAAATTCACCCTCAGGATGCAAATAAAATATGCAAAAAGGCCAACGACACGCGACGTTCCCAAGCGGTCACCCATCTAAGTACTAATCGCGCCCGATGTTGCTTAACTTCAGTGATCGGACGAGAACTGGTGTTTTCAACATGGTATGATCGTTGACAAAGGCAGTCATGTTAAAAGAGGATTTTATTCTGACCAAAGTCAAAAGTGAATGGTCAAAGTGATAATCGAAATTGATTAATTGAATGACAAAACCATCATTTGGAGGCACTTTTCTAAAATTGGACGCATGTAATGATTGCAACCATTTGCCGTCCTAGGTTCGAATCCCGTTCCGGCCACATCGGATTTTCAAGTGCCAAAAAACACCATTTAGAGGCCTTTTTCGAAAAATTCATACATGGTAAGATTGTCTTAAAATGCCCCCCAGAACCCAAATTCACCCTCGGGATGCAAATAAAAAATGCAAAAAAGGCCAACGACACGCGACGTTCCCAAGCGGTCACCCATCTAAGTACTAATCGCGCCCGATGTTGCTTAACTTCAGTGATCGGACGAGAACTGGTGTTTTCAACATGGTATGATCGTTGACAAAGGCAGTCACGTTAAAAGAGGATTTTATTCTGACCAAAGTCAAAAGTGAATGGTCAAAGTGATAATCGAAATTGATTAATTGAATGACAAAACCATCATTTGGAGGCACTTTTCTAAAATTGGACAACGATTATATCAATTTGCCGTCCTAGGTTCGAATCCCGTTCCGGCCACATCGGATTTTCAGGTGCCAAAAAACACCATTTAGAGGCCTTTTTCGAAAAACTCATACATGGTAAGATTGTCTTAAAAAGCCCCCCAGAACCCAAATTCACCCTCAGGATGCAAATAAAAAATGCAAAAAGGCCAACGACATGCGACGTTCCCAAGCGGTCACCCATCTAAGTACTAATCGCGCCCGATGTTGCTTAACTTCAGTGATCGGACGAGAACTGGTGTTTTCAACATGGTATGATCGTTGACAAAGGCAGTTACGTTAAAAGAGGATTTTATTCTGACCAAAGTCAAAAGTGAATGGTCAAAGTGATAATCGAAATTGATTAATTGAATGACAAAACCATCATTTGGAGGCACTTTTCTAAAATTGGACAACGATTATATCAATTTGCCGTCCTAGGTTCGAATCCCGTTCCGGCCACATCGGATTTTCAGGTGCCAAAAAACACCATTTAGAGGCCTTTTTCGAAAAACTCATACATGGTAAGATTGTCTTAAAAAGCCCCCCAGAACCCAAATTCACCCTCAGGATGCAAATAAAAAATGCAAAAAGGCCAACGACACGCGACGTTCCCAAGCGGTCACCCATCTAAGTACTAATCGCGCCCGATGTTGCTTAACTTCAGTGATCGGACGAGAACTGGTGTTTTCAACATGGTATGAATACGTTAAAAGAGGATTTTATTCTGACCAAAGTCAAAAGTGAATGGTCAAAGTGATAATCGAAATTGATTAATTGAATGACAAAACCATCATTTTGAGGCACTTTTCTAAAATTGGACAACGATTATATCAATTTGCCGTCCTAGGTTCGAATCCCGTTCCGGCCACATCGGATTTTCAGGTGCCAAAAAACACCATTTAGAGGCCTTTTTCGAAAAACTCATACATGGTAAGATTGTCTTAAAAAGCCCCCCAGAACCCAAATTCACCCTCAGGATGCAAATAAAAAATGCAAAAAGGCCAACGACACGCGACGTTCCCAAGCGGTCACCCATCTAAGTACTAATCGCGCCCGATGTTGCTTAACTTCAGTGATCGGACGAGAACTGGTGTTTTCAACATGGTATGATCGTTGACAAAGGCAGTCACGTTAAAAGAGGATTTTATTCTGACCAAAGTCAAAAGTGGATGGTCAAAGTGATAATCGAAATTGATTAATTGAATGACAAAACCATCATTTGGAGGCACTTTTCTAAAATTGGACACATGCAACGATTATATCAATTTGCCGTCCTAGGTTCGAATTCCGTTCCGGCAACATTGGATTTTCAAGTGCCAAAAAACATCATTCAGAGGCCTTTTTCGAAAAATTCATACATGGTAAGATTGTCTTAAAATGCCCCCCAGAACCCAAATTCACCCTCAGGATGTAAATAAAAAATGCAAAAAGGCCAACGACACGCGACGTTCCCAAGCGGTCACCCATCTAAGTACTAATCGCGCCCGATGTTGCTTAACTTCAGTGATCGGACGAGAACTGGTGTTTTCAACATGGTATGATCGTTGACAAAGGCAGTCACGTTAAAAGAGGATTTTATTCTGACCAAAGTCAAAAGTGGATGGTCAAAGTGATAATCGAAATTGATTAATTGAATGACAAAACCATCATTTGGAGGCACTATTCTAAAATTGGACACATGCAACGATTATATCAATTTGCCATCCTAGGTTCGAATCCCGTTCCGGCCACATCGGATTTTCAAGTGCCAAAAAACACAGATTGTCTCAAAATGCCCCCCAGAACCCAAATTCACCCTCAGGATGTAAATAAAAAATGCAAAAAGGCCAACGACACGCGACGTTCCCAAGCGGTCACCCATCTAAGTACTAATCGCGCCCGATGTTGCTTAACTTCAGTGATCGGACGAGAACTGGTGTTTTCAACATGGTATGATCGTTGACAAAGGCAGTCACGTTAAAAGAGGATTTTATTCTGACCAAAGTCAAAAGTGGATGGTCAAAGTGATAATCGAAATTGATTAATTGAATGACAAAACCATAATTTGGAGGCACTTTTCTAAAATTGGACACATGCAACGATTATATCAATTTGCCGTCCTAGGTTCGAATCCCGTTCCGGCAACATTGGATTTTCAAGTGCCAAAAAACATCATTCAGAGGCCTTTTTCGAAAAATTCATACATGGTAAGATTGTCTTAAAATGCCCCCCAGAACCCAAAATCACCCTCAGGATGCAAATAAAAAATGCAAAAAGGCCAACGACACGCGACGTTCCCAAGCGGTCACCCATCTAAGTACTAATCGCGCCCGATGTTGCTTAACTTCAGTGATCGGACGAGAACTGGTGTTTTCAACATGGTATGATCGTTGACAAAGGCAGTCACGTTAAAAGAGGATTTTATTCTGACCAAAGTCAAAAGTGGATGGTCAAAGTGATAATCGAAATTGATTAATTGAATGACAAAACCATCATTTGGAGGCACTTTTCTAAAATTGGACACATGCAACGATTATATCAATTTGCCATCCTAGGTTCGAATCCCGTTCCGGCAACATTGGATTTTCAAGTGCCAAAAAACATCATTCAGAGGCCTTTTTCGAAAAATTCATACATGGTAAGATTGTCTTAAAATGCCCCCCAGAACCCAAAATCACCCTCAGGATGCAAATAAAAAATGCAAAAAGGCCAACGACACGCGACGTTCCCAAGCGGTCACCCATCTAAGTACTAATCGCGCCCGATGTTGCTTAACTTCAGTGATCGGACGAGAACTGGTGTTTTCAACATGGTATGATCGTTGACAAAGGCAGTCACGTTAAAAGAGGATTTTATTCTGACCAAAGTCAAAAGTGGATGGTCAAAGTGATAATCGAAATTGATTAATTGAATGACAAAACCATCATTTGGAGGCACTTTTCTAAAATTGGACACATGCAACGATTATATCAATTTGCCGTCCTAGGTTCGAATCCCGTTCCGGCAACATTGGATTTTCAAGTGCCAAAAAACATCATTCAGAGGCCTTTTTCGAAAAATTCATACATGGTAAGATTGTCTTAAAATGCCCCCCAGAACCCAAAATCACCCTCAGGATGCAAATAAAAAATGCAAAAAGGCCAACGACACGCGACGTTCCCAAGCGGTCACCCATCTAAGTACTAATCGCGCCCGATGTTGCTTAACTTCAGTGATCGGACGAGAACTGGTGTTTTCAACATGGTATGATCGTTGACAAAGGCAGTCACGTTAAAAGAGGATTTTATTCTGACCAAAGTCAAAAGTGGAATGGTCAAAGTGATAATCGAAATTGATTAATTGAATGACAAAACCATCATTTGGAGGCACTTTTCTAAAATTGGACATGCAACGATTATATCAATTTGCCGTCCTAGGTTCGAATCCCGTTCCGGCCACATCGGATTTTCAAGTGCCAAAAAACACCATTTAGAGGCCTTTTTCGAAAAATTCATACATGGTAAGATTGTCTTAAAATGCCCCCCAGAACCCAAATTCACCCTCAGGATGCAAATAAAAAATGCAAAAAGGCCAACGACACGCGACGTTCCCAAGCGGTCACCCATCTAAGTACTAATCGCGCCCGATGTTGCTTAACTTCAGTGATCGGACGAGAACTGGTGTTTTCAACATGGTATGATCGTTGACAAAGGCAGTCACGTTAAAAGAGGATTTTATTCTGACCAAAGTCAAAAGTGAATGGTCAAAGTGATAATCGAAATTGATTAATTGAATGACAAAACCATCATTTGGAGGCACTTTTCTAAAATTGGACACAACGATTATATCAATTTGCCGTCCTAGGTTCGAATCCCGTTCCGGCCACATCGGATTTTCAAGTGCCAAAAAACACCATTTAGAGGCCTTTTTCGAAAAATTCATACATGGTAAGATTGTCTTAAAATGCCCCCCAGAACCCAAATTCACCCTCAGGATGCAAATAAAAAATGCAAAAAGGCCAACGACACGCGACGTTCCCAAGCGGTCACCCATCTAAGTACTAATCGCGCCCGATGTTGCTTAACTTCAGTGATCGGACGAGAACTGGTGTTTTCAACATGGTATGATCGTTGACAAAGGCAGTTACGTTAAAAGAGGATTTTATTCTGACCAAAGTCAAAAGTGAATGGTCAAAGTGATAATCGAAATTGATTAATTGAATGACAAAACCATCATTTGGAGGCACTTTTCTAAAATTGGACACAACGATTATATCAATTTGCCGTCCTAGGTTCGAATCCCGTTCCGGCCACATCGGATTTTCAGGTGCCAAAAAACACCATTTAGAGGCCTTTTTCGAAAAACTCATACATGGTAAGATTGTCTTAAAATGCCCCCCAGAACCCAAATTCACCCTCAGGATGCAAATAAAAAATGCAAAAAGGCCAACGACACGCGACGTTCCCAAGCGGTCACCCATCTAAGTACTAATCGCGCCCGATGTTGCTTAACTTCAGTGATCGGACGAGAACTGGTGTTTTCAACATGGTATGATCGTTGACAAAGGCAGTCACGTTAAAAGAGGATTTTATTCTGACCAAAGTCAAAAGTGGATGGTCAAAGTGATAATCGAAATTGATTAATTGAATGACAAAACCATCATTTGGAGGCACTTTTCTAAAATTGGACACATGCAACGATTATATCAATTTGCCATCCTAGGTTCGAATCCCGTTCCGGCCACATCGGATTTTCAAGTGCCAAAAAACACCATTTAGAGGCCTTTTTCGAAAAATTCATACATGGTAAGATTGTCTTAAAATGCCCCCCAGAACCCAAATTCACCCTCAGGATGCAAATAAAAAATGCAAAAAGGCCAACGACACGCGACGTTCCCAAGCGGTCACCCATCTAAGTACTAATCGCGCCCGATGTTGCTTAACTTCAGTGATCGGACGAGAACTGGTGTTTTCAACATGGTATGATCGTTGACAAAGGCAGTCACGTTAAAAGAGGATTTTATTCTGACCAAAGTCAAAAGTGAATGGTCAAAGTGATAATCGAAATTGATTAATTGAATGACAAAACCATCATTTGGAGGCACTTTTCTAAAATTGGACACATGCAACGATTATATCAATTTGCCGTCCTAGGTTCGAATCCCGTTCCGGCAACATTGGATTTTCAAGTGCCAAAAAACATCATTCAGAGGCCTTTTTCGAAAAATTCATACATGGTAAGATTGTCTTAAAATGCCCCCCAGAACCCAAAATCACCCTCAGGATGCAAATAAAAAATGCAAAAAGGCCAACGACACGCGACGTTCCCAAGCGGTCACCCATCTAAGTACTAATCGCGCCCGATGTTGCTTAACTTCAGTGATCGGACGAGAACTGGTGTTTTCAACATGGTATGATCGTTGACAAAGGCAGTCACGTTAAAAGAGGATTTTATTCTGACCAAAGTCAAAAGTGGAATGGTCAAAGTGATAATCGAAATTGATTAATTGAATGACAAAACCATCATTTGGAGGCACTTTTCTAAAATTGGACACATGCAACGATTATATCAATTTGCCGTCCTAGGTTCGAATCCCGTTCCGGCAACATTGGATTTTCAAGTGCCAAAAAACATCATTCAGAGGCCTTTTTCGAAAAATTCATACATGGTAAGATTGTCTTAAAATGCCCCCCAGAACCCAAAATCACCCTCAGGATGCAAATAAAAAATGCAAAAAGGCCAACGACACGCGACGTTCCCAAGCGGTCACCCATCTAAGTACTAATCGCGCCCGATGTTGCTTAACTTCAGTGATCGGACGAGAACTGGTGTTTTCAACATGGTATGATCGTTGACAAAGGCAGTCACGTTAAAAGAGGATTTTATTCTGACCAAAGTCAAAAGTGAATGGTCAAAGTGATAATCGAAATTGATTAATTGAATGACAAAACCATCATTTGGAGGCACTTTTCTAAAATTGGACACATGCAACGATTATATCAATTTGCCGTCCTAGGTTCGAATCCCGTTCCGGCCACATTGGATTTTCAAGTGCCAAAAAACATCATTCAGAGGCCTTTTTCGAAAAATTCATACATGGTAAGATTGTCTTAAAATGCCCCCCAGAACCCAAATTCACCCTCAGGATGCAAATAAAAAATGCAAAAAGGCCAACGACACGCGACGTTCCCAAGCGGTCACCCATCTAAGTACTAATCGCGCCCGATGTTGCTTAACTTCAGTGATCGGACGAGAACTGGTGTTTTCAACATGGTATGATCGTTGACAAAGGCAGTCACGTTAAAAGAGGATTTTATTCTGACCAAAGTCAAAAGTGGATGGTCAAAGTGATAATCGAAATTGATTAATTGAATGACAAAACCATCATTTGGAGGCACTTTTCTAAAATTGGACACATGCAACGATTATATCAATTTGCCGTCCTAGGTTCGAATCCCGTTCCGGCCACATCGGATTTTCAAGTGCCAAAAAACACCATTTAGAGGCCTTTTTCGAAAAATTCATACATGGTAAGATTGTCTTAAAATGCCCCCCAGAACCCAAATTCACCCTCAGGATGCAAATAAAAAATGCAAAAAGGCCAACGACACGCGACGTTCCCAAGCGGTCACCCATCTAAGTACTAATCGCGCCCGATGTTGCTTAACTTCAGTGATCGGACGAGAACTGGTGTTTTCAACATGGTATGATCGTTGACAAAGGCAGTCACGTTAAAAGAGGATTTTATTCTGACCAAAGTCAAAAGTGGATGGTCAAAGTGATAATCGAAATTGATTAATTGAATGACAAAACCATCATTTGGAGGCACTTTTCTAAAATTGGACACAACGATTATATCAATTTGCCGTCCTAGGTTCGAATCCCGTTCCGGCCACATCGGATTTTCAAGTGCCAAAAAACACCATTTAGAGGCCTTTTTCGAAAAATTCATACATGGTAAGATTGTCTTAAAATGCCCCCCAGAACCCAAATTCACCCTCAGGATGCAAATAAAAAATGCAAAAAGGCCAACGACACGCGACGTTCCCAAGCGGTCACCCATCTAAGTACTAATCGCGCCCGATGTTGCTTAACTTCAGTGATCGGACGAGAACTGGTGTTTTCAACATGGTATGATCGTTGACGAAGGCAGTCACGTTAAAAGAGGATTTTATTCTGACCAAAGTCAAAAGTGAATGGTCAAAGTGATAATCGAAATTGATTAATTGAATGACAAAACCATCATTTGGAGGCACTTTTCTAAAATTGGACACATGCAACGATTATATCAATTTGCCGTCCTAGGTTCGAATCCCGTTCCGGCAACATTGGATTTTCAAGTGCCAAAAAACATCATTCAGAGGCCTTTTTCGAAAAATTCATACATGGTAAGATTGTCTTAAAATGCCCCCCAGAACCCAAAATCACCCTCAGGATGCAAATAAAAAATGCAAAAAGGCCAACGACACGCGACGTTCCCAAGCGGTCACCCATCTAAGTACTAATCGCGCCCGATGTTGCTTAACTTCAGTGATCGGACGAGAACTGGTGTTTTCAACATGGTATGATCGTTGACAAAGGCAGTCACGTTAAAAGAGGATTTTATTCTGACCAAAGTCAAAAGTGGATGGTCAAAGTGATAATCGAAATTGATTAATTGAATGACAAAACCATCATTTGGAGGCACTTTTCTAAAATTGGACACATGCAACGATTATATCAATTTGCCATCCTAGGTTCGAATCCCGTTCCGGCCACATCGGATTTTCAAGTGCCAAAAAACACCATTTAGAGGCCTTTTTCGAAAAATTCATACATGGTAAGATTGTCTCAAAATGCCCCCCAGAACCCAAATTCACCCTCAGGATGCAAATAAAAAATGCAAAAAGGCCAACGACACGCGACGTTCCCAAGCGGTCACCCATCTAAGTACTAATCGCGCCCGATGTTGCTTAACTTCAGTGATCGGACGAGAACTGGTGTTTTCAACATGGTATGATCGTTGACAAAGGCAGTCACGTTAAAAGAGGATTTTATTCTGACCAAAGTCAAAAGTGGATGGTCAAAGTGATAATCGAAATTGATTAATTGAATGACAAAACCATCATTTGGAGGCACTTTTCTAAAATTGGACACATGCAACGATTATATCAATTTGCCGTCCTAGGTTCGAATCCCGTTCCGGCAACATCGGATTTTCAAGTGCCAAAAAACACCATTCAGAGGCCTTTTTCGAAAAATTCATACATGGTAAGATTGTCTTAAAATGCCCCCCAGAACCCAAATTCACCCTCAGGATGCAAATAAAAAATGCAAAAAGGCCAACGACACGCGACGTTCCCAAGCGGTCACCCATCTAAGTACTAATCGCGCCCGATGTTGCTTAACTTCAGTGATCGGACGAGAACTGGTGTTTTCAACATGGTATGATCGTTGACAAAGGCAGTCACGTTAAAAGAGGATTTTATTCTGACCAAAGTCAAAAGTGGATGGTCAAAGTGATAATCGAAATTGATTAATTGAATGACAAAACCATCATTTGGAGGCACTTTTCTAAAATTGGACACATGCAACGATTATATCAATTTGCCGTCCTAGGTTCGAATCCCGTTCCGGCCACATTGGATTTTCAAGTGCCAAAAAACATCATTCAGAGGCCTTTTTCGAAAAATTCATACATGGTAAGATTGTCTTAAAATGCCCCCCAGAACCCAAAATTCACCCTCAGGATGCAAATAAAAAATGCAAAAAGGCCAACGACACGCGACGTTCCCAAGCGGTCACCCATCTAAGTACTAATCGCGCCCGATGTTGCTTAACTTCAGTGATCGGACGAGAACTGGTGTTTTCAACATGGTATGATCGTTGACAAAGGCAGTCACGTTAAAAGAGGATTTTATTCTGACCAAAGTCAAAAGTGGATGGTCAAAGTGATAATCGAAATTGATTAATTGAATGACAAAACCATCATTTGGAGGCACTTTTCTAAAATTGGACACATGCAACGATTATATCAATTTGCCATCCTAGGTTCGAATCCCGTTCCGGCCACATCGGATTTTCAAGTGCCAAAAAACACCATTTAGAGGCCTTTTTCGAAAAATTCATACATGGTAAGATTGTCTCAAAATGCCCCCCAGAACCCAAATTCACCCTCAGGATGCAAATAAAAAATGCAAAAAGGCCAACGACACGCGACGTTCCCAAGCGGTCACCCATCTAAGTACTAATCGCGCCCGATGTTGCTTAACTTCAGTGATCGGACGAGAACTGGTGTTTTCAACATGGTATGATCGTTGACAAAGGCAGTCACGTTAAAAGAGGATTTTATTCTGACCAAAGTCAAAAGTGGATGGTCAAAGTGATAATCGAAATTGATTAATTGAATGACAAAACCATCATTTGGAGGCACTTTTCTAAAATTGGACACATGCAACGATTATATCAATTTGCCGTCCTAGGTTCGAATCCCGTTCCGGCAACATTGGATTTTCAAGTGCCAAAAAACATCATTCAGAGGCCTTTTTCGAAAAATTCATACATGGTAAGATTGTCTTAAAATGCCCCCCAGAACCCAAAATCACCCTCAGGATGCAAATAAAAAATGCAAAAAGGCCAACGACACGCGACGTTCCCAAGCGGTCACCCATCTAAGTACTAATCGCGCCCGATGTTGCTTAACTTCAGTGATCGGACGAGAACTGGTGTTTTCAACATGGTATGATCGTTGACAAAGGCAGTCACGTTAAAAGAGGATTTTATTCTGACCAAAGTCAAAAGTGGATGGTCAAAGTGATAATCGAAATTGATTAATTGAATGACAAAACCATCATTTGGAGGCACTTTTCTAAAATTGGACACATGCAACGATTATATCAATTTGCCGTCCTAGGTTCGAATCCCGTTCCGGCAACATTGGATTTTCAAGTGCCAAAAAACATCATTCAGAGGCCTTTTTCGAAAAATTCATACATGGTAAGATTGTCTTAAAATGCCCCCCAGAACCCAAAATTCACCCTCAGGATGCAAATAAAAAATGCAAAAAGGCCAACGACACGCGACGTTCCCAAGCGGTCACCCATCTAAGTACTAATCGCGCCCGATGTTGCTTAACTTCAGTGATCGGACGAGAACTGGTGTTTTCAACATGGTATGATCGTTGACAAAGGCAGTCACGTTAAAAGAGGATTTTATTCTGACCAAAGTCAAAAGTGGATGGTCAAAGTGATAATCGAAATTGATTAATTGAATGACAAAACCATCATTTGGAGGCACTTTTCTAAAATTGGACACATGCAACGATTATATCAATTTGCCATCCTAGGTTCGAATCCCGTTCCGGCCACATCGGATTTTCAAGTGCCAAAAAACACCATTTAGAGGCCTTTTTCGAAAAATTCATACATGGTAAGATTGTCTCAAAATGCCCCCCAGAACCCAAAATCACCCTCAGGATGCAAATAAAAAATGCAAAAAGGCCAACGACACGCGACGTTCCCAAGCGGTCACCCATCTAAGTACTAATCGCGCCCGATGTTGCTTAACTTCAGTGATCGGACGAGAACTGGTGTTTTCAACATGGTATGATCGTTGACAAAGGCAGTCACGTTAAAAGAGGATTTTATTCTGACCAAAGTCAAAAGTGGATGGTCAAAGTGATAATCGAAATTGATTAATTGAATGACAAAACCATCATTTGGAGGCACTTTTCTAAAATTGGACACATGCAACGATTATATCAATTTGCCGTCCTAGGTTCGAATCCCGTTCCGGCAACATTGGATTTTCAAGTGCCAAAAAACATCATTCAGAGGCCTTTTTCGAAAAATTCATACATGGTAAGATTGTCTTAAAATGCCCCCCAGAACCCAAAATCACCCTCAGGATGCAAATAAAAAATGCAAAAAGGCCAACGACACGCGACGTTCCCAAGCGGTCACCCATCTAAGTACTAATCGCGCCCGATGTTGCTTAACTTCAGTGATCGGACGAGAACTGGTGTTTTCAACATGGTATGATCGTTGACAAAGGCAGTCACGTTAAAAGAGGATTTTATTCTGACCAAAGTCAAAAGTGGATGGTCAAAGTGATAATCGAAATTGATTAATTGAATGACAAAACCATCATTTGGAGGCACTTTTCTAAAATTGGACACATGCAACGATTATATCAATTTGCCATCCTAGGTTCGAATCCCGTTCCGGCCACATCGGATTTTCAAGTGCCAAAAAACACCATTTAGAGGCCTTTTTCGAAAAATTCATACATGGTAAGATTGTCTCAAAATGCCCCCCAGAACCCAAATTCACCCTCAGGATGCAAATAAAAAATGCAAAAAGGCCAACGACACGCGACGTTCCCAAGCGGTCACCCATCTAAGTACTAATCGCGCCCGATGTTGCTTAACTTCAGTGATCGGACGAGAACTGGTGTTTTCAACATGGTATGATCGTTGACAAAGGCAGTCACGTTAAAAGAGGATTTTATTCTGACCAAAGTCAAAAGTGGATGGTCAAAGTGATAATCGAAATTGATTAATTGAATGACAAAACCATCATTTGGAGGCACTTTTCTAAAATTGGACACATGCAACGATTATATCAATTTGCCGTCCTAGGTTCGAATCCCGTTCCGGCCACATCGGATTTTCAAGTGCCAAAAAACACCATTTAGAGGCCTTTTTCGAAAAATTCATACATGGTAAGATTGTCTCAAAATGCCCCCCAGAACCCAAATTCACCCTCAGGATGTAAATAAAAAATGCAAAAAGGCCAACGACACGCGACGTTCCCAAGCGGTCACCCATCTAAGTACTAATCGCGCCCGATGTTGCTTAACTTCAGTGATCGGACGAGAACTGGTGTTTTCAACATGGTATGATCGTTGACAAAGGCAGTCACGTTAAAAGAGGATTTTATTCTGACCAAAGTCAAAAGTGGATGGTCAAAGTGATAATCGAAATTGATTAATTGAATGACAAAACCATCATTTGGAGGCACTTTTCTAAAATTGGACACATGCAACGATTATATCAATTTGCCGTCCTAGGTTCGAATCCCGTTCCGGCAACATTGGATTTTCAAGTGCCAAAAAACATCATTCAGAGGCCTTTTTCGAAAAATTCATACATGGTAAGATTGTCTTAAAATGCCCCCCAGAACCCAAAATCACCCTCAGGATGCAAATAAAAAATGCAAAAAGGCCAACGACACGCGACGTTCCCAAGCGGTCACCCATCTAAGTACTAATCGCGCCCGATGTTGCTTAACTTCAGTGATCGGACGAGAACTGGTGTTTTCAACATGGTATGATCGTTGACAAAGGCAGTCACGTTAAAAGAGGATTTTATTCTGACCAAAGTCAAAAGTGGATGGTCAAAGTGATAATCGAAATTGATTAATTGAATGACAAAACCATCATTTGGAGGCACTTTTCTAAAATTGGACACATGCAACGATTATATCAATTTGCCATCCTAGGTTCGAATCCCGTTCCGGCCACATCGGATTTTCAAGTGCCAAAAAACACCATTTAGAGGCCTTTTTCGAAAAATTCATACATGGTAAGATTGTCTCAAAATGCCCCCCAGAACCCAAATTCACCCTCAGGATGTAAATAAAAAATGCAAAAAGGCCAACGACACGCGACGTTCCCAAGCGGTCACCCATCTAAGTACTAATCGCGCCCGATGTTGCTTAACTTCAGTGATCGGACGAGAACTGGTGTTTTCAACATGGTATGATCGTTGACAAAGGCAGTCACGTTAAAAGAGGATTTTATTCTGACCAAAGTCAAAAGTGGATGGTCAAAGTGATAATCGAAATTGATTAATTGAATGACAAAACCATCATTTGGAGGCACTTTTCTAAAATTGGACACATGCAACGATTATATCAATTTGCCGTCCTAGGTTCGAATCCCGTTCCGGCAACATTGGATTTTCAAGTGCCAAAAAACATCATTCAGAGGCCTTTTTCGAAAAATTCATACATGGTAAGATTGTCTTAAAATGCCCCCCAGAACCCAAATCACCCTCAGGATGCAAATAAAAAATGCAAAAAGGCCAACGACACGCGACGTTCCCAAGCGGTCACCCATCTAAGTACTAATCGCGCCCGATGTTGCTTAACTTCAGTGATCGGACGAGAACTGGTGTTTTCAACATGGTATGATCGTTGACAAAGGCAGTCACGTTAAAAGAGGATTTTATTCTGACCAAAGTCAAAAGTGGATGGTCAAAGTGATAATCGAAATTGATTAATTGAATGACAAAACCATCATTTGGAGGCACTTTTCTAAAATTGGACACATGCAACGATTATATCAATTTGCCGTCCTAGGTTCGAATCCCGTTCCGGCAACATTGGATTTTCAAGTGCCAAAAAACATCATTCAGAGGCCTTTTTCGAAAAATTCATACATGGTAAGATTGTCTTAAAATGCCCCCCAGAACCCAAATTCACCCTCAGGATGCAAATAAAAAATGCAAAAAGGCCAACGACACGCGACGTTCCCAAGCGGTCACCCATCTAAGTACTAATCGCGCCCGATGTTGCTTAACTTCAGTGATCGGACGAGAACTGGTGTTTTCAACATGGTATGATCGTTGACAAAGGCAGTCACGTTAAAAGAGGATTTTATTCTGACCAAAGTCAAAAGTGGATGGTCAAAGTGATAATCGAAATTGATTAATTGAATGACAAAACCATCATTTGGAGGCACTTTTCTAAAATTGGACACATGCAACGATTATATCAATTTGCCGTCCTAGGTTCGAATCCCGTTCCGGCAACATTGGATTTTCAAGTGCCAAAAAACATCATTCAGAGGCCTTTTTCGAAAAATTCATACATGGTAAGATTGTCTTAAAATGCCCCCCAGAACCCAAAATCACCCTCAGGATGCAAATAAAAAATGCAAAAAGGCCAACGACACGCGACGTTCCCAAGCGGTCACCCATCTAAGTACTAATCGCGCCCGATGTTGCTTAACTTCAGTGATCGGACGAGAACTGGTGTTTTCAACATGGTATGATCGTTGACAAAGGCAGTCACGTTAAAAGAGGATTTTATTCTGACCAAAGTCAAAAGTGGATGGTCAAAGTGATAATCGAAATTGATTAATTGAATGACAAAACCATCATTTGGAGGCACTTTTCTAAAATTGGACACATGCAACGATTATATCAATTTGCCATCCTAGGTTCGAATCCCGTTCCGGCCACATCGGATTTTCAAGTGCCAAAAAACACCATTTAGAGGCCTTTTTCGAAAAATTCATACATGGTAAGATTGTCTCAAAATGCCCCCCAGAACCCAAATTCACCCTCAGGATGTAAATAAAAAATGCAAAAAGGCCAACGACACGCGACGTTCCCAAGCGGTCACCCATCTAAGTACTAATCGCGCCCGATGTTGCTTAACTTCAGTGATCGGACGAGAACTGGTGTTTTCAACATGGTATGATCGTTGACAAAGGCAGTCACGTTAAAAGAGGATTTTATTCTGACCAAAGTCAAAAGTGGATGGTCAAAGTGATAATCGAAATTGATTAATTGAATGACAAAACCATCATTTGGAGGCACTTTTCTAAAATTGGACACATGCAACGATTATATCAATTTGCCATCCTAGGTTCGAATCCCGTTCCGGCCACATCGGATTTTCAAGTGCCAAAAAACACCATTTAGAGGCCTTTTTCGAAAAATTCATACATGGTAAGATTGTCTCAAAATGCCCCCCAGAACCCAAATTCACCCTCAGGATGTAAATAAAAAATGCAAAAAGGCCAACGACACGCGACGTTCCCAAGCGGTCACCCATCTAAGTACTAATCGCGCCCGATGTTGCTTAACTTCAGTGATCGGACGAGAACTGGTGTTTTCAACATGGTATGATCGTTGACAAAGGCAGTCACGTTAAAAGAGGATTTTATTCTGACCAAAGTCAAAAGTGGATGGTCAAAGTGATAATCGAAATTGATTAATTGAATGACAAAACCATCATTTGGAGGCACTTTTTTAAAATTGGACGCATGCAACGATTATATCAATTTGCCGTCCTAGGTTCGAATCCCGTTCCGGCAACATTGGATTTTCAAGTGCCAAAAAACACCATTTAGAGGCCTTTTTCGAAAAATTCATACATGGTAAGATTGTCTCAAAATGCCCCCCAGAACCCAAATTCACCCTCAGGATGTAAATAAAAAATGCAAAAAGGCCAACGACACGCGACGTTCCCAAGCGGTCACCCATCTAAGTACTAATCGCGCCCGATGTTGCTTAACTTCAGTGATCGGACGAGAACTGGTGTTTTCAACATGGTATGATCGTTGACAAAGGCAGTCACGTTAAAAGAGGATTTTATTCTGACCAAAGTCAAAAGTGGATGGTCAAAGTGATAATCGAAATTGATTGATTGAATGACAAAACCATCATTTGGAGGCACTTTTCTAAAATTGGACACATGCAACGATTATATCAATTTGCCATCCTAGGTTCGAATCCCGTTCCGGCCACATCGGATTTTCAAGTGCCAAAAAACACCATTAGAGGCCTTTTTCGAAAAATTCATACATGGTAAGATTGTCTCAAAATGCCCCCCAGAACCCAAATTCACCCTCAGGATGTAAATAAAAAATGCAAAAAGGCCAACGACACGCGACGTTCCCAAGCGGTCACCCATCTAAGTACTAATCGCGCCCGATGTTGCTTAACTTCAGTGATCGGACGAGAACTGGTGTTTTCAACATGGTATGATCGTTGACAAAGGCAGTCACGTTAAAAGAGGATTTTATTCTGACCAAAGTCAAAAGTGGATGGTCAAAGTGATAATCGAAATTGATTGATTGAATGACAAAACCATCATTTGGAGGCACTTTTCTAAAATTGGACACATGCAACGATTATATCAATTTGCCATCCTAGGTTCGAATCCCGTTCCGACCACATCGGATTTTCAAGTGCCAAAAAACACCATTTAGAGGCCTTTTTCGAAAAATTCATACATGGTAAGATTGTCTCAAAATGCCCCCCAGAACCCAAATTCACCCTCAGGATGTAAATAAAAAATGCAAAAAGGCCAACGACACGCGACGTTCCCAAGCGGTCACCCATCTAAGTACTAATCGCGCCCGATGTTGCTTAACTTCAGTGATCGGACGAGAACTGGTGTTTTCAACATGGTATGATCGTTGACGAAGGCAGTCACGTTAAAAGAGGATTTTATTCGGACCAAAGTCAAAAGTGGATGGTCAAATAGATAATCGAAATTGATTAATTGAATGACAAAACCATCATTTGGAGGCCCTTTTCTAAAATTGGACGCATGCAACGATTATATCAATTTGCCGTCCTAGGTTCGAATCCCGTTCCGGCAACATTGGATTTTCAAGTGCCAAAAAACACCATTTAGAGGCCTTTTTCGAAAAATTCATACATGGTAAGATTGTCTCAAAATGCCCCCCAGAACCCAAATTCACCCTCAGGATGTAAATAAAAAATGCAAAAAGGCCAACGACACGCGACGTTCCCAAGCGGTCACCCATCTAAGTACTAATCGCGCCCGATGTTGCTTAACTTCAGTGATCGGACGAGAACTGGTGTTTTCAACATGGTATGATCGTTGACAAAGGCAGTCACGTTAAAAGAGGATTTTATTCTGACCAAAGTCAAAAGTGGATGGTCAAAGTGATAATCGAAATTGATTAATTGAATGACAAAACCATCATTTGGAGGCACTTTTCTAAAATTGGACACATGCAACGATTATATCAATTTGCCATCCTAGGTTCGAATCCCGTTCCGGCCACATCGGATTTTCAAGTGCCAAAAAACACCATTTAGAGGCCTTTTTCGAAAAATTCATACATGGTAAGATTGTCTCAAAATGCCCCCCAGAACCCAAATTCACCCTCAGGATGTAAATAAAAAATGCAAAAAGGCCAACGACACGCGACGTTCCCAAGCGGTCACCCATCTAAGTACTAATCGCGCCCGATGTTGCTTAACTTCAGTGATCGGACGAGAACTGGTGTTTTCAACATGGTATGATCGTTGACAAAGGCAGTCACGTTAAAAGAGGATTTTATTCTGACCAAAGTCAAAAGTGGATGGTCAAAGTGATAATCGAAATTGATTAATTGAATGACAAAACCATCATTTGGAGGCACTTTTCTAAAATTGGACACATGCAACGATTATATCAATTTGCCATCCTAGGTTCGAATCCCGTTCCGGCCACATCGGATTTTCAAGTGCCAAAAAACACCATTTAGAGGCCTTTTTCGAAAAATTCATACATGGTAAGATTGTCTTAAAATGCCCCCCAGAACCCAAAATCACCCTCAGGATGCAAATAAAAAATGCAAAAAGGCCAACGACACGCGACGTTCCCAAGCGGTCACCCATCTAAGTACTAATCGCGCCCGATGTTGCTTAACTTCCACGTGGTCGACGGAGAACTGGTTTTTCAACATGGTATTGATCGTTGACAAAGGCAGTCACGTTTAAAGAGGATTTTATTCTGACCAAACAAAAGTGGATGGTCAAAGTGATAATCGAATTGATTAATTGAAGTGACAAAACACATTTGGAGGCACTTTTCTAAAATTGGCACATGCAACGATTATATCAAAGCGATCCGTTTTATTTCTGCCAAAACCAAAGTCAATACAGTGGAATGCCCCCAGTCCAAAGTGATAAACGACACGCGATTCCAACGGATAATACTTGATGTTGATTCATGATCGGACGAGAATCAACATGGTATGATCGTGACAAAGGCAGTCACGTAAAAGAGGATTTTATTCTGACCAAAGTCAAAAGTGGATGGTCAAAGTGATAATCGAAATTGATTAATTGAATGACAAAACCATCATTTGGAGGCACTTTCTAAAATTGGACACTGCAACGATTATATCAATTTGCCATCCTAGGTTCGAATCCCGTTCCGGCCACATCGGATTTTCAAGTGCCAAAAAACACCATTTAGAGGCCTTTTTCGAAAAATTCATACATGGTAAGATTGTCTCAAAATGCCCCCCAGAACCCAAATTCACCCTCAGGATGTAAATAAAAAATGCAAAAAGGCCAACGACACGCGACGTTCCCAAGCGGTCACCCATCTAAGTACTAATCGCGCCCGATGTTGCTTAACTTCAGTGATCGGACGAGAACTGGTGTTTTCAACATGGTATGATCGTTGACAAAGGCAGTCACGTTAAAAGAAGATTTTATTCGGACCAAAGTCAAAAGTGGATGGTCAAAGTGATAATCGAAATTGATTAATTTAATGACAAAACCATCATGTGGAGGTACCTTTCTTAAATTAAATGCTTGCCTCGATAGACATGAAATTTAAATATACTAAATTATACTTAGTTAAGTTGTGATAGTAATTTTATAAATTGGTTTTGACAATTTATATATCTATTATCTTGTACCTGTTACAGATTCAGCAAGTCAGCAAAATGGCAAAATCGCCTATATGTATGCTATACTGTTAACGTTTTTTGCTTTTGTTTCACTAACACTATAGAAAACTTGTTTACAGTACCTGAGTTAGATTCAATAAAAATAAATTCAATGTTTTTAATTAATGGGATGGTTATTTTACTTTTAATCAGAAACGTGTCTCTTATCTTAATACTATAAATGAAACTGTCGTAATCGGCGGACCAAGAAGAATAGACATTGATATCTGAGCAAACCCAAGGCCCTGAGTAGATTTCTTTTACAGTGTGAAAATAGCCACAGGCAATGTCCCGCAACTACGGCAACGTTGGAATTCTGCGCATGCGCTCGTTCACCTTGCTGTAGCTATTTTTATTTCTCATTCAATCATCTCAAACCACTACCAACAGAAATAAGAAGCCATTTACAAATTCCGTAAAGATATTTTGCTTTAGGGGAGATACCAAAGCATCAACAAAAAATGAACTTAATTTGCCCTTCATAATATGAAAAATTATAATAGACATTAGAAACAAGTTATCGCATAAGTTATGATTTCTCGCATTGGGCTCATTCACATATTTCATAACGCTAAAGGGGGTGGGTGGGCGTCCTCATGATGTTACAGCTCATACAAAATTTGTAGAATATTCATACAAAAAGCGTTACGAGGGGGTGGGTGGGTGTCAAAATTGGCCATTTTTGGCGTTATGAAATAAATTAATGAACCCTTACTTCTGATCTCGCCCTAAAAACCATTGGTAACCGAATGCTAGTGAAGCTGAGATTTATTATTTTTATTATTTTAAGGAGACTTTCAGTCAGTGGCTGGTTCGTCTCCGTTTGAAGCTGAGATTGTGAATGGATTAAAATAAAAACTGTCAACACTGGGAGATATAGAAGGATCTTCTTTTCATCGCAGGATTGTTTAACAACGTGTAAATCCATTCGCTTGCTCACTAACCACAAGCTACACACTTTGTTACGAAAGGCTTTTAGAACGAGATCATAAATTATGCAAATCATTAATCGAAATTATGAAAAATCGATTAAACGCCTAATCATGTACAACTCGTGCATTGGTCTGTGGTGTAATCTGTGAGTGGCGATATATTTTGTTTTGGGGGAACGACACGCGCTTGCGCATTAATGTTGCTTCGTTGTTATTTATATTGCTGCCATGGAAATATATTCTGAATATGGGACTACATTCAAATTTTTGTCTTGGCCATAACCGAACACATCGGGTTCCATAGTGTAGCGGTTATCACGTCTGCTTTACACGCAGAAGGTCTCCAGTTCGATCCTGGATGGAACCAAATCTTTTTTGTGAATGTAACGGTTTCATCGGGAAATGCCCTTGGTTTTTTTTTCTAATCTATGGATAGGTCCTTTTCTTCCACTCAAAACGTGGCGATCATTTTAGTTTGCAGTTTTCAGCTACTCAATCGACTAAAGGGGGAAACGGAAGGCACAACAATATAAATATTAGTATGTTGGTAACACGAACAGTAGCGACATTAGCATACTTAGGTTAATGCTTCTACTGGCACAACACTCATTTTGAATTAATGTCCATCACGCACAGTGCTGCTTGAGTTAGAATTTATGATCTCATGATCACATCTTTGCTGTGGGCGTTTCGAACAACAATTGAACAGTTTTTCTGAAACGTTCAATTTGTCTCTGCTGATATTGCTATTCTATGGGGGGACACTTGGATTCAGACGATTGTTAACAGAATCTGATAGTAATCTATCTGATTGATACCATCGTGATTAAAATTGCGATGACGATACAATTGATGAAAAAACTCATTTCTAACCTTACCGTATATCGAGTTATGGATTGACGGATGAAAAATAGGCTGACCCTCACACTTCATAAACATTATTATATGGAAATTTTTCTGTCGTTTTTGTCGTCCAAATGATCTTTCTTGGAACATGCAACATTGTATTATTTATGGCCATTGAGATTGACGCAAAAAGCATGTAGCGAGAAGCGTAAGGTAACATGTGTGATTGATGTGTGATTTATTGTTGTCAAAATGGACGGCTGAGGTATTACTTAAGGTTATTATGACGATGTATCTACAGGGTTGATACAGTGATATTAATCGAGAAAGGAAGTATGTAAGATATCAGCATCGTGTAAAAAAAGTTCTAGGGACCAAGTAAAAATATATGTTTTATAGTCCTTCCACAATATTATACATTAATAACCATAAAATCATGATCGAAGTACTTTTATCTTCCTAGCATACTCCAAAACCTCTTACAGAGAAGAACGTGATTAGTTGTACGGCTGGTTGCGGCCAGACAAAAAATAATAGTGGCTTTAGTGAGTAAAACTATCATAAAAGTGACCAAAAAGTTACTAAAATGTGGCTTCAACAAATTACAAACATTAGGGGAACGGGGGCAGTATGAACACTCGGGGCAGAATGGACACTCCCTGTAGCTTTGCATATGCGAATTATTTTACATTTTAGATGCAACGAATATTTCAGTTACCTGTCGAAAGAGTAAGTTGTCCACTAAATTTTCAGAAAAAATGTTTTAAACATTGATTTTATAGCAATAAATTGAGCATGATTTTATTGAGTTCGAAAATTATAACATTCACACCTCACCTAATAAGATTGCAGAGGCAAATTACTGCAAGTTGACCGAAAATGCAGCTCTTGCTGAATCTTCAATTATTTATGCTCAATTCAAAAATAAGGTAGATTTTTTTCTGCTAGTTTAAGACATTAAAAAACTTATATGAAAATTTCTTCTACTGTTGGGGCAATATGGACACCGGATGACAAAGTAAAGCTGACACTTTAAAAAGAAAGAAAACACAAACAGCCATTCCATGAAAAACTGATCTAGTGGGTCACCGAATTCCGTGAAAATGTGTTATTTTGTTCCTTATCCGAAATAAGGACAGATTTTCAAACTTTTTGGACGAAATGAAAGCTAAAGAAAAATAAAAAAAATATTTTTTCAAAGTTTCATATTTTTTTCTGAAAAGTTGAAATTTTAAGCTTTTATTCCATAGAAAAAGATTGAAAATCGGTTGAGATGTTCAAAAGTTATGATTTAAAAAAAAAAATAAAAAAATTCAATGCGCTGAGTCCTACAGTGTGTGCCGATGAAAAATGACTGATTTTTTATTTTCAAAAAATGTACCTAAAAAACTAAAAAAAAATGTGTAGGGAGTCGATGCCGGTTATGGACCCTTTGCGTATTATGGACCCCCTACAGAAAAACATAAAATTAGCACTCAAAGCAACCGTATTGCTATGAAAATCCACCGGGGGAACTTCGATTGCATTGTTAGTCAGCAGTTTCTGGCAAAATATTTGGTTTGAGGCGCATAAATTCAGATATTTGAACAGTTTTGTATATGAAACCACACAAGAGGGTCCATAATACGCATTTCCAGGTGGGTCCATAATAGGCACGTCGGCTGCGAGCCGGATTACATGGGAATCAAACGGAGGGTCCATAATACGCAACGTCAAATTTGTAAACAATCCTATTATGGACCCCGGGAGGGTCCATAATAGGCATTCAGACAACAGTTTTCCAAGTGTATATTTCTCTGGGAAAATCGTATGATTTTGTATGTTGCATGGGTGTACTGTGAAGTAAAGACATTGAACTTGTTATTAGACTCCACAAAACGTATATCGGCCTGAGATATAATTGCGGAAAGGCGTCGAGAATGAATTTCAGCTACTAAGGGGTCCATTACTAGCATTGACACCCTACATCGCTGAAGATTGATAATCGGTCAAACGGTTCAAAAGTTATAATTTTTTAAAAATAAAAATTTTGCTAAATCGCGATTTTTCTGGTCACCCTATTTCGGAAATGGTCACCCTAATCAAAAAATCCAAAAACACATGTATCCTTAATTCGGATAAGGAATAAAATAGCAAATTTTCAATTAAATTTAATGACCCACTAGATCGGTTTTCATGGAATGGCTGCAAAATTATCCAAAACTCTTTAGCGTTTAATGCAATGATTACGATGCGAAACCACAAATCGGTTGAAAATCGTTAATTCTGTATTGCAGTGATACCCCCATGAGTCGATGTTCCATGACTCGATATCGACTCATGGAACCATATTAAAAACAAAATTTCATGGTTACTATGATGGTCCCTAGAAGCAGCTTTCCAAAGGATTGCTGTTCCATGACTCGATATTTCCATGAGTCGATGGTCCCTTCAATATCGACTCATGGAGGTTTCACTGTAAAACTAAACTGGAGGCAATATTGAAAGCATCTCTTTAAAAAATATCGTAAATTGGTTTTTTATCATGTTTTCAGTGGCACAGTGAACGATCACTATGGTTTCTTGGATGTGTACTTCATTTTCCGAGGTTCTGGGAATAATCGCGGGACAATTTTCCTATAAACGTTATGGTGTCCATACTGCCACTTTGCCCCGCAAGCTTGATGATGACTACCAAATATGCTTTTTTTAAACCTTTTTTTGGAAATGAAATATTTTTTTTTTTCAAAATTTTGCAACAGTGTTTAAGAAATCTCGCGTTTAGTATCATACAGGCGTATCTGCATTGATCGATTTCTCTTCGTCGATTTTCTCTTTGTCCTAGTACAGGGAATTCAATCAATTTAAGGTAATATTTTTCGATGTAATATGACGAAGGACGATGAGTTCTGTCTACTGAATCGAAAAAAGCAGTCAGTAGCAGTCACCCGACCGAGTGATTAGCTGAAGAGAAAATCGATGAAGAGAAATCGATCATTGCAGTTACGCCCTTATGATACTAAACGCGAGAAATGCTTGAGAACTCTAAAAAGAATATTGCACATGAAAAACAGCATAATATTCATGTATTTACAGTCAAAATAGGAAACTTCCTTAGGGTGTCCATACTGCCCCGTGTCCCCCTAGATTGCGCTCAACTATTATCACTCCTCAATATAAATGTTCCATACCGTCAACTTCGATCGAACCATTTAAAAGTATGTGCCGATCGTTCAACCGTTGTTTCAATGAATTTGATTTTCATCTTTTCCGTTCAGCTCTTCGTAAAAAATCCATCTGGTTCTGGCAAGCTAGGTTTATATTAGTCATAGTTATTAAGTAGATTTAAGTAAGACAGCGTAACAAAAATGACATTTTTTGGGTGTCTCAAGGATTAAACTATGTGTCTCTAGTAGATATGGGGTCTCTGAATCTGATGTCGTTCTCAGAAATGTTTCTGCACGTCACAATTTTCAGCAAGCATGCATAAAAGGACTTAAACTTTCATTTCAGATATAATTTGGTTGAAATTGCACGATAATTTTTTTTATTAAATTGTTTTTTTCAACATGCTTGCAATCTCCATACAAAACTTTTCGTTTTTCTTATATGGTAAGAGACAATACTTTTCTAACACAATAAAACATGAATTTTGCGCATTTACAGTATTATGAATTTTGCTTATAAGTATTCGTTCCCAAAACGTTAATTCGTCCGCTGAGGTGCGCTGCTGTCGTCATGATTCTGGTTTTCGAAAGCAATGTCAAAACATTCGGAAGAATATATTTATTTACACCGCTTAAGTCAAGTAATGTATGAAACTGAATGAGATCCAATGGTAGAAAGTTCCAATAAAACTAACCTCACATATCCTTGTTTTTCTAACCTCAAACTAGTGCTCTTACAAGCCGGATCTCAATTTTTATGAAAGTAGAGAAATAATACAAAAAACAAACGTGTGTAGAACACAGAGAATGGATATTCCTACCTTTTCCGCCTAACTGTTTTACTGTTAGTCAGCTTATAACAGGAAAATAAAACATTATTCCCCACAGCGGCATGTGATGGATGCGTGGAAAATCAAATCTTTAATCCACTGACTAGTAGCGCTACCTAAGTATAGATAACTAACAGTATGTTGTGTTTCGCGCTTGGAGGCGTATTGCTATATACATGAAGTTTGAATTCTGTGGCGAATTAAGCAAATAATTTGCCATACAAGCTGTGAAACTTGCATGTAAGTTGGCTGATATAATCAAATTTTGCATTTTCAACAGCCAATATCTCAAAAACTTAACGTGCTATGATATTTTTGAAAACGACAATGGATTTAACACCCCTTAATTAAGTAAATAACGGTATTTTTGCTATTCCGTGGTTTATTAGCCTACTTTTTATCAATAAAATGAGCCACATAACGGCCTACTTTTCCTAACAAAAGAAACGAAACTGAAAAGTGCTACTTTTCAGCACTGGTTTGAGTGCTGAAAAGTAACACTTTTCAGTACTGTTTTGAGAATCGCGAACTAACTATCTGAAAGGTTCTTACAGCCTGTCTTTGGAATACTTTTTGTTTTTCAATGACTTGCTACTTTTTCTACATTTATTAGACGATCCGATATTCGTGTATGCGATTCTGGTTCGTCATCGGGTCATATAGCAAGACGTAGACGAGGCAGTAGAATCATCTACATTACTTCTAAAAATTCCGGTGCGTGTCAACAATTTGGCTATTCATGTGTCATTTGTACAATTTGGTATAAAATTGCATGCAGCATCTTACCTGGCCTGTCCTCGAATATCTGTTGAGTCTTGATCACTGTAGGGAATAGATGTAATAGTATACAAAAATAAGATTGGTTCTATTTGAATGAAAAGAAAAAAAAAGTAAATTGTGAAGTGTAAAAAAGTAACTTATTTCAAATATTGGGTGTTTGTAAACCAGAGTGTAGAAAAAGGACTTTTGGGATCGCAAGGGTTTAAATGCGCGCAAGGCCCGTAGAGGGTTGGAATGCGAACGAATTTCGTAAATAATTCAGTTTTGAAACGGATTTATGCGACATCGGACGTGAAATTACGACAATGACGCAGTTTGTGGGGAACCGAAGCTCCCAATTGCTTTATTGCTCGGCCACAGTAATTTTATTTTTCAACGCGGATTATGATTTGTTTTAATTTTCGGAAGTTTTCTAGTTTGCTTGTTTGTTTCATTCTGTTTCGCGTAAGTGTGCGGTTGTAAAATTTTTGCTTGTAGTGTTGTGTTTTCAGGTGATGAGGAAAAAAAAAGGATGAAGCAGATGGCTGATCCGAATCGTTTGTGTATGGTGTGAGGTGAGTGTTTGTTTGCGTGAACTGCAGGCGCTGTGAGGGTGGTATGGCGAAGAAGAAATTGTTATTACAGTGAGGTCTCTTTTCATGCGGTCCTGATTATTGACTGTTTAACGATAAACTTGCGACGATCGATGCGCCATCATATTTCACATAACAGATGGTATTAGAACTAACTTGGAGGTGATGATTTGGAGGTTATTTGGCAATTTGGAGGTTAAAATCCCCTCCAAACACTAGCGATTTTGCACTCCAACACTAGCGATGTTGACGTTTGATGACGAATAGAGCATTGCACTATTTTGATGTACGATTTTGATTGAGTGCGGAGCCTCATACTAGAAGTATGATTTGTTTGGTAACTAGTGAATGTCAGTGGTAGCAGTTCAATTCAATACACTGAACGTCTTATTTTTTAAGAGTTTGGCGGCGGTCGTACGCCGCAGCCGTTACAGAAAACTGACATCAACGGAATAAAAACAAATAAACTTCCCACTAATATTACGAGATGACTCGAATTTCATAAACAGAAACCGAACCCGAAAAAAAACTAGAATAACTTTATATAGTTGATGACACGGTGACATTATATATTTTTTTGAGTAGTGTTCAGCAAAATGAGAAGCTTGAACGTAAAAGAAACCGTATAATGTGTTTTTCATTGAAACTATTGTAAATATACAGTACATACGAAAACGAGCCGAATATATTTCACAGACCATTCACATACGGTTCATTCCAACGGAACCAGGGATTGAATGCGGAGAAAATTGAGATTATCTCTCAATTATCCCTCTCTGTAATAATCGTGATCCGCAGCACAACATGAGAATCTGCTTATCTACTGCTAAAGCTATGATTGAATTGAGTGGATAACGCTGAACAAAAAAAAAACATAAACAAGCTCCAAACGTGGGGGGATACTATTGCTATCAGAACACGTCCCTCAACGGTAAGTGAACGAGAAAAGTAAAAAAAAGGAAAGGTATCGTTCACAGCTGTTACTTATCAAACTTGTTACAACTTGCGTAATATTGTCGATCATGGACCGATACATATGAAATGTTTTTTTTTTCGCTTGCTTGGATTGTGTATCGAAATCAAATGAGAACGATTGGAACTGATATATTGTATAGTTGCCCAATGGGAAGTACATAATAAGTTTAAGGTAAACTTGCGATATTATTTGTAAATTGACATAACAATACAGCACCAGATTTTATGTTGAAAGTGGAGACAAATCATTTGATTAATGAAAACGGCGTTTGTAAAAAAAAAAAAAATAAAAAAAATCATCCCAAGGATAGGTATGTAGTTTTATGACATGCTTGAGGATTTATCAAGCTGTTGAGCTTAACCAATATATAACTTAAGATCAGATTTTTTTATTGCGGTTCGTTGTAACAAATCCGCAATGGTTGTCGGAAATGGTGTAAAATTTAAAATGTTTCATTACATCGGAAATGTGATCTTGTTGGGTCAAAGGCATTTGAAATCCCGCTTTGGAATGAGTTGGTCGATGGGTCGGAATAGCCATCGGACCTAGTTGGGTGAAAGGAATTTGAAATCCAGCTCTGGAGTGAGTTAGTCGATGGGTCGGAATTACAAATGGGCAAAATGGTCCAATTATGGGAACGAATCGTAGGTGACTCACTCACAAAAGTGAATCGACTTTTTCGATCGATTCAGTGACTCATTTAGTAATATGGACAATGAATCATGTATCTCGCTTAAGGAACGAAAAATATAACAGTTTTTGAAATAGAATATTTTTCAAAGAACAAACTATTTACACAGGTCTGGCTCATTTTATTGTTATAAATCCAAGTCAAAAAGAGTTGGTCGATGGGTCGGCATAGCCATAGGGCCTAGTTGGGTCAAAGGAATTTGAAATCCGACTATGGAGTGAGTTGATCGATGGGTCGGAGTAGCCATCGGACCTAGTTGGGTCACAGGAATATCGAAATCCAGCTCTGGAGTGAGTTGGTCGATGGATCGGAGAAGCCATCGGACCTAGTTGGGTCAAAGGAATTTTTAAATCCAGCTCTGGAGTGAGTTGGTCGATGGGTCGGAGTAGCCATCGGACCTAGTTGGGTCACAGGAATATCGAAATCCAGCTCTGGAGTGAGTTGGTCGATGGGTCGGAGAAGCCATCGGACCTAGTTGGATCAAAGGAATTTTTAAATCCAGCTCTGGAGTGAGTTGGTCGATGGGTCGGAGAAACCATCGGACCTAGTTGGGTCAAAGTAATTTTTAAATCCAACTCTAGAGTGAGAAGGTCGATTGGTCGGAATAGCCATCGGACCTAGTTGGGTCACAGGAATATCGAAATCCAGCTCTGGAGTGAGTTGGTCGATGGGTCGGCATAGCCATCGGACCTAGTTGGGTCACAGGAATATCGAAATCCAGCTCTGGAGTGAATTGGTCGATGGCTCGGAGAAACCATCGGACCTAGTTGGGTCAAAGCAATTTGAAATCCAGCTCTGGAGTGAGTTGGTCGATGGGTCGGAGTAACCGGAGTCAAAAGGAGTAGTTGGGTCACAGGAATATCGAAATCCAACTCTGGAGTGAGTTGGTCGTTGGGTCGAAGAAGCCAAGTTAAGCCAAACGAATTTTGAAAACATACTCTGAAGTGAGCTGGTTGATAGGTCAGAAAAGTCATCGGACCTAGTTAGGCCGAATAAAATTGATATGCTTTCGATTATTTGTCTTGTACCAGTTAAACTCAGTAAAGAATAACGTGAGTAACAAACAATCAAGTGTGTAAGTGTGTAACTAAAATCAGAGTAAGCTGTTTGTAGTGAGTTAGAACACGTAAAATGAGATGATTGTTGAACATTTTATGATTTTGCTGCTAATGGGATACTTCGAGCCTGGTAAGCTCAATAGCAGAATAGCATGAATAAAATCAAAGTGAGCTATAGAAAGTGTGATAGGACATGCAAAATAGGATGATTTTTAGGATATACTTGAACATTTTCTGATTTTGCTGCTAAAGGGATACATCGAGCCTGGTAAGCTCAATCCAGAATAGCATAAATAAAATCAGAGTGAGCTACAGTCAGTGACATAAGTTAGTAACCAAATGCTGTTTTTCCATACAAAATGCCCAAGTTTGGGGTGCTGTATCTCAGTTTCTGGTAGTCCGAATTGGCTGAAATTTGGATGATGAACTACAAATAACTTGAAATTCGGCTTGTAAAGGAATTATTACATTGCAGTCATTTTACACTGAGTTTCAGAGGGTTGTTCAAAGACAAAAGTAAGTAACCGAGATACTTTTCAATTTAATTGGAAAACGGTAAGTTGTGGAAAGTTGGTGTGTGCTGCAAAGTTGTGGAACTTCTGAAGTTAAACAACTTTGTGGAACAGACAAACAACCCACAACTTACCGTTTAAGAATTAAACTACAAAGTCTCTCGGTTACTTACTTTTGTCTTTGAACAACCCTCTGAAACTCTATGTAAAATGTCTGCAATGTAATAATTCCCTTACAGGCAAAACTTCAAGTTATTTGTAGTTCGTCATCCAAATTTCAGCCAATTCGGACTACCAGAAACTGAGATACAGCACCCCAAACTTGGGCATTTTGTATGGAAAAACAGCATTTGGTTACTAACTTATGTCACTGACTGTATAGAAAGTGTGATAGGACATGTAAAATGAGATGATTTTAGGATATATTTGAACATTTTCTGATTTTGCTGCTTAAGGGATACTTCGAGCCTGGTAAGCTCAATCCAGAATAGCATAAATAAAATCAGAGTGAGCTATAGAAAGTGTGATAGGACATGTAAAATGAGATGATTTTTAGGATATATTTGAATATATTTTGATGTTGCTGCTTGAGGGATACTTCGAGCCTGGTAAGCTCAATCCAGAAAAGCATAAACAAAATCAGAGTGAGCTGTTTGTAGTGTGATGGAATATGTAAAATGAGATGATTTTAGGATATTGCTGAAATTTTTTTGATTTTGCTGCTAAAGGGATACTTCGAGCCTGGTAAGCTCAATCCACAATAGCATAAATAAAATCAGAGTGAGCTATAGAAAGTGTGATAGGACGTATAAAACGAGATGATTTTTAGGATTTAATTTAACATTTTCTGATTTTGCTGCTTAAGGGATACTTCGAGCCTGGTAAGCTCAATCCAGAATAGCATAAATAAAATCAGAGTGAGCTATAGAAAGTGTGATAGGACGTATAAAACGAGATGATTTTTAGGATTTAATTTAACATTTTCTGATTTTGCTGCTTAAGGGATACTTCGAGCCTGGTTAGCTCAATTCAGAATAGCATAAATAAAATCAGAGTGAGCTATAGAAAGTGTGATAGGACGTATAAAACGAGATGATTTTTAGGATTTAATTTAACATTTTCTGATTTTGCTGCTTAAGGGATACTTCGAGCCTGGTAAGCTCAATCCAGAATAGCATAAATAAAATCAGAGTGAGCTATAAAAAGTGTGATAGGACGTATAAAACGAGATGATTTTTAGGATTTAATTTAACATTTTCTGATTTTGCTGCTTAAGGGATACTTCGAGCCTGGTTAGCTCAATCCAGAATAGCATAAATAAAATCATAGTGAGCTATAGAAAGTGTGATAGGACATGTAAAATGAGATGATTTTTAGGATATATTTGAACATTTTCTGATTTTGCTGCTTAAGGGATACTTCGAGCCTGGTAAGCTCAATCCAGAATAGCATAAACAAAATCAGAGTGAGCTGTTTGTAGTGTGATAGAATATGTAAAATGTGATGATTTTAGGATATTGCTGAATTTTTTTTGATTTTGCTGCTAATGGGATACTTCGAGCCTGGTAAGCTCAATCCAGAATAGCATGAATAAAATCAGAGTGAGCTATAGGAAGTGTGATAGAACATGTAAAATGAGATGATTTTAGGATATTGTTGATTTTTTTTATTTTGCTGCTAAAGAGATACTTCGAGCCTGGTAAGCTCAATCCAGAATAGCATGAATAAAATCAGAGTGAGCTATAGAAAGTGTGATAGGACATGTAAAATGAGATGATTTTCAGGATATATTTGAACATTTTCTGATTTTGCTGCTTAAGGGATACTTCGAGCCTGGTAAGCTCAATCCAGAATAGCATAAACAAAATCAGAGTGAGCTGTTTGTAGTGTGATGGAATATGTAAAATGAGATGATTTTAGGATATTGCTGAAATTTTTTTGATTTTGCTGCTAATGGGATACTTCGAGCCTGGTAAGCTCAATCCAGAATAGCATGAATAAAATCAGAGTGAGCTATAGGAAGTGTCATAGAACATGTAAAATGAGATGATTTTAGGATATTGTTGATTTTTTTTTATTTTGCTGCTCAAGAGATACTTCGAGCCTGGTAAGCTCAATCCAGAATAGCATAAATAAAATCAGAGTGAGCTATAGAAAGTGTGATAGGACATGTAAAATTAGATGATTTTTAGGATATATTACTAAAGGGATACTTCCTGCCTGGTAAGCTCAATCCAGAATAACATAACTAAAATCAGAGTGAGCTATAGGAAGTGTGTTAGAACACGTAAAATGAGATGATTGTTGAACATTTTATGATTTTGCTGCTAACGGGATACTTCGAGCCTGGTAAGCTCAATAGCAGAATAGCATGAATAAAATCAGAGTGAGCTATAGAAAGTGTGATAGGACATGTATAATGAGATGATTTTTAGGATATATTTGAACATTTTCTGATTTTGCTGCTAAAGGGATACTTCGAGCCTGGTAAGCTCCATCCTGAATAGCATAAATAAAATCAGAGTGAGCTCTAGAAAGTGTGATAGGACATGTAAAATGAGATGAGTTTAGGATATTATTCAAAATGTTCTTATTTTGAAACTAAAGGGATATTTTGAGTCTGGTAAGCTCAACCCAGATTGACATAACTAAATCAGAGTGAGATGTTTGTAGAGTGTTATCAATCATATTGTCAATGAGAGTAGAGGAGAAGGTGAATGTAGGGAATAGATGTAATAGTATACAAAAATAAGATTGGTTCTATTTGAATGAAAAGAAAAAAAAAAAGTAAATTGTGAAGTGTAAAAAAGTAACTTATTTCAAATATTGGGTGTTTGTAAACCAGAGTGTAGAAAAAGGACTTTTGGGATCGCAAGGGTTTAAATGCGCGCAAGGCCCGTAGAGGGTTGGAATGCGAACGAATTTCGTAAATAATTCAGTTTTGAAACGGATTTATGCGACATCGGACGTGAAATTACGACAATCACTTCCATGCATCTATCAATAAAGCGTGAAAATTTGTGACAGTCATGTAGTCGGTATGTATCACAGCCTACCTGATTGGAAAATATTGAGCCTATACGACGCAAGGATGTCTACGTGGGTTCTCTTGAAATATGTTTGTGATCCTAGATAGAATTCGATTAAATGTTTTTTTTTGTAATAGCAAAAAATGTTGTATGCAACTCGTTGCAAAACTCGATTTTTTCAGCACTCATCGTATTTATCCAACTCGACGAGCCTCGTTGGATAAATGTACGACTCGTGCTGAAAAAATCATCATTTTGCATCTTGTTCCATAAATAACTATTTGATGCTTGAGACAAAAACGTGTTCCGCAGTGTAATCTTTGTATCAGTTGGAAACAAATGTAATGTAATGTAATGTCTGTTGATACGAAAAAAAGAGGAGATTTTGCACCCATTTGAGAAAGAGCTCAATATTGCTCAATTCAAATGGACTTTTGCCTGCTCCAAATAAACAAATAAACAAATAAAAAAAAACTAGGTATATGAGTGTAAATCAACATTTGATGCGATGGCATGTATGTTTTATAATTAAAAGAAGATTGTAGAAAACCATTGAACATGTTTGCGCAGAAACAGTAATGTCTGAAAACGTTAAATACATGTTTTACTTTAAAAAGTATGAAAAACCATGTTCTAAACTGTTTATTTTAACGATATAAAACTGATTGTAGAATTCAAGTACCCGAATTCCGGCGCGTGGTTTCTTATAAGAAAAGAAAATTTTCTTGCTATTGAAGAAAATTTATTTTCTTCGAAGAAATTGTCCGCCAGAATTCGCATACAGGAATTTTTTTTTTTCAATACACTTTAAATTTTCAATATTTAAAGCAATTTCTAAGATGTCAATGAGCATAATAGTAGGTTTTGATACAAATATTAAAATGGCCAGGCCCACTGTGCAGACTTGGGGTTTGAAGGTAATTCTTACACAATCAAATTCGTGTTAAAAACACAAAATTAAAACAATTTTTTTCGTGGTTTGTTTTAGTAAAAGAAATATTTCGGCCCAAACATATTCATTAAATTTCTACAAATGAATTCACGCCAAAAAAACTACATGCCCATTCTTTGCACATTATTTTACATGTAAACGGCATGAAAATTTAGAAGTTCTCATAGGTTTATTAATGTAAAAGTTTTGATTGTAGCCCAAAATTTAACAAACATATTCACTGAACTCGTATAATCTAATTTATGCTGAAAGTGTAGTAGTAGTTTTATCACTTTGAAATTTGATTTATATGCAAACAGGTTAAGAAACCAGGATTTATTGAAGGTCTTTAATAAAAAAATAATAATGTGTAATCTCCATTTTTTATATTACTATTTTAAAATGTGTTTTTGGACTACTGCAATCAAATTAATGTCGAAAAAACTACATCTCATTGCTTTGAATTTTGATTCATAGGCAAACAGTTTAGAAAAAAAGTATTGCTTAGTTCTTTTCAGTAACGTTAATTTTAAGTTAAAACCTTTTTTTTATTTGTGCGCTAACATGTTTACTGCACTTATACAAGCAAATTTATATTGAATAATGGTCAAAAATGTCTCATTGAACAACATCGTAGAAGGAAAATTTTACCTAGAACGTTCATAATCGAAGATAAACCTGATCTAGATCAGTTATAACCTATCTAGGTGAAAACCGAAGCGATCAAAAAGTAGTGCCACTTATTCGAAAATACTTTGTCGATTATGCCAAACGGCAATGGCAACAGTAACCCAAAATTTAATAAATTTAAAGTAAATACCGGTATTTTGATGCTTGAGACAAAACGTGTTGAACATATTTCCCAGAATGACGTTTCCCAGAACGCCATTCTCCAGAATAGGACATTTCCCACAATTCTGTTTATTTTTTTTTAACAAAAGTTTTGATGCAGTCTTTTAATTATTAAATGAAGAATTTCTTAATCGTTAAATCAAGAAAATTATCAAATAAAGCACCACCTACGGTCGGAAATGTAATCAGAACTGTTTGGACGGTTTGCATATAATTGGACGATTTCCGCTTTACAAAATTTCAAGGTCGTTTAATCCCTTCTTAGAGTTGATAGATTCTGCTCAAATTTTCACAGTAGTTATTTGCTGCAAAAGGAAATTATCGAAGATAGGGGAAATTTTCTATTGTATTTATGTTCAATTATACTTAATAATTACGAAGACAATAAATCTAGAAAGAACAGCCAATGTTCGAAAGAAGGAATAATATCCTATGAAAGCAAACAAAAAGAAACAAATTCTACCAATTTATTTTGTGAATACAAAGAATATCACCCTTTGGAAATACATTTAAAAATAACAGCCTATTTGAAAAGAAGGAAGAATAACTATAAAAACAAAAAAAATCGAATAGCTTAGGTCAAGTTTGGTTATAAAATATAGTATGACATATGTAAAAGCAGCTTATCTTAAACAGTTCTACTACTTTTCCCCGAATGTCGGCTCCCTGAACGCCAGTTCTCCGAATGCCAGTTAACCGAATGACACTTCCCAAAATACTCCATTTTCCCGAACACCCCAGTTCCCCGAAAAGCGTTTAGCTATCATAATTGTCATAACTTTTTGCGTTTCAAGGTGGTGAGAACCGTCCATCTCATATGAATCCTTATTTACTTGATTGGCGGTTCTTCCGAGTTTACTGTTCTCGGCATTTTTGGCAAGATGTGATGACTCTAATGACCTTATAATTTATTATTTTTCCTTCTTTTGATTGTTTATCAGTTCAGCACCCAGCCCCTAAAGACTATTCTTGTACCTGTTTTAACTGCATCAATTTTCAAGGAAACGTGTTATTCGAGATAATGGCTTTCGGGAAAATGGGTCTTTCGGAGAGCTGGCATTTGAGGACATGACATTCGGAAAAACGATAATAGGAAAAAATTAACACAATCATGTTGAACAGTTGTAAAATTGTTAAACTGCTTTTAATGTAAAATATGTAATAAAATAGTAATAATAGTAAACATGTAAAAACAATAAGGGGTCCTAAATCATGATTTTTAAATAAATTTATGTTTAATTAAATATGAATTATTAAGATTATGATCGGGTCTGGCCATGAACCACATAGTCATTTTTTTTTAATTTCTTTATTAGTATCATTCCAAACATTACATTCATTATTTCTTATATCTAGGTGTTTTAGACTAATTTGGTAAAACAAATCTAAGATTTTATTAACATTTTGTTAACAACATATTACATTTCATTTGCCGTAGCAGTTCCGATTTTTTACAGGTGAGTTGATTTCACCTTCTTATAAGAGAGAAAAAAAAGTTTTCAATTTACTTAACCTAACTTAACCAAAACATATAACGCATTAATCGTGGCAATAGAAGATTGTAACGATTTTTGCCTGAAATTATTGATTATTTTATTTGACATTTGTTCCAATGTTTCAACATTGGATATTCTATGTAACTCATTGGTACTATACCAGGGAGGAAGCCTCAGAATCATCACCACATAGTCATTTATTTTGGATTTTCAAGACCTCCTTATTCCCTCTGCGAGATCTTTTGTCCATACAATACAAATTTGTATTGGTATCTTTGGTCAAAACCTTTGACGTTCTGGGGTTTGACTTTCTGGAAAATGTCCTAAAACCAACGTGTTCCGCAGTGTAATCCATTTAGATTTTTTTGATCCTGTGGTTTTTTGATCCCGGGGCTTTTAGCTTATACAAACAGATGTAACAGTTACATTAGATTACGATCAAAATCATAGTCAGGATTACATGTACGCCCAATGCTATAATCCGTGTGTTTGGTTGACAGTAGCGTTGAGCAAATTTGTCTAAAACATCGATGTTAGTGAATCGATTCACATTTGAACTGCCGAATCGATTCACCGATTTAATCGAATCCTTTGAATCGATGTTCTTGAATCGATTCGAATCGATTTAAATTTTTTTTTTTTATTTTGAAATGAGACCAAATGCATTTACATTGTGTTTTAACATCTCTGAATTTAAATTAATTATTAAAGTCATCAAGACAAATTTACTATTTCAAGGCTAGTTCAAAATTTGGTTTCTTTTCATCAGTTCATTAAGAAATATTCATAAACTTTAACAAAATGAATCGAATCAAAAAATCGAATGAAGAAAATCGATTCACCCGATTTCAGATGCCCCAAGCATCGATTCAAAAAAATCGATTAATCGGAATGAAAACATCGATTTTCGGAACATCGATTCAAAATCGCCCAACGCTAGTTGACAGGCCAACAGATGGCGGTAGTGTGTAAACGTCAAAAACGAACAAAAACGATGCGAGCGCTGCGGGTGGTCGATTGACCACCTACACGGAAAAAACAGTTTTCCCAATTTTTGAGTTCACTTTACCCAAAATTAAGTAAGGTACCGTGGGGTAAGTGGATACATAAAAATCAATAGTCATCTTCATTGTTATGTACAGCTAACGTGAACAGTATAATTCAAACTTTTTTCTGTGGATAACAAATGAGGGACTAATATACTTCAAATCGTCATTTAGTTTGATTTTTTTGATTGTTATGTATTGAGTATGAGGGACTTGAAAATTTGCGCCAAATGATCCACTTGCCCCACCATGCTTTAGTTAACACTAATTCGAGCAAAAAAAAAAAATACATTGTAGCTGGAATAATTTGGAGAAAATTCATCTACTTAAACACATAAGTTATACTAAAGTGTTGTAGGATTATTCCTAACGATGTTTTCGAAAAACACTCGTAGTTTAAAATTATTAGCTACAATTATTTTTGTTTAACAAACTGAAATCTTTTCCCTCTATTTATGAATATATTTGTATCATCTATTTAGAACTATTTATATGACCAAATAAGTTACGATAATATGCTTTCAATTCGAAAACTTGTATATTTTACTCTTTTGTAACTCAGCTTGGATAAACCACGAAAAGTTTTGTTTAAATTTGGCAATACTCATACGTTTATATTTTATTATACCAGAAAGATCAAAATAACTTTTCAAATTTTCTGTAGTCAATTAGACAATGTTAAGCTAGGAATGAAAAAAGTGAAAGGAAAACATCATTTTCGGATATTCAAATTATCGTTAGCAGTCTGCCAATAAATGATAATAATACTTGATCCACTTACCCCACACCATTTAGAAGTAGGGGTAAGTGTACCATGTCCAATATATTTGTAATTATTTATAAAAATCACATATTTTTCGTTGTGATTCATTCAGTTAAAATTGAAATGTTCACCATGCGTTGAAAAAACTAGTAGAATTTGATTTAAGGCTAAGATAAAATAGATTTTTGATTGACGGAAAACAAATTTCAAATTAATTTATTTTTGCAGCTAACAAGTATGCTTGTGTTAGTGTACGTGTAGTACCAGTTTTGAATTAGTATTAGTGTGGACGTAAGAATATTACCTAAAACGAAGCAATGGTGCGAAAACATTCAACATATTTAAGTATTTATGCTTAATATAGACAAATGATCCACTTACCCCACTGATACACTTCCCCCGCTGTACCTTATATCGATTATTCTCTCAACCCAAAATCTCTCCACGGTAAAAAATAGGCACCATGCTATCAATAGTTCTGCACTTGGATTTGCACTACTGTTGAATCTTTACAAAATCAAGGTAACAGCACTTGAATTCAACGTTGCATGTTTTGATTTAAAATAAACATTTCCACCTGACCCAGATTTGAACCACCAACCTTCGGAGTGCAAGTCCAGTGTCTTACCTCGACACTAACTCGCATCTGTTGAAACGGATTGAATTGATCTCAATCACTTTCTACAACGAGCTGTCAATGATTGCTCTCATGCAAAAGACATGATGTTCAAAATCAACGACTTTTCACTTCAGAGTCTAGTTCTAGAGACAGTAGAGCAAATCCAAAGTAGAAACTCTTCAAATCATGGTGATTTGTGTTTTGAATTGAGTCAAGTGATCAATCTATTCAATCGAACGTGCTGATTTTTTACCGTGTCGGTATTCTCTCGCTTCCCCACCAATGTTGTCAAAAATAGAGAGAGCTGCACCTACCTAATGGGGGTAGTTTGGCCTGAGAGAGACTCGCGAAGTGGAAAAAAAACAACGTCATATGCAGCCCAGATTCCGCTGTCACAAAACGTCAAATGCAGCCCGTCGTTTTTATGGCTGAAAAAGTGAAAAGTATTGTATTCGAAATAAACTGTTATTAAAGATCTCAGTCAGCACTCCGCTTTTGCTGCAGTTTTTCTAAATATGCTGATAAACCTAACCACAAGGCTAGTTATTTCTAATGTCTGCTACGTTTGTTAGCATGAAATTTCATTTAAAAGCCTATTTATGCTTCGGTTTGATGCAAACACAATATTTTTTTTACTGAGATGTCCATGTGAAAGTTTGAACGGCTTGCGCATGATTGATGTAAATACAGAGTGGAATAAGAAAAAAAACTCAGCAATCACAGAAAAAGAAGACCGTCTTCGCGAGTCTCGTCTCAGGTTTGGCCCAATAAGCCAAATTTGGCTAAATGCATCATTCTCAAGCTTGGGTTGAATGCACTCAATTTTGCGTTGAATCAAACCAAATTTAAGTAAATTTTTCTTATGGCTTCAAAGGCAAAGTATCTTATGGAGGCCTTGGAAATTTAGCCAAATTTGGGTTATTGGGCTCAACTACGGATTTGCGTTGAAACAACTCAGATGGAGTATGATGAGAGTGTGACGTCTGTTAGTCTATGCTTCTAGTGTTAATGAATATATCAATCCAACTTGGATTGCTTTCATCTATTGTTTGAGATTTGAACATCAGAGTTTTCTTGCGTTATTATAATTTATTAGATAACACTGAACAAGCTAGTCAGCTTGAAATCAAGTTTGAGGATTTCAGAGGCTGTATCAACCCCGTTTTCAAACCTTTTAGTAGTAGCGTGGTTTGCTGATGCTGTTTAGAGAAGCGAGGTTTTTTTACCTATGTTGATCAACATACAACAGCGCGACTGATGAAGTGTCTAAGGCCAATTTGCTGTTCGTTTTGCAAACAAATCTCGCATAACTTATGATCTCGCCCTAAAAGCCATTGGTAACCATGTGTGTAGCTCATTGTCTCTGAGCATTTGAATAATTTTCACGTTGTTTAACAATTCTATGGTGAAGAAAGGATCATTATCTAACTACCAGTGATGTTGGTTTGGATGTTTATTCCTTCACTTGCTCAGAAACAATGAGCTACACACATGGTTACCAATGGCTTTTAGGGCGTTATCTCAGAGTATGCGAGAAATCATCCTTTCTGAAATCGATCGCAAGGCTGCAGGGTGTATTTCTGGCATACTCTGAGATAACGCCCTAAAAGCCATTGGTAACCATGTGTGTAGCTCATTGTTTCTGAGCAAGTGAAGGAACAAACATCCAAACCAACATCACTGGTAGTTAGATAATGATCCTTTCTTCACCATAGAGTTGTTAAACAACGTGTAAATCCATTCAAATGCTCAGAAACAATGAGCTACAGACATGGTAACCAATGGCTTTTAGGGCGAGATCATAAGTTATGCGAGATTTCTTTTCCTTGAAAAGAGAGAGCGTGGATAGGCATGATATAAATCATATCGAAACTATGTACATGGTTACAGGTGAAAACCGTGGCAGTCATGCTCTTTTAAGTATATGAAACGAACGAGAACTTATTAAAGACCGTTGAAAGTTTTCATCCATGTATTCTGTGCCTTATTTATTTACCAGTCACCATTAATTGTGCACCGAGAAAAACTGTACTCCGTATTTTTCACATTTTGTTTATCAGCAAACTGATTGGAATATTAGCGCGATTTTTTGATAGCCTCACAACACAAGGTGTTTCCGGATTTCTCGAATCCAATTTGATTTGCCGGGGCTGTTTGTTACTGTTTGACATTTTGTCCAAACCATAACAATTCCAAACAAACGTTTCCTCTGTTGCCTTGAAATCCCAAACAAATGTGTAGCAGAAATCCGTTTGCTACCATCTGGCATGATTGCGCTGGGAGCTATTTCAACATAATCGATTGTTTTTACAGCGTTGGACATACCCAGATGCCAAACTGTGCGCAGATCGAGAAAATTGACAAACCCCACCATACCGCATTTGTTCGTAGCCTGAGCCGCGAGTCGTTAATTTAATAATTGATATGAACTAATTAAAAACCATCAATAAAGCAAACAGCATTAAGTTTCTCACACTCCCGTCAACGCCAACGCACAATGCTACATTTTGTGCTCTTCCTACAGCTGAGCGCAAACCAGATTAGTACATATTGCGCTTAGACGGCATCGGGGCAGGACCCAGAGGGAGATCCATAAAAAGATCGTTTTTCATTGCCATATTTGGAGCACTTTTTCCAACGAAAGCAAACAGAGAGCAACCAAAGCGCGCTGCTATAGTCAATAAGGGGATTGAGTTACTAAGAGTTTTGAAATCACCAGTCGCCCCTCCCGTTGATACGTGATTGACTGATGACGGGTCTAATTCAATTAAAAGTTAACTGTTACGCATAGATCGTGATGCGATTAAAAGGAGATTTTCTCGCTTTTTGTTCGCTTTGTTCAGTGTTGCTCTGCAACCGCTCAATAATGCCCAGCTGTGATACGCATGACGAGACATTCGAATCTCGCTTCGCAGTCAAAACGAATAAAGATGTTATTTCGAGGAAGCATTAGAAAAAGTTCATCATAAAAAAATATCAAAATAAAATATTTGGTTCCATCCAGGATCGAACTGGAGACCTTCTGCGTGTAAAGCAGACGTGATAACCGCTACACTATGGAACCTGTTGAAAGCCGGGCCGCTTACAGTAGCATCGGAGCGCTGGTCAAGCTATCAGTACACGCTTTATCAAATGTGCAAATATTTGGCACTAGACATAAAGCAACAGACAGACATCGATTTCTACTCTGAAAAAATCTTTGCATTGTCAAGCAATTCTTTGTCTCTGTATCAAACAATGCCAAATATTTTCCATCGCGTACTGATAGCATGTAGCCTTTTAGATGAAAATGCGTGATTTTTATCAGGCCTAAATAAATTAAATTAAACTATCGTTTGATAATAACCCAACGTGTATTCCATAACTATATACGCTCCCGATCAAAAGTTCATCTACTGGAAAACATAGAGTAAAGTGGGGCAAAAGTTCGAGTGGGGCAAGAGTTTCTATTCAAGATTTCTAACTCAATTCAAAACAAAACGTATAAATGTTATGGTGGTTCGAATGCTATTCAAGTAGGAGACTTTCAGTCCTAATTTTATTAAAATCGATTGAGATTTAGAAAAATTATGGCTATTTGTTGTTTTTTGACTTGAATATTGTAATTTTTGGTCAAACTCTTGTAGCATGGAACCAAATAAAGATGAAATCTTTTTTAATATTTTATGTAAGGGCGATTCTAGGCCTACCATAAAGATGCGTTGAGGTGTATTAGTTTTTGCATAAATGTTTGAAAACATTTTTTGGCTCATAGTGGGGCAATAGTTCGACCCATTATCGACCCCTATTGCTTTCAAATTTAGCGAGATTTGCCTGATCGTGCGAAAAATGTTACCAAAATTTTAAATTTTCACTCAGTTTTGCGAAAAGCTGCTATTTTTGGGTACATTGCAATCAATCCTGTTTTGGGCAATTTTTTATGAAAATTTAGTGTGTATTATTCGGCAAACATAAGTTTACGGCTGATATAAAGTATGCCTGTTATGAAAGTATCAATATTTGTGTTTTTTTGTCAGGGTACTTTTGACCCACACTAGATTCGAACTCTTGCCCCACCGGTGGGGCAAAAATTCGTTTAAGACAATCAATTTTGAAACTGTTACAGTCATCTCTCCCTTACTCGATATTGAAGGGACCATCGAGTTAGGGAGGTATCGAGTTACAGAACACAAAACCAGTGCAACGGCGATCCAAGTGGCCATCGAGGTAGCCATGAAAACCAACTTTTACTATGGTTCTCCAACTCAATATCGAGGTACGGAATATCGAGTAAGGGAGAGTTGACTGTATAAAAGTGGGTAAATATTTTGACAGAAGTTTGTTCAGCACAATTATAGCCAATATGTTTAAGGTTTACTATATGGTATTTATTTTGTTCCAACAGCTATTATTTGTCTGGAAACTTAGATGATACCACTAAGGGATGGTACACAAATTATGTCACGCTAAATTTCGACTTTTTTGACCCCCTCCCCCCCCTTTGTCACGTTTTTTGTATGAGTCCTCCAAAATTTTTTGTAAGCCTTGTCACGCTTGGCTTGACCCCCCCCCCCTTGGAGCGTGACGTAATTTGTGCATGACCCCTAAGGTCGAACTTTTGCCCGACCGTACTCTATTCTTATCTCTGGGATTACAGTCTAATTTAACTCTCTATGACTCATTCGAAAGGCAATAAATTGATCTCACTTCGTAGGTAGGTATTCGGGCAAAATTATTATTTGATTTTGGTTCACTTGAATTTGTGACATTTTTCAAAAAATACATTGAAAACCATGGCCAATTTTCTTAGCGTTGGATCGACCAACATTTTAAACTGGTACAGCATTAGAACCGCAATCTCATAATCTTTGAAAAGCACTCACAAAATTTTGGCGGATAAACTGATTAAAACAGTGTGAACAGAAATGATTCAAGCCATCGTGCAAAAGATTGGGTTCACCTGAGTTGCGTGATACCGTGTGGGGCCGAAATCCTTACATCTGAGCACTGAGGCAATTAAAACCGTCTTTATGGCGAAGTATGCCGTCATTGAAATTTGTACTGGGCATCGATGATTGTGGCTAATTTTTCACACGATTGCAATTTGAAGAAAACCACTTGGTTTTACGTTTTACACTGCCATAGCTGGAAAAGTATCAGCTCATTTTCTGCATGTAAGCGCAAGTAGTGATACTTTTCTGAAACAATATTACTTATGATGGCTAAGTTTTATCACTTTGAAATTGCAAGCTGCAAAATCAACGTGGCTACAAAAAAGAATGACGGGCTACTTAGCCTTAAAAATATGTGGATATAAAATAGGCGACCAATTAGTCATTATTCTATAACTTTCACATCTTTTGAGATATAATTAATCACAACGATTACGGCTTCACAACGTTGCGACTCAACTGAGACAAAGCCTGCTTCTCAGCTGTTCTAGGAGCATTTCTGCAGTTATTAGCTGAGAGCCTAAGTCAACTGACCATTAAGTAAGTACTCTAAAGCTCGAAAGTTGCAAATTTGCCAATCAGAAATAATTTTGACTCGGAAATATTCAATTCTACCAACCTCAGCTTGATTTTTCTGAATATCTTCACTTTTCCGCAACGTAGGCTCTAATATTGCGATATCAAAATTTGATTGAACGTGTTATTGATTTGTGGTTTAATAAGAAAAGAATCACATGATATAGTTCGGATAACTATGTTTTCAAATTTAGACAATAAAACGAAACACAACGGACAAGGATAGACAGAATGAATAGAATTATTTTTATTACACACTTTTGATGCCAAATAATAACGAGGCCAATATAAATCGAAAAAAATGCATATGAAATAAGGTATGATGATTTTAAGCAAATGGAACTTCCCAATATTTAAAACTGTGTGGAGTTATGATGGTTTCCTTATTCTCTTAGGATAACACAGTTTAGAATTCAATTTTAATATTGTATCAACATATAAAACACTAATCTTGCGAGGGAAACGACATACAACAGTTCAATTCTTATTTAAGCTTTATGATTTAACATAAACAAAATCAAGTATTAGTTTAGTGCCTTGGTAATCAAGAGTAGGGACACAATTCGTCATTATGACGTCCATCTTTGTATTCCAATTGTACTATTTTCCTCCAACCAGTCCCCAATTTGAGGGAGGTTAAGGATGCCATTCACCAGCTCAAGAACAATAAAGCTGCTGGTAAGGATGGTATCGGAACTGAACTCATAAGGATGGGTCCGGAGAGGCTGGCCATTCGTCTGCACCGGCTGATAGGCACAATCTAGGAAACAGAACTACAAGAAAGGCGACAAGTTAGATTGTGAGAACTTTCGAGCGATCACCATTCTGAATGCGGCCTACAAAGTATTATCCGTCGGCTGTCACCAGTAGTAAACGAGTTCGTGGGAAGTTATCAAGCCGGCTTCGACAGCCGATCGACAACGGACCAGATCTTTACAGTACGTCGTGAATACCAGGTCCCAACGCATCACCTTTTCATCGATTTCAAGGCGGCATACTACAGAATCGACCGCGTAGAGCTATGGAAAATCATGGACGAGAACAGCTTTCCCGGGAAGCTCACGAGACTTATAAGAGCGACGATGGAAGGTTTGCAAAATTGTGTGAAGGTTTCATGCGAACACTCCAGTTCGTTTGGATCCCACCGGGGACTACGACAAGGTGATGGACTTTCGTGCCTGTTGTTCAATATTGCGCTAGAAGGTGTTATGCGGAGAGCAGGGCTTAACAGCCGGGGTACGATTTTTACGAGATCCAGTCAATTTGTTTGCTTCGCGGATGATATGGACATCGTCGGCCGAACATTTGAAAAGGTGGCAGACCTGTACACCCGCATGAAAAGCAAGGCAGCAAATGTTGTACTGGTGGTGAATGCGACCAAGACAAAGTACATGCTAGCTGGTGGGGCCGAGCGCGACAGGGCTTGCCGATAGACGGGGATACGTTCGAGGTGGTCGACGAGTTCGTCTACCTTGGATCCTTGCTGACGGCAGACAATAACGTTAGCCGTGAAATACGGAGGCTAGGGTGTCCCATTTTTCTTCGACCATCTAGGGATCGTTCAAATATTACGTAATGCAACAGGGGAGGGAGGGGTTCTTACGTAGTGTTACGGTCCATACAAAAATTCAAAATTTTCCATACAAAAGCTGTTACGTGGTGGGAGGGAGGAGGTCTAAAATTATCAAATTTTGCGTAACGTAATATTTGAATGAACTCCTAGAATTTGAGCTCCCCCTAAGTCTCAAGCTTCCTTTTGTTATTCATATTCTTCCTGCAAAGTTTTAGCTCAATTCATTGTAAATTCGAGCATCGCAATGAGTTTTTGCAAATCTGGTACTTTTGATACTTAGTACATAAAATTACATACTATCTTCTTGCAGGCAAGAAAAATCTACTCAGTGTGCGGTGATATTTCAAATGAAAACAAACATCAAATTTGTGTGACACAGAACACTGTTTTGAACGGCATTTCTGCCGTGAATCGTAAGTCAGTCCCATCTGCATTTTCGTCAAAATTGAGTTGAGTTCAGTTTTCAACATTTCTTCCAGTGTTCTTTCAGCTGCATTAATGAAATAATATGGTTTGTTCGGAAAAATTAGGAGAAAACAGCAAGTCAAATTGTCCCATAATGAAAAGTAATCGCATATCAGTCCCACTACAGACTTTAGCACCGTGGAACACAAAAATGTAACTTGTTTTGATTATCTCTATATTTTTATCGGAAAGATATCGTAGAGAAAACCAAGTTGTGAAAGTTTCATAAGGATTGGAACATGTTCCAATCCTCTGGAATTTTTTGAATATTAGTATGAAAAACGAGTTTGAAAACTTCACAGCCCATTTTTTCAATGCCTACTTTTTACAGATGGGACTGACTTGCGATTCACGGCAGATTTATAGTGGAACAATTTCATTTTTATTCAAATGACTAATTGCATTTCTTTCTTTTAGCATCTGAAGTTCGATCATTGGAATGATGAATCGTATACCAGAATGAAATTATTTAGCAGTCAAGTGTGCTGCTGACATGTTCTTCACTGGAAGCATTAATCTGTTGAAGAATTGAGTGCTTCAGACATCAACATTAATTAAGATGTTTCTATTAAATCATTTATACATTTCAATCATCTAACTGACATCTAACCCTCTAAAGTTGACCATTTTGAATCGAACATCGAAAATGTTGCAAATGTATTGTCCAATACTGTAAAAGAGAAGAGATTGGTTAGAAAATAGTAAGTTTTTGCGTGACGTTCCTAATGTATGATTGAACCTATTCAGTAGTGATTTCAAGAAAAAGAAAAATCTATCAATGTGTTGTTAAAAGTTTACACATAATTGAGGTGTTGTTTATTTCTACACACAAAGATAGAAACAGAGTAATTAAAATTTTAATGCGTATTTGCTCCCATAGTATGCTGTCGAGCGTACGAATATTGAAATCTATGCTCATCTCAATTCTACTCAATATTGGTATCTTCATATACGACCATCTTTTCATGTCAATCATGTCTTCAGATGCTGAAAGAAATAATATAATAATTATTATTTGTTTAACGAAAAATGCAATTATGCCACTGAAAATGCCGTTTCTAAAAGTGTTCTGCTGCCAGACATATTCGATATTTGTTTTCATCACGGTAAAAGGAAGTAAGGTATTATACTCCGAAAAATGACATTTGGCAGTGACGCCATTCCTATCGCAAAGGCCTCATACTTGACGATAGGAATGACGACACATGTTTTTATGGAAAAATTGTTGTTTACACGTGGGAATAGCCTCTTGTTGTGTCTACCGTGTGTTTTCATTTGAAATATCATCTCACACTGCGTAGATTTTTGTTGCATGCAAGATACTCGCATGCAATTTTATGTACAAAGTATCTATAGTACAAGATTTCGAAAAACTCATTGCGATGCTCGAAATAACAATGGATTGAGTTGAAACTTTGCAGAAAGTATATGAATAACAAAAGGAATAAAAGGATAAAAGGATTAAAATCTAGATGGTCGGGGAAAAATGGGACACCCTAACGGAGGCACATCATCAGTGGAAGTCGGGCCTACTATGGCCTCCATAAGAAGCTGTGGTCAAAAAAGATTCACGCCCGCATCAAATGTACCATGTACAAAACGCTCATAAGGCCGGTAGTCCTCTACGGGCATGAAACGTGGACGATGCTTAGGACGATTTTTGGCGGTGTGCAGGAAAACGGTTTGTGGCGGCGAAGGATGAACCACGAGCTCGCCCAACTCTGCGGCGAACCAAGTATGCAGAAGGTGGCCAAAGCTGGAAGGATACGATGGGCAGGGCATGTTGCAAGAATGCCGGACAGCAACCGTGCAAAGATGGTGTTCGCTTCGAATCCGGTTGGTACAAGAAAGCGTGGAGCGCAGCGAGCTAGGTGGGCGGATCAAGTGCGTATCGATTTGGCGTGGGGCAGAACCGAGGATAGAGAGATGCGGCCACGAACCGAGTATTGTGGCGTGAAATTGTTGATTCAGTATTATCTGTCTAGATGTTAACAAAATACATGAAATACAACAACATTGTTCATCGCGAATTTGTTTCGATCCAACGATTTTGACAGTTACGATTAATATAAATGTTCAAATCAAATTTTGATCATTAGTATTCACTGACCTAAATACCTCATCACTGCAAGAAACCGTTGAAGTTTATGATTATAAAGACTGTTATGAGGTGGCTAAAGATCGAGGAAACATTCACAACTTAGAAAATAGATAGAAAAATACTTTTTTTTCTTTCGCGACCCACTGGACATTAGCTCACGACTAGGTCGCGACCTACAGTTTCGGAAACTATGATTTAATGAACAGATGAAAAGTAAAATAAATTATTAACTTGGATTTTCCCTAGTAAAAGTAATAAAAATGACAGGAATAACCCACTCTGTCAAAGTTCGTCTCGCACTAAGAACGTCTGTTCTGTGAAAAAGAATACCAAAATGTGCCAACAATATGTGCAATTTTTAGGATTGGATTAAAATCTATGAAACACTGCGAAAAGTAACTAAAATCTGTTCAATTTCCGTCTGAATCACGCACGGAAATCGAATCACATTCTTCTCGTAAAAGGTCAATGTCGCCCGAATTGGGTTGTTTCCAAATAGAAATTAAAATATAGCGAAAAGCGCTGACCGTCCATTCATGTGTGGCGCAAACTGGGATGATAACGGTCGATTGCGTTGTCGCATGCGTGACCATTATCACTGTCAAGAGTCTGGAAGAACATTGTATCAATTCTTCCGAAAATATTGAACCATGGTTTTTCTTCACACCAAAAAACGATGACGAAACTTCCCGAAGAGACCAGCGTATCCAATTTAGACAGTTCTCTGAGGGGAACGAATATTTATGAAATTATATGCCGTTGATACCACTCAAAATTGAATTGTATCAATTGAGCTAAATTCATTCAACACGCGCAGACCAATCAAATCAATTGTGGCTCTGAAGCTCCGAAGTGTTTTGTTTCCAAAGGGAATCGTGATTCTCTTTAGGCTGCCTTTTGCTCTGAAACAAAGAAAAAAACTCTTAACGGGAATCGTTGAATTGAGCGGGACAAGAGCAGTAAGTAACGATCGTTTCCCAGAACCAACGGATCTCGCGAGCATTACATTCTTTGTGAGATCGCTTCGGAACGGGTCATATGTCGAATGATCGAACACCGACGCTCAAGCCAATACATGAGTTATTGAAGTTGAACAGTTATTTTCATTCAGGTCTAAGATTGCCAATATTGTACAATATTTACACAACACAGGGATAATAAAAATCTTTGTTTGCGGATAACATAAGTCTCTCTGGATTTAGCCTGCATACCTTGTGTAGTAATGTAACAGTCATATTTTGGACCCCCTAAGGAAGTGATTTTAGTTTTTTGTTCCAATTAATTAATTGCACAGCGTAACCAAGTCAAAGAACATGCCAAAATGTAGAGAAAAACTTCATCTACGAGATAAAAATGCTCTTACGGTCATGTAGGATCCAAAAAACGTCGAAAATAATTGAATTGTGAAGCACTGTTTACATTATTTTGAACACAGCAATACATTTTGGACCCTCTAAGTATATATTTTGGACACCCGGCATTTTTTTATCGTTTGGCGACAAAGTTCACGACACTGGTTGTATAATATGCTTGCCCATAGTATAATCAATCGATTGACAATGGAAAACACAAGAAATTGTACGCTTTTAGTTCAGAAATATGAAAAAAGTTTTTGTTTACATTTGAAAAATTTCTGAAGGCTTCAATTTATGTGTGTAACGTGTTGTAACGGTTGCATGGATGAACCGATTGAATAAAATTAATTTCGGATAAAATAAACACATTTTCTATGTACAAACGGTTGATGCAAGTGCGGAATAGTCCTATATTTCCAAATCGCATGCGAATTGAGTTGGTCTTTCGATTTAAACTGGGAAACTTGCAGGAAAATGGCCCAGGGAGTCCAAAATGTGTTGGTTACCCTATATCGCAAAAAAAAGGGTTCCAATAGTTGGTCAGATGAAGTTAAGTGTTTAGGACTCATGCTATATAAAAATTACCGTTGAAAAAATTAATTTTTTAGTTATATGTAAAAACTATCTTGAAGAATAAGAGGATGATTAAAAGAAAAAAAAATATAAATATATAAATATTTGGAAACATATTTTTCAAATTTTATAGTAATGAATCCAGTTAAAAATGTGAAATGCATGAAGGTTAGCGAGGTTGCACGGCACAGAACTTAATTGAATCGGGAATGATCCAACATGTTTTTGTCTCGAATGTGATGGAAAGAGAAGAGTGGACGTAAAAGCTGGCTACTCCTTCTGTTAGATGTAATTTATGAAGCCTGTCATCTATGCAAAACCTTCAAACTTCTGCACAAACGACGTATTACTGTAAAGATACCTCCATAATATCTAAAAACAGCACCGTATCAAGGGTCGAATTTGATTAGATCAGTACCAAATAGCATTTCCTTCCAAGAGCACTGAATATTTCGTGGGTGTCACACGGAATATGTTCAATTTTTTATAGTTTATGAAATTCAATGTCTAATGATTATTTTGAACTATGTATTTTATTTGTTTTTTTGTGAATTTTAATTTTTAAATAATATGATCAAATTCACGAGTTGTAAGAATATTGATAAAACTTTCAGATTCAGGAGACCAGCATCTGTAAGATAGGTAAAAGAGAGTTTTTTTTTTGTTAAATAACTTTTTTTTTCAAAATTGGCTTGTTTATACATTTATAGCTTATTGTTGAAACGATGAGTAAAGAAAAATTTAAAAACTCTAAATACAGCAGATATTTGAATTATCAAAACTACTATTATTTTGAGCGATTTCACCTAGTGCTTAAATTTTTAACCGGTAGTGCAAATAAAATTGAGGAAATTTGCAGTTCTCTGCAAAAATATCATGCCGATTGCTTATAGGGAAACAAAGTTACAGCATGTAAAAGTTGAGAACTTTGTATGAAAATCGGCTTTCACTACTATTATTCTGAACACAACTGTATATTCTGTATCTCGATATTTCACCTAATTCGATGGAATGCACGGTTTACTTTTATCCCTCTGTAAACCAGTACCTTTCTAACTCGATGCGATCTGATTGAGTTTCTCATGCAAGTTTACCTTCACTAGCTCAATATTTTCATGAAAAAAAATTAAATATTTTCAAATGGTTATAAATTATATGAATTGGAATGTTGTAATTATGCTTATGATGAAAATAAGGGTTGTAACTTGTTTCAAGGTGTTAAAACTTTATTTCTTGTTGACTGTTCAAAAGAACTCATAAAGATGCGTCCGGAGAGGCTGGCCGTGCATTGAATAACAATATAACGCATTTTGACAACTTCTCAAACCAGCAGCTGTGTTTCGTGCGCAGCAGCATCGTAAATTTTTTATCAAAAGGGTGTTATTTTCTAAATTTGATTATTTATCAGTGTTTTCATATAATAGAAACATCTCGCGGAAGTACAAATGAGTTGGATCGCTGAAATAGTGGGATTATGACGTCAACTTCTGCCAGAAATTTATTGATCGTGGAATGTCGCACCGAAATTTAACTATTTGCGAAGGTTTAAAATAATCACTGTTTCAGTACGCCTTTGGGGCAACTGAATGGGCGTTATAGCAATGGGGATGAGACTTTGAAGACAATTTGAGGGAAAAACCAACAAAATTTATGTAAACTTGACGGTTTACATATTTTTTCTCATAGCTCTTCAATTTTCTGTATAATCTTTCTTTTAAGTGGGTTTATCATACTTGTGAAATATCTGTTTGTCTTGTTTGCATCGTTTTTTTATCAATATTTTTCAGTTGTGAATGGTTTTGAAATCATATTCTCAAAAACAAGTTATTTTAATTACAGTGACCCAATGTCACCCCCTCTATGGGGTAAGATTGGGTCATTTTTCATTCACTTGTGGTGCCGCTGTGAATAAATATTTGTCTTTCATTTTTTGAACAGTTGTTAATGTACCATCAAAGTACATACACACCAAATTTGAAGTTTATTGGAGTTAAATTGCGATAGTTATTCAAAAATTAAATCGAACATATCTCTTTTTGACCCATTGTCACCCCCAACGACGGTACCATTTTAGGGGGTTAACTTAAGCGCTCGCATCGGCAATTTTCAGCAGACCAGAAATGCGCTTAATTTTACCATGTCTGTAGTTGGAATCAGATTGTTGTAAATTATTTTTGTCAAATGTACCAGTAATGCGGTGGGGTGTACCTTGAACATAGTAAATTGGTCTAAATTTCCATGGTAGTTTCAAGAATGGGCGTAGTCAGCTAAAATAGTTATTTTACCACAGATTTTTTTCCCGTGTACATATTCACTGACTTCGGTCAATCATGGTATAGCAACTATAGATATGTGTAGTCAGTCTAAGCTAAGCTAAGAATCTGTTGTGTTATACGACGATCAATTTTGACACACTGGGGTCAATTCCAATGTTTAATTTCAAAATAATTTTATGAAATGTTAAATGTTATTCAATAAAAAAATAATAACGTAAACTGATAGGGATTAATGAAGTACTGATTTTGTAGTAATTAATTTAAAAATGTTTGAATTCCTTAGGATAATATATCAAAAAGTTGGAAAATTGGGGATCTGCCCATAACTGCATAACAGTCACATTCGACATTTTTAACAAATTGGAGTTAATATCATGGAGAGTCATCAAATGATAAATACTTTCGATCAACTTACTAAAATCTGTGAGTTTGTTCTAGAAAATTCGAAAAAATACCAAGTTGTTTTGTCACATTGGCAATTGTAACCGCATAACAGTCACATTGAGATAATACATGAGCCTCATAATGTAGTAGCAACGAAATTTCTATCAGAATTATTTTATGACTATTCACCCAATATGTGATATGAGTTGTACAAAATTTCAGCCTCAAATAAGCTCTTTTGAATTCTTAATGATTTTTGGAAATTTTAGTTTTCTCCCGTACTGCAGTAAAATGCAATCTTGGTATCCCCCATGCCTACTTTTGTCGAATGTTACAAATATGCAGTTATGGGCAGTGATCTATTTGCTCCGGTTCAATATCGACTTTGGACTCGAAAAAAGGCGCTGGTCGAGGATTTACATTCTTCTCAGCCGACTGCTTAGGACGACCATCTCATGGAGATTCAAAATCAGGACATTTTGCAATTTTCAGAAATTTGCATATGTAAATTCGAAGACACTAGTTTGTTTTGACTCAAAAATGTCGCCATCAATTTATCGATGTTTTCAAAGAAATCTGCTTAGTGTCTGATCAAGATCTCGCTTGACAATTTTTAAGGTGGCCGGCACAATGGCCGACTTCGCCCCCTACTCACGTTTTCAAAGGCACACAACTGGAGAAATAGTTGACAAACGTTCCTGATCTTCTTATTTTAAGCTTTCTGCTGGTGCACAAAGCCAAAATAAAAGGTGCACTGTTGTTGTTTTAGTGCAATCTTAGAAGTTGATTCCAAACTGTTTCACCTTAAGAATGTCAAAAAACATCTCAAATAATTAACATCCGCTCAAAATCTTTATCTTTCATTCTTATGGTTTCATAAAGAATCTGCTAAGAATCTTTTTAGAAGTTTCACAAAAAAGCTTCCGTTGCGTTTCCATTGAGATCTCATGATAATTTGCTAAGGATCTTGCTAGAAATTTATAAAGTCCTACTTAAAAACAAAATATGTTGGGAGAAATCGGGCTAAAATTTTCAGTAGAAAAAGACAGTTTGTTCAAAATGATACTCAGAGACATTCGTTAAAAATCTCACCGGAAACTCGTGAGATGCTAAGCGGTCGTGCTTCCTAGTTTAATTTTGTATTTTCGGTCATGGTTCATAAATATTAACTCCACTGAAAGATCAAACAAATGGTCGTAATGATAGTACGCCCAACACAGGAAAAAAATCAACTAAAATTTCACATTTTGTTTTTTGAGAACATCTTAAATAATGGCAGCAAACGTAGAAACTTTTTCATTTGATATTTCTTTGAGCTTCAAAAACATGGCAAAACGAGGGAATGCCATATTACGATACATAAAAATATTGCACAAATATAGGACACAGTTCTATGTTTCCATGTTTGCTATCATCTGTGCTGATGCTGTTTATTGGCATTTCGGAGCGCTCTTTCATTCCTATAGCAATAGAATTCTGTGAAAATACACCAACGATGATAGCTTGAGTTTTAATACGATGAAATGCCTAATTCTATTAGCAGTACCATAACCGTGCATTGAGGTTGTGATACGGTATGAAACGCATTCCAAACAGTCCAATTTCTAGGTGGCTGAAATCGATTTCTTAACTAAAAACACAACATGGATTTCTGGAAAGATGCCATTTAAACATTATTGCTGTTTTTTAGGATAGCTTTTTATTATTCGAAATATCTTTAACATTCCAAGGTATTCGCCAAGCAGCAACAAGCAGTACAAAACTATAAATATGAAAAATAAATCAGGACGCCTCTAAAGAATCTCAAAATCAGGACATTGTTACATACCGATTCAAGAAATCCTTTTTATTTAATTGAAACACATTTTTCCTATGCGTGCAAATGCAGCACGTATTTTAAAAACAATATGTTTATGGATAAAATTGATCCATTATTTTATTTTATTTTATTATTGTTTTTCTATTTAAGATCATTTAATGATCTATCAAAATTCAAAACGTTGTTTGTAATACTTAAGCTGTCAGTTACAACGTACCTACAATTTACATAAACGTTCCTGTGAACTTTTTGAATATTCTCTGGACTTATCAACCGATGTGTTATTATATGCTTAGATTTTAAATTTACACTTATTTTGAAAAAAAAAAATGGGATAGTAGAAATATTCAATGTACTAATATGTACACGGTAAAAACAGTTTACCTAATTTTTGAGTTGACTTTACCCAAAAATAAGTATATCGATTATTCTTCTCAACCCAAAATCTCTCGGTATTCTCTCTCTTTCCCACCAATGTTGTTATAAACAGAGAGAGCTGCACCTACCTAATGGGGGTAGTTTGGCCCAATAAGCCAAATTTGGGTAAATGAATAATTCTCAAGCTTGGGTTGAATGAACTCAATTTTGCGTTGAATCAAACCAAATTTAAGTATTTTTTTTTTATGGCTTCAAAGGCAGAATACCTAATGGAGGCCTTGCATATTTAGCCAATTTTGGGTTATTGGGCTCAACTATGGTTTTGCGTTTAAACAACTCAAATTTAAGTAAATCCGCGTTGCCGTGTAGTCATTTGCAAAGAATGAATTTTGGCGAATATTCTCCAGAGAAAATATGTAACCATGTACAATGTAAAATGAACTTCCGTAATCAAACTCTGATCCTCAAGATCGGTAGTCGAGAAGCTTGACCTCGGGGCTATATCACATATGTAATTGCTTAGAATCAAATGCGAATGTTATTTGAAGCACGACTGCGTTGATGGCATTTGCTAGATGTTTTCTTCAATCATCATCCATCATTGAAAAAGCAAAGCTACTATGTTCAATTTTGTAACATATCAACAATTGCACCATTTGGCAGTAGCTTTAAATGCAGGGGAATGAGGAATGTCGTATTTCCGACGATTTTTTACAATTTATCTGTATTTCGGGAAAAAAATGATGTACTACAATAATGTTCACGGTTGAACTTTTATGATTAGACATGAGGTTAGGAAGCTCGTAGAACAAAAACTGTAGAGAAATGTATGTTTTACAGGTACTTTAATGAACAGAAATCAATTTTATGAGGTCAAAACCATCTCTAATCGGCATACAGTGTTCTCGAAAGTTGTAAAGTACTAATAATACGTTCAACTAGTGGTATTTATTTTGATTTTCGTTTTTCCAAATTCCGAATTTTTTGAGAATGTAAAATATAATAAAAAACACAAATTCGACTTAAGGCACCTCCTAATCTTCTCCAAATTGGATGAAAATTTGTCTGGTAGTTTATTTCAGTATTGCAACTAGGACTAGGGGGTGACTGGTTGAATCCCAGACATTTTGATTTTTGTGAAACTGTACATAGAGATTCAAATATCAGAAATAATGTAACTTTGAATTATGTGATTGATAACATCAGTCAAATGTCCGTTAAATGCAATACTCTTCCGGTCCGTCATCAAGGAAATGATTATTCTTCCCGAACTCATCGCCAAGACCAGCGTCCACAATTACAAATTCAACCGCCAGCAGAACATCGACTCTTCCCGATTCTCAGCAACTCTCGCGCTATCTCCAAGCCGCGCGAAGGGTTCTAGTTTTCTTAGTGACTCTCGCCCACCGAAGGGGGGATTAGTATTCGCAACATTGGCCATCGGCAAGTCACTTGCCGTTGGACTGTTCCCCAGGACGGTCGCGTTTTCTCGGAACTACGGGCGCGTGGCAACCACCGGGTTGAAGTGTTACTCTGTGAGAATAAGTGTGGCTCAGTACAAGAAGAAGTGTCTCATCTTAGAACTTTGTGAGTGGATGTTCGAGACCGGACCATTATCATCCATGCATGTGCTTAGAGTTGTGGAAAGTGGAATTCAATCTACGATCGCATTTTGGAGTTGTATTTCCCCAGCGAAGGATTGGCTACTGAGGGAGCTGCTTTGAAATTACCAATTTCTCAAGTGCTTGAGTAGGTGGCACAAATGAAGTGTTGATACATAACGGATATAAAGTTGAAGTGCCCTGTGATGTTCAAAGGAAATTCAGTATTTGGATGATCGTTTCATCGTTACCGACAGCAGAGATGTGATAGTGCTGGGGTATGAAAGCTGCAACACCAACAGGAAAATGAATGTTACATAACTGTATATGGAAATAATTAACGAATTGTGAATCAAGTGGTACAACTATATAAAAGTGTTGTTTTGTTGAAATAACATCTTGCAGTAGTGTGTTTCTTCAAACTTATTCTGGCTGTTGCAACGGTCGGAGAAACGCAAATAAAATGCAGCCCGTCAGATGGGCACTTCTCGTCACGCTATGCCTAACGGTCAAAGCGTCTGAATCCCAAAACGTAAGTCAGCATGCATTCCATTCATAAATCGAATTCAATCAACAAGTGTTTTATGTCATTCTTTTTAAAATATCATTACAATTAAGCAACAGCTTTACATAGCTGTTTCCGTGGTGTAGTGGTTATCACATCCGCCTAACACGCGGAAGGCCCCCGGTTCGATCCCGGGCGGAAACAGAATTTTTCGATCTTTTTTGCTTGCTACCAGTCTTGCATTTCTATACAAGCATATGAAAGAAGATTAGGAAAAAGAATCCTAAGCGCTTGAACGCTTTCAGAGCACAGCCTTCTGTCCGAGAGCGCTATCGCCGCCCATTCGTAGTTTACTTCATTTGGCAGCAGGTCTCAGTTCCATTTTCGATGATGCGCGAACACAAACAGTTGCAAACGGGCAAGGGAGAGCCGCGATTAAAACCGGCGAACTCTTTTTGCCGCATTTCACACGGATTTGGATTAGTGCTGATAACACGGTTGAACTGGGCGAAGATTACGTGCGTGAATTAGAATAGAAGATGAGCATCATCATCACACGCGTAAAGCACTGGAAGTGGGCCATCGGCGTATTCCGGTTGTTTTTTTTTTCCTTCGGTTGGTGCTATCAGCTTCCTCCGAGTGCAATGATTCGGCAGACGGGTTTTAACGTTTTGATAATGACCCTGAGAACACAAAATAAGTTTGATTAGTTAACGATTCGTTTATTTCATAAAAATTTCTAAAATTATTATCTATGCATGTTGCGGGGACTTTTGCAGCACAACGATGGAATGTTATGACGGAAGTCCCAGATACAGAGGGCATGGTAATTAAATGTAGATTTTTTACAGACTACATACCTACGTTTTAAGCATATTTTCATTCAAATTTGAATCAATTGAGAATACCCTTCACTCAACGCTCATGTAGTCAGCATCACTACTGTTTGACAAATCTGCTATAGATATTTTTTTGAGTGGTTATTTGAAGAAGATCTTAAGCTCAGAGTTTTTGCTCAGTCTATTTGAATATTATTATATTTTGAATTCTGTCGTATTTAGCTGTGCTTGAATGCAGTAAATCTCGCATAATTTATGGTAACGCCTCAAAAGCCATTGGTAACCTATACACACTTGGTTGTCTCGTTGTCTCGAAGCTATGTAAGAAAAGGAATCCACTAATACGTTCAGAAGCAACGGGCTATACCGGGGCGGTATCCTAAATTATGCGAAACGTTTGTAAGTTTGTACATACTAAATGTGTCTTTTTTTTTTCTAAAGTCCATTTCAAACTTTTTTTTATTTTCTTGTATCTAGATATTAGAGTCAGGTAACACCATCACCTTTATTTGGTAAGACTAAATCAAGATATCATTATCCTTTCCAGTACTGGGTGCTGGCATTAAAGTCTCAATTCGGTATCTGTATCTGTATTTAATTCTGCATTGACGAGATTTTTGGGAAAAACCACAAATGAGTTATAGTAAAAATTTTGAATTTGGGGACGATTTGAATCTTACAGTTGTGTTCAGAATAATAATAGTAAAAACTGATTTTCATACAAAATGTTCAAGTTTGACATGCTGTAAATTTCTTCTCCTATGTGCAATTGGCATGAAATTTTGACAGAGAACTACAAATATGATCAATTCCATCTAGCGTTGGGCAAACGACTAGAACATATGTTATATCGATATCGATGTTACTGAATCAATTCAAATGCAATGTGTCGAATCGATTCACCGATTTAATCGAATCTTTTGAATCGATGTTTTTGAATCGATTCGATTTGCAAGCTCATATGAAAATTTACAAAAACAAACTCTTGAAATAAGACCAAATGCAATTGCTTTTGATTATTATGTTCCTTCAATTAATAACTTTGAACTTAAAAAAAAGTATACCGTAAAATGGGGTGTTAAGGACTAGTGGGGTTTTAAGGGATTGAACTTCTTCATCAAGTTTGACAAGTCATAAAAACGTCGAAAGTCGATATATGAAATATCTAAAATGCTTGATTTGTTCGGAGGGTTGTGAGCTGCATTATGTGATAGGGTATGTCTATTAAAATATAGTATTGTAGAGTCTAGATATTGAAAACGATTCAAAACATTTTTGTTCGAATTTCATAGGCTAAATACATTCAACTACAAAACTTTTTTTTTTTGTTTTGTTTTTTTGTATGGTATTCAGTTGGAGCTGCCTGACAGCTTAACTTGTCATGGCTGAACCCTCGGTCTGGCTTTTGCCAAGTTTCCCCTCTACCAGGACCAATACTCAGACGGACTAGGCAATGGCGCCCACATGAACACTGTTTTTTATTAGTATTGTGACGTGGTAGTTTTTGAAAAGTACCCATATTCCCTTGCTTCTGAGAAAAGGAAGCATTATGAAAATCAGCAGCCCCATTAGAATTTGTTTGAAATAGTAGTGCATTACTAATACTGTCTAGTCGAAATGGTTTTGAATAATTTGTCATACAAGTGCTATTCTGATTACTATTGTCTTTTACGTAAGATTAGAGTCTTAAATGTCAAGTGTCGTCAAGTCTTAACAAAATTAGGCTGTTTAGTAGTAGTTCTAGTTAATTTCATTTTTTGTTGTTAACAGTATTTATTGATCATTACGTTCATATATCCTTAAAGAAAAAAGTCGCTTTCCTTGTCTGTTCAACAATTTTTCGAAACTAGCAAGTGTACCCTAATGATCGATCTCAGCGTCTTACTTTCCATAGTCATTTGTATAGTGAATATTGAAGAGTAAAGTTACCTTAGGGGCTGTCCATTAATTATGTAAGGGTTTATGGGGGGAGGGGGGGTTTGAGATTTCTTACGCGCCATACAATTTATTTTTAACTTTCATACAAAATATCTTACCATGGGGGGAGGGGGGGTTGAAAAACCCCGAAAATTGTCTTACGTAATTAATGGATCGCCCCTTAGGCTTCTATTACAGTCTCCTACAAGATTCACTTTTCGGTGGCAAATGCAATGCTTCACAACGCCTAATTTCTACTTGTAAATTTTGCGAAAATGAAACTGGAATTAGATTATTTATACCGCTGTTACAAAAGAGGTATTTCTTATTATGGCAATGTAAAAACCATATTAAAATAAGATTGTCGCCACTTATTTCTACTCAGTGAATCTACTAGTCATTTTCCTAAGAGTTCCTAAGTATTCCCTACGTCGTATATGATAACGGTGTATCTAGCTAGCTAATAGTAAGAGTGGCTACGGATCATTCTGGTTAGCAAAAGGCAAACTGAACGTCACCAATAGTATTAATGTCCACTTCGAATAGATTAGAAATGGGCATCAATTCTATCAATGACGCAGAATGTCCGTTGGATCACATCCGAGATATTATTGCGTCTATGCCATATGAATTATGACGCGGCTTTAAGCAAAAAATGCCAAAATGTGATACCACCACTACAGGTTACGCCTTTGGTTTCCATCATATGGGCTAATGGATTATGCCCTCCCATCGCGGCAAGGTCGCATAACCAAGGGGAGGGAAATACATTCAACTACAAAACTATGAAACAATATTAAGAAAAATATGTGAGTAATTTAGAATATAAGTATATTTAATTGAGATCACAACGAAGACAAAAACTTTAAAAAAAATTATTTAGATTTCGACTTTTGATATTTCTTATGGAAAAAGTCTCTTTTTGAAAATAAGTGGGGTGTTAACTTTTCTCCTTTGAACAAGTTTTTAAACTCATTCGATTTATGCCGTAATATATTCCAATATACTTTTGGCTTGTGGCATGAAGTAGAACTGCATTGTAAAAGTTAAGGGGTATATTTTGTTAGTCCTTAATATTACCAAAAATGACTAATCTCGAAAATCGGTAAAATTGGTAGGAAAATCTTGATAACAACGTATCAAAGTAAATATGGGATTTTTCTTGATACTATTTTTTAAAACTTGTTCGATAACACTGGTAAAATGTTTGGTAAGTTTGAATGATTCTTTTATTTGGAAATGGTTTTGAAGCCATTGATCCTTTTTGAGGTAATCCTATGAAGTGGTAAATTATAATATTTGTCATTTCTCAGACTCTATAAGTGAAGAGTTTCATAAAGAGTGAAACCAAATCTACCTGTCGAACTGTCAAACCATCTACCCATCGAACAGACCAGCAAAACAAATAGGGGCTATTTTCGAAGACGAAGGAGAACAATCATTCAAAGAAGCCTCTTCGCGCAACTCTCTGTATATAGACTCTGTTATTTCTGAGCTCTTTTTGATACACTTCGCGGCCTCGTCGGGTACTAAACGCATTGTGTTATAGCGTGAGCGTCAGATTTCCGCTCCACACTGGAACACTTAATTCTTCTTTAGTATTTTTCCGACTATGCCACTAGGTGTTGCATGCAAATACTTTGTTTAGTGTAGTGTTTTATTTACAGGGCAAATTGGCCATTTCATCTATTAAAACTAAAAGCTTGTTAAAAATCTCCTTATATTATAGATATTTTATGAAGTTGCTCTGCATAGCTTACAGGATTCGTAAATTATGTGATTTTGTTGCATTTAAAGTATAAAAATCATTTCAAGATAATTTTACGATGTATTAATAGTTTCCAAATAGGATTTAGAACTATGAAAGATTTAACAGTTAAAATAAAACGGTTTGCGTTTACAAGGGTTCCAAGTTCAATAATATTGACGTATTATCTGATTAAGGTTGAACGTAACTTATGAAATAGAATGAAAGCATCAAAGTTATTGATCAAAAGAATTATGATTTGTTGTTGACATTTGTTGGTTTCATTTACGAAACTCAAATTCCTTAACAACCCATTTTGCATTTCCGTCAAAAATCACACATTTTCATGGTTATTTCAGAAATCTGTTATAGGATCCTCATAATTGTATTTGGCTTTTGATATACACGACGAGAGAATGGTAGGGCTGTCTTTTGTTCAATTATTGACATACAAGAAGTTGCTTGAAATTCGAGCCGAATTTTTTTTTTCAGCCCTTAACACCCCATTTTACGGTACATTAAACACTTCAAGGGTTTTCAAAACTAGGTGTAATGGTTCATCAACTCATTCAAAAATTCTAATCAAGTTCATCCTTTTAAATCGAAACAAAAAATCGAATGAGGAAAATCGATCAATCGGAACGAAAAAATCAATGTTCGGAACATCGATTCAAAATTGCCCATCGCTAATTCCATCACCACAACATTTGATTTTTTTTACAGTACCGATTAAAAAGTTAAGCACCAGGTGAAATCGCTCAGAATTCAGCAACAATTTTGTTAAAATGGGCTTGTTTATAAAATAGTAGCTTGGCTGTAAATGGTTGAAACGATAGGTAAGGATTAATTTAAAAATTCAAAATACAGCACATATGTAATTTATTAAAACTACTATTATTTTGAGCGATTTCACCTGGTGCTTAACTTTTCAGCCGGGATTGTGAAATATTTTGTGATAATGAAATTCATCATTTTTGTAGTTCTCTGTCAAAATCACATGTCGATTGCTCAAACGGGAACAAAGTTACAGCTTGCCAAAGTTGAGCATTTCGTGTGGAAATCTGCTTTCACAACTATTATTCTGAATACAACTGTACTGCCTATAACTGCAAAACAGTCACATTCGACATTTTTGACAAAATGGAGTTAATACCATGGAGAGTCATCAAATGACAAATACTTTCGATCAACTTAATCATCAATCAATCAATCAATCAATCAGTAAGTTGATCGAAAGTATTTGTCATTTGATGACTTTCCATGGTATTACCTCCAATTTGTCAAAAATGTCGAATGTGACTGTTTTGCAGTTATGGGCAGTGTAGGTATGTACACATTTTTGGGGTACCTAGGGTATTTTCAAATTAAAATAATCAGGAAATGCAAAACAAAATATTATTATTATTTTAATCAATTTTAATTAATTTTTGACAGAATGTATACCTTGTTTAAGTTTGGATACCATTACATACAAATGTAAAGAATAATAAATTTTGAATGAAGTCCTCTGGTCAATAATGTGAAACTGTGCTGAGAAAAAGGCTCTGATCTGGTAGGACGTAACGCCAGAAATAAGAGTAAGGATATGAGATGATGTCTATTCACTTTTGTGTGAAACATTATTGAATTTCCAAAACTAGTAATCCGTTGCCTGTCATAGAAACTCCGTAAATGGTCAGAACCCCTTAATAATTCATGACACACTATTTAGTCACATCTTTGTATCCAGAATCATGACTTTTGAGCCATAGGAAGCTATCAGTTCATGATATTCTGGAAGTGGCCCCTCAGGGTCCCTATAGGAATCGATATTCGGTGATCAAGGTCCTAGATAACCACAATGGTTTTAAAACTATCTAATAGATAAATGTTTCATTGATTTTTTATTTTATTTTTTTAGATGAAGTTTCATTATGAAATACCCTAGATACCCAAACAAATTCGGAACCGTAACCGAATTCAAATTCTCTAACGCATAAAGAAAAATAACCCACTTGTGATTTTTCTTGAAAATCTCATCAAAATCGATCGAACGATTGAGAAGATACATGATTTTTAAACATTGATGTCGGCACCCAGTGTTACCTTCCTGACATTAACATTTCATTTGCAGCAGTAGCAGTTTACCAGTTTACATTTTTTTTTGTGAATTGAGTACCCTGCTCATAAAAGAAAAAAAATAAACTAAACACATTATGAACCATTTTTGAACCAATGATTTTGCCCAGAACTATAGAAAATGTTATTCGACATTTACTACAATGTTTCAACATTGGACATCCTATGTAATTCATAAAAACTATGTAATTCATAAAATTCATAACTAACTACACATAGAAAAAGCATTCGGCAGTGTTGAAGTTATGATTGTAAAAGTGTATATTGTGTAAATATTGTTGTAAATGTGTATATTGTAAGTATTCCAATATACACTGCTAACATAATTCAAAATAATCTCCTAAATCGTACAATTTAGGATAACTATTAAAACTTCCTGTAAGAACTGGTATCCCTCAACGCAGCATTATGGGACCAATTTCGTACAATATTTTCGCATCTGATAAACCTGGGTTACTTCAGAGATGTTGAAAATCATTGTTTGTGGATGACTGTTGGCTTGAAGAAAATTAGCTATTTCAAAAAGTCTATCAGATAATTAACCTGAAGTGAAAATTTTGACATTCTTTACACATAACATTTGATGAGTTGTCAAATGTCCATGTCGGAATCCGGACTGTTCATTATGTTTAATATAGTTTTTGCAAAATGGTAGGAGAGAAATGTTATTTTTAAATCAATCAAAAGACTTTGAATATTGTCAACATACTAGATGAAAGCATTCAATCCATGGCAAGCAGCAAAAATATCAAAAGTGGTCAGAAATTTTGACTTTGCATTGAACATTGGGGTGGCCAATACTGGATCAGTACTAGCTGTTTTAAATTTTGGTTCCTGAATTCGCCACATTCCTTGATTTCTTGAGGGTGGCGAATTCATGAACACCATGGCAAAATTAGTTGCAAATTATCTCCGATTATTTTAGGGACAATTATATTTTTTTGATTCAATGAACGCTAAGCGATTTATGGCTTTTTATGTCATAAAACGGTATATAATTCGGGGCGGCGAATATCTGTATATTTTCTTTATGTGTAATGATTGAGGACAGCAAGCTAATTGGACGATAGGTAGAAGCAACGGCAGGGTTTTTGTCTGGGTTTAAAATTGTTAGAATCCTGACATTTTCCTTTTTTAATGAAAGTATGCTTCAGTATTTTTTATACATTACCTAGCAAGAACGGTGAGTTACTTTTTGAAAGCCTCTTAATGAAAATGAAAAAAAAAAAATATATATATCGTCGCTTGGTACTTCCATGTTTTTTTTTTCTTAGAATTAACTGCCGTGAATCGCAAGTCAGTCCCATCTGTAAAAAGTAGGCATTGAGAAAATGGCCTGTGAAGTTTCCAAACTCGTTTTCCATACAAATATTCAATAAATTCCAGCAGATTGGAACATGGTCGAATCTTAATGAAACTTTCACAATTTGCTTTTCACTACTATATCTTTCCAAGAAAAATATAAAAATGAGTAAAACACGTTTCATTTCTGTGTTATACGGTGCGGAAATTTGTAGTGGGACTGATATGCGGTTAATTTTCATTATAACACAATTTGACTTGCTGTTTTTTCCTATTTTTTTCGAACATATCCTATTATCTCATTAGTGCAGCTGAAAGGGTATTGAAAGATATGTTGAAAACTGGACGCAACTCAATTTCGACAAAAATGCAGATGGGACTGACTTGCGGTTCACGGCAGATTAGTTCCAACCTAAATTCTTCCAAATCAGTCCCTTGTCCCTTGACAAATGTCGAAAACGTTCTCTTCATTGAGAATGTTTTCCAAATCTCTAGCAACTTGAATTTCAATAGTGAGATCTACATTGCGCTTTCCATCTGCGTAGGGATCGTTCAAATATTACGTAACGCAATAGGGGGAGGGCGGGGGTCTTCCATAGTGTTACGCTCCATGCAAAAAATTTAAATTTTCCATACAAAATATGTTACGTGGGGATGGGAGGGGGTCTAACATTGACAAATTTTGCGTTACGTAATATTTGAATGATCCCATACTTGGCAAGAGATAAGATAATTTCTTAAAAGGCTCATACTCAGGAGAAACCTTTCAAGAATTCCTTGGACAAACGTTCGGTATTGTCGTCATAAGTGTAATACTTGTGCGTCTTCTTTTCAAGACGTTTGAAAAGTAGTTCACGATCTTGAAGAGTTTCCTGCAAAACGTAACTGTTCTTTTTTTTTGCGATTTGGAACGATACTTTGATTCCCCTAATGGAGTAAAAGATCTCCTGCCTAAATCTACTGAATTCGAAAATACTGACTAATATTGGTGATACCCTTTACCCCCCCTCTCCTAAATTGAACAGCCTAGGTAAGAGACTGCTTTAATGTGCTGCTCGGAAAATTTGTCTAAAGCAGAGGTTTCCGACATTTGTGAAGCAACGATCCCCTTTGAAGATCTACAAACTTTCTGCGGATCCCTAAAATGGAAGCATATGGAAGGCTTCCAGAAATCTTATTTTGGGCCAAAAATAATCTTGTTAGTGTAATCTGATAAGGAACTTCTCGAAAGGATCTTGCCAAAATCCACCAAATATCGAGTGGTTGAGTTTCGAACATATACCATGATGGTGTATTAGAAAAAAATAAAGCTATTATGGAGAGCAATGTAATTGCATTGTAATATGCACGTCTTTTTGAAAAAAGTTGAGATGTTTGAAAACCAATAAAAAAATTACGTATCGCCTTAAATTTACACTTTTGTTTCAATGATTCTGAATATGAAACAAATATTTGGATTACGCAAGTATGAACGACTACAATCATAATTTGAAAGCATGAATGTATTTTGAAAAATGGACAATTCACAATTTTTATCTTGCATATCTTCTTCTTCTTCTTGGCATTAACGTCCTCACTGGGACAGAGCCTGCTTCTCAGCGTAGTGTTCTTATGAGCACTTCCACAGTTATTAACTGAGAGCTTTCTATGCCAAAGTTGCCATTTTCGCATTCGTATGTCGTGTGGCAGGTACGATCATACTCTATGCCCAGGGAAGTCAAGGAAATTTCCATTACGAAAAGATCCTGGACCGACCGGGAATCGAACCCAGACATCTTGCATATGCTATCCCCCATTTCCGAACAGTTTGATTGCTCACATGATATCTTAGTAATTTTTGCACCAGTGACACTCAAAATACACTCATTTTTCACGAACTTTGTCGACCATGGTATTGAAGATGACATAAAAATAAGAGAAATCAACATTCAGAACATTATGGGAAACTCTGTTATTTTCCATCATATGTGGAATGATTTCTGGGTGGACTTTTTGCAGGCAAAATGGAACTAAAATTATACATGTGAATGTTGTAAATACTTTGCATTGGTAATAAATTACTACTCCTGGAGTGACAATATCCAATGGTTTACATATTTAAAGAATTTGAGATGTTTCTAGACTATGGATGACAGAAAACAATTTTGAAATGAATTGATATTTGCAGTTTGCTTGTGTTAGTGTTAGTTTTGCAGTTTGCTTGTGTTAGTGCACGTACTTTACTTACCAGTCAGGCTAAGGCCTGGGTGACCTCGGCTCAACGTAGGAGCTTTCTCCATTCGACTCGGTCCATGGCTGCTTGTCGCCAGTCACGCATTTTGCGAAGGGTCCGCAGATCGTCCTCAATTTGATCGACCCGGTCGGATTGTTTTCGAGAACCATTTTCACCGGATTGTTATCCGACATTCTGATGACATGTGCGGCCCACCGCAACCTCCCAAATCCCAAAAAACCCCTCGCTATCATGCACTTTGTCTTCGACACATTGATGTCCAGCTTAGTCGAATGTACGTACCCGCCATCGTTTAAAAGTTCCTTGCTACGATATCTATGTCGTCAGCAAAACCAAGCAGCTGGACGGACTTTCTGAAAATCGTGTCACTCGTGTCTATCCCCGCTCTTCAAAGTAAACACGAAAGACCATCGCCTTGCCGTAACCCTCTGCGAGGTTCGAAGGGACTCGAGAGTGTCCCTGATACTCGGACTACGTACATCACTCGCTCCATCCTTTCTACGTAAAAAGGGGCTGACAAAATCGGGTCAGTATTGTATAACCTAAAACGAAGCAATAGTGCAAAAACATTCAAAATATTCAAATAACGGGTGTTAAAAAAAAATGGGATTTTTTTCATTCATATACCTCGATAATTTTTTTCAACGGATTAATTTTTTTTTTTCATTCAAAACAATAGGAAGGATAAACTTCAAAAAAGCGTCAATGAACATTGGAGATGGGGCCCTGATCACGTTACTTTGTCGCAATGCTCTCACAAGAGCGCTGAACAACACTGACGTCCGCCTTCCGGATACAATTCCAGATTATCGTCTTTCGACCTCGACCTTCGTATCCTTGGCCCGCCAATTATTTTTGTACACTAGGGCACTAATTGAGACGAAAAACTCCTCAATGGGATGGCGCTTGCGCAAGTTGGTCGGGTTCTTTTCTTTCGGCACGTACGGTATCTTCTTCTGCTCAACGACCTGTGAATGTGACTCAATTGGGTCCTAAAGCCCTGTCCCAATTTTAGTGCCAAACGCTTAAGTTTAGGCCATAAACACTTGTTTACTCAATTTTTTAATGTTGTCTGTTTGTTTAAGTCCACAAAACATTTTTTATGTTTTTTATTAGATTTTGTCACACCCTTTGGCTTAAACTCAAATTTTGGGCGTATTTTGTTTTCCGTGTCCCTTCCGAAATGTCAGATAGGAACAACCCCAGTGAAAAAACTCCTGTGGTGTTTTTGTCGACTGAGCGAACGTCAAACATGATCTTAAGTGTCAAGGTTCATTTATGGACCCAATTTATAAATTAAAGTTTAAACATAATATAGCCGTTATTTGAGCGGGAAAAATTGCTAAAGTAGTTACAGTAACATGCTCTTTCGTGTTATTAAATAAAAACAAGATTTCATTCAACATTTTAGGACACTATTCACAGAATAATAGAGTAAAGTTCGAGTGAGGCAGAAGTTTATTTTTAAGATTTCTATCTCAATTAAGGTGAAGATGAATCGAAGCCAAAGTTCAAAATTTCAAGAGCACGGATCTGGAGAACCAAACATCCGTTTGAGCTGAAAACCTAACTGCCGTGAATCGCAAGTCAGTCCCATCTGTAAAAAGTAGGCATTGAGAAAATGGGCTGTGAAGTTTTCAAACTCGTTTTCCATACAAATATTCAAAAAAAATCAGAGGATTGGAACATGTTCCAATCTTAATGAAACTTTCACAACTTGCTTATCATTATGATATCTTACCGAGAAAAATATAAAGATAATCAAAACAAGTTGCATTTTGGTGTTCCATGGTGCGAAAGTCTGTAGTGGGACTGATATGCGGTTACTTTTCATTATGGGACAATTTGACTTGCTGTTTTTTCCTAATTTTTCCGAACAAATCATTTTATTTTATTAGTGCAGCTGAAAGAGCATTGGAAAAGATGTTGAAAATTGAACTCAACTCAATTTTGACGAAAATGCAGATGGGACTGACTTGCGATTCACGGCAGCTAATCGATTGGTCACCACCAGCTAGTGACCAATCGATTAAGTTTTCAACTTAAACGGATGTTTGGTTCTCCAGATCCGTGCTCTTGGAAATATGAAGTTTGGCTTCGTTTCATCTTCACCTTAAATACAAATGTTATAAATGTTGATTCAAATACAGTTCAAGTAAGAGACTTTCACTCCAAAAAATGAAGAAATCGCACTTTACAGTTTGTATGCGAATTACTATGGTAAAAGCAAGCTTTTCATTCAATCAGTCATAGTTTTCCTGGTTTATTCCAGTTTTCACTTAACGAACACGACTACGGTGCAAACGCGACGGACTTACTTTAATTACGGTGCGATAGCCATCCTGGTATTCACCAAGTGGGTCGCATTGGAGTCTTCAACGTAGTGGTCGATAGCCAAGATTGGATAACATCCAATTGGGTCGAGCTAAATCAAAAGAATCCTCTATTGTCTGAAAGTTCTAGGGTTTTTATACCCTGTCAAATACAATACATTGCATGTGTCTGAAAGAGTGATATAGATATGTAAAGGAGACGACTGGAGTGACAAATAGCCAAAATTGCCTATCCTTGCATTATCGATTCTTTTGGGTTATTTGCTTCAAGTGCCCATGGCTTTGTAATTTGAATCCTCCGCGCTGCGGGCTATCGGCCCTCGCGCCACACAAGTAGAGGTAGAGAGAGAGTCGATAGAACGGTGCGCCTTGGTGGTTAATGACTTCCAGATGTGTTGTTTACAATTGCATAACTATGCGTTTTTGCGCACGGTCGTTGCTTTGTTATTGGTGAGTAAATTTGATTACAGTTTGACTTTGCATGTATGACATTTGTGTATTAGGGTATGCTACACCATCCCCCTTTGGGAGAATAATGTAATGTAATGAAATTATTCTAAAAGAAATGTCTCTCCAGTTGACTCTTACAAATGATTATATATATATATATATTTTTTTTTGTACAATGTTGGTACTTAATTCTACTATAGTTCTAACCGAATTTTTCACTCCGTAGCTTTGAAGCTCGGAACATTCACCTACCTCATCTATTTACTTATTTTTTTATTTTTACTATTTTTTGTTAGAGGTTAGGCTCGGTGGAACTCTTACTTAAAATTAAGCTCTTCTTAATTATGCTCTTATTAGTCTGTTTTTGTGTACTGTTAAAGATTTTCCAGAATTGACATGTTTTATTTCACAGTTTGGCTCGCTAATTGATATTACTTGATAAGGTCCAATATAAAACGAATCTAATTTTCTTCTATTTTCGTTTTTCAGATATACTGTATCATTGATTGAAATCGGTAGTGGATTAATATTGTTGTCAAATTGTTTTTTCCTTTGGTGTTTTTGTATAATTAATTTCTCCTTTGCTATTGCTTGTGATTTACGTAATTTATATGTTAATTCGTTCTTATATAAATCAAAATTGTATATTGGTTCATTACTGGTTTGTATAATATCCTGTGGAAGGTTTGCCTTTTTTCCGAAAATTAACTCAAACGGTGTGAAACCATGTTCGGTGTGGGGTGTTGTATTGTACGCGAATTCGTAAAATTTAATCCAGTCATCCCAATTAGTTTGATGTTCATTAGTAAACGATCGCAGGTATTCGTTCAAACACCTGTGATTCCTTTCTAGTGATCCAATTGATTGAGGGTGATATGGGGTTGAGAATGTTTGCTTGATTTCAAGAATTTTGCTGATCTGTTCTATTACTTCGTTATTATACTCGGTACCTTGATCAGAACGCATTTCAGTAAAGTGTCCATATGTTAATATGAATTCTTGAACTATACCTCTTGCTATTGTATTTGCCTCCTTATTTTGAATTGGAATAATTTTGATATATTTTGTTAAGTCGCACTGTATAGTAATACAGTAACGATTGTTATTTGGTGTTCTAGGTAGTGGACCTACCGTATCGATGGAAATTACTTCGAATGCTTTGGACGGTGTTGTTGTTATCACCATTGGTTGTATAGTGTGCTTCAATATTTTATTTCTTTTGCACAATTCGCAGGCCTTGACGAATTGAACAATAGAATTTTTCATATTATGCCATTTGTATTTTCCACGGAGTCTGAGGTACAGACGATGCTGTCCTACGTGACCTCCAATAGGGGTATTATGATGATTAGTTAGAATATTCCTAATATCATCTATGTTGTTTATGAAGATTGGTTCTTTAAAAATAATTATTTGTAAATCCTTTAATGTTTTATTTACCATTAGTTTGAATAAATTGATTGGTACCATTTTAAATATGTAGTCATCTGCAGACATTGCTATTTTCCTCGTTTTGAATCCCTTTGTAATTTTTTCAATTTTTGGAAGAGCATGCACTAATGCGTGACTTCCATTTCTGACATCTTCGTGCACTTGTGCGTGAAGTGTTTTGTTATCTTTCTTCAATATTTTAAATTTGATTGCATTGTTTTCTATTTCTGTCGACAGTTTCATTAATTTTCTTGCTTCATAGGGATTTTCAATTTCATAGCACAAGAGGTGATCAATCTCTGTGTTTTCATTTATATTTTTCTTATTATTGCTAATGATATTTTTCTTTGTCATAGATCTAGTATTTACAACTAGTACATCTACTGCTTTTAACATATCTGATGTAGTAACTATACGTGATAATGCGTCAGCTGCTACATTTTCCTTACCCTTAATATATACAACATCAAAATCAAATTCTTCTAATTCAATTCTGATTCTTGTCAGCTTTGAGGTAGGATTTTTCATCCCAAAAAGGTAGACAAGTGGTCTATGATCGGTTCTGATGGTGAATCGTTTACCATACAGGTACGGTTTAAAATAATTTATCGCCCAATGTATGGCTAACAATTCTTTAAGTATGGTCGGTTTATTTTTCTCTGCTTGTGTAAAGGTTTTACTAGCGAAAGCTATTGGTTGGTCTCCTGCTTCTGTAGCCTGTGACAAGACAGCTCCGCAACCTATATCGGATGCGTCTGTCGTTAATGTAAATTCTTTAGAGAAATCGGGATACTGTAATATCCTAGGAGACATTAAATTATGACGTAAAAGATTAAATGCATGTTGGCATTCCGAAGTCCAATTAAATTTAGTATTCTTTTTAAGAAGTTGATTCAAAGGATATGCAATTTGTGAAAAATTTTCGACGAATTTGCGATAGTAGTTGCAGAAAGCAACGAATCTTCGCACATCGTCGGCATTTTTAGGAATAGGGTAATTCTTGATTGTTTCATATTTTGATTCATCAGGTATTATTCCTTTATCCGTTAACTTATGGCCCAAATATGTAACCTCCGTTCTGAAAAATTTACATTTCGAAATGTTTAATTTTAATTCGTATTTTCTCAATCGTTCGAAAACTGATCTTAAATTTTGCAAATGGTGATTCAAAGAACATCCAATTACCACAATATCATCTATATAGACAAATGCACGCTCTGGGGTTAACCCAGCCATAGCGATGGTCATCATTCTTTGAAAACTATTCGGGCTAATGTTTAATCCAAATGGTAGTCGTTTAAATTGATAATGACCAGAATTTGTCGAAAATGCTGTAAACTTTCTTGAATTTTCTTCTAAGGGGATTTGATGGAAACCAGACATCAAATCCAAAGTGCTGAAATATCTAGCTCTACCAAGCTGATCTAAAATGCTATCAATTCTTGGTAAAGGGAATTTATCTGGTAGAACTCTTTTGTTTAGTTGACGAAAGTCTACTACCAAACGCCATTTTTTATCATTGTTTTCTGATTTCTTCGGTACTAGTAGTATTGGCGAGTTATAAGATGACACAGAAGGTTCAATAATGTCCTCTTGTAGCATCTTTTGAACTTGCCTTTCCATTTCTTCTCCTTGCGAATAAATTGTTTTATAATTTGGAATGTACACAGGAACATTGTCGTTTAAGTTAATGTTCTGTTTGTAAAAATTGTTGAATGTTAACATTTCATCGGGCAGACAAAAAGTGTCTTCATATTCAGTTATTAATTTTTCAAAATCATTTCTCGCGTAAGTGGGAATTTCATGCATATTGACTTCTGACAAGATTTTTGCTCGTCGTTCTGATTGAGTTTTGTTAGCCTTCTTGGGTTTACAGACATGAAAATTTTTAAGCGGTTGCATTTTTGGTTTGAAAGTTGCATATGCGATATAAGCTACGTCATTTGTAGTATTAATAAATTTGAATATGGGTTCTTTGGCTGATATTATTGTATTGCCACAAAATATTCCAGGTTGAATTTCTTGTGAATATACAACCATATCTTCTTGTAACTGCATTCCTGGTATATATCGAGTAACTTCATGACGAGATGGTAGAAACAACATTTTCTGAAAATTATCTTCTATTGGTATTGAAATCTGTACTTGGTCTATCGTAAAGGATAACAACCATGGTTCATAGTCAATTTTGCAATGATATTTAGTTAAAAAATCTCTTCCAATGATTCCATCTGTTGGAATTGGAAAATCATTTTCTACTATATGGAATTTCTGTTCTACTGATACGTTTTCAATAGATATTTTAGCAAAAGTGCTACCTAGTGACGAAATTCCGTTATGACCAATTCCTGAAATAATACATTTCTCGTTTGGATAGTAAATTTGAGTAGATTTCACCTTATTTGCCTTTATAATAGATATATCAGCACCAGTATCTATTATGAAGGTACATCGAGTGTCTGATAAATCTAAAGATAAATTTACGTAATTAGAGACGGCTGCATTTATAGTGCCTACCGTCCAAACGGTGTGCCTAAAAAATGTTGGTTTGGCATTTGTGTTTGATTATTTTGCAAATTTTGATTTGGCATAATTGATTGTTGAGTATTTTGTTGCATTTGTTGAGCTAGAGGTTGTTGCTGAACCGATTGGTTCATCATTTGTGGATTAGGTTGCATAAGGTAAATCGATGGTCGTCCTCTATGGTTCCATTGACCCCGATAGTTCCCTTGCCCTCTCGTATTTTGGAAACGTGGTTGGTAATGTTGTGGATGATTGAAATTATTATTTCGCCAATTGCCTCCATATCTGTTGTAAGAATTATAGTTTCCTCGTCCGTAGTTAAGATTACTACCTCGTCCACGGCCTCGGTATTGGTTCCTGTTAGCCATAAACATTTGTGCTTGAATACCGTTTGAAGATTTAGCTCTATCTTCCGAATGAGATCCCTGAACCTTTTGTGTTGCATCATTCTCATGTAATTTTTGAATCGCATCGTTTATTTTAGTAAACGTTCCTGCGCGTAATATTGTTTTTGTTTCCGAATTTTTCGTACCGGCAATTAGTGCGTCAACTCCACTTTTGGTGGCCATTTGGGTTGCCACATCTGCTGGAATTCTATTCCTAATGTAGATAGTCTTCAACTCTTGGGTGAGCTTTTCTACTTCTGTACAGAAAGCCTCTGCGGAAGTTGATTGCCTTGTACTTTTTAGCTTTGCTAAAACGTTATCAGCTGTGGTTTTCGGCGAACAGTTTGCCTTTAATGCGTCGATCAATTGATCGAGAGTCGCATTTTCTGGAATTGCTTGCCTAGCAGCTTCTGTTAGTCGGGTTTTTATAAATCGAAGTGCGGTGGCTTTAGCAGCATTTTTAACATCCTGTGATGCGGCTGCGTTATCGTTATCAACGAGGTCTGCGAAAAGTGCAACCGAATCCAGGAATGTTTCTAAATTTGTTGGGTTACCATCATACACATGAATAAGTGTGGCACCAGTTTTAATATCTACTTTTGCCATCTTCGGACTAATTTTACTTTTTAATTTGTTGATAAAAAGAATTGCATAACCTAATGAGAATATGCTGATTTCATGTATTGCAGCGAATTCAAGCTTGGTTGATATTAAAATATGTATGTCACTGTAAACTTGTCGAGCTCCCTTAGTTAAAAATAATAATTCTGACTCCTCTATCACCGTTTCAATTTTAGCTAAGGCATCTGTAATTCGCCCGTAATTTAATTTTGCATGGTTCAATTTTTGTTTTAATGTAAATTGCCTATATTTTCTATTGGGCGCTTTATTTAAATTCCTCAGGATATTATTCAAACTTTTCATGCCCTCATCAATAATAAATCTATTTTCAGTTATGTTCATACCTTTGTATTATGTTACTTGATTGGTACATCTGGCAGCGACATGTTATTTAACTGCATCAGTCGTCGTATCAGTCGGCATGGAGCGGCACACAAAACTACTTCATCAGGGTTCGTCTCGTTGGTAATCCTCACGCACTGGCACTCAATTTCACTGCTTCGGGTAATTCGTGTTGTCTCGTGAATATTTGCCCTTAACGCCCGGTGTGTAGAATAAAACAAACGTGGGCGGTCGCAATTATGGTCACAGCTTCTATCTAACACGATCACTGGTGGTCAGAAAGCCACTCCAATTATTTGACCTCCCATACGTTGGTGTAAAGCTTCGTGGTGGGACATAACTCCCATCCTTGTAAAAATGAGTAAATTACCCATCACAGTCGGCACCAGCTTTGCAGCTATTTGTAACAAGTTTGTTCTTCTTACTGTGATTAGTTGTGACAATGCACTAAAACTTGATGCCTCTTTGTTCACTTTCACTATGATTTGTTCGTTATTACAGATCACTAATTGTAACAGTCCTTGATCTGATAAGATTTGCAATAGTTTCTTAACGTTAGCATTCACTGCAAATTCAACTTCCATGCACCTTTCCCTGGCAATATCCAATTGCTCAAGCACTGATTTTAGCAAATTAAGAGTTGCCATTTTGTAGGTTTTAGTTCACACTTTTTCATTGCAGTTCTCCTTGCATGAATGGCACAGGTACACTGATCAGATTTGTTGTGTTTTTTCCACTGGCTTTTCTGTTTTTTAAATTTTCTATCACTCACGCTTCTGCCAAATTGTTCACACATTTGGCCAATTTGAACGCTCGATTGCGCTCGCGTTTCTTCAGCATGAAGTACAGAGTCAATAGTAACTGAGTAGCCACTATGCCCAGGATCAAATAAATTAGTGTTTCGTGCTGCTGTAACATTTCAGCATGATATTCTTGGTTGTTGATTATTCGTACTTGAGGGTCCGCATTATGCACTACGTCTGACTTCGAACTTGTTTTACCCATCTTCAACTATTGGGTTTCACTATATGCACTTATCACTAAGTTTATTCATCAGGTTCGATCGGAACGGTCGCCATTTCCTGGTTTATTCCAGTTTTCACTTAACGAACACGACTACGGTGCAAACGCGACGGACTTACTTTAATTACGGTGCGATAGCCATCCTGGTATTCACCAAGTGGGTCGCATTGGAGTCTTCAACGTAGTGGTCGATAGCCAAGATTGGATAACATCCAATTGGGTCGAGCTAAATCAAAAGAATCCTCTATTGTCTGAAAGTTCTAGGGTTTTTATACCCTGTCAAATACAATACATTGCATGTGTCTGAAAGAGTGATATAGATATGTAAAGGAGACGACTGGAGTGACAAATAGCCAAAATTGCCTATCCTTGCATTATCGATTCTTTTGGGTTATTTGCTTCAAGTGCCCATGGCTTTGTAATTTGAATCCTCCGCGCTGCGGGCTATCGGCCCTCGCGCCACACAAGTAGAGGTAGAGAGAGAGTCGATAGAACGGTGCGCCTTGGTGGTTAATGACTTCCAGATGTGTTGTTTACAATTGCATAACTATGCGTTTTTGCGCACGGTCGTTGCTTTGTTATTGGTGAGTAAATTTGATTACAGTTTGACTTTGCATGTATGACATTTGTGTATTAGGGTATGCTACATAGTGTTTGCCCATGTGCTCTTGAGGGTTAGTATTGTGCTGATACTGTTAAATACATTTATCAGCTTCAACTTTGCCGAAGATCGTTTTCAAATCGCACTACTCAATGATTAATCACCGAGTCTAGTACACGACACTGAAGACGACCTTACAATTGACACTGAAGAGCCTTCAGTGTGCCACTTTCCCTAAAACCCCATTCCCCAGAATAGCGCATTTCCTGAATTGACACTCGTTATTGTCATAACTTTATACATATCAAGGAGGTGAACGAACCGGTCATCTGATATGCACTCTTTCTTATTTGATTGACTGTTCTTTCGAATTTTGGTTTGGTTTGGTTCAGCATTTTGGTCGATATGTGTTAGGTGAAGAATGGCCAAATGTTTTCTGCTTTTGTTTGAGTATCGTTCTTTTTAGTTCACCACCATTTAACTCAAGACTATGGGCGGTATGAATAAAAAGCGTTGAACTTTACTACAAGTAGCATCTACTCAAAAACAAAATCCACAGAGTTTACTACACTTTTGGTATGAATAAAAAACCTTTCGAACATGTAGTACCTACTACTTTCGAACATGAGTATAGTGACTGATGCTGCACGTTAAGAAGATTCCATTCAGAGTCCAGAGTGATGCTGCATGTTAAGAAAATTCTGTTCAGAGTCAATATCAAATAAAATCAATAAAATCATGCATATATGCCAAATTTGTCGCTTATTCACACGACAAATCATGTGAAAATATGAATATTAATACATTCTCGCTATGCATCGAGTAATCGATTATGAACAAAAATTCATGTAGGTTATGTAACTTTACACGTTTTCTTGCGGTCAAGCCAAGCGTGACATGCCTTACAAAATTTTCAGAGGACTCATACAAAAACGTGACATAGGGGGGAAGGGGTCAAAAACGTTGAAATTTAGCGTGACACAATTTGTGTACCATCCCTAAGAAACAACATAATTGTCGTAATGCCAGATTGAACAATAATCGTAATGAGTATCTTCGTACCTGCCACACGATATTCACATGCAAAATGGTCAATTGACATTGAAAGCTCTCAGTTAATAACTGTGTACGTACTCATAAAAACACTAAGTTGAGAATTAGGCTCTGTCCCAGTTGGGACGTAACGCGAGAAAGAATACCAGATCTCTCAAATAAATTCAAAACTCATTACCGGAATCTCAAAATTCTTTTCGAAATATCAAAATTTCTACGGAAATCTCAAAACACCTTTCGAAATATCAAAGCTGACAAGGTTTTCCCATGATATCTACTCAAATTTTAATTATTCCGTTCATTTCAACAATCTCAAAGCATGAGAAGCAACCTCTGAAGCTAACTACCAGTAGCTTTGTAGTAAATGCTACCTTTATTCATAGCAACGCGTTGTTTGTAGTATGTTCGAAAGGTGTAGAAAGATAAATAACACAAACATGTTCCACTCGTGTTCCACATATAGCTTTTACTACCGATAATGTAGTAAACTCAACTTTACTACATTTTATTCATACCGCCCTATATGTTTGCGCCTTTTTGAACTACATCACTTTTCGAGGCAACGGGTCATTCGGGAAAGTGGCGTTCGGGGAAATGACATTCAGTGAAGCACAACCATAATTTTCCCATGAAAATGACAATTTTTCTGAAAAATTATGATTTATAACGGTCGTTGGGAATTATTGCTATTTGGCATACTTCTCAAAACTGTTGAATGATATTAAATTCCATCCATTAAAAAAGTAATATTGATCTAGGTGTTGCTAACAAGTTCGCGATTTTACATTCTATTGTCAGTCGTTGTGTTGATAGGACATATTACTTATTCTTATTTGTCTTGAAATCAATATTAAATAAAGCTAAACGGAGTTAACCCATTTGAGCGAAACTCTGGTTTCTTATAAGGCTTCCGGTAAAATGTTCCTTATTTCAGATTTATTTTTCATGGAAACACGTCCATTAACCAGTAGATGTCAGTGTGAATTACATACACAAAGCTGCATTGGAAACTTATTTTTCGAATGTTCCGGGTTTCCGGAACCGAATATGAATGCTACATAATTTTGTAACTTTATTCGTAGTCCATGCAAATCGGCTATCAATCTGATTTTTGCGAGTTGTTTAAAATTTTAGGGTCATTATTTGCAACTTTTTTATAAAGATTCTCTAGGGGATTACCTATAAGGTACAGTGGGGGAAGTGTATCAGTGGGGTAAGTGGATCATTTGTCCATATTAAGCTTAAATACTTGAATATGTTAAATGTTTTTGCACCATTGCTTCATTTTAGGTTATATTTTTACGTCTACACTAATACTATTGCAAAACTGATACTACACGTACACTAACACAAGCAAACTTGTGAGCCGCAAAAATTGATTTATATTAAAATTGTTTTCTATCAATCAAAAATCCATTGTATCTCTGTATAAAATTGAATACTATTAGTTTTTCAACACATGATGAGCATTTCAGTTCTAATTGAATGAATCACAATGAAAAATATGTGATTCTTATAAATAAATACTAATATATTGGACATGGTACACTTACCCCTAGTTTTTAATGGGGTGGGGTAAGTGGATCAAGTATTATTATCATTTATTGGCACACTGTTTACGAGAATTTTAATAAGTTTAATATCCGCAAATGTTGTTTTCCTTTAACTTTTTTCATTCCTAGCTTAAATTTGTCAAATTGACTATAAAAATTTGAATTAATCCACCTAATAGATTATTTTTAATCTTTCTGGTATAAAACATATAAAAGAATGAATATTGCAAAATTTAAACAAAACTTTACGTGGTTTATCTAAGTTGAGTTGCAAAAGAGCAAAATATTTGTTTCTTTCAATTGAATGCCTAATGTCGTACCTTATTTGACCTTATAAATTGTTCTAGACATATGATACAATTATATTCATCAGTAGAATAAAAAGATTTCAGTTTTTTAATCAAAAATAAATGTAATTGGGTCCTAAAATTTTTAATGAAATCTTGTTTTTATTTAATAACACGAAAAAGCATGTTACTGTAACTACTTTAGCAATTTTTCCCGCTCAAATAATGGCTATATCATGTTTAAAATTTAATTTAAAAATTTGGTCCATAAATGAACCTTGACACTTTTGATCATGTTTGACGTTCGCTTAGTCGACAAGAACACCACAGGGGTTTTAGTTCGACCACGGGGGTTGTTCCTATCTGACATTTCGTAAGGGACACGAAAAACAAAATACACCCAAAATTTGAGTTTAAGCCAAAGGATGTGACAAAATCTAAAAAAAATGTTTTCTGGGCTTAAACCAACGGAAAACATTAGAAAATTGAGTAAACATGTGTTTTTGGCCTAAACTCAAGCGTTTGGCACTAAAATTGGGACAGGGCTTTAGGACCCTATTAATGTTTTTAAACAATTAGTGTTTTTCGAAAACGTCGTTTGGAATAATCCTGCAATACTTCTGTATAACTTATGTGTATAAATGGATGAATTTTCTCCAAATTGTTCTAGCTACAATGTTTTCTTTGTTCGAATTAGTGTGAACTAATGTATAAATATTTTAAATACTTTTTTGATAAAATAAAGATATTTTTTAATGTTTGAACTATCAAAATGTAATATTACTAGCACTATTAACAAGAACAAAAGTAATATCATTCATACTATACATAATTATATCGTACTAGTTTTGAGAACAGATTTTTTTGTTTGGTGATCCACTTACCCCACCATGGTGGGGCAAGTGGATCATTTGGTGCAAATTTTCAAGTCGCTTATACTCAATACATAACAATTAGAAAAATCGAAACAAAAAACGATTTGAAGCACATTAGTCCCTCATTTGTTATCCACAGAAAAAAGTTTGAATTACATTATTCACGTTAGCTGTACATAACAATGAAGTTAACTATTGATTTTTCTGTATCCACTTACCCCACGGTACCTTACTTGTTTTAAGAGAAATGGAATTTTCTACAAACGTTGTCGGAAAATTTCAAATAGCTGGGTTTTCAATCAAAATATCAATGATATGTAATTTGAAATGGGTGTAAAAAGACTCAAAGTTTTTACTAAGGATAAAAAAGAGCAGCTAAGATAAATTAGTTCATAAGGCATTTTTAAAACATAAAATATCTTAACTCTCAAATTCATTTTCTCCACTTCCAGACTAAAACGATAGATGATAGTTTAGAATTCACTGCTACCACGTTAGCGATAGATGATAGTCCACTCAGTAGAGCTAAGCGCAACGGAAATTTTCGGGGAACGTAAGTTGCTTTTATTCCTAATGGACATCATTCCTAATGTTCCCATTAACACTTTTCTCAACATTTCAGATTCCGTGGCCAAACCCAATCACAGTACTTACATTTTGGAGAAAACCAGGACGGCAAGGCAGAAGCCGAAGCGACACAGCATGGATCTAGAGCGGTAGTTGGTATGTTGATTAAATAATCTTAAAGAATCAATGTGATAATCTACGGCAACCATTACTATTCCAGTTGGTTCCAATGGTATGGGACAAGCTCAAAGCCAATCAATGGGAGGTGACTGTGGATCATGCGACGGGGGTAGTTATTTGTATGGTGGGTAAAATGTCTTACCAGTTTTATGACCTTATTACAACCTATTTTATTATCTAGACGCACGACCAGATCCTTTGAGGGTGCCCGATGGTGATAGATTGCGACTCCCGGATGGTTATGATTATCGAGTTCCTGGCACGGATGGTACAGGACAACGTCCAGGTACTACAGACACCGGATTCAGACCAGGCTCCGATAGTTTTGGACAATTTGGACAGCCGGGTGTGTTGCGACCTGCTAGCAGACCTGGTGATGCAGGTCCAGGTACCGGAATATCCGGACGACCAGGTGATACTGGAGCTGGTGTAGATGCATACGGGAGACCGATTGGTGGAAGACCTGCGGACGATTCGCATGGCAGACCGGGACGTCCTGGTGATACGGGAGTAGGAGGTGGATTAGATGTCTATGGAAGGCCAATTTCTGGCAGACCAGGTGATGCTTTATACGGAAGACCGGCAGCGACTGGGCGTCCTGGCGATACTGGAGTTGACTCATATGGAAGACCTATCGGCGAAAGACCTGGTGACGATTCCTATGGACGACCAGGAGGTCCTGGACGACCTGGCACAACTGGTACGGGAGCTGGAGTTGATGCATACGGGAGACCGATTGGTGGAAGGCCAGGCGATGATACATATGGAAGACCGGGTCTCCCAGGACGACCTGGTGATACTGGTGCAGGGACTGATACAGACGCATATGGAAGACCAACTGTTACACGACCAGGTGATGATTCATATGGAAGACCGGGAGTAGTTAACCGTCCTGGCGACACTGGGGCTGGTGTTGACGCATATGGACGACCGATTTCCGGAAGACCAGGAGATGACTCAACGGGAAGACCTGGTTCTGGAAGGCCTAGTGATCATGGCACTGGTGTTGATTCTTTCGGAAGGCCATTAGCACCCGCGGGTAGACCAGGTGAAGGTGCGGGGGATGTTCAAGGAAGACCAGGAACAGGAACGATGCGACCAGCAGAGGTTGATTCTTTTGGACGACCAATCGGCCCTGACGGAAGACCTGTCGGACCTGGCGGAAGACCCCTTAGTCCGGATGGAAGGCCTGTTGGACCGGACGGAAGACCTATTAGTACCGATGCAAGACCTGGTGCACCTGACGGTAGACCTATTAGTCCTGATGGACGCACTACTCAATTACCTGGATTCATTCCAGGATCTGTTGGACAACCAGGAACAATTGGGGGACCTGGACCAAGCACACCAGGTTTCACTACAGCACCAAGTGGTCCCGGCACAATAGGGGGCAATGGAGTAATTGCGGGAAGGCCAGGTACAGGAGTTCCTGGAACAGTAGGCGGACCCGGAACGCCAGCAGGTCCTGGTATAATAGGAGTGCCTGCTGGACCTGGTACTATTGTAGGTCATCCAGGAGCACCAGGTGGAACCATACAGAGTCCAGCTGGTCCTGGATATATTCAGCGCCCTGGAGAAACTGGATATTTTGCTCCTGGACAAAGGCCAGTGGGGCCCCAGCCACATATTATAGGGCCATCTCTATCTACAATTGGATCATCGGATACAACAGGGGTATATCACACAGGAGCGCATTCGGTAACTCTACCCGGGCATGATCATACTGTCGTTAATCCTACTGGTGGTCTTACTGTTTTAGTAGGAACGGGAAGTCCTAAGCAAACAGTAATTGGTTCCGACAGTCGCTTAGATGGGCACGGGCCAGTCAAGATTCTTTCAGGTCCAGCAGACAGCAGTGGCCCGCCAAAACAAACGGTTTATGCACACCCTGGTGGCGTCACGGTGCTAGTAGGAACTGGTGGGCCGCATCAAACGGTACATCATTTACCTGTTGCTAGTGGTGGTTATGGGCACGGAACAGCAGGTGCCGGTGTTGCTACCGGCCCTCAGCAAATTCATTCAGGAACAGGAGCTATTAGCCCTGGTGGAATAGTTCATCATTACCCAGGAGCTACAGGTCAACCAAGCACTAGTGGACAGGTACCATCAGCAGGCCAACCAGGAGCAGGCGCAGGTGTCAGTCAATATCCAGGCGGACAACTGGGCACAGGTGGTTTAGTAGCAGGGCAATACCATGAAGGTCAACAACCTGGTGGAGCAGGACAGTATCCTGTAGGTCCTGCGGGACAATATCCTGGAGGAGTTGGTATTGGACAACATCCCGGTGGGACAGGAGCAGGACAGCATCTAGGAGGTACAGGGATTGGACACTATCCTGGAAGTATGGCAACAGGACAATTTCCTGGTGTAGCACCAGGTGCTGGCCAGTACCCAGGAGCCACAGGTGCAGCACATTATCCAAGTGGAGCAGGTCATTTCCCAGGGGTACAATATCCCGGAGCAGCAGCTGGTGGACAATATCCGGGAGGAACTGGTGTAGGTACTGGACAAGTCCCTGGACAATATCCAAGTGGCACAGGGATTGGGGCTTATCCAGGAACCAGCACTGGGCAATATCCTACTGGAGGAGCAGGCACTGGCGTAGGACACTATCCAAGTGGAGGTGTGGGAACCGGTGCGGGACATTACCCAATGGGAGGAAGTGGAATAGGTGCTGGTGCTGGTGTTGGTCAGTACCCAATAGGTGGAACTGGTGCACTGGGTGGACAATACCCAGGAGGCACTGGAGCTGGTCAGTATCCAGGCGGAGCAGGTGTTAGTCAATATCCAGGAAGTGTAGGAACAGGACAGTATCCAGGTTCAGGACAAATACCTGGAGGTGTAGGCACCGGAACTGGTCAGTATACTGGAGGAGCTGGTGCAGGTACAGGGCATTATCCTGGAGGTGCTGGTACAGGACCAGCTCAATATCCCGGAGGAGCCGGGACAGGAACAGGTCAATATCCTGGAGGGGCCGGAACAGGAACAGGTCAATATCCCGGAGGAACTGGGACAGGAACAGGTCATTATCCCGGAGGTGCTGGCACAGGAACAGGTCAATATCCCGGAGGTGTTGGCACAGGAACAGGTCAATATCCTGGAGGGGCCGGAACAGAAACAGGTCAATATCCCGGAGGAACTGGAACAGGGACAGGTCATTATCCCGGAGGTGCTGGCGCAGGAACAGGTCAATATCCCGGAGGAGCCGGAACAGGAACAGGTCAATATCCCGGAGGTGCTGGCACAGGAACAGGTCAATATCCTGGAGGTACTGGCACAGGCCAGTTTCCAGGTGGAGCTCTAGGAGTGGGAAGTGGCTATTACCCAGGAGGAGCAATAGGTACAGGTGCTGGACAACACCCGGGAAGTATCAGTTCAGGACAATATCCAGGTACAGGTGTCGGCACAAGCACAGGACAATTTCCTAGTGGAGGAGCAGGGCAATATCCAGGAACAAATGCAGGTCAACATCCAGGAAGCATAGGTACCGGCATTGGTCATTATCCGAGTGGAGGACCAGGCACAGGTGCAGGTCAATATCCAATTGGTGGAACGGCAGGCGTTGCACAATACCCAGGAGGTGGCATCGGTACGGGTGTTGGACATTATCCCGGAGGTGCTGGTCAATATCCAGGAACAGGTGCTGGTGCAGGTCAATACCCAGGATCAGGAACCGGAGTAGGTGCTGGTGTAGGTCATTATCCAGGAGCTGGGACCGGTGTAGATCAGCATCCCGTAGGAGGCACAAGTGTTGGTACAGGTATCGGTACAGGTCAATACCCTGGCGTCGGAACAGGGCAATATCCTGGAGGTGCAGGCACTGGGCAACATCCAAGTGGCACTGGCGCAGGTCATTATCCGGGAGGCACTGGAACAAGTGGTCAGTACCCATCAACAGTGGACCAATATCCTGTATCCATTCCTCAAGCAGGAGCTGGTACCGGAACAACAGCTGTTGGTGAACCATCAAAAATTCAGGTTGCTGAGGAAGAGGACGATGCGTTTTCGCAGGCAGAAACATCCGTCAAGAATGGAGAAGCTTTGGCCAGTGCACAAGGGCGTAAGAATGGAGGTACTGCGCAAACTCAAGTATCCGGAACGTATACTGGTGCCGGCTCATTCAGTGCAAGTGCGCAGACTAGCGATAGTGACAGATCTGCACAGGCACAAGTATCAGGAGGTAAAGATGGTGCATTGAGCTCTGCGCAAGGTGCAGGGGGTGTTGGTAAATCGCAATCGCAGGTTCAAGTGAATTCAAAGACCGGTGGAACCTCTGCTACGTCACAGAGCGGTGGTCTGGGTCACGAAAGTCAGTCGGAGGTACAGTATGATATTTATTAAATATGTGGTACAATTATGCAATAACGGTTGAATTAGGTTGTAGCAAATGAGAAAGGAGGTTTGGCGGATGCTCAATCAAGTGGGCCTGGTCAAACTTCGTCCCAGGCACAAATCGGTTTCCGACCACAAGGGGAAGATAGTGCACAGCTAAACATTTTCAACGGAGGAGGACAGGCTTCAGCGCAGTCTGGGGCACACTCTGGTCAAAGTCAGTCGCAGATTAGTGGAAACTTCAAGTAAGTTGAACTACGTTTGGTAGATCTGAATCGTGTACAGCAGGTGTTCTATTACAGGTTTGGTATTTCTTATCACGGAGCGGCTCAAGCTGCATCAGGCACGAAGGAGCAGGTATCGCGCTACCGAGAGAATGGAAAGCAGCTATTCCACACGATTAATCTTTATGGCCGAAATAATGGGTACGAAATCTACACCAATGCATGACTCTGTTCAAACACTGGTCATAAACTCACACAATCCATTTTCTACTTTTTCTTTCGCACACAAATACATTACAATCGCACGCACACACCGAACAGTGCCTCAGTTAGACGAGAGTCAGACGGAGTGGATGCCAATGGAATGAGGCTTCGCACATCACAGCAAAGCTCCGGTGAGTACTTATTAATGGGCGAACCTTATGGACCGCGTGACAAATATGCGTAAATCAGTAGTATTGTTGCATGATTAACTTATATCATATATTTGTTTGCAGTTACCGACTTCCAGACACTTCCTAAACCGGACGAGGAAGTCGAATACGAGGAAGAGGATGAAGAATACGAAGAAGATGAATATGAAGCAACCGAAAGTACGGGTCTAGTAGGAGTTGAGGCAAAATCGCGCAAGACTTCCAGCGATGATGAAGAGAAGAAAACAACCATTGTTGAACTACCTCCGCCAACCGTTGTGACTGCTTCAACTACAACAACATCTCGCCCGAATAGGAACTACAATATCAATAATGGAAATGGAAAAACTTTTTCCCAAAATTCTCCCACTCAGAAACAGACTGCCTTCGTTCCGAATCTTGACAAATATCGACTAGTTCAAACTCAAAACGGCAAGACTTCGGTTCATGATGCTTCCAGCGAAAAAACTCCTGAAGGATTTAGTGACATTCATGGTCAAACATCTTCCAGTGTTGATACAACAACAGCCACTACCTTGCGAGTGACGAGTTCAACGCCAAAGTACAATACGCGCTATCTGCCTTCGAAACATGGGGAAACGTCGAACAACCGAATCAACGGGTCTGGAGTCAAGCCGCCCAATCCAGATAGCTACATCTCGGTCACAAAGCAAGTGACGGGCATTGATGAGAACAGTAAAGTGCCTGCTATCCCAGGCAAGAACTACGAATCAACCTACTATACGAAATCGTCCACTTGCGGATATTTCACATTTTCGTGTAATATAGTCTACGGTGAGAATGGTCGAAGCAAGATTTGCAGGCCGAAGCCACCGACGAACGGCAAATGCTAAACTTTAGCTGCTAGATGAAGAAGATAGAGAATCGATATAGCGCTTTACTTACTTATATACAACCACATCCACACGCGCACACACATACTGCCATCGATCGTACAAGACTCCGATTCGAAACGTGCCTTCGATATAATTTTAAGCGAAAGTCACTCATCAATCAAACTGCCACAGACGTTGACACCATAGACCTACGCCTACGCCATAGACTCTAGCAGTGTCAGTTGCCATAAGCGATAAGTGTATTGCTAGTGTACCAAATAGTTAAACCATAGTGATCCAAAGATAGTGAATAAACGTCGTACTTTGAGAGCCCAAGGATATTTCGGATGAAAGAAGGCCCCAGGAGTGTGTTTGTCTCACAAGCTAAGTACATATGTTGCACGATCTATTAGAGCTTCGAAATTATAAATTTCTGGTTGTTCTAAACTCTTTAAGTAAAATCAACAAATCTAGAAAATAAAGTCGGATAAAAATCGATACGTCATTTATACGAACTTCTAATTAAGAGATCTAATAGAGAAGTTTTCCGTTTGAATTCTTCGGAAGTGTTGTTGAACTAGCGCCATTTTTTCATCAGAACTGGTCGAAAATACTATGAATACTCGATCCGTGTCTATACTCTATATACGGATATCTGTGATGCTCTGATACTTAGTAGTCTTTATGTATATCACGAAGTACAATTAAACACGACACGACTAAATGCATTAAACGAATACTAATACTATGAGCTATACTTACTCGTGTAAGATAAATGCATTTTTATCTCTTAGGAAATACCTACAGCAAAACTACTCATTGTCAGATGGTTCAATTTTGCTTCCAATATGTTTTGTTGAGGATTAATGGCGCACATGGCGACGACCCTCAGTCGTTGTCACTATTATCGTCATTGGCCGACAGGAGACTGGTCGATCCGTAACTACGGAGTCTGTGAATGCACGGAAAGAAATAGTTTTTTAGTATGAATGCACTTGTTTTTCAATAATTTTATAAATCTAAGTTGTTTTAGTAAAATCATTCAAATATATACAATACTCGTACAATCTAGGTTCGTAATCACCAAACTGAGCCCCTTGAGCAGGTATGCGGCCCGCAAACGGTTGTTGTCCATTTGGAGTAATGTCTTGACAAGACATAGCGTAGTTTTAATTTATATGTTCTTGCAATCGCATTTGAACAATTGGTCGGCGTTCCTCCTTTAGCAATCGACTGTATCAACCCGCACATTGTTTCTAAGAACCTAAGTTTCACACTTATTGAAGTTTTCTTGAATCCGGAAAGAAAGCTCTGGTATTGAGGCTAATGGCATCAAAATTCCTTAGGGGAGGTTCCCCTAATTCGAACCATCAATACTGGCGCTACTGTAAATATTATGTGTACCGTTTTTCTACCCACAGTCTGGCTTGGTTCTAACACAATAAATTTGACGCTTTTCAATTAATTCGTTTGATTTTTATAAAAGTTTGTTGTTTTGAAGTCCTAGTGCACACAGCTCGAACGAAACGTGTAAATATCTGAGATATATAATTCACATAATTGGAGCGTGGCATATCATGGATATTTATATGATATGTCATGTAAACTTCAATTATATGTCATGTAATCTAGCTGGATCCTGAGTGATTACATGACATATAACACATTTTTACATGATTTCAAACTAAAATTTACATGACGTCATGTTTACATCACATAAATGAAGTTTACATGACGTGTAATCTTCATTACTTTTAACTGTGTACTGTCGGTTAGCATTATTTCTGGACAAACATTTCAAAAGGGCACATCGACATTGGTAAACATTGGCTTTGCAAGACGCTGTTGAGCCCAATTCAACTCGATCACGCTCACCAATACCACTATCAGGAAGAGCTAACGCCAATCTTTCTGATAGTGGTGTTAGTTTGCGTGGGCGGGCTAAGAAGGGCTCAACAGCAACGTTTCTAAAAAAAGGCTCAAGACCTCTTGGGCCCTTTTCAAATGTTTGTCCAGATTTAAAAGCTTCTGTAATCGATAATAATTCTCCAATCTTTGTGTTATTTTTTAATAGAATCCTCCAGGCCTAAGCTTTTATCTGACCATATGGTTTTGATTTATCTATGCACAGTTTGTGCTTAACTAGTTTGAAAATCCAAAAATGTGAGTTGCTCCAATCTGGACCATTTGATATGGTTCAATACGGACCTCTTGATTTTCAACGATCACTCAGTATACTCCAAAAGCTCCATTCCAAGAAAGACTCCTCGACTTGGTAAAAAATCACAGAAGTTGTAATATTGATCAATGGTGCCTTTGTTTCTGTTGCGGTCGTGAAAAAGTCTTCGAAAAAGTCATGGAAATACGCTAGACCACAAATAAAAAATAAAGGACTCAATAAATCAGCTATTTGAAAAGTATCTCCATCGATACCACATCCTATTTTGGATATAGCTTCCCAAAATAGTTTGAGAATACGATACAAAAAAAACATTTACGGATGCTGAGAACAATACATTCTTTCTCTTACCCGAAATTCGGTGTTTAAACTCGATAGAATGCGCAGTCCCTTTATGATGATTACAAAAAAACTCAAAGATCACTAATCTAGAGACTCAAACAGCTGAATATTTGATCGATTTATCATCACTAGCATGCAAATAATTGATCAACTTTTCAACACAAACGGTTTTTAGGTTCTTTAGATCTGTGAACTTGAAACTTTGATGTTTTGCTTCATTTTATAATTATCTAAACATAGCGTATTTTGACCCTGTAAGTCGATACTTGTCCCACATGAAGTCCTGAGACTCGATGCTGCATTTTTTAGTTTCCCATACAAGCTCACCTTTTCAACTCGATATTTTCGTACCTACAAAGTTTTAATGTGTTGCAATTTTACTATACTCAAAGCTAAGATAACTATTTCAAATGTATTTTGTCGAAATAACAATGAGCTTCAAAATTAAAAAAAATGTGTTCTTTATCTCGATATCTCCCATACACGATGGTCCGTTCAAAATAGAGTTGAGGAGAGTTGATTGTACTCAATTTTGAACGAGTGTCGGGTTTCATCCATGTTTTTTTTTTTAAATGAAATTAACATTTTACTTGAGCTAATTCGGACTCGAATTAAATTGAAATTTTTCACGCATTGTGTTTTTTTTTATGGTTGGGCTTACAGAAGAAGTTCAACAAGCTTCGAAATACAATTATTCCGTGTTATATTTTGTATCTACCATAGCAAAAAACGATGAAATAAAAAGTGGTCGGAATTAGAACATGGGGGGTCCGAATCGGAACAGGGTTGGTCCAATTCGAAACTTCTGGAGAATTTTGTTCAAACATGTCTAGTCATGTCCTGGTAGGAGATATCAAACTCTCTGAGAGAAAAGTGTGCGCGCTGAATAAGGCTTTCACGAAAACATAAAACTTTTTTTGTAGTTCATCGTGCTAAAAAGTTACGACCAAAACACTGTTACTAGGTCCGAATTGGACCATGTTCCCATATATTTCAAATGAGTTCTTCGCTTTGCTAAAACTCCTACTTTTAGTTTATTTATGTATTTTAGTTGTTAGAGTAGAGTTTTCTCTATGTTTTATAGGGCCTAACATTTAGGAAATACCCTTAGTTTTCTAGGGGAATATTGAGCTCCGGCTCCTTTTGTCTAGTCGTAGGTACTACTATTTAATTTTGGCTTTATTGACAATTTGAAAGTTTCTCCGAGCTCGACAAATCTCTGACATTCATGGAATGTCTCTTCAATACTAACTGAGTTGAAAATATTTGAAAATATTGTTCTTCACTGGAGAGCCATTAAAGACCCAGAGATCTCATCCTCTGTTCATAAAAATAGAGATCTTTGCAACCCTACTGGAAATTTTTCAATCAAATCCTTACACATCTCGTCCCGTGTTTTGAAAATATTGGGGTGGCCCTTATGATCAATTAAGACTGAGGACAGCTGACCTTGGTCTAATTTTCATAAGTTCCACCTAATACTTCATGGATTAATTGATGATAAAGACGGACGGACAACCAAAGGTTGCATAATTGGTCAGTGGTGCAGCCTGTTATCACCTTCTGGCATCAAATAGAGTGAAGAGATACGTATCTGGACAGCTTGACGCTGACTCAGATGACCAACTAGTTCAAAAATTTCTCTCGGGTACAATGTGCCTCCCACGGAGCTCACATTTAGACAAAAAGAACCAATCCGCTCAAATCCCATTAGCTACGGGCCTTACGCGGTTCAGGCCGTTTCGTCAACGGCTTTTAGGAAATACTCTAAATATTCATCCTAACATTCCATCGAAAAACTCATCAATGAATTATTCAAGGGATGTATCCAGCAAATTGGCAAAGGATTTTTTTTAGGAATCATAGAAATTCATACAAAATAGTGAAGATATGTATAAAAGATATCCTGAAGTAATCTCTTTTGAAACTTTTGTAGAAATTCCTGATGAATTCCTGAATGAAGGATCTCAGAAATAAATCTTGGACTTTTGAGGAAGTCTTGGAGAATTTCCTGGGTAAATTCCTGAAATAATTATTGGAAACATTATCAATCGATTTCCTAGCTAATAACTTGCAGGTACCGCGGCTTATGTGAAAAAAAAACATGTAAATTTTAGTGAATGTGTAAGCTAATCTATCAAAATCCTGCAAAAGACTTTAAGGCCATTCATAAACTTACGACAAGAAAGCAATTTATGGAATTTTGCGATCATTGTTACAAACAGTGCGAAAGATTTGTAACCTGTCAACTAACACACCGCAACAAGTTGATGGCGCGCAATCTAATTTTAATATTTTCAGTGTAAAAAGCAGCGGATTTTTTTTTTCTTCAAATATCCATCAGTAAGCATGTTTCGCATTTATGTATTCAAAATAACAATTTACTTAAAAAGTTCGAAGCTATTATAAATATTACGATATTTCGGTATTTACTTCGAACAGTGAATTTAAAGGAAGACTTAAATTAAAAGATTTCAATATAAGACACATAAAAATAGGTGTTTGGTCTATTCGCTCAATAAATACTTTATCAGAGGATTGTGTTCCCAAAAGTGATTACCCCCGAGGAGTTTTACGATGTCACAACCGACTTTCTAATAAAAAAAACTAGCTTGCGAATGGGTAGAAATTTTACAAAACTGGAACGCTAATGCTGTCTTGTGGTGCAAGAAATAACATTGAAGGTGTAATTATTATGATGTCGATTGATTTGAACAACAATGACCTAACTGAAGAAAATTGAATTGACAAGAATTAAAAGTTCTTCGTTTACATGTGCTTTATGCTAGTATTTATTGGGATTCTTAAACAAATGTTAAAATTATTAGAAATCTGTTATTTTTTTTCAATTGTCGTTTAAGATGACATTATTTCACTTGCCAAGTAAAAATGGGTGACACGTTTTTTAAAACATTCTCGATTTTCCTTCCTGCAGTTTTGAGCATGAGCATGAGCATGATTGACCGCCCGCAGATGCTACTCCGTTATTGCAAGAACAGCTGTACTTACACAGGGAACCAACAGACGTTACTCGGGATCAGTAGCATCCTCAATGTGTAAGTACTGGTGCTGTCATTATTATAATAAACAATAAACAATGTTGACGTGTTACTTGCTTTATGGAAGCCGAGGAGTCCTCTGCACTTCCACAAGTAAACACTGGGAGTTTGGATATGGGGGAGGGATTCGTTTTGGTAAACGATAAATATATAATTTGAAATGAATGCGCCTAACCGGATTCGCGATATTACTCGATTTCGAAAGATCAAACAGAACTGGCGGACCGATTCACTTTTTCATGTTTGATCCTGCCCTCATCACCCGCCCCCGTAGGAGCAAGCGTCAAGGTCGAAAGATCAAACAGAACTCCATTCTCGATTTTCCTTCCTTTCATTTTCATTTTCATTTTGCAGCGTTTGGTGGGGCAATGAGAGCGCAAGTCAGTCCAAAGCCGGGGGCAGGGATAGGTAATGGCCGTAATAGTCTATGCGGACCACTTGAACACCATCGGAAATGATAGGAAGGGTTGGGGTAGGGCATAGGAAATTGGAGAAGACTTGACACAGTAATGCGATTAATGCTGCAAAATGTAAATGTGCTGAAAGCAATTTAATTTAAATTTTGAAGTTTGGTTTGATTTATTAAAATTTCAAACAATTGTACAAGTAAGAAAGAATGAGCTGATCGCTTTATATAGATTTAATAAACAACAAAGTAATAACAATATGAGAGTGATACTAAGAACTGCTGATGTCACGATGCGACGCTTTAGGAGCTTTTGATAATGATTGAACATAACTATAAACAACGCAATTCAATCGATGGTGACAACTTTACAAACTTTATCTGTTTTTATCATGTACAGATATAAAATTATAATTCAGTTCACTGATTGGCGGTGCTGATTTATATAAAAATATATGATATTATTAAAATGAAATGTGTTACTTACTCATGATGGTCATACTTCCCTGACCAGAATTATTCTGTTTTGAGCATCCTTTTCGAAGCTATTCTATCCAGTTATCCATTGACTGCTTACAATTCTGAAATTATTCTTATTGTGCATGCTCATGCATTATATTAGTAATGATCATAATCATGCAACAGATAAGAAGGTGAGAAAGAGAGAATTAGGAACAGTGATTAGTAATGAATAATTATGTAGTTTTGTTAGAAAAATAAACAATTAAACAGCACTAATGAATAGCTTAAAAAATGACATTACAGCATAGCTGAGCCTTTCGGATCATAAGACCGATGTATAAAAATAATTTGTTTCGAAATTGTCCGCGTGGTCTTCTAGTGCCCCTATTAGATCAGAATCAGTCATAGACATACATACCGAATGCTCGCCATGACCCTATGACCAACATTTGTATATGTATAGCCTTAGCTGATGTGACTTTTCTAATAGGTAGTTCTTTCACTCATTGATTGTCTTCAAAACCTTGTCAAGTATAGAAAATTGATTTTATTTCATTTATTACTACATTGAAACTACATTGTACATATTGAGTATAAGGTATTAGTTTATGTTTAGCACTATTGATATTATCAAGGCCAGAATTCCCAGTGAGTGAAGAATTTTATAGTACTAGAACACCATAGAAGATCGCTAAACATTACCTAATCATGGAACGGCTTTTTGCTCTATTATTTTAAGTAGATGCTATTGATCTCCCTTTGCTCCTATCCGCAACCCGGTGCACGCGCCCTGTTGGTTTTCGAAAACCTCGTAGAAGATTACAAACCGTCAATGGCATTCCCAATTACTACCCCACATTGCACATTCAAGGGTCTGACTGTGCTCCTAACCCACCCTCAGTTTGTAATCTCCTCGCCAGATTGAAATTATATTTTCCCGAAGTGAAAGTAATTTTGATGAGTGATAGCCGTACTATGCAGTAGTTTAACCAGAATCATTAGGTCAGAAGACAAAATCTAAATTTTGTAATAAAAAGGTTGCCATTGCTTTGAAATTCACCCAACAACTAATCAAAGCTACTAACAACAGCGATCAATTATCAAAACTCATCGCTCCCTGGAAAATATAATCCCAAGCCCAGGGAACTCCATTCTCGATTTTCCTTCCTGCAGTTTTTTACAAAAATCGAATTTAGGATAAAGCTTAGATTTAGTAGCATATTAATTCTTTTTAATTACAAGCATTAAAAACACACCCACTTGCCGCACAGTACCTTAAGAGTTTCTTGAAAAACATCGGACGGATTCTCTGAAGAAATTTGTGTTGGCTGTAGCATTTGCTGTCATTTAAATGGGCGTTTCAAGAATTCTTGGAGCTTTGCTGCAAAAATCTCGAGAAATGTTTCAAAGAACTGCTGTAATAATTCCTAAATGAAATAAGGTACCGTGGGGCAAGTGGGTAATGGAATTCGCATAGTTGAGGTTCTTCAAATTCTAGAGACTTAAAATTGAAACAAATGAGGTCGTGTATATTTTTTAGCTTTACTCCCACCAAATATAAGCAGCATGCTAAAATTGATTTTTTGCAATTTCTCATCGTAACAGGCTGTTTTCCATCACGCTAATCTGTCATGAAACGGCCTACTTTCCTGCACTGAAGTATACAATGCGGGAATAGTCATTACCTAACTGAAACCAGTGCTGTAATGATTCATTACGCAACGCTTTCTCATTACGCAACTGTTTTGAGTTGCGTAATGAATCATAACACAACAATTTCTCAGAAATTGTAAAATAATGGTGAATGCATTCCGATATAATTTCTGATACCCTCAAGTGGTCTTCTACGAAATTGCAAAAAATGTTGTACGTAACTCGTTGCAGAACTCGATTTTTACAGCACTCGTCGTAATTATCCTACTCGGCAAGCCTCGTAGGATAAGTTTACGACTCGTGCTGTAAAAATCATCATTCTGCAACTTGTTCCGTAAACTACTATTTATGAAAAATTGAAGAAAAAAATACAGAAAAAGTTTTTGAAAAATGTCTCCTTACTTTTCACTTGCCCCAAAAGTGGGGCAAGTGAAAAGTTTACCGTTTTGAACAATAAATTCAAAAACAAACAGTTATATTCACGATTTCTATTAGCTTTAACATTTGTTAAGGCTTCCCAATAACAAAACAATAACATAAGTAACATGTAAACAAAGAAAATGTTATTCTTTTCACTTGAATTTTCTTCTGTTCAGAGATGATTCGACAACATTATAACTGCAACATTTCCAATGTTAGCTCTTACATTATAGGACAGCATTTGCATTTCTACTCTGTAGAATTTCCACCGCTCGTTATTTGTTTTTGAGAATGTCGGATATGACGTCGGATAACTCTTCGGGAGAAATCAAACAGAATCCGTCAATAAAGTATTTAGAATCTTTTTTATGTGGATAGACATATACCCCATTTTTATGTTTTGAACTAGCTTTACATAGACATTCCACGAGATTTCCGTGTGTTCTCTAATATTGTAGCTTTTCAGTCAACGTCTTCCTTTTAATTGGTTGCCCGAAGTAGACATATTAATATTGTAATGTTTGGCAACATTTTTTAGAGAAGTTCCATGATTTCTAATAGCTTTTAACGCTTGAGTATAGTGTTTCTTGAATTATCAGCACGTTATGTTTTTCTATGATAATTGCGAACCATGTTTACTTATGGCTACTTAAAGAGAAAACACAAATTCAATATCTAATGATAAACTTTTCACTTGCCCCACCTGATAAGAAAATTGACGGTGTTTAAATTTAGTTATTTTTAGGTCTACGTTGAATTAATTCTAAAACTTTTTTTATTGCAGTTTGAAACTGTCACAGAGGACAACTAAGAAATGGTACAGGAAATTATTTTCCGCAACTTTTTTCCACTGAAAATATTAAAATAAGATTGTACGCCGCCAACTTGTTACGGAGTAACAGTTGACAGGTTAACAATTTTTCGCTCTATTATGCAATAATGGCTGAAAAATCTCAGAAATCTCTTACCTATCGTAATGTTCTCAATGGCCTCAAAGGTTTACGCATGAGTTTAAAACGTTAATTCACATATTCAGTAAAATATATCAATTGTTTTCACTTACCCCATTTACCCACTTGCCCCGCGGTACCTTACTGAAGAAATTTTAAAATCAAGTAATTCATGAGAAAACTCTGATCTAATTTATTTCTCAGGACTTCATAGAAATTCCTGGAATAAATTCTAGAGGATTTTTTGGAGCAACTCCTGGCAACTATGGAAGAATGATTGATTATTGAAGTAATCCCTATGAAAATAATTGGAATAATTGACGATGGAAGAATGCAAATAATGGAAAAATGAACGTAGGAACTCCCAGAGAAAATGTTGGGTTGCCTGGAACAATACACTATTAAAAAAAAAAAAAAGATCTGATAGGTACAATCCTTTGGAGATTTTTTGATAAAACTCTTGTGAAAATCTTACGAAAATCTCTTGGAGTATTAACTTGAGAGATCGATGGAAGCATAACTGAAAAATAACTGGAGAAATCCCTGATGAGTTGCTGCAATTTCTTGAAGCGTATTTTTTGATAAATTGCTGAATTTCAACAAATTGGGACCATTCAAAAATGATCTAAATCCAATCCATCATTTGGGGGAGGGTGGAGGCTGTCAACGTGTGACAGTTCATATATCAGGTATTGGAAAAAAACATGACAAAAAGGGGAGGGTGTTCCTCGAGGATTAATTCACAAGGAGATTATTTTGGTGGAATAAGAGAGACCTTTTATTAAAAATAGATACTTTTTAAAAACTTGCATTAAAATAGTGACCAAGTCTCTGAAAATAGAGTTACTACCAGTCCTGCGGTCATTGACGAAGTCAACAATCTTAACACCCGTCGGAAGGAGCTGCCTCAGTACACCATTTTACATTGCATTTGATAATACCGGGCCCAGGATTGAACCTTGAGATACTTCGAAGTAATTTGAACGCTTTTCTACCCTTAAGTCTTGTTTTATGTCATATATCGTTTGTAAAAAAAAACAGACAATGTGTACGTTATTCTGTCCAGTACTGTATACCATAAAAATGCAATTGTTTTCATAATTTCACACAATAGTTTAAATATTTATTCAAACAACACACTTTTATAAAAAAAAAACAAATCAGTTTAATTTAATTGATATGAATAAGGCTGATACAAATATTAATTTTCTTTTATGTCACCCCCCCCCCCCTTCGAAAATCCGAAAATTTTGAAGGGGAGAAAAAAAAAAGATTCATAATTTTTTTGACATCAGTTAGGTTTTTTCAATTTACAAAGTAAAAAACTAGTAAAATAATGATCCAGAGGACGATTAAAAACAGTTCAACAACTGTCATTAAAAATAAAAATTCGAAAAAATAACTTTTTTTTCAGTTTTATTTTTTTGTTCCTTATTTATTTTTATCCCCCCCCTCGTACCTTCCAAGTAGTCTCGGACATAAAAGAAATTTAATATTTGTATCAGCCTAAATTGAAATATTAACACACACACACAAATCAGGCCACATCAAGCAAATACCAATAAAAACGCAAAAGAAAAATCAAACCCAGCCGACTGCTCGGTCCAACTTACCGTATCGTCCTCGGATACCTTCAGCGCATCCAGGTTGATGTTATTCATCTTGGTTATGTTAAGCTTGCTGCTAACTCCACCCCCGCCTCCACCAGACCCCTTCACCGGCATATCGCTATCGAAAAACTGAATCGAATCGTTAATCACCGCCCCTCCGCCGGAAGACGTCTGCTGCTTCGAGGATGACGATGACAACAGCGGAATGCTGTCCTCGCAACGATTGTCGGAAAAGTTGTTGCAATCATAGTACGATCCCGGTGTTGGGCCCGCATTGGAACCGGATCCGGTAACGGACCCGGACGGGACACTGGACTGACGCTTTGGAATACCGGAAACGGAACTCGATTGGGACGAGTGGTGCTTGGAACCGTTTTGACTGGAGGAAGAACGTTTTGAGTTTGGTGGTCCAACGCCTCCAGCCGACCGGGAAATATTGTCGAACTTTTGTTTGGCACGCTCGAAGTCGAACATGTTATTTAGGGATTTGTCTTTGACGTCGTAAGGAGAATCATTATCGATATAGGTTGGTTTGGCGTCGTAGTATGATCCTGATAGGAACGAGGGTTGGGTTTCAGTCGTTCCGGAGGAGCGGGATTTCGATTGCAATTGGCGGTCATTGTAGTGACGCGAGTCAAACAGTTGCTTCAGATCGTTTATGTTCGGCTTGTAGTTGGAATTGGAGGTGAAGTTAGATTTGTTAGTAGCTTTGTAGTTGCCCAAGTCCTGTAGGTTTTTCGGGCTACCGCTGAATGTGGTTTGCGTTAGTTGATTAGGCAGGAGTAATTTCGATTTGGATTGCGTAAGCAGCGTCCACAAGAAATTAAGCATTTCGTGATTGGTTAGTAAGCCCATAACTATCAAACTTTAAAAATCTTAAGTTACATCCCCAAATGTTCATTTGGACCCCAGGAAGGAGTTTTTGTTAGTGAGAGGGTTCAAAAGCTACATGATCAGGATTCACCTTGATTAGTGATGCGATTCATGTAGCCTCAATTTAACAAATTATTTATCAGTGTTATTGTAGTGATTGCGTGTTTTCCCTATATATTTGGTCGATTTTAGGCATTTAGGCCCTTCCTCCTTTAGAGTTTGCAGATTCCGCTCAAATTGGTTACTAGGGATCCAAGTGAACAAATATATACGATATAACTTGAGATTTTTACAGTTCGAATAGGCTACCTTATTGATTAGTCAGCAACAAGCTACAAGTGCTTCCATAGAAAAATAGCTGTACAGTACATACCTCGTTTGTAAGTGTTGAATCTGAACCTGAAGTCCTTCGGTTTGACCGGAAAGCTCTTCGTTGGTACGCTGCAGTCGGCGAACATGGTTGCAAGCCGAATCTAACTCATCTTCAGCCCCGGCTAGCTCGCGTTTAAGCTCCTCGACACGCGATCGCAAACGCTTTACCTCGGTTTCGTACTGCTCGGCTCGTCGAACCGCATGGCCCAGTTCCGTGTTCGCTTCGGAGAGCATTTTTTTCATCTTGCTGTGCGAGTGACGGATATCACTTATTTCCTGTTTAAAAAAAAATGTTTGAATTAGATTTATATATTTTTTTAATGCACCTGTTTCACCTTATTCTTATCGAGCAGCTCTTGTTGAAGCGCACGGAATTCTGTATCATTGTTGCTGACTGGTCCCCGGCCCTTCCGTTCCAAGCGTTCCTGCAGATCTTGACATTCCGCTCGCAGTTTCTTATTTTCACGCTCGAGATTCAGTTTCTCCGTTTCCAGACGCTCCCGTTTGCCCCATTCGGCAGCATTTTCAGCCTGCATTCGCTCTAACTACAATGATTCCCATTTTCAGAAAGATTCTAAGTATAACACTGTTACCATCCCTTACCTCAGTTCTCAGCTCGCACAGCCGCCTCTCCAGTGTCTCTCGGGCAGCCACCTCTTCCTGCAACGTGTTGTTGGTAATCCTCATCTCCACTCGATGCTGTTCTTGTAGAGTTAGCAACTCCCGCACTGCATCTTGCTTGGCGGCTCGCAGCTCTTCGCATTTATCTCGCAGTTCCTGCATGTCCTGTCGGAACTTTTCGAAACTTTTATGAATGCTGTTCTTCTCCTCCCGTTCGATCTGGATCGTTTTCTGAGCATCATCTAACCTCAGCTGCAGCATCGATATCTTCTGCAGGAGATAATCTTCGTCGTAATCATCCTTCGACAGTTGTTGAATCAGTCTTCGCTCTTCGGCCATCACATCAGTCTTGTCCTTAAACTCTACGGAATGTTTGGGCATGGCCCCACCCTGCAGGATATACTCCTCAATATCCAAATCATCTTGGCCGCTGTCGTCTGGCAAATTGTTCACTTTCGTTACCAGGCCATCTTCGCTGTTCACATTCTTCAGCCCATCGGAGGAAATGTCCGGCGAGCAGTTGTTATCCCGCCCATCTCGTTCTGGTTCGTCGGCCGCGTCCAGACTGGCCTTGTTGAACTGACCGGCGTGTTTCATCATCAGCATGTGGACCTTTTCCATTTCCTTCTTAAGCTGGGTGATTTGAATTTCCAGTTCACATTTTTCCCGTTTGTACGAGTTTGACTCTTTGATGGCCGCTTCCAAACTGCTACGCAATTGCTTAGACTCTTCTCGTGCCTTGTTCCGTTCCGTACGGACCTGCAAATGAACAAGATTATGAAATTTTATGAGGTGAAACTTTTTTAACCTCAGAAAACCTCCAAGGCTGCCAGAAGTTTGGCAGTGTCTTTGTCTAATTCAGCAAGAACTTCTTGGAAGCAGCTTTTCATGATGATGCTTCTCTTTGGTTCGACTATGAGCAACTGATTCATTTCTTGTAAAGAAGTTTGCATGCCTTAGAAATCGATTACACCTCAGTGTACCGCTCTTTCCCTAAATAGTTTGACTGTCCTTGAAAACCATTTACGAAAAACACACTGTCTGGTTATGTCCTAACAGCAAACGATTGAATGAAACATGGTTGAAGAAATATTCAGTGCGGTTCAAAAGTATGAAGACATCGATGCGTAGAGTATTTGCAAGGAAATGTTTGAACCGCCCATTTACACAAAGGAGCAATACACTGCAATGACTGCAATAGATACAGAGAATGAGCAACCGAAGAATTTAGTATCCTCGTGCCGTTATTGTGGAATAAACAAACAACTCGCAACTAACAAGCGAATGACGAAAAGGCTCTATAAGATTCGAGATACCGTAATCCGGGGTGACATTGCTCATTTATGGATATATATCAAACATTTCATTTGAAAATGCAAATGTTGACGGTTTCATATTTTTAAAATAAGTACTGGGGATTTTTTTTTATTTCCGTACAAAGTGGGCCGAAGGGTCTCAGATTTTCATGAAACTTTTTCCACAGGCAGGGCTCATCAATATATGAATAAAAAAATTGAGAAAAATTCAGGGTCGCTTATTTTCCCGGAAAACTCAGTTGGATTTTTTTTGTTTTCCTCTGACACTACTTACTTTGAAAAATCATAACTCAAGAACGAAGCATCGTAGAAACAAAGTTTTTTTTTATGAAAATGAAAGCAAATTTTCTCAGGAATAAAAAAAAGTATTAACTGGAAACAGTTTTCCATAAAATTTTCCACCGTTGAGAAAATTCGTAAAGAAAAGCCAGAAAAACTATGTTCCAATTAGTGGAAAACTTTCAAATATATTTTTGAGAAGGTAATTTCATAAGCTTTAATCGCTGAAATTTTTGAAATGTACTTTTTTTTCGTTTTTGAGTTATGGCCAATTTTGTGGAAAATGACCATATAAGCCTTTTCTTTGAAAACCCACCGAAAAATTACACCGCTAAGAAAAACTGAAAAAAAAACTGTTTCTGCCTCAATTTTTCATTACACTGAAAAACGATTCATTCTTTTCTATGGAACAAATAATATTATGATTATTTTTTTTAATTTTATTTATTCAATTATTCAGTATATAACTTACATTTTCATCTTAATGTCAAATTTTAAAAATGTATGCAAGCATGAAAATGATTTTAAAATTAAAGCAGAATGGCACTTTTTCCCAACCTCACATGGAAAAGGTCCTTGTGATGGTATCGGTAGCAACATTAAGCGAATGGCTAGAGATGCTAGTATTAGAAAGTCATCAGAAATTAATAACGCCAAACAATTTTTCGACTGGGCTGTGTCGCAAAAGGTGAAAGACCAATTTAAAAAAAGATTGGAAATTTATCTATGCAACTGAAAATGACTATTCAGAGGCTGAAAAATTTCTTCAGGAAAGATTTTCTAACCTTGTTCCCAGTGTTGACCAGACTCATTTCCCCGAAATTCGCATTGTGAAGCCATGAACTGTTATAACTGTGCGTTGTATTCCTGAGATGGAGGGGGAGGTGGTTGGGCTTGAGTGTTGCGCATGAGATCCGACAGTTTCGATCTCGGTGGGCCGCAATTCAAGTTTCAGTGAAATGATTCGCACTCACTCATTTCATTTCACCGAAATTTGAATTGTGGCTCTCTGGGATCAAAATTGATCGATTTTGTGTGCAGTACTCAAGCTTAACCATCTGCTTTTCTATCTTAGGAGGATAGAGCATGGTTGTAGTAGTTCGTGGCTTCGTAATTCGGAAAATGTTATTTTCGGGGAAATGCGTCTGAACAACACTGCTTGTTCCAATTCTTGGAACAAAAAATATCATTCATTTATACCAAATGACGAACGAAGCATTTTTGCTAGTGAATTCTCAGATGCACATGAAAACCAAGAAAATACAGCATGCTTTGTTCTTAATAATACAAAGAAACGAAAATCTTCTGGTGTTAGCAACCAAATACAATCTTCCCGGTTGAAAAATAGATAGTATTAAGATGAAAATGTAAGTTATATACCGTCAAGCTACCATTCACCGTGCATTTAAGAAAAATTTACACTTCAATAAATTGTATAACTTTTCCAAATCATTTGATGCGTACTAGAATACAACTACGTAGCGTGCAATTATATAATAATTCAGGAAAAAATATAAAACTAGTGTTGGATAACAAAAAATACTCTAAAAATATGTTTGAAAATGTTATGTTAAGGTCGCCTCGTACCGTTCTATGTCACCATTAACCGTGCACACTAGTGCACCATTCACCGTGCATATAGTTTTCGTCATGATTTAATTTTGTATCTTGAAGAAACGTTGGCAATGGAGCAACTATGTTGCTAGTAGTGTGCGCACCCATTTTTAAGAGTATTAAAATCTTCATTTATTATAAAAACCATAAAAAGTTTAAAAATTTACTAAATAAATAATTTTTCATTAAAATCGTTATAGGAGGTTTGACTGTATTGTCCAAACCATTTCATATTCACTCAAACACTCAATATGAAGTTTTTTAATTACGACATAACAATAAATCTAATATTAATGAATAATTTCAAGCTTTTTACAGTAATGCACGGTAAGGGGAACCATGTGCATACATATTGAAAAGGGTCCGTTTACCGTGCATTTAGGTTTTGACTGAAACACAATAAAAAAATAATAAATTGCATAAAATTTCTTTGCTCATACGATGAAATACATCTAACTAGTAGTATCCACAGTGTAAACTTGTTGAAATTTTGAAAAATTTCATACTCTAACGTTAAAATGAAAAATGATAATTTTTGGCGTTTCTACTAAGAGTGTTGAAAAATCTCATTATCAAACAGAATTCACGTGATTTTGACTACATAAACTAGGTTTTTCAAAATGCTTTGTGACAAAAACTACTTCATTTTATCAGTTTTATCTTGTTTTGCTGACAAAAGAATAATTTGTGAACATTGTATGAATATGCTGTAGGAATTTGTATATGTGCACGGTGAATGGAGCCCGCACGGTGACTGGTGACTTAACGGTACTGAATAATTGAATAAATAAAATTAAAAAAATAATAATAATAATAATCTTATTTGTTCCATAGAAAAGAAAGAATCCCTTTTCAGTGTAATGAAAAATTGAGGCAGAAACAGTTTTTTTTCAGTTTTTCTTAGCGGTGTAATTTTTCATGAAAAATATCATCCATTCCGACTTATACTTCATTAAAACCAATCCCATATATTTTTTTCAGATGTTTTAGAAAATTTGCAATTGCTTTGATAAAAAATCTTTGTTTTTCCGATGCTTCGATTGAAATATGGGTTTTCAAATAGAAGGCTTATATGGTCATTTTCCACAAAATTGGCCATAACTCAAAAACGAAAAAAAGTACATTTCAAAAATTTCAGTGATTAAAGCTAATGAAATTACCTTCTTAAAAATATATTTTTGAAAGTTTTCCACTAATTGGAACATAGTTTTTCCTGCTTTTCTTTACGAATTTTCTCAACGGTGGAAAATTTTGTGGAAAACTGTTTCCAGTTAATATTTTTTTTTTATTCCTGAGAAAATTTGCTTTCATTTTCATAAAAAAAACTTTGTTTCTACGATGCTTCTTTCTTGAGTTATGATTTTTCAAAGTAAGTAGTGTCAGAGGAAAACAAAAAATTTCCAACTGAGTTTTCCGGGAAAATAGGCGAAACTGATTTTTTCTCAATATTTTTTATTCATATATTGATGAGCCCTGCCTGTGGAAAAAGTTTCATGAAAATCTGAGACCTTTCGGCCCAAACCCGTACGGAAATAAAAAAAAATACCCTACTGGCACCCATCGCTCGGATCCTATTCTTGGCACTTTTGATTCACTTCGGCAGTGGGACTTTTTGAAAGCTAAAGAGCTTATATTTGGTCACAGTATGCGTCGCACTAAAGCACTTCTCTGAGCCAAGTTTCAGACAATTCGGCAGAGATAAACCCCCGATACCAAAGTGAATCATGGAAGTGCCCAAGTAGCTCTGCACCCTATATATAGTATTTTGTTTTTTATAGTTTTGGGCTTGTTAAAAAAAATACACGTGATTTTTTTTATCTAGTTTATATGGGGTAACATTGTAAATTTAAGTAACATGTAAACAATGATCGATAATATTGAAAATGTCGTTTTTTACTAAAATCATGACTTCTGAAATCAAATATGAAAGCCAAACTCTTACAACTTATTTCCTTTTTGAGTCATTTCATCGTGAAATACGTCTAAAGGTTGGAAATTTTCTAAGGACATTTTGCGTTTTTCATAGTATTTCGTGTATTTTGTTGAATTGAAAATACTTATGAAAATTTTGACTTTGATTCAGGCGATGCCATTTTTAACTCATGATAATAAAAAGAAGACGTATTTGGCACCAACTCGAACAGATGTTGGCAGTACCATCTCAGATTTCAATGAAACATACTTAGTTTTACCAATCTGGACTATTATTTGATAGGGATCAAACTTTTTCACCCGATTTTTTTTCCAAAATTATGCAACTGAAAATTTACAATACCTACAAAAAAGTATTGTAAGGGTGACTTTTAGATAACTGTATAAATTTTTGAATACAAATACTGAAAAAAAATCGAAACAAAGGTGGATTTAAAAATAAATGGTCATTTCTTATTCTAATGAAAATTTGTTTCAAGATAGGTGATTATGTTTACTACCTACCGTTCATAGATCGCAAGATGGACACTTTTAAGGATAACAAAAAAGTGTTTCTAATAATAACTTTTCCTTGTCATAAAATAAATTTTGTAGAGTGTTATTCTCAAACAAAACTAAACAAATGAAAGTCACAACAATCTCAGAATTCAATGAAGCGAGTCAATTTTGAAACAAATTATATTTAAATAATCTTAACTATCGAAAATTCCATATAAAAAGGGCTCATGTCGCGTTTCTCGTCACATTATTTTCGGCGTTGGCAGTACTCTCTCAAAAAATAGATATGAGACTTTATCACAAACTGGCTTACTTAGTCAAAATCTACACATCAACAAAATTGCATTGAAATTTGAGAGGGTGGTGCCAGCTCGGAATACGATTTGATGCAAAATGGGTCAGAACTATCATTCTTGCATTGAAAATATCCCATCGTTTAATGTTGATTAGAACTTTTTACTAGGAGGGACATTCCGATCAGTGTTACCCCGTTTTACGGTACCTAGTTCACGACAAGGGATGGTTATTGTTAATAGACTGAAGTCACGCGATGCCAGAATACCTTTTCGCTTTCGGCAGTTGGGAAGATGTAATTTAACTGAGAAGTTTTTCTAGAGACAAGTGTTTAGGGTTCTCCCATAGATCAGTGGGTAAAAGCGCAGCCTTACTTTAAAGTAAGGCCATGCTGAACTGGGTTCACATTCCTGTCCATTTTCAAGGACATGCAGAATTATGCAAAGCCGATAACGAGTAAGTTTTTAAAAATAGTAATTTTTTGGCACATCATATTTGAAAGGAACAGAAAAAAAACAGAGGCAGAAAATAGGAAATACTCCAACAATTTCAATTAGAATTTATGTATGAATTGTCGAAGAAATCCGCAATACAATACCTAAAGGAAACTTTGGTCAAATGCATGAAGAAATATATAGAATAAAACCTTGCATATCACGAGAAAAATTCTGATCGATTTCAAATAAATTTATTTAAGACACGCCTGGTAGCGGCTGAGTGTCTTCAAAATAAGCCTGCTTTATAAACTTCATGATTGAAAAAAGAATCCAAAAAGAAACCGAACAGGAACCAAAAAGTGACTACATAGAGACCAACAAAAACAAAAACAATCTATACAAAAATCTGAAGATAAATGTTTCTATAAGAATTATTCAGACTCAGATCAAACATTTCTCTATGGCTGGTAGCGACTAATTGTTTAAAAAATGGGACTTTATAGATCCAATGAAAAAAAAAACAGGTATCAAGTAAACATAAAAAATAACCAAATAGAAAAAATAATAGTTTCATAAGAATTGCTCATGAAATGAAATCCAGCATTTCTGTAACACGATATTCCTTCCGAGTTTTTGTTTTGGAAATTTCTCGTAACATTACAAATATTACTTCTCGTACTGTATGTATTTTTTTTTTTCATTATTTTCTCCTGCAAATAATTAAAAAATTGATTAAGTTGTTTGTCAAAAGTTTCCTTGTGGTGAGCCGTTTTTTAATAACGTAGGGTGATGTGCTAGTATCCATCGTATTAAGCATTGATCAGTGAGAACTGTAATTTTCCCAGTATTGCAGTGAATGATGCTGATTCAAACCGATGCCAAACAATTCTTTCTCAAAACGGCTTTAGCATTGTACAAAAACATTTTGGTAAATCTTGATCTGTTTTTGGAAATAATGCAAAGAAAATGCATCTTACCGTATTCTCAATCCGTCGCATCGTTTTCAACTCCGTCGCAATCAGTTTCCAGATTCGTCTCACTGTGATGTATTGAGTGGTTAAAACACAACATATCAACGCTATAATAAAATGTTTTACTAGAACAGTGGTCCTCAGCCTAACCGATTACACGGGCCATCTTAACTCTTTCAAAATCAGTCGCGGGTCGCAAGATTTATAATGATTAATTTTAACAGCTCACTTTAAATCACTATTTCTATAAGAACGGATAATACTTTTCTGGGAACTTTATGATCAAAGCAAAGGGGTTTGGAAGCAAAGATATAAGTGACCGAAAAAAATGACATGTTTTTAATAAACTATGTTAGCTAATACAAAATAATTCTTTTCGTCATGAATTCTTTTGTATTAGCTAACATAGTTTATTAACATTGAATTTTTAACATTGAAAAACTTTTTTAAAGCTAGAAACAGAGCTTTATTAATATACTCAACTCAAATACGATCAATATGTCTCTTACCGTATTGGACAATGCAATTGCAACTTTTTCGATTAATAATACAAAATGGTTTACTTTAGACAATTATGCTGAAGATACTTGTGTAGGTCTCTTATATTTTGAGATAAATCGTTTGAATATTTTTCGCGAAATTCACTTAATCGAATCCGTATAATTTTTCATTTTTTTGTATTCAATTATTAAATACTTCGGGCTCCTCAACAATTCAGAAAGCAATCCATAGTAAAAAAATCGAATAACATAATTTTAAAAGTTTTACAGAAAAAGGAAACATTTTTGAAAACAAAATTTAAAAAAATCAGCATTCTGCGGACACCTCTGCAAGACCAAGATCCTGGTTTAATTTTGTAAACTTAAATATGTTCAGAAGAGAGATTTCAAAACTGATGTTATCACAAATACTGATTTGATGTTCGCCCGCATTTCTTAATACCCCACATCGGATCTACGGGCATCTCCCTCCATTCCTTCCTTGTTCGTCATCAAAATTCAGCCCAAACATATGAACACAGTTCCTTTTGACCGTATAATTATGGCATTTGCTCACAGTACAGCGAAAACAACACAACCGTATTTTTACGTCGAGCGTCGCGCACACATTAATGCGCACAAGCTTTTTTTTCTCAGTACGACGGATTAAACTTTGTTTATATTCTCAATTGTTGAGGAAATTTCGTAAAATTTGGTGATTTATTGAAGTTTTACGGCGTGTGATTGGAATGAAATCCTTCAGTGAAGAAGTATGAAGGTTTTCCATAGTGAAAATAAGTGACCGGCGAAGTAAGTCACCCACGGGGGCGGGAAGAAACTTGTGTTGGAAAGTGGTGTGGCTCAGTCGATCGCTAAGCATTTCTCTCAAATCTTGTTCGTCCATGCGAAAAAGTGCAAAGTGCAAAGTGTATAATTGAACTGATGTTATTTACCGAAATACAGTAGTTTTATTGCATTTTTAGTGTACAATTGTACGAACCATAACAGCTTTCACAAAATTACACTTGGATAATGAGTTTATGTTGCAGGTAAGTTTGAATATCCGCCGTAGTGGAACATTTAAAGTTTGATACGACAAATAATAGCGCTTACGACGAAGTAGAACAAAACCCTAAGTGGTGGGTTTTTGAGGTTTACTACGCGCCTCATAATTTATTTATTTATTTGATTTTCATATAAAAAATTATCATAAGGAGCGGGGGTTGAAAACCCCGAAATTGTCTTACGTGAATGGTGGACAGCCCCTGGTGTTACTCCGTGTTATTTATTCAGTAGTTTATTTAGTGATCCTTTTACAGACTTCCTAAGGAATTACTTCAAGAATTTTGCCTGGATTCTTTCTAAGGATAATCCTAGAAATTACCCCAGAGATTCTATTCGCACATTTTTTTTATGAATTTCCATATATTCCAGAAATTTGTCATTAACCCCTTAAGTCCTTCAAGAATTTATGTAGCTACTCTTCCATCGATTTGCATACAATGTCATCTAAGATTTCCGTTTAGGACATCTTTGAGAATTAAACCAGCAATTTCTCCTAAATTGTTGTTCACGATTTGTTTAAGATTTTAACCAGGGATTTTACTTCAGGAAAAATCCAACTAAATCTCCTAAGACTTCTTGAGGAATTCCTCCAGAAAATTCCTAAGGAAGTCCTAATGTATGTAATCTCTGATGTAAATTCTTCAAGAAACTCTAAAAACCTCAGGACTCTTGAAAACTTTATAGATAAATTCTCAAGATAATTATTTAAGAAATATTCCTGGATTTTCTGAAAGAATGCCTTGAAAAATTTTGAACAGAATCCCAAAAAATATGTTAGAATGATCGGAGAATTTTTTGAAACAATTGGTAAACTTCATGAGGAATCCCTGATCATAGATTTACTGGAAAAATCTCTGGATAATTTTTTGAAGCATATCGCCTTTTTTTTTGGGAAAATTTGAATAAAATGATTGGAAGAATTGCTAGATTCAGCGTAAGAACTTTTGGAGGAGTATTTGTAAAGTTAAAATAAATCCCTAAGCGAATTTCTTCAAAAACTCTGCAAGAAATAGGGGAAAAACTTCTAGAGAGAATACTGGGATAGTAACTGGGAAAATTTTCAAAGAAAATTACTACAGGTCAAGCATTTTTTGGAGCAAATGATGAAAAAAAAAACAAATGAAATTTTCTAACGAATTCCTGGGAGATTTGATGAAGGAATAGGTAGAGGATTTTCTAAAGGAATTTCTGGACCATTCCCTGAAATTATTCCAGTGGACTTCTCTGGAAAAATCACTAGAAGAATTCCTGAAGTTTTCTTGAGAAATCTCAAGTACCATGCCCACACAGTTACGGATCACTCACAGTGACGGATCACTTTGGCGTTCAACATCGGATAACTCGCTCAAAACATAAACGTTGACGTAAAACATATTTTTCCCATTTTTTTTTTTTTATATTCATTTATTTGGTAGGCTCGAGGCGCCATTACAGCATTACAGAGCCGAAATGTTGAAACTAAAACTAGTTAAAAATACATTATTTTGAACTTTTACGAGCGGTCTTTTTTGGTCGTAATTCAGTAGAGCCTGATTTTGCAAACTGCGCCCGTCTTTGAATCGCCTGTTCCTTACTAGGGAGCTCGTCAATCATTTGCGATAATTTGGCAACATTTTCCCGAAAGTTCTCCAAACCAAGTTGCTCTGCTGCTTCATCGATTTCCCTCAATTGCTCCTCGTCCATGCTTTCCACATGCTTTCGAAAACTTGATGAACACGACTCTTCCGTTGCATGAGCTTCCTGTGACAAATCCACTTGATCCAACACGTCCGAATTTTCCAAAATTTCCTCCTCCACTATTTCAATAATATCATTCTCGATATTGTCCGTTTCTCTTGGTAATGCTGCTTCTCCCAATTGGACAACCCCCGCATAAGAAGTATGCTTCCGATTCTCCACAGGCTTCTTGGTTGGACAGCTACTCCTTTGATGACCCTCACACTGGCACAAAAAGCATTTCTCCTTCAGTCCATCATAATACAGCTTTGCTTTCCATTTGAAAACATCCATCGCTGGGGGGATATCATTTTCCATCTCCATAAAAACTCCACGAACACCAGTATACAAGTGGTCCATTCCTAAATTTGCGGGAAATTTTTCCCGCACCATCCGTTCAATCCTTCCGAACTTCCCAATCACCAATGCCAATTCCTCATCGGTAACTTCTGGAGGGATGTCGAACACCCGAACATAGTGAATCTTTTTTCCCGCTGTAAGCATCCGTACTTCCACTGTCTTTCCATTAGTGAAATGAAATTTAATTGCATCTGGATGCCGTCTTAGGGCATCTCGCATAGCTGCTTCAGACTTGTATTTGATGCATAACGATTTGTTTGCACCTATTTTGTAGACAGTGTCCATGTCCTTCGCATCAGAGTCCAGATGCTTCAGAAATCTGGCAATTTCATCCCAAGACGGCCTAGGCGTGCCCGGGGGGAAAGCAAATTGAACCGTATTGCAAATCATTCCTTCACTCATTGCGTGCGGTATATCGAATCGTTATGCATGAAACAGATCGAACGGCAAACCGAACAAAGAAAACCAATTGTAGGAGAAAAAAAACTACCTACGGTTGAGTCTCAAACTATTTCATCCACTGCTAGATCAGGCGCGTCCGACGTTTGCGAGTGCAGAACAACAACTGATATTTTTCCCATGTTATACTATTTGTCTTCTAGCATTTGTAAAGTTAAGCACAACATTCAACCGCTTAATAACGGTGTTTTTGACAAATGTTTAGTTGGTACCACACAGCTATCATTATATGGTCGTTTTCTGTAAGAAGTGCCGTCAGCATTCATAACCTCCCACAAGTGGTAAAATTCATATATTATAGCATAAAACATGCTCGTTCGCTTCGATTTAGTGTGAATTAATCTTTAGAAAAGAGTTTTCTTGATTGTTGATTCTAAATACCGAATATTAGCACTTCAAACTAGTGATCCATAATATGGACCAGGAAATGATTGTTTACCACGGTTATGGATCACTACCAAAGAATGTAGATTTCTACCATTTTAAGCATTGGATTCGACATTTTCAGACAATAGCACTAAGGATAAAACTAATACAACATCAAGGTTGGTAAATTTCATTTTTTAGCAGACAAAAATGGGTGGAAAACTTGGTGTGGAGAGAAAACAGTTCATGCCTCAGTTACTACAATGCAGTATATCACAAAAAAGGGCATTTTACCCTTGTTTCCAGCTCTAACAATGCTATTTTTTGCAGTAATATGTGAAACATTGTTAACTTTCACCAAATCATGCAATACAGATGCATTGAGTTTAAAATCTCTTGATTTTGCGCACTGATCCGTAATATGTCACAATTTGATCCATAATATGAAAATTGATCCATAATATGGTTTTCAGAAACCGATGCAATTTTTAATTTTTATGTAATCATATGTAAATATTACACTTAAAACAGTTTACTAACCGAAGTTCCAAATTGAAATGATTCAATTTGTGCTTTTCAATTACAATTTTACGTTTTCCATGTCGTTTTATTGAATTTTATAGGTTGGACTCCACACTATTTGATCCATAACTGTGGGGTCATGGTACCTGTGAAATGGTAGCGTAAGTCTCTGAAGTCTTTTAAATTTTACACCAAAATTGAGTGTAAAAAAGTGACTTTCGAGACCATTTGAATTGAAAACAGACTTAAGAGATTTTTATAACAAATAGATACTTTTTAGAGACCGACCAAGTCTCTAACTAAGTCTGATTGTATTTTTGAGCATTTGTTTCGTAATTACTCGGGACACGTAAGGTATTACTTTATACAATTTTCAGGCGTTCGTCGAAAGTTTTCTTCAGATATCGCCATGTGCGTTTAAAACGTAAATATCAAATGCGGGGACACCAAATGTGGTAAGATTTTCCACAAACAATGAGGTGTCATAGATAGATTTTTCTTGCTAGATCGGCGGTGATTTAGATAATCGTTGTTAGGTGTCCTGCACTGAAGTATGCAGTGCAACAACAGTCATTACGCAACCGAAACCAGTGCTGTAATGATTCATTACGCAACGCTTTCTCATTACGAAACTGTTTTGAGTTGCGTAATGAATCATTACACAACAATATTTCAGAAATTGTAAAATAATGGTGAATGCATTCCGATATAATTTCTGATACCCTTAAGTGGTCTACTACGAAATTGCAAAAAAATGTTGTACGTAACTCGTTGCAGATCTCGATTTTTACAGATTTTTTACATCATTCTGCAACTTGTTCCGTAAACTACTATTACAGATTAGTAAGATTTTTTTTCATCCAATAATTTTTTATTCCAACATTATCATTATTCCTCCAACATTATTATTGAAGACTTCTTCATTTTTTTTGTATTGGATTTCTTTAAGAAATCAGCCACCTTTTTTTAGGAATGCTTTAATCCAGACATTTTTTCCAGAAATTTGTTAATGAAGTTATCTATGAACTTTTACAGGAATTCGTTGATTCTTCTACTTCTATGTATTCTCAACTTACAAAATAACGGTTTAGTTAGCCCTGCATGCTAATATCGTGCTACTATAGAGCTGGCATGCTCTATTAGAGCGGTTCCTAATTTGAAAATGTTTGAGAATTCAATCTCCCATGTTTTCCTTACCATCCTTACCATAAAATTGTTTGTGAAATTTTCAGCTTCATTAAGATTTTAAGAATGAGTTCTCACTATGGGATAATAAGTTTAAGCTTAGATTACAGTACTAACGTGTGGAACATTTTTCAAAATTTCTCCATAGTAACTTCCATATAAACCTACTATGTATTTGGGCCACCTTTAAATCACCACCTAGAAAGCTGAAAATTTCACAAAACACTAATTTTATTGTAAGGATGGTATTCGGACTTCGGGAACTGATCTTGAAGCAGATTCCAATTTATCGGTCAGCTCAAAAAAGTACTTTCTTTTCTATACCTCGTGCTCTGCGTCCCCGCTACTTTTCAACTGATTTCTTCATGATTTCAGATACTAATTTGCTTCAAATCCATTAATTGTACACTTGATTTTAGATTGTTTTTCCGAACTCTACTTCCTCAGTAACAATCGGAGGTTATTGCCACTACAGATGGTAAGGAAGACATGGGAGATGGGATTTTCAAACATTTTTACATTTTGAACTAATGCCCTATATTACTCGTCTAATAGTCCTATAAGTCCTAACAGATGGTTTAACAGGCCAGTGAATTATTATTTTTTTAGTAATTCCACTAAAATGTTTGTTTAGGACTCCTTCAAGAATTTAACCATTGATTTTCTTCAGAGGCGACTCATAAGATGTCACAACCTCTCTTTTTGCCTGCTCTACAATACCATAAATTGATATTTTGTCCAATTTACAATCTAATGCAGTGGCGTCTGGTCAATCTGTTCAATCTGTTCATTGAACAGATAGACCATTTGAATCAAAATCGTACAACTAATTCAAAAAAAGCAAATCTAATTCAACGAATATTTAAATAGCATGAGTGTGGGTTCATACGCACTACATTGAAAGTAGCATAGCTATTGCCCCAAGGCGCCAAGAACGTTGGCGTAGTGTGTTGATAAGTATTGTTATACACATGAACTTTGAATTGTGTGGCAAATAAAGCAAATACATTGCCTTACAAGCTGGCAAACTTGCATGCAAGTTGGCTGAAATGGTCAAATTTTGCATTTTCAACAGCCAATATCTCAAAAACTAGACGTGCTATGATATTTTTGAAAACGGCAATGGATTCAGCAACCGTTTCAATTAAGTAAATAGTGGTATTTTGATGCTTGAAACAAAAACGTGTTCCGCAGTGTAATCTGCGCGCAACTCAAACGCAACGTCAAAATTTAAGTAGGTTTGATTTTTATCGTTCTTCAAGGACGCGAATGTTTCAAATTAGCTAAATCTGAAACATTTGATGGTTTTTGTTATCACTGCGACGTATATCAACATTTTCAGTTATTCGCATTCCGTGGATTTTTCTTGCCGAGCACAATATACAATATCACATATTAGTTGCAATGCCTGGCGACCGAGAAAATTATTTTTTTTTTCTAAATTTCTTCAAATCTGTTGTGGATTTTCTGGAAGAATATATAATTTACAATTGTGATTTTATTGAAAAAGATCACTCGTTGAAATTGCCTAATTCCGCGCATTTTTTTAAACGCTTTTCCATATTTCGCGCAGAAGAATGCCTAATTCCGCGCACTTGCGACGCAATAAAATTAACATTATTTTCAAGTGAGGCAGCATCCATTCATTATGTAAGATTTAATTTTAAGGAACATTGTAACAGTCGAACATCGACATTCTAAAACGATGAAATTTGTAAGAGCTAATCGGGGCAATAACATAACACTGACTTATAACATGCCTATTCCTTCATTTCCTAGACCTTGGGTTGCATGTCATTTCAAAAGAAATTTTAAAAAATTATGCATTTTTCAAGGGATGCTCATTCCCATTGGCGAAACCGTCCCGGGTACAATACAAGAACCAGTTCGCATTATTGCTTGGAATCGATAAGCTTTAAAAAAATCAATTAACCGTCAATGCCACGGGTAACTGATACCTAAATTTTTATTAAGGCTAAGTAAACTGACACTTATATTGAGCTATTCGGTAATCCAATCCGCATGGTTATTAAATTAATTAACTCATTACGCGTGGTAAAGATGGACAAATTATGGGTGAAATTATGAAAAAAATCCACGTGCTCGGCTGGGATTTGAACCCAGGACTCTTGTATGCTAGACGAGCGCTTTACCAACTAAGCTACCGAGCCACTTGGTGACCCAATAACTGAGTTGGTTACAAGTTTAGAATTCAAATCCCTACAGACCACGCGGACCCCTTTCATAACCAATATCCATCCATCTCATGTTCCTACACACGCGGAGCGAGCGAGTGCGATTTGTTTAGTGTTGAAACTGTTTGCCTATCGTACCTACATCGCTTCCACAACAACTGTATTGTGGAAGAGTAAAGATGTGGGAAGGCTATCAACGTGTCGTTCTCACTCAAGTGACGACATGACTACTACAGAGAGGCAGTACACTCTAATATAAACTGACACTTATATTGAGCTATTCGGTAATCCAATCCGCATGGTTATTAAATTAATTAACTCATTACGCGTGGTAAAGATGGACAAATTATGGGTGAAATTATGAAAAAAATCCACGTGCTCGGCTGGGATTTGAACCCAGGACTCTTGTATGCTAGACGAGCGCTTTACCAACTAAGCTACCGAGCCACTTGGTGACCCAATAACTGAGTTGGTTACAAGTTTAGAATTCAAATCCCTACAGACCACGCGGACCCCTTTCATAACCAATATCCATCCATCTCATGTTCCTACACACGCGGAGCGAGCGAGTGCGATTTGTTTAGTGTTGAAACTGTTTGCCTATCGTACCTACATCGCTTCCACAACAACTGTATTGTGGAAGAGTAAAGATGTGGGAAGGCTATCAACGTGTCGTTCTCACTCAAGTGACGACATGACTACTACAGAGAGGCAGTACACTCTAATATAAACTGACACTTATATTGAGCTATTCGGTAATCCAATCCGCATGGTTATTAAATTAATTAACTCATTACGCGTGGTAAAGATGGACAAATTATGGGTGAAATTATGAAAAAAATCCACGTGCTCGGCTGGGATTTGAACCCAGGACTCTTGTATGCTAGACGAGCGCTTTACCAACTAAGCTACCGAGCCACTTGGTGACCCAATAACTGAGTTGGTTACAAGTTTAGAATTCAAATCCCTACAGACCACGCGGACCCCTTTCATAACCAATATCCATCCATCTCATGTTCCTACACACGCGGAGCGAGCGAGTGCGATTTGTTTAGTGTTGAAACTGTTTGCCTATCGTACCTACATCGCTTCCACAACAACTGTATTGTGGAAGAGTAAATATACACAATACAGTTGTTGTGGAAGCGATGTAGGTACGATAGGCAAACAGTTTCAACACTAAACAAATCGCACTCGCTCGCTCCGCGTGTGTAGGAACATGAGATGGATGGATATTGGTTATGAAAGGGGTCCGCGTGGTCTGTAGGGATTTGAATTCTAAACTTGTAACCAACTCAGTTATTGGGTCACCAAGTGGCTCGGTAGCTTAGTTGGTAAAGCGCTCGTCTAGCATACAAGAGTCCTGGGTTCAAATCCCAGCCGAGCACGTGGATTTTTTTCATAATTTCACCCATAATTTGTCCATCTTTACCACGCGTAATGAGTTAATTAATTTAATAACCATGCGGATTGGATTACCGAATAGCTCAATATAAGTGTCAGTTTATATTAGAGTGTACTGCCTCTCTGTAGTAGTCATGTCGTCACTTGAGTGAGAACGACACGTTGATAGCCTTCCCACATCTTTACTCTTCCACAATACAGTTGTTGTGGAAGCGATGTAGGTACGATAGGCAAACAGTTTCAACACTAAACAAATCGCACTCGCTCGCTCCGCGTGTGTAGGAACATGAGATGGATGGATATTGGTTATGAAAGGGGTCCGCGTGGTCTGTAGGGATTTGAATTCTAAACTTGTAACCAACTCAGTTATTGGGTCACCAAGTGGCTCGGTAGCTTAGTTGGTAAAGCGCTCGTCTAGCATACAAGAGTCCTGGGTTCAAATCCCAGCCGAGCACGTGGATTTTTTTCATAATTTCACCCATAATTTGTCCATCTTTACCACGCGTAATGAGTTAATTAATTTAATAACCATGCGGATTGGATTACCGAATAGCTCAATATAAGTGTCAGTTTATATTAGAGTGTACTGCCTCTCTGTAGTAGTCATGTCGTCACTTGAGTGAGAACGACACGTTGATAGCCTTCCCACATCTTTACTCTTCCACAATACAGTTGTTGTGGAAGCGATGTAGGTACGATAGGCAAACAGTTTCAACACTAAACAAATCGCACTCGCTCGCTCCGCGTGTGTAGGAACATGAGATGGATGGATATTGGTTATGAAAGGGGTCCGCGTGGTCTGTAGGGATTTGAATTCTAAACTTGTAACCAACTCAGTTATTGGGTCACCAAGTGGCTCGGTAGCTTAGTTGGTAAAGCGCTCGTCTAGCATACAAGAGTCCTGGGTTCAAATCCCAGCCGAGCACGTGGATTTTTTTCATAATTTCACCCATAATTTGTCCATCTTTACCACGCGTAATGAGTTAATTAATTTAATAAGGCTAAGTAGCTCGTCATTCGTTTTGGCAACCTTGTTGACATTGCAACTCGCAATTTCAAAGTGATAAAATTCAGTCCTCATAGTTCGTAATGATCCAGAAAAGTGTCACTATATGCGCTGACATGCTGATGCTGATGCTGATGAGTATGCTGATATTTTTTCAGAAGGATCAGTGCACTTTACGGTAGTTTCCTGATCATTTTTTGGGAAAATCCGTGGGCGAGTTTTCGAAGTAATAAACGAAGTAATCACTGTGAAAATTACTAGAAAAAAAAACTGACAAAATCGCCGTATGAATTGTTGTAGTATTTCCAAGAAGACCACAACGATTTTTTTACCAAAAAATGAAATATGGCCGTTATAACATTAGTAGGGTTCATATTATTATTATTTTCTATGTGTTTTTAACAAAACTATCACAATCACTTCCAATGCCATTTGCAAATTTGCATCACCATACATTTCTTCAAATTTCATTACTAGCACAAATAAACAAATAAATAAATAAATTACTAGCACCGTTACTATGCATCACTAATTTAAAACACTTAAACTGCGGAACACGTCTCAAGCACCAAAATACAGCTATTTACTAAATTGAGGATTGCTGAATCCTTTTCCGTTTTCAAAAATATCATAGCACGTCTAGATTTTTAGATATTGACTGTTGAAAACGGAAAATTCAACTATTTCAGCCAGCTTGCATGCAAGTTTGCCAGCTCGTATGGCGATTCATTTGCTCAATTTGCCACAGAATTCAAACTTTATGTGTATAACAATTATTATTTTGTTGATAATGTTTTCGATGTTCAAAAGTTATTTTTTGATGGTTTCGCAAAGCATTGTATTTTACCATATAAGAGAAACGAGACTGTCAGAGGTCTATTATTAACTATCAAATGAGAAGGGAGATTGTATGTTCAGGAAGAAAATGAAACATTGTAATGTAGCTCTTAAGTAAATATTGTACCAATTGAAAAATAATAAATAAAAATAATAGAAAATAATAGAAATAGAAACGAAGAATTTAATATGGAGACTGCAAGCGTATTGGAAAAATCGATTTAATCTAAATTTAATCGTGCAATTTCAACCAAATTTTATCTGAAATGAAAGTTTTAGTCATATATTGCATGCTTGATGTATTAGATCATAAAAAAGTTTGATAAATCAAACTTAGAATTTCATGTGAATATTAATGAAAATAGTGTTTTATACAGCTATGACGACCTGTAGCTAAAAATTGTGACGTGCTGGAACATATCTGAGAACGGCATCAGATACAGCAACCCCAAATCTACTAGAGACACATAAATTGATCCTTGAGACAAGAAAAAATGTAATTTTTGTTACACTGTGTTATTCTCATGTTATATTATTAAACGATTGATCACACGTTGGCTTCGAAACTTAACCACCATTGCTAATTATAGCAAAGGATGCTACAGCTCGTGTAAACGAATTGATACGTCAACAACCGGCACTGGATTATAAGTAAGTACTGTGCCCTGGCAATCCCGCCGTTCAAAAAGGACCTGACAATATACCGAAACAAATTAACAGATCCTCCCTTCATCTGAAAGCAGCCGTTTCATGATAAATCATGGAGGTGTGCCAAAGCATTGGGAAGGCGATATGTTTCACAAACGGATATTATTATGGTGCACCTTCTAATTTGACACCGTCAAACCCTGAAATCTTGACCAGAGCTGACGTAACATTGGTAGGATGCTTAATATTGTAAATCATCTATGAATTAATTTACCTTGCTCCATTTCTCCCTCCAGTTGGCCGTACAATCCGACCACCATTTCATGGTTTTCTCCATCTGAGCAGCCCTAGCACGAGCTTCCTCCAGCTCACGTTGACGTTGGGACTGTAAAAAATAGAAAACATAAATCATTATTATTAATACCTGATTTGGTGAGATCATAAGTAAGAACAGATAGGTTAAGCGGTCTTAAATATTGGCCTAGAACGTCATTTGGATGCTTATGTACAGTAACCCCAAACAGTTGAATCACCCACAATTTATGAATTAGCTAAATTTAAGACTTAATTATAAAGAAGTATGCCACAAAACATCACAGAGAGAATGAGGTCCAGATAATATTTCAGCATTATTTTTTCAAAAGTAATAACCGTCGCTCTCTTTGCGTTATTACAGAGACTGATTCTTTTTCGTAACATATGTTTGTGCTTTAGGATGAAGAATCACTATATCATGCTTCATTAACAAGAAATACTATAGATTTATCTAATTTAGCGAAAGAGAGGACACAGGCCGTTATTATGCAAAAAAAATGTCCATCAAATCTGAGTACAGGGCTCGATTCCTTATATTATTCTGCATCCTCTGGGAGAATTAAAAAAAAAATCCTAGGAGGAATCTCAATAAATCTTGATTTGAAGTTTTTGACTCAAAATTCCAATATAAATCATATTAAAATTGCGTAAAAGCACTGAAAAAACTACAAAAACGCTCAAAAAGTTGATCAAACTGTTCTTAATAAGTATAAAATAGATACCGTTGTTATAATTAGAAATGTTTACAACTGATTTAACTCACCGGAGTGGCTTAAGTACGTTCTTTTCCATAGTTTACTAGTGTATATTGTTAATTGATTGTTGTTTTCTACGTTAAACCGATTGAAAGGTAAAACAAGTAAATTTACAATTAACAATGTTGTTATTTCGAAAAAGAAAGGATCTTAGAATAAATGTAGCACAATAATGGTTAGAAGGTAAGGCATGTGATAACGTTCTAGTCGATTAGAGCAAGTATTAAACGTTTGTTTCCGATCTGGAATGCTTTGGTTGCGCTGGTACGCTCACGTCAATATCAGAATAGACTTACGCGGATGTCTTCCACGGGGCCGCTGATTGAAGCAACTTTTTATTCCGGCATTCGCACTAAATGGACAGCTCAATGAAGTTTGCCGTATTTTATTCGCTTAATAGTCTTTGCCCATGTTCTTAAATAAGTGAGGTTAGAGAGCCAGGTTTTATACAAGGAAAATTGACAATGATTTGGGCATGCTTGCATTCATCGTTGCTCTTTTTGCATTATTGTTGAAAACACTTTTCAGTGTTGTATGATAAAGGATCGTGAGGTGTTTTGGCGAAGTTACTAACGGAAGACTGGATCTATGAAGTCAGAGAAGCCTGTATCATGCAATAGTGTATAAAAGTCGTTTCCCTTTGCAAGTTGCGGGTCCCTAAGCTGATTACGTAACCCGTGAAAGGTCACAAGTGTTCTATGGCTCTTTAACAACTTCAACTACATCCCCATCAAGTACTGTCTCAGCACCAACACAACTGAGGCTGTTTATGTATCCACATGCAAGCACATACGATTGGCGGGTCACTTAGTCGGAAAGTCGAAAAATAGGCTGTAAACAAATAGTATTCAGCATTGAATAATTCACGTTTATCAAACATAACATCAATATCTTATTGAAACTTATGACTTTTTTTTATTAAAGGCACTTTACGCTATTCAGTGCATTCGTGTCTGTAGTTGAAAAGTACATAATTACATTATAATTAACATTTATTTTTTAACGAGTTTGATACACTTTGTACCAATCAGAATCATTCCTAGTATCGACCTTCTGGCTACCCTGGCCACACGATCGTTTCGGTTTGTTGTCTGCTGTTGTTCCACTGGTTATGTCTTGAACTTCATTCTATTATTCTTATTATTATTACTGGTTTAAGCCATGTAAAAACATAATTAAGCTACTCCAGTAAGTTAAGTCAGTCGTAAACATTTCTAATGTTAACAACGGTAACAATTGTATACTTGTTGAGAACAGTTTAGCCAACTTTTATTAGCATTTTTGTAGGTTTTTTCAGTGCTTTTACGTAATTTTAGTATGGTTTATATTGGAATTATGAGTCAAAAACTTCATATCAAGATTTCTCGAGATTCCTCCTAGGGATTTATTTAAAAATTGGCCCAGAGGTGCAGAATAATATAAGGAATCGAGCCCTGTACTCAGATTTGATGGACAATTTTTTTGCATAATAACGGTCTGCCGGGGCTCCGTGGAGGATAGATTAAGAGAAACAGCTACACGAAAAAAAATGCGAAATATCAGAGTTTTTTTGCGTCAAATAATTGATTTATAAATGTGGCAAAAAACACGCCAGTTACAATTTATGAATAGGCGTTCAAACTGCTAGAACGTGATGATTTTCAAATATATTACTCATTTATAAATAACTAGTGGACCTGCAAAATTTCGTCTTGCCATCAAATAGGCTGTTGAAACACCCTATTGATCGTCCCATACATAATGACAGTTCCGTTCACGCTTGTTTTTCAACTTTCTCGGTGAATATCCTGTGAACAAACACACACACAAACACGTCGGAACCCTTGACGAACAAAAAGGGAGAAAGAATCATTCAAATCCGGTAACCCGTTCGTCAGCCATTTCGTGACATACAAACACCATTCCATTTTTATTTATATAGATTTTCAATATGAAATTATGTGATAGAAGTTCGAAAAGAGCAAAACATTGGTTTGGGACCGTAATCGAATCGTCCTCTGTAACATCGACAATATTAGGCGGAAACCAGCAACATTGTATTTTTATATACTACATATTTCGAATCAAATCAATTTTGGGCATCTGAGCTATTTTGATTAACTCCTCATTAGTCATGTCTATTGTACTTTGAACAACACAAGTGAAAAATATCGCTTTTCGTATACAACTCCAACGTAGTGCTCTTGGTGGTGGTCAACTGCGCGACTGCTGGATGGTTGACAAAAAAAAATGTTACAAGACTTGACTTTCAAAATTATGCCTAGTCACTTTCGAGCCGCTATTGTAAATCCAAATAATCATGTTGCCTTATACAATAATTATAATCATGCTTTTAAAAAATGCATGCAGCATCTTTTGTAAAGCTTCTAATTTATTTCATCTCCCGAGCTCTCGGCACTGGTACCGGGGTTCCGCTATATATCCCTTAATTATGTTGTCCGAGGTATTGTTCTCGCAAACATGTAGAATTTTTATGGAATGTTTCATTAAATAGTAAAATAATCAGCTGATTCATAAACTTTGGTCAGATTGATTCATATTTGTAGACAGGTTTTTTGCTGATTAACAAAATGTGGTTTTCGACGATGTGCAAATATGCAAAATTTTTCAATATTATCGACTATTTCAATGAGCACAATGTGCATGAACAGTAAATTTATGCCGAACTTTATCATTTAATGTTGAATGCATTCGAATATATTGTTTATTTCGCTATATTTTTTAGAATTTTCGCTAAACCTTTAATGATTCATAATTGTGGGACTACTGTATGAAAGAAAATTAATATTAACTGTATCATAAGCGCCAATATAGTTTATCATTGCTTGATTTTTAAGTTTATGCTGATTTAGATACTCTAGCTTTACATACTTATTGCAACCAACTCTAGACAAAAACGTATGTACAACTCTACTCTATTTTGAATCGATTTATTGAAATTTAAACACAATAGGGTGCAGAGCTACTTAGGCACTTCCAAGATTCGCTTTGGCATGGGTGGTTTTCTCGACCGAATGGTTTGATACTTTACAACAAGAAGCACTTGAATACGACGCATATTATGAACAAATATGAGCTCAGTAGCATTCAAAAAAAAAAACACTGCCGAAGTGAATCAAAAGTGCCAATAATAGTATCCGGCTCCCTACGATAGCAATTGTTAAAATAAATCATTATTGTAGGTATTACGCACTTTCTTAAACGATAAAATTTACAGCTTAGAGTTCATCGAGGGGTATTGTTAAGTTTTACCGAAACACATCCGCAAAGTAATCTCGTCGATAACAGCAGTTGTCCATAAAATAGCATCAATTTGGGTTCTTTGCCTTTGGACCGTAGTACAACTGTGTGAAACTCGGCCAGATAACGCACTCTGGTCAATGTTACGGTAGGTATATAAAACATGGTTTCCAAAGACTGATTCAAACAGTCCGTGCGAAAAATCGGTGTTCAAACACCATCAGAATGGGAAACGCAAAGTTGCCGATCGTACTGGTAGGACTTTTTGTCCTACTGGCATCCACAATCGAAGCAAAAAAGTTCGACAAATGTTCGCTGGCCAAGGCTTTGCTGGCTCAAGGATTCAGCAAAGCAGATCTACGTAACTGGGTCTGTCTGGTGCAGAATGAAAGCAGCATGGACACCAACAAGAAGCACAACAACAGCAATGGATCCACCGATTGGGGCCTGTTCCAGATCAACGATCGATACTGGTGCGATCCACAGGACAAGAAGAAAAAGACCTCGAACGAGTGTAAGGTCAAATGTTCGGGTGAGTTGTAGGGATGGAAGGGGTTAAATTGAAATAACTGTTAGATAATCATGATGTTGTTCGAATTTTTAGAATTCCTGAAAAGTGACATCAGCAAGGCTTCCACATGTGCGAAAAAAATCTACAAACGACACGGTTTTAGCGCCTGGTACGGATGGACAAACAAATGTAAAGGCAAAGTTCTTCCCGATTTGAGCAAGTGCAAACTGTGAAAAATGGGGACAAACAAATAATGTTTCGAGACAAATAATACTATGAATAAAATTTACACTATACTTCTGGTATTTGAAAGAAGACTTCAAAATATGATGCTTCCAAAAAAAATAACGCTGTTGGTTAACATTTCCACCTCCTAGTTGCAATGATGAACAGTATATTCGAAAGCCCTTCTCCTTGCTTAAATCCATCTAACGTCTAGTTTGACCTCATCTGTAATGCGACCACATGATTTCAAAACATCTAGGCGTTTCACCTATCAACCTAATTTGTTTCGCCGGAAAACCATGTTCAGACATCAGCTGCTACAGCTCATTTGAAAAAACCTGTTGCGGCCGCGAATAAGGCCTTTTACGGATTCCACAACCAGCTTAGGTCCCACAAGTTGCAAACGAAAACAAAATTCATTATCAAGCTAAAACTTCGGCAAATTCAAGTCAATTTACGTAAATCAAATTGAGAAATAGAATGCAGCAACCCGTCAAACATTTTATGACTGTCTAATCATTCTTCCATCGCTGCAAATAAACTGGCTGATCAGTTAGCTCGTATTTGATTAGTGCATGATTTCATTGACCATCTGCCAGCTATTCGTAAGTGTAAGAAACACTAACACACTAATCGCTATAAGTATGGAATCGCATCACCGAGTATTGCAACACTCCAACAAGATCAGGATCACCGGTATGCACAAGTTGCTGCTGTCGTGATTCTTAACTTTTCAGGTATTTTGCAAAATTCATATCGAGTGTTGCATTACTCGATTATACGATCCCATACTTTCGGCGGGTAGTTTATTTCTGACATACAATAAAGCTTTATCAATAACTTCGTCAAAGAGAATCCTATATGCAAATTTGAAATTGCGATCAAAGTTGTAGATCATATGACTAAGCGTCGAACAACAACTGCATTCATTCTCAGATTAACTCAGTCATATGAGAAATGGTTTTATCGATGTTAAAATATACCGGGGCATCACCGTTAAGGAGCAGTCCCGAAGGGGATCCCCCGATGTTGCTACAGCTGCAAAATTAAATCTGTGTCTTCTGCTAGCGTGCGCCGTTTCGGCTAAGTCAAACCAACAAACGAGGAACTGTGCTGCACGACGACTCGACCAGATAACGCACTCTTGTCTATATCAGGGCTGGTAGCGGCCAATATAGTTATGATAGTGACTTCAAATCTGCAAACATCAATTTAATGCAATATACCTAAATACGAAAATAATCATGAATACAAGCGAATTTAGTGTTAAATTTAAAATGTGGTATTCGTAGTATTATTCGTAAGTATTATTCGTAAGCTTTCTTATAATTAATTAAGCTGAGAAGCAGGATCTTTCTAGTAAGGACATAACTTCAGGAAAAAGAAGAATGAGAAGATGATGAAAAAAAAATTGTCAACGGTTGTCCTAAAATTAAAAATATTGGGCGCTAACAAGGTGAAAAGTTCATTCTACTACTTAACATCAAGATGGCGTCAATATCTAAGATGGCCGCCGAATATTTTCACTCAAAATAATACCCCTATTCTTTGATAGACTTTAAGAAAAAAACAAAAAACAAACATTGCACTCGCCATAGATAATTTCATAGGATAAATTCTATTGCTCACCTAGTTTTTGTAGCATATCATACTCACTTTTTGATCAGCTTGCTCAGCGCTGATTCTGATCTCATCTCATCTCTCGCTAATGGTGAAAAACGGTTTTTCTGACGAAATTCAAGGTGGCGGCCAAATTTTAAACGAACATCAGAGAGTTTCACTTAAAATCAAAGCTATATCCTTCCTGAATACGATGCCACTAAGTTTGCTACAGTATTGGAAAAAACAGTTGCAACTTTTTCGATTTTTCATACAAAATGGTCAACTTAGAGTTATTTTTGGATCGATTTCAATAATGCTTCCACAGTATGTCAGAAATAAATGGAATTGCAACATACATATTTGAGTATTTTTCACTAGTTTAAAAGTAATAACGGTTTGACTAAAGTGAGTTTTTTTTATTGATTTTCATAATTGTCATAACTCGAAAAAAATGATTGATTAGCTTCATGGTATCTTCAGCAAAGTTGTAGATATAGACAAGATTAACAAGTTTGCTGAAGACAGTTTTTATATAGAACTTCCATATTTTCGGAAAAATCGTTTATAATTGTTCGTAAAAAATTGCACTTTAGTCGAACCGTTCTTACTTTTGAACTCGTCATTGGAAAAATCACTCAGAAATATATGTTGCAATTCAAGTTTATTCTGACGTGAGGTGAAAGTTTCATTCAAATCGGTCCATAAATAACTGAGATCTAACCATTTTGTATTGAAAACCGAAAAATTTGCAAATGTTTTGTCTAATACCACAGACAAACAGACGTAACACTTAGAACAAATCTTGATCAAAATCATAGTCACGAGGACATGTACGCCCAATGCTAAAATTAGTGTGCTTAGTCGACGGGCCAACAGATGGCGGTAGTGTGTAAACTTCAAACGCAAACAAAACGATGCGCGGGTGGCAAATTGGCCACCTACCATATTTATGAATCGACCGTTAAAAAGGTTGTCGATGGACACTGATGAGAGTGTGACGTCTGTTTGTCTGTGCTAATACTGTATGTGTTCCAAAATAAAAGTAAAAACAGTGACTTTTGTGAATTTGTGTTTCGAGCCACTGAAAACTGACTCGTTACCAGCCCTGCTATATGGAACAGAGCGTGGGTATATAAAACATGCTTACTCTAGGAGTTCATCATCAGTTAAACAAGCAGCTTGAAAGTGCGGTATGGTAGTTCGTGTTGGAACATCTTCAGAATGAGAAACTTGAATTTATTGATTGTACTGGTGGGCCTTTTTGCCCTGTTGAGTGTAAACGTTGAGGCCAAAAAGTTCGACAAGTGTTCGCTGGCCAAAGCTCTACTCGCTCAAGGATTCAATAAAGCCGATCTCCGAAACTGGGTATGCCTGGTGCAGAATGAAAGCGGTATGGATACCAACAAGAAGAACAACAATCGCAATGGGTCCACCGATTGGGGCCTGTTCCAGATCAACGATCGATACTGGTGCGATCCACAGGACAAGAAGAAAAAGACTTCGAACGAGTGCAAGATTAAGTGTTCTGGTAAGTACAAGTTCTTTGAAACGCTGTCTTGGAATAGTTGTCTGCTAATAATCGAATGGTTTATGCATTTCTAGAACTTCTAAAAGACGACATCAGTAAGGCTTCAGCGTGTGTGAAAAAGATCTACAAGCGACACGGCTACAGAGCCTGGTATGGATGGCTCAATCGCTGTGAAGGCAAAGCGCTTCCCGATTTGAGCAAATGTAAACTGTAAACATGTCGAGAGCAGATAATTTTGGTCACTAAATAGATTGAATTCATAGCCCTAATACTTTATTGTTTTGTGTATTTTATTTATTAATGCATAATTCCTTCACTACGTCTTATTAAAAATATCCAGAGATTTACTATAGAAAGGTGTCCCGGGATTGCAGTGGAAATTTCTTCAATAATTCTTACTTAGCGATATCTAGGAATTCCTCCTTTTAAGATTGTTTCAACGATTACTTCTGGAAAGTTCCAAGATAACTTTCTACAGGATATTATACAAATATTTTTTGACAAATTTGTAGGGTGATGTGCTAGTATCCATCGAATTAAGCATTGATCAGTGAGAACTGCAATTTTTCCAGTATTGCAGTGAATAATGCTGATACAAACCGATGCCAAACAATTCTTTCTCAAAACGGCCTTAGCATACAATAAGATTTTGATAAATCTTGATCTCTTTTTGGGAATAATGCAAAGAAAATATACATCTTGCCGTATTCTCGATCCATCATATCGTTTTCATTTCTGTCGCAATCAGTTTCCAGATTCGCCTCACATCTTACGGCTCATTTTGATATAGTGAGTGGTTAAAACACAACATATCAACGCTATAATAAAATGTTTTGCTAGAATATATAGATCAACATGCATCTCCCTCCATTCCTTCAGCATGATGGAATATACTAATTTCCTTTAAAATCCAAAAAGGCAAAATTCCTTTTGACAGAATAATTATGGCATTTGCTCACAGTGCAGCGATAACAACACAATCAAAGGAACCGTATTTTACGTCGAGCATCACGTACACATTGACGCGCACAAGCTTTTTTTTCTCAGTACGACGGATTGAACTTTGTTTACATTCACAAAGAAGAAGAAACTTGTATCATAAAATGGTGTGCCTGGTGTCGATCGTTAAGCATTTCTCTCAAATCGAGTTCGTCCATGCGATTTCTATAAAAAAAAATGCAAAGTGGATACTTGAACTGATGTTAATTATCGAAGTACGGTAGTTTTATTGCATTTTTGGTGTACGAACCATAACAGCTTTCACAAAATTACACTTGGAAAATGAAACTATGTTGCAGGTAAGTTGAAATATTCGCCGTAGTGGAACATTTTAAGTTTGATACGACGAATAATAGCGCTTACGACGAAGTAGAACGAAACCCTATGTGAAGGTGCTAAGGATTTTTTCGAAGTTCTCCGTCGGCACCGAAGGCACGGTCCCCGTCTATTTGGGAGATTTGTGCCATGTGTCTTGAAGTTATTGCTGGTTAAATCCCTATAAGAATCGTTTAGAAATTATCATGGAAGGAACTCTTAAAGGTAATTTTCAAAAAAAAAAACCAGAAGGAACACTGTGAAAATTCCTAGGAGAATACTTGAAATATTCCCTGAAGGAATATTTATAGAAATTATTCTTGCACTAACCATTTAGATGAAATAATGTAAAAGAATGACTATTATTGGAAAATTCTTGGAAACCTCCTTGAATGCTCTCAGAACATAATCAAAAAATAGTTTCTGGAAGAATCGTTAGGAAAATAATAGACAATTCAGGATAAATTATCTGGGGAAGTTTTTCCAGGAATCATTGAGAAGGATTTACTTGAGATATTGTTTACATAATAGTTAATAGAATCATTGGATAGCTTTTAGCAGGACTTTGCGAAATAATTTCTGGAAAATTTCTTAAGTAAATGAAAAATCGGATTCAGTACTGTTTAATTCCATTCCAACCATTTAATTCCAACTAAAATGTGTATCCTCTGACAAAGACTCATATTTCGACCTCATCTGTTAGGCAGTCTTCAGTATCGTGTACATCATAGGAAGAACTAGAGATTTCTCCAGGAATTCTTTCGATGATTCCTCCAGGGATTCTACCAGAAATCTCTCCAAGATAATCTCTACCGTAATCCCTACAGCGATTTTTCCAGGGATTCCACTAGCGGTTTTATCAGAGGTTCCTCAAAGAAGAACTTTTGTTCGCTACTAAAATTTCTAGACCATCAGTTTCGATGGGGCTCCAGGAATATACTCAGCAATTCGTTCAACAATTTTGCCAGACGTTTCTCTAAGGATTCCTCCAATTTTGGCATGGATATTTCTTCAGGGATTTCTCTAGCGATTCCGCCAGGAGTTTCTGTCAGAATATCTCCAGTGGTTCCTGCTGTAAAATATTTTCTAGGATTTTTTCAGGCGGAGGAATATCTATCCAAAAAATTCTTCCAGCGACTGCTCTAAGGATTCCTCCAGAAAAATATCTGCAGGGATTTTTGCAGAAATGACTTCAAGGCTTTTCCAGGTTACACTACAACAATTTCTTCAAGGATTACTTCGGATATTTCTCCAATTTCTCAGATAGTCATCTCGAGATTGCATTACGAATCATTCCTTAGATTTCCAGAATTCTATCAGGAAAGATTCCATCAATTCATCTAAAAATACTACAAAAAATAACTTCATGAACCCTATAGGGATTCCCCAATAAGTTCTGTCAGGAATTCTCCCAGGGATATCTGCAGGAAAATTGCTGCATGATTTTCTCTAAGGATTTTTCCAGGTGATCCTCCAGGGATTCGCCCTGAAATTTCTCCAGTGATTCGTTCTTTGTCTCCAAAAAATCCTCCGGGGATTCCTCTTGAAATTCTCACAGAGATTCACCCAGGGTTTCCTCCGCGATTTTGTATAAGATTTCTTCAGGAACTGCTTTTCTGAAAAAGTTTTTTTTAGAACTCTCTAGATAAATTCCTGTAGGAACCTCTAGAAAAAAAAACTAAAGTAATCCCTCAAGGAATCTCCGGTTGAATTTGTGGATGAATCTCTAGAGAAATTCTTGCATGAAACTATGGAGAGATTCCCGAAAAAATCTCAGGAGGAATTACGGAAAAAAAACCTTGGAACATCAAATATGCTTTTCGTCTACGGAGATTTTTTTTTCGATGGATTTTTTATAATAAATTCTGCGTAGACGAGAAGCATGTTTAATCAAAATATACACTCGTTTCTCTACCAGCAAATCCCTGGAACAATTTATAGAGGAAACCAAATAGAGATACAAATACAAATACAAATCTCTGCAGAAATCCCTGTAGAGATTTTCCTAGATCCCTGGAGGAGTATCTGGAGAAACTCCTGTAGGAACTTCCAAAAGATTATCTAAGTTAACTACTGAAGGACTTATGGAGGCATCTCTAAAGGAATCCCTGGAGAATCCTTGGAGGTATCCCAGGAAGAATCACTATAGAAATTTTGCTGGTGGAATCCCTAGAGAAATCCCGGGAAAAATCCCAGTAGAGATTTTTCTGGAGAAATCCCTGGAATAATCCTTGAAGGAATTCATGGATAAATTTATGGAGATACCCAAGAGAAATCTCTGGAGGAATCCATGGAGAGATTTTTCTACAGGAACGTATGAGATTGCACTGGAGGATTTTTTGTAGAGATTTTCCTAAGGAAACCCTGCAGAAATTCTTAGTATAATTTCTGATGAAACTCCTGCAGGCATTTATGGGAGAATCTCTGGAGGAATTTAAAGAGGACCTCTTTGAAGAATCCCCGTAGGATATTCTGGTGGCTCAGAACGAATCCTTAGAGAAATTCCCTGGAGAATTATCTGGAGAAATCTTTGGAGTGAGTAATGTAGCAATTCCCTGGTAGTAGCCCTGGGAGAATTCCTGGAGGAATCCCTTGAGGAATTTGTGAGTTGTAGAACACCTGGAGCAATTCCAGGTAGAATCCCTGGAGCGATCCGTGAAATCTCTGGAATGATTCTGATGAATCTCGAGACTACTTGGGGATATCTTTGTAAGTATCCGTGGAGGAATCCTCAGGAGGAATACCAGAAGAAATCGCTTGAAAAATCCCTAGAGAAATCTCCGGAGAAATTCCAGAGTATAGCCTGATTCGCTGCTGACAAGTAATTTCTAGGCCTATCTTGATGCATGGGAAATTTCTGCAAGGAATCGCTCAAGAATGCGCTTTTTTATGATCGCAGTACGCAGTTGAAAAGAAATGTCAGTTCAAACGGGAGTCGCTGTAGAAAATTTCTGAAAGGAATCGGCGAGAAATTTCTTTAGCGATTCCTGTTCAGCAGCAAATCAGGCTTATTCCTGAAACAGATCCTGAAGGAATCCTTTGAGAAATTTCTGGAAGAATCTCAGTAGAGATTTTACTCAACCACTCTATGAAGGCATCCGTGGAGATATTCAGGCAGGAAGTTCTTGTGACATCTCTAAAGGAATCTCAGTAGATATTTTCTTGCAAGAATCTTTGTGTTTAAAGCCTGATTCGCTGCTGACAAGTAATTTCTTGGCCTATCTTGATGCATGGAAAATTCCTGGAAGGAATCGATCAAGGAAGCACTTTTTTCTGATTGCAGTACACAGTTGAAAAGAGATGTCAGTTCAAACGGGAGTCGCTGTAGAAAATTTCTGCAAGGAATCGGCGAGAAATTTCTTTAGCGATTCCTGTTCAGCAGCAAATCAGGTTTAATACTGGAGGAACTCCTGAAGGGATTACTGAAGGTATTCCAAAAGCCATATCAGAACCGGTATAAAATGACACATGACGAACAAAATTGGATTATAGATTATAATATAAATTATCTGAAGAAATCTGTGTAAGAGTCTCTAATATGCATGATGTGTCACTTTTCGTAGCGCCGCTTCAAAAGGTAGTTGAAAGCTTCTTTTAGCACGAAAATGTTCGTTTTTGAAAGTTTGGAAAAGTCAGAAAATTTCAGATTTCTATCTCTTTTCTCTACAAAGTTATAGCTCCTTTACCGTGCCGATTGGTCAAAAATGACCTCAATGCACAAGGAAGGTTAAAGAAGGTGTCAGATCATTGGGGCGAAGTATGTTAGGCCGGAGTTTTTTAGGTCGAATCGGTCATCAAAACTTAACAGAAATCAGACATTTTTCTCTCTCTTACTATACTATACACGTTCGACCTAATGACCTAACATAATATATTATAAACGGAAATTCCAAAAGGAAATACTGGCAGGATTTTCCAGGACATTTTGTGAAACATATTTGAGAAACTTTTAGAGAACTCCTTGATGAGTTCTTTTAGACAGCATTGGAAGAATAAATGTGAAGTAATTAATGAATCATCCTAGTGCACTGAAGTAATTTCAGTTACATGCGGTAGCATAGGCGACATTTTTTTCAAATGCATTGTATCTGTAAATGAATTCATGAAAAATACTAGAGGAATCGAATCAAAAACAATCCTGAAGGCAGAGGCGACTCGTAACCTCACTTTTTACTGTTCTACGAATCTAAAAATAAATAATTCGGCAATCTTGGATTATAAAGCAAACAGTACATTATTGGAATCGTCCTTTCTAACAGATCTTTTCTTCATAGATGCAAATTTGTTGCTGAAATTCAAGAATTTATATTCGTGGAACAGTTGGATTTGTGGTTAGGGAATCGCCACTGCCTGAAGGGATTTTTTTTTGAAAAATAACACTGCGGAACACGTTTTTGTCTCAAGCACCAAAATACCGCTATTCACTCAATTAAGGGTTGCTGAGTCCATTGCCGTTTTTAAAAATATCATAGCACGTCTAGTTTTTGAGATATTTGCTGTTGAAAATGATAAAATTGACTATTTTAGACAACTTGCATGCAAGTTTGTCAGCTTGTAAGGCAATTTATTTGCCTAATTTGCCACAGAATTCAAACTTTATGTGTATAACAATACTTATCTGGAAAGTTTATAATACTTTCGATGCGGAAAAGTTATTTTATGATGATTTAAAAAAGTATTGTATATTCCTATATAAGAGAAACGACGAATTTTGTATGGAGACAGCAGGCATGTCGAAAAAATCGGTTTAATCCAAATTTAATCGCGCAACTTCAATCAAATTAAATACAAAATGAAAGTTTAAGTGCAAAATAGCATGCTTAGTGGATTAAATCACAAAAAAGTTTGGTAAATTATGCTTTAAATTTTATGTAAACATCAATAAAACCAGTGTTTTATACAACTTTGGCGACCTGTAGCTAAAAATTGTGACGTGCTGGAATATTTCTGAAAATGGCATCAGATTCAGCAACCCCAAATCTTCTCGAGACACATAATTTGATCCTTGAGACACGCAAAAATATCATTTTTGTTACGCTGTGTAATCTATATACGTAATTGTTGGTAGCCTAAGATTTTTTTTTCCGGAATTCCTGGATACATATTTCGGCGAATATTGAAACAATTTCTTTGAGAATACCATGCAAGGATTCTTGTAACTCCTGAATAATCTTCACATATTTTTCTAAGCAAATTCCAAAATGAGAATGAAGAATTGCACTCCATATAAATTCTTTGAAAAACATCAAATATTCTTATACTCACACAATCGTAGGAGTCACTTGAAAAAAAAAAATCATGGCAGAACCACTTGAGAGATTCCTGGAGGAATCCGGAAAAGAATCATTGAAAAATTCATGAGAATAATTTTTGGATACATTCGTAAAAGAACGTAAGGAGTAATTGCTCAATAAATTATTGAATTAGTTCTTGAACATTTGTTTATAAAAGTTCCCACATATTTTGAAATAAAAAACTGTGAATATCTTTGGAAGATGTTATCCAATTTTTTAAATAATCTTTTTGAGATGAACAATAATGTCACGCTATATTGAGACTATTCCAACACCTTCTCTGCCTTTGTCACACTTTATGCTCCTAAAAACTTGTAAGGCTCGTCACTTTATGATGCCTGACCCTCTCGGAGACAGAGCAAACTCTTCGCCAATTCCTTCAGAAATTTCTCATGTAAGTTCTAAGTTCTCCAGGAATGCCATTGATTTTTTCATTGAACTAGGATTTCCCCCAATATTTTTTATTTCTAGAATTTTTGGGTTTATTTAATTTTTTAGGAATTTATCTAGAATTTATTCCATTTTTGTTGTATAAATAACTGAAAAGTCGTGAGAAATCTCTGAAGGTACACTATGATGATACGAGTACAAGTATCATCGTAGTTTACCTTCAGAGATTTCTCACAACTTTTCAGTTATTTATAAAAAACTGGAATAAATTCTAGATAAATTTATGCAAGTAATGAATTCTTGAGGAAGTTTTGGAGAATTCTCTGGATTAATACCTAAGATTGTAAAAATAATCAATAAAATTCTTCGAGGAAAATAACCTTCATCATTTTTAAAGTTTTTTTTTGCTCAAAATTGTAGCAATGTTCAAGAAAACCTATCATTGCATTGCACTTGCTATCTCTAATGCAATGATAGATTTCCATGAAAATTCCTTGAAAAATGAACAAAAAAATTGTTTTTAAACTTTGATAATTACTAATGATTGAATGCTGGATTCTTGAGGCTTAAAAAGCATGAAAAAAACTAAAATGAAATTCTGAAGAATTCATGGAAATTTCACTAGACACTCTCAATATTGGAGATAACTGCAGGGGTAATGGTAAAGAAAATCCTCAGTTAATAATTGTTGAAGTGATCATAAGAACATAAAGCTGAGAAGCAGTTCTAGGACGTTGCAACAGAGAGAAAAAAATAATCTTAGGGCATATTTTAGACAAATTCCTCTAAGCATACTTGAAATATCGTTGCAGGAATCTTTGGGAAAATTTTTAGTGGTGTTTCTGATCTCAAAATTTATCGATTTAATAATATCGATTACATGCTCAAAACATTGGACGATACTGGCATTCTTGAGTACGTTTTAGGCGAAACCTTTTATTTTTTTAGTACGAAATATGAGGAATTGTAGGAGATGTATAATACCACATGAGGATTTTTAACTAGGGTTGTGAAATGTGTGTCAAAGTGAAAAGGTTTAAGTTTGAGTATATTTTCTCCAATTGGGATTAAAAATTGCACATGAGAATTTCATTGGTTATTTTCTCATTGTTATTGATTTGTCAGATAGGCCCTTATCGCGAATCCCTCTCGAAATGGAAAACTTTCTAGAGATCCTTAAGGTAAAATCGAATAAAAGCCAAACCTCAAATTTTCAATACCACAAATCTGGAGAACCGAGCACCCGTTTGAGCTAAAAACTTAATCGATTGGTCACCACCAGCTAGTGACCAATCGATTAAGTTTTCAGCTTACACGGATGTTCGGTTCTCTAGATTTGTGCTCTTGAAAATTTGAAGTTTAGCTTCGATTCATCTACACCTTAATAAGGATTTGGAATAATAATGTAAGAATCTCTGAAGGTTCTCTGGAACCTCTTGAAATTTTCACCAAGATTCATTTTCAAGTGAAATTTGTAATTGTAATTGTATTTATTAATCTTACGATAACCAACATTAACAATTTTAATCAACCAAGTAACAACATGATAAACTACGAATTGGAGATCTTGAAAGAACTTCTATTAATTGAGACTTTTTACCAGCCCTGTTGTAGCAGGTTCCACAAATTTAATCAAATAAATTATATTGATGTCGAGTATTAATCAGATGCCATATCCATTCGGCACTACTTACCTCTCGTGCCTCCCATTCGGTATCGCCAAATTTCGACGTCATGACTTCCGGATTTCCACCGCTAGGAGGATGTCTTCGAGGAGCACTTTGCGACATTGTTAATCCGCGGTGGTCTCAGTTCAAAACTCAGTTTTTAATTAACATTCAATCACAATCACTTTGCAAAACAAACGAGCAACGCACCGCAAGGACGGTACTAGCTTCCAGCAGTTCACACTTTATCGATTTTTCGGCTTAGAATCTTTGCTCATGATGAGAGCATACAGCTTCCGTTTGGAGTAAAATTCACCGCTCCGCTTAAATCAAAATAAAGAACCACCCACACAATATTCACAGCTTGCCACACCAGGAAACACTTGCACAGATCAACGGGAAACTATTTCGATGATTTTTTCGACGGAAACACAACCCGAACGCGGACAGATGTTCGATGCTAACGGAGATTACGTTCGATTTGGCTCAATACAGGCTGCCATTTTTGCGTAAATTGAATTTTTGTTTTGTTTTGAGCGTTTTGAGGCGGGCGGCGCGTTGACGTCTTCATCGCGGTTTGTTTAGTGCACCTACAAACGGTTCAAGCATTTGCAAGGAAGGGTTTTTGCGCTCATGTTCCAACACACGTAAAAAATTATAGCAAAGTTTAAAAATTCAAAATAGGTCGTATGAATAAACTGAGCAAAAGCTTTTACTTTACTCAAATCCATCTGTCAGATAATTTTCTTGAGCATTTACTCAAGTGTATATGATAAAACTGAGTACTTGAGCATTTACTTTTCGAACATCCGAATTCGTATGAATAAAGCGGTAAAAGCTGAGTAGATGCTCAGAAAATCCTGAGTCACCTACTGACCATGCTCATTTGAAAACTTCATGCGTGAACATTTGATTAAAAATTCTAAAGCAGACGGATGTACTCGGAAACTGAACCATATACAAAATAATTTTACAAATTCAGGCGGAATGGGTGGGGGCGTGGCGTAACCAGTATTTTTTGCGAATTGTGATATACGGTGGAGGTGAAGAAGTGTTGAAAATAGTAATTCTTGCGTCACGTTTTTTAAAATACACGGACACGCCCATTTCCAAATTGCTTAACGCTGATACGTGGGTGTCTTTTTAGGGCTGTCCCTAAACCACCTGATTATTTATTCCGATTTCATGAACCCTACCACTCGTGGTCTTTTTTTCCATACACACATTTCAAAATTTGTATGGACAGTGGTATTTGGCCAGGCACCCCCCTTCCTTCATATATAACCACGTGGTTTATGGACAACCTCTTAGGTGCCGTCCATTAATTATGGAAGAATTGATATAGGAGGGAGCAAGCATGGGAAACATTCACTCGAATATTGCATTTCTCTCGCTCACATCCACAAGCGGTCAAGAGCGAGATTGCCGTTTCTCCGACCAAGCTGAGTGTTTCAATTTCCAATGCGCTTTCTTCTTGTTCGCCGAGCGACAAGTTAGACAAAAACCAGGTCCGTCACACTCGGGCTCAGATTGGGTACCACTTTTAGTACTGCATTTGGTCCCTCGGTAGTACAAAAGGTACCCAAGTTTGACAGATCGCAGTACACTTTTCACGGCATTCTAGATTACCTTATGAGCCATAAAATTTTGGGCAACTGCAAGGGACATGGAGGTCTTTAATTTGTCTTTGCAAAAACGGCAACAGAATGATTCACTACCGACTCCTTGTGCCGAAGGCATCCGATTGCTGTAGCGAATGATTCTTTACATTCCGATTCCGCACGAGTGGCATTCGTATTTGAGAGCTGAAGAGCGTTCACTGACTGGTAATACACAAGGCGAAATGTTTCAGTGAACGCAAAATCTGTACATTTTGCAGGAAGCTTTCAGTGATCGAATGGCGAACGCGTTCTTTCGTGTCTCCAATTTAAGAGAGGATAGGTGCTCTCTCCGCTCCGTATATCTTTTCATTTTCGGTTTATCTCAATCGTTTACGATTTGTCGGGTTTGCGCTCACCCTAGTGGCGTTCGGCAGTCATTGAACATTCGGTGGCAGCAGATACTTTGCAAATATTTTATCGGTAGCGTTCGGGTGAGTGAGTGAATTTTCCCATGCTTGGGAGGGAGGTTTAAGATTTCTTGCGCGCCATACCTATACATTATTTTTTATTTTCATACAAAAATACTTACCATATGGGGTTTAAGGAATCGTCAAAATTGTCTTACATTATTAAGATGAAGATGCATTTAAGCCAAACCCCAACCGTTCAAGCTAAAAACTTGATCGATTGCCCACAATCAGCGTGTGATCAATCGATTATATTTTCTGCACAAACCGTTGGTTCTGTAGATTTGTGCTTTTGAAAATTTGAGGTTTTGCTTCGATTTATCTTCATTTTAATGGTCAGCTCCTTATCCTTATCCTTAAGTTCACACAGGACAACTGAGCTGAGCGATTTAGTTGAAAGCATCTGAATTAAAAAAAATAAATTGACCTAAGTGTTTCGACGATAAAAGTCAATTGAACACTCACTTTAATACATCCCAGTTGAAACAAGAGTTTGGATTGATCAATCCGAAACAGTTTGTTTTCAGGCAAGGGGTTGTTAATTATCCACGTGGCCTTTTCATTGAATTTTCAGAAGATTCTTATTGAATTAAATTCAGAGATTCCCTCAAATAATCGTTCAGATAACACTTCCAAGATTGAACAGAAACCTACTAGAAAACGTAATTTCAGATGCGCCTCTTGAATTTTTTTTCTTCTTTTTCACAGAAATTCAGTAGATTCTCGAGCAGGTTGCTTCAAATCATTGTTTTACATTATATTGCTTTCCTGAATTCCCAATTAAATTGTTTGAGTAATTATTTTAAAAATCTTCTTTCTTGAAGTTCTTGGAGTTCTTGAAGTTATGTGTTTGGTGTATTCAGAAAAAATGCAGAATAAATACTTGAAATTCATTTTAAATTTTAGTTAGCAGAACTTAAAGGGACAACCCTGGAAGAATCTATAAGGATGCTTTAAAAAAATCGTGAATTAATGCTTGGACTAACACTAGAAAAAAAAATCATGGAGAAAATAAAATTCTGGAGCAATAATTTGAGGAATTCAGGCATATCAAGAATGAATATTATAAAAATGAAGAAAGACATTTGAGTCTTTATTAGGAATTCCTTGGATAGTTCCTAGACGTACTTTCCGAGAAATTTCTCTCCAAAATTTTTGAAAGCGGGTTGGAAATTTATAAAGGTGCGTCTTAAAGGATCTTAGATGATTTCTTCGAAGAATGCATGAATAAATTTATTTTGAGTTAACTAGGTTTATTTGGGCACTTCCATGATTCACTTTGGTAGGTTTTCCACAGCTGGATTATCTAAAACTTTGCAAAAAAAAATGCACTTTAACATTACGCATATTGTGGCCAAATATGACCACTGTAGTTTTTTAAAATAAAGATAAAATCCGTGGCAAAGTAAACCAAAAATGCTAAGAATAATCAATAATTTCTTTAAAAAATCTAAAAATACCATCTATTTGAGTTTGGTACTATGATTTATTTAAATATATTAAACATCCCGAAATGGTCGTGGCATATTTCGACCAAAAGCCTGTCCTGTCCGTTTGTGCCACTGTTTCGCAGTATGTTCGCTAATCACACTGGAGCAGTTCACTGCGATGTCTTTGCCTTGCCCCGTTCCTCCTTTCACTTCAAACCGGTCGCCTGTGGCATGTAGGATCCATTCATGGTAGCCGAATTGACCACTAGAGTTTTCGCCAGGTCGATCCGTTCATTGGTAGAATAGTAGCTTCCTGCTGAGTGTGCGCTTGGTCTATTCTACTGATAGACATTTCACTTCCTTGAGTTGCTGCCGATTTGGGTTTTGACGGTGCTGTTGGTTTTGATCGCTGGTATTAGACCCGCAGGAACTCCAATCGGTAAAGTCGTTTGGTACGCATATGTTCATCCTATAGCACCGATTCTGCTGAATTCCGGTAGCTGAGTATCCACCGTTGAGAGCTAATCGGGAGGGATGCAAAAAGTTAAATTGCAGGATAACACAAATGCACAACACTTACCGTTAGGCACGGACCAGTTACCACCACGGTTGTGCACTGCAGAGGCACTTGGATGTTCTCCATTTACGATTTCCAATCCTTGCAGGTGACACAGTATAATTTTAGTTCCTCCCGGTTAAGTTTCACCGGGCAGGAAACTACAAAAAATCCGCAAAGGCACTAGGTACTACCTAGGTGTTTGCGCCGCTAGCATCCTACTTCCCCGTAAAACTCTGATAGCCAAAAAATAAACAATATTTTTGACAGAGTAAAATCTAAGTTCGAACTTACTCTGAGCAAAGTATCGTTTTATTCATACGGTTTTGAGTAAATGCTCAGAGACTTTACTTTGCTCAGATCGGGTTGAGCATGAGCAATTGCTTGGTTTTATTCATATGACCTAATATCGGAGTTTTGAGACTTTTGAGGGGCGTTAAAACAATAGAAACATTAGTAGCAGAATGCTTATGGCGCTGTTCTCACAAAACTGAATTAGTTTATTTAGTACCTTTAACTTTAGTACCTTTAACTGTATCTTTTCATTGTTTGAACGATACCATGTTGTATTGGATGGTTTTAAAATTTATTTGACACTTCGAGGACCGGTACTCAAGCTGTCAGCGCGTGGCAAACTAGATGTTGGTAACACGAACTGTAGCGACATTAGCATTCTTAGGTTAATGCTTCTACTGTTAAAACAAAATTGGCGATCAAAAGTGAGGTTAAGTCACGAAAGTTTTTCAAATTGAAATGAAATTTACGGTTTCCTGTGCCTTAAATTGCAAAAATCTTGTCAGTTAAATGATTGTGGTGATATGCGTGGCGCGAAAAATTCTCGCGCCGAATATCTTAAAAAACGCTTGTAGATCGCCGCAGGTACTTCAAATCGTTTTGGTGTCTTCGATCATGCCTTGGGCCACTAGGAATAAACGCGCAGAAGACACCAAAACGATTTGAAGTATCTGCGGCGATCTACACGCATTTTAAGAAGTTTTTAAGATTGCCGTCGCGATAAATAATCGCGCAATGCACAGTATCACAAAATGTCATCATCTTCACTTTCAACCATTTCCAAAATGGTGCATTCGACCGTAAGTCAACCATTGCTGGGTAATGTTTCGACTGTTATGGGTGAGGTTTTTGAAGATCCGACCATACGAACAACGAGTTGTTAAGAATGTTTACCGTTCCAAAATACAATTTTTCTCACACAAATTTGGAATGAGAACAACAGAAAAATCATATCTAGTGAGGCTGACAACCTTATAGCTAGGTATGCTGTTCTGCTCAAGAAAAGTAAAAATTTCTGCTGCAGAAATGGTCAAGAAATTTTCAACAGTGATCTCAATTTGAATTGACATTTCTTTTTAACTGCGTACTGCGATCAAAGAGAAATGTTTTTCTTTTACATTTCTTGCAAGAAATTTCCCACGCATCGAGATAGGCGATTACTTTTCTGTTGAAGTGCATATTGTCGCGCGCCCACCAAATCGATACGCGCGTGTGGGACACGCGACGTGTTACTCGTTCCCGACATAACTGTCATAATGACATTTGTGGCGCTGCATTCTTACGATGTTAATGAACACAGTGCACTATTCAAGTATTAAGCTAGGTATGCTGTTCGGCTCAAGAAAAGTAAAAAATTTTGCCCAAGAAATGGTCAAGAAATTTCCTACAGCGAGCTCCATTTGAATTGACATTTCGTTTCAACTGCGTACTGTGATAAAAGAAAAATGCTTTTCTTGAGCATTTCTTACAAGAAATTTCCCACGCATCGAGATAGGCGATTACTTTTCTGTTAAAGTGCATTCTTCGCTTTAGTCGCGACGCTCGGTGGTTGAGAAAAAAGTAAGAGGTTGTTTCCGAGATACGACCGCCAAGTTGACGTTGGATAACGTTAGCTTCTTTTATTTCCTGGCTTGAGACCGTCACAAACTTATGAAAGATCAATCAATTTTCATACTATTTGTTGCATGTCAATTCTGACGTATTATGGACATTGAGTGTTATTATTTTGGTGGTTCGGTTACCACTTCAACACCGATAGAATCGGTCGATGGAAGAAGAAGCATGAGCGGTAACTCTTGCTCCCTAAACAAAGATTCCGGTTGAACGTTAGGTCCACGCATAATCCACTAAGATTGGTTGTTTTAGTGAGTTTCGAAGCCAGTTTGGGGTTGAGGTACTTCTCCATGAACCGCGAACTCTATGTTCTCCTCTTTGCTCAAATCGATGTTAAAGTTGCGTGTACCGTAGAACGGGGTAACTCTGATAGTTTTTACGAAGAAAACTTCAATATTTATGCTTTCGGTTTCAAAGAATTACAATTTATATTTTTAAAACAAGTACTGGCATCCTAGCTATCGATTACAGTTGATAGATTGCCAAAAGATTTATTTTGTATGGATATATAATTTTTCATAAAATCGGAAATCGGTTTTCTGTTTTGGGATAACTTTGATAATGGAGTAGATATCGAACTAAATTGAGTGAATACGTAACATTTGTAGGGCGCTGCATATCTCTAGGCGTTTAACGTTATATGGAAATTTCTGACTTAGATTACAAAAATGGTCCCAGGTTGTGAAAACGCTTTTCGCTAAGAGACCATTTTCAAGTTCTATGATAACTAGGCTGTCAAGAATAAGTGACCAATTATTCAAAACTACATCAAATATTGATCGTAGAACTGATTGTAAGCGTTTCGAAAATGCTAAAATCGTGTCAATGTTTAATATTCGTTTAAAAAGCTTCAAATGCTCACGATTCAAATGAAAACAGCCCTTACATGAAGTGTCATACTAATATTCTATAGTTTTGCATTCGTTTTGCTTAATCGATTAACCGAAATTATGATATTTCGTTTAGAATGTGGTGGGTAACGCACTATCAAAGCTGCCCGCATTATCAAAGATACCCCGTTTTACGGTACATGTAAACTTAAAACGTCAAAACCTTATAACAGCAAGAAAAATGTGCTTTTCTATGAAAAATAAGACATATCTCGATACTTCCCAATTTTTCAATAGTTTAGTCATGAGAATCAATAGTTTTCATTGTTGGAGTAGATTCGTAGGAAGATTTCCAATCGATTGGTGCATGAATCTTGAAAATCTATCCCGGCGTTAGTAAGTTATTAACAGTCAAAATCCAACCACTTTTCGTGACGCGAGCGATTTTACGTGTTTCGAAATTGTACCCCAGTATGTTGCCGTAAGACGTTATCCAACGTCAAAAATATATACAAAAAATGTTTGTCGTTATTTCTCTCGGATCCATGGATCCTCACTCAGGCAAAAATACTATGAATATTCATCATTTCCCCTTATGTTTATTTGCCACAAGAAATCGGTAAGTATTTCATTGGTTCACCTTATGAATTAATCTGAATCACGCCAGTGTGGTGTCTTGCTGATTTCATAAAACAGCATTATGAACATTGAAATAAAAATGATGAATTTCTTATATCAGCAATATAAACTACATTGCTTTTTATGACACAAATTATTATTTCATTATTAGTTTTTATATTCAGTTGAAAATACATTTCATTCAGAGTATTTACAGAAATGTCAACGCTTTCACCTACTCATTATTAGGTGAAATTTATTTTGATGTTGAGCAAACGAGTGGAAATTGAATTTCCAACTATTTTATCGTGTTGCGAGCATCACAATAAAACGCAGCAAAGTAGTATTGCACATCGAGCTCCTATTTTACGTTGGTCAAACCTAATGCCAAAAAGATATTGAAGAAATTGGCAATGGCATTAATCATACTACAATATTTTGATGACGTCAACTCAACCATTACTCTTCGTTTATCAAAATCTACATCTACATCTTTTTCTAATTATTTGGATCCCCGCGATTGTACATTTCCGAACTTCCTTTCTGGACTTCTGAAAAATTTGACGCAATATGTTGGATCTCAACGATGGCGGTGATTTCGTGCTACAACTTTTCATAATAACAACCTTATGAGTTTTTCACATTAGTGACAGCTATGTGAATCGTAAGGCGGTCTAATGAAATTGATATATGGTAATGTTGTGAAACATACTTCGCACTTACGGTTTTCATCGAACTAAGGGCTCATTCATTTATTTCATAACGCTAAAATTGACCATTTTGGACACCCACCCACCCCCTTGTAACGCTTTTTGTATGAACATTAATGAATTTTTGTATGGGCCGTAACATCCTTTGGACACCCACCCACCCCCTCTAGCGTTATGAAATTTGTGAATGGGCCCTAATATGAAATCCATAATAGCCTTATGAAATATGGTATCACTAAGAAAATGATTCATGACGGCAATGGAAATCTTAAGGCGTGCAATGGAATTTGTAAAAGTTCAATGTATTTAATAATTTTCCCAATTATGGCTATCATTTCAACGGTATGAAATCCACATTAGCCTTCTGAAATAGGTTTTTATAGATTTTTCAATGCTTCATAAGGGAAAATTTATGAAATTCGTTAATTAATTGCATCGATCCATGCATAATACTTCGCTTAAGGTGAATTTCTATGTGCACAGCAAAAAATAATGTAATTTGCATCGACGTAATTCATGCCGATGTAACAAATATTCGATGTAACCGCTAATTTCAAGTGCAAAATGGCATATTTTTGATGTTATATTACATCGCTTAGAAATTACACAAAAATATAATTACCATTTTTCATCACATTGACATTGTGTAATATTCACATCTAAACTATATAAATATTACACAGAAACAAATGCAACCAAGTCATTCCGATATACCTTAGTAATATTACACAAATTCAATGCTATTTCGCATGCGTAACGAATGCAATAATCAGTCCCGCAACACTGCCCAGACTTTGTTTCGGTCGGTGTCTGACGAAGTGTCATGGCGTCAGATTCCGTGCGCGTTTGCATCAGATTTTTTTTTTGTCGAGTTTGCATGCAGATATTTCCTGCTATTATAATAAATTTAATCAATGGTAAGTAAACACCTGTTTAAATATGATTTTAACAAACCAATAATAATTATTAATGGCCATTCAACATTGTTCATTCCAGGTCAAAAATTCTTCCGGAATTTCTTAAGGAGTTCCAGGAGTTTTTAGAAGTACATCCAGGAGTTCCTCCAGGAATTGCTGCCCAAGTTCCTCAGGTAATTTCGCTTGGAGTTTCTCTACGAATTCTTCATGAGTTTCTTCAACAACTTCTCCAGAAGTTCCTTCAGGAATTCCTCCATGAGTGTCTCAGAAACTCTGTAGGATTCTTTTTCAGGAATTACTCCAGGATTTCTTCAAATTTTCTTCGATAATTTCCTTAAGTGCCTTAAGAAATCAGCCACGAATTCCTCTAGGAGTTCTCCATAAAATTCCACTAAGAGATGTTTTCCATGAATTTTTACTGGAGTTCTTTCAAGAGTACAGAAAATCCACCAGGAGTTCCTTCTGGAATTCGTTCAGGTGTTCCCACTGGAATTTCTACAAGAGTTCCTTTAGGAGATCTTTAAGGAACATCCCAAGGAATCCCACCAATAGTTCTTTCATGAATTCCTTCAGAAACAAAGGGATTTGAGCAGTAATTTCTTTCAGGAGTTCCATTCCTTTAGGAATTCTTCCAGGAGTTCCTCAGGTTTTTATACAGGAATTCCAAGGATATCATTCATCTTCTCATTGAGGTAGTTTACAAACAAGCAATCAATAATCTCTAGAAGGGTGATAAAGAGTGTCACGAAATAATATTTACATTAGGCGCTCAGCTTCCGGCTTGCCTATTTAAACACTTTTTTTAATCGGTTCTCCCTTCTTCTTGTCTGTGTGTTTTGTTTTAGGATGGCGGTGAAGGCCTCGTTAGAACGGTGCGTAATTTCGAGTCTCAAGAAGAGGTGGTCGTCGTTTACGACAAAGGCACTGCTAGCAACTATTGGTGCGCGGACGCATCTGATCTTCGAATCCTGGATAGTGCCCCGACCGAAATTAAACACGTGAGAACCATGTACGACAGATGCCGATAATTGCCATATGCTGGAAGTGTGCCGAGTGTAACAATTACGATCTGTGCTCGATCTGCTATCACGGAGATATGCATCATTTGAGGAATCGGTTGCATCGAATTTTGACACCAGGTGGCGAAAAAACGCTGTTGGAACCGCAACGCAAATTAAAAAACATTGCAGTGCGGGGGATTTTTCCTGGGGCACGTTTTGTCCGAGGAGTCGATTGGCAGTAGGAAGATCAGGACGGTGGTAATGGCCGACGCGAAAAGGTCAATGTAATTCAGGACTGGTCTTCGGCTTCAACAAATTCAGCTGCACTGCAACAATTTGCTGTGGGTGATTTTGTCGAGATTTGCAGTGATTTGGAGAGGATCAAGTGGTGAGATTTGCTTTTTTTGCCATGTCGAAGAACTTCTAAGTCTCAATTTCTAATTATAGGCATTTTCATCGACTGTTACTACAAATGGAGAACGATTGTCGGCACTTTTGGAAAAGTTATTTGAACCACACGCGTCTGATGATACGACTGAAGAATTGATGAAGGCAGCCAATGGTGATGTTGCTAAGGTAAAAGAATTTCTCTTCGGATCTTCCTCACAAAATGTCCTTTCATCTTCTACCAGCTCCCAGCATTCCTCCCAAGTGGTTAAAGTCGATGTTAACGGAGTCTTTGCCAATCACACGGCTCTGCAAGCGGCCAGCCAAAATGGTCACCTTTAGGAAATCCTTCAGGAATATCCCTGGGAATCCCACCATTAGTTCTTTCATGAATTCCTACAAGAATTCAGGAATTCCTTCAGAAATATAGGAATTCGACCATTAGTTTCTTAAGAAATTCCTCCAGAATTGTTTCTTTCATGAGTTCCATTGGAAATTCCTTTAGGAATTCATCCAGGAGTACTCCAGGATTTTATCCAGGAATTCCAAGTATTTCTTTCAAGAATTCATCCAGAAATTTTACCAGGATTGCATTCAGAAATTCCTCCAGGGGTTCTTTCATAAATTGCTACAGAGATTCCTTCAGGAGCTGTTTCTTAAATTGCTTTATGAATTTCACCAGGAATTCGTTCAGAAATTCTTAAAAATTTCACCTAGAGTTCCTTCAGAAATTCATCCAGGATTTCCTCCAGAAATTTCCTCCCCTTGGTTATGGGACCTTGACATTAGCCCATATGATAGAAACCAAAGGCGTAACCTGTAGTGGTGGTATCACATTTTGGCATTTTTTGCTTAAAGCCGCGTCATTATTCATATGGCATAGACGCAATAATATCTCGGATGTGATCCAACGGACATTCTGCGTCATTGATAGAATTGATGCCCATTTCAAATAATTAATCTATTCGAAGTGGACCTTAATACTATTGGTGACGATCAGTTTGCCTTTTGCTAACCAGGATGATCCGTAGCCACTCTTACTATTAGCTAGCGAGAAACATCCTTATTATGTACGACGTAGGGAATATTACTTTGAGGAAAATGACTAGTAGATTCACTGAGTAGAAACAAGTGGCGACAATCTTATTTAAATATAGTTTTTACATTGCCATAATAATAAATACCTCTTTTGTAACATTGGTATAAATAATCTAATTCCAGCTTCGTTTTCGCAAAATTTACAAGTAGAAAGTAGGCGTTGTGAAGCATTGCATTTGCCACCGAAAAGTGAATCTTGTAGGAGACTGTAATAGAAGCCTAAGGTAACTTTACTCAAAATATTCACTATAATAATGACTATTGAAAGTAAGACGCTGGGATCGATCATTATGGTACATTTGCTAGTTTCGAGAAATTGAACAGACAAGGAAAGTGACTTTTTTCTTCAAGGATATATGAACGTAATGACCAATAAATACTTTTAACAACAAAAATGAAATTAACTAGAACTACTACTAAACAGCCTAATTTTGTTAAGACTTGACGACAATTGACGTTTAAGACTCTAATCTTACGTGAAAGACAGGAATAATCAGAATAGCACTTGAATGACAAATTATTCAAAACCATTTCGACTAGACAGTATTAGTAATGACTACTACACTACTATTTCAAACAAATTCTGATGGAGCTGTTGATTTTCACAATGCTTCCTTTTCTCAGAACCAAGGGAATATGGGTACTTTTCAAAAACTACCACGTCACAACACTAATAAAAAAGCAGTGATCATGTGGGCACCAATGCCTAGTCCGTCTGAGTATTGGTCCTGGTAGAGGGGGAAACTTGGCAAAAGCCAGACCGAGGGTTCAGCCTTGACAAGTTAAGCTGTCAGGCAGCTCCAACTGAATACTATACAAAAAAAAAAGGATTTCCTCCAGAAATTCATACAAGGGTTCCTTTAGCAATTGCGCCAGGAACTTTTTCATACATTATTTAATGAGTTGTACGGGAAATTCCATCAGGAGCTCCTCCAGCAGTTTTTCCAGGAAATAATCTCGTTTTTTTCCCAAAAATTCCACAAGATGTTTCCACAGGTATTCAACCAGAAATTCCATCAAAAACATCCCCGAGAATTTCACCTAAAGTTCTTTCATGAATTAATACATATAATTTCCATCAGCAGTTTCTTCAGGAATACGATCAGTAGTTCCTTCAGAAATTTCTAAATAAATATTTCTAGAAAATTCTACAGAAGTTTCCCAGAAATTCATCCAGGATACGTCCAGAAATTTCTTCAGGAGTTCCTCCAAAAGTGCAATTGGAATTTCTTTAGGAATTCTTTCAGTAGTTCCCCAGGATTTTATCCAGGAATTCCACTAGGTGTTTCTTCAAGAATTCCCTAAGAAAATCTTTCAAGAATTCCTCCAGGAATGTCACCAGGATTGGATTCGAAAATTCCACCAATAGTTCTTTTATAAATTGTCACAGTACTTCTGTCAGAAATTCCACCAGGAGTTATTTTATAAATTGCTTCATAAATTCCCCCTTCAGTAATACAGGAATTACTCAAAAAAAACTTTAGGAATTCCCCCAGGAGTTCCCCAGAAATCCATCCAGGACATCCTTCAGGAAGTCCTGTAGGAATTGCTCCTGGCACTTTTTCACAAATTCTTCGAAAAGTTACTAGAGGAATTCTATCAGGAATTTTTCCATGAATTAATCGTGGTATCTCCCTAGAATTCCACAAGAAGTTTCCCTAGAAATAATAACGGTTCTCTCCCAAGAATTCCACAAAGATTTTCCACTAGAATTTCCAGAGTTTCTTCTGCAACTCCACCATAAGTTCCTTTAAAATTTCCTCCAGAAGCTTCTTTGGATATTCCTTCTTCAAAAATCCCTCCAGTAGTTCTTTCAGGAAGTCTTCAAAAATTTCCTCCAGAAGTTTCTACAGGTGTTCCTCCAAGAGTTCCTTCCAAAGGAATTTCTCCAAAAATTTCTCCAGAAATTCCTGCTAATGTTCCTCTAGCAATTTCTTCAGGAGTTCCTCCATTATTTTTTCATAAGTTCTTCCAGTAATTATTCCAAAAGTATCCAGGAATTCCTTCCGTAGTTTCTTAAGGTTTTCCTACAGAAATTCTTCCAGGAATTCGTTCCAGAATTTTTCCAAAGAGTTGTTTAGGAGTTTCCCCAGAAGTTTCTAGAAATTCATCCAAAAGATCCTCTAGAAATTTCTACCCAAGTTCTTCCAGTAATTTCTTCAGGAGTCTCTCCAGGAGTTCCTTCAGGTGTTCCCAGCGGAATTTTTACAAGAGTTCCTTCCGAAATTCTTCCCATAAGTTTTGTCGGCATTTCATGTAGGAATTTCACTAGGAGTCCCTCTAAGAATTCCTCCAGCGGATCTTTCAAGATATTTTCAAGAATTTCATCAGGATTTCCTTCAGAAATTCCACAAGGAGTTCTTTAATTATTTGCAACAGTGATTCCTTTTGAAAAAAACAAGGCTATCCGTTCCAACTACAGACTACTACTGACTGATATTGCTGCGATGTCAGCAGCACCTTGTCTTCCACATCTGGATACATATTTACAACATGGATACATATTTACAATCTTACTCGCTAAGCGTAACCTCTATAATTCTTACACGAAGATATCTCCAATGCAGGATGTGTGATAACCTGCTCTTCAACAATTCCATGAGGTGTTCTCTCATAAATTTCTACAGGAAGTCAAGGAATTCCATTAGAAATTCCAAATGGAATTCTTTCATAAAATAAGACAGGAATTTCTCTAGGAGCTCCCCCTGGAATTCCTCCGGGAATTCTGTCAGGAATTCCACCAGTATTTCATTAACTAATTGTTACAGGAATTCCACTAGGAGTTCTTAAATTGCTACAGGAATTTCATCAGAAGATCCTTCAGTAATTCCTAAAAATAAAATAACTCTGGAAATTCCTACAGAATTTTCTCCTGAAATTCATCCAGGACCGGAATTCATCACAGGAATTCTACCAGGAGTTTCCCCAGGAAGTTACTTTAGAATTTCCGCCAGTATTTTCTTCTAATATTGCTTCAATAATTCCTTCAAGTATTTTATCAGGAGTTTCGTCATGTATTTCTCCAAAGAAATTACTTTAAAAATTGTTCTATGAGTTATCACAAATTCATCCAGAAGGTTCTCCAGAAATTCCTGCGGGAGTTATTTAAAAATTCCTCCATTAGTTTCTTCAATAATTTCCAAAAGAGTTTCTTTTCTTTTAAAGCTTCAAAAATTATTTAGATAGCCCCATTACTTTCCTGTAATACTTTCAAGTAATGTCCATGTTCCGTTAGGATTTTACTCATATTTTTTATAGAATTATTAGAGAATTCATCAGAATTTGTTAAAGAATCTCCTTAGAAATATTTCGACTATTGCTCTGACGAACATTGTGTTTCATTTCAAGAAATCTTTCAAAAATTTCACCCGAGATTTCTCAAAAATAACCAGAAGTTTTTCCGAAATCTTCTATAATTTTCGCCAAAGATTCATTAATCGATTCTGATTTGCTTTTACCTTGATGAGATTTTTATTATTGTAAAACGGGTTGACATTTATTTACCCCCCTCGTAAAAGTGCAAATCAACATTTTTCGATGGCACATTTACAATGCATGAATGGTGGTTCTCGTTCTTAAATTCATTAACTTATGGGAATTGAGGTTTTTGATAAAATTGAGTTTTGTTTTTATGCGCAAATTTATGAACTTTTCAAAACAACGATTTCCATGATTATGGATTACATTACCGAAGATTCATGCCTCACATGAATGCTGCAAATGAAATACGTAAAGAAATTGTTGTTATTACTAAAAATAATATCAACGAAAACGATTTAGTTGTCATTTTTTCAAATTATGTTCAATTTAGCAAAAAGAGCGAATTACTATAAAGAATCCCAAATTGCTCTAGTAAATTGCCTATATTTAGGCGTATTCCACGCTTTATTTGGTTTTAATTTTCAAATAAGGTACCGTGGAACAAGTGGGTAATGAAAATCCTATAGTTGAGACTCTTCAAATTCTAAAGACGTTAAGTTGAAATAAATGAGGTCGTGTATATTTTTTAATTTGACTCCCACTAAATATAAGCGGTATTCTAAAATTGAGTTTTATGTAAAATTGAAAAAAAAAACAGAAAAATTTTTTAAATGTATACCTACTTTTCACATGCCCCATAAGTTTTGAATAATAAATTGATAAACTAACAGTTATATTTACGATTTCTATTATCTTTAACATTTGTTAAGCAGTTCTAATGAACAATAACATAAGTAACTTGTTAACAAAAAAATTGTATTATAGTCATTTAAATTTCTTGTTCAATTGATTCGACAACATTACAACTATAATATTTTCAATGTTAGTTCTTATATCATGGAATTGCAATTGCATTTCAGTAGGTGAATTGCGGCGAACAATTTCTTCGAAGAGAAGACATTTTCTTCCACTACTAAACAAGAAAATTTCCTTTTCTTCTAAGAAAATACGCGCCGGAATTCGCCTACGGCTCTGTTGAATTTCCACTGCTTGTTATTTGTTTCTAAGCAAGTCGGAAATGACGTCGAATAACATTTCGGGAGAAACCGTTTTAGGAACGGAATCCTTCAATAAAGTGTTTAGAATCTTTTTCGTGTGGATAGAGCTATACTCCATTTTTATGTTTTTAACTAGCCTTACATAGAAATTCCACGGATTTCCGTGCGTTTCCTTTTATATTTGAACTTTTCAATCAACGTATTCCTTTCAATCGGCTGTACGAAGTAGACTCATTAATATCGTAATGTTTGGCAAACTCTTTTAAAAAAGTTTCATGATTTCTAATAGCTTTGAGTAAAGTGTTTCTTTAATTATTAGCACGTGCTTTTCTCTCACCTAAAGAGCAAGCAAAAAATCAATCCCTAATGAAAAACTTTTCACTTGCCCCACGTGATTAGAAAATTGACAATGTTTTAATTTCGTTATTTTTAGGTCTACGTCGAATTAATTTTAAAATTGTTTTTATTTCAGTTTGAAACTGAAACTTAAAAATGGTAGAGAAAATTATTGTCCGCAACTTTTTTCCACTAAAAATATTGAAATAAGACTGCACTCCTCTAACTTGTTGCGGATTTATAGTTAACAAGTTAAAAATATTTTAATCTTTTATGCAATAATGGTTGAAAAATCTCAGGAAACTCTTCCCTATCGTAATGTTCTGAATTGCCCCAAAGGATTAGGCATGGGTTTAAAACGTTAATTCACATATTCAGTAAAATACACACATTATGTTCATTTACCCTATTTACTCACTTGCCCCGCGGTACCTTATCTAAAAAAGTAAATGACTTGTAAAAGTTCGGTCTTCATATTCGGTTTCAGGGGTCCATGATTTTAGTAATGACATTTTCAACATTACCGAACATTGTTCACTTGGGCAATCAATGTTGCCCTATATCAGCTAAACCAAAAAAGCGCTTTAAACACTTTTCAAAAAATGCTTAAAACTTAAAAAAAAACAAAAAGTCACAAGCGATGGGTGCCAGTAGTTTTTTTTTTGTATGGTGTTCAGTTGGAGCTGCCTGACAGCTTAACTTGTCAAGGCTGAACCCTCGGTCTGGCTTTTGCCAAGTTTCCCCCTCTACCAGGACCAATACTCAGACGGACTAGGCTATGGTGCCCACATGAACACTGTTTTTTATTAGTATCGTGACGTGGTAGTTTTTGAAAAATACTTATATTTCCTTGCGTCTGAGAAAAGGAAGCATTGTGAAAATCAGCAGCTCCACCAGAATTTGTTTGAAATAGTAGTGTAGTAGTGTCATTACTAATACTGTCTAGTCGAAATGGTTTTGAATAATTTGTCATTCAAGTGCAATTCTGATTAATCCTGTCTTTTACGTAAGATTAGAGTCTTAAATGTCAATTTTCGTCTTAACAAAAATAGGCTATTTAGTAGTAGATCTAGTTAATTTCATTTTTTGTTGTTAAAAGTATTTATTGGTCATTACGTTCATAAAGAAAAAAGTCACTTTCCTTGCCTGTTCAACAATGTCTCGAACCTAGCAAGTGAACCCTAATGATCGATCTCAGCGTCTTACTTTCCGTAGTCATTTTTATAGTGAATATTTAAGATTAAAGTTACTATAGGGGTCTATTACAGTTTCCTACAAGATTCACTTTTCGGTGGCAAATGCAATGCTTCACAACGCCTACTTTCTACTTGTAAATTTTGCGAAAACGAAGCTGGAATTAGATTATTTATACCAATGTTACAAAAGAGGTATTTATTATTATGGCAATGTAAATACCATATTAAAATAAAATAGGGTCCTAAAGGCCTGTCTCAATTTTAGTGCCAAACGCTTAAGTTTAGGTCAAAAACACATGTTTATTCAATTTTTTAATGTTTTTCTTTTTTTTAAGCCCAAAAAATATTTTTTTAGATTTTGTCACACTTCTTGGCTTAAACTCAAATTTTGGGTGTATTTTGCTTTCCGTGTCCCTTCCGAAATGTCAGATAGGAACAACCCCAGTGTTAAAACTATATGCCCTGTGGTGTTTTTGTCGATTAAGCGAACGTCAAACATGATCAAAAGTGTCAAGGTTCATTTATGGACCCAATTTTTAAATTAAAATTTAAGTATGATATAGCCGTTATTTGAGCGGGAAAAATTGCTAAAATAGTTGCAGTAACATGCTCTTTCGTGTCATTAAATAAAAACAAGATTTCATTAAACATTTTAGGACCCAATTGTCGCCACTTGTTTCTACTCAGGCTGTGAACCGTTTCACAGATTCGTTTAACTTTTAGTTAAAATTTGACAGCTCGATAGTTATTTCCCCTCCGGTTAGAAATAACCCTGCTCTGAAGCATGGTTAAACTTGACAGCTCGAAAGTTATTTTCTGCTCCCGTGAATTTGAAAATAACTAACCATCTGTCAGCTTTGTTCTGAAATAACTACTCAAATGTCAAAGCTCAAATGGGTCGACCGCGATGTTCAATTTAACCATTTGAGGGGAAAATAACTATCGAAATGTCAAATTTTAACTAATAGTTAAACGAACTGGTGAAACGGTTCACAGCCTCAGTGAATCTACTAGTCATTTTCCTCAAAGTAATATTCCCTACGTCGTACATAATAAGGATGTTTCTCGCTAGCTAATAGTAAGAGTGGCTACGGATCATCCTGGTTAGCAAAAGGCAAACTGATCGTCACCAATAGTATTAAGGTCCACTTCGAATAGATTAATTATTTGAAATGGGCATCAATTCTATCAATGACGCAGAATGTCCGTTGGATCACATCCGAGATATTATTGCGTCTATGCCATATGAATAATGACGCGGCTTTAAGCAAAAAATGCCAAAATGTGATACCACGCCTTTGGTTACGCCTTTGGTTTCCATCATATGGGCTAATGGATTATGCCCTCCCATCGCGGCAAGGTCGCATAACCAAGGGGAGGGCACAAGCGATAGGTGCCAGTAGTTGTTTTAAAAATATTAAATTAGCAACATTTACATTTTTAAATGATTTTTGACGTTAACTACGTCTTACGGCAATATATTGGGTGTCAATTGAAAATCTTAAATGTTGCGACCGTCACGAAATTATGTAAGATTTTGAATACTAATAATTCAGCCATTTACAGGTAGATTTTCAATATTTTCCCACCAATCGGTCGGGAATTTATACAACATTTTACTCAAATTAAGAAAACTTTTGATTGTTGACGATAGACTGTCGAAAATTGTGAAAATGTCGACCCCTTTCTTACGCAACCAAGCACGTGGGTTGGGAAGCACACTATAAAACCAGACCAATTTCTGCTTCTTCGCTCATTCTTCTTTTGACGTTAACTACGTCTTACGGCAATATACTGGGTGTCAATTGAAAATCTATAATGTTGCGACCGTTACGATATCATGTTAGAGTTTGAACTAAAGGAAGGCTGCAACTATGACAATCGACTAAAATTCAAATGCAGAAAATCACTTGGCGTAGTTAACGTCATGAGGTTGTGTCTTGTACACAACCCCCTCTGATTTTTTTTTAATTATTCAAAGAACCTGATCAATGTTACCCCAGATTACGGTACCAAGAAATTTGTTCGGTAATGCTTTCAGAATCTCTTCTAATCGTTTCCCTTGGAATCCATGTATTTCTTCTTCTGCTGTTGCAATGACTTCTCTTCGATCTTTTTTCCTAATATTTCCCAAGAACTTTTTTCTAGAGAAAAAAAAAAAACAAAAGAAATCTGAATTATTCTCAGAAATTGCTTTAGAAATAACTACTGTAATTTATCAAGTTACGAATCTTGAACAAATTGCTCCAGAAAATTCTCCTGCGGTTCCTCGTGATGTTATTTTCATGTACTACCAATAAAAAATCATCCAATCAGTATCTGTATACAGTTATAACTAATGTTATTATTTTTCAGGATTGAACCCAACTATTCAGAAAAACCAGCTAGCAGAAGTTCGGGAGGAATCCAAATCCGTAGAGACGCATATTACGTATAAGGAAAAAGGAATAAAAAAATAATAATCAGGTAAATCTCACGAAATCTCTGTATGTCTACAGGATATCCTAGAGTTTCAAAAATAATTTCTATAGAAAGTTAAATGCGAAGAGATGTTAAAAAGACTTAAATTAAGCCAAATCTCAAGTAACCATGCTACTCAAACTGCAATTTAGACATATAAATAAACGGTATACATAAAGCTTGCATTCCTGTATAACTACAAATAAAGTTGATTTATTATCGTTTATAATATGAGTGGCTTGAAAAATTCTCGCGCCGGCGATCTTATTCATAAAACGCTTGTAGATCGTCGCAGGTATTCCAAACAGTTTTGGTGTCTTCTGCGCGATATTCGCTTGGTCAATCAGGAATAATCGTGCAGAAGAAACCAAAACGATTTGAAGTAGCTGCGACGATCTACAAGCATTTTAAAAAAAATTCAAGATCCCCATCGCGATGAATAGGGTGATCAAATTAATTTGGACAGACCGTTACGCGTATATAATTTGGCCATTTACGGCAAAATCAAATGGAGATGGCCAAATTATATACGCGTAACGCTCTGTCCAAAATACATAAAACACCCTAATCGCGCAATACACATAATTCATAAATTGCAGCTTGAGCAAAGAATCTTCCTGAAATTTCTGTAATGAGGACTAGGCGTGCACCTGAAAAGTAATCGCCTATCTCGATTCGTGGGAAGTTTTTTGTCTGAAATGCTTGTCTTAAGTCATAAACGTTTCGGAAGATCTCTGAACCAATCTGATTCAATATTCTCTCGTCACATGATAGTTTTGAAAAATGAATAACCGAACATGACAAAAAATGTGTAGCCTGCGAGATATTTAAGGTAAAACATCTCGAAATTCAAAGATAGCCGTCACAATGGCTGACTTGTACCACTATTTTCTGTTTTCAGAAGCATTAAACTGATTAAACAGTCAGCTAATATATCTTAAAATTTTAAGCTTTTGGCTAGTACACAAAGTACCGATGTCCTAAAATCCTTAAATAAACAGGGTACTGTTGTTCGATGCTTTGTTCGCAGATTTATACCTTTGAAATTTTGGTACAAGATTGAACTAGGATTCCAAGGTGTTTCATCTTAAGAAAATTATGGCTACGCGTCGGGCTCCCTAGAAATTAAAAAATTGTTAACAATTCCAGGTAGATGAATAATTATATTAGATTTATTTACTAAAAATCACATTTTACATTTAAAAATTATCAAACAGTACATTTCTCTAATATTTCATTTTATTTTATTTTGGTATAGGTTCAACAGACTTGTACGAACTGCTCAAAATGGTTCACAGTCTACTCTGGAAGTCAGCACACAAGATCGAGCGTCTTCTAGCATTCATCCCTCTGGGTGCCATTACGAAGGACTACATATAATTAAAAAATAAAATAAATATAAAAAAGGATTTATAATAAAATAAAATAAAATTTATGACTGTTTGTTTAAACATTCGTTATTTTTATTATCAAATTCTGTACAATGGCTGTTCAAATTGCTTTTTATCCATTTTTGAATATGTAATAATATGAATATCTTGTCTGCGAGTAAAACGCGTTTCACACCATAAATGATTTTGATATAATAAAGGATAATAAGGCAATTTGATCAACCATTGGACGGAATTTGCAATTGTTTTGTTGTTAAAATCGTTCTGATTACATAGCTTTCATATTACATCGCATCAATTACATAGTATTGTGTACGTCGAATATATTACATCGAAAAAATTACATCGGTCGCATTTATTACACCAATTGCCCTCGAGTACGTCGGGCTGTGTAATATTCCACAATCGAGGGAACGACTTGGTTGCAGCAGTTTCGATGTAATATTCAACAACTTTTTTTGCTGTGTGGGTTATTTATTTTCCTCTAAGCAAGTCTCGTCTCAGTTTCCGTGTAGTTTTCTGCTTGCAGGACAGGACAACCAGGATTATTGCCAGATGACGTTTCATCTTCCATCCCACCCCTGTGTATGTGTGGAAACTATTTCCACCATTTTCAGCCGCCGACGTCCGGCTTTTCTCTCTGCTCTTTCCAGAATTCGGAGAGACAACACCTTAAACTCCTTTTCCGAGCCGCCGTCATTCTTCATTCATCAAGCGACTTTCAACAAGCGAGTACGCGTCGCGTTTCGTGTCGTCGTCCGTTCGATTATTATTATTAGTGGTTATTATACATTATACTACCAGCTAGTGAATCCTGGTAGTAGGTAGAATCTACTACTTGATAATAAATAGTAGGTATTTACTTTGTGCTGCTGCTGAATAATTTTCCTTGGTCGTCGCCGTCGCGTCATCGATTCGATTGAAGAGAATCTCTGATATTCGTCGTCGCCTTCGTTACTGTGAGGAAAAATCGTGAAAAAGTGAAGTTTTGTGAAGCTCTGAGTGCTGGATTCTGCCAGGCTGGAAAGTTTGCTTTCTATGCCGCAGAAGAACCCGTGGGGTTGTGGTTTGATTCCGAGAAACGGCCCCAAATCTGCAAAGCAAAAACCCCACTCGAAAATGGTGCCGGGGACAAAGTGTTGAATGTGGGAAAACGGATTCTTTTTCTGGTCGAATAATTCTCGCAGGGTTTTCTCTGCCGAGTGTCAGGAAGAAAATTTCGTTTCGTGAAGATGCTCTTGTTCGAGTGGGTGTTGTGCTAAAAAGGTGGAATTTAATGTAAAGAAAGGAAAACTACTGTTTTTCAAACCTGAGAAGCAAGCAGAAGAAAAATAAACGCCAGAGAAAGTTTTCCCAATTGAGGGCTGCTAAGAAAAAAAAATCCCCCAGCCATATGTGAACGGAAAAGCGACGTTTCTCGTCAGTATTTTCATCGATTCGGTTCAGAGTTTTTTCCGAGATAAACTCCGTGTGAAAATCATTGCGATCCACGAGGAGCAAAGAAGAAAAATCAAGAAAATTGTAAAATTTTTGCTCGGTAATAAATTCCAACCACAAAGTTTTTCCTTGGCAGTTTATGTGCGCGAAAGCGAGATATCGCGATATCTGGCGTTGTGACGAGGCAAAACGAAAAGGCAAGACGTCGTCGCGCTGCTTCTCTGTGTGAGTGTTTGGAAACGTCACTTTTTCTCCACACCAGCAGTAGCAAAAACATCACCGAACGTGTGGGTGTGTAAGTGCATGTGTATGCGTGAAAGAGTGCGCGCGCGGCAGTAATAATAATAATACTAAAAATGGTGGCGCAGTTTCATTAATCCACTTCTACTTGTGTTTGTGTTGGTGCTCTTTTGATTCACTGAAAAGCTGTTACTAGCGGCGGTTGTTCCGTTGTGTTGATGCCGTAGTGGCAGATGTGTGATGGCCGATGTTTCCATTGGGCTGAATAACAATAATAACCGAGTGGAACAACAACAACATCAACAGCAGAAGCAGCAGCAGCAAAAGAAGCATCGAATCGTCTTTGTCGATTTGGCAGCAGCAGAAAAGTTGTTCATGTAAGAGGCCTGAAATAGTTTTAACGAGAAAGGGTAGTAAAAATGTTGGCGAGATAGGATTATTGCGTAGAGATTTTTTCGAGCAACTGCTTAAGCTTGTACATAACAATAATCAGTTCATCAACAAACTACACTGAGTGTAATTAGATTAACTTTCCTATGTGAATACTTTCAAAGGTTGTTTTCCTTGTCCCGATTAACAGTTGTATTACTGACAAGATACCACTTAATAAATTACAATTAGGTTCATAAGATTGGCCCCACCACTACCTATATGAAAACTGGTAACATAAGATGTATCTAGGTATATCTAGGCAGGTCTCTAAAAAGCCTTTATTTTTAATGGAAGGTCTCTAACGTCTCTTACTCAACCAAAATGGTCTCTAAAGTCACTTTTATAACAGTAGAAGGGGAATTACTGCTTGCAGTGAATCCTGACGCAAATCCTAAAGATCTGAAAGAAATATTGAGACACTTATATAACTTTTCCACACATTAAGCGTGTTTTTTTTCAGAAATTACTTCTCAAATTCTCAAGGAAAAGCTTCAGTGTTCTGTTAGTCTGTTAGTTCTTCACGGATATCTCCAAACATCCCACCAATTCTACCATGAATCTGCTCGTAAATTCCTTCTGAGAATTCACTTCAGGAAATTCTCGACTATTCCTGCGCTACAAATTTCAGGTATTCCTCAGGGCTTACTCTTAACATTTTCAGGAATATGTCAAGATATTCCAGTTTTTTTAAATTAATTTTAGACCGATTTCTCCAGGATATGGTGGCATCCATTTATTACGTAACGCTAAAATTTGAACTTTTCGACCCCTTCCCCCCCAGCAGTAACGCTTTTTGTATGGATTTTTTTTTTAAATTTTGTATGAGTCGTAACGCTCGAGCTTACCCCCTCCCCCCTTCGAGCGTTACGTAATTTGTGGATGCCGCCTATGTACAGTTGCACTGTTTTGCAGTTGAAAATTTATCAGCATCCTTTCTGCATGTGAGCGCACATAGTGATATTTTTCTACATCAATATTAACTACGGCGACTGAGGGCCCTATTTTATAAGTCGAGTCGATCAAAATGACTCGACTGGAGTCACTGTCGACTAAAAAGTTCGCTCGACACGGCTCTGTCACTCGAGTTTTTCGACAGTTGTCACTCTATGTGACTGGATTACTATGGCAGTCGACGGGTGACATGTGAAATATGCCTGCTTACTTCGATCGACAGTAATTACAGACGAGTCACATGAATATGCTCGATTTACAAAATAGACCCCTGAGTTTTTTTTACCTTGAAATTGCAAGCTTCAAAGACAACATGACTACCATACAAATGATTGGCTACTAAGTCCTAAATTCGCAAGTAAAATCTTCATGAATTCTTCAAAAAATAATATAACAGTTTCACTCCAGCAAATACTATAACATGTATATTTCAGTTATTCCTCTGCTCATTTGTACATACATAATGTCAGGAATTTCCAATGCAACAATAATTAATTGTTTCAGAAGATATTATTAAAAGATTCTATTTTGATCATGTTTGACGTTCACTTAGTTGACAAAAAAGCCACATGGTTTAACTTTTTAACACTGTAGTTGTTTCTATCGGACATTTCGGAAGGTACATGGAAAACATAATTCAGATAAAATAAAACCAGTGGGTGTGGCAATATCTAAAAACTGGACTTAAACCAATATAAAAATAAATGTTTATATGTGTTTCTTAAATTAAGCGTTCGCTACAAAAATTGGGACAGGGCTTCAGGACCCTGTTGATGCCAATTATCACTTTAATCAGTCTAAATTGAAAGGTCGACTGGCCTTTCGAGCAGTCCAGTAGATACATCCCCAGCAACACACATGTTATAATTGTGTATTATCAACTGATATATGACCAAAATAAGTCATATATAAGTTGATAATACACAATTATAACATGTGTGTTTCTCGGGATATATTCTAATAATATTAGGTAAAATATATACGATGATGAATAGCCATTTTTATGGAACTAGAAATAGTTATTTTTATAAACTCGAGTTTCCCGCACAAAATAATATTATTTTGCAGACTACAACGGCCCATCAAGATTTATAATTGTTATCAATAGTTTGATAATTGTCGTTCGTTTCATATAAATTTATTGTTAGTTGTTACATACCTTTGACAATAAAATGAGTGTTTCGTGTATTGTGTATGGACCTACTTTTCTGTCAGTTCTCCCGTAAAGACATTCCCTAGTATCGTGTGTCTAACTTGTCCTGCAGTTATGACAAATTTACGGCAACAGCCCCACATACGCTTGAATGTGCGAAAACAGATCCTATATCTGAAGATTTTCTCTGACAATTCTTGCACACCTTTTGATAAACTCTTCGAAGACTTTCCTGGGAAATTTATAAATGTAATTTTTGAAATTATCCTTACAGAAATTCCAGATTAAAATCTTTAAAAGTCCTGAACGACAATTTTGTTGGAAACCGCCTGGAAATTATTGGTTGAATTCTTAAATATGCCCTAAACGGAAATGTTGGGAGAAAAATGGGCTAATGAAATTGGTGGAATCAAGATAAAATCATGGAGGTCATGGACTATTTTTTTTTTGAAAAATTTCTTCGAAAAGAAACTTTGAAGGAATTCCAAGTGGAATGTCTGAAGTATGCTGGAATTACTCTTAGAAATGTCAGAGACGAACCAGCCAAGGGCTGAAAGTTTTTTAATAAAGACAATAAGACATAACTCTTAGAAATAATCCAGATTTAATTCTTGAAAACATCTTGAACGCAAATCTCGGAGGAATCATCCAGGAAGTTCGTTAAAGAAAAACTCATGAAAAAATCTTACTCATTAGTGTTACTGTTTGGTCGCTTCCAGTCCTACATTCTCTTTGATTAATTATTAGGTTTCAGTTACCTTGTGTTTGTACGAGTGGCTAGCCATTGACATGCCCTTTTTAAATATCTTAAAATACTGAAAACTGTGAGGAAAGAATATTTCATTGGTAGATACATCTCATTGAAGCTATGCGATAATTGAATGCGCATTGAATCTTTGCATGATCCTAGTCGGATTGTTATAAAGATCTTAACAGTATTCTGGTCATGATTTTTCAAAGATTATGTTCAGATTTCACGCATGACTCTGATCGGTATCCTCACAGGAGTTTGTTCGCAATCTTTATAAAATTCATTTTAGGATCTTTCCAAGATATTATTTGAAATGTTCCTAAAATACTGATAGAAAATTTCTTGTATCATAATCGATGTGAATAACAATCTACTGGAAAACTTAGTGATATTATTCTATAGAAATATCTCCAGTAAATATGGAAGAAATTAAATGAATAAATCGCAAATGCTATTGCTGAATATGAATATTATAAATCCTGCTACGAAAACAATTAAATTAATAAATTAAAAATTAAAGGAATAAATTCTTTCAAAAGCTCTACGAGGACGAGTTTCAACCATTTTTCCAGTGGTTCCGTCAGGATTTTCTTCAGGAATCGCCTATAAATATTCTTTCAGTGGTTTCTCAAAGGCTGGTCTAAGGATGTCCGTCAGAATTTCTTCCAGAAAATTCTTCACGCATTTAACGCTAATACCTACAGTCGCCAAGACAAGATTGCCTTAAAGATTTCCAAATTTGTTTCTACAAAAAATATAGATTCTACAGATTCATAAGGAATTCTTCCAGGAAAATCTCCAGAAAATCCTGTAGAAATGCTTTCTAAGACCTTTTTTTTAATTTCCTCGTGATTTTTTTAGGGATTCCAACTGAAATTCTATTCAAGTTCCTCCAGGAATTTTTACACTATTTGACTTTCGAGTATCTCCAGCATTTCATCCAAGGGTTACTAGTTCAGTATTACTCTCGAAAGAAATCTGAAATAACTTTTTATGTATTCTTCAGAAAGTTTCCGCCAGAAAAATCTAAGGTAATTATTTCAAAATTCAGGGATTCTCCGGATATGTGTCCAGGATTACATTCAGAGATTCGTCCAGGTATTTCTCAATAACAATATATCTCCCATAATTTATTTACATTTTTTCAGGACTTCTGCCATTTTATCCACTTTTAACTCTTCAATTTCTCTCAAAGATTTTTACACATATGTTTGCAAGAAAATATACAAAGGTTTATTATAGGTTTGTAAAAAATCGATAAGGGAATCATTTCAGGATATCTTACAAGAATCTCCGAGAATCTCTTACGTCTATTTTTTCAGTTTTTCTTCCAGCCAATTTCATAGGGATACTTTCAAAAATTCCTTCACGGGTCTCTCAAAAACTTTTACATGAAATCATCCAGGGTTTATACATTTCTCAATTAATTCGACATGGGATGCCTTATGAAGTTTCTGCAGGTATTCTTACAGAATTTTATCTTAAGGTTCACTCCTGCAGTCTATTCCAAAGGTTTTTCAAGTGAATTCCCTATGATTTTTAACAAGTTCGTATAAGGATTTAAAAAATGTGAAAGCAATTATTTCTTTGTTTCCTCCGTTTATTATTGAATACATTTCTCCAGAAATATCGCCCGAGTATTTTCAGGGATTTCTATAGAAAATCATGTAGGCCGAGCTATTGTTTGGTGATTTGTCCAATAATAATTTTCTGGAGAATCTCTAGAAGTTCCTAAAGATATGGTTGCTGGAATTCTACAAGACTTCCTTAAGAGAAGATTAAATAAGGATTTGCCTAGAAATAGATCCCGTTTTCAGTTCAATTTCACTCTGAACGGGATCAGAGTTCAATTTCTGGAGGAATCACTGGCCTTTTGGGTTTATCTGTTACGTAATCTTTTACGGAAATTAGACCAGTTCTGCCTTAAAACTAAAAGAGGATGTCCATCCGTCCGGGAAAAGCGGGAGAAACTCGGAGCTTTGAAATCACCGGGAAATTGAAGATCGCATATAGGAAAATATATGTTTCAAACATATGACTACCGGTATGCTAGAAAATTTTGTCAGAAGTTGCATGACTGCATCACTATATTCGCTACGTGAGTTGCTATAGATAAAATTAAGGGTTTCTAGTAGTGTTTTACCGATTTCTTATGAGATTTCTGGTAACAAGGTAAACAGATTTAAAGATGATCTTATTAAACTATGTGATTAAGATATGGAAAAATTTCTAGGAGAGTTCTTAGAGATTCCTGGCAAGATTCTTGATGAAGGTGCTTGCTAGAATAAGAATTTTGGCAAATTATTCATGAGATTTATTTAGAAATCCCAACGAAAGTCGAGGCGATAGTTGACAATTTACTTGAAAGTTCTTCGGAAAACCACTGGCAATTAGTGGATTAGTGGTTTCTATAAAGATCCTTGGTTAATTTTTCTGAAATTTTAAGTAGATTCCTAGTTGAACATTTTGGTAAACTTTTTAGGAGATTTAAATGGTTTTCTTACTAAAATCCTGAATGAATTCATTGAGTATTATTGTTTTGCGGGTTTCTAAGATACTGATACTGATTCTTGGTGAATCCTTGCTTGAATTATTCACTTGACTACTCATTGATCTATGATAAATTGCTTAAGATGCTTTGTATGGATTCTTCGAACCATTCTGAATGATCTTTTAGATTTTTTCGGCGGATTTTTGTTTAGCTCTTGGTGAGATTCTTGGGAAAATACTTTCTTGGATTTATTTCATATTTTAGGAATGCCTCATCAGAGGTCATGTCTAAGGCATCATTTCGAAGGTGTTCCGAGAAGAGAAATGTTTTTCCCTAATTCCAAATCTCTTTTATTAAAGACGGTGAAGTTTTGCCCTTGTCAAGTATTTTCTTCGACGTATACGAAAGTGATAAGAGAATTTTGACCCACGTCTGTAGCGTTGGTCTTGTAGATTTTTCAATAAATCGTTTATATCTGTTTGTCAAAAACTCTTTCGAAATTCAAACCATTCCAATAGTATTCAAAAAAAAAAACCGTCAAAATCATACTAAATAACCTAATCTGATTCCTCCGTATTTGGCACTTTTGTATAAGTAACGAATTTTATCAATAATTTCAATTCTTATCCTGCAAATATTACTTAATACTAAACTTTCAATAACAAGCAGCTGGCTAATGTCAAAACCCTTCTGAGAGATAGTGCTCAAATTCAAATATCTGTTGAATCATCTAGTCTTTTTATTTCAATACCTAAGCAGGTACATTGTTAATGCCTATATTTTCCCCAATATTTGACAAACTATATGGTGCTTTGATGTTGTCGGACTGCACAGAGTTTTTAAATTATGAAAAAAAAAACTTATGTAAGACATACCCAAGTAATCAAAGAGCACTTTAATTCGCCCTGTGTGCTAATATAGTGCTATCATGCAACAAACATGCCCTACATTAGCCGTGTAATAGCCCTATATGCCCATAAAGGCAAATTAGCGAATATTTTGAAAGCCAAATCAAACATTTTTTTTAATCTAAAATTTGGAAAATATCAAATCACCGGATCATGATGCCTATCGGTTTTAAATCCGTTAAATAGAAAACTGACTTTGAAAGGACACCCTTTACATTTTTACTTGTTATGTTCACATCGTTCAAATGCAATTAAACTATTTTCAAAAGCATGCTAGAGAAAATGTGATCTTTAAAGTATAAATTTGAGAATAAATGTTGAGTTGAGTATGAATTGATCCGATCAAAGTGCATTCGCTTTTATGACGATATGAAGAAATGAAGAAGGTTTATTTTAATTACTAGGTGTCCAGGGTGGAAGCTTCAGAATCATTTTCAAAATTTTATTTCGAAACCTCTGCAGAGCTTTCTTTCTGATATTACAACAGCCAGTCCATATTGGTACAGCATAAACATGGCTGGCCTGGAAATTGATTTGAAGGTCAAAAGCTTGTTCTGAAGACACACTTTGCAAAGTTTTGATTTTCTGCTAATAAGTGGATAAAAACATTTTAAACAGTGATAACATTTAGCTTGAATAGGTTTAGGTTCAATGTGATTTTTGAAGTTAAATTTTTATCTAGCATTAGCCGTAGATACTTAACTTCATCTGACCAATTTATTGGAACCCCTCTAATCGTGACACCATGCCTACTTGAAGTATTCAAATAAAGATCTTTTGTTTTATGTGCGAATGTTGTAAGTTGATCACTGGAAGTATTAGAAGACATCTTCCATTTTTGCATATATGAAGAAAAATATCCAAACTTTTTTTGCAATTTACTACAGATGACACGCAGGCTTCATCCATCGCGGACATTCCTGAGGTAACTTAAAAACTGTCAAAGTATCCAATAATATTGGTTCCAACCTTGAGGAATACCAGCTCTTACATGAAGTCTTTCGGCTTTGAGTTCTGATAATTGGCCTCAGTGTTGATAGACTCACACTCAAAATCTCAATCAATACGCTCTCCCGTGAGAGCAAACTCATTAGAGATCTACTTCGCAAATCTCACGCTTGAGATTTTGATGTAAAATCAACTCAATCAACTCAAACCGTAAAAAATGATTCAGTCGCAAAACCCGGCAAAAACTCGTGAAACCCGAATGTTGTTGTTTACGTTAGAAAGGATTAACATAATTTTACCAGACTAACTCGAAATTATTGCCGTGTGAGAGTAAACTGTGGAAATACGCGACAATGAATTAAAAAGGTGAGCCTACTCATCCATGATTTTTTGACTGTTGAGCTGCATGATTGACAACTCACGCATGAAAAATCTCAAGCGTGAGTTGTGAGAAATTGAGTTTTTCACAACACTGATTGGCCTGAAATTTACGATTTGACAGATAACTTTGGATTATTCTATTGTTGGAAATTAAAGTTAAGCCATTAGTTTTATTTTCCTTTTTCAATGCCGGTATTGGCTACTGAGGTTTCTTTTTCAAAACTTTATATAAACTTCCAAAAGGGCTTTGAGCCAGGGATTAATTGAGATTTTTTTTTCAAAATTCTTATTTTTTAATTGAGAGAATGGTTTTTTAATTTCTTTCTGCAGATTCTCCCATATAATTTGCAAAGCAGGATCGCGAGTGCGTTGAAATGGCCTTCTCTTCACGTTTTTAAGACGGATCAAGAGTTTCAGATCATCGTCTACAATCATGGATTCGAATTTTACTTCACATTTTGGTATTGCAATGCCTCTTGCTTCAATAATGGAATTAGTTAAAGTTTCGAGAGCATTGTCAATATAAATTTTTGTTTACAAACAAATGTTAACATCAAGATTCCTATCGTCTTCCAGTCGGTTCGTAAATGATCGAAAATGGAGCTGATTCGATTGAGAATCGCTTCATGGGATATTTGAAATCAGAGGCGACTCGTAACCTCACTTTTTACCTGTCACGTTCTAAAAATGCCTTTTTCGACAAATTGAGATCATAATGCAAATAGTAAATGATTGGAATCTTCCTTTTTAGCAAAATTTTCACTTGATAGATGCAAATTGGTTGCATAAAAAATCAAGAATTTCTATTCGTGGAACAGGAAGATTTGAGGTTAGGGAACCGCCACTGTTTGAAATGTAACAGGGACATGATTAGAATCAAAAACAGCGTAAGTAACCAGTTGGATAGAAAGGTGACTAGAGTCGGTTAAGACCAAATCAATCGTAGAAAAGTTTCTAGAAAAGGAAAAACATGTAGGGCTATCAGGGTATTGAATTGAGAAATATCCTGAAGAGCACTCATCAAATAAAATTCTGCCGTTGGACTTGCTTTGCGAATTATTCCATGAACTATGTTTTGCATTTAAGTCATCAATGACAAAAAAATTAACTTATTGCGAGTAAATTTCCGCAAGTCAGTTTGAAGCAAATTAACTTGCAGCCCAGTGCATTGAAAATGCAAATAGGACGCTATGAAAGTATATTTTCCAAGCTGTGTTTCAACAGAATCACCTACACTCCCGTGCAATAGTTTGGGTTCACCCCCTTAAAAACATACTTAAGTGTTCTGCCCATATATCTGTGATTACACGTCCATGTGAAACTCTTTAAGCCGCATTCGAAAGACAAGGAGTTATTCTTACTTCGTATATATTATTCCAAAAACATTTTTTTAATTTTGTATACTAAATTTATATTTAAAGTTGTTACATTTTCCAAAAAACATACTGAAAAATCATATCTAATTTCTTTAGCATTGGGTCGACCAAAATTTTAAATCAAAGTGTCATTAGAGTCGTAATCTTATATTCTTTGAAGAGACCTTACGAAATTTTGGCGGAAAAATCTGGAAAGTATTCAAAATCAATGAAACAGTCAGTCATGTCATCGTGCAAAAGTTTGGGTTCACCCCTTAGTATGATGCAAATCGTGCAAAAGTTTGGGTTCACCTGAGCCGCACGCACATCATTTTTGTCAATATCTCTGCCGTTTTTCAACCGATTTGAATTGTTTAAAGCTTTTTTGAGCGCAAAAAATGGCGCGTACATGATTGGTTTGAGATTTCACAGATTTAAGTAAGTTCAGGTGAACCCAAACTTTTGCACGATGACTTGACTGACTGTTTCATTGATTTTGAATACTTTTCCGTTTTTTCCCCAAAAAAATCATGAGTGCTCTTCAAAGAATATAAGATTACGATTCTAATGACACCTTGTTTTAAAATTTTAGTCGATCCAATGCTGAGGAAACTAGTAATGTTTTTTTCAGTGTGTTTTTTGAAAAATGTCACAACTTTAAGTACAAATTTAGTATACAAAGTTCAAAGAACGTTTTTGGGAAAATACATACGAAGTAAGAATAACTCTTTGCCTTTCGAATGCAGCTTAAAGAGTTTGAATTGGACGTGTAATCACAGAGATATGGACTGAAAACTGTTGTATGTTTTTTAGGGGGTGAACCCAAACTTATGCACGGGAGTGTATAGTTCCAAAAACTTTGGTTTCTAATGACGAAAAAAGTTGATGTTTTATACGCCTATGAATGATGATAGCAACTCCCCACATGCTCCATCCAGTCGATCATTACGATAAACAAAAAAGTTTAGATCTCTTTTGAGTTTGGATCCAGTTTTCAAATACGTTTCAGTAATAACTGCTATATGTATGTTTATAGCTGTTACAAAATTGAACAGCTCGTCCTCTTTACCATTCAAAGAACGAACATTCCAATTCAAAATATTTAAAAAAATATTTGGATCCATTAGAGAAACATAATCTAATAACAGTTTTATTAGTAAATTTTACACAAACTTGAACCGCTTCAGCCATAGTGGTGGATTTGAACATTACATTGCATTTGATTCAATTGCTCAGTTAAAAAAAACAAAGTCAGAGCGAGACATGTTACTAGAAGTAGGTACATTTTCTGTTGAATTTTCTGTGAAAAATGAACATTTTTGCATTTGTATATCGCTGGATCTTGCTGAGTAACTGCTTGTTTACCGCTGTGACTTTTTGGACCCTTAGGCTTTGGTTCAGTAGGAATGTGACGCCATAAACTGAAAAAAGAAGACACCCATTTAATAGATTATAAAAGTATACACAGTCAAAACGAAAACAACGTATAAAACCACATCTTATCGTATCAAAAATTCCTTCTACGCCGTCCTATCTCGCCAACTTTTTTCATTGATAAAGTTATCATCATTTTCAGCAAATGCAACATTGTATGTATGAACAAGTGTTGAGGTGAATCTAACACAGAAAAATGACAAAACTAAAACTTTTAGAACTCTGTGATTCATTCCCAAGTATTCCAATTGTGAGAATAAATTACACCAAAACTACACTAAAAGAACAATAACTATCAAAGTGAGTGTAAAACAAAACCAACCAATAATGACTCATCCCAAAGTGACAACCAAATCAAGTACCATCATTCACATAAAAACTCACCGACAACGGTTCACCTCGTCAACAGGTGGTCAAATTCGCCGGATGGCGGCAGTTTTATCAGCCGCAACATTTGGCAGTGATTGAATGCACTTCGCAGCAGAAATTCTGCCGAGTTCACGCGAAAAAGTTCTCCCTGTTTGGATCGACCCACTTGTCGTTTGGAGAGATTCGCATAACCGGTTTCATTTGTAACTTAGAAAACAGAAAACGTGACGCGTTTCCTAGTTAGGTAGCTTGACCAAAACCTGCCCCCGAAATCCCACTTAGCCGCTGGAGGCCGCAAATGAAAACGTCGCATTTCCGCTCGAATTTCGACTTTTCCGGTCGGCCACCACTAGTTTCTCCGTCGTCGTCGTCGTCTTTGTTGACTCAACAACATCTATCGGAACAGGAACAGTCGACTTCGAATCACCAACAGCAGTTGTTTTCGTCTTCGTCGCAGTCGCCATCGCAGCAGTTTGACCAGCAATTCCGCGAAGGATATCTCCATCGAAGAAGTGGTCTACATCATCGTCATCAACGGCAAAGTGGTTCCAGCAGTAGTAGTGGTGGTGGTCTTAACAATCTCAATCAGCGCCACCTGCAGCAAGCGATACAAAGTAACGAAACCAGAGGCGAAGGTTTTCTGCCAAAAGTTGGGGAGATTGTTGCCGTGTCATCGTCAACGTCTCCGCCGCCTTCGCCAGCTCCACTTCCCTTGCCGGAGTCCTGTGCGGACGAACAGCAGAATCAATTCCTGTCGGTACCAACTCACCAACATCACCATCATGATCAACAGCAAGAACAACAACTGACGAGAGTGGTTAGCTATCAAGGTAAAAAAAGATTGTTTGCCGGTTTCGGCTTCAATTCCCGGTGCTCTCTGTCGAATTTTAGTTTGATTGAGTTGTGTTTTCCGTGTTGTGGTTGTTTTCTTTCGGTTCAATGGTTTCCTTCGTTCTTTTCTTTGATGTTTGGGTAGCAAGTAGCTATATGCGGTGTTTTGTCGTCCATTTGATTTGTTTCGTTTTATTTTTGTTTTTCGATGGTTTCACTTTGGCATGTATTTGTTTTAACAATTTCGTTCTTCTCGGTCTTCTTTATTTGCGTGTTCAGTTTCGTTTGCATAATTATTCGAATGAAAGTTATTGTAGATGTTACTTTTTCAATTATTTCGATATATAGATTTTCTCCACATGTTAAATGAACAAAACAATGATTCTTCAATAACATTGCAACTTTTGTTCGCCACAAGACTCGTATTTCAGAGACTTTTTCTGTTCAGAAGAAAAATAAAATTCTGGAACCGGTTAACCAACAGCGATTGAATAAGTAAAAACTACAATTTTGCACTATCATTATCATGTGATTAATCCAGTTAGAAATATGTGGACAAATGGTGGCCAAGAGCTTCGCTTAGGATCAATCGTATTTTATAGTGATGGTTCTAAATTGAACAATCGAGTTGGTACTAATATAACTGGCCCAGGAGTTAACATATCAATTCCTATGAGCAAGTTCAAACAGTCATGTTTTTTCAAGCAAAAAAATCTATTTTAGAATCCGTAATGTTCGATAGCCTAGCAGCTTTTAATGCTTTGAAATCAACAACTCCCAAACATGTTAGGGAGCTGTAAGGACATAAAGAAGGCAACAAAGTATGAAAAGCAAGCTTAGAGAAAACGTGAGGATGGAAACTAAGAAACAATCATACTGTCAGTTATTGGTCAAACAAACTGTGCCTTGAACAAACGTTGTTCAAATTACTACAATGGTGTAGTTTGTAGAATACTGGTAAGAAATATAAAATATTGAGCAACTAATAAGGATTCTGAGAAATCAAAATTTCTATGAAATAATTAAAACAGCAATATCCGACAGCCATGGGCGGAGATGACGATTTCTGATGGAAAAAGGTATAGAGTCTAGATTATACATTGATACATTAAAGACTTCATCAGATCTGGTTTTCCCATATGAAACCACTAGTAACCTACAAATGCAAGACAGTCGCAGCGGTTCATAAAATCAAACGTTTTTGACACTCACAATATTTAAAAACTTCCTTAACCCCTCTACCGGCAGCTTCATCTTCTTACCTTAAATAAAAAATATTCAAACAGTAATACCTGTTTAGGTTTATCGATATTTTTGCACCATTCTTTCACGAGCTTTCAAAAAACTCTTTCATTTGAGGAATCTATGTCAATATAGATAATTTGTAATATGGTTTTGAAGATATTAAGATGTACCTTGGGGACCAACATTCACCATATAAAAATTCTTTGGCCGCCATTTTGTTTTCATTCAATTTATCAAAAAAAAAACTAATATGTGGGCTATACAATGGCAGGTTATAGGGAGCTTCTCTGAAAAAATCATGGAAATCGGTTGAATTGTCTTCAAAAAATTAGAAAATTACAGAATTGTTATTTTTTGAAGTTTTCAAAATCTTCATACTGCCAGATTGGAACCAGAAACAGAAAATGTTCATTATTCCAAAAAGGTTGCACCAATTTGTTTCATTTTTTCACCACAGACTCTCATTGAAGTATTGTTTCGAACAGTGAACATGAGAAAAAATCTTTAGCTTTAGCTTATGGCAATACGTCGGTCCCTTAATAAATTTTGGAATATCTCAGGATCCATATGTCCAATGATCAATATCGACACAGAGAATATGTGGGAAATGATTCTCACCATATTTTTGATTTTAGGTGCCACTATGGTCGATGAATTTCTAATTTGGAGAGTCTCTAATCAACAGAGAAAATACTGCAGCAAACCAGAAATCTCTTCGTTATACATAGAGAGACTGAAATTCGGTATCCTCACAGGATGGAATGGGCAGAACCCACAATTTTTCAAATGTGCTCCGATTTTGTTTAATTTTACAAAGCTAATAGCAGTTCTCTTTTCAGAGACTTGGTTTCTATTTAAAATTTTAATGCAAGTCTCTGGAAGCCTCTATTTTCAATGAATGAATAAGTCTCCATTTTAACCAATATTGTTTCTAAGGTCTCTTTTTGGCATATTCTGCTTTCAGTAAGTTCTGATGCAAAAGTCTACAGTAGAGCGGTTCAAAATTTAACAATATTTGGAAATCTAATCTCCCATATCTTCCTTATAATCCTTATCATAAAAGTAGTGTTCTGTGATATTTTTAGATTTCTAGGTGGTGAATTAAAGGTGGCCCAAAGACGATGTACGTTTATATAGAAATTACTATGGAGACATTTTTAAAAGAGTTCCAAACACGTTAGTACTGTAATGTAAGTACAAACTTATCATCCGATAGTGAAAACTCATTCTTCAAACCTTTATGAAGGATGCTTCTGGACACAAATCCCTTTTGAGCTATTTTTGTTTGGGATTTTTAAGATGTTTGCAGGGCTATAATCCCACATAAAGCTAAACAATAGCAAACGAACTCATGAATATATCTATCCATCGGATTTAATTGCTTAATTTGAAGAACGAGTTTCCACTTTTGGATGATAACTTTTTACTTACATTACAGTAAACGTGTTTGGAATATTTTCCAAAATATTTCCATAGTAAATTTCATATACACCTACGTCGTCTTTGGGCCACCTTTAAATCACCATCAAGAAAGCTGAAAATTTCACTGAGTACTATTTTTATGATAAGGATTGCAAGGAAGATATGGAAGATTGGATTTTCAAACTTTTTTAAATTTTAAACCGCCCTAGTCTACAGACGCCAGGTACTATAACGTGATTATTTAACTGATTCTTTAAGAATTTATTTTCAATTCCTCGAAGCAAAGCTTCAGGAGTTATTCTAATTATCTTCAGAGATTTTATCTGGAATATTTTCTGGGACTCCTACAGGGATCTCTCCAGAAATTCTCTACCAATTCTCTCAGAAATTCTTCCAGCGATTTTTTTCCAAGGGATGCTTAGAGCAAATTATCCTGAATTCACTTCAGGAGACCCTGGAGCATCACAACGCTACTTCCCCAGGGAATTCTTAGAAAGTTGCTCTAAAGACTACTCCAGATATCTTTCCATTAATCCTTCAACCAAATTCTTCAGCTGTTACCCCAGGAGTTACTGTAGGAATCTACAGAAATTCGTCAAAAAAAGGTTTTTTTTTGTTCAGAGTTTTTGAAGAAATTCCTTTGAGAGATTTTTCAAGAAACCCTAAAAGAATTTCTTTGCCTTCTCATCCAAGGTTACTGCCAGCAATTCCTAAAAATTCATTGAAGGGTTATACGATTAAATCTAATAAAAACTTACCCAAAGATTCCTCAATAAATTTAACCTTTGATTTATCGATAGCTTCCTTTAGATTTTTTTTTAATAATTTCAATATTTCATCCAATAATTATTTCTACAGTTCTTCTATCTAGATGTTTTTCAATAAAGTCTATTAAAAGCCCCATATAATCTTCAAAAGTTTATAAAAGGGTCCATAATGGGCTGTCCCTTATTTTTCAAAAATGCGAAATGTTATAAGTTCGTCATTGTAAAGTGCTTGTTTTGGTAAGAAAAAATTCAGGTAAAAAATTGAAGTCCGTACGTGCACGCTAAGTGGTCCCCCAACGACCCTAAAGGTATTAGGTGTAGACGACCGCCGTGCGCCAAATCGAGCTTGCTGTTCTAGTACACGCAACATGAGTATGAAAAGTCACTAGTAAGAAATTTATAATCAGTATAGAATTTTAAGTAAAATGATATTTTATACTGTGAATATATTCATAACACTGCACGCTGACATAAAATTCATAATTACTAAGGGATCGTTTAAATTTTACGTAACGCAACAGAGAGAGGGAGGAAGTCTTACGTAGTGTTACGGTCCATACAAAAATTTTAAATTTTTCATACAAAAGCTGTTACGTGGGGGAGGGAGGAGGTCTAAAATTGGCAAATTTTGCGTTACATAACATCTGAATCATCTCAAAGAAAACAAACTTCTATGCTGATTACAAACGCGCGCAGGACAATTTGTACTGGTGGCTTTTCGTACTCATGCTGCGTGCACTAGAGCAGCGAGCTCAATTTTGCGCACGGGGTCATTTACGCCTAATACTTTCAGGGCCGTTGGGGAACCACTTAGCGTTCACGTACGGATTTCAAATTTTTACCTGATTTTTTTCTTACCAAAACGAGCACTTTACAATGACGAACGTATAACATTTCGCATTTTCGAAAAATAAGGGACGGCCTAGTCCATAACAGTTAACACTTCAGCATTTTTCCTATAATACATTCGATCACAAATTTCATTAGGGATTCTATCCGATGTTTTTCAAGGAATTCCTTCAAAATATTTTTCGAGATATTATCCAAAGATTTGATTGATTCGTTTCCCAAATCTATCTAGAAAATCTCCTAAAACTACATCATGACCCAACTTCATCATGAAGAACTTCATCATGAGTTCTTACAGAAATCCTTATGCATCGAGAAAGACTTAAAAAAACTTACACAAACTTCATCAGAGATTACTTTAACGGCTTTCTTCAAAAATATGCCACAGAATTTTGTTTAAAAAATTTCTCAAACAATATCTGAAAAAAAAAATCTTAACATTCCCTTTGCAACATGCCTGGAAGAAAACTCCTGGAAGCCTTCCTAGGAAAATATCTCGAAAAAAAACCTTTACAAATTCCTAAATAAATCTCTGGAATAATTTCAAGGTTATCATAAGGAAAATTCCTTGTTGAAATCCAGCAAGGAAATTTTGTAGAAAACCCTAAGAAATCCCTGTAGGCATCTTTGGAGATGTTACTGATTGATTTTTTTTGAAGATGTTTTAAAAGAAAGTCTTGGAGAATGTTCCAAGGGAATTGTCGTAAGAATCATCGGATAAAATCTTAGAGAACTTAGAGAATTTCTTGAAAAATACCGTTGTGCGAGGTGACATTGGGGCATAAGATTAACGAAAACAATGTGACAAAAGAACATGATGTAAAGATCCACTAAATAGTCAGTTTTTTGACGTGTATACTAGCGATTACATGTATTAAAAAGGGCGGTCAAAATCACCCTCTTAGGTCAAACAGGTCAATCTCTGAGGTAATATCTGTGTATATTTTTTAGAAAAAAAATACAGGTTGTATTCTTGAGGTATTTAAAACAATTTTGGAGGAATTCTCGAGTAACTTTTCAAAAGGACCTATGAAACAATGAAAGGTTTTCTCCTCCCTTTCGATTATAAAAGTGCAATGCTGGGAAGTTTTTGGCTATAGATCGAAAAACGATATTCTTGGCTAGCATTCCATACAAAAAAAAAACACACACAACAGAAGAATTTAGGCCTAGTTATTGATTGAAGAGAGAGTAAACAAAGAGAGCCTCTCAATGTTAGATAGGTCCTTTTGAATAAGACGCGAGAATTTTTTAAGAAAATTCTTTAACGAATTCCATGGGTATTAATCACTAAATGAACTCTTGAAGAAATCTCCGAAGTAATATCTGAATCTTTGGATAAATCCCTGAACTATTTTTTTCAAAGATCCCTCTACGATTTTTCTGAGGACTTCATTTACGAATGTTTGGAAAATCTTTTGAGGAATTCCTGATGATCTTGAGAATAATTTCTGGAGTAATTTCTAACGTCGTCACTAGAGAAATTTCTATTCGAAATCTTCAACCAAATCTGAACGAAATTTTTAGTGGAAATTCTGAAAAATCTCAAGTAATTTTTGGAGAAATCTTTCGATGAAATACGAATTCAAACGAAAATCTTGAAATCCTAGGAAATAATTGGAGAACTACTGAATAAAAACCCGATGAAATCTTCAAAGGAAGCTTTGAGCATCTGAAATAAGTTTTGAGCTATTCTTAAATATTTTTTTAGAAATGCTATTTGATTGATGTAAGATTTGATTTTTTTGAGAAGATATGTTCCAGAAGATGTTTCTATACCTAAACACCTGAACTAATTTTTAATGAAATTTGTAGATACAATCTTAAAAAATCATATAGTAATACAAGCAGTGATACTTGTCGTAATGTCATAAGGCATTCATAAAAAAACCTTCAATAAAAATGTTCTTAGGGAAATGAGTAGTCAGATTCAATGAGGAATCAATCTCTCTTGTTTGGTCTCTTCTTTCGTGGAAGAGGTCTCTAAAGTTCTTATTTTCAAGACACTCAGTTGCAAATCCGGGAAATCCAAATGATCGACTCTATTATTATAAAAGGCGAAAATGCACTAATGCCTGACAACTGCCTCTTCGCATTTGATAAGTTGCTATAGGGATTGTAAACAATTTATATAGTCATTTTTCATCAGAGTTCTGTAAAATCGTTGGTATCCTGGAAAGACCACTGACAGATTCTTCTTACGTTTTTTATTGATTTCTTGAAAAGGTGCTACAAATTTCGTGCGGCAAAATATTACAGTTTTAAAGAAGAATGAAACATCATGTACATCCTTCAAAAAATCTGTAGAAGAGTACTCAAAGATTCTTAGCCAAGGTTATCATCGAGAAAATTTAGCATTATTAAGATGGTAAATACTTGATGCCATTCGTGCAAGAATCACATCTGTTTTTCGGATTCACATTGAGATATTGATACTGAATCTCGGTGAAGCCTTGCTTGGATTACTTGCCTGACTAGTCCTCGATTTAAAACCAAGTGCTTGTGAGGACCTAACGAGATTTTGTATGCATTTCTGTAGATTTACAGCGAATTACAGTTATTCTCAGCGAATTCATGACGAGGTTAAAATGTCTCTGAGAAGTTGGCTCCCTATCAAAATTTTCTATCAAACGTTTGGGAAACATCAATTCGCAGGATCATAATATCATCATGATTGAATGGGCAACCCGCATCCAAGAAGATATCTATCAATTTCAGATTGCTCAGATATACCTTAATAATAATGTGTGATCCATTTAGCTTTTTACATAACTATACGTAACGGATTTTTTGTTTCTTCCATCTGCCAATAGAACAAGCAGAACCGAATAGATCCCAACTGTGTGCCTTCCTTTTGCCATATAAAATGTCAGCATTTTATTTCGATCTTCCAGCGCTATTTGGTTATTAGCACCACCAAAATGCGTCAATTTTAACGAAACCAGCTCTTTCATCAGCCCCGAATCGCCGTCTTCGTCTTCGGTCGGCCCAAATTGCACTCTCGGATAAATGTCGTCTTCCCATCCCGTCAGACCTGTTTTGCCATGTATACCTACATCCCGTGAGCTCTCGAAGTTAAATTCAGCTCCAGTCGTAAATTTTCACCCATTTAGCACTTCCCTCATCCGCTGGTGGCGTTCTCTAGCGGCGTCGTGGTGCTGGTGACTCTAATTGATTGACCGGACAGACTCCGAAAACCGGAGCAAAGAAGATGGGCGTCAGCGCCGCACAAAAAGAAAGTGGCGTCGTCTTGGAAACAATGCCGTATGCTTAGCTAATTTGGGTTACTTTTATGTTGCTTTATGTCCAAAAATGGCAAACTTCGAATTGGACGACAATTTCAAGAGAAAGATTCAAAGTAATGAAGAAGGTCAACGATGGACAAAAGGGGATACGGTACCATAATTTTTCGATGCACACAAATTAGTCAGGTTACCAAATTGAACTTCCTGAAGCACTAAACCTGTCATCGTCTGTCCTTTATTAACGGAAATCGTTACCTTTTTGCTTCATATTTTCTGCATGTGTCGATTATTGGTTTAAGAAGTTATCATTTGCTTCATTTTACGACCCTCTCCTCATTTATGGCTTTCTAATTAATGCCGTTTTCTTTCTCTACCACAGATCAACAGTATTCCTCCGGTGACAGAGCTGCTACTAGTGTGCGACATCCACAGCACCATAATTTGTACCAGCAGCGACGCCAAAACCGCCCTGGTGAAAAAGAATCCTCTGCGATTGTCGTTCCAGCTCTAGAAGAAGAACAAGAAGATCGAGGAGCCCCTCTGCCAGCAGTCGTCCGATCGAGTGCGGTCGTTATTGACGGTGGACAATCGTTGCTGGCCCCGTCTGTCATCTACGAAACGTCATCATCATCATCGTCGTTGCGCTATGATGGTGGATTGAGTTCCCAGAGACAGAATCAATCGAAAGCAGCAGAATCAACAGTTGCCGCCATCGATAACAGCAACGGTAATTTGCAACGTCACAGTCAAGCTCAGCATCAGCATCAGCATTTGGTGGCTGCGAGTACGACAGTAAACTCGAACTACAACCGGAGCCATCAACAGCAGCAGGCTGAAAATAGCAGCCGTAGCAGCAGTAGTGGTATTGGCGGCGGTCATATAAAGTATCCACCACCGCCACCAGCTCCAAAGGGAACGACGACAACAGCAACACTAGCAGCTCCGACTAAGCGCAAGAGAGAAACAGGTAATTAGCATCATATTGTGCCCCTCCCCCCTTGCGGTTTGAATTTTTTATCGTATTACCTACATTAGCCATTAGAAGTTGGAAGCAGATTCAACGTTGATTTTAATGCAAATCTGTGATATTTTATTAGCAGGGTTTAGTGTTACTGCTTTTCCACTGCTCTCTACTAGCACTTTATACTCATCTCGGATTGATGGACCAACGGGACCACCTTTAGGCGACAACTTTTCGTCTGATTTCTTTCATCTAACAACAGTTTTTTCCTCGGTTTCAAAATGAGTTCAATGTCTTAAACATAGTTGCTCGATTTGTCAATGATTTGAACATTTTCGCGATTTTTGTAAATTTATCGCAAACAAGTCGTGCTGTGGATTTCCATACTGTCCACTGTAATATATTTGACCATTGCTGGGAATTGATATTTCATTCAAGCAAGTAAGGTGCTCATCAGCCGCTTTCCGGATGCTTTGAACGCCACCTACTTGCTTATATATAAACGATAGAAGAATAATGTCTTGTTTTATTTGCTCAGAATTGATAATTGCAAAGCCGTCTCCTAAGGGCCCAAATAGCCGTAGCGGTAAACGCGCAGCTATTCAGCATGACCATGCTGAGGGTCGTGGGTTCGAATCCCACTGGTCGAGGATCTTTTCGTAAAGGAAATTTTCTTGATTCCCAGGGCAACCTGCCACACGATATACACATGCAAAAATGGTCAATCGGCAAAGAAAGCTCTCAGTTAATAACTGTGGAAGTGCTTATAAGAACACTAATCTGATAAGCAGGCTTTGTCCCAGTTGGGACATAACGCCAGAAAGAAGAAGAAGAAAGCCGTCTGCTTCTTTTCATTTGTATCTTTCGTAAAATTACTTGCCCAGATTATTGAATTGATAGTGATTTTGTTACCTGAGAGCTTTACTATTTACACACTTCATTCAGAAAGGTTATCGTGATCGAAACAAGAAATAGGCTGAATCAAGACCCATATCTTAGCGTTTCTCCTTTCATATACCGAAAGCCTGTTAACCCTTCAGTCGTTGCGCGGTTTGCCACCGTTAGAACCACCACGCTGATGCTATGTACGATAAGCGAGGTTTTTTCACCACTGTTGTACAAAATACAACAGCGCGACGACTGAAGTGTTAATGGTCCTCCATAGCATCGCGGATGATACTGTCATACGTAGGCCGCCTAGACATTGATGAACAATTTTGAAGTGTTTGGTCAGAAATTGACAGCTTATCCTGGCTCATCTTTACTCTTAGTCCATCCTTCATGGGTAGAAATCAGAATCCAAAAACAAGATTATGAATCATGATATCATGATTTAAGTGTGTTTTCATCTTATGAAAATACACCATGATTTGGACTCATGATATCATGAGTCAGATTGTCGTAACGCAACACACGCGTTAGGTTTTTGTTGTGATTGCTCGGAATCATGATTCAAATGCCAAAAATGCTGAGTCGCGCATCCGTTTATGATCGACAAAATAAAAAAAAAGTTAAAAATAGTATACATTGAGATTCGAGCCAAGAACCTTCAGATTATTAGCCACGTACTCTACCACTCAACCGCTTCGTCATCTTGAATTAAGAGTGATCGATGCGGATGAGATGAAGCAAAGTGCACCGCTTAGTGTTTTCACACTGGATGTTACGCTTATGAGGAATCATGATTTTGACTCCAGGAACCATGATTTGTGATCCTGATATTATGACCTAACCAATTTATGAATTTCATGATTTACACTACCCGCCATAAGTATGGAATCGCATCATCTAGTATTGCAACACCTCAATTGAATATTGCAGCACCCCAAAAAGTTTAGCATCACCCGTAAGCTATTACACTAATGACGCAATATCTTGGAAACCTTACTTTCTAGAAAGCTGCGGTCTTCAGCAAAGTTGTTCAGAAGCCTTACGGCGTTCATCAGCTGAAATTTTTAATGCGCCATTTTGCCGCTACGTGGCGCTAGTGTGCATGTAAATTGGTCATATTTTAGACGGCTCTAGCTCATGAACCTGACCACTTAGAATGTTCGTGTCTTCAGCAAAGTTGGTCAGAAGCTTAAAGGCAATCTGCGGCAGCACTGATTGGTTAGCAATTTTGCCGCTACGTGGCACTAGTGTGCATGTAAATTGGTCATATTTTAGACGGCTCTAGCTCATGAACCTGACCACTTAGAATGTTCGTGTCTTCAGCAAAGTTGGTCAGAAGCTTAAAAGCAATCTGAGGCAGCACTGATTGGTTAGCAGTTTTGCCGCTACGTGGCGCTAGTGTGCATGTAAATTGGTCATATTTTAGACGGCTCTGGCTCATGAACCTGACCACTTAGAATGTTCGTGTCTTCAGCAAAGTTGGTCAGAAGCTTAAAAGCAATCTGAGGCAGCACTGATTGGTTAGCAGTTTTGCCGCTACGTGGCGCTAGTGTGCATGTAAATTGGTCATATTTTAGACGGCTCTGGCTCATGAACCTGACCACTTAGAATGTTCGTGTCTTTAGCAAAGTTGGTCAGAAGCTTAAAAGCAATCTGAGGCAGCACTGATTGGTTAGCAATTTTGCCGCTACGTTGCGCTAGTGTGCATGTAAATTGGTCATATTTTAGACGGCTCTGGCTCATGAACCTGACCACTTCTTACCGTTTGTAACAATAAGCCTGTTAGTTTGTAAGTTTTTGTTTTTTCTATTATTATTATTTATATGTCTCCGTAAATTTGAATTTTAAATCATATTGCATGCCATAAAAACACCCCTACACCTGATATAAATTTAGTACACTACACTACAATAAAAACTAGCTATCAGTAAATGTATAACATTTAGAGTTCAGTGGAGGAAAAGTAAGAGAAAAATACTACCCAACGATAGAGGGATTAGGCATCGGAGAAGGATAGATTCGGTCTATTTCCTATAAGGATCCAATTCGAAGTGGACGTTGAAATTTAAAAGAAAATTAACAAGAAGATAAAAGAGTTAAGAAAGTGGAAGTTAAGAGAGTTAAGAAAGAGAAGTAAGCAGCGAAGAAGCGAATCAGGTATGCCTGTGACTGCAGAAAAATTGCTAGACCCTAAAAGGTTATATTCGTGAATTTAGGACCCGTGGAGTTTAATTTTGGAAACTCCTTCCGGATTGAGTCCCTTAGAGCCCACTAGGGCATTTGAATCCAGGTTGGTAGTAGAACGAAGCCTGCTCCAAGACCAAGTGACCGAGTACGTAGAATCCCGTGGCCGACGACCCGGTTTCGAAGGACGCTAACCTCCAGGACGGGTCGTTCTTAGGAATCGAGGCCAACGAGCGTCCATTCCCAGCACCCCGTTCAGCTTTTCCACGCTGTCAGCTCCGTCGAACCTGCTCCGTAGTATACCGTGCCACCATCCCTGCAGAGATCCCTGAATATACCGGCCGGTTAGGTAATTAGATATAACGACACTACACTGCACACCCACCCACACAGATATGTACATTGAGGGCAATATACAGGCTACATTATAACCATATAACCATAGCCCAACCATTGGAGTGCCAACCGGCACATTAGGATCGATGCCAGTAAGATCCTAATTACGGCATACTGGCTGCAAGGACAAGGACAAGGTCAAGGACTGTATCAACACGACGCTATAGAGCTGACAATCGCTCTATTCCACTTCCTTAGTAAGAATGGGTGACACTATTCTGAAACGGCAGGTGGGCTAATGGAACGGTTGCCCCCGTCCCGTTAAAACCGTGGCAGGCCTCCTAGTACGTTCAAAGCTCGCCACCTTAGCTGGTGGAAGTAGGCTCAGATGGATATTCCTGACTAGCGTCGATCTGGCTCTGAACCCGGTACCCCATGAAGGACCGTGTCAGCCCTCGCGTGGACCTCACTGCAAGCAAAGATACCCACGGGATCACAAGGACGACTACCTACGACGGGTGGAGATAGCGGCTTGGAGGGGGGACCCTTAAGCATGGAAGTGAATAACATCAACGTAGGTGAAGCAGCGAATCCGTTCGCAAAAAGTGGCTTGCCGAGGTCGCCACCGAAGCAAGGCCAACAGCAGGAGCTGGAACAGCAGCAGCTGGAACACCAGCATGGCGAAGATGAGCTGCACGAGCAGCGAACACGTGAACAGGAGCGGCGGGATAAGTCGCAAAGTGAGCAGGAGCAGCGTGAGAGACAGCAGCAACATCAGCTGCAAAGTGCGTGGAAGTTACCCCCGAGCCAATCGAAGGTGGAAGCGGCGAAAACCGTCGTAGATGAGCTTCGGGAATTCGTCGATAAGAGGCACAACGTGCACAAAGACATTAAGGACCTCGTGGCAAGGATTCAAGGAACCCTCGGATCCGCCGTCAAGGACTGGAGGAAAGTGATGCAGAGGATTGATGCTGTTGAAACCGAGTTAGCGGCGACCAAAAAGGCCCTGGCAGCTGCGGTAGTGCAGCCGGCAAAAACCGGCATAGCCCCTCGGAAAGATAGCAAGGGGAAAGAAAGGTCAGCGGGAATAGGAACTACGCCAAGTTTCACCCCTAAAAGACATAGGTCGTCACCAGGAGACGAAAGACAGGCTGTACCCAAGAAGCCGAAAAATGCAAATCCAAAACCGGCGGATGAAGTGCTCAGTGGGGGACCCGGCGATATCCCATGGCAAGAGGTCCGGAACAAGAAGAAGAGAGGCAAACAGGAGAGTGCCAGAAAGCAAAGGCCAATCAGGAAGAAGGCAAAATGCGAAGCTGTTGTCGTCAAAACTAGCGAGGACACTTATGCTGAAGTCTTGCGGGCCATGAGGACGGACCCTCAACTAAAGGAGTTTGGTGCCGACGTTCAGAAGATCAGACGCACCCAGACGGGAGACATGCTCATCGAGCTAAAAAAAGACTCGGTGAACAAAAGCTCAACATACAAAGAGCTAACCGAGAGAGTCATGGGCGAAAAGGTGCAGGTGAAAGCCATGTGCCCTGAAGTGACACTCCAATTGCGGGATCTGGATTGGATCACCACCGAAGAGGAAGTGAGGACCGCCATAAAGGAACAGTGCGATCTGGAAACGGTGCAGATGACAGTACGGCTAAGAAGAGCACCGCTTGGAACACAGGCGGCGTCGATAAAGCTCCCAGTAGACGCAGCCAACAAAGCGCTGGAAGTCGGGAAAATTCGGGTCGGTTGTTCAGTATGTCCACTGAAGATCTCCCAGAGACCGGAGGGATGCTACAGGTGCCTGGAATACGGCCACCTGGCACGAAACTGCGAAGGACCAGACAGAAGTAAGCTCTGTAGATGGTGTGGCGACGAAGGTCACAAGGCGCAGGATTGCAACAATAAGCAAAGGTGCCTGATCTGCAAGGACAAAAGTCGCAACAGACACGCGACGGGAGGCCCTAAGTGCCCGGCCTTCAAGCGAGCGAGAAATTCTAAACCGCAGTGGAGGTAACTCAGCTAAACCTCAACCACTGTGACACAGCGCAACAGCTGCTGTGGAAGTCCGTATCGGAATCGAAGTGCGACGTAGCTATCCTTGCCGAGCCGTATCGAGTACCAGCTGGAAACGGTAACTGGATCGCTGATAAGGCGAAGACAGCGGCAATCTGGACGATGGGGAGGTATCCTATCCAGGAAATAGTGTTCCAGGCGGACGAAGGCTTCGTTATTGCAAAGGTTAACGAGGTGTACGTGTGCAGCTGCTACGCACCCCCCCGCTGGACATTGGACCAGTTCAACGAGATGCTGGACGAGCTAACCGATAAGCTAGCCGACCGGAGACCAGTCGTCATCGCTGGCGACTTCAATGCTTGGGCAGTTGAGTGGGGCAGCCGTCTCACCAACCCAAGAGGGCGTAGTCTACTAGAAGCGCTGGCAAGGCTGGACGTAGACTTGGGTAACGAAGGAACAACCAGCACCTACCGTAGAGATGGCCGGGAATCAATAATCGACATCACTTTCTGTAGTCCTGTGTTGACGGGAAGCCTGAACTGGAGAGTCTGCGATGGGTACACTCATAGCGATCATCAGGAGGTCCGGTATAGAATTGGTGGAAGAACACAATGCTCACAGAGAGCGAGTACACCTCATGAGCAGATGTGGAAAACGAAACGTTTTAACGAAGAGCTTTTCGTGGAAGCCCTCAGAAGAGAAGAGCAGGTTCTGAACTTGAGATCGGAGGAGTTAACGGCTGCGATGGTACGAGCATGCGACATTGCCATGCCACGGAAGGTCGAGCCGAAATACAGACGTCGTCCGGTATACTGGTGGAATGAGACACTTGGCAACCTCCGCAAAAGATGTCTCCAAGCCAGGAGACGGATGCAAAGAGCCAAAACCGATGGTGAGAGGGAAGAGCGAAGAGTAACATTGAGGGCGGCGAAAGCGGATCTGAAAAGAGAAATTTCGCTGAGCAAGAGAACGTGCTTCAAGGAGCTGTGTCGCGATGCCAATGCAAATCCGTGGGGAGATGCATACAGGGTGGCGATGGCCAAGATCAGTGGTCCAGCCGTACCCGCTGAAACATGCCCAGAGAAGTTGCAGATTATCGTCGACGGGTTGTTCCCACAACACGCGCCAACGGTCTGGCCACCGACACCGTATGGCCAGGAAGGTGAAGAAAGAGCAATCATTACCAATGAGGAGCTCATAGAGGCGGCCAAGAAAATGAAGCCGAAGAAAGCGCCTGGCCCTGATGGTATCCCCAACGTAGCGTTGAAAGCAGCTATCACGGCCAACCCAGATATGTTCCGGACATCACTCCAGATCTGCTTAGATGAGGGACATTTCCCAGCACAGTGGAAAAGGCAAAAACTGGTTCTGCTACCGAAACCGGGTAAGCCCCCCGGTGATCCAGGCTCGTTTCGGCCGATATGTTTGCTCGACACACTCGGAAAGCTGTTGGAGAGGATCATCCTCAATAGACTGATGGCGTTCACTGAGGGAGAGCGTGGACTGTCGGAGTGGCAGTTTGGATTCCGGAAAGGAAGGTCAACGGTAGATGCCATCAAATCAGTGATTGACACAGCCGACAAAGCAAGGACAAAAAAACGAAGAGGTAACCGTTACTGTGCTGTTGTGACGATAGATGTGAGAAACGCCTTTAACAGTGCAAGCTGGGAAGCCATTGCTGTGGCGTTACATAAAATGAAGGTTCCGGATTATCTGTGCAAGATACTAGGAAGCTACTTCGAAAACCGGGTCTTGAGCTACAGCACTAGCGAAGGACAGAAGTCGAGGTCGGTAAATGCGGGAGTTCCACAGGGCTCTATCCTGGGTCCAACGTTGTGGAATGCTATGTACGACGGAGTGCTGACGCTTAGGCTGCCAACAGGCGTCAAAATCGTTGGATTTGCAGACGACATCACGCTTGTGGTCATTGGTGACTCACTGGAAAGGGTGGAGGTTCTCGCTACAGAAGCAGTGGACGCAGTCGAAAACTGGATGTACGAGAAGAAACTGGTGATAGCCCACCAAAAAACGGAGCTGTTGCTTATCAGCAACCGAAAAGTGGTGCAAAAGGCTGACATTACAGTGGGAGAACACACCATAGCCTCAAAGCGGGAGCTAAAACACCTCGGCGTAATGATCGACGATCGGCTGAACTTTAACTGCCATGTCGATTACGCGTGCGAGAAAGCAGCGAGGGCAGCCACGGCGCTGTCCAGGATCATGCCGAATAACTCGGCGATTTGCAGCAGTAAGCGGAGGCTATTGTCTAGCGTGGCTACGTCGATCCTGAGGTACGCTAGCCCGGCGTGGGGAACCGCAATGAAGACGAAGAGGAACCGAGTCAAGCTTAGCAGCACGTATAGGCTGATGGCCATGCGGGTAGCGAGTGCCTATCGAACTATATCTTCGGAGGCAGTATGCGTGATTGCCGGAATGGCCCCTATCGGCTACGTTTTGGAAGAGGATAAGGAGTGCTACGAAGCTAGTAGTACTAGAGGAGCCCGGAAGATTGCCCGAGCCGACACGATGGTGAAATGGCAACGCGAGTGGGATACCACTGAGAAGGGAAGGTGGACTTATCGCCTTATTCCAAATCTGGCGAAATGGGTGAGCAGGTCCCATGGAGAAGTCAACTTCCACTTGACGCAGTTCTTGTCAGGTCACGGCTGCTTCAAGAAATATCTGCACAGGTTCGGCCACGCAGAGTCGCCGCTCTGCGCTGAGTGCCCAGTCGTAGAGGAGTCGCCGGAACACGTCATTTTCGAGTGTCCACGTTTTGCTGCGGAACGTAGCGAGATGACAGCGGTCTGCGGTGCTGACGTAACCGTAGACAACGTAGTGGATAGAATGTGTAGCGATGAGGTGATGTGGAACGCGGTGAACATGGTGGTGACGAAAATAATGTCATTGCTTCAGCGGAAGTGGAGGGAGGAACAAGCAAGTGCGCACGGCGACAACTCGGGTCGGGTTTCGTAGCCCGGTCGTATACTGCCCGAGCCGCGCACAAATGCTGGAGAGCTAAATGGCTAGATCCACCGCCAGGGACAAGACCGAGCAGAACGCGACGCAGTACTGGTTCTGGGTCGTTGAGGTGCCGGTAAACCGGAAGTCAGTCTCCAACCGGAATCGCCGAACCGACCTCGGCACCCAACCGGTAGGTATGCATGATCGGGGACCGGACCGAGTAGATCGTGGAAAAGCACCGGAAGTTGTAGGCTTCGTGGCCGTGCGGTTAGCGGCGTCAGTCGTTAAGGCATATTGTGCCATGAAGTGTGGGTTCGATTCCCACTCCAGTCGGTAGAAACTTTTCGTCAAACGAAAAATTCATACTGGGTGTTTCGTGTTGTCCGTTGCCTAATGTTTGTGATTGTTCAGTCTGTGCAGCCTTGAGCTGAAGACGGTGTAAATTGTCTTGCCAAATTGGTCGTCAGGGCACCTGTGAACCGGAAGTCATCCACCAACCGGAATCGCAGGATCGACCTTGGCACCTATCCGGGCAGCATCGGTACCGGAAGAACTTCCACCTCCGGGGAAGTCTTCGTCGGGGTAGGGTAGATTCACCGCCGGGGACTATCCGAGTAGTGCGCGAGAACCTGGAGTGCTAAATGGCACGCGTCCAGCACCGAGAGAACTTCCTTCGTCAAGGAGTTTCTGGCACCCATGGTATCGTGAGCCGAATGGCTGAATATGGCATGTTTAGATCACAAACTAGGAATACTAACAAATTATTAATGGGAGCCGAAGGGCTCAGCATGGCATGGCATTCGCTGAAAGCAAAACAAATTAATAATGGAACTAACAAATTAATGATGGAGCCGAAGGGCTTAATGAAGGGTGCGCGTAGCATGTGTCGCCTCTTCTTCGAAGTAATACCGCAAGGTGGTGCCGGAGAAGAATTCTTTACGGTGACGGTGTACCTAGGAGACTGTTTTTTAGTGGGTAGGCGCCCCATTGCGAATCCCACACAGTGCCAAACCATACACTGTGGCATGAGCATGAACAAATACAGGCCAGTCTTGAGAAGATTTTTTTTTAACTCCTAGAGATGCATGACAAAAAAAAAAAAAAAAAAAAAACAGGCTACATTATAAATCACCAAAGCTTTCATTTACACCCATCCCAATATCCGAGGTCTGATTAGCCTAATAGAGTACTCCAGCCGACCTTGAGACCAGAGAGGTGCTCCAGATCGCGCTAGCCAAGAAAAGAGGTCCTTGACGCACCCAACCCAAGTAACCATAAGCACTAATAATAAGCCCTTAATCAGCATCATAAATGCGTACATGCATTATAATAGCACCACAAATGCTTACACACCCTATAACAGCACTTCCGCTGCATAGAAACCCTATTACAGCATCATTAATGCTTCTAAGCCTGATGCATACGGGCATTAAATAAGCACTATATTGGCTCTATATTCGCATACAGGGCCTGTTTAAATGCCATCCAGTGTTTTGACAGATATACCACGTGCTTTGTGTTTACATATAGTGGTGAGAGGGAGTCAAACATAAGTCTTCTCACTACTACAATTGCAGCTTTTATGACGGGGAAAAGTGGTGGTTTAAATTGGTCACTTTTCTTTCCAATACTATTCATCTTATGTGGGCGAAGGAGCAAAGGAGCAGAACTTCAACAACTCAACAATACAGGTGTCGCAGGTTCGAGACGCAAAATGAGGAATTTCATCATCATAAAACAAGGATCAATATGTGGCAATTTCAAGTCCTCAAAAGGATTAAAACCACCAAAATGAATAAGTCTGATACGGAGAAGTACTATCTCAATCATTTTATTACATTTTGCATACTATTCGAGGTTTCCATTTTCATTCATTTATTTATTTACCTCGTGTACCAGCTGCTTGGCCGCATACGCGAAAGCTCTCTGGCTGCGTACGCGAAAGCACAAAATATTCGCCCGAAAAACCTGGCGAAAACAACTGACGTTTCTCACGTGGTCTTATATCAGCACTAGTGATGCCGAGAAGCACGGTTATATCTTCGCATTATAATGGCACGCTATTTCGCCTTTTCTGGCATTATAATAGCATTATATGCGTATATAAAACTGACAAGCATCAAATGATTACCCTATATGCGCATATAATGCTGTTACCGTGCCGCATTATCGTGCTTACTGGTTACTTGGGAACCTCAAAAGGCAGGCCGTTACTTAGCCAAGCTTGCCGAGGTCTTTGTCCTGGTAGCCCACGTGTTGTCCAACCTAGCAGTAACACACTTAGAATGTTCGTGTCTCCAGCAAAGTTGTTCAGAAGCTTAAAAGCAATCTGAGGCAGCACTGATTGGTTAGCAATTCTGCCGCTACGTGGCGCTAGTGTGCATGTAAATTGGTCATATTTTAGACGGCTCTAGCTCATGAACCTGACAACTTAGAATGTTCGTGTCTTCAGCAAAGTTGTTCAGAAGCTTAAAAGCAATCTGAGGCAGCACTGATTGGTTAGAAGTTTTGCCACTACGTGGCGCTAGTGTGCATGTAAATTTGTTATATTTTAGACGGCTCTGGCTCATGAACCTGACCACTTAGAATGTTCGTGTCTTCAGCAAAGTTGGTCAGAAGCTTAAAAGCAATTGGAGACAGCACTGATTGGTTAGCAATTTTGATGAGGGTGGCTCTGCTTTTAGCGAAATGATGGATCCGAAATTTGAACTGAATGTTGGAAATAACTTTAAATTAAAACTGTGTACGATTCCTTAAGGCATTAAATATAGCCTATTTTAACAAAAAATGTCAAATTTTGTATTTTTTTAACACATACAGTGAAACCTCCATGAGTCGATATTGAAGGGACCATCGACTCATGGAAATATCGAGTCATGGAACAGCAATTCTTTGGAAAGCTGCTTCTAGGGACCATCATAGTAACCATGAAATTATGTTTTTAGTATGGTTCCATGAGTCGATATCGAGTCATGGAACATCGACTCATGGAGGTATCACTGTAGTAAACAATTATACAGTACTGACCCGATATTGTCAGCCCCCGATGTCTTCCCCCGATTTTGTCAGCTTTTTGACCTGATTTTGTCGGCTTGTTTTAAATTTATCAAAAAATTGTTTTCGCCATGTTCTACCATATTTTCATTAAAAATGATGATGATGTTTAATGTCATGCACGCATGGGCATAGCTAGAGGGGGCAATGGGAATGCCTCCTCCCCTTTGGACGATGCTAAAAATAATATTACGGGAATTTATCATGTGTTTGTATTCTTAAAAGATTGTCTGCAGCACTCATATTTATATAATTTTTGCATGATGATAGATTGGAAAACTTATGAAGTGTTCCAAACAATCAGCTTTTTGAAAAACTTCTTGCCATAAATTTTTCGAAGGGTATATCAAATCTGTTGGGAAACTCAAAAAGGTTCTACAAAATTTATTGTCAGCAGAATATTATCATTAGAGTAATCGGACTCCTCGTATTTCCCACAGGAATTCCACTCGAGATATCATTCATAATCCTCCAGATATTTCTCCAACGTGTTTCTCCAATTATTCCTGAAATTATTCTATAAATCGTTCCTGGCTGTACCTCGAAAATCTCCAGACATTCCTCAACAAAATTTAAAGGTGTTTTCTAGAGGTGATTCTTAAAATTCTTCCATAAAAACTCAATTTAATATGCCAAATATTAAACGAGTTATGCACAGTGATCTCAAGTATCATAAAACTGTGTTTCGTTACTTAGCAACTTGGCAACTCGCTAGTTAAATCATTCTTAAAATTAAAAAAAAAACGGGATTCATACAGCCGAGTTTATGACAAAAAAAAACATGTGTGTAGGTTCATTCATGAATTCCTCCGAGAATTTCTCTCAATACTATTTCAAAAATTAATCTATGGATTCCTGTTACAGTTAACTCTCCCTTACTCGATATTCCGTATCTCGATATCGAGTTAGAGAACCATAGTAAAAGTTGGTTTTCATGGCTAACTCGATGGTCCTTTGGAACGCAGTTGCACTGCTTTTGTGTTCTGTAACTCGATACCTCCCTAACTCGATAGTCCCTTCAATGTCGAGTAAGGGAGAGATGACTGTAAAACTTTTCTTTCAAAAATTTCCAAACAATAATTTCATAAATTGTTCCAGAAACATACTGGGTACACCGAAAGGGTTTTGCGTCTAAATTAAAACTGATTTTTGCTTGAACTTGAACTCGACCACAAACGTCACTCAAAATTCTAATAGAATATTTTTATTTTTCAAGTAATTAATTCAATAATTATCTTCTTTTAGTCCTTGTTGAATTCATTCCATTTTTATCTTCAGTATGTCTCGAGATAAACTTCAAAATTTGCTCACGAGATTTTCAGCAACTTGACTAGGAATTTCACCAAAATCATTTTGAAGCATTAAATCATCCCTTAGGTATAGGAATAATTTATGAGATTTATTCACAACTTCATGTGATGTAATTTATGAATACTTCTGCGCTAAAAACCCAGCAAAAAATATCCATGTAAACTGAAGAAAATTTCTTGGTTTTCATACAGTAAGAAATATTTTTACACACATTCCATTTCCAAACGTTGAGTTTTAAAACAATGTTTAGGAAAAATTATGTGAAAACTCCGTATGAAACATTTTTTGAAGTATACTAAAATGAATTCCAAGAAGAGCTCCGAGGCAATTATTTATGCTATGTATTTCGAAGGAATTTTTCCAATAGGTAAATCTGCAAGACTTTAAATAGACCCGTCACTCAACATTGAAATAAGACGCGTTTAGGATTTTACTTAGCTTACTATGAAAAAAATACGGTGGGTATCTTGTATAGTTTTATGTTTCATGCAAAAAGAGTGTATTGTATAATGATCGTTTTGTCGTGAAAATCGTGAATGCAATGTTAAGATTCGATCTTCTCAAGCCCCCCCCCCCTGATGAAAAAACCTGGCTATGCCAATGGTCATCGACCCCTTAGGGACCGTTCAAATATTACGTAACGCAACAGGGGAGGGAGGGGGTCTTACATAGTGTTAGGGTTCAAAGAAAAATGTAAAATTTTCTATACACAAGTTGTTACGTGGAGGTGGAAGGGGGTCTAAAATTGACAAATTTTGCGTTACGTAACTTTTTAATGAACTCTTAAAAGTCCATGCAAGTTCTTGACGCGGTTCACAAGCAATCATTAACACGTCGAAATTTGAAAAACAGGAACATAATAAAATGACCCGATTTTGTCAGGTTCCCCATTTTGTCAGCCTAAAATTCATCGAGGGGCTGACAAAATCGGGTCCTCACTGTATTATATTCCACAATGTTTTGAATTTTATCTAAGTAAACAGTTTCGTAGAAAATGCCTTCTTCTAAATATTTGCTGAAGATACGAACATTCTAGGTGGTCAAGATCATGTGCCAGAGCCCGCGGAAATATAATCAAATCTACCTGCACATCTGAGAGAGAAGAGACAGATAATAAAAAAATAAATAATAAAATAATAAAAAAGAAGTCTAAGAAGGCAAGAAAACATGCCAACTGTCAGTGAGCTGTCTCCTCTCTAAGCTGTACGCTAGCACCACAAAGCGGCAAAATTGCTAACCATTCAGTGCTGCCTCACATTGCTTTTAAGCTTCTGAACAACTTTGCTGAAGACACGAACATTCAAAGTGGTCAGGTTCATGAGCTAGAGCCTGCTAGAATATGATCAAATGACATGCACACTAGCGCCACGTAGCGGCAAAATTGCTAACCAATCAGTGCTGCCTCAGATTGCTTTTAAGCTTCTGAACAACTTTGCTGAAGACACGAACATTCTAAGTGGTCAGGTTCATGAGCTAGAGCCGTCTAAAATATGACCAATTTACATGCACACTAGCGACACGTAGCGGCAAAATTGCTAACCAATCAGTGTTGTCTCAGATTGCTTTTAAGCTTCTGAACAACTTTGCTGAAGACACGAACCTTCTAAGTGGTCAGGTTCATGAGCTAGAGCCGTCTAAAATATGACCAATTTACATGCACACTAGCGCCAGGTAGCGGCAAAATTGCTAACCAATCAGTGTTGCCTCAGATTGCTTTTAAGCTTCTGACCAAATTTGCTGAAGACACGAACATTCTAAGTGGTCAGGTTCATGAGCTAGAGCCGTCTAAAATATGACCAATTTACATGCACACTAGCGACACGTAGCGGCAAAATTGCTAACCAATCAGTGTTGCCTCAGATTGCTTTTAAGCTTCTGAACAACTTTGCTGAAGACACGAACCTTCTAAGTGGTCAGGTTCATGAGCTAGAGCCGTCTAAAATATGACCAATTTACATGCACACTAGCGCCACGTAGCGGCAAAATTGCTAACCAATCAGTGTTGCCTCAGATTGCTTTTAAGCTTCTGAACAACTTTGCTGAAGACACGAACCTTCTAAGTGGTCAGGTTCATGAGCTAGAGCCGTCTAAAATATGACCAATTTACATGCACACTAGCGCCAGGTAGCGGCAAAATTGCTAACCAATCAGTGTTGCCTCAGATTGCTTTTAAGCTTCTGACCAAATTTGCTGAAGACACGAACATTCTAAGTGGTCAGGTTCATGAGCTAGAGCCGTCTAAAATATGACCAATTTACATGCACACTAGCGCCACGTAGCGGCAAAATTGTTAACCAATCAGTGCTGCCTCAGATTGCTTTTAAGCTTCTGAACAACTTTGCTGAAGACACGAACATTCTAAGTGGTCAGGTTCATGAGCTAGAGCCGTCTAAAATATGACCAATTTACATGCACACTAGCACCACGTAGCGGCAGAATTGCTAACCAATCAGTGCTGCCTCAGATTGCTTTTAAGCTTCTGAACAACTTTGCTGAAGACACGAACATTCTAAGTTGTCAGGTTCATGAGCTAGAGCCGTCTAAAATACGACCAATTTACATGCACACTAGCGCCACGTAGCGACGAAATTGCTAACCCATCAGGGCTGTTTCACATTGCTTTTAAGCTTCTGACCAACTTTGCTGAAGACACGAACATTCTAAGTGGTCAGGTTCATGAGTTAGAGCCTGCTAGAATATGATCAAGTGACATGCACACTAGCGCCACGTAGCGGCAAAATTGCTAACCCATCAGGGCTGTTTCACATTGCTTTTAAGCTTCTGAACAACTTTGCTGAAGACACGAACATTCTAAGTGGTCAGGTTCATGAGCTAGAGCCGTCTAAAATATGACCAATTTATATGCACACTAGCGCCACGTAGCGGCAAAATTGCTAACCAATCAGTGCTGCCTCACATTGCTTTTAAGCTTCTGAACAACTTTGCTGAAGACACGAACGTTTTAGGTGGTCAGGTTCATGAGCTAGAGCCTGCTATAATATGACCATATTACATGCACACTAGCGCCACGGTGCGGCAAAATGGCGCATTAAAAATTTCAGCTGATGAACGCCGTAAGGCTTCTGAACAACTTTGCTGAAGACCGCAGCTTTCTAGAATGTAAGGTTTCCAAGATATTGCGTCATTAGTGTAATAGCTTACGGGTGATGCTAAACTTTTTGGGGGGTGCTGCAATATTCAATTGAGGTGTTGCAATACTAGATGATGCGATTCCATACTTATGGCGGGTAGTGTATAAATCATGGTGTGGGGATCAGATTTTTATCCGTGTTTCCTGGAGAATCTTTCAGAGACTGTTACGAAACTATTCAACTGATTCTTCAAGTATTTACTTTCATATTTCTCGTGAAAAAGCTTCAATAATTATCCTATTGGTTCCTCCAGAGATTTCGTCTGGAATACTTTCAGGGACTAATACAGGTTTCTCTCCAGAATTTTTTCAAGAGATCATTCTACACCCCCCACCCTATTTTTCAAAGGATACTTAAAGGAAATTGCCTGAGAATTTGCTATGGGATATCCTTGAGCACTGTAACGTTATTACTTCCAGTAATTTTCTCAATGATTACTTTGAAACCGAATTCTTACGCTGTTACTCTTAGACAGACCTGCTTCTAGGAAACCCTCAGAATCTCCATTAGAAAATCCTATACTAGAAGCTGTAAAATATTTATCCAGATTTTTTTATGTATTCGCTCAGAAATCCACCAAGGAATAGGTAGTTGGAAACCCTGCCCAGAGTTTTAAGAAAGTTAATTTTGAGGATTTTGAGAAATCCTGCTATTTTTTTTTATTTTTCTCAAGTTTTCTGTTGATTGATGCAGATAATTTTGTAAGAATCAAGCCTTTGCGGTGATACTCTGTTCAACTAGTAGAAACTTTCACCGTCATATTTTATTTAAGCTTGATCGAAGGTCAGTTTTCTTTCTCAAATATTGAATAAAGTTATGTAAAGTTTTTCTTAAAAACTAAATAAAATTATTCCTATTTAAACAAAATTGTGCCTCATTATGATTCTAACAAGCAAGATGTAAGATAATTTCAACGTTTATTCACTTCAAATAAAAATGCTATCAAGTTTTCCTGTATTTGTAAATATGAAATTGAAACATCTCAAACTATTAACGAAATCAAATAATTTAAGAATTTGAAATCGAGATCATCTTATCAAAATATTAGATTGAAATTCAATCGAAAGTTTTAATAATGATCCTGGGCATGTTCCAACATTAAATAAGCACAACGAACGGTCAACGGGCCGGATATGAGAAAATTCTTTAAACTCTTCGCGAGCCGTACAAAATAACGTAATACAAAGATTAATTCATGAGTTTTTAGTAAATTTCGTTCAGGGGTTAATTTTTTTCAAGAAACTCGACAAGAATTTCTACGCCATTTCATTCACGATCACTCCAAAAAATCGCTCCAAAATTCTTCGAGGTGTTATTCGAGTAAATCTGTTAGGAACATTTCAAATAATTTCCCAAATTCCATTCAGTTTCACTAGATTTTTTTTTAGGAATTTCATCAGCATTTGATCCAAGCACTGCAGTTCTTCCAAATATTTCTCAATGAATTTCTCAAAAAACTCCCCATGGAATCTTCAAAAGTTCATTTAAGGTTTGACACTATTCTCCGATCATTCCAACACATTTTTTTAGAGTTTTCATACGATGTTATTTCTTTCAAGGAGTTCTTTCACAAAGATTCAATTTATCTTTTTTTTTCTTTTTTTTATTATCTTAGGAATTAAACGAGTGTTTCTCTAGAATTCCTTTTTATCAAGTGTGATTAAAGAACTTACACAAGTTTTATCACAGGTTACTTTACGATTTACTTTAGAAATACGTCCCAAAATATTCTGGAAGTATGCTTGGACAAATATGTGTAGACGTTCTTGAGAAATCTTTAAGAGTTACTGGATTAATTTTCAAACCAATCTTAAGAACAATCTCTTGAGTAATTCCCGAAGGTATTAGAGAAATTCCTAGTTAAAATATTAAAGGAATTCTGGAAGACAATTTTGTAATGAATTATGAGAAATCCCTGGAGGGATATCTGGAGAAGTTTCTGGTTAAATATACCAACATGTTTAAAACGGGAGTCTTGGAGGATGCTCTATGAAAACCGATATCAGAATAACCGGAGAAAAACCTTCAGCACTATAGGCATTCTTGATAAATATTTGAAATTAAATATGAAGTAATTTCTGATAATCTCTGATGTAATTTGTGTAATTAATTTTGAAAAAAAGGGGATGGACCTGGTGTAGTGGTTAGAACACACGCCTCTCACGCCGAGAACCTGGGATCGAATCCCATCCCCGAGATAGTCACTAGAAATTTCAGTGACGACTTCCTTCGGAAGGGAAGTAAAGCCGTTGGTCCCGAGATGAACTAGCCCAGGGTTAAAAATCTCGTTAATAAAGATAGAAATTTTTTTTTTTGAAAAAATCCAGGTTGTATTTTGAGATATCCAAAACCAACTTCTTCTTTCACAAGAACGCAGTCATAAAAAACTTTCAAGAAGAAGCATACTGATGCATTTGAAAGCTCCGTTCAGTTCACGATGGCGAACAGAGCTGTTAAAAACAAAATAAAAGACACCATCATTAATAATTAATAAATAATTAATTAATAAAATCACTTGAATAAAACTAAAGCTTTGAGATTGTTTGCACCTTGCTTTGAAATGTCTAGAAGCATGAATAGCTATTGAATCAAAAACAATAAAAAAAAAATATTTCGTTTTGTTATTATTATTATTATTATCTTTATTTATGAGATTTTCAGCCCTAGGCTGGTTCATCTCTATATTTCGTTTTGATCATATATGATTAAAGTATTTCTTGAACCTGCAATTTTTTTTTAAATCTGTAAAAACCTGGAAATATCAGGGAATTTTATTTCGCTAAACGAGTAGACACCCTAATCTTTTAGTAATTCGTATTTCAGTAAAGATTTGTCTGATGATAATTTTCTACAAATTTGCTAAGAAATTCTGCTTTCTGTAGCTCCAACAGCCTATTTCTTGAGATTCACTCTATAAGAAATACATTAAGAAACTCCTCCAGACATTCTTACTCGAACTTCGTGTGAAATTCTCCCTAGTATCTTATCGGAAAATGCTCATCTCAACAAAAAAAAATCTGTGAGATGGCCACCAGCTATTGCTCAAAATTCAAGCAGTGTATAATATTCTCCTGTAAAGTTTTCCAAATCTCTTGACAGGATTTCTTGTATAACAGAAATGTCTATAGGAGTTCCAGCAGAATTTACTCCAGAGATCCTACTTGGATTTCTTCAAAGAGTCTTTCAAACACTTTTCATGAAGTCCTCGTTCATATTTTTTCAACAGATCGTCAAGCGAGTAACTTGAAGTTTTTTTCTTAGAATCAAACTTAAAAAAATCAACCATCGCGTTCAGTATCATAAGAGCGTAACAGCAGTGATCAATTCCTCTTCATCGATTTTCTCTTTAGCTTATTACTTGGCTGGTTGATACATTTTGACTATCAGTTTTTGATTCAGTAGAAAGTGCTCATTGCCCTTCGTCATGCTGAGACGTAAAATGTTATGGCAATCGAGAGAAAAATCAAAAGAGATAATCGACGAAGAAAAATCCATCACAGCAGATACGCCTATATGATACTAAACACGAGAAATAGTACTGATATTTTAGCAAGGTTTCCCTAAGAATGTAAGAAAGTAAGGAAAATTCAGAAACAAAAATATCCTGGTGTATTTGTACAGTTAATTAGTAAGTAATCTCTGATGAATCACCTTTGAGGAATGCATGGCGAACTCTTGTCGGAAACAAATTCTGCAAAGCTCTCTCTAAAAGAATTTCTGGACCCCTGTCTAAAACCGGATACTGCTGATGTCCCACATCTGTTTGCCGACCAGTCCAGTTGTGGCAGTCCGAATCACATATTCCGACCATCTTGATTCAAATTCCAAACAGCATGCGTAATAAACATTTAAATTGATAATTTCTCAAATAAATTCTTATGAGCTACTTGTTACGGTCTAGAACTATTTAACTGTTACAACTCATAAAGTTCCAATTAGCGTTAAAGGCATTAAACTTGAGATGAAAATGACCGTCCTATCATGGAAATCTATTGAAATATTTCAACCGCAATTTTCCTTATTCGGTTTCGCCATAATTTCACATATTCGGCATCGTAAACTGTCCTAAAAACGATGAATATTTTTTATTTATTTAGTCATAACAAAAATAAACTTTGTGTCTTGTAGACCACACAATGTTTATTTTATACTTATAAAGAAGCCTTTCGAAGCCGGTTTGATAACTTTACGTATACTATTGATAACAGAGGATTGAGGTCGATGTGTGATAAGGCAATATTCAGAATGGTAATCGCTCGATTATTTTCAGATTCCAGCTTGTTGATTGGGTATATAACTCCTTGTCCCCTCATGTCTTAAAGGAATATACATCACTAGCTTGGAAGAAACTTAATCGAATAGCAGTAGTCCGAAAGCAGCATTTTAACATATAGGATACAAATTTCTTCAGAAGTTGCTAAGCCTGTCTTCTGTGTTTTCCCATTTCCCAGTAATTCGTCAAGCCGTTTTCATATACATTCATTAAAAAGCCATGTACCGAAGTTATTAAGAAATGATCCTGAAAATTTTCCTCAGGTCCCTACCAGAAACTCCAAAGTTACTCCATTATTCATCAATGAATTTGTCCAAGGATTGAATTTCCTTCAGTATCCCTCTCAGGGATTTTTCTAGCAGACTATACCGAAGACTGCTCTAGTAACTTCTAAAGTTAGAGTTTGAAGTACCCACGAGGAAACTCTACAGCAATTATTCTAGTAATTTGTACGATTATTCCTAAACTATACAAATTTATCCAGTGGTTCCGCCCAAAAACCACTTTCCACTTAAAAGATTTATTCAGAATACTTTAGTAAATGCATACGCGTTGGCGTTTCTTTTGGAATTGCCACATATGTTTGATTCATAACTGTTGTTATGGTTTTCAATGCCCCACAGTTATGAATCAACACTTCTAGTAATATGATTGACATTTTATTTCCAACGGACGGAAAAACATGCATATTAGGCATATTATAACTGATTGTTATGCTGTATAGATTCATGTTTCACTTAGGTAAAATGTTTTTTTTTCTCGTAAATGCTATTAGGTTCTAAATTTTTTAATGAATAAAATTAATTTTAATTTAATGAAAAATCTAATAATACGAAAGAGCACGTTCTTGTAACTACAGCTCAAATAACGACTATAACACATTTAAGCTTTAATTTTAAAAAAGGTTCCAAATAAGAACCTTGACGCTGTTGATCGTTTTATCGAAAAAATGCCTCAGGGCTTTTAATTTAAACACTGGGGTTGTTCCTATCTGCATGGTGTAAGTGACAAAAATCTAATTTTGAGAAACACGAGTTTGAAGCTCTTTTTAGCAATTTTTCATTCGATACATATTGTAGGGGAACCTGAAAAAATATGCAATTTTCTACGAATTATGTTATTGTTTCTGTTGCACGGAAACATCGCCTAAAAATATCGTTGGAAAACTTGAAGGTAGTAGAATATTTTAGTACACTCAACTCAAAATCGACCGAAATGTTACTTACCATCCCACGGGAGTTCTTCCAAGGAAATCCTCATAGTCTTATTCCAGATTTTTAGAAGACATTCGTTTGGGTTGCCCTAATTTGGCATGAATCATTCCATCACTACTATTTAGGAACTCCATGGTCCTTTTGTCGACAAAAATGCCTCATGGCTTTTCATTTCGGAAAGGACACGGAAAACAAAATATACCCAAAATTTGATATTAAACCAAGGGGTGTGACAAAATCTCAGAAACCGTAAGAAAATGTTTCTTGGACTTAAACCAACGAAAAACATTTAAAAATTCAGTAAACATGTATTTCTGGCCTAAACTTTAGCGTTTGGTTCTAAAATTGGGACAGGGCTTTAGAACCCCATTCTACTCAGGGATATATTCTTCGTTTACCCTAACTCTGATCTGTTTGCTATCCATAACTGTGGGGCGACTGTATATTTGAGATTAGGGAATCGCCATTTGTCTCCATATTTTTAGATTTAAGTATAATTTCGGGATCATCCTAATTTTGCACACGCATTTTTCATGTAAAATCATAATCGACGGCATCATTTGGTACTTTCTTACAGCCATTTAACGTTAACGTCATACGCGTATGCAAATTACTCTCAGTATGTACCTATGCGCATCAGCAGCGACCACTTAATATAGCTGATGATGGCCCCGTTTTCTTCAGGGTAGATTCAATTTACTGGCACAAGCCTACGGCTTCGTCTCCGATGGTGGTGTGTTGTAGTCTTGCCATTTTGGGCCAATGGCTTCTTATTGGCTCGGGTGCTTCAAATAAAAAGGCGGTAATGTTGAAGAGCTCTGCCATGCTGAGATGACTTTCCACCACTATAGGCGCACGACCATACATTGCTTATTGCTGAGGCTGATTTATTGAAGATTTCCATATTTTTTGCGTTTACTTCTATCACTTGGCAATTGCTTGGATCGTATGCTCTTAGGTAGGTTCGTAAATTGACGGTTTATCTGGTTATCGATGTGTTACGATCATGATTTGTGGTAGTTGTGTCGTATGGGTGGTATAACCGTTGATAGGTTAGATTTCGAAACCTTCAATCTCTTGGTTGCTATTCTTGGTGGAACCAACCCGATTTTTTCTCACAGTAACCGACCTTCAACTCAAATACCATAACGCATTGAATCTGCGCCACTGCCTGATCACCTCAATCAACAACCTGTTTCACAACCGATGTAGGAAAATAGACTGCAAAAAAATGGCAAAATACATCCAAACAAACGCAAATCCTATCCTTCACATCGTATCCCGAAAATTGTCGATGAGAAACCCGAACTCTGTGCTAACGCCCGACACCGTCCACGCCTAGTGGTTGGTTTTTCCTGTTCAATGGATTTTCCAAGCAAACATTTTTCGTCGTCGTAGTCCAACTGGCGAGTAAATGACATTGATGAGCAACATTCGGTGATTGATGGTCTATTTATGAGAGGTTCGGGTATGGGTTCGAGTGCTGGCGGTTGGTAGGAGGTGTACGCGGGCATTAGGGCGGTTCAAATTAAGAACGAGATTGAACATCTTTCTTGCAATCATATAATGCAAAATTCCAGGATTGTCTGTCTGCCAGTAACGCTTTTATATGTTTCACCGGAATGTTTCATTGAGCACTACATAAGTTTTCAAGCACTAAAATAGTTTATTCAAATGTCAGAACATTGCAACTGGGATTCTGAAAAACGACCCTATATTTTAGAACACTATAATATCTATTTAGAGCCCTTCCTCAGCCAAGTGGCTAGATTGCGCGGATGCAAAGTAATGCCATGCTGAAGGGTCTGGGTTCGATTCTTGGTCGGCCCAGGATCTTATCATAACGGAAATTTTCTTGACTTCCCTGGGCATAGAGTATCATCGTACCTGCCACACGATATACAAATGCAAAAATGGCAATTTGGCAAAGAATGCTCTCAGTTAATAACTGTGAAAGTGCTCATAAGAACACTAAGCTGAGAAGCAGGTTCTGTCCCAGTGAGGACGTTATGCCATGAAGAAGTAGTTATTTAAAAACGGAAGCTGGGAGATAAAATTTACAAACTTTTTTCGTAATTTGAACCACTCTAGTGTATGTACGTACGCTCAAATCAAACACATGAGCTAAATGTTCACGGCTTTTTGTTAATATTTATTTTGTTCGCTGTTGTTCTTGGTTAGAGGTTTGTTGTGCAACCTTGGAACTAGGTTAGGCTGCAGAGAGGTGACTTTTTGGGGTTTGTTTTCGCGGTGGCTGCCTGTGGAGCGCCAGTCTCATTGATGGATTATGTTTTGTGCAGGGTACACACATCACTAAATCCGGGGCGCTCGATTCGGCAGATGTGGGCGGACGACTGGTAGGTTATGGCGAGGCAAACTGGGTTTTAATTAGTTGTCAATGCCGAAAAATGGAAATTTGTTGCGGCTGGCGCGATTTATAGTTTGGAGATTGAGTTAAACTCAGCCTGAACTGATGCTTTATACTTAGGGTAATTGGCCAATTTTTTAACGGTTTTTAAAGTTTTCATCGACTTCTCATCAACTTTTACAATAAGACAGGGTGTTTTCTGTTTGCAGGGCTTGTAACAGGTCTCTTTTTAAATATTCGGTCTCTAGTTCAATACAAGTCTCAAAAAGTTCCTAGTTTTGATGGAAGATCTCAAATGCTCTTTTTTTAACCAAAATGATTTTGATGTCACTTTCTTCCTTACAGAGAATTCTTGTAATTCTTGTGAAAAATTATAGAAGTTTAAGAGATACTATTAGAAATTTTGTTACCATTAATAAATAAATATAAGTACTCAGTATAACTACTACAGAACATATCTACATCTGTAATGTTACCTCTACCTCTTGAGTATGGAACGTTACTCTTTGAGCCCTACGGGATGACTAGGTTTCGTATTAAATGTTTGAGCCTTAAGTCAATCCCGTACATACGTGTGTTTCTTCTTCGATTCCTCAAGAAAAAAGCTTAAGGAAAGTTTATAGTGATTTCTCGTGAGATTCCTCCAAGAATACTACAGGGATTCTTTCTCCAATTTATCAAAAGATGCTCAGATACAGTTCTTCAGTATTTCCATCAGCACTCCAACGCTACTATTTCCAATGATTTGCATAGGAATTACTTTGAAAAACTTCCAGGGACTATCCCCGGATTTCCTTTATAGATTTTTCAGTAATACTTTCACCGATTTCTCCATTTGATACTCGAGGAGCTCTTTCAAAGATTCATACTGGAGTTCTCCCATTCAAAAGCTACACAGCTTCATTCCAGAGTTTTTGATGAGAATCGCTTAGGATTTTTTGGGACACACTAAAAGAATTCCATCAGGAGTTTGTACGTCAATTTCCCAGCTATTTTCATTATATTGAGAATTCATCTACGACTTCTTCCAAGATTGAATCCAAACGTTCGCCCAATTTTTTTTTCTTTTACAAAATCAATCAAAAATTGATCTAGGAATGCTTCAATAAATTCGGCCAGGGAATTCTATGAAGTTTCTACATAAATTCAACTGTGATTTTCTCTAGCATTTTATCCAGGGACTTAAAACAACAACTTCGCTCAATTTCTCAGGTAAAATCTTCATGGATTCTTAAAATGTTCATATATAATTCCACATCAGCAATCCTTGTACCAGTAGTTGCTCCGATTATGCCAACACAAATTTCAAGATCAAATCAAACCCTTCAAAACATCCTGCAGGTTATTATCCTAAGATTAGATTAAATATTTTTCCAATAACTATCTTTGGATTTCCTTTGGAAATACCTTCCGAATTTTCACAGGAATTTCTAGAACTGGTCCTACAAAATTTCCTCATCAATTCTCTGGAGACAACCCTGGAAGATTTCAGCGAAAATTCTGTTTCTCTTTGGGTTCTTTTTCTTTGCTTGGTCGTTTGATTGGTTTGGCCCATTCTGGATCTCTATTTGTATGTTTTTGTTTTTTTTTTCTTTTTAAGGCATAGGGACTATAAAGTTCTTTCTATTACTCAGTCACTACTAACCCAGATGTCTTTTTAGAGGCTTGGTCACTATTTTGAGGCAAATTTTTTTTTTCATGAGAGGTCTCTAAGGCCACCTTTAATCTTTTTTCTTTTGCAATGAATCATATTGCAAAACTCTAAAGGCTCATGAGAAACCTTCAGAGACATGATTATTTTACAAGTTTTTCAGGAAACGATTTTCTAATTCCTTAAAGAAAACCATTAGGAGTTCTTCTAGTGATTTCTACAGTAATTTCTCCTGGAATACTTTCAGGAAAGCTTTCCATTCATCCAACCAGAAGTTACCTTAGAAATTCCCCATCAATTCTATAAGGAATACTTCCGAAAATTACTTTAGAGATTTTTCAAGAGATGCTCCGATAAATTTCACCAAAAATTGCTCCGGGAAATCCAAATTTAATTGTTTTTACAGGGATTACTGTAAAAATGTCGCAAGACCCTATTTCATCATTTAAACTAGAGGTTTTCCACTAATTGTTCCACTGATCTCTCCAGTAGTTAGCAGATCTTCCCAAAAGTCGTGCATTCCAAAATTTTTGAAGAAATTCGTTTGGGTATTTTAAGATTTTCTGCCCTAATCTTTAATGAACTATTCCACGAAATCTATTAGGAACTCATCATTAGGAATGCCTCAATAAATTTGACCTGGCGTTTCTAATAAAATTAATCTAGGAATTTCTAAAGCATTTCAACTAGAAATCATTCTTGCAGTTCTTGCATACATTTCTCGAGTAGCTTCTCTAAATATCCAAGGGTTCTTCAAAATTTTTCAAATTCTAGCCATTCATCAAAATATATATATAAAACGATTCATTCTGTATGATACCTTAATGTTATCGCGCTTAACACACTTAACTTTCGATTCGTGGTTAAAGAGTTTGATTTGTCAGCTTGACAAACAAAAAATAATTAGAAATGTGCTTCCTATTCTTATTCCGGACGTTACCCCACTTCCGGACATTTTGATTCGAATTCCGGACAGCTTGTCATCAAATCGTTAGAGAGACGTCTAAGTCAGCTGATAATTTTGAATTTTCATTGCCATCTCTAGAAATTGCTTATTAAAACGAGCCTAGAGAATGAGGACTTTTTAACAGCTGTTTTTGAAACATTTCATGCGAAATGTTTCCCATAAACTGTGGATTGTCCGGAACTTGAAGATGTCTGAAATGTGGTTCAGACCGGTACTACTTAGAATTTCTTCAATAATTTAAAAAAATAATCATAAATCCCGGAAACTCCGTGGTACAAAATCTTGGATATTTTTTATTCTGCCGTGGAAAATTTGTCAAAGAATTTCTAGAGATTTTTCTGGATGAATCAAGAAGATTCTCTGTAGTAGTTATCCTGGTTAAAATCTGAAAAAGATCCTGAAACACAATTTTGTAGGAAATCCTAAGACATCGATGGCTTTTGGATCAGGCATTGCAAAATTTGTTCTCATTTGATTTTGAAGCACACAGAGAGAGCGATGATAAAACTCATTTCTCTCGCTCATTTACCATTTTGGGGTTTGGTCTTTTATTTTACTGACATGATAAACAATTCCCTAACATCCTATAGCGATAGTGCCTCCAGGTTTAGAGCTTGTTTTAATGTTTATCATGCACTGTTATCCCCCCGATAAAATCAGAGCTGTAGCAGAAGATTGCGTGCAGACTCTCATGATGTGTTGCGGATCATGATTGTTACAGAGAGCGATAAGTGAGAGATTCTGAATTTTCTCAGAATTCAACCCCTCTTCAGAATATATTCCTGCCTGAATTCTTGAAGATATTTTAAACAGAATTTTTGGACGAAATCATAGGGAAATCGATAAATGAATCAATTGACGAGTTTCAGGGGGACTTTAAAGAGGAAACTTTGCGGTTGTTCCTGGTGGTTAATTTATGAAAAATTCCAGTTTGAATTCTTTAAGGTACCTTGAACAAAATTCTTGAAGTCATTCTTACAATATATGAATTTCTTTTACAACTTTTTTACCTTCTGGAACAAGCTAAATTGCGATGTGGAACAGATAAAACCTTCTATTAACGCAAAAATTGAAGATACTTGGCATCCCGGTAAATCTGATGCATCGCAATTCCAGATAATTACTGTTGCAATCTGTTTCATCAGAAGCCAACTCAGTTGCCTTGCTAACAAACTGATAGTCGACAAGCAAAGAAACACTTGGGTCAGCTTTATGAACAATCACACATGATCACACGTGATGAGATGGGAATCACGTTTCATCATTTCCAGAGACAGAAGTATAGCGTTAAATTACGCATACCGATTCGGTGTGATCCAGCCTGTGGTCTCAGTTAACATGAGCTACGTCCACGTGAGTTACCGAACTGTTCCAATAGGGATTAGGATACTTGTCGAACGAAAGCGTAAGAGTTGCGAAATTCCATCTCACGCACTGTCAGACAACAACATATCGCAATAATTTGAGCATCATTCGCTGGCGAGTTATTTCTGGATTGTTACCATACTGCTGCTGTCGAACCACTAGAACCGCTGCTGCTGCGTGACAGTTTCGAGGTAATCTAACTGTTCTGCGGCTACCAGCAGCACTATCTCTCATGTCGGGGTATGGAAGGCGCATTATTAAAACAGTCATTCGTCTCTCCGCCGTTCGCACCGTGATGCTCTAACCTCTTCAAGTGTCATTTGCGGCAGCTTTCCCTCCCCTACTTTCTCGTTGGACCACAGTGGCCCCAAAGATGTCCAAAAGTGGAAACAAATTTAGTTTGCAAATTCTTCCACTTATATTTTTCTTGCTTTCTGTATTATTAAATAAAAATTCTCCAAAGTTTTAGATCGATTAGGGTTTGCTTCGTTTTTCAACATCATATAGAATGACCTATTAGGCCCAACAAACTTCGACCTAACGTACTTAGGTTTAATGACCTGATACCCTATTTCCGACCGATTCTGCTAAATGCGCCGTTAATATCGATTTTTTGTTTGAAGAACTCTCGATTACTTTTCCAATTCGACGTGAGTAACCTTCATACGGGTTTGAGAAAATAATTAAGAAGAATCAACACCTGAGTGATTCCAAGCAACAGCACCAAAATTTGGTAAATTTTTTAATTCATTTTTTTCTATTGAGCTGAAACTTTGCACAGTTTTCCAGTTCCATCTAAATCATCATTTTCCGATATCAAATCTTCAAGTTGAGTCACGACTAACTTTTCAAAAGGGTGTATGTGAAAATGGTTCAAAAATATTCAAAAAGCCGCACAGCAAAAACGGTTCGTTCGATTGTTAGACAACTAAAGCAACAAAGTTAGACAACTAAATAAAGATTCCAAAAAAAATACACACAGTAAAAAAAAATTTTTTTTTGCATTAAAAAACATTATTTTTGTCACAAAAACTCAAATATCTCAAAACCCTATCGGAATACCAACGTAATTTTTTGAGGGAAAACGGTCCATTATATTAGCTATCTACCATACAAATTTGGTGATGGTAAACCAATAAACAAAAAAGTTATGACATTTCAAACATGTCACAATTTTCACATTTAGTAGAAAAAAAAATTCGGTGTAAATTATTACGGGAACCGCAGTTTGTTGCTGATTTTATTGTTAAGGGCCTTGCGTGAATTAAACAAGTCGTTTTCATGTATTCATTAGTATTATGTATATTATATGTATAAATATTATGTATATGTATAAATATTATATGTATATGTATATATGTATAAATTAAAATGAATTAACAGATTACACGAAAATAATTTTTTTTTTACCAGGATATTTTTTTTAGAGTATGATCGATGAGTTTCTAAATGTTATATATAAACTTTAAAAGTTTTGGATTTGGGTATGCGTTATGAGATCATGAAAACATTTTATTAATACTTATTTATTTATTTATTGTTATTCAATTTTTTACAATATCGAACACTTTTGTATCATTATCAGTACAGTTCGAGTATAGTTTTGCTTTAATTTTATTTTCTGACAATGGAATGAAACAGTGAAATTTTTGGGTTCCTTGGATCGTTTTCGAGTTATTATATTGCTCGCTGAGCTCTGATGCCGTTAATTCGTACTCTTCAGTAGTAGTAAAACAAAATGATAATTTTGTTAAATCTTCTTCTTTTCTGCGATTCGCCCAATCAAATAGTTCTTTTGCAGTTTTAATTGGATGCTCACGTTCTTTGGCTAAACTTGCTCTTGTGGCCATGCGCTTTATGGTTCCTCTAATAGCATCACAAGGACCTTTGCCATGTGACGTAGCAAAGAAATGCCATTCTGCATCAATTCCGTACTTTGATTTAAATTGACATAGGCTCGAAAAATTCTTACGGTTTTTGTACTGCGATGCTGCTCCATCAGACATGAAATATATCTTTCTGATTTTTTATCCTTATCAACGCGTAAAAAGTTAATCATTTTGGCAATGAACAAATTTACAGATACTGAGTCGTGTCTTAAATCTTCGGAGATTACAATAAAACTAAAATGTTCAATTTGCGTACTTCCATTGAAATAAATAACGAATGGATGAATTGTAGCTTGTTGTGCGTTCCAGTGATGGGACTGCACTTCATCTTGCAATACAAAGCTATAGTTTTCAGAAAAATCACAAATGACTAAAAATTCACCATCTTGTAATGTATTTTTCGTATTTTTTAAAAAGCGGGATTGTTCTGTTTTAATAAAGTCGTGAGGAATTAAACTTTCTAATTTCAAGCAAAAAAATGACACAAACTCATCTACAGGTTTTACAATAGTTTCTAGGTCACACCTATCCGTGGTCACCCATTGCTCAAATGATAACTGATCAATATAATTTTCTTCAAACTCAGCGAATAAAGTATTTTCCAATGATGAAGAATCTGGACAATCCGAACAAGATCGTAGATAGCAATTTGATGTTGTATTTTCACACAAAAGAGTACCAGTTAACATTTTAATATCCTTTGATAAATTGATTCTTTTCAAACTATGTAAGATTAGGTTAATATTTTCGTGTGTTGTGCACACACAAACATTATGTGTTCCTGAATTGGATAGAAGCTTGCATTGCCTTGGACGAAGGCTTGCAAATGAGGAAAAACCTACCTTAATATTTTCGTTAATTTCCTTGAAGCGTGTATACGCTTCTTTCAAAGTAGTCATCATTAATCGTTTTTGGATTGCTTGACGCTTTCCATCTTTTTTACAGATACATAATCTTTTTGGCCAGGAATAGCTCTACTTACTTCATCGTCTTCAAAATATTGAATTATTTTTTCTTTTGTCTCATCTGTTAATGAAGTACTCGACCTGGTTGCAAGACAGTTATTTTTGAATTGTTTTGCCTCTTTTGCTGTATTTCTATTGGTTTTGAACTCATCAATGGCGTCTTGAATAGACCACGAGCTTGGCAGCATCGACAAAATCAATAATTTTTCTTTCCTTGTCGTGGCTAGATTCGAGAACCTTTCCTTCATATTCATAATTACCTCATCGTAGTCTGTATTTTCCACATCCTCAGGTCCTAATTTGAAGAGGTTTCTTCGTACAGCTTCGTTGATTTCACGGTATTTTTTCTCGGGATAATTGACGTAACCCATCTTCGTCAATTTAATCGGAGTCACTTTTATTCCAGCTATCCCTTCGTTGAAGCGACTAGTTTGGTGTCGTTTGCTTGACTGAAGAAAAATTTTACAATTAAATCTTTTATAACCATAGTGGTAGTATATTTTTAGCTTTTTCGTGGTATGTACCTATCATGTTTTTGATGTTGTTGAAGTTACTCGCTTTCTCCCAAATATGATTAACAAAGTCTATTCTCTACCAAGGCGGGTCTATACCCAGGTGTAATCAGATTTTAACTTTGTGGAGAAAACCAGCGCCGAGAAAACCGACCTGCTTTACGTATACTAGATCACCTGGGTATAGACCCGCCTTGTTCTCTACGAGGTAAACTTTTTGCAGGTAAACTAGTCGTATACCTGTATAGAAAACTTTTTTTGTAGCTTTTGTCTTCAATATAAGATTTCTTAAAGGTTTCTTTTATCAAAAGGTTTCAACACTATTGAGAGAATTTTTCTTCAGTTACGTACAATAAAAAATATGACACTATCAAGACTTTAGATCACAACACTGGATCGCGTCTAACTTTCTAATAGATGCTATAATAGTTATGAATAATTAAATAAAATATCATGAAAACAACTTGTTAACCTCATGTGGTACCCTTAACAAAAAAATCAGCAACAAACTGCGGTCCTAAAAAAATTAACAATGAAAAAAAAAATTTTTTTCACAAAGTGTCAAATTTGTGGAATATTTGAAATGTCATAACTTTTTTGTTTATTGGCTTACCATCACCAAATTTTTATGGTAGATAGCTAATATAATGGACCGTTTTCCCTCAAAAAATTACGTTGGTATTCCGATAGGGTTTTGAGATATTTGAGTTTTTGTGACAAAAATGATGTTTTTTAATGCAAAAATTTTTTTTTTTTTACTGTGTGTATATTTTTTGGAATCTTTATTTAGTTGTCTAACTTTGTTTCTTTAGTTGTTTAACAATCGAACGAACCGTTTTTGCTGTGCAGCTTTTTGAATATTTTTGAACCATTTTCACATACACCCTTTTGAAAAGTTAGTCGTCACTCAACTTGAAGATTTGATATCGGAAAATGACGATTAAGATGGAACTGAAAAACTGTGCAAAGTTTCAGATATTTTTGAAATGGTCGATCAGAATCGACTTGCATGCCTCCGTGGAATCCCTCACCTGTCCTGTAAACTATTCTAAATTACTTACTTCGTTTTGTAAATCCGGAAATAAATCTCTAATAGTGAAAAATAGAGTTGGTTCAGAGCGGAACGCGTAGAATTTTGTCTGCGAATACTATCGATAAACTAAGTTTGTTTATTTTTCTGACATGAGGGTGTCATCGCGTAACTTTTACAAAGGACCTATATAACAATGAAAGGTTCTCTCATTCTCTTTAGATTTTAACTGTGCAATACTGAAGCTTTTGAGAAGTTGTTTACTATAAATTGAAAGACACTGTCAGAAAAGGCACATAAACCACTTATCAGTTATATATTAAGGTGAAGATAAATTTAAGCCAAAGTTAAAATTTTCAAGAGCACGGATCTGGAGAACCGAATATTCTTTCAAGCTGAAAACTTAATCGATTGGTGGTGACCAATCGATTACGTTTTCAGCTCAAACGGATGTTTGGTTCTCCAGATCCGTGCTCTTGAAAATTTGAACTTTGGCTTCGATTCATCTTCACCTTAAAGAGAGATTAAACAAAGAGAGCCTCTCAATGTTAGATAGGTCTTTTTGATATTATAAATTTTAAACGATTTAACTGAGCTTTTACTATTGGCCAACATTTATATGGAGTCAGACCACTGTGCAGCATACATTCATAGCAGCCTCAACCGTAGACTGTAGAGTCGAGTCGAGTGCAGCAAAAATGTAAAGTTGATGATTGCGCCAGATGGAACTATTTTTAACCCTATCTCGCTCTCTATGCCGGCACTCAACGGCAGCAGAAAGCGGCACAAGACTGGCTTCTTGAACCGAACTCCGACACCGAACGACGTTTTAGTTTGTCGTTGCATTACCGCCGGTTGTCTACTTTCTATCTAGGGGTACCTACGGACGTGTTCACATTTCTACGTCATTTTGAAGCAACGGGGAAAGCACGAGGAGAGCAGGTCAGAGCAATTACAACGAACCTTTTCACCTTTTCAGCTCTTTTTGCATAAGGGACGTGTATATATGAAGCTTTTTCGATTTTCTACAAAAAAAAATAACTTTGGATGCCTGTACTGTGAACATTTCATTCAATCGGTCTATGCATAACTGAGATTTAGCACATTAAAGTTGATAATTTTGTATGAAGATTCGAAAAAGTTGCAAATGTATTGTCCAATATTGTAGTTTTCTCTAGTTAGTAGTGGATATGCATTGTCAACATTCGTTTAACCGGCCCCATATTAATTTACAAAAAAAAAACAAAGATATTAGTTCTACAGTAAAATGTTTGTTTTGCCTGTTTTTTTTTGACACATTTTGGTAATAGTTTGGCGACCTAACGAATGTCTACCACTGCAGCTCCTGGATAACTGGTCACTCTACTAAGTTTGTAATTAAAGGATGATAAATTTGATAATAAATTGAAATCTAGTTGCAGACCGCCCACATCCCGTACTTCCTCAATCAGAAAGCAATCTGTGCCAGTGACAACTGCGGAAAACCCCCGACACAAATAAATGGAACGACAAATCTTTGCAAACATCGAAGGTCAAGATGTCACGAATCGACAGCCACCGAATCGATGCCATTGTTGATTTCGACAACAGCAAAACCGCTTCCCCGAAATTGAACTACATTTTGCATGGCTTTCTCAACAACAAACAGCCCCCTCTCCCCAACCGCCCCACCTACATTTACCATGACCGAAATGGATGAAAGGTTTCCATTGTCCACAGGGTGTCCGTATGTTACGTGAAAAACAAAATTTGGGGAAGATTTTCTCTCGTTGAAAACTATATTTCAATATGCCAATGTACTTTTCATAACAAATGTATATGCTAACAAAAATTGAATTCTCAATAATAGCAATAATTGCTCCATACTGAGACAAGCACAATAAAATGCTTTCGAAGTTTGTACGGACAGTTTTCGGACACCCTGTAATGCTTTCAAAGTGCGAGCGAAAGACTGCTATCGTTGTCGTCGTCGTCGTAGTCGGGCTGTCTCCTGTTCTGGCATACCTAATATACCGTACCAATTTGGCAGAGGCCTTCTCAACTAACTGACAGCAGCACTCCGAAGACTGAAGACGACAACCGGCGACGAACGGCGTGGAATTCCTGTCAAAATCAACCTGAATTTGGGTCTGCGGGTGCAGGAAAAATATTCACCGGTTGTAGATCATTGAAAATTGCTTTTTTTCTTCTGACGGTGACGGCAAAAAAACTGCGTCGCAAATAATACGAATGCCGTCTGGATGAAGGTACAAGTCTGCCATGCCGAGTAGGGTACGGCTAAATGCTGGTGTATCTAAGTATTTTCATATTGATTAGTTAAAATTTGCACTTTTACATTGGACATTATAGTAATGACGAAGAATCGATTAACTTTTGATCAATTATCTCTAGGCTTCCCATTTCTCTTATTGAATTCAACATTAACTTGACATACAGACTGATAGTGTTTGAAGCTGGTACGTTCTAAAGTTATTAATAATTTTCTGTGACATTTGTTCCACTGTTTCGATATTTGATATTCTAAGTAATTAATTACTTGAGTCTACTCTCTATTACTCGTTATTTAAGAGACCATCGAGTTATACAGGGTGTCCGCAAATTATCCGAACAGCTAAATATTGGAAAGATGATCTCGCATTGAAAAGAATGAAAAATCAATGTCCATGTACCTTTTATGATACATCTATATTAGACAGTTTCACAAAAATTAAAATTTCTGGGATTCAACTAGTCACCCCCAAGTACTAGTTGCAATACTAAAACAAACTACCAGACAAATTTTCATCCAATTTGGAGAAGATTAGGAGGTGCCTCAAGTCGAATTTGTGTTTTTTGGCTATTTTTTACATTCAAAAAATTCTAACAAGAATTTGGAAAAATGAAAATCAGAATGAATACCACTAGTTGAACGTATTATTAGTACTTTACAACTTTTGAGAACACTGTATGCCGATTAGAGATGGTTTTGACCTCATAAAATTGATTTCTGTTCATTTAAATACCTGTAAAACATACATTTTTCTACAGTTTTTGTTCTACGAGATTCTAAAACTCATGCCTAATCATAAAAGTTCAATCGTAGTATCATTCCTTTGTCATTTCTGAACATTAATGTAGTACATCATTTTTGTATCCGAATTACAGATAAATTGTAAAAAATTGTCGGAAATACGACATTCCTCATTCCCCTGCATTTAGAGCTGCTGTCAAATGGCGCAATTGCTGACATGTTTGAAAATTGAACATAGTAGCTTTGCTTTTTCAATGATGGATGATGATTGAAGAAAACATCTAGCAAATGTCATCAACGCAGTCGTGTTTCAAACATCATTCGCATTTGATGCCAAGCATTTAAATGTAAAAAATAGCCAAACAACACAATTTCGACTTGAGGCACCTCCGAATCTTCTCCAAATTGGATGAAAATTTGTCTGGTAGTTTGTTTTAGTATTGCAACTAGGACTTGGGGGTGACTGGTTGAATCCCAGAAATTTTGATTTTTGTGAAACTGTCTAATCTATATGTTAACACAAAATACAACTTTAAAAAAATCGAAATGATTGCTTGTTACTGAGATAGGGAAATTTAAATTTTTCGGAGACGTTTTTCCTGAGGTCCGCTAGTCATACTGGAGATGTTTTATCCCTAAAACCTAAAAGAGATGAATCCAAATGCCCTATTATTATTTGAAGTAATCTACAGGTTAGTGGCTTCAAGTTAGACTGGAAATAGAAAATTGTACGGTTCAAACCCAGTGAGGTCTATGGACATTTCTCTTTCGTCATAAAGATAAAAAAATCAGCTTCCTTTAAGACACCTCAATACATTTGGGTTGGTTTTGTAATTATTTGAAATCGGAAATGTGTCAAACTTACTTCTTAAGAATATAATAAGCCAATGTATAAAACCATGCAAGGATATTGATTTTATTATGTTTGATTGTATAGAGCCATGTCTTCAAAGTTTGTACGGATAATTTGCGGACACCCTGTAGAACACAATATCAATATATTTGTCCATCAATATTCGACAAGCAAGAATTTCTTCACAATTTGTAAGGAAATCTGGATTATCCTAATGGAGGTCGAGGTCTTCTGCTAATTCTGAAATACTGAACACGATTGGTGACATTCTTCACTTAAATAGTAGAGCCCCAAGGTATCAGGTAGCAGAAGACCGGATCCAGAGAGGCACGTTTCCCGCTATCTAGGAGATTCGTGCCATCGTCATATTTTAGCCTATTTCATCATCTACACCTTTGGGGTGGCTCAGTGATGTATAATTTTGTTTAACGACACGATTTGGGGTTTTTTTAGCCGAGTCGTTAGAGTTCTCGGCTACAAAGCAAAGCCATGTTAAAGGTGTCTGGGTTCGATTCCCGGCCCGTCTAGGATCTTTTCGTAATGGAAATTTCCTTGACTTCCCTGGGCATAGAGTATGATCGTACCGGCCACACGATATACGAATGCAAAAATGATAACTTTGGCAAAGAAATCTCTCAGTTAATAATTGTGGAAGTGCTCATTGAACACTTAGCTGAGAAGCAGGCTTTGTCCCAGAAGAAGAAAACACGACTCCAAACTATTCCGATAGTGCCTATGGTGAGTTGTGAGTTGCTGCACAAGAATTTCTGAAGCTTCACACAGCACTTCCAAAATTGAAATAGCTGGTTCAGGACCAATGAAGTCATACGATGCTCGATTACGAGCTAAATCTTCAGCCGATTCATTCGCAGCGATGGAAGAATGGTCGGATACCCATACAAAATTTACAAAGTTGACTGAATTCAGTTCCCCAATTTGAGGTCGACATGCGATAACTACCCTCGATCTTCAGTTGGCTGAAGCAAGGTTTCTATAGCAGGAATTACAGCATGGGGTCGTTTTTGTAGTCAGGTCTTCACGGACTGCAGAGGACAAGCTTTTTTAAGAGCTTCTAAAATGTAGGATGTTGAGTTTTCAACGGTATCATCCAAATCTCTCGGACTTTCAATTAAAAATTGTTTTGCAATTGATTTGCGAAAGTTGCGAAGTAACATTCAAGTACAAAAAAAAAGATGTAGCGATTGGGGACGGACCTGGTGTAGGGGTTAGAACACACGCCTCTCACGCCGAGGACCTGGGATCGAATCCCATCCCCGAGATAGTCACTAAAAAAGTGACGACTTCCTTCGGAAGGGAAGTAAAGCCGTTGGTCCCGAGATGAACTAGCCCAGGGCTAAAAATCTCGTTAATAAAGAAAGAAAAAAAAAAAGAAAGATGTAGCGATAGTCAGAGAATGATGCATGCCAATTAGTCAACTCGTGACTGATTCTGTTCCAGCACAGCGCTGTATCTAACGCTTCTCATCTAATAAGATACCATGAAAGTTGGGCGATTGCCTATATTAAGTAATCCAAGATCTCTCAATTTAATATCTAAGCCCAGATGATGTGATGAGCATAAGCATCAAGAAGGTTTGAAATCTTCCAATAGAGATGGTTCACCATGTTGCAAATAAACCGAACAATAGACTATTTTCTATTAAGGTGACCAATAGAGTTTCCAATTTTCCCGGGATTTGATTTCCCGGGAAACGGGAAATAATATTGTCATTTCCCGGGAAATTCCGGGATCCCAGGTAATACTCAAAACCGTCAAAATAAAGCAAATTTGATGGAATTTTTTTTTTCAAAGTTATCCTTATTTCATGTATGTTCATTATAAACCAGTAAATTTGTATGGTTATTGATTAATATTCTCTCTTTTGTGAGTAATTCATTCATGTTTCTCAAAAAAATCGACTTCGTTGCTAGCTTTCTAAACAAGAAAATGTAAAACATTAAGCAAGTCCATGTGAACCATATACGTGTCGAATCGTATGAAGCTCAAATTATATTGACCTACAGTTGTGTTCAGAATAATAGTAGTGAAAGCCGATTTTCATACAAAATGCTCAATTTTGGCATGCTGTAACTTTGTTTCCATATGAGCAATCGACATGAAATTTTGGCAGTGAACTACAAATATGCTCAATTTCACTATCACAAAATTCACACTCAAGCATGGGAAACACTCACTCAGTTTTTGTGTTTCCCTCACTCGCATCCACGCACAATCGGGAGCGAGAATACCGTTTCTCTAACCAAGCCGAACGTTTCAATTTCCAGTGCCCATTCTGCTTCTTCGGCGAGCGCCAAGCGAAACAAAAAACGGCAACTGATTGAGTCGCTACCGATTCTAAAAGCCGAAGGCAACCGAATGCATACCGAATGATTGTTTACATTCTGATTCCGTTGGAGTGGCATTCGGATTTGAGTGCTGATGAGTGTTCACTGACTGGCAATCCACACCACGGAATGATTCAGTGAGTGGGAATCCGCTCACTCAGTTCAATGCATTCGGCGAATGGATGCTTAATGCTTTCACTCGTGCCTCGCAGATACAAGTGTATTGGTATTCACTTCTCTTCGTGTTCCTTCCGATTCTTGCTTTTACACAATCGGTTTTGACGCTTTCATGCTACACTCCACCCAGTACGATTCAGCTATCACTGAATGTTCGGTAGCAGCAGATTTTTTGCTATTTTTTATCGGTGGCGTTCGGGTGAGTGAGTGAATTTTCCCATGCTTGTTCACACTACCATCACATCACACTATCGGCTGAAAAGTTAAACACCAGGTGAAAACGCTCAAAATAATAGTAGATTTTCTTTTGTAAATTTTTGTTCAGCAACAATTTTATGAAAAATTGGCTTGTTCATACATATATAGCTTGGGTGGAAATGGTTGAAACGATGAGTATATACTCTATATATTCTATATAGAAAAATTCAAAAACTCAAAATACAGCAGATATTTGAATCATTAAAACTACTATTATTTTGAGCGATTTCACCTGGTGCTTCACTTTTTAGCCGGTAGTGTGAAAATTTTCAAATTTTGTGATGATAAAATTGAGTACATTTGTAGTTCACTGCCAAAATTTCATGCCGATTGCTCATATGGAAACGAAGTTACAGCATGCCAAAGTTGAGCATTTTGTATGAAAATCGGCTTTCACTACTATTATTATGAACACAACTGTACATTGAATCAACCCTTTCAAGCACTAGAATAAACACCAACTAGAGTCTTATGTTAAAAATTTGTGACTGTTACATCCATGCAAACTTTATACGCTTACTCCATTTCTCGAAAAATCCTTTATTACGAAAAACTACACACGAAAAACGACAAATCAACATCGAAATATAACAAGTGATCTAGTGGTTAGAATGGTATGAAGAGTAAATTGTGCGACGGTCAATTTTTTTTTTTCAATACAACAATCCGGGAAATTCGTAAATCCCGGGAAATATGGGAATCCCGGGAAACAGACAATCATTTCCCGGGAAACGGGAAGCCCGGGAAATTTCATTTCCCAGGAAATTTTCCCAGGATTGGAAACTCACTCACCAACAGAAACCTCGATTGAGACAGCACATACATATCTGGTAGTTAATTCAGAAATAAGTGCACCAACGATTACGTTATTAACGAGGACGCTTGTAAGAGACATGGTACGCGAATTAAATATTTCATTTTTGCTAACAGTAGCAAAAACTGGGTCCATAAGGTTACCTAGATGGAAGTTACTCTTGTACCATTTTGCATGAGACTGCAAAGACTGATGTTACTATTCTATAATGCCGAAGATTGATCTGAGCTAAGGTGTGCCCCACTTAGAATTGGAACAAACTTTTTTGGTTCTTACAAGGACTCTAGTGGTCCAATTTAGAAGCTGAACCGTCCATGTGTGCTCTATAACAATAATAACATCACATGATTTTTTTCGCAGCTTAATTCGAACGCACATTTGAGAAATTCTACATGAAAAAAGAGAGAAGAGAAAAAATCGCGCACAAAAATTTGAAAAAAAAAAACCGTTTTGATCAGGAATAGAAATTGAAAAAGCGTTAGGTTTTTCAATAAATACTGTGTGGCTCGTACTGAATAAGTACGAAGTAACTATTTTGACAGATTGCAGGCCACAAAGGAAGCGTCGGGCAGTTACTGTGCACCGTCAGCTGTGGATTCAAATCAGGACCATTGAATCAAATCCAAAGATTTAAGACCGCGATTTGGCCAAAACCAAATTTTTTTGCCGTGCAATGGATTCGACTTCGGATATTGAAGCCTCCGATCATACCATGTCTGCAGACAACCAAATACGGGACAAAATTAGAGAAACTTCCCTGGCCACGATCACAGGGTTTGACGGTGCCAAAGTAGAAGGTGCACCATAATAATACCCGTCTGTGAAACATATCACCTTCCCAATACTTTGGCACACCTCTAACGGTTCATGATTTATCATGAAACGGCTGCATTCAGGCGGAGGATCTGTTAATATGTTTCGGCATATTATCAGGTCCTCTTCGAACGGAGGGACCGCCAGGGCTCATTAGTTACTTATAAACCAGTGCTGATTGTTGATGGTTCAGTTCGTTTACCACGAGCTGTAGCATCCTTTGTACTAATCAGTAATGGTTGTTAAGTTTCGAAGCTAACGTGTGATCAATCGTTTTATAATGCAACATAAGAATGGGTGTTTGGTGGAACTGCGCGTAACACTTGTTGTTATTAAATTTAGTGATTGTGTTGGTGCTAATGGTGTGTTTATAATACAATTTATGGTGATGAAAATTTGAAAATGAAATTGGAAGTGATTCTGATAGTTTTGTTAGAAATATAATAATGATGATGTAAAATGATGTGAACTCTACTAATTTAATAAAGGCCATAATACATTTTGCAATCATTTCTCGGAATATAAACATTATTGCGTAGTTCTTCAAACATGCATGATAAAAGTGTTAATAATGACGGCGATTGCAGAAAAATGGATCGAAGTGATTTTGTTTGTTGATAGTGCTAAATTGTAGTTTGAATAGTAATGACTCTACAGCAACAAAAATAATGAAACATTTAAATTGAATATCTTTTAATTACTTAGTAATGCTAACAGATGGTAAATGCTAATAACAATGAATTTATATGAAAATGGTGTGATGTGAAAAGTGATATGGAAAGTATATCTGAAGTGTATTACGAAAGTTGATGAGTGATAATCGGTGAAATACGTGATAGAGTCGAAAATAAAAGTGACGATAGTGAGTGATGAAATGAAATGGGGAATGAGGACCTTTTAATAAAACTATTTCGTTCTTCACTTTAACCACTCTAGTAGCATTTCAGGCCTTATCATAGTTTGATAGTAGTCTAAAGTACTAGACTGCAAAACTACGGTAAGGGCTGATTGCTGCTAGGGTACACAGTGACCATTTGAGCAACATTGCTTAGGAACGTCTGTGTGATGAACGCAATAGAGGCTTATAAAAGCAAATGCTGGGAAGGAGCTTAGGGCAGATTAAGAGTGCCAGTACTACCCCTATCGCTACCGACAAAAAAAAAAAAAAATAGAGAAACTTCTGTACCATGAAGTTGTGTGATCAAGTGTTTACGGAATTTAATATTTTTTTTTATGCTAGGTGATGCCCACGTTATTGACCCCAACTTAGCCCGATTTAGAGAGTTTGGGCTATTATGAAGCGGAAGCTAAGAGCGAATAAAAGTATCACCAAAACATCGACGAACTGTAAACTAAATGGGATAAACTTGTCAAAAATATGGATGTAACGGTCGTAAAAGGTTGAGGTGTATTACAAATTCTGCTTTTAGATCTGCACTTTTGTTCAATCTTGACAATATCAAAGAAACGGTTTTTGAATTCAACGTTGCATCTTATGGTTCGAAAATAAAAATCACCATAATATGAAGAGTGGGGCCCAGATAGCCGTAGCGGTAAACGCGCAGCAATTCAGCAAGACCAAGCTGAGGGTCGTGGGTTCGAATCCCACCGGTCGAGGATCTTTTCGGGTTGGAAATTTTCTCGACTTCCCAGGGCATAGAGTATCTTTGTACCTGCCACACAATATACACATGCAAAAATGGTCATTGGCATATTAAGCTCTCAGTTAATAACTGTGGAAGTGCTCATTAGAACACTAAGCTGAGAAGCAGGCTCTGTCCCAGTTGGGACGTAACGCCAGAAAGAAGATGAAGAGTTCAAACTTTGGAATAACTCTACTTAACTTTATAGAGTTAAACGCCCCTTCTGGTTAAAGCTCCTCTAAAAAAGTAGAGCTAATCCAAAGTTAAGTAGAACCCTTCATTTCATGGTGATTGGTGTTTTGAATTGAGTCAAGAGATCAATTCATTCAATCGAATGTGCTGATTTTTTACCTTGTCTATATATGAAGGGGCTTCATCCTTGACGATGATGGAATTTTCTACATTCTCATCAAAAAAACTTCCAGAGAGCAGCTAATCATTCTTGGTTGATGTATATACCAAATGTTTTCAGTTGGCGAATTTTCCTAACAAATGCGAAGTTTGTATCGATTTTAAAACCGGAAAAAATCCTGCAGAAGCTTCTAGCTATCGTCCAATCAGCGTTTGAAAAGATAATTTTGAAAAGCGTTTTGAAAAGATAATTTTGATCAGAATGATGGTCCACATTAACGAAAATTTTGCCCATAAACAGTTTGGATTTTAACATAGACATTCAACACATCAACTTTTACGTGTAACACGGCGTTGAGCGTTTTATAATTACAGCACATGAAGAACAATTGCTAAGAATTTGATAAGTATCGATTGATAGACACCAAAAACAAAAAAGCACGGAATACACTGTGTAAAAAACCCAAGTTCTATTATAAGTTTACCATGAGAATCTCATGTTCTTCTTCTTATTCTTCTTTCTGGCGTAACATCCCAACTGGGCCAGAGCCTGCTTCTCAGCTTAGTTTTCTTATGAGCACTTCCACAGTTACTATTTGAGAGCTTTCTTAACCGGTTGACTATTTTTGCATGTGTATGTCGTGTGACAAGTACAAAGCTACTTTATTCCCTGGGAAGTCGAGAGTTTTTCTTTGAAGATCCTCGACCAGTGAGGACTCCAAATTTAAGATGATTCTTTCTTCAGCAAATCCATGGAATTTTGCTTGATTTGTTTATGTCGAAATCTATGGTTCTTTGTATAGTTGCTTCAACCAATTCAAATCGTGATTCAAAAGTTAAATATTTTAACTTTTTTATAACATCTTGAGTATCAACATATCAATAAATTTGCATTGCTCAAAGTTGTAATGTATGGAGAATGTATAAATTTTTCCCTCACTTTCAAAAGGCACATTTCATTGAAAGTCTCAATGAAAATTTATTTCAATGTCCTACCAAATTTTAAGACATCGACAGTGTTTTATTTTGCGAGTAATTGCGCTTCTGAACAACGTTGTCCGTCGTTATCTATCGATAATTACATATTCAATGTTAAATCGCATCAACCCAAAAGTGGTCGCACCATGTACTGAGTTCACGGCTCATTTGAGATTCTCGCTAGTTGTACAAACCACGCTCGTATGGTCTGTGGACGTGCGACTACTCTCGTGCGGTACAAAGCCTACGTAAATTAAATTAGATATTACGACTCAAAACCTGGAAAAAAACATGGCCCGTTTTTCTTCTACTTCGCCTTGAAGAACTCAGCCACAACTTCCCTTGGATTTCACCGTACAGTAGAGATCGCTGCGCGCTCTCATCCACAAACATTCCTCGCACGAAACGCGTCCAGAGACCCAGACGGCTATCATATCGACGACGACCACCGGTCAATTATTTGAAGGCCTATCGACTATCGAGTTTGTTTTATGCATTGTGTATATATGCGTTTCAGTGTCCAGTTTCTAACGCAGACGGAGACGGCCCTCGATTGAGCGTGTATTTACTTGTAGATCTGCTCGGTCATAAAAATTGCGAAACTTTTTGAAACGCACCTCAATGCGAGCACGTTTCAAGCTCTCAGACAGTTCAATGCGTAATCAACGGGGCAGCACTCGACTCAATGTGCGTTCGTTCGTCTTTGGGACGTGATCTCCAATTATTGGAGAAGGCTGCAAACCTTGAAGGGGTTGGTTTAGAAGCAACTATGGCTTCCTCAGGGTGACCTAAGTTACTAGCTATACTTGCGTTCGTCGACGCCATCCAGGCGGATGACCTTTTTCCTATAATCTGTCACCGTTGGTGTCAATCTCTAAGCGAAATAACAAGAAAACCAAATCAATCTCCTGCTGATGATAAATAGTCCTGGGGGGGGTTGGCAATTTCGCTCTGCGTGGGGAGATGATGGCCGTCCTTTTGGTACCGTCGTTGGGGGTGACAATGGGTCAAAAAGGGATATGTGCGATTTATTTTTTGAATAACTATCGCAATTTAACTCGAATAAACTTCAAATTTGGTGTGTATGTACTTTGATGGTACATTAACAACTGTTCAAAACATTAAAGACAAATATTTATTCACAGCGGCACCACAAGTGAATGAAAAATGACCCAATCTCACCCCATAGAGGGGGTGACATTGGGTCACTGTAATTGATATAACTTTTTTTTTTTAAATATGATTTCAAAACCATTCACAACTGAAAAATATTAACAAAAAACGATGCAAACAAGACAAAAAGATATCTAAGATGTTTCACAAGCTTGAGCTTGAGCTTGAGCTTGAGCTTGAGCTTGAGCTTGAGCTTGATTGGCCGCCCGTGGATGCTACTCCAGTATCGCCAGATCAGCTGCACTTACACAAGGAACCAACCGAATGACTGCTTGGGACTAACAGGCATCCTCAGTGTATAAGTGCTGGTGATCTTCTATTTTTAGGCAACAATGGCATCTGCCACGTCAGAATGCAGACCAATGAGGGGAAGGGGGAGGAATTGATGATGCATTGAACTGGCTCCCACGTAGACCGTATAATCCACTGCATCTACGCCAGTTCATGCGGGAGTGTATGGATTGGGGGAAAGGCATGGCAGAGAGGTTTGCTTTTGTGGTTAGCAGACTGCCTATGTATCAGGCGTAAGAAAGGCGTGCGCGCGGAAGTAGGAAGCGTTAGGGAAACGGTTTCTTGTCCGTCTCTGGTTCTAGCGTTTGCTATGAACGAATTGTTTGAGTGTGATATATTTAGAATGGAAGATAGAAGCAAGTGAGAGATATACAACTACAAAGTACGAGGAAAGGGACGGGCCTGGGATTGAACCCATGACCTTCTGCATATGAAGCAGAAGCGGTAGCCATCAGACCACCAACCCCGTCTGATATCTAAGATGTTTCACAAGTATGATAAACCCACTTAAAAGAAAGATTATACTGAAAATTGAAGAGCTATGAGAAAAAATATGTAAACCCAACATTTATCGTCAAGTTTACATAAATTTTCTTGGTTTTTCCCAAATCAAATTGTCTTCAAAGTCTCATCCGCATTGCTATAAAGCCCATCCAGTTTCCCCAAAGGTGTACTGAAACAGTGATTATTTTGAACCTTCGCAAATAGTTGAATTTCGGTGCGACATTCCACGATTAATAAATTTCAGGCAGAAGTTGACGTCATAATTCCAGTATTTCAGCAATTCAACTCATTTGTACTTACGTAAGATGTTTCTATAATATGAAAACACTGATAAATAATCAAATTTCGAAAAAAAAAACACCCTTTTGATAAAAATTTACGATGTTGCTGCGCATGAAACACAGTTGCTGGTTTGAGAAGTTGTCAAAATGCGTTGTATTGTTATTCAATGCACGGAATACTCAAGTAGACTTGTTTGATGTTTCAGAGATCCTGTATTTAGAAAGAATAAACACATCTTAATGAAAAAAAGAGAACACCCGGCACCGTTAAATGACAAAAAAGTGGACTTGGAATTTCATTTACTATCGTTCTTGCTTGACCCAATCTCACCCCCATTTTCAATGTTTTAGACATCGTACCGAAAAAATGTTTTTTTTTGTGGGAAAATCAAACAGATTCCGGAAAATACCTGTGATGTTTAATGAAAAGACTTTCAACATTCTACTAATACAACGATAGAGGCTAGAGTACATGCGTGATACTTTGTATAGGAGAAATTTAATGTTGTAAATTTTATCTAGTTTCAACATGCAAGTTTATTGATGTAGTACACAAACACTACTATTTCTAAAAATGTATATTGTTATGAATTATGTGTAATAATATGTTCCCTAACAATTAATTATTTATTTTAGTAATATGAACGTTATTAGCTGATATATTTCACAAAACATATTTTTCCGTTTTGACCCAATCTCACCCCCTAGACCCATTGTCACCCCCATCGACGGTATACGGAGTCGAGCTGTTGCTGTTACTCTGCTTGACAAAATCGGGTTGAAGGTTTTGCGAACCGAGACTGTTAGTGGATTGCAGCAGAAAGCTTTTAGCATCCACGTGGGTCGTCTTGGTATCCTTATCGCCCTGTCATTAGGCATGGTGCGTTTTAGTGGGCGACGGATTAGCAATGGTGTCGTTTTGTTTTCCGTAATGATTGCTTTTAGTGAATGACGCCGAATGGCGATGATGTTATTGAAATGCGGTGACAAACTGCCTTGAACTGAATTAGGGAAGGTGGGTGGTACAACCGAAAGCTGAATGGTTTTGTTGCTAGTGCACATCGTACTCTCGTGCTGTGCGTTCACAAATTCTTTCTGCTGACGGAAGTTTCAAAACTACCTAAAACTATAGAACAGTACAGTGAAACCTCCATGAGTCGATATTGAAGGGACCATCGACTCATGGAAATATCGAGTCATGGAACAGCAATTCTTTGGAAAGCTGCTTCTAGGGACCATCATAGTAACCATGAAATTATGTTTTTAGTATGGTTCCATGAGTCGATATCGAGTCATGGAACATCGACTCATGGAGGTATCACTGTACTTCTAAGTGCTATTTTTTTGCAATACAAATTCCAGCACGGACATTCGATCACTCATCAACTTTTAAGTGTAATGAATTAGATTGGTTCCAACAAATCTGAAGGCTCCAACTGGCCTTTCTCTTGGCATGAAGGTTTGATTATAAAAAAAAACATTATTTTTCATACATACACTGTTAGAATAATTCAAAGCTGTCTGTAAAATTGGACACATCAGGACAATTATTAAAACTCCAAGTCTTAAAGACTTTCTGTAAAAGCTGGTGTTTGTCCAATATTGTTCAATATTTTCACGTTTGACTTACCTGAGTTACCGCAGAGATGTCAAAAATCTTTGTTTGCAGATGACACAGGCGTCTCTGTCAAAGGGCAAAGCCTGCGTGTCATCTATAGTAGATTGCAAAAAAGTTTGGATATTTATACTTCATACTTACAAAAATTTATTTTGCAAGCAGGTAAACTCAATTCACCTGTACATATTCTGAGCTGCTACGGAAAATGAAATGTGATATGTTGTTAACAACATGTTAAAAAAAGTCTTATTCAGTTTTATCAGGATTTTACTAAATTAGGATAACACAGATATTAGAAATGATTGTAATATTTGAAATAATACTAATAAAGAATAAAAAAACTTGTTTTTACTGGTTTGCAGCTCAAAAGATTTTCGCGGGTTCAACTTCTTCGCCTCGGGTTTGAACTTTGTTTGAGCACTTACATTATCGCTACTGGCAGAGGTCGATCAAATCCATGGAACATTAATTACGCCTATTTCGGGCTGAACAACGCCAACCACATGAATACCGCGAGAACCCATATTACACGAGAGCAGATTTGCGCGCCTTCAGACGTTGTTGGCCTATCTCGAAATCGTCAAACCAAATGGCCAGCCTTCAACCCTATTGGCGAGGCGTTTGAAATTTTCAGATTCTTGCCCAACTCTTTGCGGTAGGCAGGCACGACGACGCTTTGTGAGTCACTTCGAACAATAACAAGGTCAGCTTTTTTGGGGCCCGCTTGTCGTCTAGCACGTACAACTGCGCACTAGGGTGGTTGAAATAACGAAAAAGTTCGAACATCTTGTCTCAGTTAACTGCTTTATATTGATGATAAAAATGAAGCTCTGACAAATTTTCAGAAATTTTGGTGAAAATTTGAAGGTGTCTCTAAGATATTGATAGTTATATGGAAAGTTGTATGAGAAAATGATTTCGAAATAATATTTTCAACGCCGGTATGCTGAAAGTTAATGCTAAAACAACTTTAAATCAGTTGGCTGAAAATTTGGCAAAAGTTATGAGAGATGGGGTTTTCAAACTTTTTCGAAATCTGGACCGCCCTACTACACACACGCTGGAACATAGAGTCTCGCACAATCTCGTTTCGCATTATAATCGCCCGGAGCTCAGCTGGAGAGACCCCTGAAAAAACGTCTCAAGCCTCATTGTGTTGTGTGTTCATTTTCTTCGCTATTATCGTCTCACGCATTTTGCTCCGGTCCGGCCTGCTAGAGCAGTGGTGCTCAAACGAGCGCATACTGCAGGCCAAATGAAGACCTTTCATCAGAGCTGCGTGTCGCATAAATATTATACAAATCTCGATTACTTCTTCAAATCGACGTTAGTAGCTTTCAATCGGTTTTGAGAAAATTAATTTAGAAGAATCGCAACCTGTTTTCTAAAACGGGTTTAAAATGAATCCCCTTTTTAACATTTTTTTCGCCGTGTACATCGCTTAAATTTTGCTTGCAATCAGCTCGCGTTTAAAAACTAGGTAGTTTCTATCGTTTCCCACAAAAATTGTATGACAAAATGATAAGCCGTTCCATTCAGTTACTTACGACGTTTTTGTGCCAGTGTAAAATCGATTCAAGTAATGTTTTGTTTTGATTCGTGGTTAAGTCACTTTGTCTCTCCATACAACGGAGCAGTGAAAGTCATATTTAGGTTGCGAACGATGAGAATCTTACTTACGTAAATCCTGAAATTAAACGTTCTAAAAGTGACAAATCGAGTTGCTTTAGAGCGGAACGTGTAGAATTTCGTCTACGTAACACGTAGGATTGACAAAGTAAGTTGGTTTACTTTTCTGATTTTAGTCTGTTTGAATAAGTTTTCGAGTTATAACAATAACAGTGCTGGTAGCAGGTCTCTTTTTAGAGATTTATTCAATATATGTCTCTAAAGAGTCTCTATTTTTAATGGAAGGTCTCTTCTGGAGACACCTTCAGAGACTCTTTAATGAGTTTTCTCCGTGAATTTTATTTCAGATTCCTAATTCACCTAATGATTTCTCCAAAGATTTCTTCTAGAATACTATTAGGAGTTCCTCCAGGAACCTCTCCAGAAATTCCTTACAATTTATTCTAGAAATTCGTCCAGAAATTCCTCCAGAGATCCTCCTGGAAATTCAACACATCTACCTCTAGTAATTGCCACACGAATTACTATGAGTTTTTTTTTTCTCTGATACAAATCCAGGATTTCCCCCAAAGTTTTTCCCTCCTATTCCTTTACAGATTTCTTCACCGGATGTTCCGAAGATTTTTACAATTCTTTCAAGAAAACCCTCAAACGTTCACTCTTGACTTTTTCAACAAATTTGTTAATGGATTTTTCTAGTCTTTTTCATGTGAAGTCCTTCACGAATTTATCAACAGCTTGTCTTAGGAGTTTCTCCAAAATTCGTCCATGGATTATTCCATGAAATCTAGAGTCAAAATCTCTTCCATAAATTCGTCATTAAGTTCCTCCAGATTTTTTTCTAGGAATTTCTTCCACACTTCGTCCACGAAATACTCTTCCAGTTATCACCATTGGTGGAAAGCATTATGCCGTTTACGCAAAATGAACTAATATTAAGCAGGATCCACGCTCACACGCTCACGAACCAATAGCGACCGATGTGATCACAGATTCTTGCATCAGAGAACCAGAACAAAACAAATGTAAAAAAAGCATGATTGCTGGATGAGCAAAGTTTGCTCACGGCCGTTCTTTTTCCGTTCATAGCCATTCTTGTAAATAATTGGGTGGATTATGATTATAATAGATAGGTTACAAATTAATGCATAAATATCACAGGGGATCGGATGCGTGAGTGCATGTCAAAATAAAATGATGCGATGTTTTCTTAAATTTGTTTTACCAAATTAGGATGGTAGTGTTGTATAATAACACAGAACACCTAGATATAAGAAATGAATGTAATGTTTGGAATGATGCTAATGAAGAAATTAAAAAAAAAAATGATGCGATGCCCTCTACAGTATTTGTGTTCGAGCAATCGTGAGCAAAGAAAGCAAGAACGCAATTACACAAAAGGAACCATCGAAGCGGTAGCATTTTTCTGTAGTGCATGAACAGACTCTGTTCACCGTTTTGCAGCACTGGTTATCACAAACATTTCTCGAGGGGTTTTGAAATTCCCCAACAAATTTCTTCCGGAATTGTGTTTGACGTTTTCAAAGCATTTTACCAGATAGTCCTACAGGATATTATACACACATTAAGCTCATTTTACAGAAATCCGTGAAATCTCAACAGCTGAACAGTTCGGTAAAATAAAACACCGTTATCCCGTCGAAATTTGTCAGACTCCGGCGAATGTTTAACGAATACTATAAAAAAATACCGTACTCCGGTAATTTATTTTACCGAACTGTTCAGCTGTTTAGATTTTACTGAAATCCGTAAAATAATTTAGGTGTTCAGGAAATTTATTATTTATTATTAAAAAAAATCTTAACAATTTATCTAGAACATTCTTCCTTAGGAATTGCTGGGTTCTTACAGAGGTTCTTCAAAGAGTTTATCAGGAATTTCTACAGAAGTTTCATAAGATAATACTTTGAGACTTGTTTTAGAAATCCTTCCAGATTTTTTAAGACAACAATTTCTAACAACAATTTCTCAAACTATTTCCTCAAATAGTTCTCTGTTATTCCCTGGAGACATCCTAGTAAACATTTCAGGATAAATTCGGACATCCTTGAGAAATTTCTCAAATGTTTTTTGGAGGATTTCCCGAAGGAATTTCAGTAGTAAATTTTTTTAGAGAAATTTCTACAAATAGACAAATGGACTATCGTTTACCTTATGAAACCAAAGCCGAAAACAAGAAAGTTTTCGCGGCACCCTGGAATTGAACCAAGGATCTTGCGATCGAAAGGCCGTTGCGTACACCACGCGTCTATCGACGCCTTAATGTGGGTTGCAGCTGAAACGATATATAAAGCGTTCGTATTGCAATAATCGTTTAATCTTTCACAAGGAAAAATGTATGAATTTCGGTAGCCCAGTTTGCTACGTAGGGTTAAAATCCTAAACGACAACTTCCGACAAAACTTATGTAATTAGTTAAAGCATAGCTGGAGAAAATACTGGTTGAATTCTTAAAAACGGAAATTTTGCTCAAAATTAGTGGCAAAATCACTTCATAAACTCCAGGAAGACTTTAAATTTTCTTGAGAAATTAGTTAAAGTATCTGAAGGAATTCCCAAAAAACATGTTTGAATCCCTGAAGTAATTTTTGGGGTTTAAATTTTAAAAATACAGATTGAGCTTAAAAAATGCATATAGCAATGCTTGTCTTAATGTCAGTAAAACTTGTCGCAATTCAAAAAAATAAAGTCCATAGAGAAACATCTGGCGGAATTTTCTGCAATAAACTTAGAAAAAACTCCTATTTTCTGGTTATTTTAAAGCCTTTATTTGATTCTTGTTTGATCAATTTAAATTCCAGTTCGGTCTCTTTATTTCAAACATGATGTCTCTAAAGGCACTGGCCGGTATGAATAAAATGTAGTAAAGTTGAGTTTATTACATTCTCGGTAGTAAATGCTACATGTGGAACACGAGTGGAACATGTTTGTGTCATTTTACTTCACTACACCTTTCGAACATATTACAAACAACGTGTTGGTATGAATAAAAGTAGCATTTACTACAATGCTACTGGTAGTTAGCTTCAGATGTTGCTACTCATGCTTTGAGATTTTATAATTGAATGGAATAAATAAAATGTGAGTAAAAATCATTGAAAAATGAGATCAGCTTTGATATTTTGAAAGATATTTTGAGATTTCCATAAACAATCTGAGATTTCAAAAAAAAAAAAAAAAAAATTCCGATAAGATTACCGTAGGAATTTTGAATTTTAGTGTTAATTTTCACAATAGGGTAACGATTGTTTATTTCGTTCTTAAATGCTAAAAGTTGGCGCCAGCGGCAAAAAGTACAGAAAACAACCTTTTGAACATTCAGTTTCTCTCATTGGCCGCCGAGCGGCGACACTGTTGTTTGTATTCCACTCACTGATCGCGATACGCTGGATTCTCAAATTTCTCAAACTTCCAACACAAGCGCATGGAAGAATGGTAGTTGAGAACTATCAAAATGTATAGAAAATAATGAAAAACGTGGATTACAAGCAATTAGGAAACTGGATCGAAAAATGATTAGAAATCAAGCGTAATGTGAATACATAACTTTTTGTGTTTAGTTCATGTTCCATGGTGCTTTATTTGCTTCAGGATTTCGTTTTTGCTAACACTGAAAAAGAGCCATCTATTGCATTTTCAGTTTTGGATATCGCTTTATTCAGGTATTTATAAAAAAATACTGAACTTTACGTGAGAACTGTAACATCCAAGATTCTCGGATTTGAATTTCTAGTGAAATGCTAATAATTTCCAACAAAAATTTGAGGATTCTATGCAAGATTGTAAGGCTTTCTGAAAACAACCAAATTTATCCCAGGGAAATCTTACGACTCCTAGCGAACATCTGAAAATGTCCAGTTGAATCTTGAGGATTCTGTAGCTTTGTTGCATGATTCTCAGCAAGATCCTGCGAATTACTGCGGTTTCCGAAAGATTTCTGGAGGGAACCTTGGGTACTACAACGGGGTCCTTGAAGTTCCTAATGGAATCCTGATAATTTTCCGCGCACTGCTATAAAATTGAGTGGAAATCTTGGAATTCCAGTGGACTACAGAAGTTCCCAGCACGATTAACTGGATAAGTAAAAGAAACCTGAGAATCTTGCGTAATCTTAGCGGCAGCTCAGTAGAATTTGACAATTATCGGAAAAATCCTGAATAATCTTTTGTGTTCGACGAACAGCCGAGAATATGAGCGGAATCTGGACATCCCTATCAGAATTCTTAGTGAGATCCTGAGCATTTCCAGTAGAATCTTGGGCATTCCATCTGGGTTTACGAACGGGATACTAGCGAGTCTCAGCGGGATCCATATTCTTCGCAGAATTAAGTAGTTTCTTAGTGCAACTATGCTGATTTTTTGAGTTTCATAACTGGATCCAAGGAATCAAATGGATTCATATCGCTTTATAGGAAATTTTCAACGAAATCTTGACAATGCTGTATGCAAACCTAAGGTAATTGGTGAACTAGGGGTACATTTTGGAAGTTTCCTGAGAAATCTAGAGACTTTCAAAAGAAATTCCGGAGAAATCTTAGGATTCTTGAGTGAGAATATAGGGCATTTTGATACAGATTCGAATGATAAACAGCTTTTTTGTGTATTCTACAAGACTCCACGGGCCGCATTAATGTAAAGATTCCTCGAAGCCAAACCTTGAATTTTCAAGAGCGCAAATCTTGAGAACCTGGCAACCGTTCGCGTCGAAAATTTGATTGATTGGTAACCACCAGCAAGTGTCCAGTTATTTAAATTTTCGACCCAAACAGTTGTTTGGTTATCTGAGTTTGCGCTCTTGAAAATTTTAGGTGTGGCACGAGCGGTCCGCGGGCCGCAAGTTGCACACCACTGCTAGAGCTAGACCGATCGGGATGTTTGTTGGTCTGGCCCGCTTTCGAATGATGAAAAATTACTACCCTTTCAACTCGGCTAATGGGACCGTGGCTGCCGGTGTCTACCACGGAGTCGTAGTCCAATCTCCTGGGAACCCGCGCCGTTGTCCGTTGGCTCGAATTTTGGAAAGGGTCCACACGCCGAGAAGTTTTACAAAATTGCAAACCAAATCGCATGGGAATTTTTTTTCGAGTCTGTGATAGTGCAGTGAGTGGACGTCGTCGTCGTGTTCCCTGTCGACGTGAATTAACCTACAAAATTTGGCACGGCTTCTCGGCGGCAGCATCGCGACGGAGACGACAGCAGCAAGCTGCGGTTCGCAGATCTCAATTTTTGGCGGTTTGGCGATAGGGAAGCTGAATGGGGAATATAAAAGATGATGATTAGACCCCATGGTGCCATGAAAAGTGGCGACGATCCCTCAGGGGAGAATTTTCGTACAGCAGCTGGGCGCAGAGTGATTTGTGAGAAATAATGATTTATGATTGTTTTTCCTGTAGAAATGGGCTTTGTTAGTTTTAGAATATTAGTTACAGTAAATTTCATTCGATATTATCTATATCTGCATTCACTACATGACATACTTTCTCTTTACTTTCAGGTAATTGCCACGAACGATTGTAATGAAGCTATCCCTTGAAACATTTTAAAAGGCAAAGTAAGTGATTCAAGAGTTTCGTTATTGGTTACAAAATATTTATAACAGTGTATTATCATTATCATTATTTCATTATTTTAAAAACTTTTGTGAATGAAGAAGGTGATCCTATGTACATATCCTCAAACTCGAGCATTTTGTATGGGAAAACAGTATTTGACTAATCACTTTCGTCTCTGACTGTATGTTGTATATTCTATCGAATATACTTGTGAGTAAACCTTTAAGCTTGGTTTTCTGATCTCCGTAACATCATCGACGGAAGTAAACTGTAACCGTTACAGTCGTCAGCGGAACACACAGACCTCAGATACCCATTAGAGTGCTAATTAGTATAGTTCCAAGAGTTACACAACTTGTGTTGATTTAGCTTACCTTGCGTTCTGGGTACGGTATATCAAACACCTTCATCTGCTGTGGTCCTCCACGCGTCATTTTACACACGCAAGCACCCATCGTTTTAACTTTTCTAATTACAAGCTTTATTATTCCCGCCGCAGTATATGAGCCACCTCTTTCTCTATCTCGTAATCTCCCGAAGAACCCCCCCGCCCAGCACCAAAAGCATCTAATGTAGCCCGGCTAATTCCATTTGAAATCGTAATTAAAGTTGAAAATTGTATACATTCTGCGGTGCGTTCTCAGGAGGGGCTCGCACGATGCGGGAAGGTACCCTATCCTCGGTGCCGCAACTTTACACGCACCACCCCAAACTGAGATAAAAACTTCCGGTCATGGACCCGTGATTCCCGGGAGTAAGAGACTCGTAGATCTTCTTCATCTTCGCCCGATGCATCATCTTCTCCACGGCATGTCTTGAATCGTTATTTTCGAAAAAAAAACATCAATTCTGCAATCACCGAAAGAAATGAAAATGTGGAAATATTTAGGAAGAATTGGAATATAATAAATTGAATTTGTATTGGATTTTAGTTATAGATATTGTTCTAATGAGTTTATGTTAAGCTTCCTGTGCAAATTTTATGTTTCGGTTATAAAAACTATCTCATCAATCTTGCTAGAAAAACGTATTCAACATGACATCTTATCAACACATTTCATTCACTTCTATGAAGAAGTTGTTAGGATACTTTATCTTTCGAGTGGTGCACCACTGGTGGGTGCAAAAATGTTTTTTTTTCGGTAATAACAATTTTAGACACACCGTGTCCACCCATCTTGTGGGCCGGAGGAAAGGCGCGCAATTTAAAAAGTAATAAAGCATATCTCGGTCTGTTCCACGCGATATTCCCGGGACCCATTATTCCCATTCCGCGCGAACCGCGACTCGATTCGAAACGTCGACGTCGCCATATTGGCCAATCTAGAGCGGGTCTGGGGGCTTCGCGAGTACCTACAGCCAAACGGAATTTTATTATCAATTCAAAGTTGGTATGTTTACTTACCCGCGCGCAGTACTAAATTCGTCGGTTCAGAAAATAGAAATATTAGTAGTAGAACGCTAGTAGCGCTAATGTCACAAAACTGATTTTAATTATTATTACCTTTAATTATGGTTTTTCATTGTTTGTTCAATGCCTTGTTGTTGTTTATGTTTTTATAATTGATTTGACACTTTGATGCCCGGTACTCAGGCTGTCAATTCGTGGCAAACTAGATGTTGGTAACACGAACAGCAGCGACATTAGCATTCTTAGGTTAATGCTTCTACTGTTCAGAATGAGATACAGTAAGACGGGGTATCTTTGATAATGCAGATAACTTTGATGGTGCCACAACCCACAACATACTGAACGAGATAACATAATTTCGGTTTGAAAGTCTAAGTAGCCCGTCATTCGTTTGCATCCATGTTGACTTTGCAGCTCGCGATTTCAAAGTAATAAAACATAGCTGTCACAGTTAAAGTTTGTTCAGAAAAGCCTACTACTATTACCATTCCCAGCACTGCTATTGTTGCCTAAAAATAGAAGATTACCAGCACTTAGGCGGCATCCACAAATTACGTAATGCTCGAAGGGGGGGAAGGGGTAGGCTCGACCGTTACGACTCATAAAAAATTAAAAAAAAATCCATACAAAAAGCGTTACGGAGGGGAGGGAGGGGATCGAAAATTTCCAATTTGAGCGTTACGTAATAAATAGATGCCGACTTATAGACTGAGGGTGTCTGTTAGTCCCAAGCAGTCATCTGGTTGGTTCATTGTGTAAGTGCAGCTGATCTGGCGATACTGCAGTAGCAACCACGGGCGGCCAATCAAGCTCAAGCTCATGCTCGATTTAGCATCACTCTATACCAAGGCGTCGATAGGCGATACAAACGCATGACCCTATCGATCGCAAGGTCCTTTGTTTGATTTCAGGTAGCCGCGAAAACTATTTTGGTTTTCAAATTTTGGTTTCATAAGGTAAATTTATGAATCTCTTCCTTGTGGCGAATTTTCATAAGGGATTCCTATGTTTATCGATAGTCCATTTGCCTAAGTGTATGAAGACACTTCATGTCAGAACTATTTTCGTTGGAATCGAGAAGATTCGAATATTAAAAATTGATAAGATTTTAGCTGTTTTCAAACCCTTAAAATCTGTTCTACAATCGCCAGGTAATGATGTTTTGAAAAGTTCGTCACTTAACCTTGATAGTCTAGTTATAGTAAAACATGAATTAGGTCTCAAATCTCTTGACAAGAAGTATTTTTTTTACTCAACTTCGGGTCAATGTTATAATTAAAGTCAGCAGAATACAGAAATTATCAAACTTTCTTCAAAATAAGACATCAAGCTACCCTGGTTTACGGTACAAGAAGCAAACTATGTAGGTACGGAAAGCTAGAGCGAGAGATGGGTCAATTAACGCATTTCATTGCTTTTCTGCTGGGCCTGTGTCTGTAATCTACCGCTATCTCTATCGCTGTTTGCCCCACGATGAATGGTTGAATTGAATGCATCTATACCGGCATCTCCTGGAGCCTACGTGCAGAATTGTTATGGGAAGCGAAGTTTATTTTTTGCCCAAAAGTGCGAGTTGTTTGTGTGTGTATCAGCCACGAAGAAGAAAATTGAAAATATTTACATTTGAGTCTGTACGAAACTTCATTATTGCACATTCGTTAGCTCAAATGGTGAACAAAGCAATTTCGTCATGTATACAAGCAACTGGAATTATTGTTGAGATAACAACGTGTAGGGTAAATCACTACTTGGGCATACCCATGGGTCATTTGTCATAGTTTCTATGGGAGGTTAAATTTGATATCAGCTGAAGGGCTTTCTTAGTCTGCCAATGAATTGAAAAAACTTTTTACAAACTTTTTTTTTGAAAACATTTTTGGAAATGCTCAAAAATCACGTTGCAATATTTTTTTTTATTTCCATGTTTTTCGACTTTCATTAAAACTTGCAAGTATTTAATTAGGGTGATGTGCTAGTATCCATCGTATTAAGCATTGATCAGTGAGAACTGCAATTTTCCCAGTATTGCAGTGAATAATGCTGATACAAACCGATGCCAAACAATTCTTTCTCAAAACGGCTTTAGTATTGTACAATAACATATTGATAAATCTTGATCTCTTTTTGGAAATAATGCAAAGAAAATGCATCTTACCGTATTCTCAGTCCGTCGTATCGTTTTCAACTCCGTCGCAATCAGTTTCCAGATTCGTCTCACAACTTACGGCTCACTGTGTGTATTGAATGGTTGAAACACAATATATCAACGCTATCAAGTTGGGAATTACAACTGTAGGAAAACCGAATACTATATCACTTATCAATAGTGATAAGGTAACACGACATGCAATAAACAAAGGACACGGGATATACTACAATAGATCAAATATTGGTCGCAGTGGTTTATGTTCCGAACAGAAAAAAAATGCACTGTTATCCCTCCGATATAATCAGAGCTGTATCAGAAGACGATAAACAGACTCTCATGACGTATCGCGAATCGTGATTGTTACAGAGAGCGATAAGTAAGAGATTCTTTCACTTTTCTCAAAATTCAACCTTTCATTGAGTTACTATCGTGGAATGAAGGTTTCACCTTTTCGAACGCTTTTCCTCACCTAATCGCCATGGCATACAAACAAATTCACTACGTTCATTTATTTCATCCAAGTTGTGATGGGAGAATCAAGTCGTACGACAATAAAAATGCCAGCATTCAAACCACTTCCCAGGCGATAAAAAAAAAACAAAACAAAGGCACGAGCAAAAGTTGAAAAAATCTAATCGATGGCCTTGATTTTGATTACTTTTCAGTAGAGAACCTTTCGGTGGTTGCTTATCTCTGACTCTGTCATGGCGGCGCGCAGACGACTGTGAATTGCTATGCGTAACTAGTAGGTAAAAGGGAAAAGTGGGGCAAGATGATCAATAGTAGTTTTAGCCTTGAGATAAGAGATTCGTTTTGATGAATTCGATTTTTGGGGCCATGAAGGACCGGCTACTGATTGATTAGTTTAACATGCAAGTACAACTAGGGGGCTATTCATAAACCATCCCATGTTTTTCTCTTCTCCATGTAAGCTTTTGACAGTGCTGTTAAATGTCAAAATTTTGGAGGAATTGAAATGCAAATATCTATGGAAAATTCTATAAAATAGTCCACGGAGAAGAGTGATATAAGCAATATTCAATTCTCAAATTCACGTGATATTCATGACATTAAACAGCACAAACTTCTTCAATTTATTAATTGGTCATCTCTGCCGATCTTACCCCACATTCCCCTAGACTAGACGATGTGCCATTTTTTCAAAGTCATTCAATTTTTGCGCGCTCCTTCGCACGGAGTTGAGTGATGATGGCCGCTGGCTGCTTCTTGCTGCTCCCCGATGGGATTGATCTTTTTTGTTTGTTGTTTTCGGCGTGGCGGGTTTTGCGTCTTAAAAATTGCGAATTGGTTAGAAGACGATTGTCTAATCACACTCGAGAAAGTTTGCGTTGCTCTCTGTGGCGTACGGCAGCCATAAATGTTTGTGTGTTAGTGTTTATGTGCGTGAATATGATAAATGGGGCGTTCCCCATCTGGGGTTGAGTCAATCAATCAATTTATATTATTATGATATGTAGATAAAAAGTATACGATGTGGGCTGCAAATGTTATTGTGTTTATGTATGGTAAGACAGGAAAGCGTTGTTTTTGAAATAGATTCCTACGAGAATTTCTCCACAGACTCTCCCAGAAATTTCTCTATGAAATGTTTATTTCACCAAATCTTTCAGAATATCTTTCATGAATTCTTCAATGAATTCGATTAGGGATTCCTCTTGATGTTTCTCCAGGAGATTTCTGTACAAATTTCTCCGACGTTTTTCCAGAGATTACTCTTGCAGTCTTTTCTAAAAATTCCTCTAGTTTGTTGTTCATGGATTCTGCAAAAGTTTGTTTTGATTTTAACACCAAGAAATGCTACAATAATTATTTTTGTATTTTTTTTATTTTTCTTACATATTCTTTCCAATGTTTCCGCCCAAGGCTTTTTCAGGAATTGCTTCTGAAAATCGCACGAGATATTATCCACGACTTCAGTTGATAATTCTTCATGAAATTATTCTGAAGGATTAGCTACGACTAACTCGTTCAAAGATTATCTTCTACAAGAGTTTATTATGTATTTCGTCGTGAGTTCTATCAGTGATTACTTTTGGATTTGCTCTAAAAAAACCTCGGATTTCCGATAAATCCAAGAATTGCTTGAAGTTTTTCATGATACATTTATTGATGACTGAGAAAAATTCTGGATCAATCTTTTGGGGTAAATCATGAAGGAATCTCTGGAGTAATTCTTGAAGATACCTACAAATAAATTTCTGGTAGAAATGTTGAAGAAATTCTGAATGAAAATTTAGGGAAAATTTGGGGAATCTTTGAAGATTTCTGAATTTCTGAAGATAGCCTCAGAGAAATTACTAGTTGAATTCTTAAAGAAGTCCTAGACGAAATCTTGAAAGCAATCCTAGAATGAATCCAGGGAGAGCTGAGGACTCTATTGAAAAGAATCTGGAAGAATCCTTAGAGAAATACCTGACCGAATCTCTGAAGCAATTTATGTAGATATTTTTGAGAAAATTCCTGGTTGAATCCAAAATCCTGGAAATCCATGAAAGAGTCACTGGCACTGGCAATGCTTGACGGAAACATTGATCAAATACCTAAGTTACATACTAATGAAATTTCAGAAGATAATCATGAAAAATACATGCAATATATAATGTTACGATTAAAACTTATTATTTTTTTAGAAAGATTTCTGTTCATTCAGAAGAGGATCATTTATAGAAACAGGAACAATTTATGAATCTAATTGGAGTTCACATAGATCCTAGAATTACCATTTGAATGCTTGATTTCATATTCAATTAAAAAAAAAACAAAACCTCTCGTCTAAAGGCTTCCAAATCAGTTGGAACGAAGATAATTTTTATTGCATTGATTGAAATTTAATCTCCAACTGCAACAGACTGCACTTTCGATCGCCAGTGCACAGTTGTTTGCTTTTTACATAGCTTCAGCAGTAGCAGCGTCAGCTATCTCTCGCGTTTTGCATTGCAGCTGCTAAGGCCGAAATTCGAAACGGCTTACGGAATGAAATCAAAACAACAAGTACCTAGGTAGTATGGAGGAGAGTATATAATAAGCAATTCACGATTCGCATTTTGCCATATTTATACCTCGACTGGGCTCTGGTTAACTGGCTCGCTTCGCATGTTCTGCGCTGTTTTGTTATTATAACTCCGACTGACGTAGGGGCCCCTTAGTGGATGTTTGTGTGTGGGTACGTGTTGATTTGCCCAACGAGCCAACGCCAGTATATTTTCTTTAACCCTCTAATACCAAAATTTTTATTTTCAACATGAATATCTTTTTTTATTATTTGATATCGATCTGACTGCGTTTTTTAAAGCACTTATTGAAATATGAAGGTTTCCAAATTTGTATGTAACTTATTTTATTTTCCTGGAAAAAATGTTCTGAAATGCATTCAGAATCACCAGGCTTTTCTTCTATCATAGGTTGATTGTGGAAAATATTGAATATGAAATGAGACTCAGGTATCCGAAAATTATGCAATAACTCAAATTTTGAAAAACTTTTTTCAAAAATACTGTAATGTTTCAAAAGTGGTAAGTTGAGGTATGTCTGTTATGGCCCTATTTCAAGTTATTTTGATTTTCGAGCTACAAAAACATACAAAAAAAATCCAAAGGGTATCCCGTCTAAAACCGAAGTTGGGCATTAGAGGGTCAACTTTGCCCAACTGTTTGTACGTTCACCCAAATCGGCCGTCCCGTAAGCCAACCGCAGTATAGAAGATTGGCCTCCATATCTTTTGCTCGGCGAGCTCACACACGAGGCTGAGGCGACTTGTTTATACGCTTGTGCCACCCATATTCCGCCAGCAAGTAATTTCGATTTATGTACTCACTTGACCAAAAATAAAACCATTTATAATCTTGTCCTGTTAATCGCCCTCGAACGTTGCACAATGGCACATGGCTGGACGAAACCTCACAATTGCTTGTTAATATTTTTATAGATTCCTCTACTTGTAAATGACGTTCCTCCAAAATTTTAGATTGATTCGTTTTGCTTTAGATATTTGCTTTAGATTGTGGGAAAGTCAGTAAAATTTGATTAAATTCGTCAACTATGATGTACTGTAGTTAAAATGTTAAAAATATTATTAAAATACAATTATTGGATAATCTATTATATGTTTTTTTATGTATCCACACCATGTTTTCTAACAATATTAATGTTACCGTAAAATGGGGTGAAGTTAATCACTTTTGAGCGATTCTGTTCTGTAACTCCTAGTAGCATACATGTATTATTATCCAAATATTTTTAAAACATGTACTGGTTGGATGTCTATCGAATTATACAAACGAAATTTCTACGAAATGTTTACTTCATAACAAAAACATTTTTAAAAAATAAAAAAGTGGAGTTTTTGATTCCGGGGTGGAGTTGATCAATTATAACGATAAGTTTCCTAAAATAAAGAGATGTGCTATTCACTAAACTTGGGATCACTGAATCTGGATCAAGTCTCAAAAATCTTACAACCTTATGATTTATCGGTCAATTTTATATTTGAATGTTGTAAATTACAGAACACACCACATTAAACGCCTAAAGGTATGCAATTCTCTTTGAAACTAGCAACTAGCGCACACAAATTTACATTTTTTACTCAGAAAATGATTGTTTATCCACTAAGCAAATGCAAAATTGGATTCAAAGAACATATCTGGAATGTATAAAACAGATTATTTAAATTGTGTCTTTATATAGTCTTGTCAATACTCGATTGTTTGGAGAAGAACCCTTCAAACATTTTATAAAAAAATCTGTTTTTCCATGGTATAATTATCTTGAATGTCAAACCAAACTAAGGAACATTAAGCTATCAGGTAATACGACGTCACATAAATTGTGCTAATTGAAATCGAATCATAGCTCTCTTGACAGTTTATACATGTGGGTATACGAATGATCAACTTTTCCCCACTGATCAACTACACCCCGAATTACGGTAATTATAAAATTAAATGTAATTTTTCCTTGGTTCGACAAGAATTGTTAGCTATATAAAATTATCCAGCTTTCTACGAGCGCTAATGGTTGCCACAAACAAGCTCGCTTTTTGGTAAGGATCAAACGATTCGACGTTTGGCTTGGGTTAGCTCAACATAAAACAATCCAAGCCAAACGTCAAATCGAATTATTCCCATTAGAAAGCGAGCATGTTTGCAACAGCGATTAGCGCTCGTGAATATCTGAATTTATTTTCAAATATTTTCTAACATTTTGATCAAAATGGACAAGGGGGGGATGTTCTTAGGGTTATTCACAATTATCATAACGTCAAAAATGACCATCTCTGACAATAACGTTCTGACAATGCGTAGCCATCTTGGATTTCAAAATGGCATCGGACATCGATTTTCGTCATCGACTCGTCATGCCCGTTCCGTAACTACCCATATTGCATGGATTTAATGATTTTCCCAAATCCGAGGTCGATATTTTGGATTTCAAAATGGCGTCGAACATCGATTGCCGTCATCTTTTCGTCATGCCCGTTCCGAAATTATATGGGATTTCAACGATTTTCCCAAATCGGAAGTCGCCTTCTTGGATTGCTAAAATTGGAACTAAGTTAATTTTCTATGCCCATAGCTCACCAATGTTAATGCTATAACTTTATCGATTGATGAAGATAGAAACTCTATAATTAATAATTGAGAGATGTTATACTGATAATATCATCATCAGAAATTTTTGGGATAGAGATACTATTATTCTATACTTTATCACTGATAGAAACCGGTACTATCAGTGATAGACAAGTAGAGATAGCATCAGCTGGCTGAATTGATAGTATCAGTGTTCTCTCAGATCATCTGCTATCTGATAATTTTGATGCCTGAACTAAAAGATTGTCTTTATTTTTCAAATTGACGATAACCATGTCAATTTCCACATGTTACAACAATTATACAATAAAGTTATGTAATAAAATTTAGTATTGAAGTTTTAGAAAATTTAATAAAAATTTGGCGTTATCAGACTTTTTTCAAATAGTAAGATGTAACATTTACCATATAGGCAAATAATTCAGCAGTTTCGGTTAGTTTCATTCTCACGGCATGGTGAAAATAACGAAATTTTGAAGGTAGGTTATCTACCGTGATACCGTGATGGCTACAGCGTAGCGTCACGCCATTGCCGGGCGTATTGTAGAGCTCTATCTTTGTCGGTCTTGGGCGAAACTTCTCCAGTTGCCTCGAACGTTCAGGGTCGCCAGGTCCTCTTTTTTACAGCCAGGGTATCATGGTCTTCCCCGAAGCCGCCGATATCTACCTGATTCCCTGCTGAATATTATTTCCGCAATTCTTTCTTCCGACATTCCAGCCCACTGAGGTCTGCCGTATTTTACACGCTTGATAATATTCGCATCTTTGTACACTTGATACACTTGATATTGTCCGCAGCACTTTACGCTCGAAAACACCGAAAGCTTTCCGGTCTGCCTCTTTCAACGTCCACGCTTCGTGCCCGTAGAGAGCCAACGAAAGAATCAACGCTTTAAACAGGGCGAATTTTGTTTCCGTTTGCAAGCTGCGGGACCTAAGCTGGTTACTTAGTCCGTAAAAGGCTCTATTCGCAGCCGCAACACGTCTTTTCACTTCGCGGGAAACGTCGTTGTCACATGTCACAAGTGTTCCAAGGTAAACAAATTCTTCAACAACATGTGTTTGAACATCACCATCAAACACTACCTCAGCACCTACACCACCATGGCTGACTCTATCTCTACCTGCAACCATGTACTTCGTTTTGGTAGAAATAATGGTCAGGCCTATCCTCGCTGTCTCCCTCTTCAGAGGCACGAAGGCCTCTTCCACTGACCTGTGATCGATTCCTATTAGGTCTATATCGTCCGCAAAGCCAAGGAGCATGTGCGACCTTGTGATAGTAGTGGCATTTCTCTGCACGCCAGATCTCTTAATAGCACCCTCGAGTGCAATGTTGAACAGTAAATTCTAAAGTGCGTCACCCTGCTTCAGCCCGTCTAACGTCACGAACGAGGTTGACACCTCGTCTGCGATCCGAACCATCCAGCGTAGCACGTATCAACCTAATTAGTTTCGCCGGAAAACCATGTTCAGACATTTTCTGCCACAGCCCATTTCTTTTCACTGAGTCGTACGCCGCCTTGAAACCAAAAAACAGATGGTGAGTCTGCAAGTTATACTCCCGGCATTTATCTAAGATCATGCGCAAGCTAAACATCTGGTCCGTTGTCGACAGGCCCTCACGAAAACCAGCTTGGTATTCTCCGACGAAGGACTTCTCGAGCGGTCTCAGTCTGTTAAACAGGATGCGCGACAGAATTTTGTACCCCGAATTCAGCAGGGTGATTCTTCTGTAATTTGCACACTCCAGTCTGTGCCCTTTCTTGTAGATTTTGCGTATGAGGCCATCCAACCAGCCGGTGGGCAATTCTTCGTTCTCCCATTCCTTCAGAAGTACTCGGTGGTTCGACTGATAAAGCTGCTCACTTCCGTGCTTGAGAAGCTCGACCGGCATCTCGTCTTTCCCAGTAGCCTTACAGTTCTTTAGCTCGCTGATAGCCTTTTTAACCTCTCCTGGTACTGTATTGTGCCGCGCACCATTAACCGGTGCATAGAATCTCCGCGTATCATTCCGGTTTCTTCGTGATGTCTTTAAACCGTGCGATTTAAACCGAAACTTATGTTCAGTGTACTGGGACTGAGAGCATAGATGCAGACTCAACTTTCAAATGACGATTCAACTGGATTTTTTTTTTAATTTTTCCATCTTTTGCACCCGATTTGATATTTCAAATCAGCAGAAAATTAGTGAGTTTTGATTGTCTTTTTTTCCTGAGAATTCAAGGTTAAGGCTGTTTTTTTAAATTGTATATTGTTTCATTATGTACGGTAGTAATTTGAGCTCAAATTTTGTGTTCATTAAAGCTTCATTAAAGAAAAATAGTGATATATTGGAGGTAGCAAAAAGCCTATTTTTTCGGTTTATAACACGAGGCAGTATTACTTTCAAATAGCATTAAAATTCTTAAAGATTTTTGCTATTTTACCATTCGTAAAAGTAGACAAGAAAAACATTCGTAATTTCTTCAAACAAACACCGCTAGCGCATAAAATCAGTCAGTTAAATTACACTGCGGAACACGTTTTTGTCTCAAGCACCAAAATACTGCTATTCACTCAATTAAGGGTTGCTGAATCCATTGCCGTTTTCAAAAATATCATAGCACGTTTAGGTTTTGAGATATTGGCTGTTGAAAATGCAAAAATTGACTATTTTAGCCAACTTGCATGCAAGTTTGCCAGCTTGTAAAGCAATTTATTTGCTTAATTTGCCACAGGATTCAAACTTTATGTGTATAACAATACTTATCGGACAAGTTTATAATACTTTCGATGCGGAAAAGTTATATTTTGGTGGATTAAAAAACTATTGTATTTTCCCATATAAGAGAAACGAAGAATTTTGTGTGGAGACAGGAAACATGTCGAAAAAATCGTTTTAATCTAAATATAATCGCGCAATTTCAACCAAATTTCATTCAAAATTAAAGTTTAAGTGCATAATAGCATGCTTAGTGGAAAAGATCACAAAAAAGTTTGATAAATTATACTTTAAATTTCATGTAAACATCAATAAAATCTGTGTTTTACACAACTTTGGCGACCTGTAGTTAAAAATTGTGACGTGCTGGAACATTTCTGAAAATTGCATCAGATTCAGCAACCCCAAATCTACTCGAGACACATAATTAGATCCTTGAGACACGCAAAAATATCGTTTTTGTTACGCTGTGTTATCGTACGAAAGTCCGGGACCATCTGAGACGCATGTAAATCATTTTTGTCGATATCTCACTCCATGAAAAGTATATAGTGTTTACATTTTTGTATTTATTTGTTTTTTGATTTGTAGGAGCAGCCTTTTAATCTGAATTCTTAAGAAACATCATCTGGACAAAATATTCGCTTGGTAAAATTTTTAATTGTAAATGAAGGCGCACCACTGTGCGTTGTGCACATAGCTTCAGTCTCGTATCCAAGACGATGACAACGAAAGACACGATAGACAAAGATAGGACCAGGACATCATCTCGATCGCTGTGAACTATTGACGTACGCATATATCATCAAAAATCACGGAGAAAACAACGCCCGTCAGCCAGAGTTCATTTGCATTCCGAATTGATGGGAGGAAAATTTCTCAATTCTCCGATTTTCGTTATGTATGTTTCTCCGGTTTAAATTGAAATTTATTACAAAATGTGTGTGTACGTGTTCACCGAGTCGACCCGACCCTGTTTGCTCGCTGATCATTACGCGACCGCATTGGGTTCGAAATTTCACGTAGGGTAAATGCTCCCTTAGCGGAGCGCACTATGAAATGACCATGTGATATTTTTGTTTGATATACGATGCGAAAATAATACAATCATTAAAGTAATACCTATGGAATATAATCATAAAGCTTCTCTTCTTCTTGCCATTAACGCCCTCACTGGGACAGAGCCTGCTTTTCAGCGTAGTGTTCTTATGAGCACTTCCACAGTTATTAACTTAGAGCTTTCTTTGCCAATGTTGCCATTTTCGCATTCGTATATCGTGTGGCAGGTACGATGATACTCTATGCCCAGGGAAGTCAAGGAAATTTCCATTACGGAATGATCCTGAACCGACCGGGAATCGAACCCAGACACCTTCAGCATGGCTTTGCTTTGTAGCCGGGGATTCTAACCACTCGGCTAAGGAAGCCCCTATAATCATAAAGCTATTTAAGCAATTATTTTCCTTCAGAAATTTGCTTCTTTTGCATCTACAGTGGTACATCAGTACCCATAATGGAGTGTCCCATAAGAATTAAATAGATTGTGCAATTGAAGTAACCATGCTAATAACATACCTCCACTAAAGGAACAGTGTTGCTATTATTGGTGCGAAGATTTTTGCTAGACAATTAATTATTCTTGATTTTTTACATGTTTTGTACATCAACTTCTTCTTTTTCTTCTTGACTTTACGTCCTCACTGGGACAGAGCCTGCTTCTCAGCTTAGTGCTCAATGCTCACTTTCATAGTAATTACTGAGAGCTTTATTTGCCAAAGTTGCCATTTTCGCATTCTTGTGTCATGTGGCAGATACAATAAAGTGAAGGAAATCCATTGGCTTTGCTTTGTAGCCGCTAACTCTGAACACTCGGCTAAGGAAGGCCACTTGTACATCGACTGATACGTTGAAATCACATGTTTCATGATTTTGTCACCACATTTTAGCTGTTTTTCCTTAGGTGCTCCACTAATGATACACTTGCCCTACCTACCTTACTATCTTTGGACACATTATTATTATTCCCATCGCACAACCCGGCCTCTGGTGGTGCTAAGAGGAAAAAGAGAAAATACCTTTTTTCGGTTCGGTTTTGTGAAAGACGCGCGCGTGTGCATATCAAAAAGACATCGGCTAAGGTTTTGCTGGTGACCGACCGACCGAACCAACAAAAATTACCGGTCAGAACGAGGTTTGACTCCGGTTTGGTGGAACCTTTCCCTGCACACAACGGCTTGTACTGGACTGGGGCTGGTAAAATTCAAAATATATAAGAAATATAAAAGTGATTGGCATCGAAATGAGGCCGAAACTTATATTTTATGGTTTCATATGTGTTTCGCGTTCTTTGCTCTTTTCATGTCCTCACAGGTTCTTCTTGGTCGTGATACAGGGAAAATATTGTGTAGAAGAAATATTGACAAAGAAAGTTCTGAGTGAACTGCTTTACTGTCATTATCATATGTTTACCTAAAGAGACCGTATAAGTTATTTTTTGTGCTATTTTATTCATAAGCTCTTTTTTCTGTTTCAAAAAAAAAAAAATGTAGGTGTAGATCTAAGTAAAGGCCTCTATTTTTGGTTTCTCAGGTCACATCTATGGAAGTGCTCGTAAGAAACTTAACTGATAATCAGGCTCTATCTCAAGCTGTAATGCTTTAAAGAAGAAGAGAAAATCCTTCAAAAGTCCATCGATCCATACGAAAATTTCTAGCTTTGCAAACATTAAAATCCAGTAATAAATTATATGGCATATTCCTACAATGTAACACTGCTTCGCCGATTTAGAACATAGATGTTCTGATTCGAACATGCAATTCGAATTTCCCATCCTGGGCAAAGTGGCGCAGCTCGTTCATAACTTCAGCTGCCGCCATTATGCTAACAGTAGCTGTAATTTTAACAACCACCATAAAGTTTTCGAAGAACTTTTGGTGTTTTGCGCGTCCCTCCTGGATGGTGACCGAAGAAGAGATCTTGTTTGCGACGATCAAACAAGTTTTGGAAGTTCAACGTGCACGGATCAATGTACGGTTGCCAACCGTCGGTTGGTCGGGTGGACGGGCAGTCCCCCGAGTTAGTGCTGACTGAGTGCGTTTTCCATCCGAGCAAAAGCAGAGCGCACGGTGGTCTAGGTTCAAAAAATCATGTCGAAAATTTGCTATGCTCATTGCTATGCTAAGCTCAAATTTCATTTTGCAACTTGTTGTATAAATAACTATATTTATGCAACAAGTTGGAAAATGAAACTTGTTTCAGTGCGACGTGTATATTTATCCAAGGTGGTTTGGCAAATTGGGTAAATACGACAAGTGCTGAAAAAATCGAGTTTTTCAACGAGTTGCATACAACATTTTTCGTAATTACGAAAATTTTAGTTATAGCTGATTTCTAGAAGCATCGATCACTCACTCAAGTCGCATTCGGATAACCCAACGGTCATATAAGCAGAAGCTTGTTAACAAATCCAGAGCAATTCGATGGATATTATTTGGTCAACTCCCAAACCAGAACTTAAAAGTATTACTTTTCAGTTCTGTTATTGAACAGTGCTGAAAAGTAGTTCTCTCTATTATTGTTTTCGGTGGTAGGAAAAATAAACCTTTTTTTATAGAAATATATGTAGCGGAATGCAAAAAAACATTTTACAAGTTTTGATCTTGACAAGTGTTGAGGAACAAGATTTTAAGGTTGTAGGTCCTATATTGGACATAGTTGCATGTTTTTGCATTCATAGAAGAACAATTTAACAAAATCGCTATTTTTTATGCATTTTGAGGGTCTCAAAAAAATTTTCTCAAAAAGGAGTGTTTATACTAACTTAGGAGATTCTGCTCTAATCGATTATGTAGACATTAAAGTCCATTTGAGCAAGATATCTCTGTGGTGAGCGGTGGGCAGAAAGCCTTGTTGGATAAATGTATGACTCGTGCTGTAAAAATCGAGCTCTGCATAATGAAAATTAGCACCTATTCTAAGTCCAAACATGAAGAAAAACAAATTTCTTTTGAAATTTTCGTATTTTTATTGATTGAATCTGATACTTATTCGGAAGTTCAATATTTGTCAGATTTTTAGAAAACTGAACCTCTATAAAGCCGATGTTGTTATATAAATCGCTCTCTATGGCTGGTAGTTTTGCACAAATAGTTGCACTGGCTGGAACAGACAGCCACTATAATAGTAGCGACAGACAGGGCAATTTATGTGTTTGTGCGTGGGCCCGTCAGTCGTCGTCGTCGTTGTCGCATTCAGCTGTACTGCTGGTGGGTGCTATTGTTACAAGCAACAATTAGCACACAATCTGTTGTGTGTACGTTAATGCCGCAACACGACTGTAGGTTTTCCCGACCTTTGGGCTATCACTTGCATTATCACCGTTGCACGTCAGATACAGGTTATGAACTTGGTCAGGTTCTTAAACGTGTTCAGAAACATTAAAATAAGAAACAGTATTCTTTCGTGACTTTTAGGCTGTTTTGCAACTGCAAGGTTAACTTTGCAAGCTAGTCCACAGCAATAGTGATATGCTCATCTGATCTTTTTCTCATCTCTTCGTGATTTTGGAAGAATTTGGAGAAATCCTTCATTATTACAAGTTATGTAGAAACAATATCCAAACTTTTTTGCAATCTCCTGCAGACAATATTTATCCCAGAATGCTGCCTTGAGGAACACCACCTCTTACAGGAAATCTTTCAGAATTGGAGTTCTGATAATTAACCTGAAGTGTACGATTTGACAGATAACTTTGGATTATTTTACCAACATTCATTTGCTCTAAAACCATCGTTTGAATTGTAAAACGAACTCAGCAATAAAGAATGTAACTATGTATGCAACGGAATAGTTGACTCACGCAATTTCCGTCCCCGTAGAAATTATCCAACCCACCGGCAAGATGTACCTTCGGGCGTTCGGTCAAGCTTCGTTCCATTCAATTAGCCCAAAGGCAACCGCCGGGAGTGGCTTCGCTTCGGCTCAAACGAAATCTTTCACCGGACCGGATCGAAGACAGCACAGAGGCTATCGCGTGTTGATGCGCGAATAAAATTAAATTTAGCGAAAACAACGAAAAACAAATGAGCGAAATTACACGTTTCTTAATCTTGTTTTGGCGTCACACCGAAAACATCCATTTTGACTGTCGACGGATGGCAATATTCGTGTCGCCGTGGTGGTGGGTGGTGGTCAGAAAGCGTACATTATTATTAGCCATTCGGCGGAATTATTGACCGGCGGAAAAACACCCACCGCCTTCCTTTCTCTGAAAACGCCGGATCCGCCGGAGCTCATCATGTACAGTGACGGACAAATCCTTACTGAAAACTAATAAATTTTGCGAATAACACATTAGAAGAACATAACATGAGCAAAACGAGTTAGCAGGAGCGTATGAACATAATGAGCTTGAAAAAATGTGAGACAAAATCATTAGAATACTACTGGAAAAACATTGTTCTACCATAAACTGTATGAAACTCAATTACATCCATGATAGCTTGATATTTTAGAAATACATTGCAGTTTGTCATGTGGACAGTGAGATAATGACGTGGAATATGTTCAATATGGATAAATATGTTTTCCATCAAAACTATTCCAAATTTCAAGTTTTTTTCTTTCCAAAATTGCTTTATGATTGTTTCAAAGAACCTGAAAAACCTGTTGAAGGATCGATGCTGGTTGTTAATATTTTGTTTCTATTATTGGTCATCTGTCAGATCATTGATTTGTTGGTCAATCTATAAACTTACCAGATATTATTTTGATCTAAATTTAAAGATCATATTCGTTTGCCAACTATTTCTTCCAGGCAGGACGGTTCGGTTTTGCGTCGTCCGATAGATTTTGCTCACGGTTTCGCTCGTGTTTTCGTCGCCGGAGATTTTTTTTTCCTGTTTCGGAGCGTCTTGCTTGGTAGTGCTTCGTGACGCCCAAGCAGGACAGTTCGGTTTTGCGTCGGTGGATGGAAAAAATTTGGGCATTTTTGTCAAAATGGGCGGATTTTAACAACTTAGACATTCTTGCATAGAATTTGATGATTTCCTTTCATTTGTTTGACGAGAATGACTTCTTCTTTTGATTGTTTATGGCTCTTACTAGTTCGCCACCCTGTTACTGTGGACTGTTCTTGTACCTTTTCGAATGGCATCACTTCTCGGGGAAACGGGTCATTCGGGAAACTGGCGTTCGGGGAAACGACATTCTGGGAAACGATATTCGGAGGAAAATGGCACAATTGAGCAGATTATACTATGACTACACTATCTGAATCAATTTATGAAGAGAAAATTATGAAAAAAAAAATCATTTAGTAATACGAGTAATAGGTACTTATTGTCATAATGTCATAAGGTATTCCTAAAAACTTTTAAAATATCTTTAGAAAAATCGGACTATTGTTTGGTTTCTTTTTTATTTATTGATTCCTGTTTAGCAGTCTCTATTTTGGTTTTTGTTTGTTTTTTGAGACATTTAGTCGCTTACAGCCCTGGTATTGAACATATTCCAGGCTATAATCAAACTGTTGATCCGAACAACTACACATTCAGCAAACCAACTAATAGCTGAAATTCCAGCACTAATAGCTGAAATTCCAGCACAATACGTCCGGGATCTTTTTGTAATGGAAATTTCCTTGACTTCCCTGGGCATAGAGTATCATCGTACCTGTCACACGATATACGAATGCGAAAAACGGCAACTTTGTCAAAGAAAGCTCTCAGTTAATAACTGTGGAAGTGCTCATTAGAACACTAAGCTGATAAACAGGCTCTGTTCCAGTGACGACGTTAATGCCAAGAAGAAGAAAAAGTCCTTTAAATTTTGTCCGTCACTGTATAAAACCCGGAGAAGGTGCCGGTGATAAACAAATCAGTAAGATCGCTAGCTGCCACAAAGCCATTCCGAAATGAATTCCATGCATAAAGATTGCGATGTCGATGATGGTGGGGGCGGTGCAAGGCCGATCGGTGAAGCAATTTGCGGAATGACGCAAATGGAAAAAAGTGGGAAAATCGATTTCCACATCATCGTCGTCGTAGCCTAGGTGTGTAGTGAAGAAAAGTCTCTTGCGAGCCCAGCCAAAAAGCACATTCAGCTCACTAGCTCACATTCATCCATCGTCCAAGTAATGTGTGCGGTTTGGAAAGTGCTGTGCGCCGCGCCATTGTTGAGGATAATAAATATCACTATTTATACATCGGAGTCGTGGAGGAACGATTATTATTTGAGATAGGATATCGGAGGTGTTGCGCGCGAAAATTATGGCCATCAACAACGCAGAAGCTCATCCATCACTTTTTCGCCCATGGAAATGGATGAATGTGACAGCGACATGTTACGTTATTGATGAATGCGAAAAAAGCGACGTAAATATTGGAAGATATAAACCTGGAAATTTTACGTGAACATCTGTCAGTCGCGTTTATCGATGTAGGTTTTTAAATAGAAGATTTTTTTTACAAGAATCGTTTATCAGTGTAGTTAACCGTAGTTGTCCGCTATTTGAAAAGTTCAGTTTTTGTGTATTTTAGAAATGTTTGTCGAAATTCCATGGGCTCTATCCGAATCTTATGAATTTCATAGTTTTACACAGTTCTTCCGGATGGTTTCAAAATCTCACCTGTATTTCCTGTAGCTATTTCTGTTTGATTTCTGAATCTTCAGGAGGAATCTTGCAAGATTTTACTGGATAGTTTTCTGCACGAATTCTTGAAAGAGTTCCGCGTGGAAATCTTGGAGGAATTTTAGATGTTTTCTGTAGGGATATTGAAATGAAGAAATTTCTCTAAAACATATTTTATTCCCATATTCATCAATAGATGGCCTAATGGCTACTGCTTCTGCTCCATAAGCAGAAATTCATGAGTTCAATCCAAGGCCCGTCCCTTTCCTCGTACTTTGAAGTTGTATCTTTCATTTGATTCTATCTTCCACTCTTAATCAATCACTATTAAAACTATTCGTTCATTTGCTATGAACGGACTAGAAACCGTTTCCCTACGCTTCCGTTCTTCCTTAATTACAGAATGCCTAACCATAAACAAGACTTTCTACCATCAAATGCAGAGGTATATCCGGTCTAATGTGGGCCAGTTTTAAAAGCAACATCAATTCCTCCCCCTTCCCTTCATTGGTCTGCATTCTGACGTGGCAGGTGCCACTGTTGCCTAAAAATAGAAGATCACCAGCACTTAAAAACTGAGGGCGTCTGTTAGTCTCAAGCAGTCATCTGGTGGATTCATTTTGTAAGTGCAGCTGATCTCGCGTGACTGGAGTAGCAACCACGGGCGGACTATCTAGCTTAAGCTCAAGCTCAACCCTTCACCATAGTTTCAGTCTGTAGCTAAGCCAAACAGATGCAAAAAAAATCCACGTTATTTTTTTTTCTTTTAAAACTAATGTTAAGGTGTGTCAGTAAATTAAACAACTGTCTATGCTGTCAGCATACATTTTTTTTTTCAAATTACTTTGAGATCATCAGAACAAACATGTCGTCGCACATAGAAAAAGCATTCGACAGTGTTTGGCATGAAGGTTTGATTATAAAATTAAAAAAACTTTAATTTTACAACATACATTGTTGAAATAATTTAAAGTTATCTGTCAAATCGTACACTTTAGTTAATTATCAGAACTCCAGATCTGAAAGACTTCCTGTAAGAGCTGGTGTTCCACAAGGCAGCATTTCGGGACCAATATTATACAATATTTTCACATCTGACTTACCTGAGTTACCAGGAATGTCAAAAATCTTTGTTTGCGGATGACACAGGCCTCTCCGCCAAATGACGAAGCCTGCGTGTCATCTGTAGTCGATTGCAAAAAAGTTTGGATATTTTTTCTTCATACTTGCAAAAATGGAAGATTTCTCCTAATGCTTCCAAAACTCAACTAATAATATTCTCACATAAACCAAAAGCTCTTTATTTGAAACCTTCAAGTAGATATGTTGTCACGATGAGAGGGGTTCCAATAAATTGGTCAGATGAAGTTAAGTATCTAGGGCTCATGCTAGATAAGAATTTAACTTTCAAAAATCACATTGAGGGCATTCAAGCCAAATGTAATAAATATGTAAAATATCTCTATCCCCTTATTAATAGAAAATCAAAACTTTGTCTTAAGAACAAGCTTTTGATATTCAAACAAATTTTCAGGCTAGCCATGTTGTATGCTGTACCAATATGGACTAGCTGTTGTAATACCAGGAAAAAAGCTCTGCAGAGAATTCAAAATAAAATTTTGAAAATGATTCTGAGGCTTCCTTCCTGGTAGGTACCAATGAGTTACATAGAATATCCAATGTTGAAGCATTGGAACAAATGTCAAATAAAATAATTAATAATTTCAGGCAAAAATCGTTACAATCTTTTATTGCCACGATTAATGCGAAATATGTTTAGGTTAAGTTAGGTTTTCAAAGCGTTTTTTTTTCTCTTATAAGCAGGTGAAATCAACTCACCTGTAAAAAAATCTGAACTGCTACGGCAAATGAAATGTAATATGTTGTTAACAAAATGTTAATAAAATCTTAGATTTATGTTACCAAATTAGGATGATAGTGTTGTCTAAAAACACAGAACACCTAGATATAAGAAATAATGAATGTAATGTTTGGAATGATACTAATAAAGAGATAAAAAAAAAACATGTCGTCGCACTTCTAACATTCGTGGCCCTAATTACATTGTTACGTGCACCTCTCCGGTTGTCAACCCCTCCAGGCCCGTAAACCGATAACTGACACACATACAATCACAATTGCTATAAATCAAGATATCACCCAAAAGACAAAACACCCTGCATTCGCCAAACGAAACGGCATTTGACGCCGTCGGCAGCTTTGTCAAATTCTTGGAAAAAATTAATGAGTCACACGAGCCAAAAACGACATCCGATAGACGACCAACCCTCCGTCGTTATTTCCGTCGAGTCTTGATTGCGGGCCATCTCATCGCTGCATGATAAGCCAAGCAAACGAAATTTTCCGTCAATAATGGAAAATCCCAAAGACGGCGTTTTTCCTTTGCATTTGCCTTCGCTCTCGCGCGTTTTCGCTGTTTCCGGCGGTTGTTTTGTTTTATTCATGAAACTGACTTTATTCCACCAAAAAGGACCTACACGGCTCTTATGGTTCCGACTTATTACTCATCAGCAGCCGGAACCCTTTGGTGCGGGACCGGAGACGACAAAGAAAGAATGACGCAATCTGAAAGGCTATGATTTGAAGTTTTCAACCGCATAAGCGGAAATCTTGGTCCATAATACGGTCCCACTTTCCGTCCCCTTTGAGCACCTGGCGAGTGAAATCCTTCACACCCGGCCTTTGGAAGTAGAATGGGGGTTGCAATTTTCCGAAACTAATTCTTAATAGGGGAAGATAGTTTAAAATGCCAAGTGAAGCTCAGTAGAAATTTACAGAGTTATAACAATTTTTCTCAAGAAAACTGTAGCATATGAAAAAACGTGCAATATTTTCTATTGCCAAATCAAATATATTACCTAAAAACAGATAATTGTTAACTTTGGGGTGAAACAAATTAAAATATTTGGACGATTTTTCATTATTTTAGTTAATACGATGATATGATAAAATAAGAGTTGGGGGTCAGAATAGATTTCTAGGAAATTCAAGGATATTTGTATTGGAACCAGTAAATGTGAGGGGTGTCAAGCAGACATATAAAATTGTACAATAAGCCAGCTCCTTACTTACACTCCTACAGTAATCTTGCCACCTAGAAAAGTCCTCAAACTCATTTTTTGTCTTCCTAAATCTTTCTCAGACGGATTGCCTTCGTTATAGTTCGAATGGAATCGTCTGGATGTCTTAACATCATTGCAATTATTGAAAAGGTCCACCGTTGTTTTCAATCAACTTTTACCTAACTTATTAGAATAAATCCGAATCCAAATGAACTTGTTTCTATAGTTACAAACGTCATTTGAGAACTAAATTAGTCACTAAGACCAGACTTGACCTTGAGTATTTTTTTTGATTATTTATGGGATCTCGTTTGAACCCGATGAAGATATATCAATTTTTTTTTCTTAACCGTCGCAATTTGGGTGCTGAACTTCATCATTTGCAAAATCTAACTCAGACATGGTCGTGGGAAATCATTTGAAGGATATTGGTCACTTAGATGACAAGTCCAGTGACCTAGAACCAGCTTTTCTACAAAATGGGAAAAATTTCGAGCTTAGTAATATTAGCATTAGCAATAAGCATTTCGCACAAATTCGTAGCTGGTACAGTTCTAGACCATTGTATGAGAGTTGCCTCCTTCCCGTCCGTTACCAAAGTCATAAGTTTGGGACTAACCTCTAACTCTTAGACAAGATTGAGGCATTCTCCAATAATCGAGAGCTGTCCTGGCCACGTCCTTGCGAAAGCTGGGGAATGGGAATGGGTGATTAATTGAGCACCTACTTAAGAAAGATGCAGAGAACTCTACGACCTCTCATAGGTGTTACGGGATGTTGTAGAATGTTGATGGAAAGGGTAGTGCCTGTATCCTAATTCGGTAGACGTTCTGGCCGACAAATGGTTAATATTTACGCATTGTGATCATGCGCTGGTGATCAGAACAAACTCACCAAATTCCTTTTTTGAAACTCCTCTGCAATCCGTCTCTCCTCAATAATGAACAATAGCGTGAGCCGTAACTTGGCGATGCCCATCAAAATGCACGCACCGCAGACATAAAAACTGCAGTTAATAAACTATCCCGAATCGAGCACCACAAAATATAAAAAAACGAGTCGCGCGAAACGAATTCAATTGCTGGAGCCATCCCAAAGCACTTACGAGCAAAACGCAAGCAAATCATCTTCTGAAAAAAAAAACACTTTTATCACTTTATCACTTTGAAAAACATGTTTCCACAGAACATTTGCTCGTGGTATAGCACCATCCGCCAAATCTAGTTTTCACAAGCCGAACTGAAAAAACTTGTAGCGAGGTAAACCAAAGAATTTCGAGCTTAGTAATATTGTCAACTATTCTTTTATTTTTAGGTGGAAACTTCCCTTAAAAAGATCTTGTTCGATTAGGTCTGAGCTGCTTTTCCAAAATGGTAAATGGTAACCAAATTTGCCACTTCAAAAGTTGTAGAAAAAAATTAAAACAAATTGAAATGAAGATAAATTTATATCAATTAGTTGGGTAAAGGTGATAAAAAAGGAACTTGGGATCATCTCTACCCCACTTTACCCAGTGAACCACCGGAATAACTCCGAAATAGTGAACATTTCCAAAATTGCATTGATGCTTGTAAAACTAGACATTCAGACAATTACAGTTAAACTAAAACGAAGGCAATGCGTCAAGGATTGCCGAAATAGCTGCAATTTGTTTTTTTTTTCTGTTTACTGGGCAGATACGGGTTAAGAAATTTCTGAACGACAGTGTCAAAAAATCTTACGAAATCAGTAAAAATCTTGGTTAAAATTTAGCGAAATCGATGAAAAATCAATTCACAAGTTTCTGGAAGACTTAAATTTTCTTGAGAAATTTGTAAAAGAATATTTGAAGGATATCTGCAAAAACTAATAGCGAAATCTTTTCTGGAGTTAAACTCAAAAAAATCGCGTTGAATTCTTGAAGGTATTTTGAACAAAATTCATGGATGATTTCCATAATTAGGCCGTTAAACAATCAATACATAAATTCCTGAAGAAATTTTCGGAATAATACTTGAAGAAAAAAATATCTAATGAAATTCGTGGAAAAATTTTAAAAAAAGGGCCTACAGGTTATACTTATTGTAATGTCGAGAGTAATGCTTGTCACAATTCAGTATAGAAATTTCGGACCGAATTTTTTGGTACTACTTCGATGTCTTCTTGGTTTCTTTTTATTAAAGCTTATTTTTTAAACACTCAGTCGCTACCAGCCCTGTACCCGGTAAATACTATAAATATTAGAAGGTTCAACGATTTAAAAAAAAGACAAAGAAAAAATATTTTCGATCTAAATATAATTTTTCGTTATCTGGAATCGTTCTAAACACGTTTTGGAAAAAAAAAAAAATTTCGAGAATTTAAGAATTTTGGTTTTTGATTTTTATTGTTTTTATTTTTGAACATCCCTATCCTTACAAAAACTTAAAAGTAGATGTAGTACCTTGTAATTTTTAATTCCGCCTCTAAATGCTTATCTTTGACAGATTCGCGTATTTCGACTACCACTTGCAGTCTTCTTCAGTGTCAGTTACTCGTATTCACTGAACAAATCGTCGCATCTCTCTACCTCAAATACTAACACCAGATCAGTACCTACCAGGCTATCGACATTGATGGAGACACCATCTTCTATGGTGACAGAGGGCTCGATTGGCTTGTCAGATGAATCGAGCCCGGAACATCCTGTCTACTGCAAATCACTGCAGTTGATATAGGGCATGTCCGTAGGCTGGTACCTACACAATTAATCTACAAAGGAAAGTTTTAACAGGGGTATACCTGCCATGTCGTGGTCAGAGGATTAGAATACATTCATAAAATTAATAGTTTGTAAAATGAAACTATTAATTTTTTTTCTAGATTTTTTTTTTAATTTTCCGTGTAACTAACGGAAAAAAACAGGTTTGAAATCATTTTAATACCACCAGGATCTTCTTCTGTGATAGGTTGATCGTAGAAAAACATAAAAGGCATGATATATTGTATCGCACATTGAATGAACCCCAGGCATATTTAGGTTATAAAAAAATGCAATTTTCCCAACATTTTTCAAAAACATAACAAAAAAAAAATTCAAAAATCATAAAAAAAAACATTCCTTACATGCGTGTCTAAGGTTTATGCCAAAATTAAAATCGTTTAGATTTCCGAGCTACGTAAAAAATCACAAAATTCCAAAGTGTATCCCGTCTAAAGTCTGGGTTGGATATTAGAGGGTTAAACTGGGCCATTTTACGCCATGAGAACATTTTGAATCCCTCTACCCTAGTACCGGGAACACCCGACTCTCAGTACACATTTACCTTTTGTGATTTGAAATGGTTTGTAAACGTGGCTTTCACAGTCCGACAGCGTCGCAATCCCTCGTCGGCGTCTTTATAGCTCTGTTCTTTCATGCTAGTAGTGACGGGATTTTAATACCAGATCGGTTGACATTATAAAAGCAGGAGAGTCGGAGGCAGTCTGTGTTTACATTAATACTAACTCTATAGGCTGTCTAGGGCTGTTTTGGTGACATGTAGATTTTCCATCAATTCTCGTCTGGTCTTCCGGATAATGGATTTTGGGAATATGGAGGTGGAATTGTACGGTGGGAAATCATGGGACACAGACGTTTAATATACGGCGTCGAGTTCGATGCTGAATAATGGAGGAGATTTAACGCATGTAATAATGTGCAGTGAAGTGCTTACAAATTTCTAGGCAGGGTATTTTATCAGCCTTTCAGTGCATGTGTATGCTTACCGAGGATTCCACATTATAGTTTCTCGCTGCGACATGAATTATGAAGTTTATTGAACGCTGACGGGCAGAGCGGTTTTCGCTGTGCAGTACATAAGGTACCATCGATGGGTGGCAGAATGGATCAAAAACATATACGTCCAAATTAATTTAAACCGGAAATATATGAATTCAAAAAAAAATCAAAAGAATAACATTTGTTCAAAGAATATGTAATTGTAATAATTGTATAGACCCACGTCAGAATACACAGGAACTTAAAAGGGACCAGGAAATACTCCGATAATGATAGAGATTTTTAGAGAATCCGCCTAGACATCTCCTGGATATTATTTTTTCAAAAATTTTATTAGGATTTTTTAGTTGCATTACGCTAAGTTTTATTCAATGTTTTCCAAGGTTTTATCCAGTAATTTCAACAGACTTCAATTCAGTTATTTACTCAAAGTTTCTTCAGATTTCTCCCTAAGGAATTTCTTCCAGGGCTCATAATACCTACGAGAATTCAACCAGGAATGTCATCAAGTATACCTCCAGAAATTATTACAGATATTCATTCAGAGAATGGAATTTCTCTAGATTTTTTCTATGAAGTTCTCAGGCCTCTTGTAATGCATCCTATGATTCCCTGGACAAACTAGAGCATTTCAAAATCATTAGCGTAACTTGAGCGAAAATCTAGGAGGAGCTTGGCCCATCAGAAGGCAAAACTCCTTGAGCAAAGTGTCTACTTTTTTTTTTTTTTATCTTGGTCTGAATTTATTTAGAGTACTAACTTATAAAACTTTTAGATTTACAATTCAAGCTTAAAACTACTAACATTAATTTGTTCTTCTGGAGTACAACATATGAAGTATACAAATTTTGCAAAAAGCTGATTAATTTTGAGTGCTTCTCTGGATGGTATGCCTCTTAACTCAGGAAAAAGAAAATAATTCGGTGACTTCCGTTGAAGGGCTGGCTTCATTCTTGAAATTATTGATTTCACAAAAATCCAAACAGGTTTTGACACAAGACATGAAAAAAGCTTATGCTCAACGGTATCTATGACACCTGGACAACGGTCGCATAAAGGAGAGTCTCGGCGTCTTTGTTTGTAGAATAATTCGTTATGATTAATCTTCCCATGGATTGCGGTATACCAAACTGAGCGATATTGTGAATGAATTCGATGATCTGCTATATACTTGAAAATCACCTTCCAACGACGATTAACGCTCAGCACTTCAGGATCATTTTCCGCTAAAAGTAGTTCCGAATATATGTTGGAAGAACTATGGTGCTCCAGAGTTTTATTGGCCAGTGTTGCCACTTCCAAAGCAAATACTTTGACTTGAGGGTAAGCAGCTGGAATCTGAAGAATCTGGTCCGTATTTAAAAGTCCACGTAGAAACGGCAGATCGTACAAATTCTCAAGAATTCTGTTCGTTAATAACGACACAGATTTCAACCCCGGACAATGTAGGTTTAAGGTAGGAAGGTACTTCCTGTCGGTTGCTGTCTATTTTCTTGGAACAAATCTTCGAAATATGTGACAACGCATTGCTCTATTTGACCACTGTCGTTGATCATATCACCTCCAACATCCAATTCCGTAATCAAGGTTTTTGAACGCTTGTAGTTCTTTCCCGACAAATGAAATAAGGAAGTTGGCTCTCCTTTCAGATAAGTTTCCTTAAGTTGTCGCCAGTTGCTTGATGACTCACGCTGCTTCAATAGCATAATGCTTTTGATCCTATTAATTCGTGTCAATTGTGTTGCATCATTGGCATACAGTTGATAAGCCCTAGTTAGTTCACCGTGTAAGAGATTCATAGTATTACGGAAGTCTTGAATCTGAAGAGAAGTCTGCCAACGAAAAAAGGATGCAACTTTAGGTTTTGCGTAATCTAACCACCATGATGACCAGGATCGATAATTTTGCTTTTGTCGGACTAAGTAGTTCCATCTAGCTTGAAAACGGTTTTGCGTATCTTCATCCTCTAAAACATGAGGGTTGAGTCGCCATAGGCCTCTCCCGATGATGGGACCAGTTATTGGTAAAACCATTCGCATTAACACTGCTTTATGATCGCTGAAGCACGTAACTGAATGATTGATGGTTCGTAGCCAGCTAGTGGACGATCTAGAAACTAGGAACCTATCTAGTCTCGAGGACGATCCAGCACGCACGAAAGTATAATCGGTCTCATTTCGATGTAGAACACGCCATACATCAATCAGGTCTAAGGAACTCATTAGCCGTGACGTCATATTACTCCGTGAGGTAGCACCAGTCGCGTCTCTGGGATTTACAACGGAATTGAAATCACCCCCAAATATTATCGGTCCTGTACAATTTCTGAGATAATTTGCACAAGTGAAGTTGAAAAAGTCTTCTCGTGATGCCCTATTTTGCGCTCCGGTAGGGGCATAAATATTGCACAGCGTGACCCCATTTTTCAGTGTTATTGTTATTAGCCTACCATCCAGAGAATTTTGAACTGCTGTGTATTCAATACTGGGCTTATGAGCAATTGCTACACCTCTATTTCTATTATCAATGTTGAAAACAATTGAGTAACCTGTCAGTTGTATAGACGTATTTTCGACTTCCTGCAGAAAAACTATATCAATTTCGTTTAACCGTAGGAAGGAATTGAGAGCATCTATTTTAGTTGGACTGTATATATTAGCAATGTTTATGGTTGCTAAATTGAAGCTCAATGAATCCATTTGTATTTTAAAGAGTCAAGTATACGAAATGTACCCTAGCCGTGAAGTGAGCTCTCAAAAGCGTTCCCGGTCGCTGAGACTTATCGTTTGCTGTTAAATCATTTGCAGTGTGTATAATAGTGACTCTAATGACAAGTTGTCTATTGTCAGCCTGTTTATCTCTGTTATCGCTCACCTGTGTTGTTGGTGTCCTACCGTAAACAACAATTTGGTTATTGCTGATGTTCGTCAAGCATCGAGATCGTGGTAGTTGAGACTCCGATATTGTATCCTTCTGTCGACATACTCGTGCGCTGGATTTTGCTGAAGAGAGAGCCGCTGTTGTGATTTGGCCTACGGATGTTGAAATTTGCTTGACAGGTGCGGCAGTATCCAAAAACGCGACGGCAGGACATATACTATGTATTATTACCTTACGGAAAGGGCGATGCTCCAACGATGGGAAACCTTCCAGCCGGCATGAACAGTCATCGCAATCCCAAAGGCAGATAAAACTCGGTACGGCTTCTACGGAGATTGTTGTACTTTTCAGGACGGTAGCATCCAAATACACTTCGACAGGACATATACTTTTTGTTTTTACCTTGGAAGGAAAGTGTTGCTCCAACGGTGAAATAGATTTTGGTCGATGGTGATGTTTTGAATTACAGTTGATGACATGATTTTGCAGGTGGAGTTCTGAGGAGTTTATTGAAATTTTCAGGACGGCAGTATCTGATGGCGCTACGGCTAGACATATACAATGTATTTTTACCTTTGAGAAATTAAGGTGCTCCAACGATGGTTTGCGTAGATGGACATGTAGATAGCATGGTACGGAATGTTTGGCTTCGATGGTGAAGAAAGTTATCCTTACTTTGAAGTGTGTCGTTGAGATTTTGTTCGGCGTTGAGGTCGTTGTGATTCTTGCTCAGCTTGCTTCGGCGACAGAGTTCGTTTGCGACCTCCAAGAGGATCTGTTTCGGTTTCCGAGGTGACAATTTTCGACGAATTCGATGTAGAGGCGACGGGTTTTTTTCATCGTTGTGGCCAGTGAATCGGCCGTGGAGAGCTGGGTGGTAGTAGCTTCTTTTGACGCGACTGATTCATCATCAGATTCACTATCTGTGGCCTCCATGAGTTCTATCGGGGACTCGTTGGTACTAGCTTGCGAGTTACTGACAATTTCGGCTAATGTTGATTTCTCTCCTGCGTTCTGGGAAGACTCCTTTCGAGCAGCCGAACATGTCTTTCCGATATGGACCTTCTGGGTACAATGCCTACAGGTCTTAACCTGGTTACTGTACAGGACGTATGACAGCTCTCCGGCCACGGGGACATACGAAGGAATCGGCGTTTGGATTTCCATACGAATTATTCGCACTCCGTTAGGGATGCCTGGGAAATAGTCCTTCCAGACATCGTTCTTCACGGAGAGAACCTTCCCATAAGCTGAGAACTGCGCTGAGATGAGATTGTTTGGCATATGTGGAGGCAAGTCATACACCTTAACCTCAATGGCGTTGTCTGTCGGGTGCACTGGGATATGGTAGAGCTGTTTGTCATGCTCAAGTGTATGCTTCATGTTGTGCAGCATAACGACGTTCTCAGCTGTTGCTGCGGAGTCCAGTTCGATGATGACATGGGACTTAGTAATGCTTGTCTGCAGGTTTTTGACTAGCGACATGTCTAGGGACATCTGCTTGAACAGGAACTCTTGAACAACGTTCAGCTTTGGTCGTACTGGCATGACGCTAAAGTCAATTACGATTGAGTTTTTGCGGAATCCGGCCATCCTTAAGGATGATAACTAGTCGTTTACACGAAAACTTAATGAATAAGCCTTTCGGACAAAGTCCGATTAGCGAAAAATATATGCGGTGTTTTCACTTGGCAAACAATACACGTCTGTTTCGTATGAAGCCTAAATGTCAACTGAAATCATGGGACACAGACGTTTAATATACGGCGTCGAGTTCGATGCTGAATAATGGAGGAGATTTAACGCATGTAATAATGTGCAGTGAAGTGCTTACAAATTTCTAGGCAGGGTATTTTATCAGCCTTTCAGTGCATGTGTATGCTTACCGAGGATTCCACATTATAGTTTCTCGCTGCGACATGAATTATGAAGTTTATTGAACGCTGACGGGCAGAGCGGTTTTCGCTGTGCAGTACATAAGGTACCATCGATGGGTGGCAGAATGGATCAAAAACATATACGTCCAAATTAATTTAAACCGGAAATATATGAATTCAAAAAAAAAATCAAAAGAATAACATTTGTTCAAAGAATATGTAATTGTAATAATTGTATAGACCCACGTCAGAATACACAGGAACTTAAAAGGGACCAGGAAATACTCCGATAATGATAGAGATTTTTAGAGAATCCGCCTAGACATCTCCTGGATATTATTTTTTCAAAAATTTTATTAGGATTTTTTAGTTACATTACGCTAAGTTTTATTCAATGTTTTCCAAGGTTTTATCCAGTAATTTCAACAGACTTCAATTCAGTTATTTACTCAAAGTTTCTTCAGATTTCTCCCTAAGGAATTTCTTCCAGGGCTCATAATACCTACGAGAATTCAACCAGGAATGTCATCAAGTATACCTCCAGAAATTATTACAGATATTCATTCAGAGAATGGAATTTCTCTAGATTTTTTCTATGAAGTTCTCAGGCCTCTTGTAATGCATCCTATGATTCCCTGGACAAACTAGAGCATTTCAAAATCATTAGCGTAACTTGAGCGAAAATCTAGGAGGAGCTTGGCCCATCAGAAGGCAAAACTCCTTGAGCAAAGTGTCTACTAAGCTCAAGAATTTTAGTTTACGCCAATGGCCAAAATTGAGCATTTTGTATGGAATCGACATGCACAGCTATTAATCAGAACAGCAAAGTATTCACAAGTTTGCTATAAAACAAAAAAAAAATGTGGTAGTATCCACTTATAAATTCACATTCAATATCACATAAAAACAGTCTCCTGAACTGTAACATGAAACTCTTCAATTTTGCTAATTGTTTCCAGCCTAATTTGTTCTTTTCTTTTCTCTCACTCATTTCAGGTACGATTCTGGTCTTGAAATCCATACAGGAAGCATTTCAGTGTCCCATATTATGATAAGTAAATTTAAGGTATGCACAGTACTGGGTTTAAACCATAAGGGGTCGAGTCAGACCTCATGATGGGGATCCTAAGCTAAATACAGTATTGAACTTGAATATTAAACAGAATGTTGCAGTCGAAATTTCTTAATTTTCTTTGCAATACGTCCCCAATTCGATCGAGCCTGTTTCGAATATATTAGTTTGTAAACTTTTTTCACTTTCATATCAAGTCAACAAATAAAAATTAATTCACTTTTTGATATCATATGGTTCCGAAGTGTGAATGCTAGTTTTCCTCGAATTCCATTTCACCGAATAACCCTTTCCCTAAAAAGGACGGAAAGGAAGGATAGTTTAGAAACTCAATTATCATAATTTTGAACGAATCATTTGTCCTTATCTAATTAATCGGCAGTTTTTTCAAGTTATATTGTTCTACGCATCCTTGGCATCAATTTTTTAGACGAGGTGTATCGAGCTTCCTCCATATTCAATGGAATCCCTGTCTAGTCTTTCTAGTTTTCTACCCTGTCACTATAGTGCTTATGTATCCTTTGATAATCCTTTGATCACTTTTCGGGGAATCGCATATGGAATAATGTCACATTTGTTTTCTTCGAAACTCTTCAGTAATTTGTGGTTTCCTCGAACGCTGGTTCCTCAGTACGGTGAATTTCTGTAGAGCTACGGAAGATGAAAATTTATTAATTTTCTTCGATTTAGACATAATTTCATTCATAATGTTGTATTACCAATTGAAGAATAATAATTTATGTAAATCGTACTGTGAGATTCAAATAGAAAATAAACTCGCATGTGATTACTCTACCTTTTTTGGAAACTTTTATCAAGTATTTTGTAATGTGATATCAAAATCCAAAACTGTGTTGTATAGAATAATTTATCTATAGGAAATTTATTCAAAAGTATGTCAAACTGTTTTTTTTTATATTTTGGATTCTCTGGTTTTTCTGATCGGAGGGCCCGGGCTTTTTTTAACTTTTTTTCTTTAAATTACCACCAGCTGCGATCAAAATATCGAAAAAAGTCATTTGCAATCTGTAAAATAATCTTTTAAACATTTTTACTTCTTGTTTCGAGAGCATTTAATTATAATTGTGTACTTTTTTTAAGGCACTGACATGTTACTGATTCCAGTGGGAATTTTGCCCTTTAAAGGAAGCACCACACTAGACAACAGGCTAGCATGCAATTCCTCACGAAAAGTTTTCCGGTTTGAGTCGGGAATCGAATCCACACTCTTTAACACGATGCGGCCAAATTCCTGGTGACACTGTACTTAAATTGTTCAAAGATTACCAGACAAACAAAATTTAAATCAATTGGATACATACAACATACATACACAGTTTGATTCAATTGGATTGTTATTTTATGTCGTCTGAAAAAACTTTTTAAGAGTCGGTTTTAGCTTCTGAAGATCTTGGGATAGGAAACTTCTTCAAAAATACGACAGCGCCACTAAACAAACAAAATTCAAACTCACACATGTAGATTTCTGCCATCTAAATTTATTTGCCGATAAAAATAACATGCAAGTTTATCATGTTCTTGAAATAAATTAGTTCTCTGAAAAGTTCACTAGTGATAGCTGGCAAAATATTTGGATCGATAATATCACTATCTGACAGATATTGGCACTCTGTTTAGTAAAAACATCAAATTTTTAGCTATTCATGATCTTCAGTTACAGAAGGAGAAAATTTTTTAGAAATACCATATACCGTTTTGCTTCGAATTGCCGGACGCTTCGAAAGCCGGACACTATGATTATTTTTACGTTTTTTCATAACCTAAAATTAAATTTTCTTGTAACACTTATGCAGTAAACTATTTTTTTACTTCAATTGTATGTTATAAATGTTAATGTATCGTTGTAGGCATTAAGATATTGATAGCAAAAATAAAAGAACGAAATGCGTATCGATACTCACACATTTCAACGCGTGTAGGACTGCATCTTATAGTTGCCATAAAGCGGAGAGTAGCAATTTTGCCATAATTGTGTTTACCTTTCTGGTAGCTTCAGAGTTATTTACGACATGAAACTTTTGTGATTACGTGTAGTGAACTGTTCAAAATCCTAAAATATATAGTTGGTGAGTTGAATTTTTTACAAAATATGCCACAGTTCCGTCAAAAAGAAGTGTCCGGAAATCGAAGCAAAAGTGTCCGGATTTCTAATCAACCTTATATGAGTGTCCGGATTTCGAAGCAAGACACATCTCTTGTTTTCGCATATTTAAACGTTTTTTGAATATATAATCGCTATTTTTATTACACTATGCTAAAAAATAAACATATAACAACGTTAAAATACACAGTACATTATGGAAATAATTATCATTAATTGTAAAAATTATGCTTGAAGTTAATGCAGTGCTTAAGTGTCCGGATTTCGAGTCATAACGGTAACCGATGAATATTTGTTCAGTTTTCCATCTTAGTTGGCCTTTGGAGTTCTTTTTGATCTTCCGACGTTGACGCTTGCTCCTGGGCAGTGCGTCAAGAAAGCCTGAGCAGTCGTCAGTTGTTTTCCCTCACGGGTTGCACGCCTATTTTCTCTGAGTGCTTTTATATAGCCTATTAAACGAGTGAAGTTCAAAGAGGATTGTTGCTGCTCAAGGATGACGGATCAATTGGTGAGCTCGTTTTATGCTACTGTTTCTAATCTATAAAATATGTATGATTGCACCCTTAATCGTTACAACGGTGAGACGTAAATATGATTTTTCAAACAAATATGAATGGTTCGTCACTGTGAGTGTCGACATAAACTCTGATTCATAAATTATTTATGTCTAATTTTTTTTTTTATTCAAAACACTTTCTTCTTTTTACCTTTATTTTTGTAATTAAAAAAAAAACTTTGAATGGTTCGACACTTCAAGTGTAGACTTCCAAAAGGTTCACTTTATTCAACAAACTTTGAAACGTTCGTCACATCAAGTGTCGGCATATTTTTTCTCTACATAGATGTTGTTCATATCAAATGAAAATATTATATTTACATATAAGCATGTTTATATCTCACAAATAATTATTTATCATGGTATAATCGCTTATCAAAGTGAATCCTGTGACCCAACGATCCTTCCCATTAACAAAAATCCCTCCCAGTAACCTTTGTGGAGATGCTGATGCAAACACGGTCTCCAAATAGCAAAGATTACACACTAACATTCCTTCCCTCAATCCCACCTGACTGCAAGGACGTGGCCGGCGCCGTTATTGACCATGTATAAATAGAGGCACTGAATTATGCACACTGAAGAAGATTATGGCCAATCCCAGCCGAACTTCTAGTTGATTCTTTGTGCATTTTCACTGACTTCGGTCAATCACGGAATAGCAACCATTGATATGTGTAGTCAGTCTAAGCTAAGCTAAGCTAAGCTAAGTTTTCCATCTTAGTTGGCCTTTGATTTATTGAACAACCAGTGTTAGTAGACTGACACTCTATCAAACATTAAATTCTCTCATAAGAGCAACATTATTTGAGATCAGCTTTGAAAAACTCACACATGAGGTTTTGATTAATAATCACTTGCTCACGCTCAAGCCGTCAAAAATGATTCAATCATAAAACACATCGAAAATCTGTCACAAGTTGACTCACAACTCAATGTTATTGTTCGCATTAAACAAGTTCGTTATATTTCTAGCAGAAAAACTAACAACTGTGAAAATACAAACCAACGTGTCAAACTGAAGATCCAGCTCACGTATAATATTGTGGAAGTATAACTGCGTGAGCTACAATTTAAGCGTTGAAATTTCCAGATATTTCCAGATAGCGCTTGGTCTGTTCAACGACTTTGCCGAAGGCACCAACCTTCTAGCTGATAAGGACCTCGAGGTATAGAAGATTGATGGAAATTTGTTACTAGCTCCACCTAGCGGATAAATCCCCGATTATGTCAAAACATTTCATATTAAGCGTTACGTAATAAATGGATGCCGCCATACTGATATCTAGCGAGAAAGTACATTCGATTTTTTGATGTCTACATATTACATCTATTTTTGATATTTCAGTTTTGTTACCTCGAAACGTTTGAAGGAATTTTACTGTTTTCTAATAATTCGAATTATTCAAAAACGAAAAGTAAAAAAGTCCCGGTGAGCATGACGTAAGCACTCGAACGACAGGATAGCGACGTATCGCTTCTAACAAACCAGCTTGGACCGGTACTTTATGGCAAGGGATAACGTGGGATACGATAGCCGGGTGCACCTGCTGCAAAGTGCGCGCATCGGGTGCCGGTCGTCTCGATTGCCAACAGCAGTATAGCAGCGAACATAATTTGGCACCGTAGGCGCAACAACTACCACCACACTATGATACACCTCTTAGCTCAAGTCAGGGTTTCCCAACCGGTGATCCGAGGACCTTTGGAAGACCGTGACGACTTCTCAAATGATTGTGAAGGCCTGGCTAATATTCGTGGTTTCTCATGATTGATGCATTAGTGTTAATCCGAAATCATTTACCATGCTCAATTTTTTTTTATAAAGTACAGGCTAAATCATATTATTTTTAATTACGAAAATACTGATTACAAGACTGGTAGCGAGTCACTTTTTAGTGACTTGGTCACTTTTTTGAGGCCAGTCACTTTAAAGTCTCTTTTTTTAAGCCAATTCAACTTAAGTCACTTTTTTCGTCAAAAAGTCACTTTTTTTCAACTATTTTGAGCTAATTTTTCGGGAGAAAATTTTGAATCGGCCTTCTTAATTTAGGCTAAGTTTTAAGTTAGCAGGGTGTCTGCTACCTGAAAAATTCTGGAATACCTGGAATTATCAGGAAATTTTTATCAACCTGGAAAAAATCTGGAATTATCAGAGGATCTCGGATATACGCAGGAAAAAAAAACCTCGAAGTAATTATTATGGCAGAATATGTCCTTTTTGTAACACAACATTTCTTCGATAAAAAAAAATTTCGGCTGCGCCGCTGTTACAACTTGAGGTATTCAGTCAATGCACTTTAAGTTATTTTTAATATTCCGAATAACTTGTTTAAATAAGGAAGTAGGACTTAGGATTGCTAAAATGGGAAAGGCAAATACGATTTCCAGTTCTAGTTGGGTATCTTTCATGAGCATAAAGGCTTGGATACTATTTCAAAGCATATCTCTAAAAAGTGTTTATTGTTAGTTAAGCATAGCATAGCATAGCATAGACTGACTGTACATGTCAATGGTTGCTACTCCGTGATTGATCGGAACTGGTAATAATTGCACTGCGATCCAAATGAATAAAGGATGGGAGTTTCCGCTTACTCTCGGAGTGCAATTTTAGCAGATCTAATATTATTGATCAATAACGGCGCCGGCCAAGTCCTTACAGTCAGTTGGGATGGGGAAGGAATGTTAGTGTGTAATGATTGTTGCTTCTAGAGACCGAGAATACCTCTGCATCTCCACAATCATCACGGGAAGGATGTTTATTAGTGGAGTAGGAAAAGATCTGGGAGTCACCTTTGGTCGGTGGTGCGATCCATGGATAAGGAGGAAAAATACGGTTTATACTTAAAGCTAGTTTTTAGTTTTGTCTCAAAAAGTTTTTGGTAGAAGATTTGAAATAAACGTCAACATCTGTAATGTCGAACCATTCAAAAGAAGTTTTATTAATGGCGAAAAGAGAAAAATATATGCGTATATTTTTAATTATATGAAACAGGAATAATGCTGACACTTGTAGGGAAGAACCATACATAGTTTGTTTGAAAATTACATAAAAGTATTACTGAACATTTATGCCTCAAGAAGAAAAGCCTTTGGTAGAAGTTTCAAAATAAACGTCGACATTCATAATGTCGAACAATTCAAAAAATATTTTAAGTAATGTCAAAAAGTTTCTATGTTTATTAGAACGAACCGTCTTGCTTGGGCTTTCCAAAACTCGCGAACCGAAAACCAAACTCCCGGCGTCCCGAAAACGAAGCGTCTTGTTTGGGCTTTCCAAAACACTGCCCACCAAAACCCGCGAACCGAAAACCAAACTCCCGGCGTCCCGAAAACGAAGCGTCTTGTTTGGGCTTTCCAAAACACTGCCCAGCAAAACCCGCGAACCGGAAACCGAACTCCCGGCGTCCCGAAAACAAAGCGTCTTGTTTGGGCTTTCCAAAACACTGCCCACCAAAACCCGCGAACCGGAAACCGAACTCCCGGCGTCCCGAAAACAAAGCGTCTTGTTTGGGCTTTCAAAAACACTGCCCAGCAAAACCCGCGAACTGAAAACCAAACTCCCGGCGTCTTGCTTGGGTTTTCCAAAACACTGCCCAGCAAAACCCGCGAACCGAAAACCAAACTCCCGGCGTCCCGAAAGCGAAACGTCTTGTTTGGGCTTTGCAAAACACTGCCCAGCAAAACCGGGAACTGAAAACCAAACTCCCGGCGTCCCGAAAACGAAGCGTCTTGTTTGGGCTTTCCAAAACACTGCCCACCAAAACCCGCGAACCGAAAACCAAACTCCCGGCGTCTTGCTTGGGTTTTCCAAAACACTGCCTGTGGCGAATAGAGTTGTTATAGATTGAAATATAAAAAAATAGAGTAAATTGATTTCGATTTTACTTGTATTATTTATGCTAAGCGTGTCTACCCAGCAAGGCGCTCCAAAACAGGGGAAAAAATTCTCCGGCAACGAAAATACGCGCGAATTCGTCAGCAAAATCAATCGGACGACGCAAAACCGAACTGTCCTGCTTGGGCTTCACGAAGCACTCTCAACCGCGTTCAGCGCGTTACGGAGCCGAAATTCATATTTTATATTATTTACATTTTTTTCACTTCATCAGTACCAAAATTAGTACGTTACAATTCGGTTTGATACAAAAATCTAGTACAGTAGTGCAACCAGGATTTAGCTTAAGGGAGTTTTAGACGATAAAACTGGAGTCAAAGTAGGAAAAAACAAATTTGTTTCTTAGACTAACATTTACAAAGGACGCAACAACATTTGCAAAGTTTAGTTTCTCTGGTTTGCTCGGGGCATACTTTTTTGAATAAACTTACACCACTAGTAAAAAAGAGTCTGCTGCACCGGGTGTAATTCTCCAATATACGCCTGTGATGGATTAAAGAAGCTCGTATTTCACAGGATATGTTCATATAATTTTGCTTTTCCAATATGAACGGTAAAAAAAGTTCATACAAAATTTAAATATTCTGATAGCGATTTAAATCCTCACCCACTGTGTTTTTTGTTTGAAATTTCATCCAAAACTGTTTTTTCACTTCACTATCCACATGTGTTAGAGCAGTTTTTCCCAACTTTTTTTTCTAGTCTTTCGCCCCCTGAGGTCAATATATTTATTAAACTATCTATGTTGGAGTTTTTTACCAAATAGGTAAGTTATAAAAAAAGACAATTTACACCGTCTTCAGCACACAGGCTGCACAGACTGAACGATCACTAACATTAGGCAACGGACAACACGAAACACCCAGTAGTCCAGCGATGAATTTTTCGTTTGACGAAAAGTTTTCACCGACTGGAGAGGGAATCGAACCCACACCCCGTGGCACAATACGCCTAGACGACTGACGCCGCTAAACGCAAGGCCACGCAGCCCAAAATCTCTCTAAAAAGTGTTTATTGTTAGTTAAGGTCTCTAAAGAAATTATAATCAATATGGTATCTAAAGTCACTTTTTTGCCATAACCCTCTCTTTCCCATGGTAGCTCCAGAGCTCAATTTTTTTTGACGAACTTAAGGCAAACCGAACCAGAGGAATACTATGCATTAATTTCTACAGTCAACTCTCCATAACTCGATATTGAAGGGACCATCGAGTAAGAGAGGTATCGAATTATGGAACACAAAACCAGTGCAAATGCGACCCTAGGGACCATCGCAGTAGCCATGAAAACCAATTTTTACTGTGGTTCTCTAACTCGATATCGAGATACGAAATATAGAGTAAGGGAGAGTTAACAGTAGATTATGATTCCATACTTATCAGATTAATCTAAAAGTCAACTAACTTTTTAAATAGTAAAACTATTGGTAAGCAATCAGTTTACTATTGTAAACAACCAACAAATTTTAAACTGATTTTGAAAAAAATAGACCCTTTGAAATATTGTTTTTTAAATTACTTTTTATAAAAACGCTTTTTTATAAAGCAACTGTCGATTAATGTCGTCGGAAATAGATGGTTAATCTGCTTGCAATGAATTCTGGTGCAACATTCAAGAGGCTCCAGAGAAACCTTCAGAGACTATTACGTAACTATTTATCCAGAGATTTCTTCTGGAATACTTTCAATAACTCCACCAGGAATGCCACCAGCAATTTTTCAATAGAAGTTCAGAGGAATTTCTTCTCAATTTTATACTAAAAATTTTAGAGCATTCCTACGCTACTACCTCCAGTAATTTTCACAGAGATTACTCTGAAGAAAAAATCTCAGTATTTCCTCCAGATCACTGATTCTTCCACAGATTTCTTCAATCGCTACTTCTAGGATTCTTCCTACGTGCCCTACAGAAGTTTTTCCCCAAAGGTTTATTATAAAATTTATCGACATTTTTATAAGAAACCCTACAATAATTCCTACGCCTTTTTCAATTAAATCCAGGCATTTTTATAAGGATTCTCTCAAAAATTCATCCATAATTACTCTCCGGAATTTCTCAAAACTGACTTAAGGTATTATTGGATAAAATCTTTTCCAAGAATTGCTCGATGAATTGCATCTGGGATTTCTCTAAAAATTTCTCCAGCATTTCTTCAAAATATTTTTACTGCGGCTCAAACACTTCACTGATATTTTTCAAATACAGTTTCCAGACCTGCATAGATACTTTAAAATTCCATTCAAGGTTCCACACTAGTTAATACTACAGCAATTATTACAGTTATTGCTCCGACCATTGATGGATTAATATGCTTTTATTATCATAGCAATTTATCAAGAAATATATTCATCAAGAATTCGAGAGATCCAGTGATCCTCGTAGGTATTCATCATTATAAGTCACACAAGTTTCATCAGAAATTACACTAAGATTTGTTTAACAAATTCTTCGTGGATTTTTCAAAATTTTTCACAAAAAATTTTAATTATTTTTAAGTTTCAGTTTTTTTGTTCGTGGTTTTTCTTTAAAAGAAAAACAGATAGAATACATGAAGGTATATAAACGATTCTAAGAAAAATTACATAAAAAGTTGTTAAAAATCACAAAACAAACTCCTGAAGAGATCTTCGGAGTATTAAGAAACTTACGGCAAAACGAAAATTTACTTGTCGTAATTTCACGAGGAAGTCTTAGAATGTGAATACCTTCCATTAAACTTACTGATGGAGAATTTATTTCTTATTCGGCGTTTAAAGGACGCGGTTTAAGTAGTATTCCAATCAAATTCGATCTTCTGTCATCATTTTTTATTTCAAATATCGATTAATGCATTAGAATATTGACCTTATTAGGAGTTTAAATGGACATGTGAAATGACAAATATTTTAATTTTATAAATGTTCCAAATTCTTATTAAAATTTACAATATAAAATACTTTGGTAATATAAAAGACACAAAAGAAAATATTGAAAATCTACTAAAAAGGATTATTTACGTAAATATAAACTACCCAGTTTGAAAAAATTCTAGGCGATATCTTGTAAATTTGGAAGCACAATAAAAATATCTAAATATGGTACTCAACTAGACCTACTACCTGCAGAAGATCACATGGAATATTCCCTATCATAATTGATATTGATCGTAAAACAGTATACTAGAATTGAAATAAAATTGATTACGTCTTGCTTTTCAAGTCACTTTTAGTCACTTTTTCGAGAATAGAAAGTCACTTTTTAGTCACTTATTTCTCAAATTTGGTCACTAAAATAACTTTTTTCGGTACCAATTCTTGCTACCAGCCCTGTGATTAGAAACTTTTGATGTCATTACATATGTGAATTAAAGCTTTCCAGTCAGGTATTAATACTATTGGGATCGTTCCTGGAGGGATCAGTTGCTAGATCCATTTGAAAGTTTTAAGGATTATTCTACAAGATTCAAAATGGACACTTGAGATCTCTAGGAGAAAATTGCTTCAAATTTTTAGAGCAAATTTCAGAGATGAACACATTCTTTTAAGAATTCTTTCTTAATTTCTGGGAACAATTTTGAAAGATGTCTGTGTGAAATGATATTGTACATTTAATTTGGTCACTATCTGATGTACTGAAATAACCCGACTCAATGCTTATAACTTTAATAAATTCTATATTTCTAAAAAACAAATGATTTTATGATCTCTAATTATCAGAAGTCCGCGGGAAGCTTATAGAAATTAAAACGGAGTCGCTGCTTTGAAAAGGTTGGCAATCACTGTCTTAGCTCCTTTGGCCGGACCAAGTGTTGAGGAAAATTGCACAGCTAGAGAAAATGTTGCTGGGTCCGATAGGATGTAGGACAGGTAATGTGGGGAAGTAGCCTCTATACAATCGAGCAATTTACATGTTTTCCCACCCTCACCCGGGCCGGCGTTTATTCACAGTCACTGAGAGTACGACAGAAGCCCGGTTCGAGAATGGTGCTACCGTGGCCGTGTAGTTCCGGCGTCCAGAATAGAACTACGGACAACCCGTTCCGGTGGTAAGAGTCCACCAAACGGGGTAACCCCAATTCAAGGTGTGATGCGAAAAACCGTGCTGAGGAATGAATGGTCGAAGGGGTGAAAAAGATGTTCGGCCATTAACGGAGCCTGTGGGGCACCTGGGCACCCCTCACAGTATTTTGTCCCTTACCGCGTTAATGCAGGGCTCTGGCGTGGTGGACCTCTTTTCCCGTGCTACTCGTGGGATTCAAAAATGAGTACAATATCTAATCAAAACAATAGTAGTAGTGCAGGTAGTAGCAGTAGTAGGGAAGCGAACCCCTTCGCAAGAAGTGGGCTAGCTAGATCTCCGTTGAGGAGAGTAGAAGCAGGAGGAGGCAGCAGTGCACGTAGTGCCAGTGCTGGAACCCATATTTCATCCCCGGCTAACGCATCGGGTGAAGTTATGGATGGAGCGTGGTTGATGAGGGCCATCAATAAAAGTAGAGATGGGCTCTCTGCGATGGAAGTGGCTGCACAGCAGCTCGACTCCATAATTGACTTTGCGTCCTCGAAGTCTAACATCAGCAAGGACCTCAAGCAGGCCTTGCTTAGACTTCGTAAGTCAATGTTGGCGGCCAAGCAGAACCATGCTGAACCCATGGTGACTGCGGCTGCGGCAGAACCCGTGGAACTGAAGGTGCCGAAGTCTACCCAGACGGAACCCTTCGTTTTCGCGGGCAGCCCCAAAAGCGTGGAAGCGAATGCTTACAGCAAGCAATCGCAGAAGCGCGCGAGGCAGCCGTCAGGGGAGGAGCTACCCGGCGGCGCTCGTAAGGCCAGGCGGATACTGACCCCGAAAACCGGCAGAATTGCCGGAAAATCGGACCCCAGCCAGGCGTCCCGGAAAGCCGAGAAGGGTGGGCCCGAAAAGGCTGGCCCCTCACGGAGTGATGGGAACAGGGGGTTGCGACCTTTGAGAGGTCCTCCATCACCACAGGTCAGGGCGGAGCAGGGGGGGGACGCCCCCTGGACAACCGTAGTGAGGAAGAAGAAGAAGAAGAAACAGGAGAATCAGGAGCGCAGGGATACCAAACCTAAGAAAGGTAGGAGGGTAGGTGCCAAGCGCGAAAAGGGTGATGCGATCATCATCAAGACGGAAGAGTCCAAGTACTCGGAAGTCCTGAAGGCGATGCGCAGTGACGCGAAGCTTGCGGATCTAGGAGCCGACGTACGCAGTGTCAGACGCACTCGTACAGGTGAAATGATCCTCGAGCTTAAGCGCGATAAGGAGCGCAAGGGCGCCGCCTACAAAAGTTTGGCGGAAGAGGTCCTTGGCGCTGGTGTTGAAGTGAGGGCTCTGACGCAGTCAGTGACTCTGAAGGTGATGAACCTTGATGAGATCACTAACGCAGAAGAGCTCGTCACGGCACTGCGGCAACAGTGCGAAGTGCAGGTGCCCACCACCGCCGTTCAGCTACGGAAAGGTCCGGCAGGTACTCAGGTGGCCTTAGTACACCTACCTGTGGCAGACGCAAATAAGTCCGCTAAGGTAGGTAAGATCAAGGTTGGTTGGTCAGTATGTTCACTGAACATACATGAGCAACCAGTGATCTGCTTTAGGTGCAGGGAACCTGGACACAAGTCCTGGGGCTGTAAAGGCCCTGATAGGACTAAGTTGTGCAGGCGTTGTGGTGAGGAAGGTCATAAGGCACTAGGCTGCAAGAACCCTCCCAAGTGCTTGATTTGTTCCGGCAAGTCCGTGAACAACAATCACCCAACGGGAGGCTCAAGGTGCCCGACCTTCAAACGAGCCATCAACGAAAAATCACAGTGCAGGTAACGCAGCTGAACCTGAACCACTGTGACGCAGCTCAGCAACTGCTGTACCAGTCAGTTGCTGAGTGGGGGACGGACATCGCCATCATATCGGACCCATACCGAGTACCCGCCGGCAACGGCAACTGGGTCGTGGATGGATCCGGAAAAATGGCGGCGATATGGACAACGGGTAAATACCCTGTCCAGCAGTTGGTGTCTACTACCTACGAGGGCTTCGTGATCGCCAAAGTAAACGGGGTCCTCTTCTGTAGCTGCTATGCGCCTCCGAGTTGGTCGACCGAGCGGTTCACGCAGATGCTGGACTGCATGACGACCGCGCTGACAGGGCGAAGGCCAGTTGTAATAGCGGGTGACTTCAATGCCTGGGCCGTGGAATGGGGAAGCCGTAACACGAACCAGCGAGGTCAAATCCTGCTAGAGGCACTGGCCGTGCTAGATGTCGATCTGGCTAATGTTGGTGCCAAAAGTACCTTCAGCCGTAACGGAGCGGAGTCGATTATCGACGTTACTTTTTGTAGTCCTGGCCTAACGAGTAGTTCGAACTGGAGGGTAGACGATGCCTACACTCACAGCGACCACCTGGCGGTTCGCTACAGTATCGACTACAACAACAGCAGGCAGCGGGTTGAGGAAGCGGCTAGGTCAAGGCCGAGCCCTCGTAGGTGGAAGACATCGTACTTCAATGATGAAGTACTTAGGGAGGCGCTCCGCCGTGAGCGTAACCTACTCGGCCTAAGCGGGGACGAACTGGTAGCGGTGCTTACGCGTGCATGCGATGCGACCATGCCTAGAAAAGTCCACCCTAGGAATGGGAGACCACCGACATACTGGTGGACTCAAGCTATTGCGAACCTGCGCCGTGCCTGCCTACGGGCCAGGAGACGGATGCAGCGAGCACGTACCGAGCAGGAGCGTGAAGAACGACGGGCGGTGTTCACCGCTGCCAAAGTCGCGCTGAAGTCTGAGATAAGGGCAAGCAAAAAGGCCTGCTTCGAGGGACTCTGTCAGAGTGCCAACGCGAACCCGTGGGGTGATGCCTACAGGATCGTAATGGCGAAGACAAGAGGTGCAATTGCTCCTACGGAGCAGTCTCCACAGATGCTGGAGGGGATCATCGAGGGGCTCTTCCCGCGCCACAACCCTAGCCCATGGCCTCCTTTTGTAGGACAGCCGGGGATTGGGGCTGGTGATGAGGATAGAGTAACTGATGAGGAACTTGTAGGGATTGCAAAATCCCTAAGCATGGGGAAGGCACCAGGTCCGGACGGAGTTCCAAACCTGGCCCTCAAAGTCGCAATCTTGGAGGCTCCCGGTATGTTCAGATCTGCTATGCAGATATGCCTGGACGAGGGAGTATTTCCAGATGCGTGGAAGAGGCAGAGCCTGGTACTATTGCCAAAGGCGGGGAAACCACCCGGTGACCCGTCGGCGTATAGACCAATATGCTTGATTGACACGGTGGGGAAAGTGCTCGAGAAGATCATCCTCAACAGACTGTCGAGGTACACCGAGGGTGTAAATGGTCTCTCAGGCAACCAGTTCGGCTTCCGGAAAGGGAGGTCCACTGTAGACGCTATTCTGACGGTTAAGAAAACCGCTGAGATAGCACTCCAGCGTAAGAGGAGGGGTATTCGCTACTGCGCAGTAGTGACTCTGGATGTAAGGAATGCATTTAATAGTGCCAGTTGGGCGGCTATTGCTGATGCGCTCCTGCGTCTGGGGATACCCGAGTACCTGTACAAGATTCTCGGAAGTTACTTCCAGAATCGGGTATTAGTCTATGACACAGAGGTGGGTCGGAAGTGCTTTCACATAACCTCAGGAGTCCCGCAAGGTTCCATCCTGGGTCCGGTGTTATGGAATGTCATGTACGACGAGGTGTTGAGATTGAAATTCCCGGCGGGTGTGGTCATCGTTGGCTTTGCCGACGATATTACGCTGGAGGTCTACGGTGAATCGATCGAAGAAGTGGAATTGACTACAGCCCACTCGATCGCAATTGTGGAGGAGTGGATGAGCTCCAGGAAACTGGAATTGGCTCACCACAAAACTGAGGCTGTTGTTGTCAACAACCGAAAGTCGGTGCAGCAAGCGGTGATCAGTGTAGGCGACTGCACAATCACTTCGAAGCGCTCCGTCAAACACTTGGGGGTGATGATCGACGACAAGCTTACCTTCGGTAGCCATGTCGATTATGCCTGCAAGAGAGCCTCCACAGCTATTGTGGCACTGTCCCGGATGATGTCCAATAGCTCTGCGGTGTACGCCAGCAAGCGTAAGCTTCTGGCCAGTGTCGCCTCGTCCATACTGAGGTATGGTGGCCCGGCTTGGGGCACGGCTTTGAGTACCGATAGCTACCGTAGCAAGCTAGAGAGTACTTATAGGCTAATGTGCCTGAGGGTTGCGAGCGCGTACCGTACCGTGTCACACGATGCACTTTGTGTCATCACCGGTATGATGCCTATTGGTATCCTTATCATGGAAGACATAGAGTGCTTCGAAATGCGCGGCACAAGAGGCATACGCAGGACTGCCAGACTGGCCTCCATGGTCAAATGGCAGCGTGCGTGGGACAGTTCCACTAAGGGAGTGTGGACTCACAGGTTGATTCCGAGGTTAGATATCTGGGTCAATAGGCGCCATGGGGAACTAACATTCCACCTAACACAGGTCCTTTCGGGTCATGGATGCTTTAGACAATATCTACACCGTTTCGGTCATGCGGGTTCTCCCGAATGTCCAGTTTGTGCAGGTTTAGAGGAAACGGCGGAACACGTTTTGTTCGTGTGCCCGCGTTTCCGCACAATGCGTGACCGCATGTTTGCCACATGCGGTCGGGACACGACTCCGGACAATTTGGTCCAGAGGATGTGTGCAGACGAGTTTGGCTGGAATGCCGTTTCATCGGCTATCACCCACATCGTCTCGGAACTCCAAAGGAGGTGGCGTGTGGACTCGAGGAGTGACTAGTGCAGACGCTAATCAACAGGTGGTCCAAGGGTTCGCAGTCGGCTACGTAGGTCATACCGGTGCCCTACGATCGAGATCGACCCTTACAGCGATTAAGTGGCCGCGGGGAGAACATCCTGGTAGCGCTGCTGTCGTGGCGCCGGCCTACTGGGTGGATACGAGCCTCTGGTTGTTCGGGGCAGGTGGAGGCCCCTTCGTCAGCAATCCCAGCTGGTGCTAGCTGATAGGGCCTGAGCCTTCAGTAGGTCAAATTGCGAAGCCCGCAGTATCAGTTCTTGATACCTGCGGTGCAGCTGGGCGCGGGCTTAGTGGTCGACCCTGCCCGCCTTCAGCGGACAACGGGAGGTGAGGACCACCCGGGAAGCTGGCAATGCGCCAGCATGCTACCTTGGTGGACCCCCATAAGCGTGTCATCGATGTTCGTTGCTGCATGGCTACGCAGCTAACCTGGAGGATGCGATGTGCAATAGCCCCTCTCCGAAGCAATGCCTTCTTGGTGGTCCCGGAGAGACGAAGGGTTTGGCGGCAATGGAAATGGTTTAGTGGGTCGGGGGTGTAGTCCTGTTTACTGCTTGTACGTAGTAAATGGTCCCCAACCCCACACTCCCGGACCTCGGTCCGGAGTCTGTTGAGCAGATTATCCCCCCATTGCTTAGAAGGAAAAAAAAAAAAAAAGAATGGTGCTACCGGGCTGACTGGCTGATGGTCGTCCTTCTCAACGGGTTTTCAACCCAGCTGGGGGTTTTTCCCATCACGAACACGCAGGCATTCATTCGTTCTTTCGATTTGCTGTTGGGAAAAATATTTTCATTAAGTGAAAGAATAAACATCAGTAATTTTACCAAAAGCAACCAGTTTTCATTGGCAACTATTTATTTTTTAGTGCTAATTTTGTTTTACTTGTTTATTTCGTTTTTTTAATTGAGTGCTCAATTGCTATATTTCATTGGTAGTTTTTTTTGGAGTTTAATATTCTATATGTTTTCTTAGAATATTCTAATACTCTTCGTACAAATTTTATTTTGTTGTTTTATTTTTTTTCTTGTTGTTATTCTTATTTTATATTGGGCACTTTTTAATAAAACAAAATGTTTATGTTTTCTTTAAATGCTTGTTAATTTGAGTGCCATTTTCCATTCCATCGTCATCGGTACCGGCTTCTTTCGGGTCGAGGTCCTTTCAGTGTTTTTTCCTCGTCGCCACTTTTCTTCTCTTTCTTGCTCTCTCGCGCTCGATGGTATCCAATCTCACAAAGGATCACGTGGCAGCAGCAGCAGATTCATGAGCATGAATTTCCCATCCCTGACACGAGCTGCGTGAGTCATCGGGAAAAAGGATTTTTCTCTGTTCGCAAAGCTTGACATGTAAGAGTCGGTGACTCACTCCGGGATATCTATTTCAAAACAATGTCGTAACATTTCGATATCGAGTTTCCATTTGGACGCTGTGTGACATCTAGATTTTATAATAAAGCAAATATGCACTGGTTGCAGGGGTGGTAGCAGGTGGCTTGTTCGAAACTTGTTCACTATTTTATATACTATTATCTTCAAGTTTCTGTTTAGATTGTTTTTGTTTTCTTCGTTACTATCTGATTTCTTTTTGGTTCTTTTTCAAGCATGAGGTCTCTAAAGTCCTTATTTTAAAGATACTCAATCGCTACCATCCCTGTTGGTTAGGATTTCTCCGGTTCAAACGTAACCTCGCAGTGGCAGCTTTCGTGGAAGGACTTCCATTTCATTCCCGCACAATAAAGGTCAAACGAGCTTTTTACACCTCTCAAATCCCGTCAGCACTTTATCCACTTCCAGCAGCGGGTTACACAACTGCATCTCCATGGGGACGGCTATTGTGAGGGGACCCTATACTGCCCATAAAGGCATAACTGTCTCATATGGAAAAAGTAGGCATTGAGAAAATGACGCTCAAAGTTTAAAGTTTGCCATTTCATAAAAAAGTTCATAATTTTCTTGTGTATTTTCGCATGACATATTCAATAATCACAACCACACAGATTACTCATTTTGCTACTATTGATCAGCAAAAAATGTAAACTTGAACATAATTCTAGTTTTGCAGCTGCTATTGGCTTTCAAAGATCATATAGAGACTGTTATGCCTTTATTTTTCAATATGGGACTACACTAACTTCACATTTTTCCACATCATTTTCAAACAAAGTGTGTAAATTTGTATATACATGGTAAAGTATATACTAAAATATGAATGTTGCAATGAAAAAAGGTGTTGGTTCGAAAATCAATATGGGACAGTTATGCTTTTATGGGCAGTATAGCCGAACGTACGACGTATCCTTGACACTTTCTTGGATGCCATCGTTAAAAGTCGCTTTCGCCACACCGTTGTCAGTCATTGATAAACTGCGCAAAGCTAGCTACCGTTTTGACTCATATTCCGAACACTTAAGGCCAACAGTGACTTCAAACGCATCTGATTGGCATAAATTAGCTGATATTTGTGTAAATTTTAATTTCTTCGCAAAGCCTAACTGTTAGCTATTGGGTGTACCAATAATAATGTTGATTTAATTAGTTTTAGTATTGTTTTTACGTAAAAGTATGGAACAACATTTTGATTCAAATGCCGAACACTGTGTTTATTCTGTCTCATATTCCGAACACCTTGATTCAAATTCCGAACAGCACGAATAAACCGTATTTAAATGAATAATTTCGCTAATAAATTTATCTGAGCTGATCCTACTGGTTTCAAACTAGAGAATCATCACTACTCCCGCGGTATAAATTATATTGGAGACGTTAAAATTGAATTGCAATTGACTGCCATTTCCTTGTTATTTGGTGACATATTTCAGCGAAACATTTCAACCAAATCGCCATACAAAAACCGAGTGTTCGGAATATGAGTCTGTTCGGAATTTGAGACAAAACGGTAGTTGCCATCTGGGGTTGAACCATACCGAACTCCTTCGCATTTGTGCGTTCGCCATACGTCAAGGATTTTTTTTTCGTAGATGGTGCCAATGCTAGGCAGGAGGACAAACTTTTCAATCCATTAAAAAAGATCTTGAGAAGTTTGTGTGAATACCACCGGTACTGATTCTAGGAAAATGTTTCCTACTATTGTTGGGTTCATAATGCAAAGGGAATTGTGAGTTTATGTTGTCCAGCTGGTTCAAAGGTAACTGATGGGAATTGCGTATGATTATTTGCTCGTTGTTTCGTCGTTATGACGGAATACCATGACCCTACAGTTATGGATCAAATAGTGTGGAGTCCAACCTATAAAATTCAATAAAACGACATGGAAAACGTAAAATTGTAATTCAAAAGCACGAATCGAATCGTTTCAAATTGGAATTTTGGTTAGTAAACTGTTTTGAGTATAATATTTACATAGGATTGCATAAAAATTAAAAATTGTGTCGATTCCTGAAAACCATATTATGGATCAATTTTCATATTATGGATCAAATTGTGACATATTACGGATCAGTGCGCAAAATCAAGAGATTTTCAACTCAATGCATCTGTATTCATGGTATGGCGAAAGTTAACATGTGTCATATATAACTGCAAAAAATAGCAGTGTTAGAGCTGGAAACAAGGGTAACATGCCCTTTTTATTGTGATACTGCATTGTAGTAACTGAGACATGAACTGTTTCCGCTCCACACCAATTTTTCCACCCATTTTTGTCTGCTAAAATATGAAATTTACAAACCTTGATGTTTTATTAGTTTTATCCTTAGTGCTATTGTCTGAAAATATCGAATCCAATGCATAAAATAGCAGAAATCTACATTCTTTGGAAGTGATCCATAACCGTGGTAAACAATTATTTCCTGGTCCATATTATGGATCACTAGTTAGAAGTGCTAATATTCGGTATTTAGAATCAACAATCAAGAAAAATGTTTTCCAAAGATGAATTCATACTAAATCGTAGCGCACAAGCATGTTTTATACTATAACATTTGAATTTTACCACCTGTGGGAGCTTATGAATGCTGACGGCACTTCTTACAGAAAATGACCATATAATAATAGCTGTGTGGTACCAACTAAACATTTGTCAAAAACACCGTTATTTAGCGATTGAATGTAGTGCTTAATATTACAAATGATAGAAGACAAATAGTATAACATGGGAAAAATGTGTTTTACGTTAACGTTTATGTTTTGAGCGAGTTATCCGATGTTGAACGCCAAAGTGATCCGTCACTGTGGGTGATCCGTAACTGTGTGGGCATGGTACATTTAAGTTATATTGTCAGCATTTTGGTTGAGATTCAATTGTGGAATTTCTACAAATCAAGTGCATAATATTCAGTATTTTGTTGAATACTGTTACCTATAGTAAATACGAGCCTATTTTCATACAGAATGTTCAGCTAAACTGTGCTGTAATATTTTGACTCTATCGGTTATTAAACTGATCTTTTTTGTAGATACGAAGCCATTCAGGAATATCAACAAGGATAAGTTCCCGAATCTCCCTCCATCCACTTCAGATATACAATGAAAAGATTAATGATTTAAAGATTTATGTAAAAGAAATGTACTAGACACGCTCAAAAAAGCGTTCTGGAAAACGTGAACTGTCAAAAATACACCGTGAACTACCATGATTGGTCTCGTATACATGATCTAGTTCACGGTGTATTTTTGTTGTTGACGAGTTCACGCCTGCTGTTCACGGATACGAGAACGGATTTTTTTCTGTGGAGCCACGCGTCCGGGGCACCTTGCATCTTTCATGGGTTAATTTTTCAGTAGTTAACAAGATTGAAAGACAGTGCTCTTTTCTTCAATAAGTGCAGTGATGTCTCTGAAAATTCCATTCGAAATAGCTTCTGAGTTTCTTACTGAAATTTATCCAAAGATTTTTAAGGTGTAGCTCTAAAGGTTTGTACAAGAGTTCGTACTGGAATTCATCCAGAAAATTTGCGAGAAAAATGGTATTTCATTGGGAATCCATACTGAAAATTTCTTAGATTTTTCGCTCGAATGATTTTAGATATTTTTCAAAGGTTTTATCAAGAATTCGTATAGAAAGTCTTGCAAGATTTTTTTAAAAGTTTTGCATGAAATCCATCCAGCTATTCGTTACGAATGTTTTCCGAAAGTATTCTTTCAGAAAATATATATAAATAAAAATGGAATGGTGTTTGTATGTCACAAAATGGCTTGTTAACGGGGTATCACAATTCTTCCACAGTTATGATCCTAAAGTGTTCCGACGTGTTTGTGTATATGAAAAGCACAGAATATTAAACAGGAAATATATAAAAAAATGATCGAAACTTTCATTTTGTACAGGACGTTTCGAGGCATTGTTCAACAGCCTACATAATGGCAAGGTAATGTTTGCCGGGCCACTAGTAATCTATAAAATATAAGAATCCTCATAAAGTTCGACTTAATATTTCCTGAGGATACCTTTATGAACTCGAATTGGGATTTTCTCCCGAAATTGCTTCAAATATTTCATACACAAGGAATTACTTCAGGGATCATTTTGGGAATTTTCCCAAACTTTGCCACAGATCTTTATTCAAGATATCGTCCAGCGATTCTTTTATAGATTTCCCTGACAACCAAGATCAAGATTGTTCCAAAATTAATCTAAAAATTAGCTAAGAATGACTATGAGCACAAAGTTATAATTTTTTTTCAGGAATTCATCCGTTGATTTTTTTTTTGAAAATTACGAAAGAGTTTATCCAAGGATCACACTAAATACAACTCCAAACATTTATTAAGGAATACCTAAAGTTTGTCCAGAATTTAGTCCCTCTAGGGACATCTACAAACATTCATCAGTTTTTTTGAACGAGTCACCCATTTCTAATTTCCACAGTTGTTTTCTTTTTTCTGGTGTTACGTACTAACAGGGATATTTCCATTATGAAATGATCTTCGACCGGTGGGATTCAATCCTACGATCCTCAACTTGCATGTGCGTGGAAGAATGGAAGCGTTAGGGAAACGGTTTCTTGTCCGTCTCTGGTTCTAGCGTTTGCTATGAACGAATAGTTTGAGTGTGATAGATTTAGAATGGAAGATAGAAGCAAGTGAGAGAAATTCAACTACAAAGTACGAGGAAATGGACGGGCCTGGTATCGAACCCATGACCTTCTGCTTATGGAGCAGAAGAGGTAGCCATCAGGCCACCAACCCCCTCATTTCACTAATAATTTCCCATAGATTCTGCAAAAAGTCGTTGAAAAGCCTACAATAAGATATGCTACACAATTATTTCATCATCGGATCCGGTTTTGTATGTTTTCAAAAATTATGTCTGAAATTCATGTTAAGAATACAGTCTAGAAGTTTTTTTCAGATAATCTCGTAAAAAAATCTATTTGCAGGAATTACAGAAACTTTTTACATAATCTCTTTCAAAGGTCTTTTACAAATCGTTTGACAACTTTCCTGAAAAATACTCGGATAAATTCCTGGAAGACTTTTTTTTCGGAAATTCCTGAAGGCATCTCTAACAAAAACCTCTAGAAGAATCACCGGGGTAGTTCTTGAAGGAATCTTTACAGACATTTCTGGTTGAAATAATTACCACAAGAATTCCTAAAAATGTTTCTGAAAAGATTATCCTAGAAATTTCAGGGATAATTTCTGTAAAAACTCCTAATAAAGAAATCTTCAATAATTTATTGAAGATTTTATTTGAGTAATTGCTGCTACAAAGAAATATAAAAAAACATGAAAGTGTCGCTGGATTATTTCCCGGAAGACTTCGTTGCAAAATTTCTGGAAGAATTTGTAAATAATCTTAGCGTAAGTATTCTAGCAAACTTCATGTTTGCAATCTGAACGAACTCCTTGACCTGAACATGGAATGTAATCCTAAGAAAGTCTGTGGAAGATAAGTGAAATCCCGTGAGCAATTTCTAAAAAGAAGAAGAAATTGCTAAAAAATCACTAGTTTAATATCTAGAGTTATTTTTAGAGAAATTGCTTGATAAATTCTTTACGAAATACTTGACAAAAACTTTTGCTCTCACGGTTTTATTATCAAGTTTTCTCCAAATCTTATTGAACCCAGTTAAAGTTATTATTAATGTGTATAACATAGTGCAGAAAGAATTCCGATAACTTGTTTACTTTTTGAAAGAGAGCTTAGTTTAGCTTAGCTTAGACTGACTACACATATCGAAAACTCGTCAGTAGTGTTGGATCCGTTGAATCTGTTGCATGCTCCTTGTGGGCGAGCGACGGAATCCGGATCCATTGTGTCCGATTTGCGTTTCGTGGAAGACAAAACGAAGTGTGTCGGTGAAAAAAAAACAAACGCGTCAGTAGAGTTTGATACGTTGGACCTGTTGTATGCTCCTGTCGAGCGAGCAACGCAATCAGTATTGTGTCCGGTTTGCATAGTAACCGCACTATCAGTGTCGGTCGTTCGTGTATATTCTCACGTAATCATTTCGAATTATATATTTATCGTTTACCAAAACGAATCCTTTCCCATATCCAAGCTCCCAGTGTTTTCTTGTGGAAGTGCAGAGGACTCCTCGACTTTTGTAAAGCAAGTAACACGTCAACATTTCCCTCCCATTCCCAAATTGACCTGCATTCGGACGCAGCCGGCGCCGCTATTGTTTGTTATAATAATGAGAGCACCAGTACTTACACATTGAGGATGCTACTGATCCCGAGTAGTGTCTGTTGGTTCCCTGTGTAAGTACAGCTGTTCTTGCAATAACGGAGTAGCAACTGCGGGCGGTCAATCATGCTCATGCTCATGCTCATGCTTAGACTGACTACACATATCACCGATTGACCGAAGTCAGTGAAGATGCACACATAATCAAATAGAAGTTCGGCTGGGATTGGCCATAATCTTCTTCAGTGTGCATAAATCAGTGCATCTATTTATACAGGGTCAATAACGATGCCAGCCATGTCCTTGTAGTCAGGTGGGATTGGGAGAAGGAATGTTAGTGTGTAACCTTTACTATCTGGAGACCGTGTTTGCCTCTGCATCTCCACAAAGTTTACTGGGAGGGATGTTTGTTAATGGGAAGGATCGTTGGGTCACAGGATTCAATTTGATTAGCGATTAGACCATGATTAACAATTACTTGTGAGATATAAACATGCCTTTAAATATAATGTCTTCAACAGTTATCAAAAAAAAAGTAAAAGAATCTAATGTCGACACGTGAAGTGACGAACCATTCAAAGTTTGTTGAACAAATAGCTAAATTCACCATTCCTACAGCTGTCAAAACGAAAGCATGTGTTATCATATTTTAGTAATATGAAAAGAAAAAAAAATCGATGGGTTTGACCATCACAGAACACTCTTATGCCACTTGCAGTACATTTACAGTGGCAAACCAAGTTTGTTGAATAAAGTAAAACTTTTGCAAATCTAGACTCATAGTGACGAACCACTCATAGTTTGTTAGAAAGTCATATTTACACCCCATCACTGAAGGATTAAATTTGGAGTCATACATATTTTACAGATTTGAAAATAAAGCATGAAATGAACTCACCAATTCTCTTCATCCTTGACTGAGCAGCCACAATCCACTTTCTTCTTCACTTAACGCAACAATCTGGCGACGCTAGGAACACCCGGCAAACCCGAAAACCGCAAAAAAAAACCGGTGCCGCAACGAAAACAAAAAACTCATGATTGCTCGGGCTTTCCAAACTTCACTCAACTTGTTTACTTTATGAAAGAAAGCTGAAAAACATTTTGAAAAAGGGGCTGACAAAATCGGGTCATCTATGTATTTCTATTAATTCCTAAGAAAAACCTTAAAAGTGTCCTCGGTGAAATGTCTGACCGGCTTCTGTAAAACCTCAAAACCCAAAAAGAATTTTGTTTGCTGGTTTCTGTTTGGTCTCTCATTGTTTTTTTTTCTTCTTATTTTTGTCTCATTTTGGCCCTGTCTGGCCAGATATCAAAATCTTCTTTTCTCAGGCATATTATTTTCTAATGTTCCTGAACTCAGCCGCTACCAGCGCTACGAAAAGTCATGAAAGAGCAATTCTCGCGTAACTTTTCAAAAGGATCTATCTAACATTGAGAGGCTCTCTTCGTTTACTTTCTCTTTAATCAATAACTGAGCCACATTGACCTCTTTAGTTGCATTGGTCGTATGAAACGCTGAGCGTCCCCCTAAGAAGGCAGCCCTCGGGGAGTTGTGATGGCAATTTTTTTTTATGGAATTTTACTCTGGTGTGTTTCATGCTGTATCTTCCTCGCTCAATTTTCGTTGCCTCTCAGCTTAGCATTTTTTTGCTCCCTCGCAAAAAGGTAAAGGCAGCACGCTGCTCTAGAGTATGTTACCGAACTCTGATGATGTTGAGGGAAAATATCAAGCTTAAGTACAGTTACGCGAGATTTTATCTTTCTAAAGGTAGGGTCGATGTACCAATAGCCGCATAGCTAAGAACAAATATTCGTATAAAAACGAAAAATAACGCTAGCGTCATTATTTTTACATCATCTGAAAGCTTTTTATCTTGGTTTTGTGGGAAAAATATGAAAACTGCGAAAACTCATATGTTTGCATTTATTATCGCTTGTGCCACTATAGGAATACATGTGCTATAGTAGCACTATTTCTAATTTCTGTTCCTATAGTAGCACTAGCATCACGGCGTTGGCAAAATACTAATCAAAACCGTATTTTTACAAAGCTTTTATATTTTTCCTTGAAAATGTGGATCAAAAGCTTTCGTTTGATGTAAAAAAAAGTACTTAATTCATTGATTACTCTTATAATAAAAAATAGTTTCTCTCAGTAGTGCTACTATAGGAACAATAGGTTAACTATAGGCGCAAGGGAGCTCAAATTTTAAGCAAAACTAATTATTTCGATCATTTTTTGAACAAAATCAAGCTGTGTATCAATGGTACTGAGATAAATAGCTCCTGACCTTCATGTCAAAAAATATTTTGAAAAGATTCATAACAAAGCGGCCGTAAAAAGCCACTAGTGCGACTATAGGGGACTGTCCACTAAGGGAACACTGACTCTATGCAAATATGCAGGAAGGTACAATTCTTTACCTATGTTAACTTGTTACGAAAACCGAGCCTTTAATAATATTCAAATTGTATGTTTCCCATATTAAAGAGACTAAAGTATTGAAAATCTTAAGTATTTCTGTCATACTCCTCCATATTGAGCAAATTCATTTGCGCGTCTGACTAAAACTTCCGAGCCTACAAGAAAAAAATAATGAAATTTTGCATCAGCTCACTTCCACCATGCCATTTTTGTATCTGATTAAATATATTTTTGCATTATAAACGAACGAAGTCTGCAGCACAAGTAAGAGGTTGTAAAAAATGATGACCGGCTGGTGGCGCATCCAGCATCCCAGACCCGGCTCATCAAGTTTGTAGCACTTTATCAATGGTCGTCCCTTCGGGGAAAGTTCAGGGCAATGGGACTCCGCTTGCCCCGCAGGCTCCTCATCAGCGGTGAATAGCGAGGTATAAGAGCCGGTGTATCCATCGACAACAGTTCAACTATAGGTTCCTCTCAGACCGTCTCGTTGATCAGCGCTTTCTAATGTTTAGGAGTCACGATTCAACTTGAGCGACAACGTCATTCGATGCGGTGTCGATTGGTAGAGGAAAATGAATAAATGTAGTGACATTTGTGGAAAATAATGAAAATTTATTTATCTTTTTTCCCGTCGTCGCCGCCGGTACTCCTTTGGACCGGTGGTGTAGCAATTGGTCTACGAACCCGACATTAGGGCGATTCAAATTTCAAATAAAGTTGGAAAATTCTATTTACATATCTTTTGTATAATCTTTACAATAATGATTTCTGCCGTTTTCGTAAGGATTTAAAAGTAGCCCAATGAAAATGTATCAAATTTTCTCCTTCATTGAGATTGTATTTTCAAACTTTTTTGCAGATTGAACCGCCCTAACCCGACATTCGCATTCATGTTGGATTGAGTGCGATCAAATTCTGTGCCGGCTGGCTCTCATCCTCATTTTTGCGTGGCGCGCTCGGCTATGTCGTTTTCCTCTTATGTGGTCTTTCGCATTTTCGCCAGTGCATACATATAGCTAGAGAGAGAACCCAGACGATATCCGAGAGATACGCTGGCAGCAATTCCGAGGCAAGTGGTAGAAAGCCGGTCCGTTCGATGCTGCGAAAATCGCACTGAACTAAACAACAACGGAGCAGCTGCTACGCCATCGCATACCTCTGCCCGTCGTTGATTTGGTGGACCCCTTGGTGGATGGCTTGAATTGCCAGTGCGATTACCGTCAGCCAATGAGGGGAATAAACTTTCAACGAGCCACACACGTTTCGATAGGGCTCATATCTCTTCTAGTCGCCCCGCGGGAGTGCACATTATAATCTTGTGGATATGAGTTCAATTTGCCGATGCTGCTAGAGAGTATCGGCTGCACAATGATAATGCTGCGGTTCCATTTTTAGATCATTGAGCTATCGATGGGCATTTATGATCTGTGATGAAACTAATGGTCTAACGGTGGATTTAAAAGTCTACCTTTCTTAACGTGACCGCACAACAAGTTTGAAATTATGTAAAATTATGGATCGATGTTGGGGACCTTTATTAGCAGCTTCTTCTTTCTGGAGTTACGTCTCAACCAGGATATAGTTTGCTTTTCAGCTTAGTGTTCTACAAGCTTATCAAAGTTTTCAATTGGAAGCAATAGTTGACATTTTTTGTTTATGGGAAACTTCATTTCTGCCAAAACAAAAATAATGAATGACCCTCAGGGGAGCTCCTATAAAAAGTTACAAATCAGAACTTAACCTCTCTGCTCCAGGAAATTTTCCGGGAATTTTTCTATAAAGTTCTCAAGGAATATTGTCAGAAGAGTGAACTGTGAATGCTTCTTGCGATTCCTTAAAGAAGTTCCAATATGAGGTTGTTTTTTTTAGAGATTCATCCAGAAATTTCCTCATAAAATCCTCCAAGAATTCCATCAGTGATTCTTCCATAAAAATCTCCAATTATACTCTGGGAATGCTTTCACTAAGTTTCTAGTGAATACTGTGAAACTCTTTCCAAGTTTTCTACGAGAAAGGAGATTGGGCAAATCTGGGCCCAGAATGTACACAGATGAGTCATATATCATTTGGAAGATCTAAGTGAGACAAGAAAAAGTTTGTATGGGGTCAAAAATATCCGTCGTGGGAGAAAAAAGTTATTCCGCATGGTTTGAGATGGATTTTCTATGTGTTTTATTATATTTTTGCTATATTTTTTATCGAATAAAAATGAAAACATATATATTTTTCTGCACCTATATGATGATGAATAGCTCTATGTTTTAAATAAGTGAATTAGGACTTTGATTTAGAGATAAAAATATTACATGGTGATGTTACACCGTAATAACATTAAAATCGTTATAAAATACATATGTATATTCAGTTAAGTTTTCGACCAGCCCCTGCTACTCACATTATACTAATCGCAGTTTTTTGACCGACTTATACTATTTTTGTTCGCTATAAGGTAATATTGTGGCTTGTATTTAAATAAAAAGTCAGCCTCATTCGATGACAAAAACAATTGGGAAGCAGTGGTGAAAGAGAAGTGTGTGGTGGCTTATAAGAGAACTAGCTGTACTTGTTTTTGCTAAAGTACATATTATTGATTTGTCAGTAAAACCATCCACTCAACCTCAATGAACAACATCATCAGCATAAAAAAATGTTAAATGTGAGTTGAAAAATCATTTGAACTTATCAGTAACATATGCGTAGTTTCAGGATGTCATGTGTTTAAGTCAATGACAATCAAGCTCGCTAATATATATCATCAGGCGCTGTATACTGCATACGTGGATGTTTAGTGCCATATGTACTCCAACTAGTCTTAAGTTAAAAAGTCAGTCATAAATGGTACACGAAAGCCGCCCAATAACATTATTTTTTCTGATGAGTGCATATATTTTATTATAGGATCTCTTTCCGTCTATAACCTTCCAGTTACTTGTTTGCAAGCCCTTGGCAACATCTATGCAAGTATTACAGATAGAAAAAAAAAGACAGATAGATAGACACTTACGTTTTCTATAAATAGGGTATTTGAACCCTTGGCTCTACTCCTCTTGTAGATTTCATGTCAGCCGACATTTTCGGGCTCATATTGATGACTTCCATTCGTATACCATCCTTAACAATTGCTGTGTTAGTCTTGAGATGTTGAAAGGCATCCTTAACTTCCCTCAAAGTGGGATCTGGTTGGCTGCTATTGTCCAACATTCTGACGTACAAATGCACCCTGTAGACTTAAAGCTCCGTGCCTGTGCTATCGACACCGGTCTGCTACTTCCACTCCTACGTAAGGTGCTCCACGTTCTTCTCCTCTAGAATAATTCTACATCCTTCGTCGAACCAATCGTACCATAGACTACTTTCAACGCACAATGATTCCACCTGTGAGTTGATGACTACTTTTACTGTAGTACAACCAACAAGGGTTTCAGCTAGCAAAACTAATTCCGGTAACGATTGCTCGAGATGCGGAGCGATGCTGTGGCGACATCCTTCTACTTTAGTCGCTAAAGGTCATGCTGAGGCGGGCGTCGGTACCGTTCGTCCTTTACGACAGGGAGTTTTAAGCGGAGTTTTATAATTATCAGGTAGAGGATAGAGTAAACATTAGCACCGTGATAGATTCTGACGTTGATTATGTCAGAGATGTGCAATCCATCAATCAATATCTGATCGCTTCGAGTCCGTTTGCAGTGGTGATCGCCAGTTATATTGGTACGGGAGGTTATCTCGGAAGAAGGTGCTACGATTGACCATATCTTGGAGGCGACAAAACAATTAAGCGTAGGACATTCATGTTCGCCAGTCGTAGATCACTGATCTTCCCAATCGTCCATCTGAACTTTTAATCTTGGCGTTCTAATCTCCTATAATGATCTTGACGTAGAAGCTTCGGTGGCGGGCCTACTAGCGTTCCAGCTGCGTCTTTTTCATCATCAATGCCGTTGATCGACCGTTGATACTCAACCTGCACATTGTTTTGTTGATCGACCATCATTCATCTTGTGATTTGGCATGTCGTACATCACGATGGAAACGTCGCCAATAGAGCTGACATTGATAGAAAACTGAAACGGTTCTGCTCGGATTACCGGCAGTTTGTACACAGCAAACAGTAAACACTTCAGTTACTTCCAGTTCAAATGATTCTCTTCTCCGAGAAGTAATAGCATGACAGTATGATGTTATTGATATCAAAGATAGAAGTGTGGTAACAGTCGCGCAGATTCCCAGCTCGCTGAAGCTTTGTACAACCAGCGAGTTATTTCTACCAGCGTAGTACAGAATACAACAACGCAACCACTATAATGTTAAAACGGATAAAATCTGGAAATTCCTTCCTGAGTAATCCTCCGGTTTATTCAAACATATTGCTAGAACACTGAAATAGGATAATACGATTTGATATTTGTGTCCAACTGTTACCTAAAGTGACGTGATTGTCAAACGCACATACCTATATCCTTATTTTTTATCTCCGTATGTTTTAAGTATTTACATTGCAGCAACACAAAACGTCATGAAATCTGTGTCAAATAACAATATTTTAAATATATTTACAAATAAAATAAAAACATGCATAAGTACATACATACGCACGAATTCAAAACATTTGCGCAAGAACATATTATTTAATAGAAAACTGTCCAAAATATACCCCTTTTTACATATTTCTAGCACAAATAACTTTTTTCTCCCACGACGAATATTTTTGGCCCCATATCAACTTTTTCTTGTCTCATTTAGATCTTTCAAAGGATATATGAGTCATCCGCGTACATTCCGGGACCAAACCCCATACATTTTTGCCCAATCTCCTTTCAATTGTCCGACATTTCCCCGAAAACCATTTTCTCGAATGCTTTTTTTTTCCCCCGAAGGATTCTTTCCTGAAAACCATTTCTCCGAATATTCTGTTTTCCCGAATGCTTTTTCCATATACATTTTTAAGATCTTGTTTAGTTATCGGTATAACAACTGAATTCAGCAAGTTTAATTATTTCTTCAAATGAATAGGTCTCTTATTAGGGATTCGAACCGAAAAACGACAGCCGAGATATTACGATTGGAAGAAAATCAGTGACAGTTTTTATTGGTAGGACTGCTTTGATAGTTACATTGAAAAAAAAAGTTTAAAATTTAAATTTTACGATGTCAGGATTCGTCATAAAATGAAGAAAATAAAGAGGGTTGTTTTTAAAAGAATATCGAAGAGGAAATCAAATCTGTTGCTAAATGTTACTTATAAGAACATCAATTTATTTAAATGAAATCTGGCTGAAGGCAAAATAATGAAGTAAAATTCGACTGGTTGATATCATTTTGCATGATTCAAAGGCGTGACCCAAAAGGGACATAATCTTAATTGCATAAGAATTTCAAGATTAAAAATGATTCGATTAGTTTGCATGGGACGCATATGAGAGTTGAACACATCGTGTCGATGCTATTGTTCGATCATTATCTCCATGGTAAGGGTCGTCATCAATTTCGTAAAGGATGGGAGGAGGGGGTTGTAAAAGTTGTCTTACGTAATCAATAAACGGTTCCTTAGTAGTTTCTATTTCATGAAACATTAAATTTACTTGTTTTCAAAATCATAAATATTCTTCTCTAAAAACAGAGGTTGTTCTTCCTTATTTTACTGGTTATTGGCATTGAATCAGTTGATAATTTTAAAGTTAGTCTAGCATTCTTCTAGCCTTTTTATCGTAGGTATTACATTGAAGCTTTGCTTTGTTAATATTCTTTGATTGCAGCTGATAACGATGTGACCAAAAAGGCGAATTATGCGAAACTTTGGTATATCCATAAAACATTAATATTACTTATTTCTTGTAGTAATAACATGCTATTCTTTGAACGTTCATTGTTAAAACGATTACGACAAATTCTATTGTTTTGACCCAACATTTTTAATACTATCGATCGACTCTAAATAAAGATTTTTTTTTTTCCAAAATCAATAAGTTCTTTTCGATCTATGTAGTGACTATTAGCATTTTCAATTCTCATTACTGGCATGCTCTTCCTAATTCACTGTTCAGTGTAGACGACCCTTCTAGCCAAATGACGTTCGGCAGAATTGCTTCCAACTCAAACATAAAAATATATTTATTTGGAAAACAGACATGGATTGTGAAAAAGTAAATAACGAAGCATGGTGTTACGTCTTTTAAAATTTTCTAAAATGAAGACTCTGGATATGCAATTATGTATGGCAAGATATAACAGATTATATCTGTAGCCTAAAGATGAAATAAACACGACTAGAAAGCCTAATGAACTAAAAGGGACTTACTTTAGTTACAGCCCTTTATATCGCACTAAATATAATGAAAAAAATACGTTTTGCCTAATGGACATATGGCATAATAATGTATATTTGCGAACTATTATGAAAAAGTTTGAAAGAACAGCCTATCATCAAAAGAAGGGAAAATAATAATTGAAATATTATCAACTCAGTGCCAATAATTATTGAAACAGTATACCTCAAAATAATAGCCTATTATTCTAAGAAGGCAAAATTCGGCCTTATGTCCACAAACCAAACATCTATATGCCAAACCTACCGCTCATCATGTGTTCTCTTTTTCATGACAGACTATCACAAGAACGATTTTTAAGTTATTTAAAGTTAATTGCGCGTGACACACCCTATAGTACATCAGTTACTTTTAACACATGGATTTCATAACAAATTCAACAAACTTTCATCTGAACATACACAAGTTGATACGCCGAACTCTTCTTGGCAGTATAATCATGCATGTATAATCGGTATGTAGAGTACATCGCGAATTTTTCGGATAAATGGTACATTCGGAAAAATAGTATTCGGGGAAGTAGTTCGTTCGGAAAAACGTCAGTCGGAGAAATTTCACTCGAGGAAATGGTTTTCGAGGAAAACTCGAACAATCAGAAATTTCTCTAGGCTCTTTCTGCTAAGAATTCCTCTAGAGATTCTTTCAGTGTTTTCTTCAAGATTGATCCATGCACTCCCTCAAGAAAAGATTCATGAATCTTAGCTGTACTTGCCAAAGGATTCCTGTGTAATTTTTTTTTTTCATTGTTTTTGTTAGGAATTTGTAGAGACTCCTTCATGTATTCCTTGAGAAATCCCTAAAGGAATACCTTGACAGTCTAGAAGAATCCATTGTTTAATGAGTATCTGAAGGATTTTTTGAAGTAAATCTTAGAAGAATTCTTGACAGAATACTTCGAGAGATATTTGGAAGAATCATTGGACGAATTTGTATAGAAATTCTTAGAGGAATCGTCCCAATGGAAATTCTGGGAAATTCTCAGGAAGAATACCATCAGCTATTCCCTTGAGGAATTTCAGGTAGAACCCCATTAGAAAATTCAAGAAATATTGCTGGAGAAACTAATTGGAGAAAGTGTACTAAAATCCCGGCAGGCATTTTTGAAAAAAAAAATGAGGAATTTCAAAAGGTATTCTTAGGAAAATCCTAACAGAAAATACTTGAGTATCATAAGAAAAGTAACATGAAAAATTCCTTGCAATTTCTGGAGTAATTACTGAAGGAATTTCTAAAGTAATATTTGGTGGAAACCCTGAAGAAATCTATAGAATATGCTTCTAGAAATTTTATGCGAATACCCCTCAAGAGATTTCGTAAGGAATCCCTGGAAGCATTACTGGAAAAAAATCTATGATAATCTCTGGGAACTCCTATAAGTATCCCTGGAGAAATACTTGTAGAAATCGTGGGATGAATTGTCGGAGTAATTCCTGGAAGAATTACCAGGGAAATCCTTGGGAAGAATCCCTGTATCTGAAATAAATGTTCGATAAATGCTTGGCTGAAGGAATCTCGGAGAAATACCTAAGAGAATTTAAGCAGAAGAAATCCGTAATGGAATTTCTCGAGAAATCTAGGATGGAATTTTGGTAAACATTCATGTTGGAATTCTTGAAGAAGTCTCTGCTGGAAATCCTGAAGGAATATCTGGTATTCCTGTTGAAATTTGTGGTGTAATTCCAGGAGAAATCTCTGTTTGAATACCTTAAATCCGTAGTAGAATTCATAGAAGAATTTCTGGTGAAATTTCTGAAATAATCTGGTAGAAAGCAAAAAGAAATCTCTGATGGAATTTCTAGAAAAATTCATGCTGATATTCTTATTTGAATCTGTGATAGAATTGTTGTATAAATCCTTGATGGAATGCTAATGAAATTTCAGGCTTTGTTTTCGAGACGCCGGGAGTTTGGTTATTGTTTGGCGCGTTTTGCTGGGCAGTGTTTTGGAAAGCCCAAGCAAGACGCTTTGTTTTCGGGTCGCCGAGCTGTGTGAGTGCGAAAAGATATTCGTGTTCAGTCGAGGATGGATTATCAAGTGGTGAGCCCGTTTCATGCTTATGATAACACATTTTTTCATGAAAGCGTTACTTTTATATAATATTCAATCAAACTTTGTATGGTTCGTCACTACAAGTGTCGGCATTATTCCTGTTTCATATAATTTAAAATACAGTTACCTCTCCTTTACTCGATATTCTGTATCTCGTTATTTCCCCTAACTCGATGGAATGCGCGGTCCCTTCAATCTAACATACTTTGATCCCTCTGTAAGTCGATACCTCTCTAACTCGATGATGCCTAACTCGAAGCGATCTGTTTCAGTTTTCTATGCACGTTTACCTCAGTAACTCGATATTTCCATGAAAATTTTTAAATATCCTCCAAATGTTAATAAATTTTATAAATATGATAATTACGATCATAGTTATAGTAAAATGAAGGTTGACAAGTCATTTCAGGGTGATAAAAAATTGAATTTTTGAAGACTATGCTAAAAGTGTCACGTTGCTAAATGTACTGAATAGGGTTTCGTTCTACTTCGTCGTAAGAGCTACTATTCGTCGTATCAAACTTAAAATGTTCCACTACGGCAGGTATTCCAACTTACCTGCAACATAGATTCATTTTCCGAATGTAATTTTGTGAAAGCTTTTATGATTCGTCCACCTGTACACCAAAAATGCAATGAAACTACTGTATTACGATAAATAACTTCAGTTCAATTATCCACTTTTCACTTTTTCACCGAAATCGCATGGACGAACACGATTTGAGAGAAATGCTTAGCGATCGGCATCAGTCACACCACTTTCGAACACAAGTTTCTTCCCGCCCCCGTGGGTGACTTACTTCGCCGGGCACTTATTTTCACTATGGAAAACCTTCGTACTTCTTCACTGAAGGATTTCATTCCAATCACACGCCGTAAAACTTCAATTAATCACCAAACTTTACAAAATTTCCGCAACCGCCGCGTATATTTGAGAATGTAAACAAAGTTCAATCCGTCGTACTGAGAAAAAAAAGCTTGTGCGCATCAATGTGTGCGCGACGCTCGACGTAAAAATACGATTCCTTTGATTGTGTTGTTTTCACTGTACTGTGAGCAAATGCCATAATTGTACGGTCAAAAGGAATTGTGTTCATATGTTTGGGCTAAATTTTGATGACGAACAATGAATTTTAAAGGAAATTAGTATATTCCATCATGCTGAAGGAATGGAGGGAGATGCCCGTAGATCTATATATTCTAGTAAAACACTTTATTATAGCGTTGATATGTTGTGTTTTAACCATTCAATACACACAGTGAGCCGTAAGTTGTGAGACGAATCTGGAAACTGATTGCGACGGAGTTGAAAACGATAGGACGGACTGAGAATACGGTAAGATGCATTTTCTTTGCATTATTTCCAAAAAGAGATCAAGATTTATCAAAATGTTATTGTACAATGCTAAAGCCGTTTTGAGAAAGAATTTTTGGCATCGGTTTGTATCAGCATCATTCACTGCAATACTCGGAAAATTGCAGCTCTCACTGATCAATGCTTAATACGATGGATACTAAAACATCACCCTATGTATTATTTTTCACATTCAATTTACTATTTTGAATGTACTTTGTCGAAATTATGAAAATTTCAAAAATTGAAAAATATGTGTTCTGTAACTCGATAACTTCCTAAATCGATGGTCCCTTCAATATCGATTTAGGGAGAGTTGACTGTATATGCATATATTTTTCTCTTTTCGCCAACTTCTTTTGAATGGTTCGACATTATAGATGTTGACGTTTATTTCAAATCTTCTAGCAAAAACTTCTCGAGACAAAAATAAAAACTAGCTTTAAGGTGAAACATCTCGGAATCCAAAGATGGCCGACTTGTTACCCTACTTACGTTTTCAAAGGCACTAAACTTATTTTATGCTTTCTGCTAGTGCACAAAGCCAAAATAAAAAGTTCACTATTGTTGGATGCTTTTTTCGCGAGATTTGTGCCTTCGAAGTTTCAGTGCAATTTTAGAAGTTGATTCCAAACTGTTTCACCCTAAGTATAAGTCGTATTTTTCCTTTTTCCTCCTTATCCATGGATCGCATTACCGACCAAAGGTGACTCCCAGATCTTTTCCTTCTCCACTAATAAACACCATTCCCGTGGTGATTGTGGAGATGCAAAGGTATTCTCGGTCTCTAGAAGCAACAATCATCACACCCTAACATTCCTTTCCCATCCCAACTTACTGTAAGGACTTGGCCGGCATCGTTATTGATCAGTAATAATATTATTAGATCTGCAAAAATTGCACTCCAAGCGTAAGCGGAAATCCCTTATTCATTTGGATCGCAGTGCAATTCTTACCAGTTCCGATCAATCACGGAGTAGCAACTATTGCAATGTACAGTCATTATATGCTAAGCTATGGAATGCTAATGAAATATCTGTTTAATTCCTTTTAGAATCCCTTGTTCAATTTATGAATTGCCTGGTAGAATTCATGGAGGAATATCCTGCAGGCAACTTCGGTTGAATTCCTTTTGGAATCGCTGGTGGAATTCCTCTTGTGGAATTTCTGGAAGAATCTTCGATAGAATTTGGTATATCTGCTTCTTGGCATTAACGTCCTCACTGGGACAGACCCTGCTTCTCAGCTTAGTGTTCTTATGAGCACTTCCACAGTTAATAACTAAGAGCTTTCTTTGCCAAAGTTGTCATTTTTGCATTCACATATCGTGTGGCAGGTACGATTATACTCTATGCCCAGGGAAGTCAAGGAAATTTCCATTAGGAAAAGATCCTGGACTGACCGGGATTCAAACCCAGACACCTTCAGCATAGCTTTGCTTTGTAGCCGCTGACTCTAACCACTAGGCTAAGGAAGACCCCGAAATAATTTGGTGTATAGTTGCTATATAGACTGAAGGTAATTGTAATTAGGACACTTTCGTTCACAGTTCTTAGGGCTCTTATGTACGTATGGAAAGTATTTTCAGAGAAGTTATAGCGTGAGAATTGCAAATAGAAAAGTGCTGGTTCAAGTTTCTCTGAGTCTTTTGAACAACGTTTGCGAATATACGAATTTTCTATATGATCAAGATCATAAGCTGCAAATGCTCCACAATACTTAATAAGCGTAGTAGCAGAATTGCCAAACAAAGTGTTCTTCCAATTGATGTCTGTTTTATTTTATATTTTATTAATTATATTATATTGTATTATGTATATGATAAAGACATGGAATTGCTAAGTTATCGGGAGCATAAGCTGGGATATACTTGAAAATACATATTTTACATGTACTGTACATGGAACTAGGCAGAATTGCTAATCAAAATCCTCAAGGAATCCCTGGAAGTATTTCTGAATGAATTTCTGTGGAAATCTCTGGGATCCCAACCTTGAAGAAATCGCTGGATGAATTTTCTTTCAGAGTTATTCCTGGAATAATTCTCATAGAAATCTTTGGGACATCTGGTAAAAATCTTCGATAAATGCCTAGCTGGAGGAATCTATGGAGAAAGCGAGTACTTCAAAAGAAAGTTTTGCAGGAATCCTTGAAATGGTTGGTTGAATTAATGTAAGGCTCTCTGGTAAAATTCCTAGAAAAATCCCCGATGAAGTTCTTGGAAAAATCTCTATTAGAAATAAAAAAATCCGTAATCCTAATGAAATTACCTTAGTTCAATTTTACGAGAAATCCCTAGCGGAATTGCCAAGGAATTTCCTGGTAGAATTAAACAGAATTCTACCAAAATTGTACAGATTTTTCTGCAAAAATGAAAATATATATTTTCAAAACCTCAAAATTTAATGTTAGTTGTGACAATTCTGCAATGTAGCTACAAATGATTGATATTTCCTTGAATGTTATGCGCAATTCTCATTTCGATCTCAATATTTAGCGATACAGATTTCAAATACAGATATTATGCTCTAGAATACAGAAATACAGATAATTCAAGCAAAAAATACAGACTTTAACCCCTCTACCGGCAGCTTCGTTATTTACCGCAATAAAAATATTCGAACCTCGATAACTTTTTTGTTTCTTAATATTTTTGCACCATTTTTTCACAAGTTCTCGAAAAACTCTCCTTCTTTTAGAATCTGTGTCGATATTATTAATTGGTCAAAAAAATTCTGCGATATTCCAATATTTCTTGGGGGACCGACGCGTAGATATAACCCACGTAAATATCTCAGCCTACATAATTTTTATCGTATTCGGATATTCACTCTTCACAACAGTACATTAATAAAAGTATGTTGTGAAAAAATGAAGCAATTTGGTGTAGCCGTCTTTGAGTCATGAGCATTTATGTGTCTGGTACTACGCTGGCCAAATACAGAACTTGAAAACTTCAAAAAACATCGTATCGTAATTTTTAGATATCTCCTAGAATATTTAACCGATTTGTATGATATTTTCATCATTCTCTTTATTACTTAGATTTGTGTAGCCCATATCTTTTTTTTTTTAATTGACGTAAAACAAAATGGCCGCCAAAGACGTTTCATATGGAGAATGTCGGTCCCCCATACAATATTGGAATATCTTTAAAACCAGATCACCAACCACAGATATTTTGTTTTTTGAAACATAGTTTTTTGAGAACTTGTGAAAAAATGGTGCAAAAATATCGATAAACAAAAAAGTTATCAAGGTTTGAATATTTTTATTGCGGTAAAAAATGAAGCTTCCGGTAGAGGGGTTAATGTGGCAACCCTGGTTGGAACCCCTGGTGGAATACCTGGAGGAATGTTTTGTGGAGTTTCTGAGAGGAATCTCTGACAGAATTTAAGAAGCAATCTCTGGAAACAATTCTTCAAATAATCCCAAATGGTTGTAATAACCATGAGAAGCGATCATAAGTTTTTATTGTCGACGGTTTTAATTTTGTTTACTTGTGGATAAAATATCATAAATTTTAATCAGTCAAATGTCTACATTTACAACCCTGTTATTCTGATCTAGTAGTAAATACATATATAAAGAAATTTAATTTGTAAATAATGAATACCTTTGCTATTTTAAATTTAGTTTTTCTAAGGATAAATACTCTTGTGTATAATATTCTTAATTTACAATTTGACTATAGCCAAAACCGGTGCAGTTACCCTGTTAAATTGATTGACAACAGATTGTTTGTAGAATCATCTAAACAATCAGTGTAGATATAAAATAACACATTCATTAGAATATGTCCAAGCCCACGCTGCTCGAATTTCATTGACGTCATCCTCAAACGTCTTCTCAACTTTTCGCTCGAGACGTCAGCCGCCTTACGACGCATTATTACACGTTTGTGCTGCTGTTGAACTATACTGCTGATGATGATGTTCCCATGAATGCGACGAATCGAAACTGATGCGATTTATTGATACGACACGTTTCAATCGGTAGGTTTTGTTGTGACTTGAATTTTCCTTTTTCGAACTCGAAACCGTCGCCTGTTTTGAGATGTTGGCCTATCAGTTTCCGTTGCTCATGCACTTATAGATGCATATGCTGCTTCTAACTAACTTGATGAAGAAACAATTACAGATTTTTTTGTGATTGTCGATACAGGGGGGAACAGAAAGGGCATAACAGTATAGGTTTTCCTTGTTCTTAATAAAGATCATGGTAATAGTGTTATTCAAAACCTCAAATATTGATGAAGTGCATAAGGATTAGTTTTGTAAATCTAACGGTCATATCCCGTCGATTTGACTGCATTACGTAAGTCGCCCGACCCGGGTTGACACAACTCCGCTCGCAATTCTGCCGTTGCATTGCAATGCAATGTAAAACAATTTCGATTACAAAACCGATCACTTGAGCTACTTTTGCCACAGCAATCGTCATTTCTTCTTCTTTCTTTTTTTTTTCTGTAGCGTCAACCAGAGAAAACTTTCAAGTCGGAATCGATTGATCGATTGTCCAATCGCAGGCGGCTTGCCTTTAACCGTTCCGTCATCCCTTACTGCATATATACACAGATTGAGCCATTGTGGTGGCCACTCTAGCGCGGCGAAAAACTGCCACTGAGTAGGGTGGATGCATCGGTATTCCCAACAGTATCAGTATTCGTCACCTCTATGCCGCCTAAGACACAAATAGCCATAAATCTTTTTAGTGTTCATAAAATCACTCTGCAATAATTTGGAAACCAGAAATTTTAAAGACTGCTGAGAAAAGAACAGAAAAATATTTTTCCATAAAATGTACATATGCTCTTTTGCACCTTTTTTCGCCTTCTTCTTCTTTTTCCAAGTTTGTGATCATTTTTTTATTTGTTTTCTACTAAACACGGATTGGAAGCTTTCGTTTATCGAATTAACAGTTATCAAAAGTCTGTTGACTGAATTATAAAAAATGATTTCCTTAGGGAGGTGAATACTGGTGCACCTACCCTATGACCCTCGGTTAGGAATGATAGTTTGTGTGCTCACATCGCTGGAAGTGATTGCTCAGCTGAATCGGCTAAAACGGCTGGCTGTGCTCAATGGTTCGGCGGAGAAGGGAATCCACTCGAACGATGATGGGCGGTTAAGAACAAAACGGGTGATTGAAAGAGAGAGGTTCTCAATCTCGTAGGAAAGGAATTATTTATGTGACCGGCAATTTAACATATTCTCCTGAGTGCATTTCATTTTGATTTCCGAGCTATGCAAAATAATGTAAATTGGGTATTGAAGGGAAAATCCAATGATTTGATATGATTTGATTTGATGAATTTTAGTTTCTTCCTATACTGCCATAAAATGCACACTTGGTATTCCATTTCCTCAGTGCCTACTTTTGTCGTCTTTTACAAATCTGCAGTTATTGTCAGTTTGAACGGTCATGAGTTAAGAGTGACATATTTCCATAAGGAAATGTTATGCTTGAAAGAACAGACCAAATAAGAATTACTCGCGACTCAATTTGAAATATTTTTTGAAAACCTCTGAAACACTCACCTATTGGTCCGGAAAGAACTTACTACGAACAAACACATCCCCACCGAGAAATCCTTACACAATCCAAAATATTGAATGATTGGTTCTTTTCATCGGATCCGCTTTGTGCGGTTGAAGAATGCCGAACCAACTTACGTAAGTGTTTCTAGTGGTTATACAGATCGAATGTTTAAACTTGCCGGGCAAAGTCAAACAGCGAAACGCAAACCTAATATGTGTATTTCCCAAAATTCAATGCGGAGTTCACGGCCTATTCACATGCCGACGAAAAGACGGCAGTCTCACCGAATGTGCAGGCATGTTTTGGGAAAAGTTTCCATTACAAATTTCCTTCTGACGAATTGTACGAAAACTAATATATGGAAATGGAAATTACTTTTTCGTTACAGCGGTTCATCTCCTCCTCTTCTTTCCGCAGTTTGTGGCTGCGGATTTGTTACTAACTGCTATAACTTTTGCCCGAAAAAACTAGAAAATTGGTGCTGTCCGAAGAGGTTTTACTCTCTTGCTCATCGCATCCACGGTCGGTCAACAGCCGGAGTTAGATTTCACTTCTAATGGAAAAATAACATCCAACATCGGCACAAAAAAAAAACCAAACTTGCTCGCTGCATTCATTGGATCTCGACATGGAGGTTGGAAGATAAGTGTAGCCAGAGCTAGATAGAAGACTGATACGATACGTTGCCAGGCTTCTAAGTATGAATCCGAAGCAATGATTTTGCAGCAATTAGCAGTGGCTCTTGTTCCATTAGCACATGGATGAGTGGTTTGTTTTTGCAAAAGTTTGATTCGGACGATTCGGTCATACATCTATGAGAGCATTGACTTCTTTTGCTGAGGCCTCTTTTGCGTTTGCCTTCGTGTAACATTTTCTGGTTTGTTTGTTTTGGATATTTCGGTTATCATGGTGAAGTTTTTGCTTTTCAATTTTGGGATTTAGTTTTGGGTATTTTATCGGTTTACTTCATCCCTGGTAAGTGAGTTTGGCCCAAAACGTATTAATAAAATCAATAAGATACTTATGAGGCAGTTACGGTTTTAGTTAATTTTGATTATCAGTGCATTATGCGTTTTATCCAGTGTATTCTGTGCGTTTTCGCGTTTGGTGACTTTTAATAGATACCTAGCTGCTATTTTTTTCCTACCTAGTTTTGGTAATGGCCTCGGCGCTTCGTAATGCCCAAGCAAGCTAGTTCGTTCTTCACATCGCTTTAGGTAAAGTTTTGTTTCATTTTCGCATTTCTCTGGGCAGTGCGTACCTAGTGTAGGATCTTTTGATTCTGCTTCATGCTTCTGTGTAGCAAGCGACGGAATCAAGATCAATCGTGTCCGGTTTGCATTGTGCGAATGCGAAAAAACATTCGTGTTCTGTTGAGGATGGATTATTGACTGGTGAGCTCGTTTCATGCTTATGATAACAGATTTTTTATCGTGGCAACATTACGTTTATGTCATTTTCAAAGAAATCAGGAATGGTTCGTCTATTACTTATTCCTGTTTCATATAAACTTAATATACGCCATTCTGTTTTATCATTAATAGAAATAACAAATATTCAATTGTCGACGTATGTTTTAAAACTTATATTTCACCGTGAGACAAAAATTGAAAACTTGTTTTAAATAAATGTAGTAATTTTCTTCCTCGTCCATGAATTGCATCATCGAACAAAGTGATTCCTACATCTTTCCCCTCTTTAATTAGTTGTGGCTGTGGAGATGCAGAGGTACTCTCGGTATCAAGAAGCAACAACCATTACACACTAGCAATCCTTCCCTATCTCAAATTACTGTAAGGACTTAACCGGCGCGGTTACTTCGTAGTACAGTGGGATTCCGTTTTTGGCAACAAAGTTTAAATTTTCAGTTGCCAAAAACGGAACCGTGCCAAAATCGGAACCCATATTTCAATTTTTTTTTTCAACTATTGGTTTTGAAAACATCATTACAGTGTTAATACATCATTTTTATGGAATCATAAGGCGTTGAGACTTCGAAAAGGTTTTTTTTTCGAAGCATTTTTTCGAAAGATTATACTATACTATGAATCTATAGCCCCGTAATGTTAAATCTGGCAAACGTTTTTCTGGTGGCGTTTTTACGCCTCAACGTTTTCAATTATTTTTTAAAAGCTTTAAGTATAGCTTTTGTATAAGAGGGCCTTGTAAAACCAATTATCGAAAAAAAAAATGTTTTTTTTTATAAAGACGTATTTATGAATGAAAAGCGCTGGGTATTGCAAAGTGGCATTAGCTTTTTTCTAATTGTATGAACATTTAAAATCAGTTTAACTTTGGACTTTAACGTAAAATTTGAAAAATTCGGGCGGTTTAGAATAGCTTCTTCAACTTATGTTTCTGATAATGAATGATTGACTGCAATCAAAAGGGCAAATATAAACGTGAGATGATGCATAAACGTGACTCGTGATTTGGAGAATTTTGTTTTTACTTGAAATAATTTTAAATTGAGCTTGATATCAAGGTTCCAAATAATCGTATCGTTGAACACTCATCTCGAATGTTTGGCCGATAAGGATCGCAAATCTCAGCGTGCTTTGTTTGATCGCTTCGGCCACGAACAGAGCTGTCATATTTTTGCAGCTGTAAGCTTTCGTTGGTTTCAGTATCGCTCGTGACAAAAAAGCTCTCGGGCAATCACTCTAGTTCATTCAGTTGTCAAAACTATCGCTCTGTCAGTCGGCAACAACAAACTTTCATACGTCGTGAAAATCGGGAAAGTGATTATCGCGGGGTTTATTTTTCGCAGATTCTGGTGAAACCGAGTTGAGTGAAAATGAGTGAAAAACGAAAACTACAAAGAGAAGTGGTGCTAAACGTTGTGGAGGAAATTGCTGATGCCGATGGAAAAACAATACGGTACCGATGCCGAGCTAGTTGTGACGAAAATCATCCGTGCAGTTATGTGCAGTCTGTGTTCACTCCCGGAAACTTTAAGCGACATTTACTGAGCCTGCATCCGAATGTCGCCAAAGAGCTCGGGTTTGTTTTGAAGGATGAGCCGCCAGTTAAAAAGCCGCGTACCTCGAGGTTGATTGTGGAATCTTCTATTAGTCAAGTGGTTCTCGGCGTGTTGGAAATGGCAACGGAAAACAATATGCCCTTGCGTTTCCCGGAATGGAAAGGCACCAAAACATTGATCGCCCCGTTGTGGAATGATGCTGGCTTAAAAATGTCTCCGGAGCTACTGACTGAGTTGATCGGAAATGCTGCTTTACTTCTTCGGAAAGTTATAGCTGACGAGCTTACCGGAAAGATAATATCCCTAAAGATCGACTCTGCTTCCCGGAAGGGCAGATCTGTGTTTGGAATCAATTTGCAGTACATTGATGAAAATGGACAGGTTCGCATAAGACACCTTGGTATGTATAAAACAAATTTGTATCCCTACACAAAAACCCGGAAACTTTTTGTTTTAGGGGTCATGCACAAATTGTGTCACACTCCAAGGGGGGGGGGGAGGTGGTCAAGCCAAGCGAGGCAAGCCTTACAAAAATTTCGGATGACTCATACAAAAAGCGAGGGGAAGGGTCCAAAAAGTTTAAATTTAGCGTGACATAATTTGTGTACCATCCCTTATCTACATATCCAGACTAACATGTGAAAATCGCGAAACCACGTTTGCAAATAGGAGCATCTCGACTAATAAGCGGTTTCTTCACCACCGCTTAGGCACTAAACCTAGTTTAACCATATGGGTAAACGTGGTTTACAGCTTAAGCGAAGGTGAAGAAATCGGCCCTAATTCAACTAATTCAATTAAACTTTCACCACTTGTTAGTGGAGTAAATTTAAAAGAAATTCTTTAAATGCGCCTGTATCGAGCCAAGAAATTTCTGGTTGCAAAGGTTGTTCCGCCCATTCCACATGTTAGTCTAGATTTTATGCAGTACACAGGGCTGGTAGCAGTTTATTTTTAGATAATTGGTCCCTATATTAGTGCAACTCTCTGTTTTTAATCAAAAGTCTTAAGTCTATTTTTACCAAAACGGTATTTAAAATCACTGTTTTCATTCTCTTTGCTGTGATTTATTATTCAAAACATCTAATCAGGCTATAATGAATCTTCGAGCTGTTTCATTTATTTACCGTCAAGCCACCAGTCGCCGTGTGGCCTCCATTCACTGTGCACATATACAGCTTCTTATAGAACATTCATACAATTTTTACAAATTATTGTTTTATTGGCAAAATAAGCTCAACCTGATGAAATTAATTAGTGTCACAATGCATTTTGGAAAACTTAGTTTATGTAGTCAAAATCATGTGAATTCTGTTTAGTAATAAGATATTTTAATAATGTACTGTAAATTGACCCTTTTTAAATTTGTATGCTTCCTCTTAAGAGGTATGAAATTGTTGGGTATTATTGGATGATTGTTCTTTCATGATATTTAGTTTTTGAACGAATATGAAATGGTTTGGACAATACAGGTAAACTTACTATAACGGTTTCAATGAAAAATGATAATTTAGCTATTTTTTCAACTCTATGGCTTTTTTTTTTGTAAATTAAGATTTGAATACTCTTAAATATGAGTGCGCACACTTTAAAGGCAGGGGCCTTCCTTAGCCGAGCGGTTAGAGTCCGCGGCTACAAAGCAAAGCCATGCTGAAGGTGTCCGGGTTCAATTCCCGGTCGGTCCAGGATCTTTTCGTAAAGGAAATTTCCTTGACTTCCCTGGGCATAGAGTATAATCGTACCTGCCACACGATATACGAATGCGAAAATGGCAACTTTGGCAAAGAAAGCTCTCAGTTAATAACTGTGGAAGTGCTCATAAAGAACACTACGCTGAGAAGCAGGCTTTGTCCCAAAGAGGACGTTAATGCCAAGAAGAAGAAGAAGAAGACACTATAAAGGCCCCACTAACAACGGTTTTTCAAGATACGGAATTAACTCATGACGAAAATTAGACGCACGGAAAATGGTGCACTAGCCAGCACGGTAAATGGTCACATATAACGGTACGAGGCGACCTTAACTTGATATTAGTAATACAATGTTTTTTTGTGATTAAATTGCACACCTCCTAGTAGTATTCTAGTTTGCCTTAAATTATTTTGAAAAGTTATATAATTTTTAAGCGCAGTTTTTTTTTTGAATGCATGGTGAATGGAAACTTGACGATATCTAATCGGGAATTTTACAAATTAGTCTGAAAAATTTCCGAAATGCTGTTTCAAGACTTTCTCCAGAGATTTTCTACCAATTCAAGATTTCCACTGGTAGCTACCCTAGAAGATCTTGCAAAGATTCTTACAGGAGTTCTTCCATGATTTTTCCCTAATGATTTAATCCAACGCTCGTACACCGATTTTTCAGTTATTTCTCCAGCCATTTTCATATGAATTCTTACGGCTTACGGTTTGTGTCAGGAATTGCTCGCAAACACTTCTAAGGATTAAAACTGCCAATCGATCAAGTACTTTTCTAGAAATTCCTGAATCAATTGAGGCCAGCAATTCATTACTAAGTTCTTCTACAAATTTATGTTAAAAAAATTCCAACAACTTATCCTGCAGCAGTTCTTTTAAACCTTTTTCGAGTAATTTTCCAAATGCTCCATGTTTTCTTCAAAATTTTATTTTAGGTTTCACACTAGCAAATATGCCGAGTATTTCTACAGAAGTTTCATAAAAGATTTTTGTAGCATTTGTTAACGATACGTTCAAGATTTTTTCAGGGATTTCTCCAATAATTACTCAAAAATATCTGTAAAAATTTCCTTGGAAAATTTATGGGTTTATTTTTAAATTTGAAAAAAATCGCAAACTCTGGAGGAAGTCCTCAGAAATCAGTGAACACATCTCTAAAAAAATATTATTTGAGTTCTGAAAAATATCCTAAACGAGTATTTGGACGAAAAAATCTTTGGAGGAATTTCGGAATAAACTCATGGTGGAGTCGCTGGAGTAATTTCTGAGATTCTCCCTAAAAATCTAGGTTGAATTATTAAAGGTATCTTGAACAAATATATATCATGGAGAAATTCCTTATAAAGGCCGTTAAAGAATCAATGAATTATTTTTTTAGGCAAATACCTAATTTAGCTTCTGAAAAAAAGCAGTATAAAATAAATAATTAAGCTCCCGTACGATCTATTTTTGTTTTTATTTATTCCTATTCGGTATCTATTTTCAAGCATAAGGTCTCTTCCTGTTAACTGTTAAACTGTTTAACTGTTAGGAAACGGTGCTGAACAAAGCGTTACACAGATTTTTGAACGGTCATCACTCAAAACTAGTCATTCGATTTTAGATTTATAATATTCTACATAGTCATAACAAGGAACAAAGAGACTAAAGAGGGGCGTTGAAGAATGTCTTTCTTAAAAAGACAGTTACAATGGTTCGCAGCTCAGTCATTAGACAAATAAATTTTAATTTTACTTCACCGTTGGAAACATTCAACATCAGCTTTGCACTAAAAATATCAAACATATAGGGTGTACCAGAAAGTATGGGCACTGCCTTTCAAGACTAGTGCAAATGAAAATCTGATTTTCTCTCGTTTTACTCTTCCTTTCATTAACCCCTCTACCGGCAGCTTAATTTTTAATCGCAAAATTCAAATTCAAATCGTTATAACTTTTTTGTTTTTTAATATTTTTGCACCATTTTTTCACAAGCTCTCAAAAAACTGTTCTAGTTTTAGGATCTGTGTCGATATTGATCATTGGCGATCTGGTTTTGAAGATATTCAAAAATTCCTTGGGGGACCGACCCGTAACTGCAACCCCCCGTTAATTTCTCAGGCTACAGAATTATAATCATATTCGGATATTCACTCTTCGGAACAATACATTAATAAGAGTATGTTTTGAAAAACGAAGCAATTTGGCGCAGCCGTCTTTAAGTAATGACTATTTAGGTTTCTGGAACCACGCTGGCCAAATAAATATCTTAAAAACTTCAAACAAACATCATATCGTAATTTTCAGATATTTCCAAGAATACTGAACCGATTTGTATGATTTTTTCAGAGAAGCTCCTTATTACCTCGCATTATACAGCTCACATTTTATTTTATTTTTTGATAAATTGATCAAAAAAATGGCCGCCAAAGAAATTTTATATGGAAAATGTCGGTCCCCCAAGGAACATACGAATATATTCAAATCCAGATCACCAATAATTAATATCGATACGGATTCCTAAACAAGAAGAGTTGTTTGAGAACTTGTGAAAAAAATGGTGCAATAATATTGAAAAACAAAAAAGTTATAACGATTTGAATATTTATTTTGCAGTAAAAAATGAAGCTGCCGGTAGAGGGGTTAAGAATCAAGAAATCACCTACAGAGAGCCCAATTTGAAATGACATTTCTTTTTAACTGCGTACTGCGAAAAACGGAAACGGATTTGCTTGACCATTTCTGGAAAGAAATTTTCCAAATGTCTGATTATACAAAAATATTTTACTAAAGAAACTGCAAATCATGGGTCACTTTAAATGATATTTAGTTTTCTTCAGTACAAATTTTGTTTAAAAAGAAAAAATATATTTAAGAAGAAATCAAATTTGAGACTTCATTAAAGAATATGTTGACCTAAAACTATGACAAATCTTTATTGTGAACTTGTAAATGTAAATTCAAAACAATGACATGTAGCTTTCACTGCATAAATTTGCTTATTGAAGTTAAATGAACATTCAGGAAAGACAGATTTTTTTTTAATAACACACAAAATTTCATTCACCAATAGAAACTACGTACCGTTTTGACTCATATTCCGAACACTTAAGGCCAACAGTGATTTCAAATGCATCTGATTCGTATAAATGGGCAGATATTTGTGTAAATTTTAATTTCCTCGCAAAGCCCAACTGTTAGCTGTTGGGTGCACCGATAATAATGTTGATTTAATAAGTTTTAGTATTGTTTTTACGTTAAATTATGGAACAACATTTTGATTCAAATGTCGAACACTGTGTTCATTCTGTCTCATATTCCGAACACCTTGATTCAAATTCCGAACAGCACGAATAAATCGTATTCAAATGAATATTTTCGCAAAAAAATTTACTTGAGCTTGTTCTTCTGGTCTGAAACTAGAGAATCATCACTACTCCTGCGGTATAAATTATATTGTAGATGTTAAAATTGAATTGCAATTGACTGCCATTTCCTTGTTATTTGGTGACATATTTCAGCGAAACATTTCAATCAAATCGCCATACAAAAACCGAGTGTTCGGAATATGAGTGTGTTCGGAATTTGAGACAAAACGGTAAAACCCTGTTTGCTGATTGAAAAATTAAAATTTCCGATTTTTTTTTTCTTCGATATCGATTTACTTGTGGATGATCAATGAACATTGTTGAGCAGAATTAGACATTTAAAATTACGCTCAAAATGCCTTTTACCAAAAAAAATGTTCGCTGAAAAATCATATTTTAAAGCGACTGTAAAAGTCCAATGAACATGTGAGAAGTCCAAACGCAAATGGGTGTAAGTGATATTTTGGTCGGTTTTGTAAGTAAGTAAACTTATAAACTGAGTAAACTTAAAAACTCTACTGTTTCCAATGATAGTTTTAGGTAATCTTTCCGTCAAATGAGAAAAATTATAAAATTTGTATTGTATTTTAGGCACACATATTGCAATTTCAGAGAAAACTTTCCGTTTTACAGTCCAACGAAAAGCTACCGCAGCTGTCACATCACTGATTTGTACTGATAAATCATCAGTAGGCTTCAATGATATCTTGGATACCGTCTTGATGATTGTTGTTTGTTGCTATTTTCCATACCGTTTTCTCTTTCAAGCATACTATGATTGAATTGTTTGCTTCAATGATAGAATGATTTCGAAGCCTGCGGTAGAACTTTGGCAGCTGCGGTAGAACTCGGCGGCTACCGCAAACCGGAAAATTTTCTTAATAACCGTAATACTATTTGTGTGGTACGAAAAACAGCTGAAAATTTTTTCTCAAACCTAGGTTTTTTGTCACTTAGAGTCCTTGCTTTTTTGCTTCATCTCATGTTTGAGTAGAAACAGTTTTTTAATGGCCTCACAACACTTATATTGTAAAAAGTGATGTGATTTAAAAAAAAACGCCACAAATATTTTCCGGGATCACTCTATTTCACTGTACCAAAACAACGATATATTCTTCTCTGAAATGGCTTTCGCGTAACGACTTTTTACATCGTTCTCAAATGCAAACAGTTGGTGCCAGCGACAAAAAAAACAGACAACAACCTTTTCGAACATTTAGGAACAGGTTTATAATTAGATTTTTTGTAATATTTAAGTAAAACATATTTTGAGTATGTAATTTGTAACTCAAATTTAGTAAACACGATTTCTATAAGCAAACTGATATCGAAAAAGGCTAAATGTCATCAATTCAAATTCTGATTTATAGGCAAACAGGCTCATGAAGCAGGATAGTTCGTAGTTTCTTGGGTAAAATAAATTTTAAAAAATTAAAAAATTGATTGCATAGCGGTACCAACATATTTTTATATGTTTGGCAAACATTTCTAAAGGAAGCCCTCCATTCAACATTTGCTTTACTACGGCTATGTTTAGTATTTTTTTCTTCATTGGTGGTCTTAAATGTTCCCAACGGTGAAAATTTATTTAATTTAAATTTAAATTGAAATGTACCATAGTAACGCAATTTTTTCGGTTTGACTATGGGGCTCTGCGTAAAAATCGTTCCCTCTCATTCACTCTTTCATAAAATGTGTACACAACAAGGCCAGTAAACGTCAAACTTCCATGTAAAATCAAAACAATGCAGAGCCCTGCACTGTTTTGATTTTGTATAGGATTTTGACGTTTATTGGCCTTATTGTTTACTAATTTCGTGGCAGTAAACGTCAAACTTCCATGTAAAATCAAAACAATGCAGAGCCCTGCACTGTTTTGATTTTGTATAGGATTTTGACGTTTATTGGCCTTATTGTTTACTAATTTCGTGGCAGAGTGAAAGAGAGAGGATGATTTTTGTGCAGAGCCCCATATTTGCTCATCCCCTTATGGCTTGCTTCGACCATGTTTGTTATTTTTCTCTCAATTTTAGGCCACAATGTTTTTGACAGTGAACATTTTTAACATTTGAACGAATAATTTCATTGAAAAAGCGTGTAACACTTATTTAGCGAAACCGTGATTCACGGGTGTTTTTTTTCATAGTAGCATGACAGTTAATAAAAGTCGAACGACAAACCAAGGAGAACCTTCAAAAAGTGATGGAAGAAGAGCTTAGGTTGATCGACGTGAATCTACAACAAGTGCTAACGATTACCCACGATAATGGTGCAAATATGATTGCATCCGTGAAGTGTCTGAAATCTCTTTTATCCCATCGTGAGACAGACGATCATGAACCCTTATCTGCGATTTTCCAAAACGAAAAGAGTATTTTGCAGTACATGGATAAGGAAGATGATAAGGGATGCATCAATACTGATGACACAGAAAACGATGAAGAAGAAGCCAACGATTTTATGGGCGAAACAGACGATCCCCTTTCGGATGACTTCGTTGATGGAGACGGAAATGATGACTTTTCATTGGATGACACGGACGAAGATGATCAGCTAGACCTGCTCGAAAGTATTAGGTGCGGAGCCCACACCGCACAGCTGGCGGTCTGGGATGTCATTAAGCCATATAAACGCCGACTCAACACTATCAATAAATTATGCATTAGGATGCGCCACAAGGAGTTTCAGCATTTGTTTAAGTGCTACAAATTTCCAGCTCCGCCTAAAGTAAATGAAACACGTTGGAATGTCTGGTACTTATTACTGAAATATGTGGTATCGCTGAAAGAGCATCCTATCTTGGCCATGCTGAAAAATCAAGATTCTACAATTGGTATGTAACTCGCTATTTAGTGCTCTCATTTTCACTCAATGTTTGTTTATTTTTTATTTGTTCCTTACAGATTTTTCACGTCATTGGGGTTTTATTGGTAAATTTTGCGAAGCATTCGAACCGATGTTTGTTCTGACTATGCAGCTACAGAAAAATCACGTACCTCTCTCTCAGCTCTACGTAGATTGGTTAACGTGTATGGCGAAATTGAAGACCATCAGCGAAAATACATTGGCGAAGAAACTTTTGAAGGCAATGGACACAAGAATTCAGAAAATCAAAGGAAATGTAGCTTTTAAGGCTTGTCTGTATTTTGACCCTCGATTCAATTATATTGGATCCAAACGCATTTCAGCCGAGGATAAAGAATCTGTGCAGGTATATCAATCAATATTTCTTAAGATTTTGATTAATATCTATAAATATATTATTTTTCCAGAAATATCTTATCGCATTGAATAAGAGACTAGAACAGCTTTCGTGCAATGAAACTCACGAAGAATCCACTGATCAAGGGCAACAAGAATTCCGAAACGACATAGTTGAAGATTTTCTGGCAGAACTTTTCGAGGAGGATACAGAGCTCTCTGTACCAGACCGTGAATCAGCTGACAGTTTGCTCGGAGAAATAGTCAAACTTGAGTCTAGGCCAAAAGTAAATATCACTACATCTCATCCAACGGATACCGGAAACCGTTCAACAGAGCCGCAACCCGGATCTTCTAAAAGTGTTTCATCCGTTGTACACTCTCCTTTCGACCTAGTTGAGTACTGGAAGAAGAAAAAGGCAGTATACCCACGTCTATACCGCCTGGCAAGAGCAGTCATAGCTATACCGGCAACACAAGTCACGGTAGAAAGGTTGTTCAGTCAACTCAAGCTTGTACTGACTGATAACAGACTGCGTTTAACCGACAACAATGTCAGGAATCTGATGATATTGAAAATGAATCAGGATCTGCTTCCTAAAGTAGTGGATCAATTGTTGGAGCTTGGTTATGTACGCAAGACTATCTGAAAAACGTAACGTCATGATTTTGGTTTGAATTGTTCAGACGATCACTAACATAAACCCTGAATAAATAAATGAAATGAAAAATGAATAAATCTTTTCATTCGGTAATCTGAGTCAGTGGTTACGTCTGTTTGTCTGTGGTATAATCATACGATATACGAATGCGAAATTGGCAACTTTGATAAGGAAAGCTCACAATTAATAACTGTGAAAGTATACATTGAACACCAAGCTGAGAAATAGGCTTTGTTCTGCTTGTCGTAATGCCAAGAAGAAGAATACATTACTTTTACGCAATCAAGAATCCCCTCTTTCTAGAGGCGTGGCGCATTTAAGGGGGGAAGGCGGCTGTCTAATGGGAGTAAAAAAGCCGCCAGCCTAAGTCCAAAACTAGTTTCAAGGCTTAACGCGGAATTTTTTACCTTTATCAAAATTACAGGTAATCAATGCGCTTGAGAGATATTGTTTGCAGGCAGTTATTTCCTACGTGCTGCTGCAGTGCGCTGTTGGCAATTTTATCAGCAAATTCTGATAAATTCCCAGAATAAATGTTTTCGATAAAGTTGATTACGCCTTCACCATTGTTAGGTCGTAATTTGGTATGGCTGTTTACATTTTAGAACCAACGGACGTTGGGGTAGCAGTAAACAGCCTTCGTGCGTAATACTTCACACCCTTGGGTGCATTCAATTAAGGGCCTCTTTACAGTTCATAGATTAATTACCAATAATTTTATAAAAGAAAGTGATGAATGCTAGGCAGCAGTCTTTTATTACGTAGCGCTAAAATTGAAAATGTTTGACCCTCTTACACGTCCCTGCATCCGTGACACCTTTTGTATGGAAATTTTCAAAATTTTGTATGATTCGTAACGCTTGTACATATCAACCCCTCCCCTTCGGGCGTTACGTAATTTGTAGACGCCGCCCCATTTAGTACCTTCCATAATCTCACAATGAATAAAAAAAAAGTCTCAGAGAATTCCTGAAAATTGTTTAAAATTTTTATGTATGGAATATACTATTTAAATTTTAAAAATATGTCTAACGTGTAAGAGACGGTTTAAAACTAGTATATCGCAGCGCATTATACTCCTTATGTTTAAAAGTGGTTATCTCGTACAGTATAAACTACATCAAGCCAGTTCATTGTAGAAAGTGGTAAATGTGTTCTAGCTCGTTAGCTCCAAATTACGTTACAATTTGGAACAAGAACCTAAACAATTGTGCGGATACGAGCGGAAAACATTTTCCCAGTTTTTTTTTCTGCTCTCAAATCCATTTCATATACTAAATTTACTTCATATACTAAAAATAGCAAATGGTTTGCTAAAGATGTTTAAAAAACACTTCGTCATGCCGTACTGGTGATATTTTCATTGTGAGTGAAAATCGAAATGAAAGCTGAAAATCAACACGATAATATCGGTTCATCAAATCCCAGTAGATGAATATCTTAAACCCAATGAACATTACTGTGAGTGAGAAAGCTTATGATTCATCCAAACATGGATCGGGTAACTCACTAAATCACAAAGAGTTCATTCCACTTTTTCATACATAAACAAAGAAGCTTTCATTCTCAGCATGAACATTGACATCATTTGCAATGAACCAAATCTTGCAGTTGTAGTGAAAATTATCAGGTATCATCATCCTTGCTTGATATATGTTTGACTCCTACCTTATGAAATCAACTGAAATTCACAGGATCCTGTTATGAAACCTCAAGAACCTTAAAGGAATCTTCAGGTTCTCATAAGGCATCTACAGAGAAAACGCTTGAGCTCTAAAGCATCTTGCCAAGCACCCGTAGGATCTCGCATAGAGTTCTCAGGATCTTGCTAAGGATTTTGCTAGGAATTCCGCTGAGATGTTGCTGAAAATTCTCAAGTCTCCGAAGAAAAAAATATTTAAAGTTTATTATTATTAGGCTACCACTAGTGCACCTCAAATTCCTCTGGGAACCTTTTGACATAAATTTTAAAAATACTACTAGGAATTCACATTATCCCGCCTAAAAATTACAGGACGCCCTAGAGATTATTAGGAATTACCAGATTTTGAATAAATTCTCGGATCCCTCAAGAAGCCCTCAGTGTCCACTTGGAATCTACAGATATCCTCATGATTTCGATAAAATTTCTGAAAAGTCCCACAAGAACCAAGAATTCCTTAAGGATTCTCCAGGTTACAGTTAGGGAACTCATAGACTCAGCCCGTAAGGAACATTTTGATGTTGTTGAGACCCGTATCCTTGATTAACAATCTTGTACAGAATTCTGGATCATCCTTAACAAATCTAACGCCTTACAGAGCCTATAGAAAAGAGGGAACGTAGCTTTAAATAGTTGACGCAGAAATATCAATATACACACCAATACCACCGTAGTTATCGCACGCTTCAATGATATTATTGAGAATAAATTGTAGTTTGGACCGTACTCGCATTTGTCATGTTATTTAATGAAATTTATTAAAAGTTATGATACACGACATTTTGCTGTACATATTTGTATCTATTATTGCGGTGTTTTTTTACATGCACAATGTATTTAAATGCATAATAATAAAAACAGTGAGCCAAGAAGATGAGATAAGATTTATGATGGTAACTCTGTGTGAGTCATAGATTTTTTGTTGCTCTTATGCCGGTGCTGGTGCTTTGTTCAAACAAGTTGTTCCGAATCTGAAGAAAAGTGTTTTTTATTGTATCACCAATTGGCAGACTCAAGTGGGCTGGTCACTCGATATGAATGCCTAAGATAAAAGATTGGTCTTTAGTTGAGATACTGGTGGAGATTATTGGTCTCATAAAACGTTGTCAATGTACGACCAATGACCATTCTGAAGTAAATAAGCGCGTACCCGAGTCCTTAGTAGTTGGTGAGATTTGGGAAAATATCGACGAAAATGGAGCTCTGGAATGTAATTGGTGTGGAGTTGACATGCTTTTCAAATGACTAAAGCAACAGACACGATAATATTTACAAAAAATACAATTTTTAATGGTATTGAGAAATGTTGCCAAAAACGGATCCATTTTGTTGCCAAAATCGGGGGGTGCCAAAATCGGAGCATGCCAAAAACGGAATCCCACTGTACTTTGATGAGATTGTGTATGTTTATATTTACAAATACATTGTTGCCAGGATTTCTGTCTCGTGTGCTGAAAAATACAACACTGTGAACTTCTGCCCTGTGTTACTCTATACAGTGAGGACCCCATTTTGTCAGTCTCTATGAATTTTAGGCTGACAAAATGTGGAACCTGACAAAATCGGGTCATTTCATTTTGTTCCCGTTTTTCAAATTTTGACGTGTTATTTGGTTATATGGACTTTTAAGGGAGCGATGGACATGGGCGCAGCTAGGTTTTTTTTTATCATATAAGGGGCTCCCCCCTTATGTTGGCAATATCGATTGTTAACACTTCATTCAAGATTTTCACGCCAAAACGATCATTATACACTACCTTTGTCCCCTTTTTGTATGAAACATAATAGTATGCAAGATATCCAGATCCACCCTATCTTTTCATAGTAAGCAGAGTAAAGTCCTGGACGCGTCTTGTTTCAATGTTGAGTGACGGTTCTATTAAAACTCTTGGAGGTTTACCTATTGGAAAAAATCTGAAGATTCGATTCGTTGTGGTCGGCAATTTCGCTCAGACCAGTAAGACGAACGGAATCAACCTGAGTTCCTGGTTATACATGATCTTTGAATTATCTATGTATTTCTCCCAGAATACCAAAGTTCCTAAAGAGCTTCATATTAAAATTCCTCTGCATTCATCTGGTATTTTCCACGCAAATGTTCCATACCATTATTTTGAAACTCATCCAAAAGCGTTTTGAACATTTTTTCAAGGATTTGACCTGGAATGTTTGTAAAAATGTTTCTAAAAGTATGAAAACCAAGTAATTTTCTTTAGTTTCCTTTGATAATTTATTTGTTGTGCTCTTAGCGCAGAAGTTTTTATAAATTACAATACATGAAGTCGTGAATAATCCTCTGAAATTTTTCCTATAACTTTGGGATGATTCAATGCTTCAAAATGTTCTTGGTGAAATTCCTGGTCAAATTGTTGTGCAAATCTTGTAAGATGATTCATGTAGGAATCCATCGATATAGCATAGAAATTTAAAAAACTCAGTGTATTTCTGAAATAATCTTAAAAACAGTTTTTAGAGGAATATTGGAATTATAGAAAAATAGATTTTTATGAATCCTAGGTAAAATTTCATCAAGAATATCCTAAGAAAGCTTCAACAAAACGTATTTCTGCGTGCAGGGCATCAAACATCATCTTCTATTTTGATGCAAACGTGGTAAAACATAACGAAAACAATTTTTAACTAATTTAAAATAGGCTGACAAAATTGGGACAAAAAGCTGACAAAATTGGGGGCAGACAAAATCGGGGGCTGACCAAATCGGGTCAGTACTGTATTTATGATTAACAATTATGTTTAGGGGAATCAGATGAATCATAAAAACCGAAATGATCGTGAACTAAGCCAAAAGTTTACTTAATATTCAAGAAACTATCAACCTACAATAAATTAACGTTTCCTAAATTCGTTCTTACGTAGCTAGCCACGTTGGGTAAGCTAGAAAATTAATATGTCCTAAATCTTCCTGGGAAATGAAGCAACTTGAGCCTAGCCTTTCAGCTAGATTATTTAACCGAAACCGGATCCGAATTCTATAACACAAGCTTGCTTCACAGTCTACCATTCTATCGCTGAGCTGTAAAAGATCCCATAGTGATGTTTTCCTGCCATTCAAAAGTGGGTGCAACTCATAGACACGAACAATGGATTAATCTGCAAAAACCATTTAATCCTACACCTTACAAAATAACTGCACAATCTCCTGATTTATGTTCTATGCTCGGCTCAAAGGGTTTCCCTGATTCTATTCGTGCCCATCGGGCTAAGTCAACCATGTTTCCTACATTAAAGGGTAACACTTACAAAAGATGTAAGCAAGCACACACACCCTTCATGTCCATAACTCATTTTCGCCTTTCTTCTTCTGTTTTCTGTGCCGGCCGAACAATCTTCTTCAGGATCAGGCCCCACGCTCCTGATTTTCCATCCATTTGAAGAGTAAATTTTCAACATGACCTATGTCGTAAAAATTTTACAAATTGAGATTTGCTTTGCATGTGCTCGACTACCGCATAATCTACGTATAGAGTCCACAAAAATATTTAAAAAAAATATAATAATAAATTTCAATTATGTCCTATGTGCACTTCGCTTAGTGATTTCCATTTGGCTATATATGCCCACGTTTGGCAAACTTACAAAAAATGTTTATTTGTTTGCTAAAAGTGTTTTAGAGTGAATTCCCTTTTAAACATTTTTTTTACCGTGTACATTGCCCAAATGTAGTTCCTATCGTTTCCCACAAAAATTGTATGACAAAATGAAAAGCCGTTTCAGTCAGTTAACAACGACGTTTTTGTACCAGTGTAAATCAATAGTTCCTTTTGAAAAGTTACGCGAGAAATGTGATGATAAAAGCTCGTCCATGCAGCGTTGACGTTAACGTTGCCGCCGTTGTTAGTAATAATCAAGAAGAAAGCTACTTCTTTCTGGTTCCGGTGTAGGTCGATGCTACTTGGCTTTGGTGGGGCCCTGTTTGGAGAGACCGCGCCAGCAGCAGCAGCTGTTGTATCCCGGGTACCTACCACTCGTCAAGACGTTGTGCGTGTGCATTATACTCCTTCTGCGGAGGTTGTTTATTATTTTTGCCGAGTATTTTTAGCTCTCGGTGTTTGCTATCTGCTCCACTCATCGGGAAGCTTGAATGCGCTTCTCGCCATTTTTTTTTTAATAATAATGAACGATGATTACTTACTGCCTCTTATGGTCTGCGGAATGTTCTATTGCTGCGCTATTCAAATTAACGAGCAATCCAATCTAACTTCGATTTTCTTTCTTCTCTTGTTATTTTTTCAGGTGAGAATACTCGACTTTTGCGGGAAAATGGCCAAGCACTTTTGACGACCCTTCACCGAAGAAGGCATCCGAAATTTGCCATTTCAGTGGATAAGTGAAGAGGTACATAAAAAGGTGAAACGATATACCGGTCATAGAAGGTAATGCTCGATTGTTCTTAGTTTCAATATTTTTGCACTTTGTCTATCATCTTCTAAATTGGGTTAATTTTGTCTGCCATAGACAACATGAAATTCAAAATCTGACTTTTTAGGGAAATCAAGCGTTTAAGGAAATGGCGTTCGATGAAACGATCTGACTTTAGTTGCATTTACAAAACCGTAACTTTTTCTAACGAAGCTATCGTAATCAGTGGCATTCGATTGACATTTTTTTTCGACATTCGTTTGACTGTTATTGAAATCTATGAAACTTCTTGGAAAGTGGTTTGTGAATACTTCAATTTGAATTATTGTCCTAGCAATGCGTTAATGAATTTATCCCGGAGCTATCAGAAGAGATATTACAAAATACTGGATAAGTTGAAGTATTTTTTATGGATTTTTACAAAAATTTTTGGCAGTTAACTTCAAAAAATCTCTAGGGGATCATAGTGCTATATTTGACAATTGGCTGATTAGCGATTCTTATTCTTATTGGATTTTTCTCAACCTTTGATAGATTCTTGGATACTTTATGATTGTTTCGATGATGCTTTGCATGTCAAGATCTTTGACGGATGTTTTTTGAAAAAAAAAAAAAAAAATACTTGTCAATAACACATTTTTTTTAAATATTTGGCAATATTTTGATAACAACTCAACTGGACATCAAAGTTCAAATATGAAAGTTTCTGTTTGTAACTTTGACCTAATAATTAAGATAAATTCTTTATTTCGATGAATTAACAATTTGACTCTTGGATAATTTACTTTGGGCCGTGAATTGTTGGTAGGACCTCATAGAGGGTTGCAGTTCTAAGTTTGTTACTAATGCCATCTAGCGGATAAATTCCCAATCAGATTGTTACATTGTAAGCTTGTATTGCTTTGACATGCTGAACAGCATCGCCGAAGATACCAACCTTGGCAGCGTCCATTTATTACGTAACGCTGAAATTGGGAACTTTCAACCCCCTTTCCCTCTCTTCCGTAACGCTATTTGTATGGAAAATTTCAAATTTTTGTATGAGTCGTAATGCTTGGGCTTACTCCCCCCTCTCCCTAGAGTGTTACCTAATTTGTGGACGTCGCCCTCCTAGCAGTTCAGGATCTTAAGATACAGTAGACAGGGCTGGTAGCAGGTCTCTATTTAGAGATTTGGTTTCTGTTTTAATGCTAGTCTTTAAAAATTCAATATTTTTAATGGAAGGTCTCTAAAGTCTCTATTCCAAAAAAAGGCTCTCAAGTCTCTTTGTCCTTATTTCGCTTGCGGTTTTATTTTGGCTCTAGAGAAACCTTCAGAGGCTATTACGCAACCTTTCAACAAGTTCTTCAAAAAAATCGTCTCAGAGTCCTCGAGGTAAAGTAGTAAGGATTATCTTAGTTATTTCTCCCAAGATGTCATCAGAAATATTTTCAGAGTCTCCAGGGAAGAAATTATTCTGGAGAATTCTCTATCAACTTTCTCAAAAATTCTTCCTGCGATTTCGAAGGACGCTTAGAAGAATGTCTCCTGGAAATCCTTGAGCACGCTATTACCTTCAATAATACTGTAATTTTTAATTTCTCAATATTTTCCACTAACCCTTCAACCGGGTTCTTCAGTTACTCTTTCGTGAAGATCCACAAACAAAATCCAGAAAACCCAGCGTTTTTGAAGACATTTATTTAGGGATTTTTTCGAAAATTTTGGAAGAATTTACCAGTTTAAGTTTAATACTTTTAAGAACACACGGCCAAGTGGCTCCAAAATTTCTTGCGGTATTGTTCGCGGAAATCTGCTAAGAACTTTTCCAGGATTTCCTCAATGAATTCGACCTGGGAATCATGTCAAGCTCCTATATATTTTTTTCAACGAATATCTCCAGCATTTCATTCATGGCTTGCTCCTGCAGTTTCCTTCAGAAAATCCTGCTAAGTACTATTCAGAGATGCGATTGATGCATCTAGATTGAATTTTTGAAGATGCTCTAAACGGAAATCTTGAAGGATGGATCTTTGGAGGACTCAGAACATTATTGAAGAATTTCTGCCGGAATTTTTGGAGGAATTTATATAAATAAAAATGGAGTGGTGTTTGTATGTCACAAAATGGCTTGCGAACGGGCCACCAGATTTTGACAATTCTTTCACCAAAGTGTTCGTGAAGTGTTCCGACGTGTTTGTGTGTATGAAAAGTTCAGAATATTCACCGGGAAAGGCGAACGAAACGAAAGTGAACGGAACTATAATTTTGTATGGGACGTTTCACGGCGTTTTTCAACAGTCTACTTGATGGCATGACAAAGTTTGCCGGGTCCACTAGTTTTTGATAGTTTTCTGATGATTTCTGAGAAATTCCTGATGATCTCTGTGGTTATCCTTTGGAAAAACTTGGTTGAATTCTTTAAATATCCAAAAGAAAATTCTTAGAGGAATTCCTTAGAAAAATTCTTGTAGGAATTAATAGGAAATAATTACTTGTTTTTAATTATGAATCGTGGTTTACGGCTAACCAGCCGAGTGGAAGTTTAACAACTACCGAAAAGCTAAACATTACATATAATTTGCAATTGGATTAGATGGACAAATTGATGTGAAGATTTGCGAAAAAGTTACACGTCTTCTCTGTGAGAATCGAACTCACGACTCCCCGATCTCTAGTTGGGGCGCGTTACCACTACGCCATGAGAGGACTCATGAACGCAGAAGTTAACCTGAATTCGATTTCAGCTCAATAATCACGTGGTCCTTTATCGCAAAGTGCACCTCTTTCGGAAGAATTAGATGCCCATCCAAACACAACGCTTTCTATATGTATCCAATGCCTAGCCCGAGAGCGCATTGTTTTTTAGGTATAGGAATAGCACACTACACTAGCCAGCAACTGCGCTGGCTGAGGTTTTCTATCTTCACATCAATTTGTCCATCTAATCCAATTGCAAATTATATGTAATGTTTAGCTTTTCGGTAGGAAATAATTACTAAATGATTCCCTAATGAAATCTTCGGAAACATTTTTGGGAAAACACCTGAATTAATTTCAGAGTAAATTCCTAGAGAAAGACATGGAAAAATGCAATGATACGGGTAGTTGTACTTCTCGTAATGCCAAGAGGAATTCCAAAAAAAGTTACATTTGAGAGAAATGACTGGTCTGATTCTCAGAAGAAATCAAAATCTAATCTCCTGGCTTCTATTAAGTTTCGTTTTGTTTCCATAGTTCCCGTATGGCCTCTTTTCGATCTCTTCTTGGTTTCTGTTAGGTCCCTTTTTTCATGAACTAAGTCTCTAAGGTTCCTATTGTCCAGGCACTCAGTCGCTACCAGCCCTGAGTAAATCGATGGAAATATGTTAGTAGCGCCACCTAGTTTTAAGATGCAGAAAATCGAAGAAAGTCACTTTCTCACCGCCAAACAGCCCTTGTTCTGCTGACCAACTTTCTGGATGGATCTGAATTTTGAATTGTTTGCTCCCCTATGCTTAAACGATTTTTAATTATGGTAAATAGCATCCTTCTAAAGTTTGAAGTGATTCGGAAGAAATTTGACTGTGCACACGCCATTTGAAGTTGATATGAAGATTACTATGGATAACGCCAATCTTTTGTGTTCAGCCCTCTATCTCTTCGTTATAATATTTTATGGCAAAGTGAACAAATGCTTCTAGTAAATTCCTCCCAGCTACAACTTTGCCGAAGACCATTTTTTGATTGGACCTCAGGATAAATTGTTATTCATCATAATAAAGTTGGTTTGCATGTAGCATGCTTCACCAAATGTTCGACAAGCAACAGTGGTGCTCCTGGCGAGAAGAATAGATCAAAGTAATCCAGGCTACTATGTTCTACAGCAAAAAAGCAGTGTTGCTCTAAAAGTAATTTAATGATCATCTCAGCATGATTTAGACTGTTATCAAAAATAACAAATTATCCTTACGTGCCATCGAAATGTGGTCTTCGGCAAAGTTGTAGCTGGGAAGTTTTCACATGAGAGAGTGTGTTCACTTTTCCATAGATTATTCCGACGAGCAGTTAGAGGACTGAACACAAAAGGTTTTCCTTTTCCATAGCAATTTCCATATAAATTTCAAATAGCGTGTGCACAACCAAATTTCTTCCGTATCACTTCAAATTTAGGGAGTATAATTTTTGTCATAATTGACATCGTTTAAGCATAGGGGAACAAAAACTTCAAAATTTGCATCAGTCTAATGGTCAGGATCTTGAGAATAGTGAAACAAATTTGCTATTGGCGGCACCTAACGAATGAATTTCTCATCAGATTTGCCAGATAGCCCTTGATCTGTTGAACAACTTTTCCGAAGACGCTAACCTTTTAGCTTATCAGGATCTGGAGATGTACGTTGAATGAACAATATGAACCCCAAGACAAGGGCTGGAAAGGGGTCATGCACAAATTACGTCACGCTTCAAGGGGGTGGGGCATGTCAAGCCAAGCGTGACAAGTCTTACAAAATTTTCGAAGGACTCATACAAAAAAACGAGGGGGAGGGGGTCGAAAAAGTCGAAATCTAGCGTGACATAATTTGTGTACCATCCCAAAGCGTCAATATAAATAGAGAGATGCTTCCCTCACCGTCATCGGACGGCTAGACAATAACAGAGATTTTTTTCGAGTTTTTTTTCAGTTTTCCGTCGCTACGGCTTGTGATGGAATCGTAAACTTGATAAATTTTAGTTCATTATTTGGTATGACTGTTACTTCTATCACAAGAATCATAGAAGGATATGCACTTAACTTACCAAACACATTTACATTCCGAAATTCTCCAAAATAAGATAGAAATTTTAGTAGCAAAATAACATTAAAATTGCTCTCGTGTGAGCTCTGCCATTGCGGCGTGACAAAGTGGGCACATGAAACATAACTTCGTCTAGTGACAGTGAGAAGCCTCGTTTCGTCAGTGATGCAAGTCGGTCATGATACTTAACAGCACTGCTCAAGATAAACCGGAATAACTTCAGAACTACTTGGACCATAGTCCCAAATTCTTAGGACAGAGGAACGCTTTCAGATCTCTCATTTTTGATGAATCGGGACAAAATTTCCCTTGCTTCAAGTGATCACAATTGTTTACATCAATAAAGCTAGTGTTGATGAGTATTCTCGTGAGTTAAGGCTTAGTTTTATTCATTTAGTAAACACTGCACAGTTTTTCAGGTGGGTAAACTCTAGATCGAGGTAAGCTATCCCATGTTGAACTCATGTTGTGCACTTCTGCAAGGACTAGAGAAAACAGATGGCTACTTGATCATTCTTCCATCGCTGGAAATGAATTGACTGATAAGTTAGCTCGTAATGGAGAATCGTATAACTTCTTTGGCCCTGGTCAGGTATTTCAATTTTGAAATGCAGGTCGAAGCAAGCTTCAGATCAATTCTTGGCTGGCACATCAGCACAAAAATACTGGACTAGTTTGGATTGATGTCGTCAAACAAAATTGTACATTTCAGCCATCTCCAGGTGTGGTAAAGTATTTATCAAATCTGTCAAAACAGAATTGCTTTCTGCTGATCAGAGCGTTAATTGGCCATTGTCGTCTCAGCTATTACTTCATTTCATGTTTACTTTACTTAGAATAAAACGTAATTTAAAATTGTATTACAATTCAATTTCCTTGTTGCAATGCAACACAGTGAAATGTAAACTTCAATCCCAAACGTAAAACCTTCCAATCCCCAACCGTGAGAGGCTGTGACATAGTTTACCGAAGGCAATCCGCCTCAACGACTATCGAACACGGAGAGATGCACAATTCACGTTGCCTTTTCACACCGACGACGATTTACTTTTTGCGCGCGCGGGCGAAGAAAGATTGCTTTCTCTTTATACCATTTTTTCCCCCTTGGTGCGAGCCAAGCTTTTGTTTTGTGGTGTTTCATTCCGCGAATTTCTACATTGCTGTTGAGTCTTTTCTCCACTCGAACTCGAACCTCGCTAAGATGCCAGCCAAAAGCTAACTGTGCAGTCTCTGCACCACCATCGTCGCCATCTTCACCTCGCGACAGATATCAATGGTAAATTAACTTTGCAAACAATAGAGAAGAGTGCATTACTGCAGCGTATTTGCATTTTGTCTGTTAGAGGTTTTTGTTTTCGCCAAACAAAATAGACTATTTATCCCCGCTGAACCTGGCCATTGTACCGGTATCATTGTGCGTCGAGCTGAGACTACGGAGCACTATGGGCAATCAGGCCAGGTCAAAATTCTGGAAAGTGACATTTTTGATAGGTTTTTATTTGTTTATCATTCCATAGTTAATACTTCTATTGAAGATATTCCTGGAATATAAGATCTCTTGTACTTTAGTTGATACAGTATGCCAAGCTAGAGTTAAAAAAGTGCGATGCAAACAAAAGGTATTTGAAATATAGTCCATCCATAGTCGTATCATTTTTTACGTTACTTCAAACTCGAACAAATGCTATTCGAGCGCCACGAGTGAGTATGTGGCACACTACCAAATATTATTATTGAGCGCTTTTTTGCTGTATGAAGAAATAAATAAGAATATTATGTCGATATGTTTATATTTCACCACAAAAAACTTCAGAGATTCTTACGCGGCTTTTCCATAGGTTCTTTCTAAATTTATCATGAGATTTTTCGAGAAAAAGTTTCAGGAATACTTCTAGCAATTTTTTCAGAGATTTCTTCTGCAATACTTTCAAGGCCTCTTCAAGGGATCCATCCCGCAATTTCTCCAGAGACTTCTGCAACAATTTTTCCAAAAAAAGTCCGATATTTCTTCTAGCAAACTTCTAGGAGAAAAATATGTCCAGCGTTTTCGCCAGGGAACTTTGAGCATCCCAACGGTACTATTTATATTTTCTATGTCAATTCCTTTGAATATTTTGGGAGGAGTTATGCCAGTTTATTATCGAGAGACTTTTCCAAAAATTCTTACACCAATTTTTCTAATTGTTGCTCTAGAAGATGTTTTAAAGATTGCTACAGAAGTTCCATAATTTTTGAATAAATTTATTTAACCCTCTAATACCCAACCCCGCCTTTAGACGGGGTACACTTTGGAATTTTGTGTATTTTTTCGTAGCTCGCAAATCAAAATGTTTTTATTTTTGGCTTATACCTAGACTCATAACACGCATATAAGAAAAGTTTTTTATGACTTTTGAAACTTTTTTGTATATTTAGAAATTGTTTGAAAAATTGCATTCTTATATAACCTACAAATGCCTGGGCTTCATTTAACGTGTAATATAAAAAATCGTACCTTTTATATTTTTATACGATTAACCTTTCACAAACGAAGAACCTGGTGGTATTAAAATCATTTCAAACCTGTTATTCCGTTAGTTACACGGAAAATAAAATACGCTCCGAAAAAAAAAAATTAAAAATTTAATATTTTTAAAAATACCGTAACAATTTAAATTTTTATTGTTGCCAAAAATCAACAACTAGAAAAGGCTTCAAGAAAAAATGAAAAAAGCTAGGGTGTTCAAAAATAAAAATTATAAAAATCAAAAACCAAAATTTAAAAATTTGCGAATAAAAATAAATAAATGCCCAAAACGTGTTTAGAACGATTTTAGATAACGAAAAATAATACTTAAATCGAAAATAAAAATTTGGGTATTAGAGGGTTAAGTATTTTCCGTAAAACCCAACAAGGTCTTACTCCAACAGTTCCTCTTATCTCCTGAAAATCTATTGAGAACTCTTTAAGAAATGCTTCAATAAATTCTATCAGGAATTCCTCATGAAAACCTTTAGAAATTTCTCTAATATTTTTTTTCCACAATTTCATCTATGACTATATTAGCTTCAAAACATTTCTCGAGTAAGTTCTTTCCGAGGTTCTCGCAGGACTTGAACTGGAATTTCTGTAGAAGTTTCAGAAACTTTAAAATTTCCTTTAAAAATACTTTTTTGCAGGAATTTCTTCAATAACTTCTTAAAAAAAGTTTTTGAAAACAAACATAAAAAATGTATCATAAAACTGAAAAAATATGGCACTTCATGGCAAAAACATTTGTGGTCGCAAAACTAAGGAACCGGCCCTCAGTGCAGAGTGCAGGGCGATGATGACTGCACTTATTGCTGAGGCGCTTTCGGTTTGTTGGCGGCAGCGTGACGCCGACTCGCAGCCATATCGGGCCCCGGACGACTGTAAACGGGTTTTAAAAGTCGTTTTGCGGAGGTGCCCTGCTGATGATGATGCTAGGAAGTCTGTTGTCTTGTCTTTTGCAATTGAAATTAGGCCTCTCCTGTGTACCGGAGAAAGGGTGAGCTGTCACTCCAGAAAGCAGGGTGTGTTAGATTCAGATAAATTTCCCTGTGGGATTTATGGGGCACAATTCTGTATGCATTTGATGTTTCATTGCTTTTCGAACGACTGACATACAATCGGAAATACGGACGAAATTTTGGATTTTTAAACATTGAATGCATATTCTATTGGTGAAATAGACAAGCACAGAAACGGTCACTAGCGAAGGAGAAAATTACATTCAATTGCGCCAACGCACGTCCATAGTAAGCAGGACTTGAATATATCTTCATCTCCAACTTTTGAATTTTAAATTTATTGACCAATACAGTGTTCACCAAACTATTAGATGAATTCAAGATCCAAAGGATCTCCATACATTATAAGTAACATGATATCGCATTTCTAACGTTAGTTGAATGTTTAATATATTGAAAATTTCACGGTGGCCTATGCATTTTTTCAGAAACTTCTTCTACTTCTTCTTCTTCTTGGCATTAAGGTCCTCACTGGTACAAAGCTTGTTTCTCAGCTTAGTGTTCTTATAAGCACTTCCACAGTTATTAACTGAGAGTATGGCTTCAGCATGGCTTTGCTTGGTAACCGCGGACTCTAACCACTCGGCTAAGGAAGGCCCCAAAATAAGAGCTCTCCTGTACGACTCTGTACTAGAATCCGAGATTTGAAAATATAAGCTAATCTTAGCATTTACTTACTCCGTAAAAAATGAGGAAGTTGATCTCATATGTTTCTTTTATACTTCATTTTATTGTGATTCAGGGACATGTTTTTTGAGAACGAGTATTATAATGCATTCAATAATTTAGTTAACATCTAAACAGATAACACTGATAACAATTTCACGCCACAATAACTCGGTTCTTGGCCGCATATTTCCATCCTCGGTTCTGCCAAACGCTCGCCAAATCGATACGCACTTGATCTGCCCACCTAGTTCGCTGCGCTCCACACTTTCTTGTACCAACCGGTTCCGAAGCGAACACCATCTTTGCAGGGTTGTTGTCCGACATTCTTGCAACATGTCTTGCCCATCGTATCCTTCGATCTTTGGCCACCTTCTGGATACTGGGTTCGTTGTAGAGTTGGACAAGTGGTTCATCCTTCGCCGCCACGCACCGTTTTCCTGCACACCGCCAAAGATCGTCCTAAGCACCCGATATTCGAAGACTCCAAGTGCTTGCAAGTCCTCCTCAAGCATCGTCCATGTTTCATGCCCGTAGAGGACTACCGACCTTATGAGCGTTTTGTACATGGTACATTTGGTGCGAGTGTGAATCTTTTTTGACCGCAGTTTCTTGTGGAGGCTATTTTCCAGGCTAAGGCTATTATCAACCGTCAGCAAGGATCCAATGTAGACGAACTTGTCGTCCACCTCGAATGTATTCCCGTTTATCACAACACTGCTTTCTAGGCGAGCTATGCCGCGCTCGGCTCTACCGACTGGCATATACTTTGTCTTGCTCGCATTCACAACCAGTTCAACTTTCGCTGCCTCGCGTTTCAGGCGGGTATACAAGTCTATCTTTATGAGTTTCGCTCCGATACCATCATTACCAGCAGCTTTATTGTTCTTGAGCTGGTGAATGGCATCCTTAACCTCCCTCAAAGTGGGGCTGGTTGATTTCCATCGTCCGCAGTACTGACGAAGGCATTTTCTCCGTTGTCTCGATCTTCATTTCCTGTGTTCTCAGCGGCATTCAGGTGTTCGTCGAAGTGTTTCTCGTGTTTCTTGAGACCGGAACAGCCGTCCATCTCCTCGCACTCCGTCTCTTCCAGACGGGGTTTTCTTTCGAAAGAGGCAGGTCTGCTGTTGCCGTTTCCGTCTATAACGTTCCACGTTCTGCCGGGTCCCTTGCTGCAGCATGACCGCCCGCGCTGCATTCATCTCCTCCAGAATCTGCCTACATTCTCCGTCGACTCCGTCCCACGTACCCGACGTTGCTCTCAGCTACATTATTGATAACTGCTTTCACTGTTCTCCAGCAGTCTTCAAGAGGAGCTTCATCCAGCTCACCCTCTTCGAGTAATGCAGCCACGAGGTGCTGCGTGTAAGCAGTTGCGACATTCGGTTGCTTGAGCCGCTCTAGGTCATACCGCGGCGGCCGTCGGTACCGTACATTGTTAACGACGGTGAGTTTTGGGCGCAGCTTAGTGGCAGATAGTGGTCAGAGTCAATGTTGGCGCCACGATAGGTTCTGACGTCGGTTATATCGGAGAAGTGCCGTCCATCGATCAATACGTGATCGATTTGCGATTCTGTCTGCTGAGGTGATCTCCAGGTGTATCGATACGGGAGGCTGTGCTGGAAATAGGTGCTACGAATGGCCATGTTCTTGGAGGCGGCAAAATCTATCAGTCGTAGGCCGTTCTCGTTCGTCAGCCGGTGGGCGCTGAACTTTCCAATCGTCGGTCTGAACTCCTCCTCCTCGCCAACCTGAGCGTTCAAATCTCCTATGATGATCTTGTCGTCGTGGCTTGGGCAGCGATCGTACTCGCGTTCTAGCTGCGCGTAAAAAGCGTCCTTGTCATCATCAATACTTCCGGAGTGAGGGCTATGCACGTATATGATGCTGAAGTTGAAGAACCGGCCTTTGAGCCTCAACTTCCACATTATCTCATTGATCGGCCACCACCCAATCACGCGCCTCTGCATATCACCCATCACTATAAAAGCTATTCCCAGCTCGTGTGTGCTGCCGCAGCTCTGGTAGATGGTATGGTTACCTCTAAACGTTCGCACCATTGATCCCTTCCAACACACTTCCTGCAACGCTATGATGCCGAATCCGAGGGCCATAGTGCACAGTTTAGCTTAGAGCCCTTCTCTGGCACTCGGACGATGATCAGCCGCCCCTGACATGAGAAACAGACGCTGTTACGAGCCGCTCCTAACATGGAGCACAGACGCTCCAGGTTTGCAGAAGCAAAAGCGTGGGCTTCGTGGCCGTACAGTTAGTGTTACCAAGCATTTAGCCGCATCTCTCAAAGGGCAAATCGTTCACTGGAAGCATTAACGTGTAGGTGTCACATACATCCCTTTGCGTTTGGTTCCCTCAATTGAAAGAAGTTAAAATCGAATGCAAATGCATTTGGTCTCATTTCAAAGTTCCTAAATTTGAATTCAAATTCGTCTCGAATCCATTCAAAAGATTCGATTAAATCGATTCTATTACATCGATGTAATAGAAAAAAAATGCCCAGCGTTAGTTAGTAGTTGTCATCAGGCTTATTTTTAGGGTAATATCCAATATAATTTGAATCAATGTATTGTTCGCATCGTCCCAAAGCCGTATCTGACATTTTAACTGCTAGAATCTAATCTTCTTTCACCGTAATACTCGGAGCTTGGCATATCCACCCAATCGAATGCCTAATAGAGCACAGTGAAAATCAATAAAAGCTGGCATTGGAAATTCTTGGAATCTCTTTCCCCCAACACCACATTACCTCAAGAGTGTCTCCCGTTAGTATTCATCACATATTTGAATGCAATGAGCTCTTGTGTGCTGTGCCGTGTGTGTGTGTGTGTGCTGGGCCTCCATCAATTCGTGAGACAACAAAGTAGGAAAAACCTCGTACGTGTGCATACGATAGCGAGAGAGACACACTTGGCAGCCCCTACGAGAGAACGACCTCCATGCCATGACAAAACAACAATTCATAAACCCAAGCCAGACACAGCTATTTACCAACTGCAGTTCCACTTTTGCTCGGAAAACTGTGATATGAGAAATGGTAGCAGCAGCAGTAACAGTATTGTTACAACATTGTAGCGGCTTTCCAGCGCGCTGCCGAGCATAATATTATAAAATGTTTTTCAGCGGCGCCACAATCACGTCCACGAGAAATCCATAAAGTTTCCCGAACAGAAAGAAAATTGCTGCTGAATATCGAGCTAGAGTCTTCCATATCAAATAAATTTCAATAGTTACCGCCTAGAAAGGTATGAAAGAGCCCAGAATAAGTAGTATTGGATCAGGTATAGCAATGATGAATTTTCAAATAGATGTGAAATTTTTTAATAGTAGTTCAATACCTTAAGTAGTCCTCATTAACTTTCGAATTAGGTTTTTCATATCATACCAAAATGAACACTATCTAGACTACTGAACAATACCAAATTATGGTATGCATAGATAGATGTGACTTATTCGCTCCTGCTCGGGATGTGTTTGTGCGAAGGAAAGTTTTGGCTTCTTACTGTGCAGCACCACAGAAAATGCAAATAATGGTCATTTGACGAGTTCGGAATCCATTTGCGAAACTTCATCAGCAGGTTTGCTGTGCCTTGATTGCAATATTATTTTGCAATGACAAATTATCGCATCGTGCCACTGTTGCAGCTTGCACTACGAAGTTATAATCGATTTGGCGCTCAAATTACAGCAAAGAAGCAACAATGTATGGCGATGACGACGGACGCCGGTGAACATCTAAAAGGCCTCACCTGGATCCGTTTGCCATCATTTGTCTTAGGGCGCTGCCATAGTAAACGCGTCGAGCGACGCGTCCGCGTGTGCGAGCCCGCAAAGCAGAATATCAACAACAGGAAATACTTTGATCGCATCGCGTTCGCGGACGCAGACGCGTTACTATGGCCTCACCGTTACTCATCGTAGCAAAAGCAGTAGTAGTACTCGACAGCATGAGCGTAGTCAGGTTATGTCAAGATACGAGAACCATCTACTGACATATACAGAAAAAAGCACTTTTTTCACTGATTTGGTCTTATTTTGCCAATAACTCGAAAACTGTAGGATATGGAATTTTGACGTAATTTTGAGTGATTCCTCCATTAAATTATCCGAAAATTTTTCGGGGACAAATTCCTCCAGGATTTGTTTGTAGAAAACTCCTCCAAAAGTTCCTCCATATATTTCTCCCAAAAATCATTCCCGGAAATCTTTCAGGATATTCGCCAGAAACCACTCCAAAAATTTCTCCAGGAATTGCTCCAAGAATTTCATCAGCAACTCTGGGGATTTTTCTAAGAACTACTCCGGGCTTCCTCCAGGGAATCATCTTTAAATTCCTCCGCAAATTAATCAGATATTCTTTCAGAGGAGCTTCCGGAGGAGCTCCTACATGAACTTCCGGAAGAAATCCTACGCGAACTTCCGTAGAAGCTCCTGCACGAACTTCCGGAGGAACTCCTACAGGAACTTCCGTAATAAATCCAAAATGACCTCCTAGAGGAACTTAAAAAACCTATAAGGGCTTCCGAAAGAACTTTCAAAGGAGAAAATTCCAGATGAACTTCTAATGGAGCTTCAGGAGGAAATTTTACGAAAAGAATTCTTAAGGGACTTACGGAAAAACTTTTAGAGGATCTTCCAGGTGAAATTGTTGATAAACTTCCGGAAGAACTTTTAGAGGACTTGATAGAAGAAATCCTTGAGGAATTTCTGGAGGAAGTTTCGGGATAAATTATATAGCAAGTTCCAGATGAACTCTCTAGAAAAAATCTTAGAGTAACGACCAGAAGATCACTCAGAGAAGCTTCCGGAACGACTCTTTCAGAGGAGTTTCCGGAGGAACTCCTACAGGATCTTCCGGAGGAGCTCTTACACGAACTTCCGGAGAAACTCCTATAGGAACTTCCGGAGGAGTTCTTACAGGAACTTCCGTAAAAAATCCAAGGTCACCTCTTAGAGGAACTTTAAAAAAACCTAGAAGGGCTCCCGAAAGAACTTTCAAAAGAACTTCTAGAGGATTACGAAAGAAATTCTAGAGGAACTTACGGAAAAACTTTTAGAGGTGAAATTGTTGAGAAACTTCCGAAAGAACTTCTAGAGGGCTTGCTGGAAGAACTCCTTGAGGAATTTCCGGAAGAAGTTTCGGGATAAATTCTTTAGCAACTTCCAGATGAACTCTCTAGACGAAATCTAGAGGGACATCCAGAAGATTACTCAGAGGAACCTCCGGAGAAACTCCTTGTGAAACTTACGGAAGAAATCCAAGGAACTTTCGGAAAAACTTTTACAGAAACATATGAAGGGGGTTTTACGGAAGAACTGCTACATGAACGTCCAGAGGATCTCTTGCAATAACATGCGGAAGAGCTCCTACAGGATATTTCGAAGGAACTTGTTCGGGGGGGTCACTATTTTCTTGAAGCAGCTCTTTTATGGTTTTAGCAGCTCAAAACTGTAACGATTGTTTATTTAATTATCTTTCAGAATCATATAACAATTACTTCACTTACATGAATAGCTTCCTTCCTTCAACCAATCCTCCTCTTCCTTAATATCCAAGAACCTTTTCCTCCTTTTACTGAGGTTTCCTTCCTCTCAACTTTAATTATTGAAACAAATTAAATTATTATTATTAATTTTCTCTCACACTTATTTCAACTTACTATTAGATGCAGTCAGAATAATTCAGATACGTTTGTTCCCACTAATGATGAAATACGTGCACTATTGGTGACAACCTGGATAACTACATCGATATTAAAGAATGTCTAATAATTTCAGTTCTACACTTACGTTTGAGGCTTTAAATGTCGAAGTACAACTTCGTATAATGCGCGATTAAACAAAAAAGTATATTTTCAAATTATATTCACTTTAATAGCAAAAACTGCATGGCAATGATAGATTCGACAATTCACTGTTATTGAAGGTTTTGTTTTGGTTCTAATCCCTATCTATCTCTCGGTTTCTAAGGTTGTTCGATTTGTTCTATGTTACTGTGATAGTGCGCCTGGGCTGTGTTGCCAGTGAACGGTGCCTCAACAGCCCCTCCCCGTGACTCTTTCGCAGACGCCGTCAAGTTAGAGTTCACCGAACGAATCTCTGGTACCGCTAGTTTTGCCACTGGCCGACGGTACAAACCTTTCGTCGTACGTACCATCGCTTGTCGAACACGTCCATCAGCACTACGAATCAGCTCTTCTACGACTCCTCGTACCCAAAGCTTGCGATTTTCATCATCAGCCATAAAAACGACTTCTCCCTCAATAATCGGTTCCGAGTCTACATGCCACTTTGACCGCTTGTTTATCGAGGGAAGGTATTCTACCAGCCAACGCTTCCACATCTTGTTTGCTAACCATTGAGACCGCTTGTAGTTATCACGTAAAGCGTCAGCATCTCCAACTATTGATTTGAATACGTCGCAACCAGTCGACGGAAGTCCTCGAATGAAGTGGTTCGGGGTGAGCGATTCAGATTCTGCCGACTCTTGAGGGATGTATGTTAGCGGACGTGTGTTTATCATTTCTTCCGCGTCTGCCAAAGTCGTCAGTAGAATCTCGTCTGTTAATTTCCGCCCGTCATCGAACACACGCATCACCTCTTTTACTGAACGCACTAACCTTTCCCAAGCTCCGCCCATATGCGGTGCACTTGGTGGATTAAAGTTCCATTTAGTCCTGGCATCAGTGAAGGTATCACTGCAGTCCTCGTTGATTTTACCGATGATTTCTTTGCACGCTCCGACAAAGTTGGTTCCGTTGTCCGAAAAAAACTCTATCGGCATACCTCGTCGGCATGCGAAGCGACGGATGGCCATGACGCAGCTTTGTGAAGACAAACTATGCACAACTTCCAAGTGTATAGCCCTGGTTGTCAAGCAGGTGAATAACGATACCCACCGCTTCTCTGCACGACGACCAACTGTAACTATCAGTGGACCAAAGTAATCCACACCAGTGAAGCTGAACGGACGCAAATTTGGAGTTATACGTTGGACAGGAAGTGGTGCCATTCGAGGAACCTTCGGGCGACATTTGTGTACTTTGCACCACACGCACTCTTGCATCACCTTTTTCAGTTGAGCTCTGATGTGTGGGATGTAAAATCTTTGCCTCAATTCATTTACCACTGTTTCTCGATTTGCATGGCCAAATTTCTGATGATAGTGTTCCAACAGCTTGATCGTAATCGGGTGCTTCTTTGGCAGAACAATCGGGAATCGCACTTCGAAGGGAAGATGCTCAGCTTCCACTGTTCGCCCCTCTTGACGAAGTATCCCAAATTCGTCGAGAACTGGGGTAAGTTTATGGAGGTCACTAGTCTTGTCTGCCTTCGGCAGATCCTTGCCACTGTAACTTTGCTGGAGAATACGGATCTCGGCTGAAAATCGCTCACCTTGTGCAATTTAAAAAAAAAACGTTCAGCTTCTTGGAATTCCTCTCTTCTCAATGCTTGCCTTTTAAACGGAACCAATTTTCTGACAAGACAGCTAATCTTGCTAGTTACCGGTAGAACTTCAATCGGCTGCCCCTGCCGTTTTCTACGAAGATTTGAGATGAAACGTAAAACACACGCCACCGTTCTAACCAAGACACTCCATTTAGATATTCTCGACGCTTCCAAAATTGGTTCTGCTAACTTCACGTCGTGAAACAGAAACGTTGTGCGAAGTTCTTCACGTACGTTGGGCTTGATCTCTGGCTGTGCCGGCCACATTTCCTCTGCTTGGTACAAAAACGATGGTCCTTTAAACCATCGACTGTCTGGCTCTAGTTGCGGACCGTTGTTCCATTTCGTCAATTCATCTGCTACATTAAGCCGTGTCGGTATCCAATACCAATCCGAAGCCATAGTACGATTCAAAATGTCACCTACACGCAATGCGGTGAAAATCTTGTAGCGCCACAAATCCGATCTAATCCACGAGTGAACCGTGCGTGAATCAGTCCACAGAAACACCTTCCCAATGTCCAAATTGTGGCTCTCCTTGACCGTATCTACCATTCGGGCTCCTAGTACTGCTGCCATAAGCTCTAATCGTGGAATAGTACATGGCTTTAATGGAGCCACTTTTGATTTCGCTTGCACTAATGAACATCTGGGAACTCCGCCGGCCAGAATCCTAAAATACGCGACACAACCATAAGCGCACTCACTGGCATCTGTGAATACGTGCAATTGCAGGGAACTGTAGTTTAACAACAGACCGTCACCGAAGTAGTAACGAGGAACTTTTACGGATTCTACCACTGACAGACGGCTGATCCATAACGCCAACTTTCGTGCCGATTCGTCATCTATCATTTCGTCCCACTCACATCCTGTTCTCCATAAGCTTTGAATGAAGATTCTGCCGTAGATCGTGAATGGTGTCAGAAGTCCTAACGGATCGAACAAGCTCATAACGCAGCTGAGTACAACACGCTTAGTTGGCCTTTTACCTTCAAATAGATACGGTAGCAGATCATCTCTTATTTTTGTAGAGAACTTAAACACATCTTCTACTGGATTCCAGACAATACCCAGAACTCGTTCTGTTTCCGTTGATTTGTCTCTGTTGAAATGTACTGCTTCACTCCTTTCTGTTTCGCCAAGTTGTTGCAAAAATTCCTCTGAATTGGATACCCAGTTTCTTATTTCGAAGCCTGCCTGGGAATGTATGAACCGTACTTCACTAGCGCGTTGGACTGCCTCCTCAATATTATGCGCACTATCAAAATAGTCGTCCACATAGTGCTTTTTAACCACTGCCATGGACGCTTCTGGGTACATTGACTCCCACTGTTTAGCATTACAATCTTTCACGTACATCGCTTGACTGGGTGAGCATGTAGCGCCAAATATGGCACAATCCATTACAAACACCTGTCCAGAGAACAGAAATCGCTGTGCTTGTCTGTCTTCTGGCCTAATTTTCACCTGGTGAAACATCTCTCGGATATCACCACCGAACCCAATACGATGCTCCCGAAACTGGCAGATTACTGATGGAAGGGACGTGAGGAAATCTGGTCCTTTAAGCAACTGCGAATTGAGCGAAATTCCTTGCACAGCAGCCGCAGCATCCCACACTAAACGAACTTTACCCGGCTTTTTGGGGTTGAGTACAACATTCAGTGGTAAGTACCACACCTTTTCGGGATCGACGCCGGTAAGTTCTTCTTTCGTAGCTTTGTGGCAATAACCCTTGTGCTGATAGTCAACAATCTGCGTTTCGACATTCTTTTTCAAATCTGGGTCCTTGGTTAGTCTTCTTTCTAAACATTTTATTCGCCGTTGTGCCATCGGGTAACTGTCAGGGAACATTGGATTATCATGTTTCTATAGCAGTCCCGTTTGGAACCGATCTCCTATCTTTACAGTCGTGTTCTCCATAATCTTTCGGGCTCGTTGATCTTCGGACGACTCTGGTAACAAACTCACCGAAACACCGGGTTCCTCCAAAGCGTAATGCGATCGTAACAGATCGTGTAGTTCTTGATTGGTCACGCCATCGCATGAATGATAACCAACATAAGACGACGTTACTTCCTCGGGAGTTTGAGATCCGTAAACCGTCCATCCTAGTTTCGACCTTACGGCAATTGGTTCTCCTGGTTTGCCAATTCGCGACTCCAGTGGAGCAAACAGATGAAGGTGTTTTAGGCCAATGAGAATCTTCGGTGGCTCTCTTTCATAGTCTACCACCGGTAGATTTTGAAGATGTCCGTACTGGTTGGCCATTTCAGCATAACGCAACGCTTGTTCTGGAAGTTTCAAAGATTGCACTGTGTGTACATTATGGATCAGGTACTTCTCTTTCGATCCTCGTGCAGACAACGTTAAATGAACCTGCTGAGACTCTGGTCATACCAGCTGTCCATGTTACCCGGAGTGGTATAGTTTGTCCCTTAATTTTCAATCTGTCCGTCAGAGAACTTTCTGCCAGTGTGTAGGACGAGCCTTCGTCCAAGAACGCAAGCGTGTTGATTGCACGTACGCCGTTGTAAATGGTCACCGCTTGGCCGTGTAGTTCCGGCGTCCAGAATAGAACTACGGACAACCCGTTCCGGTGGTAAGAGTCCACCAAACGGGGTAACCCCAATTCAAGGTGTGATGCGAAAAACCGTGCTGAGGAATGAATGGTCGAAGGGGTGAAAAAGATGTTCGGCCATTAACGGAGCCTGTGGGGCACCTGGGCACCCCTCACAGTATTTTGTCCCTTACCGCGTTAATGCAGGGCTCTGGCGTGGTGGACCTCTTTTCCCGTGCTACTCGTGGGATTCAAAAATGAGTACAATATCTAATCAAAACAATAGTAGTAGTGCAGGTAGTAGCAGTAGTAGGGAAGCGAACCCCTTCGCAAGAAGTGGGCTAGCTAGATCTCCGTTGAGGAGAGTAGAAGCAGGAGGAGGCAGCAGTGCACGTAGTGCCAGTGCTGGAACCCATATTTCATCCCCGGCTAACGCATCGGGTGAAGTTATGGATGGAGCGTGGTTGATGAGGGCCATCAATAAAAGTAGAGATGGGCTCTCTGCGATGGAAGTGGCTGCACAGCAGCTCGACTCCATAATTGACTTTGCGTCCTCGAAGTCTAACATCAGCAAGGACCTCAAGCAGGCCTTGCTTAGACTTCGTAAGTCAATGTTGGCGGCCAAGCAGAACCATGCTGAACCCATGGTGACTGTGGCTGCGGCAGAACCCGTGGAACTGAAGGTGCCGAAGTCTACCCAGACGGAACCCTTCGTTTTCGCGGGCAGCCCCAAAAGCGTGGAAGCGAATGCTTACAGCAAGCAATCGCAGAAGCGCGCGAGGCAGCCGTTAGGTGAGGAGCTACCCGGCGGCGCTCGTAAGGCCAGGCGGATACTGACCCCGAAAACCGGCAGAAGTGCCGGAAAATCGGACCCCAGCCAGGCGTCCCGGAAAGCCGAGAAGGGTGGGCCCGAAAAGGCTGGCCCCTCACGGAGTGATGGGAACAGGGGGTTGCGACCTTTGAGAGGTCCTCCATCACCACAGGTCAGGGCGGAGCAGGGGGGGGACGCCCCCTGGACAACCGTAGTGAGGAAGAAGAAGAAGAAGAAACAGGAGAAACAGGAGCGCAGGGATACCAGACCTAAGAAAGGTAGGAGGGTAGGTGCCAAGCGCGAAAAGGGTGATGCGATCATCATCAAGACGGAAGAGTCCAAGTACTCGGAAGTCCTGAAGGCGATGCGCAGTGACGCGAAGCTTGCGGATCTAGGAGCCGACGTACGCAGTGTCAGACGCACTCGTACAGGTGAAATGATCCTCGAGCTTAAGCGCGACAAGGAGCGCAAGGGCGCCGCCTACAAAAGTTTGGCGGAAGAGGTCCTTGGCGCTGGTGTTGAAGTGAGGGCTCTGACGCAGTCAGTGACTCTGAAGGTGATGAACCTTGACGAGATCACTAACGCAGAAGAGCTCGTCACGGCACTGCGGCAACAGTGCGAAGTGCAGGTGCCCACCACCGCCGTTCAGCTACGGAAAGGTCCGGCAGGTACTCAGGTGGCCTTAGTACACCTACCTGTGGCAGACGCAAATAAGTCCGCTAAGGTAGGTAAGATCAAGGTTGGTTGGTCAGTATGTTCACTGAACATACATGAGCAACCAGTGATCTGCTTTAGGTGCAGGGAACCTGGACACAAGTCCTGGGGCTGTAAAGGCCCTGATAGGACTAAGTTGTGCAGGCGTTGTGGTGAGGAAGGTCATAAGGCACTAGGCTGCAAGAACCCTCCCAAGTGCTTGATTTGTTCCGGCAAGTCCGTGAACAACAATCACCCAACGGGAGGCTCAAGGTGCCCGACCTTCAAACGAGCCGTCAACGAAAAATCACAGTGCAGGTAACGCAGCTGAACCTGAACCACTGTGACGCAGCTCAGCAACTGCTGTACCAGTCAGTTGCTGAGTGGGGGACGGACATCGCCATCATATCGGACCCATACCGAGTACCCGCCGGCAACGGCAACTGGGTCGTGGATGGATCCGGAAAAATGGCGGCGATATGGACAACGGGTAAATACCCTGTCCAGCAGTTGGTGTCTACTACCTACGAGGGCTTCGTGATCGCCAAAGTAAACGGGGTCCTCTTCTGTAGCTGCTATGCGCCTCCGAGTTGGTCGACCGAGCGGTTCACGCAGATGCTGGACTGTATGACGACCGCGCTGACAGGGCGAAGGCCAGTTGTAATAGCGGGTGACTTCAATGCCTGGGCCGTGGAATGGGGAAGCCGTAACACGAACCAGCGAGGTCAAATCCTGCTAGAGGCACTGGCCGTGCTAGATGTCGATCTGGCTAATGTTGGTGCCAAAAGTACCTTCAGCCGTAACGGAGCGGAGTCGATTATCGACGTTACTTTTTGTAGTCCTGGCCTAACGAGTAGTTCGAACTGGAGGGTAGACGATGGCTACACTCACAGCGACCACCTGGCGGTTCGCTACAGTATCGACTACAACAACAGCAGGCAGCGGGTTGAGGAAGCGGCTAGGTCAAGGCCAAGCCCTCGTAGGTGGAAGACATCGTACTTCAATGATGAAGTACTTAGGGAGGCGCTCCGCCGTGAGCGTAACCTACTCGGCCTAAGCGGGGACGAACTGGTAGCGGTGCTTACGCGTGCATGCGATGCGACCATGCCTAGAAAAGTCCACCCTAGGAATGGGAGACCACCGACATACTGGTGGACTCAAGCTATTGCGAACCTGCGCCGTGCCTGCCTACGGGCCAGGAGACGGATGCAGCGAGCACGTACCGAGCAGGAGCGTGAAGAACGACGGGCGGTGTTCACCGCTGCCAAAGTCGCGCTGAAGTCTGAGATAAGGGCAAGCAAAAAGGCCTGCTTCGAGGGACTCTGTCAGAGTGCCAACGCGAACCCGTGGGGTGATGCCTACAGGATCGTAATGGCGAAGACAAGAGGTGCAATTGCTCCTACGGAGCAGTCTCCACAGATGCTGGAGGGGATCATCGAGGGGCTCTTCCCGCGCCACAACCCTAGCCCATGGCCTCCTTTTGTAGGACAGCCGGGGATTGGGGCTGGTGATGAGGATAGAGTAACTGATGAGGAACTTGTAGGGATTGCAAAATCCCTAAGCATGGGGAAGGCACCAGGTCCGGACGGAGTTCCAAACCTGGCCCTCAAAGTCGCAATCTTGGAGACTCCCGGTATGTTCAGATCTGCTTTGCAGATATGCCTGGACGAGGGAGTATTTCCAGATGCGTGGAAGAGGCAGAGCCTGGTACTATTGCCAAAGGCGGGGAAACCACCCGGTGACCCGTCGGCGTATAGACCAATTTGCTTGATTGACACGGTGGGGAAAGTGCTCGAGAAGATCATCCTCAACAGACTGTCGAGGTACACCGAGGGTGTAAATGGTCTCTCAGGCAACCAGTTCGGCTTCCGGAAAGGGAGGTCCACTGTAGACGCTATTCTGGCGGTTAAGAAAACCGCTGAGATAGCACTCCAGCGTAAGAGGAGGGGTATTCGCTACTGCGCAGTAGTGACTCTGGATGTAAGGAATGCATTTAATAGTGCCAGTTGGGCGGCTATTGCTGATGCGCTCCTGCGTCTGGGGATACCCGAGTACCTGTACAAGATTCTCGGAAGTTACTTCCAGAATCGGGTATTAGTCTATGACACAGAGGTGGGTCGGAAGTGCTTTCACATAACCTCAGGAGTCCCGCAAGGTTCCATCCTGGGTCCGGTGTTATGGAATGTCATGTACGACGAGGTGTTGAGATTAAAATTCCCGGCGGGTGTGGTCATCGTTGGCTTTGCCGACGATATTACGCTGGAGTTCTACGGTGAATCGATCGAAGAAGTGGAATTGACTGCAGCCCACTCGATCGCAATTGTGGAGGAGTGGATGAGCTCCAGGAAACTGGAATTGGCTCACCACAAAACGGAGGCTGTTGTTGTCAACAACCGAAAGTCGGCGCAGCAAGCGGTGATCAGTGTAGGCGACTGCACAATCACTTCGAAGCGCTCCGTCAAACACTTGGGGGTGATGATCGACGACAAGCTTACCTTCGGCAGCCATGTCGATTATGCCTGCAAGAGAGCCTCCACAGCTATTGTGGCACTGTCCCGGATGATGTCCAATAGCTCTGCGGTGTACGCCAGCAAGCGTAAGCTTCTGGCCAGTGTCGCCTCGTCCATACTGAGGTATGGTGGCCCGGCTTGGGGCACGGCTTTGAGTACCGATAGCTACCGTAGCAAGCTAGAGAGTACTTATAGGCTAATGTGCCTGAGGGTTGCGAGCGCGTACCGTACCGTGTCACACGATGCACTTTGTGTCATCACCGGTATGATGCCTATTGGTATCCTTATCATGGAAGACATAGAGTGCTTCGAAATGCGCGGCACAAGAGGCATACGCAGGACTGCCAGACTGGCCTCCATGGTCAAATGGCAGCGTGCGTGGGACAGTTCCACCAAGGGAGTGTGGACTCACAGGTTGATTCCGAGGTTAGATATCTGGGTCAATAGGCGCCATGGGGAACTAACATTCCACCTAACACAGGTCCTTTCGGGTCATGGATGCTTTAGACAATATCTACACCGTTTCGGTCATGCGGGTTCTCCCGAATGTCCAGTTTGTGCAGGTTTAGAGGAAACGGCGGAACACGTTTTGTTCGTGTGCCCGCGTTTCCGCACAATGCGTGACCGCATGTTTGCCACATGCGGTCGGGACACGACTCCGGACAATTTGGTCCAGAGGATGTGTGCAGACGAGTTTGGCTGGAATGCCGTTTCATCGGCTATCACCCACATCGTCTCGGAACTCCAAAGGAGGTGGCGTGTGGACTCGAGGAGTGACTAGTGCAGACGCTAATCAACAGGTGGTCCAAGGGTTCGCAGTCGGCTACGTAGGTCATACCGGTGCCCTACGGTCGAAATCGACCCTTACAGCGATTAAGTGGCCGCGGGGAGAACATCCTGGTAGCGCTGCTGTCGTGGCGCCGGCCTACTGGGTGGGTACGAGCCTCTGGTTGTTCGGGGCAGGTGGAGGCCCCTTCGTCAGCAATCCCAGCTCGTGCTAGCTGATAGGGCCTGAGCCTTCAGTAGGTCAAATTGCGAAGCCCGCAGTATCAGTTCTTGATACCTGCGGTGCAGCTGGGCGCGGGCTTAGTGGTCGACCCTGCCCGCCTTCAGCGGACAACGGGAGGTGAGGACCACCCGGGAAGCTGGCAATGCGCCAGCATGCTACCTTGGTGGACCCCCATAAACGTGTCATCGATGTTCGTTGCTGCATGGCTACGCAGCTAACCTGGAGGATGCGATGTGCAATAGCCCCTCTCCGAAGCAATGCCTTCTTGGTGGTCCCGGAGAGACGAAGGGTTTGGCGGCAATGGAAATGGTTTAGTGGGTCGGGGGTGTAGTCCTGTTTACTGCTTGTACGTAGTAAATGGTCCCCAACCCCACACTCCCGGACCTCGGTCCGGAGTCTGTTGAGCAGATTATCCCCCCATTGCTTAGAAGGGAAAAAAAAATGGTCACCGCTACCATACGAAATATTACCAGCTGACACAAACCGACCTGCGTGTGCGTGTGGCAATCAGAACGAAGCACCGATCGGGACTGATGTAGAAGCGTATTGTGTCGTTGGCCACAATTATCTACTTTACAAACGATATTGAGCTTGCATTTTGCCTTACCGTGGTCATTGAGACAAATCCGACATAGTTCCCATTCTTCTACAGCTTTCAGGCGAGTAGATGGATCCAACTTACGAAATTCCGCACAATTCCGGACTCTGTGATCAGTTCTGTCACACATCGGACATGGTGTTCTTTTCTCTTGTTGAAATTCCACAGTCTTGTTGCCACTACTCATGCTTCCTGCGAAATCGTGCGCATGAACATAACCGTCGTAACATTCTTTGCTTGCCTTTCCCTTCTTGTTGGAGCGGTTCTCTTGTGCCATCCTAGACGGCAGCGGTGAATCGTTGAACAGTGTTGCTTCACTGGCATCTCGAACTATTTCCATTAGAAAATTCGATAAAGTGCGAAGTGTCACACCCACTACTTGCCTTTTGTACCGTACCCATTCCATTTTGGTACTAGCCGGTAGTTTCTCCACCAACTCCTGAATCAACATCGGATTCACCAAATGATCTCTCAATTTCGTCGCTTCCAAGTGATCGACCAACTGCTGCACAATCATACCGAAACTGATGAAGGTATTTAAACGATCTGCTTTTGGCGATTCTGCTTTTCGCACCTTGAACAATAACGTGTTTAGTAACTGTTCTGGACGGCCATATAACATTCGAAGCGAGTCTATGATCTGCGGCACCGCATTTGGCAACAGTAGACGACTGCGGACTGCCTCTAACGCTTGACCTTTCAGACATTCCTGTAGACGAGCTAGGTTTTCAACGTTAGAGAAACCACAGGCCTCGTTCGCTGTCTCGTAGCTCGAGATAAACATCGGCCAATCTTCCGAACGACCCGTGAATATAGGCAGCTTTTTAGCAAGAAACTGCCTAGCTGAAAGTTGAGCACTTGTTGGCCTTACCGTTCGAGCCGAGGTTTGAGAAACCGATGGAACATCGGGCAAATCTTCCTCGCTGTCAAACGCGACATTTCTTTCCTCATTAATTCCGGGCGCACCAAACTGTTCCTTCGGTGGAACCGGTGATAGGCTATCCTCTGCTCCCTTCGGCGTTGAGTGTTTACTGTAGGCACCGCGGTAATCTCTTGTCTGCGCTGGTGGCATTGCTGCTATTTCAACCACATCGTCTGCCACCGTTGGTCTCGAGCTTTCAGGTCCGCAAATAGCTTTCATCTGCATGGGATTTCCCGTTTGGCGAATACGCAACTGATCTAAATTTACTTGAAGTTCATCTCGCATCGCTTGTTGTTTCTTACGGAAGGCCTCTTCTTCGGAAATCGCTTTTTGTAGTTGCTCCTTTTCAAACTCCAACTCGATTTGTCGTTTTTCGCGTTCCATTTGCTGTCTTTGTTCGGCCAATTCGCGCTGCACCTCTAACCGCCGTCGATGTACTCTCTTTTCCAGCTCCATTCTGCGCATTTGTTCGTTCCGCATTTCCTCTATTTGCTCTAGTTCCCGCTCCAGTTCTTCAATGGCGGACACTTCAGCGTCCGGGTCTTTCTCCGTATACGGCTTTGCTCCGGGGACTGCATCTTGATTTGGAACTACTTTCGGTTGAGCAGCTGGCTCGGCCTGACCACTATCTTCTGTTGCAACTAAAGGTCTCTCTTTGCAATTAACGCAGGTCCATGAAATGTCCTTCACATCAGCTGAAACTCCAACACATTTGAAATGGAACCACTGGGAACAGTTGTCACATCCCACCATACCGACATCGTCATGATCCGGTCCTTTGCAAATAGCACAGTTGCAGTCAGTTATCTCGGTACTGTTGAGGTTAGGTCCTTGTCTATTCATTTTTGAGATTGTTCGGGTGGGTCACTATTTTCTTGAAGCAGCTCTTTTATGGTTTTAGCAGCTCAAAACTGTAACGATTGTTTATTTAATTATCTTTCAGAATCATATAACAATTACTTCACTTACACGAATAGCTTCCTTCCTTCAACCAATCCTCCTCTTCCTTAATATCCAAGAACCTTTTCCTCCTTTTACTGAGGTTTCCTTCCTCTCTGCTTTAATTATTGAAACAAATTAAATTATTATTATTAATTTTCTCTCACACTCATTTCAACTTACTATTAGATGCAGTCAGAATAATTCAGATACGTTTGTTCCCACTAATGATGAAATACGTGCACTATTGGTGACAACCTGGATAACTACATCGATATTAAAGAATGTCTAATAATTTCAGTTCTACACTTACGTTTGAGGCTTTAAATGTCGAAGTACAACTTCGTATAATGCGCGATTAAACAAAAAAGTATATTTTCAAATTATATTCACTTTAATAGCAAAAACTGCATGGCAATGATAGATTCGACAATTCACTGTTATTGAAGGTTTTGTTTTGGTTCTAATCCCTATCTATCTCTCGGTTTCTAAGGTTGTTCGATTTGTTCTATGTTACTGTGATAGTGCGCCTGGGCCGTGTTGCCAGTGAACGGTGCCTCAACAGAACTCCTACAGGAATTATCGGAAGAACTCCTATAGCAACTTCCGGAGGAAATTCTAAAGTAATGAAAAACTCATGTACGAACTCCCAAAATAACTTCTAGTGCAACGTCCTTACAAACTTCTACAGGAGCTTTTGCCAAAACTTCTGGAGGAGCTTCTGGGAGATCTCTTAGCGTAGCGACTAGGATAATTATCGGAGGAATTTCTATGAGGCTTCCGGAGGATTTTCAAAATAAACTCTCAGAGGAATTCCAGCAGAAATTTCCAAAGACGATCTCGAAGTTAAAAAAAATCCGGCTGCAGCTGTTAGGATTTTGGCAAAACAGTGATATTTGATAAGAAGAGGGAGAAGTCACTTGTCAAACAATATCACCATAATATCTGTGAACGGGCTCCGTGATACAGTAATATCACGTTGCTTGTATCATGATACAACTCCGTAGTCGGAACAAGGCATAACGCTAAAATTTACAATTTTCATATCTAAAAAGTCTCTATTTTAACCTAAATAGTCTCTGAATTATTTCTTTTTCCTTATTCTGCTTGCAATGAACCCTGCCGACATATTCTAGAGATTCAAAAGAAATCTTCAGAGATCATTACGTTACTATTTCACAGTTTTTTCAGAATTTTCTTCTCAGGGAGAAATTTTAAGAATTTTGGTGGTTTTTTTTTTAAGAATTTTAGTGTTTTTTTTTTTGGTTTTTGGCATATTTTCTTAAACTCGTACAGATATCTCTTCAAAAATTTCTCAAGTGATTCCTTCACCATGTCTTCCAGAAACTCTTCCAGCGTTACATCACGATTTTTCAAGGGATGCGGAGCGAAATTTCTTAAAAATTTGCTGCAGGAATTTTTTGAGCATTCAAAGTCCTCTGCCTCCTGTAACTTTTACAAAGGTAACTGTGTTTTTGACTAGTTCTTCCACCGATTTCCTCAGTAGTGACTATATTAATTCGTTTAAGAATGTCTCTTAAAAATTCCTCTAAAGATTATTCGATGTAACATATTTAATACTCTTCCAAAAATTCATCAATAAATTCGAAGGATATCTCATTAAGAGTCTCCAGAAATTTCACTATGGATTTCTTCATCATTTCACCCAACAATTACTCCTGCAGTTTTTCCAAGAAATTTCTCAACTGTAGTATTATTGGCTTCTTCAAAAATTAATTTGAGGTTTAAGGTATAATTGCAGTAATTCCTTCCCATTTTTTTTCAGAGATTCCTTGCGATAATATTCAAGGAATTCCTGCATTTTCCAGTGATTTGTTTGTTTATTCAATTATCTAAACAATTTATCTATGTCATCCTTCAAGATATCCTCAAGGGTGCAGGAGCTTTTTTAAAAATCTTCATGGAAGTTCATTATCAGATGTTGCTCTAGAAGAAGGAATCTCTGTAATGCTGCCTGAAGATATTCTTAGAGAAATTTCTGGTTGAATATTAAAGGAACACTGAATGACATTTTTGTAGGAAATTCTAGAAAATCTCTGAAGAAAATGCTGGTTGAATTCAGATGTGTTGAACGGCAATATTAGCGGAAGTCTTGAGGAAGCGATGGTAGAATCATTGGAAAAAATCTTGGACTTTCTTGAGAAAAATATGGTAGAAATCCTTATGGAATCTGAGAGGTAACTGTGGTTATCCTTTAAAGAATTAAAAGTTGAATTCATGAAGGTATCTAAAACGAAACTCTTGGAAGGATTAAATAGAATCAGTTCTAAACACCTGAATTAATTCATGTAGAAAATAACAAAAAAAAAACTACACACAGTAAAAAATACATAAAGTAATGGGACCTTCATCAGTCCCCAGTAAACACGAACTCGTATAAGATAGCGCATAAGAGTACAAATGTGGAGGCGATATACGTACATGCACCATAAGGATCCATGCAAGATGTACGTATATCGCCTCCACAATTGTACTCTTATATCCCATCATATACGATGGTGTGTTCACTGGGTCGAGTGGTTAGAGTCCGTGGCTTCAAAGCAATGCCATGCTGAATGTGTCTGTGTTCGATTCCCGTTCGATTCATAAATGGAAATTTCCTTGACTTCCCTGGGCATAGAGTATGAACATACCTGCCACACGATATACGATTGCGAAAATGGCAACTTTGGCAAAGAAAGCTCGCACTTAGTAACTGTAGAAGTGCTCATTGAACACTAAGCTGAGAAGCTAGCTTTGCATGAAATGTGTAAAATAACCTCTCAGGTCGTTTGCTCCCCCTCCTGACTACGCCCATGCTCTCTACAGTGATTCGTGTTTTCCATAAATAAATAATCAAACAAATCCAATCGATAAAGTACCGGCCTCTCGGCATTTGCAGACAGTTCGAGCAAAGACACGAACCATCCAAAGTGCCTTTGGGGCCAATCCCTCCTCGAAGGGACTCTCCCTGTTGTGAACGAACATTGCATTGGTGCGGTCGTTGTCCGTCCATTACTGTCGGCAGGCAGGTTGGTGTCGCGCAGAGATGAAAATTTATTACACCCGGCTCTGCCATCATCCTAGTAGACCCTAGACAAATGTGAAGCGAATTTATTCCTCGCAGTGCAACCGCGTGGTGCAAATTTATTAGAAACGCCCCCGTGGTAGCTCACCGGGCTCGTTACCGGCACTAGAGCGAGACGCCCACGTCTAAAAGCGTCTTGAGGCTAGAGGGTTACCATATTTGATCGGAATGGAAAAAGTACCCTGCGAGATTAAACTTCCCGTCAAAAGTATGGAATCAATCGAATATCGCAACAATTACCATGCCCACACAGTTACGGATCACCCACAGTGACGGATCACTTTGGCGTTCAACATCGGATAACTCGCTCAAAACATAAACGTTGACGTAAAACACATTTTTCCCATGTTATACTATTTGTTTTCTACCATTTGTAATGTTAAGCACTACATTCAACCGCTAAATAACGGTGTATTTGATAAATGTTTAGTTGGTACCACACAGCTATCATTATATGGTCGTTTTCTGTAAGAAGTGCTGTTAGCATTCATAAGCTCCCACAGGTGGTAAAATTCAAATGTTTTAGCATAAAACATGCTTGTGCGCTTCGATTTAGTATGAATTCATCTTTGGAAAACATTTTTCTTGATTGTTGATTCTAAATACCGAATATTAGCACTTCTAACTAGTGATCCATAATATGGACCAGGAAATGATTGTTTACCACGGTTATGGGCACTTCCAAAGAAGGAGATTTCTGCCATTTTAAGCATTGGATTCGATATTTTCAGACAATAGCACTAAGGATAAAACTAATAAAACATCAAGGTTTGTCAATTTCGTTTTTTAGCAGACAAAAATGGGTGGAAAACTTGGTGTGGAGCGAAAACAGTTCATGTCTCAGTTACTACAATGCAGTAGCATAGCATAGCATAGACTGACTGTACATTAGAGTGATGCAAATTTTGAAATGTTTGCTCCCCTATGCTTAAACGATTTTAATTATGGTAAATAGCATCCTCCCAAAGTTTGAAGTGATTCGGAAGAAATTTGACTGTGCACACGCCATTTGAAGTTTATATGGAGATTACTATGGAAAACGCCAATCTTTTGTGTTCAGCCCTCTAACACGTCATCATAATATTTTAGGTAAAAGTGAACACACTCATCTTATGTGAAAACTTCCCAGCTACAACTTTGCCAAAGACCACTTTTTGATTGGACCTCACGATAAATTGTTATTCTTCATCATAAAGTTGGTTTGCATGTAGCATGCTTCACCAACTGTTCGGCAGGCAACAGCGGTGCTCCTGGCGGGAAGCATAGATCAAAGTAATCCAGGCTACTATGTTCTACAGCAAAAAAGCAGTGTTGCTCTGAAAGTAATTGAATGATCATCTCAGCACGATTTGGACTTTGTTATCAATAATAACAAATAATCCTTACGTCCCATCGAAATGTGGTCTTCGGCAAAGTTGAAGCTGGGAAGTTTTCACATAGGATGAGTGTGTTCACTTTTACCTAAAAGATTATGATGACGTGTTAGAGGGCTGAACACAAAAGATTGGCGTTTTCCATAGAAACTTCAAATAGCGTGTGCACAATCAGATTTCTTCCGAATCACTTCAAATTTTGGGAGGATCATTTTCATCATAATTGACATCGTTTAAGCATAGGGGAGCAAAAACTTCAAAATTTGCATCAGTCTACTGTACATGTCAATGGTTGCTACTCCGTGATTGATCGGAACTGGTAAGAATTGCACTTCGATCCAAATGAATAAGGGATGGGAGTTTCCGCTTGCTCTCGAAGTGCAATTTTAGCAGATCTAATATTATTGATCAATAACGGCGCCGGCCAAGTCCTTACAGTCAGTTGGGATGGGGAAGGAATGTTAGGGTGTAATGATTGTTGCTTCTAGAGACCGAGAATACCTCTGCATCTCCACAATCACCACGGGAAGGGTGTATATTAGTGAGGGAGGAAAAGATCTGGGAGTCACCTCTGGTCGGTGATGCGATCCATGGACAAGGGGGAAATATACGACTTATATTTGAAGCTAGTTTTGTATTTTTGTCTCGAGAAGTTTTTGGTAGAAGCATTAAAAAATACGTCAACATCTATAATGTCGAACAATTCAAAAGACGTTTTTATTAATGACGAAAACTGAAGATTACATGTATATATTTTAAATTATATAAAACAGGACTAATGCCGACATTTGTAGTGACGAACCATACATAGTTTGTTTGAAAATTACATATGAGTATCACTGTGCATTTTGTCTCGATATGGTAGAAGTTTTAAAAAATACGTCGACATTGTGAACAATTCAAAAGATAATTTTTAATAATGTCAAAAAGAGAAAAATATATGTATATTGAAATTGTATAAGAAAAAGCATAATGCCGACACTTATAGTGACGAACCATACAAAGTTTGTTTTAATATTATATCAAAGTTACGCTTTCAAGAAAAAATGTGTTATCATAAGCATGAAACGAACTCACCAGTTGGTAATCCATTCTCGACTGAACACAAAACTGACACTGACAGCAAAACTTCTTGGCGTCCCGAAAACAAACCGTCTTGCTTGGGCCTTCCCAAATACCTACCCAGCAATCTCAGTTACTACAATGCAGTATCACAAAAATGGGCATTTTTCCCTTGTTTCCAGCTCAATTTTTAATTTTTATGCAATCCTATGTAAATATTACACTCAAAACAGTTTACTAACCGAAGTTCCTATATGAAACGATTCAATTGAATTTGCTTTTAAATTACAATTTTACGTCTTCCATGTCGTTTTATTGAATTTTGAATTCCTTGGACTCCACACTATTTGATTCATAACTGTGGGGTCATGGTAATTTGAATATGCAACATCCTCGAAAAGTTTAGAATCAGTACAACAGCAATTTACTCTTATCGTTTTTTTAGATTTTTAGGGTGGTTCTAAATCTTCTTCTTCTTCTTGGCATTAACGACCTCACTGTGACAGAGCCTGGTTCTCAGCTTAGTGTTCTTATGAGCACTTCCACAGTTATTAACTGAGAGTTTTCTTTGCCAAATTGCCATTTTTTGCATTCGTATATCGTGTGGCAGGTACGATTATACTCTATGAACAGGGAAGTCAAAGAAATTTCCATTACGAAAAGATCCTGAATTTATCGGGAATCGAACACCCAGACAACTTCAGCATGGCTTTGCTTTGTAGCCGTGGACTCTAACTACTCGGCTGAGGAAGTCCCCAGGGGTGGTTGCAAAATCCAAATCGAGTGTTGCAATACTCTTATAATTTCTTCAACAAATTAAATAAATTAATAGTCAATCTTGTGAAATATCTACATGATGCTACACTTGATGCTGTTTAGCAAACAACTAGTGCACCATTTTTTAGCGAAAAATATACTCTAGAAAGAGTACGTCTGGTAACCCTGCTTGAGGCGCTTGTTGTCGTCGTTACGGTAGATGATTAAAACGCTGCTGTTCCCTTAAACCAGTTGTCAATCAATTAAGGACACGAATACGAACTGTGTATGGTGGTTTACTTACTTCGGGCTCTAACGAACTCGCTTTATGTTGCTCGGAGTGTGTAGGTTGTTAACTTGGGGACCGAGTTTCTATTGAAGAAGTACAGCCGTGGGCTTCTAGTGCATGAATTAGGTTTGTTGGGCGCACAAGCAATCGTCAAAACGTGGGTAGGTCAAATTTCCGTCGTACCAAATCAAATTCATGATTGAAATCATGAAAAATTCTTCCAGTTTTGATTGTGTTATTCCATACAATAACTTTTTTGGGCCCACGACCCTGGTAGAGACCACAAGGCAAAAAAAGCCTTGAAAAAGTTAACTTCATCTTCTTATGAAAGGAAAGATTGAAGTTAAAGAATGTAAACATAAACAAATTTGAATAATTTAGAGCGTTATAATACCAAATTTTCTCGACTTTCCAGGGTATAGAAAATCTTCTTCAAATTTTGGCTTTTTTATATCAGATATTGTCATAGGGCAGAAGCACCGGTTTTAGCTATACGCCAGTTGTAGCCATAGTGGATTATACACTGTTTTATATAGCTATACACTGTTTTATATAGCCAATCAGCATGAAACCTTTTGTGTTCAGTAGATCACATTCAAATGATAGAGATACATTCATTTACTTGTCCGAATTGATTGAAAACATACGAAAAACAATTCATGTTCCTTATAATTTTAACTCCCATACACCTAATTTGGCCAGGGTACTCCTAATTTGGCCAATCTCGTAAGAAATCAATGTGATTGGCCAATTTAGGAACCGAAGTTAAATCTCTGGCCGAAACTGGTTCTGGTAGCCTATATTGACCAACGAGATTTTCAAAGCGTAAAAATGGTTTTAGCTCAGTTTCGATATTTTACATACATAGTATGGATTGAAAGCTTGCATTTGACATATTTGTAGTATAAATACGGCTTCTCATATATTTTTTATTGACATTCTCTCTTAGGCTGGCCAAAACCGGTGCTTTTACCCTAGTGTTCCTAAATTCGCCACCCTTCGTAAGAATTCAACGTAGGTGGCAAATTCAGGGACCGAAATCGAAAACATGGCAGGTGATCCAGTATTAGCCACCTCAATTTTCAATGCTATAACAATGTTTCTGACATGTTATTATATTTTTCTTGGTGAACATGGATGAACAGTATTCGTTCAACGTATTGACATTGAATTCTGCCTCTTGATTGATTCCTAAAAATTATTTCTTAGGATGGCGAAAACTGGTTCGAATGCAAAAATGGTCAATTAGCAATGAAAGCTCTGAGGTAATAACTAATAAGTGATCATGAGGACAGGGAATTTCGATCACAATTCCCTGATTGATCAGGGATCCTTTCGAGTATTAAATTTTATCGACTTACCAAATTGAAGTTTTCAATATCTCTATATTAAATCAGTAAAGGATAAGCATATCTAGGGCCGGTAGCAGGTTCCTTTTTAGAGAATTGGTCTTTATTTTCCTTTGAAGTCTCTATTTTAACCAACCCGGGAGCATCATGACAGCTGCAGTACAACGTCAATGTACCGAAAAATTTTGGTCCGTGGTACTGTCAAACTCAATGAAATCACGGAGTGTGCTCAAAATAGGGCGTAGACTAGAATTATGCTTGATGGACATAAAAAAAGTTTTACAATTTTTGTTTGGCATTTGTAATATAATTATAAATGAGTGATTACCAAATTGCGATTCTCTGAAAGGATTTGTAAGGCCATCGGGAAGATTTTGCATGGCCGAATTTTGAATAGTGGTGTGATGTGGTCCGCATGTTGTAAGTTGCTTATAAATAGTAACCGATCCTTTGTTTACGAAATTATTTATTAACCACTTGGCAATTCAAAGCAAGACAAATTTGTTAGAGATCGTTCAAATATTACATGACACAACAGGGGGAGGGAAAAGGTCTTTTGTAGTATTACGGTCCATACAATAAATTGAAATTTTCCATACAAAATCTGTTACTTCAGGGAGGGAGGGGGTTTAAATTGACAAATTTCTTCGTAACGTAAAATTTGAATCATCCCTTAAATATTTACGATGATCATTAATTTATGGGAAATTGACTGTAGTTTTAAGCCTGAAATCAATCTGAGATCATATCCAGCTTTTGACTCGCAGTACATTTTTTTTTGTGGATTTGAACACTTTTTTTCTCATAGTCACCCCCAGATGTCTATGTTTTAATCAGATAAGTTTATTGGATAAACTATCCAGGTTTTTACGAGCGCTAATATCACCAAAAATTAGCCCACTTTTATAAAAAAGGGATCTAGTGATCTGACGTTTCACATGGTTCGCTTGATATAGTGATAACTTACGCCCAATGGTATTGGTACCCTAGTGTAGATGTAGTTGTGAACCTTAGAGGAAAACAATATGCACTCTGTCTCGAAAAACACCTAGAATCCGGGTGTAAATTTTTCACATTGGGTAATATTTCCATATGCATTTTGATGAGTCTGGAAAGCGTGTGCAAGTTTCTTTGAGGAAAACAAAAACAAACTGTGTATGACGAGCGTATGCTAGTCTACGTGTTTTCAAATGTCACTAAGCTCTATGGACTTATCCACCGGTGCACTAAATTTACTCAGTCCAAGAATTTTGACACTTGGGAAGCATTGAAAAGCGTGACCTGCTAAAGTGTCAAAATTCTTGGTCCGAGTGAATTTATCACACCGGTGGACAAGTCAATTGACCGGACCCAAGCCATACGTCAATATGTTGGATCCCTTCCAGAAAGTAAACTAACTTTTGGCGGCCATTACCGCTTTTGAACAGCTGGGTAGTTCATCCAATGTACTTTTCCAAAGTCTTCTTTTCTTGTTGATTTTTTTCCGATCTAAATCTAAATATTACATAAAATGAAATCCGCACCAACACGAATGTTCACCGGATGAACAATGCGTGGATAAATGTGCAACGAAATCGTTTATTTTTCTGTATTCATACATTTTTAAAACATTTTTCTGTATGCAGTAAAGGTTTCCTTCTCGCTGGAAGTTGCAGCATGGCGTCATCGTATATTAGTTCATAGGCATATTTGATTGAAACATAGACCTCTGGTGGTGAGTATGAGAAAAATTGAACACTTTTCCGCATAGAAAAAAAAACTGCAAATAAAAAATATATCACTTTTTGACTTGATTCGATCTTATTGAAACCCGTTCAAATAAAAAGACAAGGACTCCGTCTTCAGCCATTTAGCTGCACAGACTTTAACATAGCACTAAACAACGGACAAGCATGCTCCAGTGGCACAGCCGAGAAACATTCCTGACGAAAAAATTCAATGGTTGAAGCCTGATTTGCTACTGAAAAGGAATCGCTAAAGAATTTTATCGCCGATTCCTTGCAGAAATTCTCTACAGCGACTCCCATTTGAACTGACATTTCTTTTCAGCTGCGTACTGCGATCAGAAAAAAGCGAATTCTTGATCTATTTCTTGCGGAAATTTCCCATGCATCAAGATAGGCCGAGAAATCACTTGTCAGCAGCGAATCAGGCTTGAAGCGAGAATCGAACCCACACCCCATGACACGATGCGTTTAAATGCCTGACGATACTAACCGCACGGCTGCGAGACCCACAATGTTTCTCTTGAGGGTATAAAAATGATCCACAAAACCAGTTAGGCTGTATTGTGAGTAATTTCTGATGGATTACTTTCCCGCAAAACAAAGCACTAACAGGTCATTTAATCTTTTCACCGAACGAATTGGTGTGCTCTGAAGTTCATTTGGTGCTTAAACTTGGTGATTTTATTAAATTTATTTTCATTGGAAAACAAAAATATCAGACTCGCCCTTATTTCATTTCATTCCATTCGTTGTTTTGCATCCGTCAACAACGAAACAAAATTCCGATCTGCCATAGTGAAAAATCGTGCCGGCAGCGGTGGATGGCCCCATTGTTTACGTTGCAAGTAGGTACGTGAAAATTGCGTTATCTGTCACTTCGCGGGGGGGTTGATTTTAAACAAAATGGTATCTAAAGCCTTTTTTATACTTATCTTGATTGCAGGCAATTATGATGCAAAATTTCTTCTCATATTTCTCTAGAACAGGTTCAGTGGTTTCTCGAGGGCTTTCATTTAAAATACTATCAGAAACTAATACAGGGTTCTCTCCAGAATTTGCTTCAGGACATCGTTGGGCACTTCAACATTACTACCTCCAGTAAATTTTCTCAGGAATTACTTCGAACAATTTTCGAAAGACTATCCTAGGACTTCCTACAGATATTTTTTCATACACTTTTCAACCAAATTCTACAGTCGTTCCAAAAGAGTTCTAAGAGATCTTCCAAAGATTCCCACAGAATTTGTTTCCAAGCAAACTTTTAAAGGTTAATTCCAGTGTTTTTGGTAAAATTCGTTAAAGGATTTTTCAAGAAATCCGATAAGAATTTTTACACCATTTCATCTACTCCATAAATTCCTCGAGCGAGGGATTATTCGAGTGAATCTATAATGAACATTTGAAATAGTTCCTTAAATTCGACCTTTGTTTCATTGTTGAGTTTCCCTAGATTTTTTCTAGGAATATCTCCAGCATTTTCAAGGATTACTCGAGTACTTCCAAACATCTTTCAATAAATTACTCAAAAAATCCCCATTCTAAAATCATTCAAGATTCCACACCAGTTAACACCACAGATTTTTTTTTCAAAAAATCCTCTGATCATTCCTTTAGGGATTTTTTTTAGGAATTTCGTCCTATGTTTTTTAAGGAGTTTCTTCACAAAATTCTGCGGGATAGTATCCAGAGATTCAAAGATTTTTTTTCTTTTGTTTTAATAATCTAGCTATTATCTAGAACATTTTGTAAAATTTCCTCAATAGTGAATTCTTCTAGAAATCCTCTTTCAAAAAGGGTGACTACAGAACCTACACAAGTTTCAACAGAAGTTACCTTAAGATTTGTTTTAGGAATACGTCACATTTTTTTTTTCAGCGATTTCTCAGCCTTCTAGAAAATTTCATTCACATTTCCTTGGAGAAATAGATGGAAAACTCCTGAAAAAAAAAGCCTTGATTTTTTACGGAAAACTTTCTTAAGAAATCTCTTAGAATTATTCGATGACTTCCCAAAAAAATCTTAGGAGCAATCTATGGAGTTGTTTTTAAAGGTATCCTTAGGAAATTTTAGTTAAAATCTCAAGAAGAGCCGAAGGACAATTTTGTAGAAAGTCCTGATAAATCATTGGAGACATCTGGAGTAGTTTCTGGTTCAATATTCCAACATGTTTTGAACGGGAGTCTTGAAGGATGTTCCAGAAAAAAAAAATGGGAGAATCACTGGATAAAATCCTGGAGGACTAAGGGCTTTTTTGAAAACAAAAACATCAGAAATAATATATGAACAAATTCGTTTTTGAATCCCTGAGGTATTGTTAGTGGTAATTTAAAAAAAAAACAGGTTTAATTTAGAGATTTGTTTTTAGAAATTCTTAAGAAAAATTCTTGAATAGATTTCATGAGAAATACTATGAAATGAACTTCTGAAGATAAAAAGAAAATCTCTCAAAAAAGTTATCTATTCATTATTCTAACCTGAAGTAATTATTTTTCGTAATTTCATGAGAAATTTCCAAAACAAATTTTAGAAATATTCTCCGAGAAATGTCAGGTGAGTCTTTTCTTTTGGTTAGTGTTACGTTTCGTTGTTTTTTTTTATTACCGATCTTTTTCGGTTTCTTTTTGATTCCTGTTTAGTCTTATTGAAAAATATTTGATTTCATAAAAAACGATTTTGTAAAAATAATCTTTAAATCACGTAACAATTATGATCAACTTTCATTGATTATTTCTTTACGAAAAAAGCGTTTTTATAAAAGTTGGTTAAACAAATAGGGTTGCGAATGAGCTAATTTATTCAACCATTAACACGATTCAATCAATTTGAGATAATTTAAAGAATTTGGATTTTTTGCAGGTCTGAACACTGTGATTACTCGCGAAAACATTGGTAAACTTAGTTTTTATTTTAACATATTGTCACAAATCCAAATTTTTTTTTTTTTGCGCCCATGAAGTTGCCTAAGGTAGACCCATGGAAATGAATGGTGCATAACCGTTTTTTGCACGAGAACGCAGTACTGAAAAAAACTTTCAAGAAGAAGCATACTGATGCACCTGTAAGTTCCGTTTAAATGACGATGATAAACAGAGCTCTTACAAACGAAATAAAACACGCCATCATTGGGAAAAAAATCATTTGAATAAAACTTAAACTTTGGTATTGTTACCACCTTCATATTGGAATATTGGATACTAGAACAGGTCCAGCCTGCGTTAAAAAATGTCTAGTTGTGTTTAAATTGCTATTAAATCAAAAACACTTTGAAATTTTTCATTATTTTGTTTAAGCCCTTTTAAATAAGAGTATTTGTTGAACCTGAAATTATATTGCAAAACTTAGGAAAACCTAGAAATATCAGGGAATTTCATTTCGGTAAACTAGTAGACACCCTGTTTATAGACTAAAAAACATCCCTAAAGATTCTAACACTTTACACTTACATTATGCATTCGTGTCTAACTTCATAATTATTTATTTAGACTTCACATTCGAAAAACAAGATCAGACTCAGATAAGACATGTCTATTTCTTAGGAATTACTTCAAATATTGTTCAAATGAGTTCTCCATGATTTCTTCATTTTAGAATTCCTTTGCTAATTTCAACTGGAAGCATTCCTAGGGTGCCTCGAGAGAATCCTTCATCATTGTTTCCAGCACTACTGCAGCAATTTATTCAGAAAACCCATCGATACATTTAGTTGAAATTGATCACAATCAGGGTGTTGACTACCTGGAAAAACCTGGAAAGTCAGGGAATGTCAGGGAATTCGATTTTTGACCTGGAAAGTCAGGGAAAGTCAGGGAATTTCACTAAAGGTCAGGGAAAAATATTCAATTCTACAACATCAAACAAGTTGATTTAGAAGATGCTTCTATGGATATGAGAGTGAGCTGTACTTTAGAATCCAAAATTTTCTGAAATGAAAAGCATCAACAGTGCTCTCTGAACAATTTCTTCAAAGTTGGTGTAGCTTTCTTTATTAATATTTAGTTCCAAAGTTTGCTAGATCAAATCATTGTCTTCTCTTCAAAATCTTGAGGAAAAATGGAATTCACTTAATCAAATCATGTCAATATTTACAAGTTTGCCTAAAATATCCAAGTTAAACTGATAAAACGAAATATAGAGAACAACCAATTAAGATTCTCGTATTTAGGTGAAGATGAAAACCGTATATCAAAATTTCAAGAACATAAATCTGCTAAACATAATTCCTGAATTTTTTATCATGTCGTTTCTGGAAACAATAAAGATAATACCGCAAAGTGCACTAATATTGATATTTGTATACTTTGCTATCTATTTCAATTTTGATTTTTCAATTTCAATTTTCCAGGATTTTATGAAAATATTGTGAATTTCAAGCGTTACTTCAGGATTTTATTCAGGAGCTTACTTACAGATATGTCCAGTTTGTTTTTTGTTCTGAGAATATACAGGAAATTCTCCAAAAATTCTGAAGATCATTATCTAAGATATCTTTGTGAATCGGTAAAATCCATAGAAGCAGAACTTTCAGGAAATTAATTTGAAGGAATCTGCTCGATAATCCTTTGATAGTTTGTGAGATTACTTGGAAGGTTAGTCGGACATCTTCCCGTAGATGGGCTAGACCGAGCTCGAAACCGGTCGAATAAAAAAGTAAATTTAAATCCTTTTTTAATTGTTTGTAAGAACAATATGTGTTATGTCCGTTCTCGTATCGCGTTCTGTGAGTTTACATGAAGTTCTTACGTTAGCACAAACCTCCGAACAAAAAGTACTTGGAAGATACTCATTGAATACTCTTTCTTAGTGTAGTTAAATCGAGGATTGTTGGAGGCACGACACATTAAAACGAACATCTGAAAACTTATTATTAGCACGTTATTCAATTCCAGAATGCATCCCGTTAAAAATATTTAGATAAATTTCTGGGGAAAACGGTTGCCTAAATTAAAAAAATCACATCAAAATTCTGAAAATTTACTAACATAAATTACCTGTATAGACATGGTGAAGAATTTTAAGAAAAAATGAATACATTTTGGAAAAAGTGTCTATGTGATCCCTTAACATTTTTTGAAGTACCATCAGTGCACCAGATTCTGCTCATATAAGGGAAGTTATGTGTTCAAATGTTTATTAAAAAAACTATTGTGTCGATCAATTCGTTTTTTATGTCACAATGTATCTCCAACTATAGGTAATCAGCGGCAAAATAAAAAGAATTAAAAAAAATCATAAAAAATCATTGAATTCCATTTATGACTGCATCAAAGCGTTCCTTTTTCCGCTCACGGTAAACAGATTTCGTGACGAACTTACTAAAAAATGCATTATATTGAATTACTTTATTTATCCTGATATTTTTTATAATCAAAGCATAGCTATAATACTGTAATAAAGAAGGCTGTATACTTAAATCGACATATCTTTAAAAAATTGTTTTACTTTTTGCATGAGCGGTTATTGGAACACACAAAAATACCTATTGATCCAATAACCGCTCACGAGGTATTGTGTTTTCTGTATAAAGAATTATGTTATCATATGAAAATAATCGCAGACGACTTCATTTGAAAGTTGTTATTTAACCTTCGGGCTGTCGCGCTGATGTAAATACGCGAAAAAATGGGTTTGATCATCAATTTGGGGCTCTCTTTCGCAGCTGCTACTTATATTTTGTTACAACTTGCGATTCATTACAGATCATAGAGCGATACATATGCAATGTTTTTCTTTGCTTGCTTTGATCGTGCTTCGAATTCAACTGAGAACGAATTCTGCAATGCCTGACGGGAAACATGTCCATGCAAAATATAGCATCAGCAAATATTGCCATCCACGAAGTTCAGGAAAGATCACCGGGAAAATCATTTTCCGATTACTTTTTACACAGGGAAGAATGATATTAGCAATATTCATTTGTCAAAGCTACCGTGATGTTCATGACTTTTAACAGCCCTGGTCCGCAATGCTTTCAGCCATTTTCAATCTATTGGGAAACTTTTGCATATATTCGACCATTGATTCGTCATGAAGTTTCTCCTGGAATTTCCTCCAGAGATTACTGTCGGTATATTCCCAATTTTTAATCTAGGGATCAGTCCTGTAGCCTCTTCCAAGTACTTCTCCAGTAATTATTTAAGTAAATGATCAATGGTTTCTCCATAAGTTAATTTAGGGTAACTGCAACCTTCAATAGTTTTCTGAAAATCTTTATTGGCAATTCCCTAAAAATACTTCTAAATAGATTCTTTGATGACTTCTTTAAGCAATATCTCCAAGAATTTTTTGCGGAATTCCTGAGCAGTATTGCTGTCTGTTTAGCTGATTAGGGCCCATTCATAAATTTCATAACGCTGCATGGGGCGGGTGGGTATCCTTGAGAAGTTACAGCTCATACAAAATTTGAAAAAAAAAATCATACAAAATGCGTTACAAGGGGGTTGGTGGGTTTCGAAAATGGCCATTTTTGGCGTTATGAAATTTGTGAATAAACCCTTACTTTTCCTGTTCGATGGATGTTATGATCGACCAAAATCTTGTTTCGTCATTCAAGCCAAAATTCCGCCAGAACGATCGAATCTCATTATCATTTGACGAGTTTTTATTCGTATCCATCGCATCTCGATGCGATTTTTTTGAATCAGAATCATGTACGATGTCACGTCGGCAGAGTCAACTTTGTGTATTTGTGGTATGGCAGAGACCGACCGTCTTATATTCATTCCTAGCACGGTTGTTATTTGTTATGTTTTGGTCACAAACAGGCAACGCTAAAATTAGATCACATTTTCATATTCTGCCAGTCAGTAGTCATCCGTCAGACAAGCAGAGCCAGAAGAAAGCCAACGAACGTGAACCCATCACTTAATGGAATGTATAGGGTGTATGCTGCTGAATTGTACCAATGGGCTTGATTTTTCCTATGAATTTAGGCCAAGATTGTTTTGATGAATTTGCAAGATTGATATTAACGAATTAACTACCTTGCATGATTGATAGTAATGTTATACTATAAACAGAGAATTGAAAACAGTCACCCTGAGTGCAGTTTTTCAGAAATCTATCAATCTAGACCTAAAATTCAAAATAAGCGAAGAGCGCGTTCAAAACCAAAATATTTACAGAATATCACCAACAAAACAGTCAGTGAGTGTGCAAAAAAAAAATCGCAAAATTTGCTGCGCAAAACACCCATCCTCTGGGTGCGTGTTACGGAAAGTATTTATTTACATACATGGGAGCGTACTGCCGGCCCGAACGAAGTATAAGGGAAAAAGACTCCCAAAAAGGAAAACAAACCCACCGTCTGAAATCGAGCTTGCAAGCCTCTGTATACAGTGACTGATATTCATATCCGCACAAGACAATGTTTTCATTCAAGATTTTTTCAACATGCTTGCAGTCTCCATACAAAATTCTTCGTTTCTTCTATAAGGCAAAATACAACAATTCTCTAAACCATCAAAAATCAACTTTTCCTCATCGAAACTATTATAAACTTTGATGATAAGTATTGCTATATACATAAAGTTTAAATTCTGTGGCAAATTAAGCAAATAAATTGCTTTACAAGCTGGTAAACTTGCATGCAAGTTGGCTGAAATAGTCATTTTTTGCATTTTCAACAGCCAATATCTCAAAAACTAAACGTGCTATGATATTTCTGAACACGGCAATGGATTCAGCAACCCTTAATTAAGTGAAAAGCGGTATTTTGGTGCTGGAGACAAAAACGTGTTCCGCAGTGTTATATTTGAGAAGAATTTCAAAGTTGAGCCAAAGTAATCTGGTTTAACTTTAAGATGACAAGAACTGCTTGTTATTTATGTCACAAAATACATTTCAATTAAAACTCCTGAATTATTTTTTTTAAAATTGATTATTTAATTATTTAATTTGCTCATATATTTGTTTAGGTTTCAAATATGTACACCTACAAATTGCCTAAATGTACTCTAATACATGTGAACAAAATTTCAATTGACTTCAACAATGATATAGAGCATTACAATTTTGTTTCATGTGCTGTGTGTTTCAATTTTAATAGATATGCGTATATAGAAGCAGGCTTTGTCCCAGTGAGAACGTATTGCCAAGAAGAAGAATTAGAAGAAGCTCTTCATTTTTCAGTCTTTTGACTTCGATACATCATATGTTAGTTTTTACCAACTCGATGTAAAAACAGTGTCCTGTACGTATATGCATTTAAGTCACTGTAGCGGCAAGACTGGTTTGAGTTTGAGAAGCTGAACTTGGTGGTGTCGGTCACGTGGCGTATTTAGTCGGCAACCACGACGACGATGATAGTCTTCAGAGCTTTGACGTCAATCCGCATATACTCCGGGCGGGTTTAATCGTTGTGCTTCGCGTTTTATGTGTTTACGTATCCTTGGCGGCAAATCTGCTGGCTTGAGCATTATTTCTTCATTGCGACACGTGCCTCTCTGGTAGCTACCAATTATGGGAGAAATGCAAATGTTGAATGATACTGAACAGTGTTTAAACGTAGGGTATTGGCCAGCCTAAAAGAAAATGTCAATAAAAATTCAATGGGTAGCCGTATTTATACTACAAATATGTCAAATGCAAGTTTTCAATCCATATTATGTGTGTAAAATATCAAAACAGAGCTATAACCATTTTTTCGCTTTGAAAATCTCTTTGGTAAATATAGGCCAACGGAACCAGTTTTGGCCAGTGATTAATCTTCGGTTCCTAAATTGGCCAATCGCATTGATTTCTCATGAGAGTGGCCAAATAAGGAATGCCCTGGCCAAATTAGGTATATGGGAGTTAAAATAAAAAGGAAAATGAATTGTTTTTCTTATGTTTTGAATCAATTTTACGAGTAAATGAATGTAGAATTATGCGAATGTGATCTACTGAATACCAAAGATTTCATGCTGATTGGCTATGTAAAACGGATTATAATCCCCTATGGCTACAACTGGCGTATGGCCAAAACCGGTGCTTCTACCCTTCTAAATATTCCGGTATTTTTTGAGTTATCGAGCAAATTTGATTGGATTATATTTCACAGTTGCAACTGCCAAACAAGTGTGAATTAAGTTTATGAACGATATCGTTCGTTCCAGGTGCAAAAAGTAAATAGTGACATTCAATGGTACACGAGTCAAACGAATGGCTTTTTGTTTTGGATTGTCGAAGTGATATATCAACTTATCACAGTAGAAGAACCTGGTACACCCAACCAATGTATGCAAGTTTTTAAACATTTTTGCATGAGAATGTTACAATATTGCCTAATTATTTCAGTTTTGATATATATTACGGCCACTTAAGGTCATAGCATAAGATAACTCATCAAAAATCATTCACATTAAATAGTTATGTATGATACCTATATGATATAAACCTAACTTTCGAACCGTAGTTGAAAATTTTGATTTTGCAACTCAAATAATTTCAAATAAATAGAAATATGTGGCCTTTCCATGTTTCTTATTCCGGACGATACCTCACTTTTGCCTCATTAATAATTGAGCCTTAAATCAATCATTTACATGTTAAGCAATAAATCAAACATGCAATCAGTGAAATATTCTTCTAGATTAAATTTCTATTTTGGGTTTAGAAATTTAATCTCGAGGAATATTTTAGACTTAATATTAAATTTGTATTAGACCCTTACATATACAGAACTTGTATTGAAATCTTAGATTTTCTGTATTAAAACCTTACATTTACCTTATAAGAACCTCACCATTTGTGAAATCTTGTAGTCAGTGGTTGGGTTTGGAATATCCGATTTATCATTTACCCCTCTTGTAGATAGGACACTAATTCATTTTTTTACTAAATTTTTTGTAGCTTGGAAATCGCTTATAATTTCGGGAAATAATCTCAGAGGTCCAGATTTTTGAAAAGGTACGAAAACTCAATTACCAAACATGGTTCATATGGAAAAATAGAGCCAAACATTCATCTATTATATAAAATGCATATGAGCACATACAAGATCAAATTAAATTAAAAATTCAGTTATTTTTCTTCTTGTTTGGACCCTAAATGGATGCAAACATCCAAAAAATATTGAAGCATATTTTTTGCTAGAAAACTCATTCTAACCTTGGTTCAGCATCTCTGACTATGCTATGTTCAAATTGTTGCTCGTGGAGATATCTTGCTTAAATGCCCTTTCAATATTACGGTATCGATTAATAAAAATTGTAATCGCCTTAATTTGACTTAACATTTTTTTTTGAAGGTGGAGGCATGGAAAAAACAATTTTGTTTCAGGAAAATCAAAGAATGTTGACCAACGTCCGAAACAGAGTATGTTTCCCTAGATTATGGTGGACGTGGACAAAAATAGTGAAATATAAGGAAGGCGTCATTTTTGCCATAAATCTGGACTACTGTGCGTGTACCGAATGTTTTTAGAGCTGTCATAAATGAAACTTCTTCGTGAAATGAAATATGAATTTCTCCAGTTATTACTTTGAAAGATCTTTCGATAATTCCTATAGGAATTCTTTCAGGTGAGCTAACATAAGTACAGTATCGAACATATAAAATGCACCAAAGCCGTTTTTCCATACAAAATGGTCAACTTCAGATAGCTATATATCCACCGTTTCTCCACCGATTCATTTCATTTTTCTGTGACGAACTACAGATTTCCTCAATTTTCGAAAAGTGTTGTAAAAGTAGTGTGAAAACTATTAATTTAAAAGTTACAGATAGGTTGAATTTTGACATAAAAATGCACCAAAGCACAAATTGATGTAGCAGAAAAACTACGCATCGCATCTTGGTGTCTTCAGCACATTTGTTCAATGAGTGATAAGGACCAAATGCGCTGAAGACACCGAAAGGATACGATTCATAGTTTGTCTGATGCATCACTTTTCGTCTTGGTGCATTTTTTATGTCAAAATTAAATCTATCTGTAAGTTTTAATATTTTTTACACAACTTTTTCAATAGTTATCAAAAATTGAGGTAGTTCATCACACAAAAAAATGGGAAGAAATTTTTGAATGACCCATAAAGTGTAATGATAATATTCATATTTTTAAGAAAATATTCAAAACTGAAAAAATATTATTTCAAATCAGTGAACACAAAAGGTTCAAAGCAAAAACAAAATGGATAAAATTGTCCTCAAAGACGACAAAATCAGGAACCAAACCTAATAAAATTGCCAAAAATAACATGATAAAAAAATTAAATGAATCTAACACAAACTTTCTGCAGACTATAATATATCACTACACTTTTTTATTAAATTTAGGGGAGGGATTATTAGAGTACCGTCGTTGGGGGTGACAATGGGTCAAAAAGGCATATGTACGATTTGTTTATTGAATAACTATCGCAATTTAGCTCCAATAAACTTCAAATTTGGTGTGTATGTACTTTGATGGTACATTAACAATTGTTCAAAAAATTATTGAAAAATATTTATTCACAGCGGCACTACAAGTGAATGAAAAATAACCCAATCTCACCCCATAGAGGGGGTGACATTGGGTCACTATTATTGAAATAACTTATTTTTGAGAATATGATTGCAAAACCATTCACAGCTGAGAAATATTGATGAAATACGATGCAAACAAGATGAAAAGATATCTAAGATGTTTCACAAGTATGATAAACCCACTTAAAAGAACGATTATACCAAAAGCTAAAAGCTATAAGAAAATATATGAGATTCAACATTTATCGTCAAGTTTACATAAATTTTCTTGTTTGTTTCCCTCAAATTATCTTCAAAGTCTCGTCCCCATTGCCATAAAGCCTATTCAGTTTTCCCAGAGGTGTACTGAAACAGTGATTATTTTAAACCCTCGCAAATAGTTATATTTCGGTGCGACATTCCTCGATCAATATATTTCAGGCAGATTTTGACTTCATAGTACCGGTATTTCAGCGATCCAACTCATTCGTACTTTCGTGAGATGTTTCTGTAATATGTAAACACTAATAAATAATTAAATTTATTGAAAAAAAAAAAAAAAACAATTGATAAAATTTTACGATGTTGCTGCGCACGAAACACAGTTGCTGGTTTGAGAAGTTGTCAAAATTCGTTGCATTGTTATTCGATGCACGGAATCCTCAAGTAGACTTGTTTGATGTTTCAGAGATGCTGTATTTAGAAAGAATAAACACATCTTAATGAGGAATGAGAACACCCGGCACCGTAAAATGTCAAAAAAGTGGTCTTGCAATTTAATTTACTATCGTTCTTGCTTGACCCAATCTCACCCCCATTTTCAATGTTTTAGACACCGTACCGAAAAAAATAAAATTTTTGTTGAAAAATCAATTGGATTCCAGAAAATACTTTTGAAGTGTTATGAAAAGTCTTTCAGCCTTCTACTAATACAACGATAGAGGTTAAAGTACATGCGTTATACTTTGCACAGGAGAAATTAAATGCTGTAAATTTTATCTAGTTTCAACATACAAGTTTATTGATATAGTAAACAAAAATTACTAATTTTAAAAATGTATATTGTGATGAATTATGTGTAATAATATGTTCCCTAACACATGAATAATTATTTCTAGCGATATCATCGTTATTAGCTGATATATTACATAAATCATAATTTTCCGTTTTGACCCAATCTCACCCCCTAGACCCATTGTCACCCCCATCGACGGTATGTTTAAAACTACTAATTGAACTTTAACACTTCACTTTTTGCAAAAATTAAAATACTAAAATCACTAGAAAGGCGAGTAAATACCTTCAAACTATAATATGTTGCTTATCTTGACAGATAGGCCTATTTCGTCTGCGAATTACAGACTTCTTCAGTGTCGAGTGCTCTACTTGGCTTTATATGACATCTTTTTATTCCAAGCAATTTTTTATGTTTGGCGAAAAGTTATGGCTCTTTTTTTCTCTTTAGTGGCTATTTATCTACGTTTGAACTTGGAGCATCTTGTCACATAAATCCGATTCTCATAAGGGCACTTTGCACAAAGCAGTTTTATACAAGAAATAAACGTATAAATTGGCCTTACGTTTCATAAATACAAATAGTCCACGACGATAGACAAGGATAGTTAATAGTTGATGAAATGTCCACAAGCCTGGGATACGGTTATATCTTATCTTATTATTGGCGTTACGTCCCAACTGGGACAAAGCCTGCGTCTGAGATAAGTGTTCTTATGAGCACTTCCACAGTTATTAACTGAGAGCTTACTATGCCAATGACCATTTTTGTATGCGTATATCGTGTGGCAGGTACGAAGATACTCTATGCCCTGGGAAGTCGAGAAAATTTCCAACCCGAAAAGATCCTCGACCGGTGGGATTCGAACCCACGACCCTCAGCTTGGTCTTGCTGGATAGCTGCGCGTTTACCGCTACGGCTATCTGGGCCCCATACGGTTATATGAAAAAATGAGGTTCTCGCTTCAGTCCACTTTTTGAATTGCATCACAACTGTGCAAAATTTCAGCTCGTTCGGTGAAACTATATTTTAGCGCCAGTTGTTCAAATTTTGTATGGAATTTACTATGGAAAAACTTACTTTTGCAAAGAAAAATCACCAGTGGTCGCCCATTGTCCTCTATTCTAAATTTTGAACGCAGATCTCGATGAACAACATTGTGGAAGATCGAAAAGCAATCCGATGCTTGTGAAAAACGTTATTAAGCATAGACTTTTCGGAAATGTTGCTCAATTTTAGTCAACGACGCCTTGTCAATAAGTTTTCATTGAACAAGTGTCGGATTGTTTCGCGGTCTTTGGCAACATTCTTCATCGTTAAAATACCTATCGAGGTCTGTGTTCAGAATTTTTATAGAGTTTTCCCATAGTAAATCCCATACAAAGTTTTAACGGCTGGTGCTAAAATATAGTTTCACCGAACGAGCTGAAATTTCGCACAGTTGTTATGAGACTAAAATGCAATCCCAAAAAGTGGACTGGAGCGAGGATCTAAATTTTGACCCATACCAATGTCTACCAAAGTAACATTAAATCGCTCTGCGTTCTAATATAGTGCTATTATAGAGCTGACACGCCCTATATTAGCCTATAATAGCCCTATAAGCCCAAAAAGATGAACTAGCGTGCTAGTGGCTACTTGGGCAATCTGTTGAAATGAGTTTAATATACACAGCCATTGAAAGGACGGACCTGGTGTAGGGGTTAATACGCACGCCTCTCACGTCGAGGACCTGGGATCGAATCTTATCCCCGAGATAGTCACTTGGCATATAGGCCAAATTGACCTGTTAGCCATTGGCAGTACTGATTACAGCAGTATTTTATATATGTTTTAATTATTATTGTAATGCAAAAGCATGGAACAGAATTTTGCTTGAAAAGCCGAAAACTGTGTTTTTTGTATCTCATATTACGAATATATTGATTCAAATGCATAATTTTGCTAATGAATTCATATCAGTTAGTTTTGCTGATCTCGAACTAAAGAATCGTTACAACGCGCATTGTCTATAACAACATGGAAGATATTGGAATTTATTTGTATCGTTGCATAGATCGATTGATTAAGCTGCTCATATCCGTGTTCAAGGAGCTCGTCCTCCCCAGCAGCATTTCTGTTTCCAAGTTTATCTATTTTGATCCAAACCTTTTCTTGTCCTAACCTTATTGAAGGTATCCTAAGTTTTTGAATAATTAACACTTACACGTATGTACACTTATTCGAAACACTCCCTCTTCGTAAATTGTTTATTTTATTACTTATAATTGACAACTCGGTTGGATAGTTTAGTATGCCTTAAAACTTCTTCTTCTGCTTGGAATGACGTGCTCACTGGGACAGAGCCTGTTTCTAAGCTTAGTGTTCTTATAAGCACTTCCACAATTATTTCCTGTGAGCTTTCTTTGACAAAGTTGCCATTTTCGCATTCGTATATCGTGTGGCAAGTACGATGATATTTAATACCCAGGGAAATCAAGGAAATTTCCATTGCGAAAAGATCCTGGACCTGAACCAGGACCGAGCGTCGAACCCAGACACTTTCAGCATGGCTTTGCTTTGTAGCCGCAATCTCTGACCACTCGGTTAAGGAAGGCCTCAAAACTTGTTTATGCTAATTGTAGGTGAAGTTTCATCAATAAAAATCCTCCCATTCGGAGCATCCAATAAATTTATTAAGCATCTGCCCCGTTGTCCTGACAACTTACCCAATTTTATACCGTTTATTAACCACCGTTATCTCTCTTTCTCTCTTTTTTTCAGGTGATCCTTCTATCCAAGCCAACATCCCGGTTTTCGTGTCTTATCCATTGCGAGCGAGAAAGCCAGCACCAGGGACACCAGGTGACCAAGTTAATTTACCATCATCCATGGCATGGACGTATCAGACGTACCATTTTATGATCCAATAATAAACTTTCCTACAGCGACCGTAGGTAGGTACGCAGTGTTGTGTCGAAACGAATCTCCTCTCTGGGTGGACGGATGGAAAGTTCCCCATCCGGATTATGAGTTTTATTTACCCAAACGCGGGTGATTACGGCGAACATCTTGGGATTTGGATCTGTTTATAGCCTGTGTAGTGCACTAAATCACGTTTTCCGGAATTGGTTTATCCTGGAACTCGTTTTTGAAGGACTATCAATAAGGTGGTGGTCAATTGTAATTTTATGCAGAGTTTTTAGCACCGATGTTTTTCAAACAACAGTTGTGCAGTTTCTGCCGAAAGGTTATGTATGGCCGATTTCAAATTGAACGTAATATACCTGCAACCCGTCCCGAAAGTTGCTGCGTATCTTAATTACCCACATTGAGTAAATTGTTATGTATCTTTTGGGGTGTGCTTCAGTTAACCCTGCAACGATTATAGTTGTCGTCATCAGTCGATTTGATTGCCGTTGAGTGTGACCTTGCTGGCGCTCTATACCTGGCCTACCCTGAGATTGAGCTGTTCCCCATGTAGCTCTACAGCACCGGTTGCACTTCACGCGAACTGGGAGCCTCTGGTGCTTGCTGTTTTATGACGACCAGTTTTAGCTTGACGGTTTGACGGTCGTCGAAACTTGATTCGCTTACAGAGTGGTAGTTGTTTAGCTTTAAGCGTCAGTTTCAAGAGTTGACAAAACTATCTAAACATTTTGTCATCTTCAAAGGGTCGTAAGTAAGACGGTGGTGTTTTGACAGAGTGAGATGTTTTGATGACTATTTTTTGCCCAAACGATGTATTCTGGGAAATAACGGCTAATCTGTGGTGGTTTTCATCTTAGGTTTCAATTGTCGATTGTTTAGGATGTTGGATAAATGCTTATGCGCCGCTGATTTTAAATTTCTACGCCTTATAATTCAGATCAAAAAAAGACACTGTTTTCACAAATATAGGTAATATTGCTTCAGGGATTCCTATGAAAATGCTTACAGGAATTCCTCATTAGATTTCTCCAAGAATATATACAGGAATTCCGTAGATTCCATCGTGAAACTCTTACGAATACCTCTAGGCATTTAGTTATAGAATCGTTTAGAAAATCCATCAGTGTTTTGGTCAGAAATTCCGTTAGGGTGCGCTTATTCATATCCCCAGGGATTCGTCAAGTACAGTGGTTACTTGGGCCATTTTCATTTCAATTACATGTCGAAATGAGTGACTAATGATCGTGCCAAGGTGTTCCAGAATAGTGTGAGCAGTGTAACTACATTAAAAATACTTCTTAACCTTCCTTGTGCACGAAGAAAAGAACATTATGCATTAAAGATCGAAAATGCTCTCAAAAAACCATTTTTGAATCGAAATACAAATCTAGATGTGGAAATACTAATCCGAGCTATTCGGCAAAGTTGAAGCATTGATTAAGAACTTTCCAAAATGGCCATTGAAAATTTCATATTCTGATAATAGATGGCAACACTGCTCGATTGTTATCAAAAGAGCTTATTATATGGGGGTGTTGTATGCAAATACCAAATAAAGATAAAGATACTGAATGTGATACCAAAATTGAAGGAAGTGTTGTGTGCCATACAGTCGGCCGGAACACAAATGATCATGTGGCTGGTAACACTGTTTAAGAAGAATTAACTTTTGTTTAGGCAGCATCCATTTATTACGTAACGCTAAAATTGGAAATTTTCGTCTTCGGCAAAGTTGTTCAGTAGCTCAAGCTCTATCATTATAAAAGCCATGAGGTTCGAAATGTTGCCACTAGGTGGCGCTAGTGAGCATGAATTTTTTTTTGTGGTTATCTCTGGATCCTGACCACTTAGGAAGATGGTGTCTTCGCCAAAGTTGTTCATAACCTCTAGGACTATCATTGATATCTTAGGATCCTGACCACTTAGAAAGATTGCATCTTCGGCAAAGTTGTTCAGTAGATCAAGAGCGACCATTATTCTAGTCAAGAGGTTCGAGATTTTACCACCAGGTGGCGCAAGTAAGCGTGGAACTTTTGTTTTGCGAATATCTCGATTCTGGCCACATAAAGAGTTAGTGTACTCTACAAAGTAGCTCATGGGCTATCATTATTCTAACTAAGAGATTCGAGATTTTCCTTTCAGGTGGCGCTAGTGGGAATGGAACTTTCGCTTTGCGGTTATGCCAGGATCCAGACCATTAAAAAAAATGTGTCAAGGACTTTCATTATATCAACCAACATACTTGAGCCTTTGACACCAAGCGACGCTGGTGAGAATAAACTTTTTGTTTGGCCAATATTTCAGGACTATGATCACTTAGAAAGATTGCGTTTTCGGAAAAGTTATTCTGTAGCTCAAGGACTATCATTGTTCTATCCAAAAGGTTCAAGATGCAACGGTAGTAGAAATTTTTGTTCTGCAACTATGTATTTCAGAAACATGGCGTCTTCGGCAAATCTACTCAGTTAGTCAAGGGTTATTATTGTTCAAGCTAGTTGATTCAAAACTTTGCATTAGGTATAGTGAGCCTGAGACTTGTTTCATCAAGAGTCTGAGCAATAAGAATGATGACGTCTTATGTAAAGTTGTTTAGTAGCTAAAGAACTATCACTATTTGAGCCAAGTGTGTTGAGATTTTGCTATCAGACAATGCTAGTAAGCATGAAACTTTTGGTTTGCAGATACCAGATGCCTGCCCACTTAGAAGGATAGCGTCGTCAGAGAAGTTATTCAATAACTCAAGGACTACCATTATTTGAGCCATGAGATTCAAGATTATGACACCAGTTGATACTTGTGTGCATGCCGCCATCTCTCTAATTGGTCAGGATCCAGATATATCCGCAAAACAAAAGGTTCATGCAACTAGCGGCACCTGGTGGCAAAATCTCGAATTCCATGGCTCAATTAATGATAGTCCTTTATCTACTGAATCACTTTACCTTAGACGCCATCTTCCTAAGTGGTCAGGATACTGACATAACCACAAAACAAAAATGTCATGCTCACTAGCACCGCCTAGTGGCAACATTTCGAATTTCATGGCTCAAATAATGAGAGTCCTTGAGCTACTTTGGCGAAGACGCCATCTTCCTAAATGGTCAAGATCCTGAGATAGCCGCAAAAAAATGCAGGCTCACTAGCGCCGCTTAATGACAACATATCGAATTTCATGGCTTTTCTAATGATAGCGCTTGAGCTACTGAACAATTTTGCCGAAGACGCCATTTTCTTAAGTTCTCAGGATCCTGAGATAATCGTAAAACAAAAAAATCATGCTCACTAGCACCGCCTAGTGGCAAAATTTCAAATTTTATGGTCCTTAAGCTAATGAACAACTTTGGCGAAGACGCCATCTTCCTTAGTACTTAGTTATGATCCCGACATAACCGAAAAACAAAAAAAAATCATGCTCACTAGCGCCGCCTAGTGGCAAAATTTCGAGTTTCATGGCTGTTCGCAAAAAAATGTGTGGTAGAAACTACATTTCCCTAAGGGATGTTTTCAGAAATTTCTCTATGAAATATTCCTAGGATTAATTTTTGAATGGTATTAGGAACCCTCACAATGGTGCTGCCAAAAGTTTATCAGAGATTTCTCAAGAGTTAAAATACATTTCCAAAAATTCCTGTAACACATCTGCGGTGATTTGTTCAAATATTCCTGCTAGACTTTTTTTGTGAAAGTTTTCATACCTTTTACCAAAAATAACTCCAAAGATATTTAATTTTTTTTTTAAATTCCTAATGAAATATTTTAGGGATTTATCTTTTTAGAAATCCTCCCATGACTTCTGTGGGGATTTCTCCACTAAAAATAAATTATAATTCTATATAAATAATTTTCTACAAACCATTTGGTTATTGGTTTCTTTCATCAATGTAATATGTTTTTTTTAATCTACTATAAGGAAATCACAGAAAATTAGAAACGGTACACTATTTACGGATGGTTCCGTAGGTTTTTAAAATTTTAATCTCGGCAATAGTAATATCCGAATTGCCAGCCTTCCCGGGGCTTTTTCCAAATCCGAATCCTACCCAATATTTGTTCATAAAAAAAATCTGTTGGGATTTATTAGTGATTTCTCCTTGTCTAAAGGAGACTCTTTCTTTCAAGAAACTAGTCAAGGATTTTTTGGAGAATTTCTCCTGTTGCTCCTTCAAAACTGTTCCTGGAATGTATGCAGCAATTATCTTCAGCTTGCAAATTTACAAAATCCTCCACCAAGAATTCATCTAAGGTTTTCCCTTAGTATGCATTCCAGAGCTTCTAGGGTAATTCTCCCAGTAATGATAACAAATGTTTTCCAGAGATTTCCATCAGGTTTCCTTCAAAGTTTGTTTCATTGGTTATTCCAGAGAATATTGATGGGATTTCTTCAAATATTCCTATTAGATTTTTTTTTCCAGATTCTTCTTAAATTTGATCAGGTCATTGAAAATATTTCGGCACTGAGGTCTAATTGCAAATCAATTGAGTTGAATATATTTTTAATCGCTTGTTTGACTCATCGATATGTTTCACCTAAACGATGCATTAGTCACAAAGAAGCACATGTCCCTCATATGGAATTACTATGTTATATAAAACGAATTGTGTATTTTAAGACCATTGGAAATGGACTATGTGTTGCATTTAATTTAACCCATACCTCACAGCAAAATCTAATGAATGTAATAGACTTTTCTGTCCCTTGAAAACGGTTGCCGCTATTAACAATTTATTTCCAGGCAACACCCGAGAACGAACCTGGTGGTAATCAAATTTCATTTTCCATTTCTGCATCTTCGCTGTCGTAGGCTTGTTGAAGAAGATCCATCTGACTACGGCAGACGATAGACTTGGGCAGGGTTGAGTTGGATGTCGCAACAACGGTTCGCTCCAAGAACGGTTTGTGCAAACTGATTTGATTTATTTTCTATCTTGGAATATCCGTTGGTGGTTTGGCGTTTTCAACCACTAGTACCTGTAGGGTAAACAGAATTTTCTTTCCGCTTGATTGCGTCAGATTCGAACATTTTCCGCATGAACTCCTGATAATTTAAGGTGATATTTCTTATTACCATTGAGCCGGTTCCACGCCGTTTCGCAAACCCGATTATTTTTGTATATTTTGAATCGCCTGAAAATTTGCATGCATCTTTATGACCAAAAATGCCATTATGCACTTTCAGACCGCCATTTTGAACCTCGCCTTATTTTTGAGAAGGGCGTATCGGAAAACGCATGGCAAATCTTTAAAAAACTGTAACTCGAAAACGGTTTATCCGATCGATTTAAGATCTTCTACAAAGTTGTAGGTATTGCTTAGGACTATATGGAGAAAAATATGCGCGGTAAAAAAAAGTTGCAGATATTTTTTATTTCAAAAACAAAATTTTAAAATCGATTTTCTCCAGAAACGCAGTTTTGATTTTTATTATTTTTGGATATGTTTTAGGGGACAATTTATGTGATTTATTGCACAATGTTTCAAAATGGAAGAATTATGGACAAAAAAGTTATGATTTTTTAAAAATTTACAGATTTTGAAAAAAAATCTAAATAGAGGAAAACAATATTTTTTTTATGTGATTATTCGAAAGCACAGAAAAATTGCAATCGAAAAGTACTTAGTAATTGTTTTATAGGTTGCATCAATTTCGAGATATACTCATATTTATATAAAATTTTCAAATGAAAAAAGAAAAATAGGCCCTTTTCAAGCATATTACGTGTTTCTCCATTCCAGAAAAAAATTATTTTGATTGAGCGAATCGTAGCTAAATCGTTTATCGTTTGATCAAAACATTTATGCTTAAGTATTGAAAAAAGAGTGCACGATAAAAAATATAAACGATATTTTCAAATGGAAAATTGAAGCTAATAGTTCTTAAAAACCGCAACTTTGATGTTTTTAATTTTTGGATATATTTTGCGGTTGTTGTAGGTATTGTTTAGGACTATTTGGAAAAAAATATGCACGGTAAAAAATAATGACAGAATTTTTAAATAAAAAATAATAAAATCGATTTTCTATGAAAATGCATCTGTGATTTTTATTATTTTTGGACATGTTTGAGGGAAAATTTATGTGATTTATTGCACAATGTTTCATAATGTAAGAATTATGGACAAAAAAAGTTATACTTTTTTAAAATATTACAAATTAAAAAAAAATCGAAATAAAGGAAAACAATATTTTTTATGTGTTTATTTGATAGTACAGCAAATGCATTGGAAGAGTACTTAAGTTAAATTTTTCTAGGTTGCATCAATTTCGAGATATACTCATACTTATATAAAATTTTCAAATAAAAAAAGAAAAATAGGCCCTTTTCTAACATATTTCGTGTTTCTCCATTCCGGAAAATTTTATTTTGATTTCAACAACACAAACCAAGTCAAGTCAAGTACACAACACTGAAGATGGCTTTACAGTTAAGGTTGAAATACGCGTATCTGTCGAAGGATACAATAGTAGAATTAAAAGGAACAGTACTACTCATCTTTTTGTATATTTACAGGCATTCTACTAAACAGGCTCCACAAGGGTTTTCATCACTTTTGCCTGTGTTAGTAGGTATGATGAACAAACACGTTTTTCCCATACGCATACATACATACATACATACATACATACATACAGTGATCATCAGGCGATTCTCTACAGCATCGGCCGGCGAATCTCCCCAGCGCCGATGAGAATGAGGACATACGAGCGGAAGTGGAAGACAAAGGACTTCGACAAGGAGGTGTTTATTGAGGCGCTTCGAACATACAGCAGGGCGAACCTTGACGCAGAAGAGTTGACAGAAGTGGTAGCAACGGCTTGTGATGCATCGATGCCGAGAAAGTTGGAGCCTAGGAACCGAAGGCGCCCAGCGTACTGGTGGAATGAGACGCTTAGTACCCTCCGTGCTGCATGCTTCCGAGCCAGAAGACGCGTCCAGAGAGCAAGAACCGAAGTAGAGAGAGAGGAACGGAGAATCGCTTTCCGTGAAGCTAGAGCTGCTTTCAAACAAGAGATTAAGCGGAGCAAGTCCAGCTGTTACAAGGAGCTATGTCGAGAAGCCGAAGAAAACCCTTGGGGCAACGCCTACCGTATTGTGATGGCGAAGTTTAAGGGTCCGGTGACACCAGTCGAAACATGTCCAGACAAGTTGAGGATTATCGTGGAAGGTCTGTTTCCGCATCATGACCCAACAGTGTGGCCGCCTACGCCATACGAAGACGAGGAAGAAGAACCCGGAGGTGTGCGAATCTCTAATGAAGAGCTACTAGCAGTGGCGAAGGGTCTGAAGGTGAAGAAAGCTCCTGGTCCTGATGGGATCCCCAATGTAGCACTAAAAACCGCGATATTGGCGTTCCCGGATTTGTTCAGGACGACGCTGCAGAAACTCTTGGATGAAGGCTGTTTCCCAGACAGTTGGAAGGTTCAGAAGCTGGTGTTGGTGCCAAAACCAGGGAAGCCACCAGGGGACCCAGCATCGTATAGACCTATATGTTTGCTGGACACACTTGGTAAGCTCCTGGAAAGGATCATCCTTAACAGGCTGACACAATGCACAGAGAGCGAGAGTGGCTTATCGAAGAGACAATTCGGATTCCGGAAAGGGGTCTCGACGGTGGATGCAATCCGGACAGTTGTACAGAATGCGGAGAAGGCATCCAAACAGAGGAGGAGAGGCAATCGGTTCTGCGCCGTAGTGACGATTGACGTCAAAAATGCTTTCAACAGCGCCAGCTGGGAGGCTATAGCCTTAGCACTGCATAGAATGCGAGTTCCTGGCTACTTGTGCAGTATGCTAAAAAGCTATTTCCAAAACAGAGTCCTGGTATATGAAACGGAGTTGGGTCAAAAGTCGATCAGGATCACGGCAGGAGTGCCACAAGGCTCAATCCTTGGTCCAACGCTTTGGAACGCGATGTACGATGGAGTATTAATGCTGGTGCTACCTAACGGAGTGGAAATTGTTGGATTCGCAGATGATGTCGTTCTAACGGTGACTGGCGAGACGTTGGAAGAGGTCAAAATGCTGACGACGGAAGCGATTGACACGATTGAAGCGTGGATGACTGGAGCAAAACTGCAGCTGGCTCATCATAAGACGGAGCTAGTGCTGGTTAGCAACCTCAAAGCTGTTCAGAGGGTTGAAATCAACATCGGTAGGCAAGATATTTCATCAAAACGTGCTTTGAAGCATCTGGGGGTCTAAACTTCAACGCTCACGTGGACTACGCCTGCGAAAAGGCGTCGAAGGCGGTCAACACGATAGCGAGGATCATGCCGAACGTCGGAGGACCGAGAAGTAGTAAGAGGCGTCTCCTAGCGAGTGTAGCGGTCTCTATTCTCAGGTATGGAGTCCCAGTCTGGGCCGCAGCGGTAAAGACCAAGCGTAATCGGAGGATGTTGAACAGCACATTCCGTCTCATGGCCATACGAGTAGCGAGCGCCTATAGGACGATTTCATCGGAGGCAGTATGCGTTATCGCTGGCATGATGCCCATCTGCATCACCCTGGCCGAGGACGTGGAGTGTTATGAGCGAAGAGGCACCAGAAATGTGAGAAGGATCGTTAGAACGGACTCGTTGGCTAAGTGGCAGCAAGAGTGGAACAACGCGGAGAAGGGAAGGTGGACTTACCGTCTAATTCCAAATGTGTCACTGTGGGTTAATAGGAAGCATGGAGAAGTGAACTTCCATCTGACGCAGTTTCTGTCCGGACACGGCTGTTTCCGGAAGTATCTGCATCGGTTCGGACATGCTTCTTCACCTTGTTGCCCGGATTGCGAGAATGTGGAGGAAACACCGGAGCACGTAGTCTTCGAATGTCCTAGGTTCGAAGAAGTGAGGAGGGACATGCGAGGAGTCACTGTCGATAACGTTGTCGAAGAGATGTGCCGAGAAGAAAGCATTTGGAACGCTGTCGATAGCACGGTATCGAGAATAATGTCCGAGCTTCAGAGGAAGTGGCGTAGCGACCAACGATCTGCTAGCTAGAGTGAACGCACGAAAGGGAAGAATGGCTGCTCGGTTCCGGGAGATATTCCTTTGCCGGGGAACTCTCCGCCGGAGTAGGCTAGATCCACCGTCGGGGACTAGCTGAGTAGACGCGACGTAGCACCGGTCCCGGGTCGTAGGAGCACCAGTGAACCGGAAGTTAGCCTCCACCGGAATCGCTGGACTGACTCCGGCACCCTACCGGTCGGCCCGTAAAAAAATTGAAGAGCAGCAGTAGCAGCAGCAGAAGAAGAATCGGTCTCGGAAGAACTTCCATCGCCGGGGAATTCTTCGTCGGTGTAGGCTAGGTCCACCGCCGGGGACTAGTTGAGTAGACGTGTCATAGCGCCGGTTTTAGGGTCGTCGGGGCACCAGTGAACCGGAAGCTAGGCTCCACCGGAATCGCTGGACTGACTTCGGCACCCTTCCGGTCGGCTCGAAACGTAGAAAAAGAAGAATCGGTCTCGGGAGAATTTTCACCGCCGGGGAATTCTTCGTCGGTGTAGACTAGGTCCACCGTCGGGGACTAGTCGAGTAGAGTGCGTCGGGACGCTGGTAATGGGTAGTCGAGGCGCCTACGAACCGGAAGTTATGCTCAACCGGAATCGTTGGACCGACCCCGGCATCCTACCAGCTGAACAAAGAAAAGGAGAAGGTCGTCGTAATTGTGTGAGTACGCGCTCTGAATGAGTGCAGAGTAGTGTACAAACTGGAGCCGAAGGGCTCAGAATGTTGCATGTAGGTACTAACAAATTGACGGGTCGCCAATGGGCGAAAATAGGTACTAACAAATTACTAACGGGAGGAGCCGAAGGGCTCAGCATGAGGCACAACGTTGAACGGTTTTAAAACTGCTAACAGGAGCCGAAGGGCTCAGGAGCCAAAGGGCTCAGGAGCCGAAGGGCTCAGGAGCCGAAGGGCTCAGCATGTAGAATAACAAATTGAAGAGGTGCGCTCAGCACGTTAGCCTCCCCTCCGAAGTAATACCGGAAGGTGGTTCCGGAGGGTTATGGTACTAAACCTAGGAGAGTGTTTTTAGTGGGGAAAGCACTTTGTGGATCCCACACCGCGCCAAAAATTACACTGGCATGAGCATGAACATATACAGGCCAGTCTATGAAGATTTTTAAACTCCTAGTTGCATGAAAAAAAAAAAAAAAAAAAACATACATACGCACCAAAAATATCGTTTTACATAAATTCGTTTTATTTATTTTTTTAAATAATTTATTTTTTATCCAAAGAATTTCCGTTTTGAGGCATTATGCAAGAAATTACAAACAATATGCTGCAAAACATATCCAAAAATTAAAAACATCAACAATGAACTTCAAATTTTCATTTGAAAATTTCGTATATATTTTTTTACCGTGCATACTTTTTTAAATACTTTAGTATATAGGTTTTGATCAAACAATAAACAATTCAGCTACGATTCACTCAATCAAAATAAAATATTTCTGGAATGGAGAAACACGAAATATGTTTGAAAAGGGCCTATTTTACTTTTTTTATTTGAAAATTTTATATAAATATGAGTATATCTCGAAATTGATGCTATCTAGAAAAAATTTACTTAAGTACTTTTCGATTGCAATTTTTCTGTACTTTCAAATAATCACATAAAAAAATATTGTTTTCCTCTATTTCGATTTTTTTTCAAAATCTGTAATTTTTTTAAAAATTATAACTTTTTTGTCAATAATTCTTCCATTTTGAAACATTGTGCAATAAATCACATAAGTTGTCCTCTAAAACATACCCAAAAATAAAAAAAAATCACATCAGATAGTCACTAAAAAATTCAGTGACGACTTCCTTCGGAAGGGAAGTAAAGCCGTTGGTCCCGAGATGAACTAGCCTAGGGCTAAAAATCTCGTTAATAAAGATAGAAAAAAAAAAATCTGTAACTTTTTTTACCATGCATATTTTTCTCCATATAGTCCTAAGCAATACCTACAACTTTGTAGAAGATCTCAAATCGATCGGACAAAGCGTTTTCGAGTTACAGTTTTTTAAAGATTTGCTATGCATTTTCCGATACGCCCTTCTCAAAAATAAGGCGAGGTTCAAAATGGCGGTCTGAAGGTGCAAAATGGCATTTTTGGTCATAAAGAATCTGTATGCAAATTTTCAAGCGATTCAAAAAATACAAAAATTAAATTTAAAAAAAAATTCGTCATGTTCGGTGGAATTGCGCCATTGCAGATTACAATTTGCTACATTTTCTACTGAATTGTAAGAAAAAACGTACAATTTTTACCGTGGCGATGTTCATTTCGTTTGTTGCAAATTAACAACACGCCCAAAGAAAGTTACATAGGATTGAGTTCGACTCATACAAATCGGGTTCCTTTAGACCAAGAGATGTGTAATATTTACACATTCTAAAAAAAATACTGCGTAAATTTATTCTAACTTTTCTTTAATTTTTTGAGTCACAGGGTTACTCAATATTGCCAATCATCTCTGCATACAAAAAATAAGAATTCAGCATAGGAGCAATTTTTTAAGATTTGTAAAAAATACACAAATTGTTTGTCAAATTACACAAATGTGTTTGCCCAGAAGATTTTGTTTGAGTCGTACTCATACTTTTGTGTAACTTTGTTCAGTATGAATTCAATTTCGTTGATAGGATGCTCATCGAAGGACGACTTCAGCAGCATCCGTTTGCATTTTTTATATCCGTTTTGGCGGTTGAGTGGTGCGTGATGACTACAACGTAAATACGACTACATTATTGTAGATACGACGACAACGCTTCCCCCAGTTCCGTAATTAGCGTCAATTTCAAACGGTTCTCGAGTTCGTTTATAACGCTAATATCATTATCAACAGCGCTGGATGCGTGTTCCGTTCGTAGTACACAGTCTGTGAGCGTCCACGAGATACCAAGGCTCTAATTGTGCCGGTAGCTAGCTGCCTTGCCGTCAAACTAACAAACTTACTTCGTCGCCGTTGTCGTCGGAATGTGCCGGAAATAATTATGTCAGTCAGGGTCTGGGTGGTGCGGCACCATCAAGGTAGATTTGGGAATTTTCACGAAAAGTTGTCCCTGAAATAACAACATGGCGCCGACATGTTTTATTCAAACAGCTTAGATTACCTATAAAAACTCATTTTATTCCGTCGTGAAACAGTCTGAAACATGACAAAAACCATTGCATTGTCGTATGCATTTGTAATGATGGAATTGAGCTTGAGGTTTCTGTTTGTTTTTCCTTATCTCGTTATTGCTGATCTTCAGCCAATCAAAATGTAATTTTGTTGTAAAAAATTAGGCAAATAAACGCACAATAATGTGTTTGTTTGATGGCGAACGACCTTCGGATCCGATGCGATTTGGATTCAGAGTACCTGCTGCGTTCCAGCTGATTTGTGTATTTTTAAAATAGTTCACCCATCAACGGGAAAATGTGGTGACGCCCACCTTCATCGTTATGTCACATTGGTTACCCGACAGAAAACAGAAGTCACACACCAGCAGCATAGAAAGGTAATCAAATTCCTTACACTGCGCGTGTCGTCTTGTTCGCTTCCTCTTGATGATTTCCTTAGAAGTGGAGTCTAAAAATAAAACATTGGAATTTCCAAGGTACATTGCGTTCTATAAAGGGTGATTATAAAAGACAGTGTTGCACCCAAGATGGAATTGAAAACAAAGATGTCCGATAGGAAATTAATGGCAAAAATTATGGCGGAAATTATGCCTAGTGCATATTTAGCAATTGCTGAAACATAAGTGGTTCAGAATATTGATGTAACATTAAAAGTCATTGCCCATATACACAAAAGGAGTTTGATTTTGTTCAGAATGATATGTTAGAAATGAAATTCTTTTAGAAAATTGGTATACTTTCTTCCTTAAAGCTGACGTTCTTTCATTTTTTTGATACCTGTTTGCAGTATGTTAAATTGATGCAACACATTTCAATTTTCAGAATGTATTCTTCTAAAATGTAATGTTTGATTTTTGGAAACAAAATCGTCTCTGTTTTATCCAAATCCTTTCATGAACAGGGATAATATTCACATAGTTCGTCTTTGGTCAAACATACCATACAATCTTTCGTTGATTTTTTACAGTAGGTGATTCTATAATGATCGGTTGATAAGAGAACTCAATTGTTTAAATTTTTCAAATATATATATATATGTTTAATCCCAATACTGTCATATCTGATAATATTCAATAAATGTTCAATATTTTATCATTATATCGATCACCTTCAGTGAAGCACAATAATCGTCATCAAATCAAACCTGACGCCCAGCACCGTTATGCCATCCAATCAGTTCAGTACAGTTCTTTGTTCTCGACGTTATCAAACGATTCCTCATCAGTACACACCCACCCACACAACCAGCTCGTAACACACACACACAAAAGCAATTGCCGGCAACCTACGACAACAAAGGCGCACGGGTCGTCGTCATGACCACTTTCCACTGAGTGTACGCAACAGGCTGGAAAAGCGGTTACATCATCACCCACTTTTGTCCTTTGTTTCCACACTCACTTTCCAGCAACACACGGCAATTGATTTGTCCTTGTTTTCCGCTGAATCACTGGATGATATTCTGGAAAAAATAAAACCGGCTTTATATAATGAGACCGGGGGCTTAATATGCACACTCCCGCGCAAAAGTTTGTGGTCAACTTTTGGAATACATACACAAATGTTTTGTTCATATTTATGTGAATGCAATACGTCTAACTTAGATTTTGTATAGCGCATTCGAAAGGTAATGAAGCGAGTTTACCTCGTATCTATTTAATTAAAAACATTTTTTGAATCTTGTTCGTTAAATTTATAGTTAAAATTGTGACATTTTTAAAAAATCACACCGAATAACGTTGCTAATTTTCTGAGATCCAATAAAATTATTAATCAATACTGCCTTAGTATCGTAATCTTATATTCTTTGAAGAACACTTGCGGAATTTTGACAAACAAAGTGTGAAAACTATTCAAAATCAGATAAAGAGGCATTCAAGTCATCGTGCAAATTACATTACACGTAAACAATAAAACGTACATAATTGGTATACAGTTTTCCAGAGTTTTCGTATTTTAAGCAAGTTTTGCCAAAGTGGGGCCTTCCTTAGTCGAGTGGTTAGAGTCCGCGGCTACAAAGCAAAGCCATGCTGAAGGTGTCTGGGTTCGATTTCCGGTCGGTCCAGGATCGTAATGGAAATTTCCTTGACTTCTTTGGGCATAGAGTATCATCGTACCTGCCACACGATATACGAATGCGAAAATGGCAAATTTGGCAAAGAAAGCTCTCAGGTAATAACTGTGGAAGTGCTCACAAGAACACTAAGCTAAGAAGCAGGCTTTGTCCTAGTGAGGACGTAATACCAAGAAGAAAAAGAGGTAAGTTCTACCGACTCTGAACTTTTGCACGATGCACCATACTGAGGTGATCCCAAACTTTACTACTAGGACTTGAATGACCATTTTAATTATTTGAATAATTTCAGATCTTTTTCACATGTGCTCTTCGAAATTAGCCATAGTTTTTCAATATAAATTTTGAAAAATTTCAAATTCTTTCAAATTTTTAACTTCAGGTTAAAATTTTGTTAACAAATTACGTAATTTGTCAAAATACCTACGATGTAAGATTAACTCATAGCCTTTCGAATGAGCCACAGAGAGTTTCAATTTGACGTTTAATCTCAGAGATATGTACAAAAAACTTTTTTCTACGTTTTATTGGGACTAACCCCAATCTTCTGCATGGAAGTGCAGATGGTTTTCCCTTTGGGGAAGGCTGAAAGCTATGGGTCATTGAATTTTCGCCGGGCTTCGTTAGAGAAAGTGAGGAGGGAGTGCATTTGGTATTCAAATAGTTGAGAGTAGAATAAATGGGTGCAAATAAAGTGGACTACAATAAATAAGTTGTCAAAAGTTTAGATTGGGGAGCTTTTGTGTGGATTCGGGTCGCGTTTTTGGTTCCGGAATGCACCAACAGCAGCCGGAGCAGAATGGGGACAATGATCGGAGTCAATTTTCGAACTCAGCACGAATTTCAATTGAATGAACAGTTTCTCACGCCTGCCGACACAGTGGTTCGAAGGTAGCCAGAACTTAAAAAATCAATGTTGTTTTCTCTGATCGGCTAACACTTTAGTGGATCAAAACCAAATTTTGAAGCAGATTCATCAGAATTCAAATTTTAAAAAACTTTTAACCGATTGACTCATGATTTTCTAAGATAATGTTTATTTTCGATCCATAACTCATCAGTTATTTATACATTTATAAAGTGCTCAAACCGTAATGGTATCTTCAAAGAAGTTGTTTGTAGATAAATAAAACACCGTTCTGATATAAATTCCGGCCATTTACTTGAAATTAGCCGCTCAAAAGTTTCCAATTTGTAGACTCATTTTAAAAAGCATTTTCATGAATGCTGACAATGCACAACTATTATTAACATTTCTCTAACGGCTGAGTGAGTTTAATTGATGAATTTTTGCTTAAGTTTTCAAAAGCACACTGAAAAAACATTTTATGTTTTCTCAAGAAAAATTCAAAAATAATACTTAAATTTTAAATTACACAACAACAGATGTTTGGGACAAAGTTTCATGATGGAGAAATTGTTAATAAAAAAGTTTTCCTAAGAACATCTTTTGGTCGTCATTCATAATTTTGATTTTTCGTAAAAACAAATACGTTCTAATGATACAAGGGGTCGTCCATAAATGACGTAGATTTTTAGGGGGGAGGGGGGGCTTCACAAATTTGTGACGATGTGTGACGAGGGGGAGGGAGGGGTCCTAGCTAGTGGACGTAGCATTTTGGATCACGCCGCTAAAAAATGACACATTTTTTTTTTATCAAACTTCTTTTTTCATTGTTTGACTGATAAAGTTGGGTTATAAAATGATGATTCAGCTTCAAAACATTCATATGACATGATTAAAAAAATTGTAACAAAATTTTAGATTTTCTGTAGTGCAATATATTCATGTAATAATAAATTAATTTATAAAAAAAGAAATTAAAAGATAAATAAATTAATTAAAAATCAACGCTTCGACGACTTGGAAAACATTGTTTTAGTTTAATTCATATATTCTGATAGAGCTTATTTCTTGAAAAAATATGTTCGTTTTGGCAAATATTACATTCAAACAAGATATACATTTTGTTGTGATATATTAATGCTCTTGATGGAATAGCCTGAATAAAACTTGATGGAAAAGCCTGGACAACAGATTCGAGTGTTATCGAAATTGTTCTATCATTCAATTATCTTAATAACTCGGTAATTTGAAGAAAGCTTATTTTTAGTATTTAATTGTATCGTTATAGGTTGTGTAAGATTATTTCAGTATGGGGAACGATAATGAAGTTAAGCTGAAATATCAATAAAGTTGAATAACTTGTACAATAATCGCTTAGATTTTCTGAACATTCCAAATATTACAAGTGTAATGTTTTCTACATCTGACACCCAATTGATAAATGGATTTGAATTTGGATAATAATGACGAATATCAATTTCTAATCAAATATATCTTATCTTGATCATTTTCATTGAAATCTGTTTCCTAACAACGAATAATTGAAAAACAATCCTCTAATATAACTAAATTTCTTTTAAACATATTAGAAAATCTATTGTACCCCAACTCGTTACTGTTAGCTTCATCAATCCAATCAAAGATTTTTCCTTTTTTCTATATTTTCAGCTGTAAACTAATTGTTCAACAGGAGAAGTAATACAATTTAGCCAACAACTTAAATAGGAAAGTTCATTTAAAACTGTTTTCCAAATTACTTTTGAGAGCTACTGCAAATCAAACATTTATTCGTTAGATTATCCTTACGTTTCAGTCAGTAATTAATAGCAAAATCTGTATTGAACTTTTGAATTCCAATTTTTTGTTTTAACCCAATTGCTAAGGAAAACAAATAAAAAAAAATTATAGGGGGGGGGGGGTTGCTTGAAATGCTACGTATTTTCCAAGGGGGGGTATCAGCATTTGTGACGAAATGCTACGAGGGGGGAGGGGGTGTAAAAAATCAGTGAAAAAATGCTACGTCATTTATGGACGGCCCCCAATAAGATTCTTGAAATTATTCTGAACCATAATGATTATATGGATAATTTCTCTAGAATTAGCCATTTTCGAATTATATCGAGTTCAATGCAAACAAATATTATTTATTTATAAAAATGGGCCATTTTCGTTTGTTGTTCGCGATTCTCCATCAAAGAAAACAAGTAAGTGGAAAGAAATATAGTCTCCATTCTGTATTATTATTGATGGAGATTTGCGAATAACTAATAAAAATGGCCTGTTTAAATATTTTAATAATATTTTTTTCATTAAACTCGATATAATTCGAAAATGGCTACTTCTAGAGAATTTATTCATATAATCATTATAGTTTAGAATCATTTTAAGTGTCTTATTGTATCATCAGAACGTATTTATTTTGACAAAAAAACTAAAATTTTGAAAATCGACAAAAAGTTGTTCTTAGGGAAACTTTTTATCGACAATTTCACCATCATGAAACTTTGTCCCAATAATAACAATAATAATGTAATATAAAATTTAAGTATTATTTTTGAATTTTTCTTGAGAAAACATAAAATATATTTTCAGTGTGTATTTTTTTCTTGTAGGCCGAACGGTTCACTACAACTTTTTCATAGATCATTTTTCTCTTAAATCAACAGTTTCGGAGTTAGAATTTTTCAAATAAGTTACATGCAAAAATTAATAGGCCATTTTCAAAAGTTATTCTTATTCAAAATGATTGGTTGTTCTATGGAAAACATTTATTGTATCATACCAAAAACATGTATAACATTTACTGCAAATCGAAGATGGTCGAGTTCTGTGATTGACCGATTTGACATGGAATTCGTCTGTTGGTTTCTATTTGATCTTCTTTGGTATTTTTTATTTTATTTTCCGTCTGTTTTTGTAGCATGAACTTTCTAAAGTTCATATTTTTAAGAAACTTAGTCGCTATCAGCCCTATCTTCTCCTAATAGTGTATTATAATATATGAACGCTCCCCACAACGGTTTCGAGTTTTATGAATATAAAATCACATAATTGTTTCAAATCTTGACTAACATTAGAAAACACCGCATGTCGTAAATGTCAAGAAACTTTCCTAACGTCAAATCTTACCTGTTCATGTATATCAGCAACAAATATGCATCTAATAAACAGAGACTTTTTTTTCATTCAATTCATCTACGATTTTTTTATTTAAGAAATCCGCCATAATGTTGTCTACAATCAACAATTTTGCCTGGAATTATTCCACAAATTTGTAAAAAAAATGGACAAGTAATTCGTTTTAATTAATTCGTTTTCTCATGAACAACAATTCTATCACGAGTTTGTTTTACAGAGTTCATGATTTTCATAAACTAAGAGTTTTCTTAAGACAGAAATTTAAAATATTATTAAAGTTAAACTAGTACATCAAGCCAATATTCGTCTCGTAAAAAATGAGGTTTGAAATCTCCAATGGACATTTACAATAAGTATGGAATCGTTGCAATACTGAGTATCGCAGCACTTTAAAGTTTAGCATCACCCAAAATCCAATGCTAAACTTTTTTCAACAAAAATAAAAAATCGCGTGAGCTCAAAGACGTTTTTTTAAGATGACCTCAAAAATACATTGATCTAGCACTTCAGAACTACGAGATAATATTCAATTTAGGTGATGCTAAACTTTTCAAGGTGCTGCAATATTCACAATACGCGATTCCATACTTATGGTGGGTAGTGTATAACAATAAAGTCTTGTCCTGGACAGACAGGCTTGATAATACTCCTAAACATCATTAGAGTTCGGTGACATACTCTAGAACAGCGTGCTGCCCTTGCCTCTTTGCGAGCGAGCGAAAAAATGCTAAGCAGAGAGGCAACGAAAAATGAGCGAGGAAGATGCATCACAAAACACCACAGAGTAAAATCCCAAAAAAAAAGGTGCTCTCACAACTCCCCGAGGACTTTTTTGTTCGGGCGGCAGACTCAAGAGTTCTTTTGAAGTGTTAGTGTAGGTGAGCATCGCTAAAAGGGAGAGAGAGCACCTGAATAAATCCTCGCATTTTTTTTTGCACTCTCACTCAAATCGCTTGAGGATCTGTGTTGAAAATTTTGAGTTCAGTTTTTTCTAAAAAAAGGCAAAATCGCCTCCTCTTTGCATCGCAGAGGAGTTTCTATCAAGCCTGCGGACAGATAACTGTTAAGAAATATTTCAAATTACGTTAATTACGAAACTATTTGCTTAAGGATGATTAAAATCTGAAATGGCCGTTTTTTTAAATCGACTTTAAAATTTTGAATAAGTTTTTTCAGTGTGGAAAATGTTTTTTTATTTTTTCAATATTTTTTTTCTAAAACTTCAGGAAATTCCACGACAGTCCCCCATACAACACTTTTTTTGTAGGTATTACCGTTTTCAAGTTATACGGGTTTATAAAAAAAAGGAAAAAACTTTGACCCTTTCCAAATGTTAGTCTAGATTGATTTTGAAAAAATAAAATATGCAAAGTATCTTAGTTTTACATACTTTTGACATCCAGAAAGTTTCATTGAATTCTGAAGGGGTGCTGCCAATCGCGTGTCGAGTTGGCGTGAAATCCGTCATATGAAATTTTGATTGTAATATCCTTAGCTGCCATTTGGAGGTTGAGCCTCCAAGTTTTCTGACAAAGGGAAATTTTGGGACACGTTTGTGTGTATATCCTAATTATCAGATCAAAACCAGAAATATAAAAAAAAAAGTTTGAATGTGACTAAAAAAATATATTAAACACATAAGTTAAATAAAAAACAACAATATTTACTATTTATATGAAAGTTAGAGTTTTTTCCAGACATGTGTTCTAGATCGAACCACTATGCTGCCCCCGCCAAAACTCCCACGAAGCGTTTGGCGTGGAAAACTAGTGCACGGAACTAACCGATGGTATTTCTCTGTCCCTATTTCTAGCTGAGTGTGACTGTGGCTGCGTTGAAAGTGCTACGGTCGTTGTAACAACTAGCGCTACCAGTTCTACTTCCCTGGTCGGTAATAACAACGGCAGCAACAATAACAACAACAACAGCATTAAGAACTCCGGCAGCGGCGGCGGAAGTTCCGTTGTAGTGGCTGCTTCCTCGGGGGCTATGGGCGCCCCATCCAACGGCTCCAAGACGGCACATTCAAAGGTTGCAACCGGAGGAGGTCATGCCAACACGCAGACCTCCAGCAAACGCTCGAGCAGTGGAGCCGACGGAGACTATCAGCTGGTGCAGCACGAGGTGCTGTACTCCCTTTGCGCGCAGTACGAGGTAAGTTTCCCTTTTTCCGTTTTTGCCGGGGTAAGATAATCCCTTTTCCCAAGGACCTTTTCCATTTTCTTTAGGGGAAGTGAAATTTGATCCTTGTTTCAAAAGTTGGCTGAAGTTTTTTGCTTCAAACTTTCTCGCAAATCCAAATGTCCTCCAGCAATGGCTGTGTTCGCTGCCCAAATTGAATTGTGATTTACGTCGCGTCCGAAAGTCTACGGCTATTTAGCTATCTTGTTTCAAAAAGGATTTGCCAAAGACTTTGGCTTGTGAAACTATATGAAAAATTCAACGAATAAGAGGAAGGTCTGAAAATTGTGATAAAATGATTAGCAAAGGGATCTATTTAGTGGCGTTGTTCATCTTGAAGTTGTTTCGATGTATATTTATTGGATAATTTAGGAATGAGGAGAGATTTGTTTCAGATCTTTACAATTTAACATTAAAATGATTTCGTTCAGTTATCATAATTTAATTAGATTACTTGAACAATCGATCCAATATCCATGCCGAATCGAATGACTCACGCTTCTGAATAATTTCAGGAATCGTACGTTCAACCCATATCAAAATATAACTTTTCAATTCAGTTGATGCTTGCTTATGGATGAATAATCGATAAAATCTTATTGCTGCTTGAAATAGTCTGAACTTGAAGCATGCTCCTTAGCTTAAAATAAAGCACTTTTTCAGATTAGTTTGTGCTATTATTACAGAAGTTGTTTTCTGTATTCTTATAAGGGATCGTCCATAAATGATGTAGCATTTTAGGGGACAGGGGGGATCTACGATTTTGTGACAAATCATGTATTGTGTATTTCTTTCACTACTGGACTGCGAACAGCGGCTTCATAAGTGCGAAAATGCGAATAAAAGTGCGAGATTGCATCGAATCATGTTGGTGTCGTTAGAGAACTTATTCTTTGGGCTGCGATGAATAACCCCGCTGAAGACTCCGACTCGATTTGATGCAATCGCGCACTTTTATTAGCGTTCCCGCACTTCTGCAATAACTTCTGCGATAGTCCAGTGGTGAAAGAAATGCGCAATATTAGGTATGGGAAAATAATGATCCTGTATAAGAGAGATACGCGGAAGCTGACATTTCTGTCAAAGCGTGAATCCTTGGAAAAATTCTAAAAGAATTAATTGAAAGTTCCGGGAAAATATTTGAATATCCAGGATCAAATTTTTTGCAACAATACATGATAAAATGCTTTGCCATGAATCCTAGTGTTAACCCTAGAGCTTTCAGAAATTCCTACGCGGCTCTGTCATAGATTTTTCATAAATTCCTTCACAGATTCCTTAAGGAAGAATTTCAGAAATTCTTGTACAACCAAATCCCCATAACTCGATATTAAAGGAACCATCGAGTTAGGGAGGAAACGAGTTAAAGATCATAAAACCAGTGCAACTGCGATCCAAGAAACCATCGAGGTAACCATGAAACCCAAATTTTACTTGTAGCATGCACTAAATCTTTCACGTAAACCTCATTACCACTCTAATATATTGTTAAGAACAATCCTTTCACATTCAACACCGTCGAATGACGCGGGAGCACGGGTTTCATAGTGCACACTTTCAAATCCGCCCTAAATTATGTATTGTTCGCAATGATCACTGTTGCTGTAGTTAGCTGCGATTTCAAATAAATGATAAATTGAAACAATAGACCACTTAATGGGCGTCGGTGTTACACTTTTGTAATTTTAAACACTCGCAATTCCATAAGCTTTGCAAGTGAAGAACAACGACAACGGTTTTTCTATTTCCAGTTCACTTATTTAGTGCACTTTATGTTTGTGCGGAGCTGTGATCATGAATTTCCCAGCGCTAAATCAAAACAACTTGAACCTTAACAGTAGAATCTGTTTCTAGTGCCATTGTCAACATAAGAATGAAACATCTCGTCAACGGCGGAAACACAATTGAACGCTCTCCGGACATTAAAATTCATAGGTGATTATTTTGCAATTGAAATATTGTCTGAATGGATGATAAACACATGGGCAACTTTTGCTGCATCTCAAGTTAGTGTTTTGCTGCTACTGAATGTTATTTAAGCTTCGTTCTCTATACACAATGGTGCTTGTGCTGAAATGACATAAATTAACAGCTTGCGTTTTCGAGATTGATACCAATCGGTCGTGAGCTTTGTTGATTGGGCGGTGGGAACGGTTTTTTTTGCTGATGCAAATTAACTTTTTAAGGGTACAGTCCCATTCGTCATTGATAACCCTGCGGTTTATAAATGGATACACTTGAGCCAAACGCAGTGCCAATTTATTTAAAGATGTGCACATAACATAAGTGAAACTCGAGCTCAAAAAGTGGTACATACTTTAATATTCGTAAGCTGGTATAAGGAGATTAAAATTCCAAAAGAGTTATACAACCAATACATTAATCGACATTGTATTGAAATCAACCAAAGATAACATATATCCAGAGTAGAAACAAAAAGAATGAAAATAACATTATTTTGGTACAATCTTAGAATTAGATTTACGCCACTCATATCCGAGAAAATTGAGTCAATGTATAAGGTATCTATGTCGTTTCAAGCATAAAGTATTTTTTAGGTAAAAGGAATGATTATGGATAAAAAAAGCTTTTTCACGTAATGTAATAGCAACTATTTTGATAGGAAATAATATTTCCGAAAAGATGAAACATGAATATTGGGAAGATTCAACATTTACATTTTGTGAAAAAATAAAAATGGGGTTTGTCTTCAGACATTGCTTTCCAACGTTGTCGAACGCGTCCCCTGATGTTAACCTTCATCCAGCCAACATACTTTTCACATGCAAAAAACACACTAAAATGTACATATCTTTTTTGTTTTTCGATGGATTTTGTTGAAATTTACAGAACTTCCCGAAAAACTATTCTAGTTTATGGTCCAGGAAACTTGGGAATATGGTCCACGTGGTTCCGGAGTTATTCCGGATTGTCTTGGGGTACCAAAATTGGCCACATCGTCCATTCAACGGATATCTCAAAACCCAGATGAGCTAGAAGGTTGGTGTCTTCGGCAAAGTTGTTCAGCAGACCAAGAGCTAGCCGTCAGTAACAATCTTAGTTGATAATGTATCCGCTAGGTGCCACTAGTAACATTTTTTCTTCAATCTTCTATATCTCAAGATCTTGTAGAGCTAGAAGGTTGGTGTCTTCAACAAAGTTGTTCAGTAGACCAAGAGCTATCCGTCAGTAACAATCTTAGTTGGGAATGTATCCGCTAGGTGTCGCTAGTAACATTTTTTCTTCAATCTTATATATCTCAAAATCCTGATGAGCTAGAAGGTTGGTGTCTTCGGCAAAGTTGTTAAGCAGATCACGAGCTATCCGTCAGTAACAATCTTAGTTGGAAATTTATGCGCTTGGTGGCGCTAGTTACAAATCTTCTTCAACCTCATATATCTCATGATCCTATAGAGCTAGAAGGTTGGTGTCTTCGGCAAAGTTGTTCAGCAGACCAAGAGCTAATAAATCTAATTGGGAATTTGTTCGCTAGGTGGCGCCAGTTACAACTTTGGAATCAAATTCTTCTTAAACAAATACGGCACCACCACCTAAACTCAAACCAACTTGATCCCCATTAAGTAGATTTCATATTGTTGAATTAGATAAGTTCTATGAAAATAGCACTAGTGACATTTAGGGAACAAAATTTAAATCGATTTTATCACTATCAGACAGATATTGGGGCTCTAAACTGTTTAGTAAATCATATTTTAGCTATTTAGGACCACCAAATTCAGAATTTTGGGGAGGTTGTTAGCACCATACAGCGAATGAATATTGGTTCAGTTTTCCATTTCAGATGGCCCTTGATCTATTGAACTTCCAGTATAGGTACATTGACACTCAAATCTCAACCATGAGGTTCTCTCACAAAAGCAAAATCGATTTTTGGATGCAAAATCACTTGCTCACGCCCATGCCGTCGAAAATATTCAATCATGAAACACATTGAGTGTCTGCCAAAGCCCAATGTTATTGTTTACATTAGAAAGGTGCGTTATAATTCTAGCAGAAAAACAAAGAATTAGGACTCTATGCGGAAATGGACTCGGTATAGTGATTAGAACATACGCTGAGGACCTGGGATGCGACCCATCTAAGAGATAGTCATTAAACATTTTAGTGACGACTTCCTTCTGAAGGGAAGTAAAGCCGTTGGTTCCGAGATGAACTAGCCCAAAGCTCGTTCTTCTTCTTCTTTTTCTTGGCATTACTTCCTCACTAGGGCAGAACCTGCTTCTCAGCTTAGTGTTCAATGAGAACTACCACAGTTATTAACTGAGAGCTTTCTTTGCCAATGTTGCCATTTTCGTATTTGTATATTTATCGTGTGGCAGGTACGATACTCAATGCCCAGAGAAGTCAAGGAAATTTCCATTATGAAAAGTTCCTGGGCCTACCGGGAATCGAACCCAGATACCTTCAGCATGGCCTTACTTTATAGCCGCGAACTCGAACCACTCGGCGAAGGAAGGCTCCACCAAAAAATCTCGTAAATAAAATATAAGGCTTTGAGTGAAAACAGCATTTAAAGCAAATTGATGATCCAAGTCATGTATTGTGACTGTTAAGCTGCGTAATCAAGCGTAAAAATCTCGATCATAAAATATGAAATTTTTAAAATTTTCGCCACGATGTGAACAACTTTGCCGAAGACAAACTGGAGCCTCCCAACATTGATCTGCTTGTTAACTTTTCATACATAAAATTTAAGAAAATTTGTTACTAGCGCAAGCTAGCGAATAATTTCCCAATCACTACCAGATAGCTGTTGGTCTTCTGAACAGGTATCAGGTATCAGAATTTGGGCTCAGGCGGCACGTTCCCCTACAAATGGGAGATTTGTGCCTCGCACGTCATAGCCATTCATCACTTACCCGATGGGAAAAGGACTAGGAAAACAAGGAGAAAGAAAAGGAAACTTGTAAGGGATGATAAGATTCATACAAACACCCTGGAAGGATGCTTGTAAGAATTGATGAGCATCAAATTTCACTTCTGCACCCCCGGAGGGATACTGAAAATGATTTCTAAACAAATTCTCACACTCTATGATGACGTTACATAATCTACCACAGCAGAAGATGCTTTGCCCTTTAGAGTACGAGAACCTGTATTATTTCAGAGAACACGACAAGAAACTATATGAAAAACCCGTAGTTTATCAAAAAGTTTCGTCCTTAAAGGAGGATTGAATAACAATTACAAATACTGAAAAAGAACGGAGCTGTCCTTTTCAGTATATGTGTCTTTTTAATCCTTCTGAAGTTTCCAAAACAGCTTAATTATGGGAAACCATACGATTAGACACCGTTTTGATTTAAATCTTCAACAGCATTCCGGGAAATGCAGCAAATACTGCACTGGTGAAGATTATAAATTTATTAATGAATTTGTAATCAAATGACACCTATTCATTTATTATTAGCAAACTTCATTTGAGCCAGTCTTGGGTTTCCTGGTTTCCAGTTGAAACCAGATTTTCCAAGTCTGAGCTTAAAATCGAAGAATGATAAGATTAATGAAATAGGTGCCGTATGATATTGCAGGACGTTTAAATCCTTCATCAGTTCATCATTCATCGCATTCATAAAATATGCCTTTTAAGCCTTATTTGCAAACGCAATGAAGTTCTTGAACTGCTAGTTTTCCCAAAGAGAGATTATACCGGTCAAAGCAGCTTTGCGGTATTTATCTCTCTGGGTTTTCGCATAGTTTTTGCCTTTGGCGGCTAAACTAAGATCACCACTATTCATGGCCAGGGGCTTCACACATTGTAGTTCTTTTCCAACATGCAGTATTTCTCAATGAGAATATATACCGAGGTGTGGAAAAGACATTTAGTGTGCGTGACATTCGTGTACGGTGCAAAATGTTTCACAACTACAAGCGAGTGAGCTCCCATAAGAAGCCGTGTAAATTAGTGACGTAGTTATTTTTGTTTACGTTTTTTCTCTTTACTAATACATAGCCATTGCTTCTTCTTCCACACCTTGATATATATTCTCATTGAGTATTTCTCCTTTAGCACGTCCAGTAAAAGCTTTAGAAGAACTCACTGAATGCTGCACGGAACTACTAAAGGATTTAGCTAAAAGCTCAGCTATTATACCAAAACTAATATAATCGCAAAGTCAAAATAATCAAACGTCCAGAGTCAGAAAAAAATGCCTACTTCTGATCGTCTAATTATAATTGTTGTTGAACCAACAAACAAACTGTTGGCGAAAAATTGAACGCCAAAAGCTATAGAAAAGAGTCTATACAAAATCATAAACGAATTGCACTACAGGGATAAAGTCAAGGCGCACATTTTGCCATACACCTTTAAATACCCCACGTAGTACAAGAAGCTCAAAAATTATAATGCACTCTTATACTCTCATGTAGAGAAAAAATTAGTTTGTAATACATGCAATAAATCATAACGCTGTATTCCAACCAAACGACGAACATTTACTGTCATACGTTACCCATGAACATATACAGCTTTATGTTATTTTAGTGGAAATACCAAATAGTGAACAATTTGTAATTCAGGGATATTTTACCGACGCACATAATGTCATGCACCCGAAAGATACCCCATTCAAACAAGTGATCATACAAATAATTCCACTCTTCCACTCTTAAAAAGAGGCTAATCAATCAACAATACTTTCGTTCGCACGGTTATATTGATATACCATATACCCCCACAAATGCACGCTACCCTGTAGGTAGGTAGTGTCAATAGGAGATACATTGTTGAGCGCATAGTTTTGTACTTCAGTTGTCCCATCACAGCCAGCTGCGTACAGAACTATATTGCGCTATCGGGCTGTAGTTTTTACACACGGCTATAACAGAGCCCGAAAGAAATGAGTTACACTAGCACATTGAAGATAACTCAGGTCAAGCTAACTACCCTTATAAGTGAGAACACTATATGGAAGATGAGATGTTCTCATATACAAGTAAGGTGCCGCACTTTCTACGTGTGAGGTAGAAATTAACTATTGCACTAAATGACGAAGTTGCGCTTCACAAACTAGAAATATTGCTTTCACTATATTTCTATTTAGACGGGTCAGAGACACTTCAATTTTCTTCACCCGTTAACACGGTGGTAATACATTTTTTAGAACTCATTGCCTGAAGGGCAATTGAAGGATGACACCAAAATAATATTAATTAAACTGGTACCTCATACAGCAAGCGTCCACTACCCAACGGCATCACACCATGAATTAGGGGTCACCTGTTAGGTGGACTTTTACCACCGGAACAGGTAATCCGTAGTGTTAATTCTTAGCCAGTTGAAACAACCGCTACCGACACTACGCGGCTATCTAGGCTGCTCGGGAAAAGGAGGTTAATATTGATGATTAACTCCTGACGTACCCAAGCAGCCGGCAATACCTTCAGCATGGCCTTACTTTATAGCCGCGAACTCGAACCACTCGGCGAAGGAAGGCTCCACCAAAAAATCTCGTAAATAAAATATAAGGCTTTGAGTGAAAACAGCATTTAAAGCAAATTGATGATCCAAGTCATGTATTGTGACTGTTAAGCTGCGTAATCAAGCGTAAAAATCTCGATCATAAAATATGAAATTTTTAAAATTTTCGCCACGATGTGAACAACTTTGCCGAAGACAAACTGGAGCCTCCCAACATTGATCTGCTTGTTAACTTTTCATACATAAAATTTAAGAAAATTTGTTACTAGCGCAAGCTAGCGAATAATTTCCCAATCACTACCAGATAGCTGTTGGTCTTCTGAACAACTTTGCCGAAGACGCCAACCTTCTAGCTCATCAGGATCTTGAAATATAAAGGATAGAAAAAAAATTGTAACTGGCGCCACCTAGCGAACAAATTTCCAATTAAGATTGTTACTGACGGGTAGCTCTCGATCTGCCGAACAATTTTGTCGAAGACACCAACCTTCTAGCTCTACAAGATCTTGAGATATAGAAGATTGAAGAAAAATTGTAATTAGTGCCACCTAGCGGATAAATTCCCAACTAAGATTGTTACTGCTGGGTAGCTCTTGGTCTGCTGAACAACTTTGCCGAAGACACCAACCTTCTAGCTCATCAAGATCTTGAGATATAGAAGATTGAAGAAAAAATGTTACTAGCGCCACCTAGCGGATAAATTCCCAATCAGGATTATTACTGACGGATACCTCTTGGTCTGTTGAACAACTTTGCCGAAGACACCAATCTTTCTTGTTCTACAGGATCTTGAGATACAGAAGATTGAAGAAAAATTGTAACTAGAGCCACCTAGCGGATAAATTCCCAACTAAGATTGTTACAGCCGGATAGCTCTTGGTCTGCTAAACAACTTTGCCGAAGACACCAACCTTCTAGCTCATCAAGATCTTGAGATATAAATGGTTGAAGAAAAATTGTTACAAGCGCCACCTAGCAGATAAATTCCCAATCAGGATTGTTACTGACAGATAGCTCTTGGTCTGTTGAACAATTTTGCCGAAGACACCAGCCATCTAGCTCTACAGGATCTTAAAATATAGAAGATTGAAGAAAAATGTTACTAGCGCTACCTAGCGGATAAATTTCCAACTAAGATTGTTACTGACGGATAACTCTTGGTCTGCTGAACAACTTTGCCGAAGACACCAACCTTCTAGCTCATCTGGATTTTGAGATATCCGTTGAATGGACGATGTGGCCAATTTTGGTACCCCAAGACAATCCGGAATAACTCCGGAACCACGTGGACCATAATCCCAAGTTTCCTGGACCATAAACTAGAATAGTTTTTTGGGAAGTTCTGAAAATTTCAACAAAATCCATCGAGAAACAAAAAAGTTATGCACATTTTAGTGTGTTTTTTGCATGTGAAAAGTATGTTGGCTGGATGTAGGTTAATGTTTGCAATCTTTATAGCAACTGGTCTACTGATCGAATTATGTGTTTTTTGTTTACCATTGGCAATGACAGTTTGATGTCTTCTTTACTAGATATTCTTATTCTTCTTCTTCTTCTTTCTGGCGTTACGTCCCCACTGGGACAGAGCCTGCTTCTCAGTGTTCTTATGAGCACTTCCACAGTTATTAACTGAGAGCTTACTATGCCAATGACCATTTTTGCATGCGTATATCGTGTGGCAGGTACGAAGATACTCTATGCCCTGGGAAGTCGAGAAAATTTCCAACCCGAAAAGATCCTCGACCGGTGGGATTCGAACCCACGACCCTCAGCTTGGTCTTGCTGAATAGCTGCGCGTTTACCGCTACGGCTATCTGGGCCCATTTAGAGTGGTATTAAAGTGGTTCAAAAAATCGTTTTTGCTCCACACCGCTCATTCGATGGTAGATCAAATTCTGAGTGTCCTCCCAATATCTGAACTCATTTGGATGAAAACTGAGACTATATGGGAATTTATTCAATCGGTCATAGTGTTTGCCCACGTGCTCTGGAGGGTTAGAGCTATGCTGAAACTGTTAGATACATTCTTCAGCTACAACTTTTCCGAAGACCATATTCAAATCGGACGTCTCGATAATTAGATAGGCAGTTTTACAAGTTATCGAAAAGTGCAAAAATAAGGTTTAGTTCAATATTCCTGAGCACCAGCAAACAATCATTTGAAGTATGTATACAACATTTGAATAAAAAATGTGTAGAATGAACTTTATTTTATTGGTTTATTTTTTATTTTTATCCCCATCGTATCACCCAAATGATTACGGACATAAAAGATGATTAATATTTGAATAAGCCTTATCTAAAATGAAAATCTATTATGCATCATAATTGAAAATACATAATTATGTGTGATATCCACTAATTTAAAATATTTTCAAAACAACGTGAATACATGACATTTACAATGCCGTAAGCAAGTGTGTTTTAAATACAGTCAAACCTCCATGAGTCGATATCTGAAGGAATCATCGAGTCATGGAACAGAAATGCTTTAGAAAGCTGTTTGAGAGACCGAATGTAGTACTAGGTGTGGAACCCATTCTGAGCCCGATCATTATGTTTTTATACGGACTTTGATGTGACTGTTATGCGAATATTTTCAAGATGGGGCAACACAAGTGGTGTTTGTTTTTGTACACGTTAGGAACAAAGGCTTTTTTTAGCAGATTTTATCGAGCTTCTGACGATGTTGAGTTGATTTATGCAAAAAACGCAAATCGGTTAAAAGTCGACATGGGCTGTTATGCGAATACTGTTTTAGCGAAATGTGTTGTATCAACAGTTTGAAAACAATTAAATAAGCTTCAAACCATGTAAAAAGATTTGGAATCAGATGAGTGTTCAAGAAGTTATGGTGAAAAAAAGATGAAACTTTTAGTAAAATGAGGAATAATTTGAAGTTACCTACTTTTAACACTTCAGTCGTCGCGCTTTTGTATTTTGTACAACACTGTTGAACAAACCTCGCTTTTTGTTCACAACAGCAGTATGGTGGCAAACCGCGCGACGACTGGAAGGTTAACTTAAACTAGTTTTGGTTTCAAACAAAATTGGCATTCTACGAAGTCTACATAAATTTAATTTTGAAGATTACTTTTGCTAAAAGTTTCAAAATTGGTTGAAAAATAACAAAGTTATGTATACTTCACTGAAGGTCATTTTTTATAACTTGAAAATTCACCTTCAGGTCGCTTGCGCCACCTCAAAATGTTGATATTTCTGGCTCAAATTTTGAAGTGTCTCTTTTCATGTGATCAAAAATCATAAGAGCACACGAATTTTTGGTTTTGAGAATTTTTGAAAAATAAGCCGCACCCTACAGAACCTTAAGAAAAAATGAAATGTGCTAGATATATCAGAAACAATAAGCATCAAAGAATGTAATACATTCTTAAATTTGCAAACATGCTAAGATAATTCTAGAAAACGAATAACCATACTGCCCATATTCGCATAACAGTCCCATGTCGACTTTTAACCGATTTGCGTTTTTTGCATAAATCAAAATGAGTTAAAATTTGGAGAAAACTATATTTAACCGAGACTAGTTTTGATTTTAGACAAATTTGGTGTTTCACAAATTTAATTTTGAGGATAATGGTTTTAAAATTTTCAAAATTGGTTAGAAAATAACGAAGTTATCGTGACTTCACTGAAGGCCGTTTTTAATAACTTAAAAATTCACCTTCAAGACGCTTGCGCCACCTCAAAATTTTAAAATTTTAGCTCAAACTTGAAGGTTTCTCTTTTAATGTGATTTGAATTCATAAGAGCACACGAATTTTTGGTTTTGGGAACTTTAAAAAAAAAATAAGCCGCACCCTACTGTTCTGGTTATCGTTTTTTTGCCATAAAAACATTCCTGCATGCGAGTTATGGTATCTAAAGTCCTTTTTATCATTTTTTCTCCTTGAAGTGAGTCTTTATGTAGATTCTGGAGGCTCCATAGATTCTTACGAACTTATTCGATAGTTTCTTTCGGTTCAACCTATTTAACAAATTTAAGTTAGCCCCTTATAGCAAAGCATTTACTTTGATTAAGTATAGAGTCTCTTCTGATTCCTCCTTAAAGAATATCATCAAGGATTCTGCATTGAGATTTGTTCAGGAATATATTCAAAGACTGCTCGAGGGGTCCTTCCTGCAACCCTCTCAGGAAGGCGTCCTGAAATTCTGCTTAAGATATCCTCTATTTCGATTTCAATGCTTGGATCAATTTCTCTAGGAAATCTATCAGCAGTCCAAGGTGAATTCTATTGTACTAGAATATATTTTCCATCCATTTACATTTTTTTTTTGTAAAATCCGCATAAATCTATTCTAGGATAGAATAAATTAGTTTTGAATTAATTCTAGGAAATCCTCAAAGAGTACCTAGGGCAATGTTTTCCAGTATTTTTTCCGACCATTTTCATTTAGATTCTTTCGGAAATTGCTCCATGAATTCCTCCTGGGATTATTCTATGAAATCTATTCGGAACTCTTCCATTAATTCCTCAAAAAAAAAATCGGCCTTATGAAGTTTCTCCAAAAATTTGCAACAGAGATTCCTGTAAAACACTCCCCAGAATTGAATTTTATAATTTCAGGATTTCTACTGCGGTCTCTTAAGGTGAAGATGAATCGAAGCCAAACTTCAAATTTTCAAGAGCACGGATCTGTAGAACCGAACACCCGTTTAAGCTGAAAACTTAATCGATTGGTCCCTACCAGCTAGTTGCTAATTTTGTACGAAAAAACAGGATACAAGCTTTTGTCTTTGACTGGAGTTGAAAAAAAAAGTTCACTCGCTATGAAAATGTAGATGCAATAAACTACACGTTCTTTTTTATTAAAGTCTGAATATAACAGATAAATAAACCGAAAATTTGTTTTTAACTTTGTTGCTGTTTTATTTCTTACCACTCGCTACATAACATAGGTATCTCGAAACAAACTTTGAGATTTTTTAACATTTGAAGCACAAAGGCCATAATTAACGTAAAAAATTAACGTTGACCCTTGACGTTAAATCAACGCCAAGCGTTAACGTTAACGTTGATCAGCGGCTCCGAAAAATCAACGCAAAATTTGTTGATCGTTACAATCAACGAAATGGCGTTAATCGTTGATCAACGTTAACAACCCTGTTGAGAAGTCTGTGAAAGAATTACTTAATCTGCTTCTGAATATTTTTTCGGAGTAGTACCTGAATGGAAATTTTATATAGACCTGAATTCCATTCTGTTAAAATTAAACACTTTTTATGCATGGAAAATTTAAGGATTCAGATAAACTGAAAATTATCTAGTATTTTAGTTGTCGCGTTAAGAATATCACTTTACCGAAATAAAGTTTTTTGGTAGTAGAAGGAATGAACGCTACACGTTTTCCATAATAGGCCAGCTCTTTATTTTACAATTTTTGTTTTCCAATAATTAAAAATAATATTTTGTATCAATGAGTGCGCTTGGTAAACCAAAGCAAGCAGGTTCCCTTTTTTTACAGTGTTGTCGGACTGACTTCAATCAAAGAATGATTATCAACTGGTGAGCTCGTTTCATGCTTGTGATATATCGTGGGAATGTTGTGATGTATCTTGTCAATGTTGCATTTATTTCCTGTTCAAAAGAGGAGATACACGTAACTATTCTTTCATTTTTCGTCGCGGTTACTAAAAATAATCTTTGGATAGTTCGACGCACTGATAGATAACATTTTAAATGCAGGTTATATGAATCGCATCACCCACCAAGGAGAATCCTGAGCATGTAGCTTGTGAACCCTCCCAGTAACAAAAATCCTTCTTGTGAAAACCATGGGGATGCAGAGGTGATCTCGTTCTCTGGTAGCAACGGACGTCACATTAACATTCCTTCCCATTCTCGATGACCATAAGGACGTGGCCGGCGCTGATATTGACATTACTAAGTTTCGAGTTCTCGAAATTGTACATTGCAGATGTACATTACGCTACATTTGTACAATTTGATAATTGTTCTATTTTCATTATTCCGGTCAATCACGGAGTAGTGACTACGAATTGTACGGTCATCAATTTTTAGGCTTATGCTTAGTCTCAAACAATTTGATTTGGGTTAAGTGTTTGTTAATTATATGGAGATTGTTGAATTAGTGATATTCAATTTAAGAACACAATCTTGAGGCTAATAGAAAAAAATTGTTAAATTAGGTATCGAGGAACCCTCATAGAAATTGTTAATAATTCCTGATAGATGTCTGATCGGAATCTCACAGAAATCCTTATTAAAATTGAAAAGTATTTACTGATCTCTAGTGTCATTTCAGTTTATTTTTGGTCTCTTTTTCGGAACGGTTTTTTCTAAAGTCCCCCCTAAAAGACGCTCAGTCGCTTAAATGAAAAAAAAAAAAGTTTGTTTAAAAGCAAATGTATGCTTAAATGTTTAAAATAATAATCTGGTAGTCTATACTGTTGAACTCTATACCTAGCTGGCTAAACTGCGTAATCATCTTTCTGTAGAATCGTAGTAGGATAGTTTCAAATCTTGTATTCGACTTGTGCTTTATTCCTCGCAAAAACAATTTCGCACCATTCTATTTAATATTTTCTCCTTCAATTATGACAGCACATTCTAGCACAATTTCTGATTCACGAGTGCGTAAACTATGTGGATAATGTGCTGCCAACTTCATCGCCTTACAGCAAAAGCAGTTAACGATGGTTGGACCAAACGATGGTTGGACCAGTAGTCTGGCTAGTGTCGCCGTTGGCGATTATTTCTTTCAATCTGGGTTCGTTAGAGTGTACATCAAATCTGTTCTGGGAGTAAAAACCTCCAACGACGATCAAGAATCCACCGGTCGGCATATTTTACGTCGTTTTCCAATTAGTGCCAAATATTTGCTTCGAAAATAAAACTAATTTATCCACTGGCTGGCCCCGTTCAGATGCCGTCGTGAGGTATGCGCTTGGCAATATTTTTAGAAATGTAATTTGAACGACGGCAGTGTGGGACCCGTAGGACAGAATGGGTAGTTCTCCAATTCAATTGAAATTTTCACTGAAAGGTTCATTCGATCGGTGATTGGAGTAGTTCGCCACCGCCTGACAGTTACAACTTGTGAGCTTATCAAGTAAGCCATAAACCACAACTAGGCGACCTTCCAATGAATTGCAGTGGCCAACATCAACAGTTGTGTATATTTGAATGGAGGTTTAACCAGACATCTCTTAGATTTTGTAACAGTCAACTTGATTATTCTGCCGTCTGTTTTCACTGTTGAGTTCCATTGAAACCAGAACACAATATCTGAATTCAATGAAACTGACATCGATTGGAGTCTTCGGCTAGTTCACCCGATTCGAACGTGAAATCTTAATGCGAACAAAACTTAGTATTAGGCAAGCATTACAATCTCATCTGATCGCAGTGATCATCTTTGCATGTTAAAAAGATATTATTCCTAATCCAAGAGCACATTGAAATGATTCAATCTTTTCATCTTGTGCATAAAATAATCATCTTGGCAGTTGATAAACGTACCGTTTTGATTCGAACTACCTGGACGCTTAGAATTTCTAACATCGGCATTTATTCATTTAAAACTTATTACTTCATCAACTTTTATGAATTCAGCATGTAGAAGACGTCATAGGTATTTAAAGATATCAAGTGAAAAAACATCCACAAATAGGAAAGGTTTACCGGTATTCGCCACCCCGGATTAAATACCGTTTCACGACATATATGGTTGCCAATTGTTAAGTGTTCGCTAAATTGCTTTTAGATGATGCGGAATTATTCTTGGATACCGCAAAATTTTCTCAGAAAATAATAGAAAACAATCATTTTCCTTCAAATTTTTGCTTCTTTGCACCTATTTTTCGCCATGGTGTTCCTGATTCGCCACCCTCCATAAGAAATCAACGTAGGTGGCGAATTCAGGAACCGAAATTGAAATTGTAGCAAATACTGGTGCAAGTGGTCCAGTTTCCTGTTGAGCATGGATTGAAAGCTTTTGTTTAATGTATTGACAGTAACCAAAGGTCTTTTGATTTATGTATAAACAATATTTTTCCTTGGGGTGGCCAAAACTGGTACACTTCCCCTACCGTTAAAAAGACGAGGGCCCGACTTTCGAAGCGTATAAAGAGCTTTTGGTTTATGTGGGAATATTATTAGTTGATTTTTGTTAGCATTAGGAGAAATCTCACATTTTTGCAAGTATGATGAAAAAAATCCAAACTTTTTTGCAATATAGGGGGATTAGGGGCATAATGAACATACGGGGCGAAATGGACACCCTCTCAATATCTGATAATACACATATTTCATCAAAAGTTCATTCACTGCATGAAATCTGTAATGCATTTGAAATTATTTTTTGCTTCAATTGTTCTTTAAAATTTGACCTAAAATTTTTCTCAGTTTCAAATTGGCATATAAGCAAGACCGTGGAAGAATCTAATTTTTGAGCAAAGTAACGAACCCAGAAAGGTTCTTTTTAGCTATTATGATTGAGGGAGAGTCCTTTTGCATATCGGAATGATTGACAGTCATTGAATATATTGGAATAACTAAATTTCATACAGGTGTTCATTTCGCCCCGATACCTTTTTACCAGCCTTGTTTTCGACCCAATTTTCTATCTCGCTTTTCTGACATATGATATGATTTTTATCACTATGAAGGAATGTGGCACGTCGTACTAACATTAAACTTGAAAACTAGCCGGGGGTAAATTAAAAACATTGCCATTTAAGGGTCTTAAAACGAACATTTGCTTAACGTGTCCATTATGCCCCTAGTTCCCCTACTACAGATGACACGCAGGTTTTGTCCTTTTGCGGAGAGGCCTGTGTCATCCGCAAACAAAGATTTTTGACATCCCTGAGCTAACTCAGGTAAATCAGATGAGAAAATATTGGTCCCAAAACGCAGCCTTGAGCAGGCATGGGAAACATTCATTCGAATATTGCATTTCTCTCGCTCACATCCACAAGCGGTCAAGAGCGAGATTTCCGTTTCTCCGATCAAGCTGAGTGTTTCAATTTCCAATGCGCTTTCTTCTTGTTCGCCGAGCGACTAGTTAGACAAAAACAGCAACAGAATGATTCACTACCGACTCCTTGTGCCGAAGGCATCTGATTGCTGTAGCGAATGATTCTTTACATTCCGATTCCGCACGAGTGGCATTCGTATTTGAGAGCTGAAGAGCGTTCACTGACTGGTAATACACAAGGCGAAATGTTTCAGTGAGCGCAAAATCTGTACATTTCGCAGGAAGCTTTCAGTGATCGAATGGCGAACGCGTTCTTTCGTGTCTCCAATTTAAGAGAGGATATGTGCTCTCTCTGCTCCGTATATCTTTTCATTTTCGGTTTATCTTAATCGTTCGCGATTCGTCGGTATTGCGCTCATCCTAGTAGCGTTCGGCAGTCATTGAACATTCGGTGGCAGCAGATACTTTGCAGATATTTTATCGGTAGCGTTCGGGTGAGTGAGTGAATTTTCCCATGCTTGGCCTTGAGGAACATCAGCTCTTACAGGAAGTCTTTAAAACTTGGGGTTCTGATAATCAACCTGAAGTGTACGATTTGACAAATTTGTATAGTGTGTAACGCTGGTTTACCCTAGAACGTTTCAAAGCAATAATGCAAAACTTTAACGAAAAATGATGTTTTTTTTTGCAACACAATGTCATTGGTTGAATCGCTAAACGTTTCTGTTTAATCTAGACCACCCCAGATTAGCAATTGCATTGAGTCAGCGTTCATTATGAACTATGCTTAGCAGTCGATTGTTTATTGAATACATTTTTGTTGAGCTGTGAGTTGTTTAAAACAACACATCAGTCGATTGACGGCTGATTTGTTGAAATTTAATGCTTCTGTGGATGCTTTCTTCGCATTTTGAACAATTTCAACACAGTTCAATGGGTTTTATTGTATCTGCATCAAATGCGAGCTAAGAAGCGTGGGTTGATACCAGATTTCTTTCTGTGATGTGATGACTACGCTTTTGTGTGTTATTGAACAGAGAAAAAAAAACTAGGGCATAATTAGGTTCATTGATTGGATATTTCCAGTAGTATATCTTTCCGCAATGATCACAAAGGCTTAGTCTGTTTGATGCAATATCAATGTTGCCTGATGTTACCCCGTAAGACGACAGTAAAAATCCTTTTTTTTTTGGTCGCCTTTTATTATAAACTATTGGTTCCGGCAAACTTTGTCTTGCCATCAAGTAAGTTGTTGAAAATCGCCATGAAACTTCCCATACAAAATGACAGTTCCGTTCATCCCAGTGTTCAATATCCTGTTTATTTTTATTTACACAAACACGTCGGAATACTTTAGGAACATAACTATGGAAGAAATTTCGATATCCGATAGCCCGTGCTTAAGCCATTTCGTGGCACACGAACACCATTCCAATTCTGTTTACGTAAAGATTCAAATTATTATCTTTCTGAGTCAATTCGCTTTAGCTGTATACAGTACTGGACAGAATAAAGTACGCATTGGCCGTTTTTCCATACAAAATGGTCAAGTTTGGAGGTCTCAATCTCGGCTTGTAGTGGTCCGATTGATCTAAAATTTTCACCACAGCTCAGATATAACATATATTTTACTCACCTGAAATATCACAGTATTTGAAACACAATCTTATGAATTTTTAAATATTTATCAATTTACGAAAAATGGCATAATTTTATTTTGGAAATATTTTGAACGCAATCAATTTTATCGAAAAATAATGTTTTGCAAAATTGTGTGCCTTATCAAATTGCATATTTTTGCAGAAGAGCATATTGTTCTAAAAATTTTCATTTAAATATTATTTGTATATCAAAATTTTTGTCATGTTTATCAAAATTTCAGATTTGCGATAACTTAAAAGTTTGTTAAAGGAAAACTATGAATTTATAGACTTGCAAATTTGAAGTTACTTTAAAGCTGCGGTGAAAATTTCAGGTCAATCGACTTCCAAACTTGACCATTTTGTATGAAAAAACGGCCAGTGCGTACTTTATTCTGTCCAGTACTGTATGTCTAGATTATAAGCCTGTTTATGAATTTGACAACTGATTCTTTTCTTTTTTCTATGTCGAAATTGTCACTTCTTCTTCTTCTTTCTGGCGTTACGTCCCAACTGGGACAAAGCCTGCTTCTCAGCTTAGTGTTCTTATGAGCACTTCCACAGTTATTAACTGAGAGCTTACTATGCCAATGACCATTTTTGCATGTGTATATCGTGTGGCAGGTACGAAGATACTCTATGCCCTGGGAATCGAGAAAATTTCCTTTACGAAAATATCCTCGACCAGCGGGATTCGAACCCACGACCCTCAGCATGGTCATGCTGAATAGCTGCGCGTTTACTGCTACGGCTATCTGGGTCACTAATGCATTTTAATATCATGTGGCAGGTACGAGGATAAGAAATGCTCAAGAAAGTCAAGTAAATTACCATTTGCTTTGTAGCCACGGATGTTTCCACTAAGCTAAGAAAGGCCCATGGTTGGCTAAAGTAAAACGTTTTCCGCAGATGTGGGAGCGGTTATTGAACATATTGATTCCGTTTGGTTATGTGTACCGAAAGCGGCATGTATGTATTTCTCGGTGGTCAAACAAACCCTGACAACTTGAAGCCAATAAGATAAGAACAAAAAAAAAAAAGAAGGGCGTCTGCTGCGAGATTCTTATGGCATCTGATAAGGAGCGAGTACATCAATGGGTGGCTGACCTCTGTTTGTTCTTCTTCTACATCTTTCTAGTATTACGTCCCTAATGAGACAGAGCATGCTTCCCAGCTTAGTGTTCTTATGACCACTTCCACAATTATTAAAGGAGAGTTTTCTTTACCAATTGATCATTTTTGCATGTGTCTATCATGTGGCAGATACGAAAAAACTATATGCCCTGGGAGGTCGGAAACATGTCCTTTATGAACAAATCATCAACCGATGGGATTCGAACCCACGACCCTCAGCATGGTCTTGCTTAATAGCTGAGCGTTTACCGCTATGGCTATGTGGGTCCCCTCTCGGTTCCTCTGCGCTGAATTTTTTTATTTGATTTGAAGCTTTATTGGAAAAAATGATATTACTTATCAAATGTTATATGGCTATATTGCCATTGATTATCAATCAAAATTGATGAATATTCTATTGAATTTCAGACTTTTATCAAGTTTTTCTTAGTCACAGATGGAGCTCGAGTAGAAAATTAAAACAAAAAAAACTGATTTTGCTATTGTGTTGATAGCAGTTGATGATATCTTCGATCGAGTTAACAACAATCAAAGCAGACTTTTTTTTTTGTTTGGTATTCAGTTGGAGCTGCCTGACAGCTTAACTTGTCAAGGCTGAACCCTCGGTCTGGCTTTTGCCAAGTTTCCCCTTTACCAGGACCAATACTCAGACGGACTATGGTGCCCACATGAACACTGTTTTTTTTATTAGTATTGTGACGTGATAGTTTTTGCAAAATACCCATATTCCCTTGCTTCTGAGAAAAGAAAGCATTGTGAAAATCAGCAGCTCCATCAGAATTTGTTTGAAATAGTAGTGTAGTAGTGTCGTTACTAATACTGTCTAGTCAAAATGGTTTTGAATAATTTGTCATTTAAAAAGCTTGACCGTATAATTTAATTTATTTCGTATTATTTTTACTACTTTATACAAAGTAGTTCAAACTAAAAATATGCCATGAATCTAGAGTTTGTTGAATTGTTTCATGTTTTTATACCAATGAACGGTAACACAATACAACCCATTCAATTGCTTTGTAATCTATATTGGGACAACGTTCTCCTATTTATAGATTTATTAGCATCGCTTTTTCCTCTCTAGTTAGTTTTACATTGTTTAACAAATTCTAAAATAGACTTATTTTCAGGATGCCTAATTTAGAAGGTAATTATAACTCAGTGTCTCAACTTTCTTCGGCGACAGCCATAAAAAAAACAACTTATCTCATTACCCTTCAAATACTAGTAAACGCCCCATCAAGAAGTTAAATAGTGACACATTTTCTAAATAACTACTGTTAACCACCCCTCAATTATTTCCGACGGGCAAACAGACAATCAGTAGACCAAACAAAGCTGAAGAACTGCCATCGACGATTAGTTCGTAAGCCAACATCGACGGCACGAATCGTTCACATTCTCAGCGTCGACTTCTTATTGGTGTCACACGCAAACACTTCAGATCGATCCCGTTCAGAGTAAATATTGACCTAACACCTCCTTCTTTCCTTCTTTTCTCTTTACATTCCAGGTGCTAGAGTTTCTCGGCCGGGGCACATTCGGACAGGTGGTAAAATGCTGGAAAAAGGGCACAAGCGACATCGTCGCCATCAAGATCCTCAAGAATCACCCGTCCTACGCGCGGCAAGGCCAAATCGAAGTGTCGATCCTGTCCCGACTGAGCCAGGAAAATGCCGACGAGTTCAACTTTGTCCGGGCGCTGGAGTGCTTCCAGCACAAGAACCACACCTGCCTGGTGTTCGAGATGTTGGAACAGAATCTGTACGACTTCCTGAAGCAGAACAAATTCTCGCCGCTGCCACTCAAGTACATTCGACCGATCCTACAGCAGGTAAGTGTCGTAATTGATCATTATACTGGACAAATTGGTTTCAAATTAAATATTAGAAACTGCTGGATTCATCTTCTTTCTTAGCAAAGTATCGAAAATAGTGAAATCGCCTGCAGCGAAGTTCGCTACCCATTGATCGCTACACTAGAACTTAATTGAAGCCTCCAAAAAATAGTTTCGGCATCATTTGAAGAAGAGCTCTGCATGGTTTAATTCACTCACATTTACATCAATTTGTGCGCGCGGGACGAGTTCGGCAGAAACACATTGCAATTTACGAAAGCATACAACAACACACACGCATAAGGGGAGGAATCAGGAACTTGAACAAATTAGTGGCAATTTGGCGAGATCTTGAGAGTTGGCGGCCTCGCCAGTGTCTGCGCCGAAATGAAGCTCAATTCTTCCTCGTTCGTTGTCGTTGTCACGTTCAGCCGCAGCATCCACCATCGCCGCACTGTGGGCCATAAATCAAAATTTCGAGGCGAAATTCCAACCGCTTGCATTATGAACAAAAATCAGCATCAGTATTACACAAATTCAAATATAGCATAGCATAGCATAGACTGACTGTACATGTCAATGGTTGCTACTCCGTGATTGATCGGAACTGGTGAGAATTACACTTCGATCCAAATGAATAGGGGATGGGACCGTTTATTCTCGAAATGCACATTTTAACAGTTTTCATATTGTCGATCAATCAATCTATTGATGGTAGATACCGGCAAATCCCTTACAGTCAGTTGGGATGGGGAAGTGTGTGATGGATGCTGCTACTAGAGACCGAGAACTCCTCTGCATCTCCACAAGTGGGCGAAGAAAGATCTGGAAGCCACCAGATTGGTGATGCGATCCATGGATAAAGAGGAAAAATACAACTCTTACTTAAAACTAGTTTTGCATTTTTGTCTCACGATGAAAAGATATTGGTAGAAAATGAAAAAAATATGTCAAAATTTAGAATATCGAAGTATTCAAATGTTATTTTAAGTAATTACGAAAAAAAAGGTGGTATAGAACAGGAATAAGGGTTTATCCACACACTCGACATGCTGAGTGCTATCAAGGTGAAAAATTCATTCTACTACTTAAAATCAAGATGGCGTCAAAATACAAGATGGCCACCAGATTTTATCATTCAAAATAAAACTCTTATTCTTCATTTGACTCGAATAAAACACCAACGATTGAAAATTTGTTTCTTTGTTGTACAAAAAATAATGTTTGCATTGATTGCACTCGCCATATTCGTCAAAATCGTAGAACATGATTTAGAAAATCGTTCATTTCATAAGGTAAGAACCATTGCTCACTTAGTTTCTGTAGCCTATATTTCCTCAGCTTTCTGATGGAGATCTCAGAATTCAAAACGAGCGGTGCGCTAATAGTGAAAAAACGATTTTTCTAACAAAATTTAAAATGGCGGCCAAATTCAAAATGGCTGCCAAATTTTTTTAACTTCAAATGAGAGCTATATTTTTTCTCTATACGATGCCATTAAGTTTGCTATGTCTTCCAAGGAAAATATGACACGTATCACGTGAAGAAATACCCAATATTTATCAAAAAATGGGCTTATTCGCGAACTGCTTAGTTAGCTGGCGTACGAGGAGTTCACCAATTTGAGAAAACCGGAAGGACCACCCTGAAGTTTTATCGAAAACTAGCAATCAGTGACATAAAATTGGAATTCTAACGATGGGTGCCGATGGCGGCCTGGTTTCAGCGAGAATTGCTCATAGGGTTATATTCAAAACTGAAAAGGCTTTTTCAGTGGTGGTAAAAACGAAATCTTGTAGCAAAGAAAGCACCGCGGAATACGAACTAAACACAAAAAGTTATGTATTCACATTAAGCTTGATTTGACTTTTTTTTTGATCCAGTTTCGTTATGCAAGTAATTTACGTTTTTTATTATTTTCCATACGTTTTGACAGTTCTCGACTACCATTCTTCCTTGCGCTTATGGACAAAACCGGTGCTTCTACTCTACGTCCAATGCGTCCAATTGGTTATGCGATGTTAAAAAATAAAGTACCATTTCGATTCATTACGGACACGGCCTCAGTGAAGTACCTATAACTTATCCTAAAGCATATGCAACAAGGTTAATGTGTTTATTCCTCAGACGATACCATCAGTGCACCAGATTCCGCTTATTTAAGGGAAGTTATGTGTCCAAATGTTTATTATTAAATAAATATTGTGTCGATCAAAACTATTTTCATGTCACAAAGCTTTCATAACAAAATATTTAATTGCATTTGTTTCTGCATCTAAGTGTTCCTATTTCCGCTCACGGTAAACAGATTTCGGGACGAACTTACTAAAAAATGCATTATTTCGAATTTCGTTATTTATCCTGATATTTTTTATGGTCAAATCATAGCTACTACTGCAATACAGAAGTATACTAAAATCAACATTTCTTTGAAATTTTGTTTAAGTTTTTGCATAAGCGGTTATTAGAACACACAAAAATATCTAGTTGTCTAATAATCGCTCACGAGGTCTTGTGCTTTCAATATAAGGAATTATATTATCAAATGAAAATAACGTCAGACGACTTCATTAAAAAGTTGTTAGTATTGCTAGAATATATCCATGCGAAAAATGTTGGTTTTTGACACGAAAAATCAATTTTTACACTAGTGAGCGGAAATAGGGGCATGAGCGGATACTGGTACACTGATGGTACCTCACTTTTGCTTTATTTTCCGAACACTTTGATTCGATTTCCCGACAGCTCATGAAAAGCATCACTATAAAATTTAAACCACTAATTAAGTTCATCAAGTCGTTAGAGAGGCGTCTCATTTTTTATGAATTTATATGCTTATCAAAACGCGCCTCCCGAGTTGGAACTTTAAAATGACAAATTTTCAAATATTTCAAGTGAAACATCCCTTATAAAATGTATGTCCGGGATATGAAGCTGTCCGGAATATTAATCAAAATGGTGGAAAAAATGCCTAAATTATCGCTTGTACTTGAACCGATCTATCTTGACCATCCTCAATTTATCTATCTGATTCTTTCAGAGTTAGGTTCTTGAAGTGTTTCGACGTAATTGTGCGTACACATAGTCGAAGAATTTCACGGCAAAATTAAGAAAAACAGGGATAGAAAACTGACTTTTTCATGTTATCGAATAGCCTACTGCGGAACAAAACAAGGTTTGTCGGCTCAACAAGTAAATACATAAAAAGCTTCCACCTAAAACTGGTTGTAAGTCAAATACGGCAGAATATTTTCACTAATAAGCCGAATAAAAAAAACAATAGGGGAAAGTAGGGCAGTTTGGCCACCTTAAGAAAAAGTCGATAAAAGTGCTGAAAATATAATGGAAACATTGGATTTTTGCGTGATTTCCAACAATTCTTAGATCAATACACTAGATCTGTGTGATTTCCGTTGTCTTATAAAGTTCCCGAATGAATGAGAGATTTTTCAAAATTTGTCATATTTTGAGTCGATTTTTTACCGATGGGGTGAAATGAGCACCCTATTTTTGTTCGTTAAATTATCTCATATAATCTAGGAATTCAATTATTTTTTTCACTACAATTGAAAGTTATTAGTATTTATAAACACTCAGTGCAAAAAGATTAAATTTAAAAAAAACATTCTAACAGTCAAATTGTATTATCCCAAAATGATGAAATTTGAAAGAGCCACTCGGGGCAATAGTTTCTTTCGAACTTCATTTATTTCTTTTTCTTTGAGTTTAGAACACTGAATTGTAGCGTGTCTATTGCTTCATTGCCTTGTCAGCTTTGGGGTTGCATGTTATTTCTGATGAAATTTCAAGAATTTATGCAGTTTTCAAGGGGTGCTCATTCCACCCCATTGGCCAAACCGCCCCGACTACCCCTATTGGAAACTATGGGTACATTTTACACCAGATGTGCAAAATATACCAACTTGTGCTAATGCTTTCCAAAAGTTTACATAATATAACACAGCGTAACAAAAATGACATTATTGCGTGTCTCAAAAATCAAATTATGTGTTCCTAGTAAATTTGTGGTTGTTGAATCTGCACGGGTAGAAATCAGAATCCAAAAACAAGATTATGACTCATGATATCATGATTCCAGCGTGTTTTCGTCTTATGAAAATACACCATGATTTGGACTCATGATATCATGAGTCGGATTGCCGTAACGCAACACACGCGTTAGGTTTTTGTAGCTGATTGCTCGGAATCATGATTCAAATTCCAAAAATGCTGAGTCGCGCATCCGTTTATGATCGAGAAAAATAAAAAAAAAGTTAAAAGTAGCATACTTTGAGATTCGATCCAAGAACCTTCCGATTGTGAGTCACGTACTCTACCACACAACCGCTTCGTCATCTTAAATTACGTTCGATCGATACGAATATGATGAATATGCCGCTTAGTGTTTTCACATTGGATGTTACGCTTATGAGGAATCATGATTATGACTCAAGGAACCATGATTTGTGATCCTGATATCATGACCTAACCAATTTATGAATTTCATGATTTGTAAATCATGGTGTGGGGATCAGATTTTTATCCGTGTGATGATATTTTCAGAAATGTTCTAGCACATCACAGTTTTGCGCTACAGGTCCTCAAAGTTGTATAAACAGTGGTTTTATTGATGTTAACATGGTACTTAAAGTATGATCTGGTCCATTAAGTGTGCAAAACAGGACTTCAACTTTCATTTACGATACCATTTGGTCGGTGTTTAGTCAGACTGAACCAATTGCTTTTTTATGATTTTAGTAATCGTACGTAGTGTTTGTAATAACAGATTTTTTGCATTATTCGCTGTTATACAGGAACTTATCTATTCGATCTGTATCAATTTTTTTTTTCAAAAAAATCAGAACAGTTTGAGTTCTGTTCAATCTGTACAATCGAATTTTTCAATATGCTTGCAGTTTCTATACAAAACTCTTCGTTTCTCATATACTTATCTATATTATCTAAAAACTAGTGGTCCCGGCAAACTTCGTCTTGCCATCAAGTAGGCTGTTTAAAAACGCTATGGATCTTCCCATATAAAATGACAGTTACGTTCACTCTCGTTTTTCCTCACTTTTTCGGTAAATATTCTGGGATTTTTATACATACTAACACGTCAGAACCCTTGAGGAACAAAACGTAGAAATTATCATTCAAATACGTTGACCCGTTCGTAAGCCATTTCGTCACATACAAACACCACTCCATTTTTATTTATATAGATACGTTTTGAGCATCGAAAATTTAATGAACTTAAGTATTGTTTAATAAGTAAAGTTTGAATTCTGTGAAAAATTAAGCAAATAAATCACCATACAAGCAAGTAAACTTGCATGCAAGTTGTCTGAAATCGTCAAATTATGTCAAATTAATGATTGTTGAATAACAGTCAATATCGCAAAAACTTGACGTGCTATGATAGTTCTAAAAACTGCAATGGATTCAGCAACCAAGCAAATTAAGTAAATATCGGTATTTTGGTGCTTGAGACAAAAAGTTGTTCTGCAGTGTAATTGAGGAGGTTAGAAGCAAATACCACCGTATTCGAGAAAGCGACTTTGAAGTTTTTCAGCAATTGTGCACACCGTACAAGTTACTTGAGGGCCTTCCTTAGCCGAGTAGTACGAGTCCGCGGCTACTAAGCAAAGCCATGCTGAAGGTGTCTGGGTTCGATTTCCGATCGATCCAGGATCTTTTAGAAATGGAAATTTCCATGACTTCCCTGGGCATAAATTATCATTGTACCTGCCACACGATATACGAATGCGTAAATGGCAACTTTGGCAATGAAAGCTCTCAGTTAATAACTGTGGAAGTGCTCATAAGAACACTAATCTGAGAAGCAGGCTCTGTCCCACGTTAATGCCAAGAAGAAGAAACAAGTTGTATGGGAACCAAAAAAACAAACTAATATTCTATAAATTGATATTTTTCCTTTTGAAAAATCTATACATGCATCGTTTACATAACGTGATATTACGTACTACACCTACTATGACGACCCAAGCCAAGAATTCGACTACCTCTGACATAAGAAGGCATTCTATAGGAAATTAAAGTAAATATCTAACATCGACATAATTTACGTTATCCCATTCGAGTAAACAAATAAAACGAACTATGTTGCAGGTTGCATTACTTATCGCGAATGAAAGGATTGCATAGATGACTGCGAAAGCATAAATTATGTAAAAATGCTATTATAAAGATTTACATAGTAGAACAGCTTTTTTCTCTTTATGTTCAGAGCTGTCTTTTCAGAAGTTAAGGATGATTTTTCCACCGTGTTCGTTATGATGGGTCAGCAGTGTTTGGTAGCCTAGCTGAAAAATAAAACATTTATTGGATATTAAGTACATGGTAATGTGATGATGGATCACTGCTACCAATTATTAACGAAATTATTTAGCTAAAAACATCCTCGCTACGATCCGCTATTGATCCGTCGTCCGTCCTTAAGGACGATCTAAGAAAAACTAGGGACGATGCGTCCTTATTTTTGAAATTACGGCCAATTAAAATCGATCCCATGAGGTAGCCCCATTGCTTGAACTTGGAAGTTTCACGATTTTGAGTCTTAGTCGGGGTAGCTTTTGATTTCTGTTCTGCACGGATAAAAATCTGATCCCCACACCATGATTTACAAATCATGAAATTCATAAATTGGTTAGGTCATGATATCAGGATCACAAATCATGGTTCCTGGAGTCATAATCATGATTCCTCATAAGCGTAACATCCAATGTGAAAACACTAAGCGGCGTACTTTGCTTCATCATATTCGTATCGATCGAACGTAATTTAAGATGACGAAGCGGTTGTGTGGTAGAGTACGTGACTCACAATCGGAAGGTTCTTGGATCGAATCTCAAAGTATGCTACTTTTAACTTTTTTTATTTTTCTCGATCATAAACGGATGCGCGACTCAGCATTTTTGGAATTTGAATCATGATTCCGAGCAATCAGCTATAAAAACCTAACGCGTGTGTTGCGTTACGGCAATCCGACTCATGATATCATGAGTCCAAATCATGGTGTATTTTCATAAGACGAAAACACGCTGGAATCATGATATCATGAGTCATAATCTTGTTTTTGGATTCTGATTTCTACCCGTGTGAGCTTGCCCCAGCTTCTTCTGGTGCAGATCTTTCTCGTTGCGTGCCTCGCGTTTTGACGTCAAAATGAGTTTGTAAAGTTCAGACTGAATCAGTTTGTCGTACTCGTCAATCGATGCAGCTTTTTGCAGGAAGGATGTAGCTCATGCGGTATCACCATCGAGAATTGTTTCCTCTCCTAAAAAAAGCCTTTGCATTGTTTGGCTGACACTGTAGAACGTGATCGACTGACTTTAGGCTGAATTATCTAGAACTGAGCTAAAGCTAAATAGTTGTAAACCTTCATGCAATCTTCCAACAGTTCTTGTAGTTCTACGTTCGTTGGCTCCATGTTTCCATTTTCCGTTGGATTCGTGATGCTGCCTTCGTCCAGATATTTTACCGCCCTTCGGTAGCTCTGAATTGCCAAATTGAACTCTTGCCGTTTCATCCAGAAGACGCCCCTCAATGCTTCCATCATTCAAACGTCCGGTGAAGTCAACAATGGCTATGTCTCTGGCCTTCTTTTAGTACCTTCTTCAGGAGTGTCCAATTCCCCAAGATGTCCATATACTCTTCCTTGTGGTACCTGCTTCCTGTTGTTGTTGCCCAGTGGAGGAATTCTTTTCGGCCGCTCTTGCTCATTGATATTGGAAAGATCTTCAAACGAGCTGCTACTCGATTTTCCCGCGTTCATTTTGATTGTTCGTCTGCTTCTCAAAATCAGCATCAGCATTTAAGATAGTTATGTTAAAAGGTTTGATTTAACTGCAAAACTATTCAAGCTTTCTAAAAGTACAAACAAATCAGCGTAAAAGTAATATTAAATATTCTTTTTCCTCTTCGGCAGGCAGCAGAGGAAAAAAATAATATATTGCATGGAATATTGCAGTACACGTAAATCAAAACTGATTAGAATATCACTTATTACCCTTTGGGCCCAAACGCAATTCAATAATTGTTGCAATTTACTACCAATAATCATATGTACATAAAAAATGCAGAAAAGAGGGCCCAGATAGCCGTAGCGGTAAACGCGCAAGCTGAGGGTCGTGGGTTCAAATCCCAACGGTGGAGGATTTTTTCGGGTTGGAAATTTTCGCGACTTTCCATCAGTATCTTCTTATCTGCCACGCGATATGCACATGCATAAATGGTCAATCAGCAAAGAAAGCTCTCAGTTAATAACTGTGGAAGTGCTCATAAGAACACTAAGCTGAGAAACATGCTCTGTCTCAGTAGAAACATAACGCCGACAAAAAGAAGAGGAAGATGCAATAAATGATTGTTTTTTGTTTAAACAAAGTTTAACTTTATACAATGATATGACATTCTGTAATAAATCGAATAAAAGCGTCGCTATAAATCACAAATGTTTTTAAAAATTAGTAATTCATTCAATTAAAAAATATACTGCAAAATTTTGGTTTCTGGGCCATAGTGCGCCGGTCGGCAGGCACACACATTTCGTATTCCGAATTGTGCGCTAAAAAACGGCAGACACGCAAATTCAGTGCGTACAGTGTGCGCTTCGCATCAGCAGATCATGGGCCCAGGCCGGTTACGTCGCATCGCGCTGCTGCTTATGACCCTTTCTCCACGACGTCTGAAGTGTCGGGATGAAGGCGGTGGCGCACTTTGGAGAGCCGATTGTAACGCTCCCACATAAATCGAGGTCACCAGACAACGAGAAAGTCGAGTCTGCTGAGAGGCTGCGAGGCTTTGTTATCAAGAGTTGATTTTTTTTTGCGCCGGTCGGTGCGGGGTGTACTTGTATGATGGCCTTAAGTATGTACCGGCCGACAATGAATCAACATTGTTATTGCCATACTGAAAGAAGAATGATCGCTGCATTAAATTCGGAAGCCTTAAATGGCAATGGCCTATTTCTGCATGTAAACCAGTTATCGTAGTGGAAGTCTTTAGCGAATCTTTTTCAATAACCTTTCACTGCCACTTCTTCAGGAAGCATTAAGGTCCGTAGGCGTTTCGCAGTGTGACTGCAGAAAATTGTTTTGTGATTATGGATTCTGGGAAGTCTGCGATGCGATACACGTCGGTAATTTAAAATACATCTAGTTTAGTGTTGGGAAGCTTGGGGGACTGTTGGGCGACATTTAGCCAAATGAAATGATCTGGGAAAAAAATAATTAGGGTAGGTGTACCAGTTATGGCCATAGTGGTTCCCTATTTCGCCATACGTGTTAACTTAAATTTCTTCACATTTAGAAAAGTTTTGTGTGTTTAAGCAGTAAGATAAAGGATGTATCTAGATGTTAAAACATGCAAAACTATAAACAATGTGAAAGTTATCGAAATTTCACATATGGCCAAATAGGGAACCACTATGGCCATAACTGGTACACTTTCCCTAGATATCAAAGTAACCAGATATAAATATACCGTTCAGCAAATAGAATAAACCATTAATGTACAATATTATTCTTGTTTGTAGATGCAATTCAAAAACAATTTAATATTTTGTAACAGAACAGTGAATTTTTTTAACGATGGCTCAGTCAGGTAAAAACAAGAAAAATCTTCCAAAGAAATCCCATAACAAAGTGAAACAATGAGAAGAATTCAATATGTTTCGTTACTCCTGCCCTACCTTAACGTACTTGGACATTAGCTTAGAGACTACAACGAACGAGCAGGCTGGATTATTTAGATCCACTCTTCTACAAGTAAGACGAACATAACAAAATACGAATGAAACCAAATCGTGACCAATAAGTTCCAATTTCTTCGATCGAGCCAAGGCACGGCTCGAGCAATACAGTTGGACAGCATTTAGAGGCAACATACCTACTTTTAGACAATTTGCAAATCTTTCAAATAGGTTGAATGAGGACCAGGGAAAACGATTGGGTCACGATCCTGATTTCGAAGTACTTTCTATTTTTCTCGAGAATAACACGGTTCGTGTAGAAGTATGGCGACATGGGGTCTCGTTGACTTCTGCTACCGTCCCGGTTTTAAATGCAAACCTACCAATGGAAAAGTGCAACGAACTTTATTTTTTGTTATTCCATGCAAGCGCTACGAACAATAAATGTTCCAGAGTGAAATGACATATTTTATTGCTTGTCATTCGAGTTCTTAACGTGCGATATACCGTGTTATGAAACCAAAACACGTCGCTCTCGTTGTGCTAGTTATGGTATTTCCCCAAAATTTTATTTAGTGGTGCGTTCGTTGAAGATTCTGAACCAAGAATAACCGGCAAGCGTGGCAGTATACCAGTTATGTCCTGGCCAGTGCAGTAATCATACAAATCCGAGAAGGACGACCAAACAACCGGGTAAATCCCTTCTGATGATGCTTGTCGCAGCCAGCAGTGATCTCCCTATTTGGCGGCGGACCAATTTTTAAATTAAGGTAATTGCTCACTGACAAACTCTGTGCTACTGCTCTGTTCTTCATTCAGTCGCATTTGATGGGAATGTTCTGTGCATCGGAATTAGCGCTGATGTGCATTTTTTTTATTCGTTTCACACAATGTACAGTGGAAGTCGAGGTGAACCGTACACTAGGCAATCGTTGTTTTCCGCTTCTTTGAATTATTACATTGTTTTGCATTGTCACTTTGGTGCAACTTAACGCCAACTGGGTTGGCAAAATGGAGCATAAAATTTTGCTCCGACGAACCGGAGAACCCGCCAAATTTCTGTAATAGCTTTTTCGCTATAGTTGGGACTTCATCAGGATTGGATCCTTAATTCAGAACAGTTCTAAATACTTTCTTTTCGTTTCCATTATCCTAGTGGTGAACTCCATGGTTTGAAAACAAAGCCATGCTAAAGGTATCTGGGCACGATTCCCGGTCGGTCCAGGAGCTTTTCATAATGGAAATTTGCTAGACTTTCCTTCGCATATCATGATGCGAATAGAGATAGATGACCACAACTTCAGTGTGTTCTAGAGACCTCGAGATTTTCAAAATTCATACATAGCAGTACACTTTTCACGTATATATAAGCTCTTATGCTGTCTATGTTCCTAAGGATGACGTAAGCGCCACTAAACGCGTTGAAACATTTGAGCGAAAACCTTCATCCTCCTTCTGTCGGGTGTGAGATCACTGCGTCCATTTTTTTTTAGAACTATTGTGATATACCCTTTTGCTTTTACAAAGACCCTCAGTGGCGGGAACGCCACCGGAATACTTTGCGCGGTGACTGAACTTTTGTCCATCTGCCATTGATGGGCAGAAGTCCTAAGTTGCAGCATTGTGAATCCCCCAATCTGGTACGATCAGCCTGATAAAGCCGACCACTTCCCTGGGAGATGCGTTCCAAATATCGGCCGGCTTCAAAAAGGACTTGCCAAATATTTTGGATCTTCGTTGTATATGTGCACTGCAGGAGCAGAGAAGGTGTTGTGAGGTTTCGCACGTTTCACTACAGAAACGGCAATTTGGGTTTTGGATGGCTCCGATCTTTTGTAAATGGTATCTGCTGGGGCAGTGTCCAGTTATAAGACCGGTGTAGGTGCTGAGGTCCCTTTTGTTGAGACCAATGAGTTTTTGTGTTTGTTTCGAATTAATTGTGACGAATCTTTTAGATTGATTCGCATTGGAAACTGTATTCCAATTGGATATAATTTGCCTGGACAACCAGCTGTTCAGTTCAATATTTAGTGAGCAGTTTGATATGCCAAAGAATGGCTCAGGACCAATGAATGTATTGGCCGATCCATTCCTGGCTAGCTCATCGGCAATTTCATTACCCTCTAGACCCGTATGCCCGGGGATCCAATATAGTTTAACTCGATTGCGGATGGCAAGGGTTTTTAGAGCAAGAGCACATTCCCACACTAATTTTGAGTTAAAAGTGTAAACTTTCAGAGCATGAAGAGCTGCTTGGCTGTCGGAGAAAATACAGATTGTGGCATTTCTGTAATTCCTCTTTATGCTGAGCTGCACACATTCAATGATAGCATACACTTCAGCCTGAAAAACTGTAGGCCACTGTCCGAGAGGGACAGAGATTTTGGTTCTTGGTCCGTGCACTCCAGATCCAGAACGATTGTTCATTCTCGATCCATCAGTGTAGAATTTGATTGAACCTGGAGGAATACTCGGTCCACCTTCTTGCCACTCTTGGCGAGAAGGAATGAACACCGTATATGATATGTCATAATTCACAACCATTTCCATCCAGTCACTGCATTTTTCTACAATTGGATTTATAGAAAATTCGTTTAGTATGCTTAGGTGACCGGTTAAATCACCTGGCAGAAGGTTTATTGATCGTTTTAGCCTCAGAGCGCTTTTCTCAGCAGCTTTATGAATTGATCTAGCCGGGGCAGATTAAGCAATGCATCTAGGGCGAATGAAGGGGTGCTGCGAACTGCACCAGTAATGGCGACGCACGCGGCGCGTTGGATTTTGTTCAGCTTGACTCTAGCCGTAACCTCGCTTGTTTTTGGCCACCAAACAAGGGAAGCGTAGGCTATTCTAGGCCGAACGATGGTTTTATATATCCACATGATCATATTAGGTTTTAGGCCCCACTTTTTTCCACAGGTCTTTGAGCAGACCCACAGAGAATTGAGACCTTTATTTACCATGTTTTGAAGATGTGTGTTCCAATTGAGTTTAGCATCAAGCGTAATGCCAAGGTATTTGACTTCATTTGAGTAAACCAATTGTGTTTGATTAAGGAAAAGAGGTTGCAGCTGTACCTTTCTGCGCTTTGTGAAAGGAACAATCGTAGTTTTTGAAGGATTTATCCCCAGTTTCTCTTTCAGACACCAGGAGAGCGTGTAATCGAGAGCTGATTGCATTCTTGCAAGGACAACGCTTTCAAATTTGCCGCGTACAATGATGACAACATCATCAGCGTAGCCAACAACCTCGAATCCTCTTTTTTCCAGGCTATTAAGTAGATCATCCACCACTAGAGACCATAGCAAAGGTGAAAGTACCCCTCCTTGAGGACACCCCTTTGTGGCCATGACAGTGGCGCACGATCCGCTCAACTCGGATGAGATTCGGCGATTTGCTAGCATAGCATGTACCCAGGTAGCAATGCATGGGTCAAATTTCCTCCTATGCATTGCTGACACTATAGACGAATAGGAAGCGTTATCGAATGCACCCTCAATGTCAAGAAATGCCACGATGGCGATTTCCTTTGCATGAAAAGTTTTCTCGATCTTGTTGACTAGCATGTGTAGTGCTGAGATCGTAGATTTTCCACTTTGGTAAGCGAATTGGTATTTGGAAAGAGGCATTGCTTCCATAAATTTTGAATTTATGAACTCTCCTAAGACCTTTTCCATTATTTTAAGCATCACTGACGACAGACTTATCGGTCTGTATGCTTTGGGATTGGTTTTGTCTTTTTTTTTCCCGGCTTCGGGATAAAGACAACTCGAACTTGACGCCAGTCATCTGGAATATGTCCTAAGACTAAACTGGCCTTAAAAATCTCTATCATGGGAGGAATAAGCGTTTGCTCCTCTTTCTGGATAAGCGCTGGGAAAATTCCATCCATGCCAGCAGATTTGAATGGCTCAAAGGATCTCACTGCCCTTTCCACCCTTGCTCGCGTAAAGGCTTCTTTGGCAACCTTCAATGCGTCTCTTTTGGTACTTGAGTCCCATGACAGGAGCTCTTGTTGACCAGAGACGCCATGTCTGTTGCCATTAGCGTTCACGATCGCGTCAGGGATTGAATCAGGGAAGTGAGTTCTCAGCATTTCACTCAGTGTTTCTGTGGGATCCACAGTGAGCGAACCGTCAGTCTTTCGGAGAGTTCCCAGACCATTGGAGTGGTCTTTCGATAGAGTTTTTTGAAGTCTGGCAGCTACTCAATGCTTTCACACATGAGGACCCATGATTTCCGCTTAGCTAGCCTTATTTCCTTGTTGTAGTCTGTCAGAGCCTTTCGGTATAGGCTCCAATCAGTAGAGCGTTTGGCACGGTTGAACTCCCTCCGTGCAGTTTTCCTAAGCTTTTCAAGATGGTTGTTCCACCAAGGAACATCTCTGCTCGACCTAACAGTTTTAGTCGGACAGCTTTCTTGATATGCATTAAGAATTTTGGTTTTTATAGCATAGCATAGCATAGCATAGACTGACTGTACATGTCAATGGTTGCTACTCCGTGATTGATCGAAACTGGTAAGAATTGCACTACGATCCAAATGAATAAGAGATGGGAGTTTCCGCTTACTCTCGAAGTGCAATTTTAGCAGATCTAATATTATTGATCAATAACGGCGCCGGCCAAGTCCTTACAGTCAGTTGGGATGGGGAAGGAATGTTAGGGTGTAATGATTGTTGCTTCTAGAGACCGAGAATACCTCTGCATCTCCACAATCACCACGGGAAGGGTGTTTATTAGTGAGGGAGGAAAAGATCTGGGAGTCACCTCTGGTCGGTGATGCGATCCATGGACAAGGGAGAAATATACGACTTATATTTAAAGCTAGTTTTGTATTTTTGTCTCGAGAAGTTTTTGGTAGAAGCTTTAAAAAATACGTCAACATCTATAATGTCGAACAATTCAAAAGACGTTTTTATTAATGACGAAAACTGAAAATTACATGTACATATTTTAAATTATATGAAACAGGAATAATGCCGACACTTGTAGTGACGAACCATACATAGTTTGTTTGAAAATGACATATGAGTATTACTGTGCATTTTGTCTCGATATGGTAGAAGTTTTAAAAAACACGTCAACATTCACAATGTCGAACAATTCAAAAGATAATTTTTAATGTCAAAAACAGAAAAATATATGTATATTGAAATTGTATAAGAAAATAGCATAATGCCGACACTTATAGTGACGAACCATACAAAGTTTGTTTTGATATTACATAAAAGTTACGCTTTCAAGAAAAAATGTGTTATCATAAGCATGAAACGAACTCACCAGTTGGTAATCCATTCTCGACTGAACACAAAACTGACACTGACAGCAAAACTTCTTGGCGTTCCGAAAACAAACCGTCTTGCTTGGGCCTTCCCAAATACCTACCCAGCAAGACGCTCCAAAACAGGGGAAAAAAAAAAAAAAATCTCCGGCGACGAAAACGCGCGAAATCGTGAGCAAAATCGATCGGGCGACGCAAAACCGAACTGTCCTGCTTGGACCTCACGAAGCACTACCCAGCAAGACGCTCCAAAACAGGGAAAAAATTCCTCCGGCGACGAAAACGCGCGAATTTCTGAGCAAAATCGATCGGGCGACGCAAAACCGAACTGTCTTGCTTGGGCCTCACGAAGCACTACCCAGCAAGACGCTCCAAAACAGGGACAAAATTCCTCCGGCGACGAAAACGCGCGAATTTCTGAGCAAAATCGATCGGGCGACGCAAAACCGAACTGTCCTGCTTGGGCCTCACGAAGCACTACCCAGCAAGACGCTCCAAAACAGGGAAAAAAAAAATCTCCGGCGACGAAAACGCGCGAAATCGTGAGCAAAATCGATCGGGCGACGCAAAACCGAACTGTTCTGCTTGGGCCTCACGAAGCACTACCCAGCAAGACGCTCCAAAACAGGGGAAAAATTCCTCCGGCGACGAAAACGCGCGAATTTCTGAGCAAAATCGATCGGGCGACCTGCATTAGGAATTTTGGTTTTTATAGAGTCAGAAGCCATTTCTAACTCTAGTACTGTTTTGATATTAGGATTTATGATGTAGTCTTCGGATCGGAGAGTGGCTGAATAGGTTTCCCAATCAGTCTTCTTAGGATCTTTAAACAATTTTGCAATAGTTAGACCCCCTTCCCATTCAAAGACTATGTGTTTGTGGTCTGACATAGATATTTCATCAGAAACATGCCAGTTTGTTATTTTGTGGGAGATGGACTGACTACATAAAGTCAGATCCAGCACTTCCTGTCGTATGGCGTTTTCATATGTAGGCTTGTCACCTGTGTTACATATGTCTATGTTGTTTGAGGATAGAAACTGTAAAAGGTACTCACCTCGAGGATTTATATTTGTACTTCCCCATACAGTGTGATGCGCATTCGCGTCACATCCGATGACAAGGGGAATGTTTTTTGTTTCACAGTAAGAGGTTAGCGCAGCAATCTCTGGAGGAGGAACATCTTCCGCGTCGCCTGGAAAATAAGCCGAGACCATGACGATATCAGCCTTCCCTCTAGCGGTAGGAACCTCCACCCTGACTGCTACGATGTCGCGTTTAATGAATTCTGTAATTGGAAAGCATTTAGTGTCATTGCGTATTAGAATAGCTGCTCTTGGAGAGAGCTGGCTGTCATCATATACCAACTTGCATGAGTTTACATGAATACCCTGTATTCGAGATTGGTTGACCCATGGCTCCTGGATAAGAGCCACAGTGAACAGTTCTTTTGTGAATCTCCGGCAAAGCACATCCGTTGCGCTTCGAGCATGATGGAGATTCACTTGAATGATCTTAGTCATTTTTAGGTGTGCCGCAGTTTCCAGGACGGAGGTCGTCCTTCTTTGGATGCTGCGGATCATCTTGTATTTGTTTTGGATGATGTTTCGGGTGTTCGTGTTTGTCAATCTTCTTCCCTAGACCAGCCTTTTTTGTCTCTGTAGTCAAATTCAATCTTTTACCAGATCCACTGCTCTTAGATGGCACCAATCTGCCACCGCTAGAGCTAGGAGTTTGGTTGGAGCTTGAATCTTTAGAGACAGGCAGACTGGCCTTTTTAATGAGGTTTGATTGTGGGTTTTTGCTAGAGGCTGCCTTAGATTTCTCTTGGGGCACCCTATTAGTTGAATTTTCGTTCGACTGAGTGGTTTTGCCCTTTATTTTTCTCAGCTGTATTTCGCCAAAGCGATAGTTGAGGATAAAGTTGGATTTTGTTAGGTTCGCCATAGACGGCCCATCAACCGTAAATATCCACTCGACATGGATATCGTTTGGTGTGCTTCTTTGGAGAATACGCCAACTAGAGGTTGTGATCTTGTTTTGACTCTCGATGAGCGTTTTTATGCGCTCATCACAGTATTTTGCACTTTGTGGAAAGAACGCACGAATTGGTTCTGGACGCTGAATTTTCTCCTCGTCCATTGCTTCCAACTCGGCACCTTCCCAAGGGATGAGTGAAGGAGTTATTTCTTTTACCCAGTCTGCAGTCTCGAGATCCTTGCAGACAAGAACCATGTATCCAGACTTGTAGAGCAGGTTGCAGAATTTTGGTTTCATCGGCTCATTACGCTGTTTCTCCACTTTTAGCAGCAGGGCCTCCTGAAGAGCATCAAGCTGAGTCGTGGAAAGATGGGATGTGGGAAAGTGTTTCGGAACAACTCCGACCTTCCTACGATTGGTCATGTCACTGTAGCTATGACCAGCCGTTTGGTTTTCTCCACTATTTTGGTGACCGTCACTTGACTGCTGAGCCATTGGGCCATCGTGGTTGGATTGCTCAGCTCGATCTCTGGGATCCAGGCGTTTCTTGGTTCGTTTCTGCTTGGGGACGTCCTCACTGGTAGCCGAGTTGTCTAGGTCCGTCCTGCCACGTTTAGAGGAAGCTAGCTCATCTTTGCCCTTCCCAAGTTGAATGAGGGCTTCAGATCGACTCACGCCGCTCTGCATCAGTGCTTTAAACTTCTTCCTTTGTCCTCTCGTGAGGTTTATTTTTGTCGTCTGTTGGTCATTCGCGTTGTTCGGATGACATGAAGGATCCGTTTTGGATTCAGATCCTGATGGTTGAGATTCTGGGATGTTGATGATAACATTTATACCATCGTTATTATCGTCGTCCATGTCCAGTTGGGTGTCCGGATGCGGATGGTTTGTTGATTTTTTGTTGCTTACTTCGGTTGCATCGGTAAGCATATCCTCCTGTGAACTTGCGAGTAACTGCTCTTCGGTTAGCTCAGTATTGCTCTGCACGTCCTCCACTACCATTGGCTCCGACTGAGAGAGGCAGTCGACACCTTCAAGATTGTTGTTGTTTTGATTTGTACTCATATTTGTTCCCACGAGTCGCTGGGGAATAACGGTCCGCTGCATCATTGCCCCGCCATAATGCAGTAAGAGCTACATGCTGGAGAGTTCGCCCTGGTGCTCTCCAGGCTCCGTTAGCGATTGAGCATATTTTAAACCCCCTCAACCATTCATCCATCAGCACGGGTCGCATCACACCTTGGGATTGGGGTTACCTGATTAGTAGATTTTTACTACAGGATCAGGCAATCCGTAGTGTTATTCTTAGCCAGTTGAGACAACCACTACCGACACTACACGGCTATCTAGGCTGCTTGGAAAAGAAGATAACATTGAATATTAACTTCTATGGACGACCAAGCAGCCGGTAGCGAAAACCTTGATATTTTTAACGAATTATAACTGTCCAAAGCACTAAGTGCAATTCCCTTCCGAAAATACAAATTGCTGCACCGAACAGCTCTTATGTCTATATCATCGATAAAAATCAAGTTAATGATGGTCTGATATGTATCACCAAAATTAAATTTTAAGCGAAATTTCGCTGCGGTTCTCACGCTTTTCATCCTGTGATTGGATGAAGCTGGCCTATAATCACATTTGCGCCACGTGGAGCTCGATGATAAGCATCGTCGCTATGGAAATTCCTCGTGGGAATTGTAAATTAATCCTCCTGTTGTCGATGTTGCTGTGACTGCTACTTACTAGCGTTGTTCGTGGTGGAGCTTTATCATCATCGCATCTCGCCAGCAGTTGGGAGGTCATAAACCATTCCTACCGACTATAACGCTTGCCAGTAGCCTTTAGCTTTAATCTATGAACCGCAACGAATCAGCAGGCAGCAACTATATGTCAAAGAACCGATTCAAGCTCCACTTTAAATGTATATGCACATTGCACATGATGACCACCAAGCTTCCATACTTGTGTGAATATGCACTGCTTTTCCGCAACTACATACCAGGGCTGGTAACAACTCTCTTTTTAGAGCTTTAGTCACTATTTTAATGCAAGTCTCTAAAAATAATATAGGGAAAGTGTACCAGTTATGGCTATAGTGGTTCCCTATTTGGCCATATGTGTTTTCTCGAAAACTTTCACATTTTGAATATTTTTGAATGTTTTAACATTCATTTGATATCAACTACTAAAACCCACAGAAAGTATGGCGTATGGCGAAATAGGGAACCAATATGTCCATAATTGGTACACCTAAACTATATTCAATGGATGGTTTTCAAAGTATTTTTTTAATCAAAATTGTTTTAAGTCATTTTACATAACCTTTTCTGCTTACCGTGAAACCTGGTTAAACATTCTATACGGTTCAGAAACTTTTTGCGATTTTTCCACAGGTTCTTCCGAAATTTCTTGAGGGACAGTTTCAGGAACTTTTGAAGTGGTTTCTACACAGATTTCTTATGGAATATCTTCAAGGACCCGTTCTGGGATCAATCTAGTAATTCTCCAGCTCACCCAGGAATTCGCTCAGAAATTACTACAGATTTTTTTTCAAGGAACTTTCAGAGAAATTTCTCCAAAATTTGTTCCAGAAAACCATGAGCACTCCAACGCTTCTACCTCTAGTAGTTTCCACAAAAATTAATTTAAAAAAAATCCATAGACTATCCCAGAATTTCCTCCAGAGATTTTTCCACTAGCTCTTCAACCCAGTTCTGTAGTTGTATCTCAGGGATATTTCGTAACATTCCAACAGGAGTTCTTGCAAAAGACCCCACAAAGGTTTATTTCAAAATTTGTGAAAAATTCGTTTAGGAATTTTTCCATGAACCCTACAAGAGTTCCTACTGAAGTACCTACGCCGATTTTTTCAGTTATTTTCTCATCCAATTGTATACGTATTTCTAGCTCAATTCAAAGCAAATGTTATAAATGTCATGGCGTTTCGAATGCTGTTCAAGAGACTTTTACTTCAAATATGATAGTAATCGATTGAAATTTGCAAATGCTACCGCTTTTTGTTGGTTTTAGACGTGGGAATTGTGATTTTGGTTCGAATTTTTTAGTTTTGCAAAAAACACTACTATTACTGGTATAATACAATCAACTCTGTAATTTTTTAAGTAGTGTGTTTCTTTCTGCAAACATAAGTTTTTGTCTGGTATAAAATATGCCTGCCATGAAAGTATCGATATTTTGTTTTTCAGTCAGCGAACTTTGCCCCCCACGGGCTTCAAAAAATTCTATTGGTATCCCCTAATCATTCTATGCAGGGACTACTCCAGCAATTCTTCAAAAAAAAAAAGTAAAATGTACATTGGTTCTACAAAAGTTCAGTTTAAGTTTCACATCAGTAAGTACTACAATAGCTTTTGAAGTTTTTACCCCTACCATTTCTTCGTAAATTTGTTTGGGGAATCCGTTTTATGTTTTTTAGTTAAACCTTCATTGATTTTACAAAAATTCAATTAAGGTTTCACATTACTAAATATTGCATATTTATTCAAGTATTTACACCTATCATTCGTTTACAAATTTGTACAGGGATTCTGTTCTGTTCTTCTAGGAATACAGAAAATCCTGTAGCATATTACTCAGGGCTGCGATTTTTTTTATTTTTCAACAATTATTATCTTAGCAGTTTATTTATGAAATACTCCAATACTTTCTCAACAATCCAGGTGTTTGTTTCAGAGATCCATGCAGGAATTCATCAAAACATTCGAAGAAGTAGTACCAAAGATTACTTAAGGTTTTGCTTTATAAATTCCACCCGGATTTGTTTCTCCAATAATTTCTCATGGCCTCAATAAAAACTTCAGAGGAAATACTAGACAAAATTTATTGAAGAATCACTGAAAAAGTTCCTGGTGAATATAGAACCATCGTAAGAAATTTCGGAAAATATTTTTGGAGGAAATCCTAGTGGAATCTTTGTAGTAGTTTCCGTGGTTATCCTTAGAAAAAAACTTCAGGTAGAATTTTCGATGTAACACTCGGGATCTGGGTCATTTAACCGAATGCCGTTTGACCGACAAATTACACTAATAGGAAGCTATTGAGAGCATTTAAGAAACTATTAAGAACATTGAGGATAACATATGATGAATATTAAGCAGCAAATAATCACCATTACCATAAGCATTGCTTATGATTTTTAAACGCATAATTCCAAACTAAAAACGGGGGAAAGCCATGAATTTGAAATGACCGGGAAAAATACGGGAAATTGTAGAACATACCCGAGAAAACACACTATGAGTGAGACTATAGAATTTTGCTAAGAAATGCATAAGTTGCTAGATTGTGACAGATTTATAGTATGTTTTCTTCCAAATCCTTTAAAAAATTCTTTTTCAGATTTTTCTTCCAATTTTTACTGATTTCTTTTAAGCTGCTTTGTGATTTTCTAGTTGGCCATATTGAGCACTTTTAAAGGAGATCTTATGAAACATTTTCGAAACCAAAGGTTCTTGAATTTCTGTTAAGATTAATGGCAAATTTTTGATGAGTCTTTGCAGGAATCCCAACGAAAATCGTTGATCGGTTACTTGGAAGTTCTTTGGAAAACCACTGAGAAAGTACTAAGTGGATTGCCATTAAGATATTTTCTATGAGCCCTGACTATTTTTTGGGATTACTTCGGATTATTTGGATTACTAACTTGACTAATCTGTGGTCTATTACAATAACCTTAAGAGGTCCCTGATGAGATTTTGTATATATTTCAGCAGATTCGCAGCGAATTCTTCCTACCATTAGTGCATTTCTTGTGGGATGCTTGAATGTACGGCGGTGGATGAAGAGCAGTTGCCTTTAGTTTTAAAAACTTCAAAGTCCTTCAGGCATTCTCAAACAAGTTTTTTTTTCAATTCTTGAAGAAATTTCTGGCAAAATCTAATGGATTTCTGAGACGATGCTTGTTTGGTTAGCACGGTGCTCCGATTACCATTATTATCAAATAAAATATACCATCCAAACGGCAGTCGGCTGTTCATTCCCAACATTATTCTGCACCTCTGGATCGAATTTGAAAAAAAATCCTTAGTCAGAATTTTGAGTTACGCCCTTTTGAAGTTTATATGATAGAAATCACATGACGTATGTCACTTTAATTTGTTTAAACAAACAGATTATAATAACATTTTGTAATTTTATTTTTTATTTGTTATTAGATAATGAAAAATACTTTTTTCTAAAATTTATCAAGACCGACATTTGAAAAGGGCCAATGCTATGTTTAGTTATTACTAATCAGCCAATACACAGAAATTATATCTACCAACCTAACGCCTGATAGTGATTTTTGGAATTTATCTTCAGCACTCAAATATGAATGAATAATTCTTGGACAGGATACTTAGATACTTACGCCCTTTTGAAGTGTATGGAAAGAATATTGCATGATAAATTCCGTTCCATCTGTAATCAACGGTTAGGTGCATACATAATTATAACACCTTTGCGGTTGTTCATATTTCATTCAGGAGGTCGCGAAATCCAACTTTGGGAAACGCTGATCTAGATTAAGGTAAAAAGAGTAGAATTTTTTTACATATTTTCAAAATGTCTACGAATTTTATATGAATTCTCGTGGTTGCACGGTACTTTCCGTATTTTTGTTCTTTTGAATGAAAATAAATACTAGTAGGTTATTAGTAGCTTGTAAACAAAGGCCTAAGTGTAACTTCAGCAAACTTTCAGTTTTGACAATACATAAAAAATTGCATACAAATCTCTTGTACATGTCTTTTTATTTTACAATAATTTGTTTATATCTGTTTGTCCAAACTCTTGGAAATTGAAATCCTGTTTGACTTACAGTACTTTATGAATTTCATTGTAATTTTTCTATAAATAGCTTCGATCATAGTTCGTGTCATTTGACGTTTTCATAAGAAAAAAAAACTTGAAGTTGCAAATGGTTTGATTCTGTATCAATGGCACTGTTCTGTTTTACTTCAATTTTAATATCAAAAAGCAAGCAGACGATGAATTTCAAATAACCTTCTAAGAGTTATTGATTACATTCAAATGATCTTCTACTCTGTTTAATTCAATATTTATGGTACTGCGATCAATGACATTACTAATATTTTCCAATATTTGACAGTCAAATTTCAATTTCAATTTCAATTGTATCTAAAAAATATGAACTCTCGGAACCATTATGTCATCCGGTTATAAATTTATAGACATCCGGGAAAAATCCGGGAATCGAAAAACTGATTTTGAATGGACAACCTGTAATTATTATAAGGAGTCACTTGACATAACTTCCCTACTTCGAAAGAATACACCCTTCTTTGATTTTTGGGGCACACTTCTGAACCATACACTTTATCACTTTTTGGCAAACAAAAAATTAATCGCTAGTTCATGATACGGCCAAATGATACACGGCCAAACGACTTATTCGGCCAGATGGCATTCGACCATACGACGTTTGGTTGAATGGCTAGATACCCGATATCGACCCATAGAACCTCAATAAAAGCAAAAAACATGGTTACTATGATGGTGCCCTCAAACAGCTTTCCAGAGAATATCTGTTACATGAGTCGATGGTCCCTGTAATATCGACTCATAGAGGTTTTATTGTATATCTTAATCTAAATTCTTGGAAGAATTCCTCAGGAAGTTCGTCAAAGAATCACTAAATCGAATTCTGAAAAAAAAAACTTCAAAATAATATCTGCAGAAATTTTTTTGACAAACACTTGAATTAGTTTCTCATGGAATGCTCTGTCAAATTCATTAAAAAACATGTGGAAATTCGGGTATTACTTGTTCAAATGCCACAAAAATATAAACCCTTAGAAATATTCTTAGTGAAATGGCGCTACCAGCCCTGACTTACGAATCAGGGAAAGCCTAGACCATGGGAAGAAAGTAAGATGTGGTTCAGTTGGTAAACCACAGCAATCTCTCTCTCCATGGGGAATATGACAACTCTGAAACTGTTTGTTGTTCTACAATGTCCCATGGCTGATACTGGTTGGTACCGTGTCCCAAGTGGTTCACACTGCAACGCACTCCAGATTCGGAACTCAAAGCATACTGCTAAAACTGCAGTCCCGTAGACTCAGCTTCCCTGGGCTGTGGAGAAACAATAACGATGCCCTCTCTGCTGATGGGCCAATGGCTCTGTTTGGATGGAAATAATTTATTTATTGTACCACTTTGTTTTTATTTTCTGCCTCACTTGTCGTCGTGGTTCTGCTCGCTGGCCAGTCTTTTGCCTTTCGAAACGAAGCCCTCTTCGCTAGATTGATGATGATTACGCTTATCTGTTAAGTGTGATGGAAAGTGATGAGGGGAGAGCGAATGAGTGTGATTCGAATCAATGAGTTTGTTTGAGTTGAGTTTTACTTGGGGAGTGCATCTAAATTAGTGTGCTGTTTGCTTGGCTTAGGGTTGAGTATAACTTTCTGGTTAATGCGGAGATGTGGCTCTCGTAACGCCGGTTCTTCGAGCTTTGAATAATAAGAAGGTTTGGATTGATATGGGTACATGTTTTGAATAAAAAATCAGAACAGTTATTTGCTTCCAGAACTACATGAACCTAATTCTGTTTCATCCGGACTTATTATTTTTTCCTCCACTCTCTTGTAGTGTCCGGAGGGAAGAACCGGCATATATAAAGTTAGTGGCTCAATCAGCCGAATTGCAACAGGAGCAATTCTAGCGCAACTTCATCGCTCGAAACACTTTACAAGACTGACGTGTCATTCGTCTCTTCCCGTTTGCTTAGGTTTTCCTTGTTACTCAAACTATATGCCCTTCTGCTTAGTTTTTATCTTCTCTAGTACCCCTCTCAATCCCTACATTCTCCTCCTGATCTACTCTTATAATAATAAGATCGTTTCTTCTATTATTTTTCAATGGAAATTTAAATTTATATTATCTTTCATTCATCTTTTGCTTTCCTTGTGTTCTTTCATGCTAAAGATAACATACATATTTTCCAAAAATGTTAGAACATTTTGTTCTAACATCATCATCATCATCTTCCACATCATCATTCCTCATTCCTCATTACTCGCTTCTCACTCCTGATTATTTTTTCCTTATTCCTCATTCCTCACACTGCATTCCTCACACTTCATTCCTCATTTCTCACTCCTCACTTATCAGTCCTCACACTTTATTCTTCATTTCTCACTCCTTACTTCTCATTCCTCATTCCTCACTCCTCATCCTTCATCTATCATTCCTCATTTATTACTCCTCATTCCTCATTCTTCACTCTTCATTCCTCACTTCTCACTCCTTATTTCTTACCTCTCACTCTTCATACCTCATTCCTCTTTCTTCACTTCCTTCCTCATTCGTTATTACTTATCCCTCACTCCTCACTCCTCACTCCTCATTCCTCATTCCTTATAACATACTCCTTACTCCTCATTTCTCACTCGTCATTTTTCACTCCCCATTCCTAACTCCTCAATCTACAGACTCATTCTATTCCTCATTCCTTATGCTTCACTCCTCATTCCTCACCTCTCACTCTTCTCACTCCTCGTTCTTCACTCTTCATTCATCATTCTTCTTCAATCATTCCTTATTTCTTACTCCTCTTTCACTCACTCCTCGTTGCTCATTTCTTATTCCTCATTGCTAACTCTTCACTCCTTATTGCTAACTCTTCACTCCTCATTCCTCACTTTTCATCATCTCTCATTTCTCAATCCTCATTCTTCACTCCTCTTTCCTCAATTCTTACTCCTCACTTCCCATTTCTTCTTCCTCACTTCTTACTCCTCATTTCTCATTCGTCATTCCTTACTCATCATTCCTTATTCCTTACTCTTCATTCCTCATTCCTCACTTATCACTCTTTATACCTCATTCCTCATTCTTCACTCTTCATTCCTCACTTCGCACTCCTCATTTCTAACCTCTCACTCCTCATTTCTAACCTCTCACTCTTCATACCTCATTCCTCTTACTTCACTTCCTTCCTCATTCGTTATTACTTACTCCTCACTCCTCATTCCTCATTTCTTATAACTCCTTACTCATCATTCCTCACTCCTCATTTTTCACTGCCCATTCCTAACTCCTCAATCATAATATTCCTCATTCCTCATGCTTCATTCCTCATTCCTTACATCTCACTCTTCAACCCTCACTCTTCGTTCTTCACTCTTCACTCATCATTCTTCTTTAATCATTCCTTATTTCTTACTCCTCTTTCCTCGTTCTTCACTCCTCACTATTCGTTATTCACTCCTCACTCTTCGTTGCTCATTTATCATTCCTCATTGCTAACTCTTCACTCCTCATTCCTCACTTTTCATTCATAATTTCTCATTTCTCATTCCTCATTCTTCACTCCTCTTCCCTCAATTCTTACTCCTCACTTCCCATTTCTTCTTCCTCACTTCTCACTCCTCATTTTTCATTCGTCATTCCTTACTCTTCATTCCTCATTCCTCACTTATCACTCTTCATATCTCACTCCTCATTCCTCATTCTTCATTCCTCACTTCTCACTCCTCATTTCTCACCTCTCACTCTTCATACCTCATTCCTCTTTCTTCACTTCCTTCCTCATTCGTTATTACTTACTCCTCACTCCTCATTCCTTATAACATACTCCTTACTGCTCATACCTCACTCCTCATTTTTCACTCCCCATTCCTAACTCCTCAATCTACAGAGTCATTCTATTCCTCATTCCTCATGCTTTACTCCTCATTCCTCACATCTCACTGTTCATCCCTCACTCCTCGTTCTTCACTCTTCACTCCTCATTCTTCTTTAATCATTCCTTATTTCTTACTCCTCTTTCCTCGTTCTACACTTCTCACTCCTCGTTGCTCATTTCTTACTCCTCATTGCTAACTCTTCACTACTCATTCCTTAGTTTCCATTCATCGTCTCTCATTTCTCATTCCTCATTCTTCAATCCTCTTTCCTCATTCTTACTCCTCACCTCCCATTTCTCCTTCCTCACTTCTCACTCCTCATTTCTCATTCGTTATTCCTTACTCATCATTCCTTATTCCTCATTCCTCACTTATCACTCTTCATACCTCACTCCTCATTCCCCATTAGTAGTAAGTAATGAGAGAATGAAAAATGTTTCATTCCTCATTTCCCATTCATTCCTACTTCTCACTACTCTTTCCACATACCTTACTTCTCAATTCTCACTCCCCACTTCTCACTCCTCATTTCTCATTCTTTATTCCTTACTCATCAATCCTCATTCTTCACTTTTCATTCCTCATTCCTCCCTTCTCACTCTTCAATTCTCACTTATCACTCCTCATTTCTCATTCCTCACTCATCATTCCGCATACCTTATTCCTCCCTTCTCACTCTTCAATCCTCACTCCTCATTCCTCATACCTAACTCCTCATTTCTCATTACTTACACCTCAGTCCTCACTCCTCATTCCTCACTCTTCATTCTTTATTCTTCACTCCTCACTTGTCATTACTCACCCCCCATTCCTTATTCCTCACTCCTAATTCCTTATTTCTCATCTCTCAGTCCTCATTCTTCACTAGTTTTTACTCACTTCTCACATCTTATTCCTCTCTTATCATTCCTCACTCTTCATTTCTCATTTCTTGCTCCTCATTCCATATTCGTCACTCTTAATAGATTTACCCTCTCGGGGGAATTACTTTACCCTCTCGGGGGTGTTACTTTACCCTCTCGGGGGAATTACTTTACCCTCTCGGGGGAATTGCTTTACCCTCTCGGGGGAATTACTTTACCCTCTCGGGGAAATTACTTTACCCTCTCGGGGGAATTACTTTACCCTCTCGGGGGAATTGCTTTACCCTCTCGGGGGAATTACTTTACCCTCTCGGGGGTGTTACTTTACCCTCTCGGAGGAATTGATTTACCCTCTCAGGAGAATTCATGCATTGCCTTGACGTATTTCACTGTCGCTGTCACAATACTGTTTTATGATTATGTTCCAAGTTAGTTATTTACATTACGCTGTATCGTTCATAAACATAAAATGAAGTAAAATCTTATCGAACATTTAAATTCACTCAAGCAACAAAACATATTTTAAAATACTTTTATCGTAACTCCATCACAGCAATCTAGCATAAAATCAACAATTAACACATGTCTTCCGTTTAGTGCCGAAAATATGACGACTCACCCTGAACGAAAATAAACAGCAATCAGCATCGACTCAAGTTCTGTCTTCCGTTCCAGGCCGAGGCTTCAAATGTTTGGGAGCGCACAATACACTTACCAACTGTGCCATTGTAGTGTCCGGAGGGAGGAACCGGCATATACAAAGTTAGTGGCTCAATCAGCCGAATTGCAACAGGAGCAATTCTAGCGCAACTTCATCGCTCGAAACACTTTACAAGACTGACGTGTCATTCGTCTCTTCCCGTTTGCTTAGGTTTTCCTTGTTACTCAAACTATATGCCCTTCTGCTTAGTTTTTATCTTCTCTAGTACCCCTCTCAATCCCTACATCTCTTATATCGCAACTGGGATAGAGATAGGTTTCTTGCAGCTTAGCGTTTGATGAGAAATACCGCAGTCATTAGCTGAAAGTCAGCGCCTGCTGGATATCATTTTTTTACATTTTTACAAGGGAAAAATCTGCAGACTGACCCTTAGACGATAACAGGAAACCACCTTCTGTAGCATCTTGGTCGGCACGCTATAGGCTCTGCTATTCCAGCATAATCTGAGTTGCAGCCATAAAGGTTGTTCCCGTTAAAACTGCAACACTCGCAAAAAGTCTCAACTTTTTTGATTTTAATGTAAAATGATTCAAATTTTGAGCAACTTTAGTTTTGTATGTAGTGTTTCCATCATGTAAATTTAATTGAAAAATGCTAATAAAGCGTAGTGTGTTGTTTTTTCATTCCGTTGTATATTCCTGTGGGAGGAGCAACGGAAACTAGATCAATCGTGTCCGGTTTGCGTTGTTCGAGTGCGAAAAGATACTCGTGTTCAGTCGATGATGGATTACCAAATGGTGAGCTCGTTTCATGTTTATGATAACACATTTTTATCCTTGCAACATTACGTTTCTGTAATTTTCAAACAAGCTTTGGATGAATCGTCACTACAAGTGTCGACATAAACCCTTATTCCTGTTCCTGTTTCGTCATGACTAAAATAACCTTTGTACAGTTCGACATTATGAATATCGACACACTTTCTTAATTTTCTACCAATATATTTTCATTGCGAGACAAAAATGAAAACTAGTTTAAAGTAAGAGTCGTTATCCATGAATCGCATCACCGACCAAAGGTGACTTCCAGATCTTTTTCCTCCCTCACTAATCAACACTCTTTCTGTGATGATTGTGAAGATGCAATTAGGTATTCTCGGTCTCGGGAAGCAACTATCATTACACACTAATATTCCTCCCCCATCCATTGATCTATAATATGAGATCTGCTAAAATGTTTACTTAGACAATAAACGGAAAGTCCCATCCATTATTAATTTGGATCGAAGTGCAATTCTTATTAGTTCCGATCAATTACGGAGTAGATGGAGGATACCAAATTCATATTCGATTGCCAATCAAGTAAATTTGGGTTTGAATTGGATTTGGATTGGATTTGGATTGGATTTGGATTGGATTTGGATTGGATTTGGATTGGATTTGGATTGGATTTGGATTGGATTTGGATTGGATTTGGATTGGATTTGGATTGGATTTGGATTGGATTTGGATTGGATTTGGATTGGATTTGGATTGGATTTGGATTGGATTTGGATTGGATTTGGATTGGATTTGGATTGGATTTGGATTGGATTTGGATTGGATTTGGATTGGATTTGGATTGGATTTGGATTGGATTTGGATTGGATTGGATTTGGATTGGATTTGGATTGGATTTGGATTGGATTTGGATTGGATTTGGATTGGATTTGGATTGGATTTGGATTGGATTTGGATTGGATTTGGATTGGATTTGGATTGGATTTGGATTGGATTTGGATTGGATTTGGATTGGATTTGGATTGGATTTGGATTGGATTTGGATTGGATTTGGATTGGATTTGGATTGGATTTGGATTAAAATTTAATTTGGATTGGATTCGATTTTGTATTGGATATTTGGCTCTGGATTGGATTTTGGGTAGGATTTAGATTTAATTTGATTTGGATTGGGTTATTTTTATATTTGATTTGAATTGGATTTTTATTGAAATTGGATTGGATCTAGGATAGATTTAAATTTGATTTGGAGTGTATTGAATTTGAATTAGATTTGAATAGGATAAAATTCAATTTGAACTTAGATTATATATTTGAATTGGTTTTTGATTGGATTTAAATTGTAGTTAAATGGATTTTAGGTTAAATTTGGTTTGGCATTTCAAGAGCACACATAATAATGTTGAGTATGTAGGTTTGAACTTCCACGTATGTAACGTGACTGAAGTTAGCTTTAAATGTTTGTCATTAAAACCATAAACCCAAAAGCCCTGCTGCATCATTTCTATGCAAACATCAAACACTATTTCAGAGAACCTTCCTGATCAATGCTTCATTGTAACACATTGACGACACAAATTAAAACAAAAGCTGTGGGCGCGTGAAATATAATTCCACCGAACAATGAGAGCGTGACACGACACGACGACACAGGTCTCGCGGTTTTGTGTGCTTTGATCACATATTAAATGAAAAGCAACGCACATTAATTTATTTCAGGTTTTGATATTCAAATCCACGCGGCGACTGATTATGATGGGGGATATACCTACCTCTATCTGGTTGTTAGTGCAGTCGATATAAAAAAGCAATGCGGAGCATGAATTTCAATTTGCCTAAATAGTAACACAATTTAGTGGAGCACACAAAACAAGTATCGGTAATCCACAGTTAGCGGTTTTTGGGATCCGGTTGAATAAATTTAATTTAAATATGCAGTGCACAAAACTTCCACCGTTTCCCTTAAGTAATGCGCCATTTCTTCAATGTTAACATTGCGCTGCCACCGTTCGGAAGTTGGAAACCGCCTATTCTATAACCTTTTTAATTGTTGTTACCCATTTTCTCAATGCTCTGTTTCACTTCCCCACCTTCTAATTGCAGGTTTTAACGGCGTTGTTAAAATTGAAGCAACTTGGCTTGATTCACGCCGATTTGAAGCCCGAAAACATCATGTTGGTCGACCCGGTTAGGCAACCGTACAGGTGAGAGTCGGCACTTCCGTGTTACGGGAGCGCGCGGTGATGCCCTAATGAAATACTATATCCGTTCTAATTTTCTTCTTCTTTCTTTCTGCTTGTCCGTTCTACTTTCGTTTCGCTCGGAACAAACAAATGTAGGGTAAAGGTGATCGATTTTGGTTCGGCGTCTCACGTCAGCAAAACGGTGTGCAATACGTACCTGCAGTCGCGCTACTATCGGGCGCCGGAAATTATCCTCGGGTTGCCGTTCTGCGAGGCCATCGACATGTGGTCGCTGGGATGTGTCGTGGCGGAGCTGTTTCTCGGGTGGCCCCTGTACCCCGGTTCCTCTGAATATGATCAAATCAGGTAATACGCTAGAATCGCTGAAATAAAGAATAATCTTCTAATTTCAAATTCAACATCAACAGGTACATATCGCAGACACAGGGTCTCCCAACCGAACACATGCTGAATAGCGCCAGTAAAACGGCCAAATTTTTCTACCGGGATGTCGATTCCACCTATCCTTTCTGGCGGTTGAAGACACCGGAAGAGCACGAGGCGGAAACCAACAACAAAAGCAAGGAGGCTCGAAAGTACATCTTCAACTGTCTGGATGATATCGGGCAGGTGAATGTGCCAACCGACATTGAAGGTGGCCAGTTGCTAGCAGAAAAGACTGACCGACGGGAGTTCATCGATCTGTTGAAGCGGATGCTGACGATCGATCAAGAACGGAGGATAACACCGGGTGAAGCGCTGAATCATCCGTTCACAACGTTGGCACATCTGGTAGACTACGCCCACTGCAACAACGTTAAAGCGTCCGTCCAGATGATGGAGGTGTGCCGAAGGACGGACTCAATGATTCACACGTACGTATTTCTGAAACACATCTCTCTGGAATAAACCTCCTAAATTGTGTTGTACCAACGCACATACCACCCTGCGTTACTGTTGGCGTCTAAAATGTTTGTGTTTTATGTTTGCTCTCTTCCTAACATTTCTAGTTACAATTTAAGCGTTCAGCCGACGACGGCCACCCTGGTGACAAACTTCGTACCGAATGCCACCGAGAACATGACCATCACGTTCAACAATCAGGTGCAGAGGATCGTGCGGGAGCGTGGACCAACCTACGACAACCATCTGTATCAGATCTATCGGGGTCGGAATGTCGGTGGTCAGTACAGTAACGGACGGCCGGATGCTTTCCAGCATCAGTTGGTGTCTAGCATTCTGTGTCCTCCAGGGTATCAAACGATGCCAAGTCCGACAAAGCACGTCGTTGTTGGGGGCACCTCGATGCAACCTCCACTGCAGGTTCCGCCACAGCAGTACGTCAATGTTCCTGTTCCTGTGTCGATGGTCGAACCGTCATCCGGCCAGCGGATGCTGCTGACCAATGCGGTTCAACCGAACGTTGCCTGGCCGCAGAGTGGGCGCCAGGTGGCAATTGTGCCATCGTGGTCACAGCAAACCGGACCGCACTCGCTGATCGTCGACTCGGCGCCGTTTCTCAACGTGGAGGAGATCTACCCGAAGCCACATCTCAACATACAAACGCGGCATCCCGAGCCGAAGAAGGAATCACCGGTGCACCATCTTGTGTAAGCATTTTTCAATTTTTTATGCATAACTAGGGTAAACAGGTATAATACGCCCCCACCTAACGAAAAATTGCTCTGTTGCAGTGGAAAATGGATTACCTCTATTGTTATTGGAGTCAAAGTGTTGTTGACTTAGTTGGTCATGCTCTGCATGCAACTTTCTCTTGCCAGGTAACTTCTAAAAAGAGTACAAGACGTTTTCTGTAAATGGTCCAAATCTTGACGTTTCAAAACAAACCGGGCAATATGCCCCTCCCGTAGAAAAAGTTCCGCAGCGCTGTAGAAATGTTTTCAAGGAGAATTCCATCACTTGCTAAGCTTAAAAGGGTCTATTAGCAGTCTTCTTCCGGTAAAAGTTTATGTAATAAGTACAATAGTAAAGGATGGGCTTCATTTACAACGAGGCTTCCCTATCGGACCCAAAATGTTACGCCAAAAAGCTAATTTTCGATATTTTTGGTATTTCTATTGATTGTTCATACTTCACAAAGATCTTATATGTGCAATATCAGTTTTTCGCGGATATTCAAGGTGTGTAATCATATTTACGTGTCAAATAAGCCTTAATCTCTAGAAAATGAAGCGGGGCGTATTGCCCGGTTGGGGCGCATTATACCAATTTACCCTAATTGATATATACCAATGCTTTTTTAGGGCAGGGGATTTCAAATGTATCTTTGATAGGTTATATATGTGTGATCTATAATCCATTCATTTTATATGAAACAAACAAGATTCAATTCTACATCTCAAAAACTCGAGTGTTACACGAGGAATCTTCCATTAGAAACCTGATTATTCTAGTAGCAACTTTCTGCTCTGCTAGGAAGCAGGAGTTATATAAAATATGCTAGAGATACAGAGAACTTTATTTATTTATTTATTTATTTCACTTCGTCTTCAGCATTGCTGTACAGACTGTATTGGTCTTTATTTAATGTAATAATCTTATTCTAACTTTAAACTTATTTCTACACACATCAAAGTCAATAACATCAACATTTAACAAATTAAAGCATCTTTCCATCGGGTGATTTTGTCCAAATACCGTACGATGTCTTGCGGTCCAGAACAACGAAAGTGGGCGGGATCTCCGAGTCGGAACGAAAAAGTTCGCTTGTCGCAGAAGATCAGGGCAATCAATCCGATTCGTCAAGACATCGAAAGCAAACATTCTTTGGAGAAACACACGATGTGTTCGCAAAGGCTCAAGCTTGATTAGTTCACAGCTGTTCTCGTAAGGAGGCATTTTCGAGAGGAAATTGATAACTGCTAAGGCATGATTGGTATTTCAGTGGGTTTTACTAGAAAACTGTGGATTCCGGAGAGAAGCTAGTTTTTCAAGATAAATTATAAATAATATGAGGATTCTATGAACAGAGCAAACTCTTCTGTCCTGGAAGGAAGTGGAGAGTTTTTCATCATTGATTGAGAATTTATGGGAAAAACTGTATCATTATTTTCGAAAAAATAACGTTAAGCCCTGACCAAAATTACAAGGGTTGACGGTAAAGTGCGTCATAACATGTTTAATAAAGTATAATCAGTCTGTTTCCAAAGATCACTTCGAGAAATACTCCAGGAATTCTCCCACGAATTCTTCGTCCAGTTTCTTAAGGAAACAATCCAAAAGTTGTTTCTGGATTTCTCCAAAGTACTTACAAGACACGGGTCTACCCCGTCTGGTATAATGCCACATGGCATTTAGCATGAAAGTCGTTTCGCATAATTGCCATTCGATGTTATAGACGAAACATTGAATTTGATCAAATTCGTGCCATTGAACAAATGGGTGTTGAGAAATTGCTCGTGATCGTAACTAATATCTTATTAATTTCTTTACGGATTGCCATTTTGTCCGGGATATTATAGCGCATTTTCAAGAAAAAAAAAAATATATCCAACGCCTAAGATACAGTGACCGACGGAAAAAAAGATCATTTCGCCGTTTTTCATACAAAATGGCCAAGTTTGGAAACTTGGATCTTGACTCCTAGAGCTCCGATTGATCTGAAATTTCTAACGCCACTAGGAAATATCTTGAAGTATGTGCCATAAACAAACTCACACCATATTGAACGAAATGTCAGGATTATGGTTTTGATATATATTTTGAAAAGAGGGGCCGTAGCAGTATACGTGCAGCAATTCAGCAAGACAAAACTGAGGGTCGTGGGTTCGAATCCCACCGGTCAAGGATCTTTTCGGGTTGGAAATTTTCTCGACTTCCCAGGGCATAGAGTATCTTCGTACCTGCCACACGATATACGCATGCAAAAATGGTCATTGGCATAGTAAGCTCTCAGTTAATAACTGTGGAAGTGCTCATAAGAACACTAAGCTGAGAAGCAGGCTCTGTCCTAGTGGGGACGTAACGCCAGAAAAGAAAGAAGAAGATATATTTTGAAAAGTGAATTTTACAGAAAAAAAATTATTCTACCACTTGTTTCTCTTGTTATATCAAACATTTTTACCAAAGGGTATATTGCTCTAAATCCTTTCGTTTCAAATATAACTCAGAATGACAAATTTAGCCTTTTTACAAACTAGGGGCATTTGCTATAACTTTAAAGTGGGTGATCAACATGCTGTGAATTTTTCACTGCACAAATTTCAAATTATTTCCTAGTTGCGGTAAAAATTTCAGCTCAATCGGAGCTCTAAGAGCCAAGAACCATTTGTCATTTTGTTTGGAAAACGGTAAGATGATCATTTTTATTTTCGCCGGTCGCCTTTGTTATTTGAAAAGAAGGAACATGATTTTTTATGATGCATCTATTAGTCCCGGATACTACTGTATCACTGCAGTACCTTTCTTTTCAAATTACATATGCCAAACGGCCTTCCTTAGCCGAGTGGTTAGAGTCCGCGGCTACAAAGCAATACCATGCTAAGGTGTCTGGGTTCGATTCCCGGTCGGCCCAGGATCATTTCGTAATGGAAGTTTCTTTGACTTTCTTGGGTTTAGAGTATCATCGTACCTGCCACACGATATACAAATGTGAAAATGGAAACTTTGGCAAAGAAAGCTCTCAGTTAATAACTGTGGAAGTGCTCACAAGAACATTAAGCTGAAAAGCAGGCTCTGTACCAGTGAACACGTAATGCAGAGAAAAAGAAGAATGCCAAACGGGGTAGACCCTTCCAACAGTATTTCCGGATATTCCTTCAATAATTTCTCCTGTGGTTTATCCTGATTTTCCCCTAAGTATTTGTTTATAAATTTATTCGCGATTTCCTTCAAATGTTGGTATTTTTTTCAAGAATATTTCTTTATAAATCCATCAAAGGGATTTCCTAAGGTATCATACCAGGGACTCCCTTTTAGAGTTTATTTTTGAGATTAAAAGGATTTTCCAAATGATTTTTGTAAGAGGAAGAATTGCTATATAATTTGAGTAAGGAATCTTCTAAGAATATTGCTGTTTGCGTTTGAGGTGCAAATCCAGTCTAACTGAGCTTCAAACGCGATAACACAAAGTAACCAAAGGATACTTAGCAACCATGCTCCATATTACCGCCAACCTAACAAAAAAACCAATCGTAGACTTCGCCTTCCTTGTTGAAAAATCTTACCGCGTTTGGTGTTCCCGCATTTGATATTTGCATTTCAAACGCACACAGCAATATATAGAATCTCAATGAAAGCAAATTATTAGATTCGACTGGTGCAGTTTTTTGGAAAAAAGTGTCTATAGTTGGTTTATTCTGCACATCAAAGCCCAAGCAGAAGATGAAGATGCATCTTCTTCTTCTTCTTCTGGCGTTTCGTCCCAACTGGTATAAAGCCTGCTTCTCAGATTAGTGTTCTTATGAGCACTTCCACAGTTATTAATAACTGAGAGCTTTCCTTGCCGATTGACCATTTTTGCATGTGTATATCGTGTGGCAGGTACGAAGATACTCTATCCCAGTATTCAGCTTGAGCCGCTGTCTGGTTTTCTAGAATTGTGCTCTTGAGGGTTTGAGTTTTGGCTTCGTTTCATCTTCACCAGAAAAAATGGGGAACGGACGTTTTAAAAAATCTTGCTGCTATTTTTCTCGTGCTTGTCAGTTTTTGATTCGGCTGAAATAAAAAAGTTATGGCTGGTTATAGCTTAAATCGTTAGCAAGGTGTTTTAAGTGTATAATTTTGTTCGAAACGTGGAGTGGTAGAGCTGTTTTCGGAACAGAAATGTGTTGTAGTGTGCCAAACGTCCGAAGCTTCGCTGTTCGTGGGAAAACAAATAGGTACCCTTAGTTAGGGTTACCATATTTGCTCTTACTGAAAAGAGTACATTTTTTCAACTCTGTAAAAGAGTACTTAAGAGTACACTTAGCCTAGCTTGAAAAATTTTAAATGCACTACTATTTAATAATTTCGACATTTTCTTGCAAAAAAAAAGTTTGATTCTTAAGGACCAAACGCAATGATAGCAGAACGGCAACGGAAAGCGGAACCGGTTCCCCAGCATGAAACACATCGTCCTGACTGAGCTGTCAACGAACGGAAGTGAACCAAGTCTGAGTCGACAAACATTGCTATAGTTCATGCTGGCGAACCGGTTCCGCTTTCCGTTGCCGTTCCACTATCATTGCGTTTGGGCCTTTAATCACAGCCACTTTTCATACATTTCAATTAAAATTAAGTTTTTCAGGGAGACACTACTCTCAACTTTTCATCAAATATTTTACAAAATTTAACTCTTATTTTTCTCATGCTATATTTTCTTACTATATTGAACATTGACTCTAGATGAATCGATTTTGTCAATTATTTGAATTATATTTACGATACCAAGAGTCGTTAGATTTTTTAAAATAATATTGTCTTTCAAATGAGGTTTGTTGTAAAAATTCTTAAGAAAATGTAGAACAATTTGAGTTTGTGAAGGAACCGAAAGAACTGAGAAGAGTGAAACGTGGATTATAAAGAACCTCAAGCATTGTCTTCGATTTAAGTTTTATTAAGGACTTTTTAAAACATTATGAAGCTTAGAAACTTGATTGATTTAATAGTTTACTCTTTATGATTCTCATACTACACTTCAAACTGAAACCTTTTCATTCTCACATCTTTGTTCATACAAAATTGCATCGCCAAAACAAAGTTTCTATAAAAAAAAAGTTTGATAAAAAAAAAGTTGCTTCAATAAGATTGAATAAGGTCCTAAAGCCCTGTCCCTATTTTAGTGCCAAACGCTTAAGTTTAGGCCAATAACACATGTTTACTCAATTTTCTAATGTTTTCCGTTGGTTTGAGCCCAAAAAACATTTTTTTGAATTTTGTCACACCCCTTGGCTTAAACTCAAATTTTGGGTGTATTTTGTTTTCCGTGTCCCTTCCGAAATGTCAGATAGGAACAACCCCAGTGGTCGAACTAAAACCCCTGTGGTGTTTTTGTCGACTAAGCGAACGTCAAACATGATCTTAAGTGTCAAGGTTCATTTATGGACCCAATTTTTAAATTAAAGTTTAAACATGATATAGCCGTTATTTGAGCGGAAAAAATTGCTAAAGAAGTTGCAGTAAGGTGCTCTTTCGTGTTATTGAATAAAAACAAGATTTCATTAAACATTTTAGGACCCAATTGATCGAAACAAAATGATTTTGAATTTTGGTTGATTTTTTTAATTGAAAATAATTAGTAAATTGATTGTGTGACAGTTTTTGTCGAAAATCGGTGAATTATCTGTATTATCATTGAAAAAGGTTTCTTCAACAAGTTATTCGATTTGACGATTATCGTCAGTACTAACTGAAAAAGAGTACACTTGAGCCCGTTTATCAAAAAAGAATAGCACACAAATTTTTAAGGCAAAAAAGAGTACTTGTACTCTAAAAAGAGTACGTCTGGTAACCCTACCCTTAGTGGAACCGGAAACGTCGGCATAACCAAGTGATATCTAGTTGGAGTATTTGGTGAGTTTGTTCCATATTATTATTCGGGATTCAGTTGCAATTGTAATAGTTGCAATTTTGGTAGCTACCACCGGAATGATTCGATTTTTGTTGTTTCTTTTTGTGATGTGTATCGTCGGTTCACGGAATCTAGAGGTCCACTCCTGAAGTAGTGTTTCGTCATTCGATTCTGTTGCTTCTCCTACGGGGAGCAGGAGATGGAATCCTGTTCGGTTTCGTTTTATACGGATAAGAATAAGCATCGCGTAGTTCGTCAGTAGTGTTTGGTTTTTCGATTCGGGCGAAAGACAAAGTCAGTGATCAGTCGGTCGCTTGTCACAAAGTTGGCCATGCATAAAGGCTTTTTTTTCTTGGGCCGTTCGGTTTTTACGTTTTGGACAGTGTTTTGTTCCGAGACTCGTCAGCATGTGCGTATTTCTTTATTTTTATTTTTTTCGTTTGATTCCGATGACCTTGGAGGGATCGGCTCTGCTTTTTACAGAGCAGAATGTCACTGCCACCAAACAAGTTCTTAATTTATTTTTGAAAACAATATTGTTCATACTGTAAATACAGCATTGTTTCTTTCTTTTGATTGCCGGCATTCAAAAGTTTAAATTCAAAACAATTAAATATTAAATTCTCCGGGTCCATCGCCAGCTTCAAGCGAATCCTACCTCTCCCAACCCCTAACTCCATCCCAGACAACCTGAAATCGCATGAAAGTTCACGTTACAACTCGTTTATTCATACTAATTACATCAAACCCGCAAAACACCGTGGATAAACTCGTCAGATTGATGAGTTTCCTCGCATAAAAGACTTTTTTTCTGAGTTCATTTGTACATTTTGTTTCGTCTCGTACACTCGTACAAGTCGAATCAATCCGTAGCAGCTGTCAAATCAACATTTGTTATCATAAGTTAAGTCGCATAACATCGCAGGTTAATTCGGTAGAATATTTATTCACTCGCAATGTATGTTATTATTCATCACATAATATATGCACGCATATCGCCTCCACTTTTGTACGTAGAAGGCTTTTTCGCGACATCTTATAAGTGAATTTTTGCACATACAAAGCCTCCAGGTGATTTCGTTATACGTAGCACTTATGAGGGTGTGGAAAAAGTAGGCGACGAAACATAAAGAAGCATCGTCATCGTCACTCAACCAACCTCGGATGAGGAGGATATCGAGATATGGAGAGATAAATCGTATGCAGAATGAAGGGACCGAAGAAATCATCGACATTGGGAGAGATATCGAGATGTAGAACATCGAGATGTGGAGTGTCGACTGTATATACATACATACAGAAGTGTTTTGTCCGCATCTCTGTGATTACACGTCTAATTGAAACTCTCTATACCTCATTTAAAAAGGAACTTCTTAGGTATTTAAATAAAAAAAAAGAATTTTGTTTCGAAAATTACAATGATTTTTCTGATTTTATTTTTTGAAACATGTTCCATCTTCTAATAAAATATTTGTTACATCCTAGAGATTCGGGTGTCCGAGACACATATTCGTGTATTGAAACACACAGGTGTAAACAAAATAACAAATTAAAGGTAACTTTATTAACGTATAAAATTACATGATAAGACGCGACACTTAGACAGCACGACGGTTACAATACTTATATCTATCATTTGCTTTTGTGCATCTATCGATAGCAGATACAACTGATATGGATGAGCGAGCAGAGTGGAGAGAGAATGGGACGATGTCCAGTGGTTCTCAACAATGTAAACAAAATTCAAAAAATGTTTTTATCAGAATAGCTACAAAGTTCGATTAACTAATTGCGTTTCGAATCAGCCAGAGAGAGTTCTAATTAGACTTGTAGCCATCGAGTACATATTACAATTGATGGCATTTCATACGTTTTGTGGGTAGTATAGATGAAATAGATTTTTTTTAATTACGTCAAATTTGCTTTATTATTGCATTTTTGTGATCCCCGGGAAATTACAGTTTAATTCCAATTTTCCGGTAAGCTTAACCCGGGAAAATCAGAAACCTTTTTTTCAACGTATCTCTGACATAATTCCTGATGAAATACTAAAGGTATCCGTGAAAGCGTCGCTTCTGAAACATCATGGCATTCACTTTTTTGTGACTTAGTCACTATTTTTGATCAGGTCACTGAAAGGTCACTATAACCCAGGGGGGGTATACGCAACGAGATGCGCCTACCGTTCATGTTTTATGGGTGTATTCGTTTGGCTCACAACGCTGCTAGGCATCCTGCTGTTTGAGTGTTGAAATCCATCAGCATTTGCTGCCTGGCATGACCCGCGTTCGAACTGTGCTGTTTGGGTCGGCCCGCGTGAGAGATGATGCTGTTTGGGACGGCCCGCCCGAGAGATGATTGTTAGGCGAGCTTTGTTTGTAGTTGACAGCCGTACACCCACCCTGCTATAACCACCTTTTTTAAACTGTCACTAAAGACACTATTTTTGAGACCTGAGATTGAAAAAAAACTATACTTTGGATAAGCTTTCCAAATTAAAATAGCAAATTAGTAATGTTTCCTAGATTTTTTTCTTCTGATTTCAAAATCAAAAAATAGAAAAAGAAACGAATTGTTCGGATAATAAAATGAGATAAAAATTGAATTGTTTATATTTTCTTGTTTGGAACATGTGAAAAATTATAGTGACATTTTTGAAAAAAAAAGTATAAAATAGGTAATCAGAAACCATTTTGGGGCTGCATTTTCTAACCGAGATATTTGTACTACATTTAACTGAAATTCAAGACGTATTTTTGAGAGATTTACTGAACGAATTACCAGCAGAAGTTCTTGAGCAATCGGTTTTTGTCTTCATTTAAGGATTCAAGTGTTTTTTAACTGACGTTAGTTCAACACTTAACGGAAGTTCTAGAGCAATCTTCTACAAGAAAGTCAAAAGGAATCTCCGACCCATTTTTTTATCTGGAAATCTTAACAGAACTATTTTATAAGATATGTTTTAAGCTTCTTTCCAATTCCCACTAAACATTGAAGGAATTTGAGAGAAAGTGTTCCAAATATTTTATCTCAAAGCATGGTACCATTGGATATCATTGGAAATTACTTCAGCAATTTCGCAATGCGCCAGACAGAAACTTAACAATAAGAACCTCGTGGGATGTCTTGCTAAGTTTTTTAATGTTGAATATTGCCATAATCCCCTAGAAGCTCTAAAATTCATCAACGAATTTCAAGTATTCTACCAAAACTTATTCCACTTAAACTATTTTAGCATTTTTCTCACAGTCAGTGTAAATCAAAACTGAAGGCTATGACATGTAGTTTTTTTTTCGCATGAAATTACTTGTAGAAGTCAAGTTAACTTGTTTGAAAAGAAATAGAATTTTTTTATCACACTCAAAATTTATTTTACCCAAAATATTACGAAAACCTCTATTTTTCAGACCCGTTTGCCTGTAACCCGTTCGCCTGTTTATTACACTCACAATTTTCTTCGATGTTGATTTACAAACGATCTAGCTCTGGGAATACGTTTTTGTGTAGTTTTGTAGGAAAAAAAAAATAAAGTGCAATCATAACTTCTTATCTTATTCTACTCAAATAAATTCCATTGGCTTCTAAAAACAAATTCATTAAGGAAAAACTACAGGTTATCGCTGGCGAAAAAATAAGCTAAGGAAAACCCCGTTTTTGTGTTGTTGAACAAAATAAATTTTGAGTGTAATCGGATATTTTTTTTTACGACGAAAACCTCTATTTTTCAGACCCGTTTGCCTGTAAGTCAATATTCAAAGCGATGACATATAGTTTTTTCGACGTTAAATTGATTGTAAAACTCGAGTGAATATGTTTTAGTGAAAAATTTTTTTTCCGATAACACTTAAAATTAATTTTACCTGGAAAACCAAACGAAAAACGTATTTCTTAAGCTATTTTGTCTGTACATCAAAAGGCTGAAGGCTATGACATGTAGTTTTTTTTTCGACACGAAGTCAAGGGGTCAAGGGAATATTGTAGAGTAGAAAAAAAAAATTTGACTACACTTGAAATTGTTTTTACCGACAAAACAACATAAACAATTTATATCCCGAGTTTTTTCGTGTGTTAATATCAACTCAAGGCTATGACATGTAGTTTTTTCGGTATGAATTTACTTGTAGACGTCAAAGTCAATATGCAGAAATTGAAATTTTTGATTACACTCAAATTTTTTTTTAATCAAGCATTGTGATAAATCCTATTTTTTGGACCCGTTTGTCTGTAACTCAAAATTAAAAGCGATGTCATTTAGTTTTTTCGACATGAAATTGATTGTGAAAGTCAAATGAACATGTTTGAGTAAAAAAAAAATGAATTTATGATAACACTCAAAATTTATTTTACCCATAAAACCACACAAAAACGTAATTCCTGAGCTTTTTTGTCTGTAAATCAAAACTGAAGACAATAATATGTAGTTTTTAATCAACATAAATCTACTTGTAGAAGTCAAGTGAATGTGTTTGAGTAGAAAAAAATGACAACATTCAAAATTGTTTTTAACCACGCAGAGAATGACCAGCTATTTAAAATAATAAATATTAGTGTTGTTTTCAATAAACATTTTCAATTTGTTACAATTAAAAAATGCGTTGAAACAACAATTATTTTTATAATAAATCAACACAAATATTGTTGAAGTAATCTTAACAAGAAATTTGTTGAAACAATAAAAGAATAACTTTACTTCAAATGGAAGTTTTATTTGTTTCAATTTCTTTCATTATCGATTCAATCAATAATGCGTATAACATAAAAAATGGCCCGCCATTTTGGTTTTGATTGGAAATGGCGAGAATGTGCGCGGATATTACTAGTGCGTTGAATTAGACCAAAGTGCAACACGTGCAGGAAATTGATGTTTAAGGAATTCAGATCATCGATGTTTCATCACAGTTTCGGAGTATCCATAAACTATAATCTAAGCTATTTATGGTAATTTTTCGCCATTCTTTCTAAATTTTTGTTTACACTAAAGAATTTTCAATTATTGCAGTCAATTTCTACAAGAGCTGATGATTTCATCATATAACTTTGTCGCGGAGCGCATAAAGCTCATTCTCCAGTCAAACGGATTATGGAGCAAATTTCATATACTAACATAAAATGAAAATAAAGTAAGCTTCTACATGTGATTATCATAATTTAGTTCAAAAAAAGAAAAAAAAGAAGAGATTTCAGGGGACTGGGACCAACAAAAATGAGTTTTTATTTCAAACAAAAACATTTATCATATCAAAAAATATTGTTATTTGTTTTAAAAACGATGAATTTTAATTTAATGCTAAAAAATGGTTGTTTCAAATGAAAAAAAGTTGAATCAAAATTAGTTTTGTTGCACCACAATAAACCCAGCTGTCAAATTCAACAATAAATATTTTCAAACCAAATGACGAGATGTTATTGAAACAATGAAAGCCAATTATAAGCCGGCATATAATACAGATATATAGTTGTAATGATACAGAAAATATTTGATTTTAAAATTGTTTTCTCTGCGTGACCTAGACAACAACAAAAAAAAATTTCTTCTGGTTTTGTTTGCTTGTAATTAAAAACTGAAGGACTTGACTTGAAGTTTTTTTCGGCAAGCAATATCTTTGAACATGTTTGAGCAGAAATTGAAAATGTTTATTACACTCACAATTTTCTTCGATGTTGATTTACAAACGATCTAGCTCTGGGAATACGTTTTTGTGTAGTTTTGAAGGAAAAAAAAAAATAAAGTGCAATCATAACTTCTTATCTTATTCTACTCAAATAAATTCCATTGGCTTCTAAAAACAAATTCATTAAGGAAAAACTACAGGTTATCGCTGGCGAAAAAATAAGCTAAGGAAAAACCCGTTTTTGTGTTGTTGAACAAAATAAATTTTGAGTGTAATCGGATATTTTTTTTTTAATCAAACATGATCAAACTTGTTCAATTTAACCTTGAAAAATCTAAATATAATCACATTGAATTTTGAGTTACAGGCAAACGGGTCCAAAAACTATGGGTTTCCCTTATATTTCGGGTAATCAAAAATTTCATTTTCTGCTCAAAAATGTTCACTCGAATTCTACAAGTAAATTCATGCCAATAAAAACTACATGTCATAGCCTCGAGTTTTTATTTACAGACGAACAAAGTCGGGAAATAAATAATAAAAATTATTTTGAGTGTAGTAAAAAATTTATTTTTCTTCTCTACAGTTTTCACTTGAAGTTAATTTGTGTCGAAAAAACTACATGTCATAGCCTCCAATTTTAATTTACGGACAAAAAAGCTCAAGAAATACGTTTTTCGTGTGCTTTCTGGGTAAAATAAATTTTGAGTGTTAGGGGTCATGCACAAATTACGTCACGCTCCAAGGGGGGGGGGGAGTGGGTCGAGCCAAGCGTGACAAGCCATACAAAATTTTCGGAAGACTCATACAAAAAGTGTGACAAATTTTCAATTTCTGCTCAAAAATGTTCACTTGATTTCTACAAGTAAATTCAGGCCGAAAAAGCTACATGCCTTTAGTTTTTATTTGCAGACAAAAAAAAAAACTCGGGGAATTAGTTGTTTATGTTATTTTGTAGGTAAAAATAATGTTGAGTGTAGTCAAAAATTTATTTTTCTACTCTACAATATATACTTGATATCTGCAAGTAACTTCTTGTTGAAAAGTTACAGGCAAACGGGTTCAAAAAATAGGGGTTTTCGTAATGTTTTGGGTTAAATAAGTTTTGTGTATAATCAAAAATTTCAATTTCTGCTCAAACATGTTCACTACACTCAATCAAGCAAATTCATGTCGATGGCAACCAGCATCGCATTGAATGTTGCTTTATTGTTGAATTTGTGAAAAAAATGCGTTTAAAAAAAAAAAACTAGGTAGTGCCTTTTGCTTAATAACTTTAGGTAGACGCATCTATTTCAAAAACGCAAAGATGAATATCAATCTTAAATATTGTCCGGTTCTATTGCCGAAAATTGTTTGAAAATCGCTTCGAAAACTAGAAAGATATGCATGGTCAAAGTTGCACTTCCGACTCTCGGAGGGGGGTTGGGAGTACAGGTGTTAACGAACATCCCTCTCCCAGTTATTTTTGTGGAGATGCAGAGGTAAACACGGTCTCCAAATAGCAAAGGTTATACACTAACATTCCTTCCCCCAATTCCACCTGACTGCAAGGATGTGGTCGGTTATTGACCCTGTATAAATAGAGCCAGTGAATTATGCACACTGAAGAAGATTATGGAAAATCCCAGCGAACATCTAATTGATTCTTTATGCATCTTTACTGACTTCGGTCAATCACGGAATAGGATCCATTGTTATGTGTAGTCAGTCTAAGCTAAGCTAATCTAATACCTACTGAAAAACTTGTTACACTATTTGTGATATCTCTTCACATGGTGATCGAGAATTTTACTTTATAATGTTACTTAGCATTTAGTTTTCTCGTTCTCTGCTCTGAAATTCTATAATGTTATCGATATTTTTTCCTTTCCTTTCCACAGCGTCTCCCGCCACGACAAGAAGGAAAACAACCAACTTTCACCGGTGAAGAAGCGCGTCAAGGAGAACACCCCACCTCATCAGCAGCGGTACAACAGCAATCGGAACAATCACATGTGCCAGCAGTACCACGATGTCGGAGGGCCATCCTCTTCGTCGTCGTTCTATCACGGCAACAACAGCAGCAGTAGCAGCAGCAATCAACTGCAAATCCCACAGCAACAAATTCCGCCACAACCGCACCACCACCATTCATCCTCGTCTTCATCGTCTTCACAACAACCTCCGGCACAATCGCAGCTGCAACAGGCCAACAGTAGTAGCAGTGGAAATCACCACCACCATCACCACTATCAGCAGATCGATTCCGGATCGATGGGCGGTGGCAGCGGAAGTGGCTTGAGTGGATCGAACAATGTACAAATTCACCATTCTTCGTCTTCGTACGGAGGCAATGGAAGCAGCAGCAGCATGATGATGAACAGTGGTAGCATACATCATGGATCGAGCAGTGGTCACCATCATGGCAGTGGCAGTGGAAGTCACATACACCACAGTCACAGCAGTCACAACAGCAAACAGCAAACGATCACAATTCACGATACTCCTTCTCCCACGGCGGTTATTACCATTTCGGATAGCGAGGACGAGACAGCGGATGTTAAACAGTCGACTAGCAGTTCCAAATCGCAGCATCAATCCACAAGTATGTGTGGACCAAGCTCCAGTCAGCAGCACATTCGCGGTCATCCGTCGACAAATAGCAGTTCCTCGTCCTCAAATCAATGCCGTGCGAATATGGGAATGAGTGGAGTCGGTGGAAGCAGCAGCAGTTGTGGAATCAAACCCTCATCTTCATCGTCCAATATCCACCATTCGTCGTCGTCGTCTTCAGCATTGGCAGCATTGAATCAACAGCCTCCGCCGCCAAGTGGTAGCAGCTCTCATCATCACTCGCACTACCACTTGCAGCAAGTCCCACAGTCACACATGCAGCAGCAACAACAGCCCCAACAATCGCAGCATCATCCGAGCGTGATCAGCAGTGGCAGCCAGGCTGGTAGCAGTAGCATGTGCGGCGGAAGCAGTCAATCGGGATCGATATCAAGCAGACAGCGCAAAAGCACAGCGGTGGCGTCCACTTCGACAGCATGCGTGACCGTTGGCGACAGCGATGGGGAGAACGATCGGCGCAATACGCCTAAACACCAGAGTAAGTTGAATGTTTGTCAAATGGATTTCTATTAGGGCGATCCATAAGAATCAAACTACGAAACCTTAAATTACACCCCAAAAAATTTGTTCATTAGGACCCTCAGAAGCTACTGTAAAAGTTTGAGCGTAATCCGTTAACTCTAAGGGGAGGAGGATAGTTTGGTTCAGTAGGTCCACATGAAAAATTTTGAAGAGTGTCACTTGAGTTAGATTTTTTCTCATATAAAAATGGATCATCTTAATCCCTAGTCTTAACTAATCTTCGCATTTTTCTACATTACAGCGATAAAATATGAGCATCACGCAGGTCAGTCACAAAAGAAACGCCTGCTTGCGATGGCCCAAAACGAATGTCTGCTATCGTCGTCCACAAATCAGTTGCACGTGCCGAAGCAGGAACCAACGGAGTTCGTCGCGTACGAGTATCCTCAGGTGGATAAACGTTCGTCGTGGGCTCCACCGGGTTCCTCGTCGCACTACGGAGGTGGTCACAACAGCAGCAGCAGTGGTGGTCACAAGAGGGAATCGTCTGCATACATGCCATCGTCATCGTCCTCTTCTTCGTCGGTTAATCAGGGCAGCAGCAGTATGGGCGGAGGTCCTATGGGTGGCGGTTCATCACTTGGAGCAGCTCCTCCGCATGCTCATGCCAAAAACACACCAACCGGTGGCAGTGGTTCGTCGTGGGGGGCACCAGTCTACCGGCAGCATCAGCAAAGTTCCAACACACCGTTGGGAAGTTCACCGGGAGCGATGCTACAGCAGCAGGACATTTACGCGCAGGGAGACATTTACCGGCGGTCGGCGGTGTTTGTTTCGCAGGCACCGTACCAGACATACAATCGGGTGGTCCCACCGCCGGCGCACAACGCTTCCAGCCGACAGGTAAGATTGTGGCAAATATTAGATAGATGGTACTTTTAACATTGAAGTTTCGTTAAATTATTTTTTAAACTTCAAAAGAAAGCCGATAATTAATCGTTATATTTTCGGAAATGCAGTGAAAATTTTCGAAAATATTTGTTTTGCTCACGTTTTTTGCGTGATGTTCATTTTACCACCCACAGCTCGGGGAACTGGTTTTCGGTGTAATTTGCCATTCGGGGTAATGTGTCATTCGGGGTAATGGTTTTCGGGGTACTGGTTTTCGGGGAGATGGTTTTCGGGGTAATGGTATTCGGGGAAGTGTTATAGGACCCCTTACAGTGTTCTGTGAAATTTTCAACTTATTTTGTAATAATTATACTGGTGGCTCAAATACGACGTAAGTTTATATTAGGGGTATTCACTTAACAGCGTAAAACGCTGCGTAAATCACGATTATTTAATTATATTGAATCTTTCACAAAATTGCGTATACTGTACATGAAACATTTCGAACTGTCAAACATCTACACAAAATCGATCAAAGAATGCGTGCGTCGTCGTAACAACTATAATCAGAAGATAAATGAACAGAAACTTCCGCAACGGAGAATTATCTAAACTTTGATCAAAATGAGATTAGAAACTTTGGACATGGGCCAATTAATCATTTGATGGAAGCGTCTGGATAACAACTGTTCTAACCATCTAACCAAGAAATGATTCTCAAAGGTTTCGCATGTTTACAATTCGGTAATAAGGTCCATAATTTAAGCACTAAGCGAAGTCAGATCATTTGATGGAGCATTTTCTCCATAACTTTGAAACTATCGAAAGAGCTGCTATTGGGCAAGGTTTTCTGTAGTTCAGATTATTTGAGTATCTCTGATTACAGTCCAGATAAAATGACCTTTGCATGTTTTATATGAGCTACAACTATTGATTTATTAGAACGAAAAATGATTATACATGTTTTTATAATACAATTATTTAAGAGATATTAGAAATGCTTTTTTCACTCCCTGTAAAGAGTGGATTCAACAATGAACGGCTGCTCCGAGTTCTTTACTGGTAGTAGGTATACGGTTGGTGGAACGAAAACAGCTTCCGGTAACGGTTGTGTTGGTATCTTTGCACCAGCATGGAGCGGATCTTCGAGTCGTGGAACTGCTTTGTGTGCACACGACGATTATTGGAGGCTTTCACCGATTCGACCCTGACGATTTGGATGGAGTGGACTCCAGGAGGCGCTTGACTGAAACGATTACACCGGTGGTCTCCTTGAACTTGCGCAGCTGCCGCAAGAAGTACCAGAAACGGTATTTGGCCACGATCTGGTCCGGTGCCAAGATGAACAGCGGAGGGTTCCGTGCCTTCTCGGGCAGCAATAGTTTGTGCGTACCGTGAACGAAAATACAAAAAAATTCATAAAATATGAACTGAGTTCAAACAATGACAATTCTTGAAACGTTATTGGTTGGGTAACTAGATTATAAATTCGTCATTTGTCAACGATCACCGTCATAAAAGGAATTATTTCAATTGAAATATTTCTTTTACGAATAGCACACATAACCTTAGCTACGCAATTTTAAGTGAATACCCCTATTGAAATTGTTCCACACAAGCTAGTACTGTAATGTAATAATAACATGCTAATAAAAAAATACTAGCAAGCAAATTCATGAATATCTCTTCTCCCCCTGGAGAAAGATTGAATTGATCTCTTCAGCAACTTGTTTTATCATGGTTTGAAGAGTATGTTTTCACATGAACATCATTTATGCATTACCATCAAATAATATAACGCTTTTGAAAGAGGGCGGTAGAGGTCTCTAACATCAACATGGGAAAACGAAATCATTATCAGCATTATTAGCAGTTCAAAAAATGTAGCAATGAATCAGTGAACGCAGCTTTCCTCACAAAATTAAGTGCCCGTCTGTGAGTGAGATTTTGGTTCTCACTTGACCCTTAAAGAATAGCTGTTGATTAAAAGAAGAATAAATCTTTGATAACAAGAACACGAATTCAAATAAAAATCAAGCAGTAAATTGTATTCCATTAGCGGCTTCCAGGCTAGGACCGTTATTTAATATCATTGAGTAAAGTATATTTTGAAGTGTTCCCTACTTCGTCATATAGAGGAGGAGTTTTCTACTTCCGAATCCTTAGATTCTTTTTATCATATACATTAGCGTCAATTTGATAGACAAGGACCTCCAACGAACAAGAGAAAACGTGCTTAACCTCAACTTATTATTAAAAAAATGATTTGTCCATAGATTTGTCGCATCTTTATTTTGAAGTTTTCGGGGCAAGATAATTCGGGGTTATGGTCCTTTCGGGGAAATGGTATTCGGGGTACAGACTATTCGGGGCAATGGATTTCGGGGCATTGGTTTTCGGAGTACTTGACCGTTCGGGGTATTGACTTTCGGGGTGATGGTTTTCGGGGTAATGGTATTCGGGGAAGTGTTATAGGATCCTGTAAGGATGGTAAAAAAGGTATGGAAGTTTGAATTTATAAACTTTTTTAAAAATTTGCCCTGCGATGTTGATGACAAGTTTGATTTCTGATTTCTTACTCATAACAAATCTTTTACTTTCCCCAGGTTCTTCCGACGCATCCGCTGCCGGCGCACATCCAATTCCCGACGCAGTACAGCCAGTTCGGGCCACTCAGTCCGGCTCAGATTGCCAACAAACACTTCTGGTTCAACGAATAGAGATCGACGGTGTAAAAGGGACGGGGGTTATCGACACAGATGGGATCGCTTTTAGTCGCGCGTAGAACATATAGGTATTGGCTTCGCAACAATTGTCGGAAATACGGATTTTTCCAGGATGAGACGAAACACGTTTATTTTTCTTTTCTCTTTTAATAGTCATCATGTCTTAATGAATTGCCTTAACGGATATGGATGCAAGAAATGCTAGAAGGGAACGTCTCATCAATAGTCGTTAGGATTTATTTGTATGATTTTTCTTCGCTTGCGTACAAATGAAACTAGGAATCGTACATGTGTAAAAACAATATGGCAAGATGGCATAAGTAGATGTTTAGTTTGGCGAAAATTCGCAGTTACAGTATAAATTTTGTTCTACAGAAAGAGGAAATTTACGTTTCGCGCAATAGAGTTTATATTCCACCTCACTCATACACTCATATTATTACAATTTCACAGATAGGCCGGAGAAAGGATCCGTGCATACACTAGTAAACGGGAAATGGGAAAGTTTTTGTCTTAAAGTGTCTCAACTTAGATTTAGCGTTTATGATAGAAAGAGGATTTGGTGTTCCCAATTTTGGGAGATTTAGTGAGAAGGGAAGACTTTTTAGGCACGCATAGGAGCGAGAAAGAGATCGAGGGAGGGCAAAACTGTGCTGAATGTGATTATTTTATCTACTACTCTAGATATAGTCGAGATATAGTCGTTTAACGTTTCTAATATTTTTTTGCTTTAACGCGAGCATGAGAGTCACTGTAAAAATAAATATAATATCTATTCAGACCATCGCAAAACAGAAAACAAATTACATACAAATACACACAAGTAACAGACGCTGCAAACATAATCAATACTGTACATTTAAAGATCTCACATATTAATCCTATCTGAGTGCGTCCCACCATCATGTTTTGTTTTACGTTGAGGAAAATGATTATCATCGTGTTTACTATCTGTAACTGCTATCTAAAACTTTGAAAAAGCGCCCCCAAAAGGCGAACTGTGTTTTTTGTTTTGCGTGTGCGAGGAATGTTCGTTTTTAAACCTTCGATGTCCCATTTAGGGGTTGGACGCGACCGACGGAATGTCGGCCATAATGTACCTACGAACGCAGCAAAGTATGTCCTATTGCTAGACGAAACGAAGCGGAGCTAAACGCGGCTCAAACGACAGTGTGTGATTAGGTCTTGTTGTTTTTTTGTACATAGTCTTGTATTTGGTAGTGTTATCTAGATGTGGGATAGAGGTAGGAGTGTACACACAATATAAACCGAGCAAAATGGAAATACTGAAAACAATAATATATTTTTGTGCATATTTTATATTTATATATATCTGTAGTCGTAACACACTCACAGTAAATGGAACTAGGAAAAGAAAGGCAACCACGAAGAATCCGTCAATGTTTGAGGAAATACAAGTAGGAAATTTTTTGTAACGACTTTGATTTGATCTTTTGAGAGCATTTTATGTTCGAGAACGAAAGAAAAAAGAAAAAAGTGTAAAAATGGTGTTGTAGTAGCGAATCAAATGGCCGATTAGATAACATATTGATTTAAATGTTTTTTTTTTTTTTGTGGAAATGCTTTGCTTCGCTGTTTTTTTGTCGAATATTTCATTTTTCTCTTGTTTTACTATCATGATAAATTGCAATCCTATCAAATGTTTAAAGGGTCCCTCCTCTCAAAAGATTCATGTTCTGGGTGGGACAATGTTGTTCCAAATGTCTCTTATTAATCTAGACCGAATTGGCATAGTCGAGGAAATTCAAAGAAAAACAACAAAAATTATGGTTTAAATGCAAGTGACTTGTACTATAAAATGTTATCTTCCATGTTACGTCGATAATTAATGTTAACATCAACTTGCAAATTATTTCAGAAACTTCTTGGAAAACCATGTTTTTCTACGTGGTCACCAACCATATGGGGCATTATGAGCCACCCTACGGGGCAGTATAAGCCACCTCATTCAATCGAATGATTTTTATTTAAAACAGTATAGAGACGAGTTAGCTGTGAAGAGTACATTATTGGAAAGGAAATTGTATTAGCTTTGCTTGAAATTATTGGTTCTAGCGGCTTATATTTTAAAGATACATAATACATAGTCAGACAGACCATGTTATACTAGTACTAAATTGTGATACTTGGTTCAACGTATTTTCTAGCAAAGTGTTCCACTTGTAATGGTGCATAAAGATGACTGTGCAGTAAAAAAATAATGTAGTATATTTACGCAATGCATTTTTATGTTCAAAACATCGTTTGTTATGCTCAAATCTAGGTGGCTCATTTTGCCCCGCCCTTTCATCTTGAACATAATATATTGTTTTTTCAATAATTTTGTTTACGAACAAATCTAATTTCGCTCACGAACTGTACATTATGATCAGAAGTTTCAATGGATTGGTAAAATTTACCAGAATTATAAATATAATTGTCTTATAGGCTAAATTGAAAACTGCCAAAATTATAAGCTTTTCATGACGAAGGACGAATTTGTACATTTTTGTAAATATCTTGAGTGTTCAAACGAATATTCTTACTGTTTTTATTGTGGTGGCTATTTGAGGCATCCTTTAGCAGATCATAATGACACTAGACACTAAAACACTCCCAGTGAACATTTTGGTTGGTATAACTTTTGCTGTACATCATTCTATACGAATCAATTCAATCGTATAGAATGCACGAAAAGGCTATATAACTACCAAAGTGGAGGCTATATGCGTACTTGGCACGACTTTTTCGGACTTTCTGCGATCAGATATACGATGCCACAAAATTTGGAAGAAAATAAAAAAAAAGTTTCCAGCTAGTCTCGAACACGGAACTTCTAGATCCGGAATCGTGCACCCTACCACTGTACCACCAAGGGTTACTTGTCCAAAGAGTGATTATTTCCCAATCTTAATACATGTTTCATGTACAGCGACACATACTTTGTTGTTCTATGAGGCCCATCGTCAGCAGATAGACAAAGTTTGGGTGGCAATTTTTGCTAAGTTATTGCGATTTCATACGATGCTTACTGGATTGATATATGATCTGTCAAATTATATAACATAACGTGATTCTATGTTGCACTATTTACGACATGTTTTGTTGTCAACACAGATTGTTGTTTATGAATCGTATTGGGGATTTATATACAACTTGTATTGACATTGATAACGCTTAATATGGCATCTTGTGCAATTCTGATTTTGGACGAATGAATATGTGATTTTGGATGCATATTCTTATACGATACGTGGTTCACTGGGCTGTTTTTGAGGTCAAAACCGGGGTGGCTCATATTGCCCCGTATGTTCATATTGCCCCCATTGCCCCTACGCACGAATGCGTTATGATCCATACTTCTATAGCTGTGATGATTCTGCAAGATTTTTCTAAATCCAATTGATCTTGGTAGTCTTAAAATCAAAGATGTGAGTTTTGCTTTTGATTTTTCTGGAACATTGAAAGACATGGAGAAAACTGGTGGGGATTGCTCATCAAACCTTCCGGTCCGCCTCATAGTTACGTACTATTTGGTGCTGGGTGTAGTTCTTGTTTTTCCAGCTGTATTGAAAAGCATGAGCCATAGTCTTTGGCATACAATCGGATCTATCTTTAGCAGAAAAGAACCGAAATGTCTATCGACGACCGGTGATTGCTAGCAGATATAGTGGAAAGCTTGTCTTGAAACGTTCATCGCTTCAAGCTAGTTGAAAAACTGAATACACTGATTGCCTGTCGATCAGAGCCGAACTAGGCATAGATCGTATACATACATCTGAATCTACATGTCTTCGATGTATTACATCGTTCCAGGTGGGAGTTATCTGATATGTGAATATGGTACCATAACAGAATTTTCCATCTGAACGAAGTGATAAATCATAATATTCCGCAAACTGTATCACACATCTACAGAATGTATTGCGTGAAGTTAAGACACAGCAGAGTATTGGGTACATAGGACCAAGTCCCTGCCGGGTGGCGCGAAACTGATGAGCGATAGACAATAGAATCAACAACACTGCCATAAGGGATAGTAAGCATGTGACTATTGTCGAAACTATGATTAGGAGGCAAATCAACATCCCAAGATCAAATTTTTGTTACAACCCAATGTAGGTATTATTAAATTAGGCTGTAGAAAATGATAAATATCTGATCACTTAGGAACCTTGCAACTGGTAATAAATGCTCGTAGTCTGTTTTCTTCGAATACACATGTATAAATTGTTAAAATTGCCGAATCATACGCGGAATTTATTAAACGGATCATGAAATTAGGACTGAAATCATAATGATGATAGTTTATCAACTTTTCTTTCGTCTTGCTATTTGTTACCGTTAGAATCACCAAAATGATTGGTTTCCCACTACTTACACCAATACAACAGCACGAAAACTGAAGTATTATAATCGCGCGTTGGAACTTTCAATATCCATATATTACATCAATAGTGAATTCTTGTATGTAGCCAGTATAAATAACAGAATCAACTTCTTGAACATTCTTTAACTGAAAACAGGATGCTTGTTTTATCAAACATGCTCAATCTGCACCTAAAATCTCGGATCCAAATAGTTTTCTAAATTAATAAAAATTGTGTTTAAATAAAACGTGTAGGCCAACAAAACATAATTGAGTAGGTGTTTACAAGTTACTTAGCACATGAAAAGCAGTTTAAATTAATCTATTACTAGATCAACACTAATGCTCACATTTTTATATTCTCATTTCATCATGGTCCTCATTGCTCGAGCGGAGACGAACACCCTGGAGATGGAAAAAATCGACAGCGCTACGATAAGGAAACGTAACAGATGAGAAACTATCGATACATTTATCAATTATAAAACCCCGTTTTAATGTTAACACTTTGTTTCTGTTTTTTTTTCTGTTTTTTTCGTTTCAGCAATCAAATAACCGAACCAACTCTACTATCTTTTCATTTCTTCTTCGTTATACTTATAGTCCTTCTGGCACTGAACCGAGTGGTGCGCCTTCCGCTTTCTTACTGGTGCTGTTTTTCCTGTACATTTGGCATAGTGTCGGGGGTGGTGTACTGTATTTGCTATACAACGCGCTACTTTCGATATTGTGCTTGGCGTGTGGGGAAGCAGTACTAGTGGTGAAGCGGAGGGCGCCATTCGGTTTAGTGCCAGAGGGACTATATCTATTTAATGTATCTGAAGCTTGTGGGACCGCTTTAATTCCGGCGCCTGCTTGTGGAAGATCCCGGTGTGCTAAACGGTATAGGACATGTTAACGGGGGAGGCTTGGTAGGTCCTCACCCAGCCCGTGTCTAGATGGGCGGATAATTGTCTGCCAGGGTGTGGATTGAGAAATTACAATTACAATTACAATTACATTGAAAGACATGGAGAAAACTAACTTGGGCGAAACTAGAATCTCACACTCCCCGAAATGACTAACCTGTGATGAGTTTCTTAAGAGATCGTTCACGAATTCGGGTAGAACGCTTACCAGAATCAAGTACAATATTTCGTTGATTTCCAGGGGACATCTCTAGCAAATTTTTCTTAATTTTTACATGGGATTCTTGTTAGGTTCTTTGTAGATGTAGATTTGGCTGGAAGATTCTCATTAGATTCTTGAAAAGATTGTTCACGTAATGTTAGCGACATTCTTTACGAATTCTTTCTTAATGCCATTTCGGAGAAAACACCAAACGAATTGAAAAAAAAAAGTTTTTGGTGGTTTGTTTGAATGATTGTTGACTATTCATTTTAACATTCTACAATCTGCGTTGATTTTTAGAGAGGTCTGAAGCGGACATTTTTTGGAATACAATCGAAAGGGCTGGTGATTTTCTTGGGAATCTTAGTGCATTTTCCTGATAAATTTCAAACGGTTCGAAACTGAAGGCATGAAAAATGAGATTTTTGGTATATTTCAAACTAAATTCTTAGCACATCGTTGGCAGTTGCTTAACTTTTGAAAGTATTCTGGCGAAATGTCGACAAAATGTGAGATACTAGTATTCGTGTAGATTTTTCAACAGATTCGTAGTGATTTTTAACAAGGGTTTTAGGTCTTTTGGGTCCTTTAAGTATTTGAAATGACAAAGAAAATGCTTATCATCAAGCTTTTGTCCATTCGATATTATGACCTGGAAGGGTTAGAGAGGCTACTTCGAAAGACTTAAAATCCTTTGGTTATTTTTCAGAAAAGCGTTACTGTTTTTTTTACGTTGCTGTAGAGCACATGAAAGCCAATCCATACACGTCACCGGCTCTATTAGAAAGAGAAAATCATTTTCTTTCCGATAGGGGACGATTCAAATATGACGTCCATCGTTTTTTGAGATTTCTAGACCCCCCCCTCCCCCCTCTGTCACGCTTTTTCCAATACCTTCTACACGTACTGTCACACTTTCGTAGGGCCCCCCCCCTCCCCCTAATGATGGACGTCATTTTTGGATGATCCCTAGTTAGGATAAGAAGGTGCCAGATGCGGTCTTCAGCTTTGAAGAAAGATGTTGTTCACAAAAGCAGGTACGCCCTTTTGAAATGTAGATAATTGTCGCATTTCCCAAGAAGAATAATTGAAAGAAGATACAAAACAGCTTATTCAAAAAGAAGGACTGTGAGTAGTATAACTAACTATGATAAAACCCTTGTAATGCCAAATGGCAACTATGCCAAACGACTCTTTATTCTTCAATTTGGTTCAATCTAATCACGTCATTCCAGACAACTTCAATCCATAAGCATAAGGGCTGTCTTCAATGGCAGACACTTTGTTAGTGTGCACATAATACCAAGGAGAACATTTGTAACAGTTGAACAGTTCGGCAAGCAAACGCATTTCCACATAACTACACACATTTGTTTTGTTTTTGAAACACAAATCTTTTCCTAAATTTGACGCGACGATGGTTAACCCTGGAAAGGTTGGAAACTTTGGCAACTATCTAGAAAGCATTTGGCAAATAACGAAAATTTAGATCCTATACTTTTAGAATAAAATGGCAAAAAATGCGCCACTACGTTTGACAGCATATTTTAGAGAAACAAAACAAATAAAAAAAAAACTCTCGATAGATATTCTACTTGTGATGTTTATAGGAAGCAACCAGTTTTGACTTTTTCTCAATTGCCTATCGTTAGACCAACACATCCAATTTAGTGTGCCCGTGGCTGCTGATGTATTAGTAGAGGAAACGTGCGGAGATTTGCCGCGTGCAGGGCTGTGTTTGTGTGTTGTTGTACCATATAAAAGCGCACGGCTTCTGAAAGGCTTCGGTAAAATTGTAATAACCATCAAGAATTTGTGTTACTTGAAAGCAAACTTTCATTCTTATTGTGCTAAAGTAAAAGTAGTGAGATATCAAAACATGCAAACAAAGAAAACAAATACACAAGCAGACACAAACACACGAGAGAATAAATAAAAATGCCTTATACAGATATGAATACAAGAAAGTATGATATAAATTAATTATCTAGTTATTGATCATATATTAAAAATGAACATAGAAACAAAACAAAAAGTACTACGTTGAGTGTAATTATTGAGATAAAAAATATCTAAAATCATACAACCGAGAAAAGTTTATATTATTCATTTCAATTTGATTCGGTTTTAGTCGTTTGTAAACTAATTCTTTTATTTTTTTTGTGATTTAAAGGGGCTGAACAATTACTTCTACTATTATTATTAAGTGTCATTAGAGGGTACGATTGTTTTTAATCACAGCAACTGCTAACACTAGCACTACTACTACTACAAACAACTAAAATTTATTTCAATGGGTGATTATAGTAATATATGCGTTTTAATTATTGAACTGTAATTTGTTTTTGTGCCTTGGTCAGTTCGGCTGAGTCAGTTTAACTTGTTTTCTTTTATCAAACTTAATCCTAAAAAAGTCACGTAGTTATGGATAACAGTCACACCTTCATACGCGGTTCGCATACATTGGAAGCTCGGAACCAATACTTACACAACAACATAACGAGAACTCACACAAACACACATACTTTAAAACTAATTCAATCAATTTAGAGAGACTGGAAATTTTTATATATTATCTAATGTTTAGGTTTTATGTATATACTACTATTTTGTACACATGGTAAGCACTGATAATGGAACGAACAAAAAACTGTTTCAACTACAACTTTAATAAACAATTACACAAACTTCTACACTATCGGTTGCAGCAATTTTCCGTGCATATAACTATTGAATTTGTGGTATTAACAAACGTTTTGAAGCAGTCGATTTGTGTTTATTTCTTTTAAACCACTAAACAACTAGAAACAAGTACGTGCGAGATTAGTAGCGCTTTATATTCACTCAAGTCAGTAATTTTTATCCAGCTTATTTAAGGTTTCTTGTTTTGTACTTTGTGAAATTAGATGGTCGAGCATTGCTGGCAAAGTTGTCGGTTTCTCTTTTTTAATATGATACCTTTGATAAAACCTTAGCCCCTTTATGGTCGACATATAAAAGCTTTCGATTTTTTAAGAATAACTTTGAAATTTTGTACTGCGTGCATATGTAGTCAGGTACCAAAGTCCCATCCAATATGCAATACAATGGAATCGAAATTGGGAATTTGAGACTGAGCTAATCTATCTCTCCCGAAAATCATTCGATGGGCAAGGCGCACGCGTTGTACACACGTTTAATACTAGCTAGCATTCAGCACACTTCCTCCGCCAGTAGTTTGTAGGATTTTGAATTTTACACTGTTATACTGTATCGATTATGATTATCACTCACTCATCCCGGCGAAGCAAACAAACACATTGAGCCGTTATTTTTTTAATTACAGACCCTACAATATTCAGGTGTAAGTTAGCGATCACTACCCAAAACACACAAATGCATTAGAGTTAGGAAGGATAGAATCATTCTTTTTCTTGGCTAATTACTAAAACAAACAAACAAATACAAAACTATACGATTATTAATCAACTTGCTGGACATTGTGTACGTGTTAGTGTATGAAGTTCTCTTATTACTTTTATTCTCATTCGGTATGTATTTTTCTTTGAATTTCTTATTCAAGTAACAATGCCTTATTATGGAGTATATATCAATTACATATGAGTACATTTTATACGAAATCTATGAATGGATGAAAAAATGGATACAAAAAACAAATGCTGAACAAAAAACGTAATAAACCACAAAGATAAAAAATGCTATCTATGATTATGTTCTTTTGCTTTAGTTTTTATATTTTTCGTTGTTGATTATCACAATCCTTGTTTTATTTTTTCCTGAATTTCGAATTGATGTTTTGTACGTTTTGTACTTTCGTTAAGGCTCATTTCATCACTATCGATATCATTGTCACGAAGAAAATGAAAAAAAATGGCGCATCTGGTTTTATGAGGGTTTTAAAGCAATGGTAACCCATATTTTCGAGCAATAAAATTCTTATTATTTTTCTGGTTTTGTTTACTCACTTTTGGTTGCTGCTCCCCAAATAACTCATCAAGTTCTTCGAATGACCAAAGTTTCCTTTAGGTTTAGATGACTGAGCAAGGCGACGAAACAGATGCCTTGAAGGCATTCATTTTAGGGTTGATTTTTCTCCTCCATACTGAGAAACGAAATTTTCGATAATTATTTTTATTTAATGGCTTGCCATGGAAGCTGTCGTAATTTTACTCAATAAATGCCTTTTCATTCCCTATTTTATGCTATTAACATTTCTTCTCTTATTACCTTGGATGCGGTATGATCCCTGTGTGATTTTCTGCCTTTCGTTTTTCAGCTTTTCGGGCTTATTTGCTTTCAGTTTTTATTTATTTACTTGGTGTTTCATCAATTAATTTGATAAAACCTCGCCAACGATGTTACGCCAATTTACTCTGTCCTTGGCTTCGATTTTGGCTCACTCCTTCCAGATCTTGTTGCACCTGATCAAGCCACTTCTCGCTCGCTGTGCTCAACGTTTTCCTGTACCAACCGGATTCGAAGCGAACACCATCTTTGCAGGTTTATTGTCCGGTAGTCTTGTAACATGCCCTGCCCACCGCACCCTTCCGGCTTTCTCTCCTTCTGGATACAGGGTTCGCTGTAGAGCTCGTGGTTCATTCTCCGCCGCCACACACCGCTCTCTTGCACACCGCCAAAGATGATTCTAAGCACCCGTCGTTCGAACACTCCAAGTGCTTGCAGGTCCTCTTCCAGCGTGGTCCATGTTTCATGTCCATAGAGGACTACCGGTCTTATTAGCGTTTTGCTTCTTCTGAAGTCCATAGTAGGCGCGACTTCCACAGATGATGCGTCTTTGTATTTCACGACTAACATTTTTATCAGCCGTTAACAAGGAACCGAGGAGAACGAACTCATCAACCACCTCAAAAGTATCCCCGTCTATCGTAACACTGCTTCCTAGGCGGGTTCTATCGCGCTCGGTTCTACCTATAAGCATGTACTTTGTTTTTGACGCTTTCACCGCCAAACCGACTTTTGACGCTTCACGTTTCAGGCGGGTGTACAGATCTGCCACCGTTCCAAATGTTCTGCCGACAATATCCATATCATCCGCGAAGCAAACAAATTGGCTGGATCTTGTGAAAAACGTACCTCGGTTGTTAATCCTGGCTCTCCGCATGACATCTTCTAGCGCGATGTTGAACAGCGGGCACAAAAATCGGCAGGATTCGCACGAACTGGAATGTTCGCCCGAAATCTTCACGCTATTCTGCACATCGTCCATCGTTGCTCTTATTAGTATTGTGAGTTTTCCGGGAAAGCTGTGCTTGTTATCTTTTCTACCTTTCAGTATTCTCCTCCATTCCAGCTCGTCTAGAGACCTTAGGAGCAAGGTCGTTCTTGAGAAGCTTCAAGCTGCGTACGTTAAGGTGACCCATTCTCCTGGAAATCGTTGGAATGAACTTGACGTTGTTCACGTCTATCGGTGGATTTTCCGGGTAATACTTTGGAAAAAGTTTGACGATCCTGGTTGCAGCTATTTCCATTACACCTTTATCGGCTACCATGACTACGCCACTAGCTGGTCGCGCATTCATTAGTAGGCGGTTATTGGTGGTGCAGTGGTCGGATGCGCCAGAATCGAACACCCAATCATCGTTGCTATGGCAACTATTCGCTGTTAGCACCGTGCTGAATGCTGACCCTGCTGAAGGTGAATAATTTTCGCACGTGCTCTTTTACGTTTCCTCTCGTCGATCACCGGCAGCGTTCCATCCGCGTTGGGAATCGACTTCACTGATTACCACAGCTCCTCCAGCTCAAGATAGGTTTCCACCGCAAACTTCCACGAGAGCCAGTGTTCACGACCGCACAACTGCTCGGGAGGGAGAAGGCTTCAGTGGTTTTGAAACTGCTGCTGGATTTGCGGAATCCGTTCCGCTTAGATGTCGCGGAGCTGCCGACAGACATTTTCTACTTCGAGAATCTTCTTTTGAAAAAAAAATGCTTGGAACAATAACATATTGGAGTGGGCAGCAAAACGAACTATTCTTGACCACTGCCAAGAACATTTTCAGAACAGAAGAGAGCAATTTCATTAAAATTAAAATCTAGGCTACTTCGATTGACGTCGGTAATGTGTACGAATGTACTTCACATCCCTATAGCGTGTTGCATCAGCCTGATGACGTCCCGCCTACCCTATAATACTGCAGTACTTCAAGAAGGTACGAGTGCGGTAATGAGTCGTATACCTTTTCGTAGTCGATGTACGCCATACTCAGGTGCTTTTGCTTTTGGGTAGCTTGTCCTACAATGACTGCATCTACACGGAGAAATCAGACTACAAAAAAAGTACCTACCTATTTGATTTTGGAATGTCGTCAACAGTATTCAGACGAAAATTTTTAGATTCGATGAGACCTAGATTTGTTTAAATTAGTACAAGTAACATTAATTGAGACTTATGTCAGATGAATTAAGAAATAAATAAATAATAAATAATCAACGTACAGTGTCCACACAAAGGGAGACCCGACAATGAGAAGGAGATGTTTTACGTTTAGCTGTAGCAGATATATGACGGATGCTCGCCGCGTGACGTGGAAATCGTTGTTGGTGACATGAGCACACAGGTAGGAAGAGAGGAGATGTACAGTTCTCGTGGTATGGTAGTCCGAAGCACCTTCTTCGCCCGCAAAGATATTCATAAGGCCACCTGGAAATCAACCAATAATCAAACCGAAAACCAAATCGACCACGTGCTAATCGACGGAAAATTATTTTCCGACATCACCAATGTTCGCACATACCACAGTGTGAATATAGATTTGGATTTACCTTGCAGCATTTATCCGCTCAAAACTTTCGACCAACTCGCGTCGAAGCCGAATGCCGCGGATCAACATAGAGAGGCTACGGGACTGCGGGAGTAACCCAAGAATACGCGCAGCAGTTACAGCCCTATAAGCCCAAAAAGGCGAATCAGCGGGTTAGTGGTTACTTGGGAATGCCTCCATAGTATCTCTTTCTAGATTAGTTAACCTTTATAACACAGCTGAACGATGAAATCTGCGATAATTATTTCAACTTTTGACTTGACATTTGCTTTGTAAATGCCTTTATATGCTCAACTTTATTCTATTAAAATTTCTGCCCATATTCCCTTCAAATCCAGCATGGTTGCTGAAATTGATCGTACGTTCAGACGAACACTTCAAGTGTTTGCAAATTGGAACGTTCATTGTTCATCGTTGTACTAGGCGTCGCTCAATCCTTCTAGGACGAATATGTCATTCTACTTCACTGATCGATATTTTTTCATTCAGGTGTTCATCGACATCCTACTTCCACCTTTCGATCTTACGCTCGTCCGTCCCGTCTAGGTGCTTTCGTTCTTATTTCTGAACACATCTAATTGCGACACGCAGTTTTTGCGTGATGCGTCGAGCTTCTGATTAAACTTTCATGATCACGGAAGTACCAGTATCTCTTAGTACTATTTTTTCCGGTAATCGCAAATTTGATATCGATAAAGTTGTCGTCTATTTTTTTTTGTAATCATTTAAAGTGCTCCTGCGACTAACAATGTGCCATTTGTAAACCACGTAGACTTTTAAAAGAAAGGGTATGGACAAAGTTTTCCGAAATTTTAGTCGATAATAGCCTACGACTGTGAAGAATGAAGGTGTCCGAGATATCTGTTAACGTGGTTTATAAATAGCCCCACGAAGCGTAGACAGCCATTTTTCATTAATCATACTATTATATTTCGTAAATCTCAACACTACAGTGAAACCTCCATGAGTCGATATTGAAGGGACCATCGACTCATGGAAATATCGAGTCATAGAACAGCAATCCTTTGGAAAGCTGTTTGAATGGACCATCATAGTAACCATGAAATTTGGTTTCCAGTATGGTTCCATGAGTCGATATCGAGTCATGGAACATCGACTCATGGAGGGATCACTGTAATTTCTTATTATTTCTTACACTTAAGTTTTAGGGCACAACTTTTTTTTACAATTTTGCAATAGAGAGCTTCTGTTCAAGCTTGAAATTATCAAAGGCATAGGTAAAATGAATGCGCCAAACGAGACGGTAATCCTTTGGAGAGAACTAAACTACGAATAATAATAATATCTTGGTACCTTTTCGATAATGCCATAGTTGCAGTAGTATTATCTTTACCGTAAATGTGTATAGCGAAGTGAGAGTTAGTTAAATCAGTAGCCTATACCAAAGCCCTGTTTGATCGTACGGCCATTTCAGTACTACGACTCACATTGCCAACATTTCAAAAGGGCTTATCGTTTTTGAATATAATATTCTTTCGATTGAAAATGTCTAGTGGAACTCGTTTGTGAACTCATGAGATGATTGTTTATTGGAAACGGTTACGCCCTTTCGGAATGCTAGTGCTAAGATAAACTGTACAGGAATTAGTGGAGCATTTCTATGCAACTACACGAAATCAATGGAGCATCGTAAAGAAATGGCTGACAGTACGTTAGAGAAGGGAAAGCATTTAATTACAGAACAAAAATCAATAATCGTGAACCAAAACAACAATTTCCAGTGGGGGTGCATTTTACATTATTAGAAATATAAAACAAACACTAGCGAGCGTACAGTGTATATCGGTGTGTGTGTAATTGGTATCCTCGAAGAGAACCAGACGGAGGATCAAGGACAAATATATCTCGATGTAAATAATCACACGAAGAGAATTTTATGGCTGTTTTTAATGTTGAACAAACATCAATACAAAGGAAACCAAAAATTAATAAGGATATCTATATTAACTAGTTCTTTCTGTGAAGACTATAACAGTTAGTAAGGAAACATAAATCAATATTATAGAAGAACAAATAAGAGGAAACAAAACTTAATATGTGATTATAACTTAGATGAGAGAAAGATACAACCATCGTTCAAACGGCACAAATTAGCAAACAAAAACAAAGGATAAATCAAGTATGATAACATTTAACACACTCTTTATATGAACAAAACGCTGTCTAAATGTCTAAACGGAACAAAACCTGTCCATTCTTACTCGCTCATTCGCACACATACACGCATATTGACACAGATCCTGCACGTACTTGATTTCCATTTGCTCCGTTCCGGATGCTTTTGTTTTGGAATGTGATTTAGTCTATGAATGCCGAAAAGAATTCAGTTACCTAGAAAAACCTTTAATATCTCATCAATTTAGTCGGTTCCTGGTCGGCTCTTTCCATTATCGGCTTTGACCCACACTGAAAGCTTTGTACTAGTTCAATCAATGTGTTGCACATGTGAATTTTCACTAATTGTAAAACAACTCAATCAATGGAGTAAAACCAGTCGATTTCGGCAATCTGAATTCATATGTAAGACACGTTAATTTGCAAATTGCCCAAATTCTTGCTGGAGAGTTTATAAGCGTTTTCTTCTATTTATAATAGCAGGACACCATTTTAGGGCGCTGCTTTCCCAGAAAAAACTTGTTAATCAATACGTCACTCGTTATATAGAAAAGTTCTTGATGATAGGCAAACTAGTTTCATTAGTGATGGATTTTGGAATTGTAAAACACGTAGACATCATGTGTAAAATACTTTGCTATCAAACCAAAGTCAATTTCATATTGTCAATTGACACGACAGATTCACGTTGAAAAGAATTTGGATCAAACGTGTGGATTATTTTCAGTGCACGCTCTTTCGGTCCTAATCGCAGGGCTGGTTCTTCTTCTTCTTTCTGGCGTTACGTCCCAACTGGGACAAAGCCTGCTTCTCAGATTAGTGTTCTTATGAGCACTTCCACAGTTATTAACTGAGAGCTTTCTCTGCCGATTGACCATTTTTGCATGTGTATATCGTGTGGCAGGTACGAAGATACTCTATGCCCTGGGAATCGAGAAAATTTCCTTCACGAAAAGATCCTCGACCAGTGGGATTCGAACCCACGACCCTTAGCATGGTCATGCTGAATAGCTGCGCGTTTACCGCTACGGCTATCTGGGCAGGGCTGGTAGCAGATCTGTTTTGAGACTTGATCTCTATTCTAATGCATGTTTCTAAAAAATCTCGAAAAAAGGTCACTAAATTCTCTATTTTAACCAAAATGGCCTTTTAAGTGTTTTTTTATGCATATTCAGATGCAAAATTCAACAAACTCCAGAGAATCTCTCAGATATGCGACTAGCTGATTCTTTAAGAATTTATTCTCAGATTCTTCAAAGAAAAGTTTCAGGAATCATGCCAGTGATTTCTCCAGATATTTTATCTGTAATACTATTTGGGATTCCTACAGGGATTTCTTCAGAAATTCTCCATGAGATTTTATAACCGATTCTCGCAACCATTTTTTTTATTCAAAGGATGCTTAGAGCAATTTATCATGAGTACGCTGCAGGAAGGCCGAGCCCTTGAGCACTTCAACGTTACTACCCCAGGGAATACCTTCCGAAGGCTATCCTAGTATTTACTTCAGATATTTTCATCTAATTCTCCAGTTGCCCTTAGAGATCATCCAAAGATTCCTACAGAAAGTTTTCTAGAGAAAATCCACCAAGGTTTTTTCCAGAATTTTTGAACCAATTCGTTAAGAAACCCTACATGAATTTCTACACCTTTTTATCTAGGGTTACTCACAGAAATTGCTCGAGGAAATTTAGTAAAAGTTTTCCCAAAAATAATGTTCCATTTTTTAATACAATTTTGTTTTTATTAAATAGCACATGCTCTATCATGTTCTTGCTACTACAGTCGAATTTCGTTCGTTGCACTATCTTTAGGTGGGCTACGTTTTAATTGGGCTCCCGTTAGTTGGGCTATAGCCCACCTAAAACGAAGGCAAACGTCATTTTCTGACACAAGACCCAATTTATCAATGTTGGTAGCTCTGATTTTCTTTTGTTCCATGTTATTTGACAGCTTGAAACTCAGCCCGATTAGTGAAAGTCTTTCACTAAGTGGGCTACAGGATTAGTGCAACGAACGAAAGTTGACTGTACTTTGGCAAATTTCCCCGCACTAATATCGGATAAATTATATTTGAACTTAAATTGAAAAAGAATGGGTTCAAATTTGATCCTTCACACGTTTGAACATCTTTATCGTTCACTTTGTCGACAAAAACGCCACAGGGGTTTTTATTTTTTAACACTGGGGTTGGCACACAGAAAACAAAATACACCCCTAAAGTAGAGTTTAAACGATGATAAAATCTCAAAAGCCAGAAAACCGTTTTTTGGAGTTAAACCAACAAAAAACGTTCAACAATTGAGTAAACTTGTGTTTCTGGACTAAACTTGTAGCGATTAGTACTAAAATTTTGATAGGGTTTAAGGACACTATTCTTCAATCAATTCGACCTTTGATTTATTGAATACTCTAGATTTTTCCTAACAATTTCTCCAGCATTTTATCCTAGAAGAATGCCTGATAAAAACCGTAGAGATTGGAAAAGTTTCTGGATAAATATTTGTGCGGATTGACATTGGGCCAAAAGAGCAACAGAATGGTTATAGATTAGTTTTTCGACGTTTATACTAGTCGTAGGCCCAATTCCTGAGGTAATCTCTGTGATTATCCTTGGAAAAATCTAGGTTTTATTCTTGAGATAATTTAACAAAATTCTTTGAGGAATTCCCTACGAAAATTAAATTCTTAGATGAATTATTTAGGAATGAATCACTATTGAAGAAATCTTCGAAATAATATCTGAATCCTTGGACAAATACTTGAACTAATATCAAATGAAATTTCTACAGAAAGTCATGAAAATGCCTTCAGTAATACAAGCAGTAATACTTGTCGTTTTGGTTTCTTTCTTAAAGTTAAAGGTCTCTAATGTTTCTATTTTCTAGCCACTTAGTCACTACCAGCCCTGTAGGTTTTGAAGTTTGCGTCCCGTTTACCTCGTCCGCGTTTTTTTTACTTTTTACACCTTCAAATTCCGTTTATTCGTATTCTGCAGTAAATTAGACACATAAGTCAGCTTACAAGCTGTTAAACTTGCATGCAAGTTGACTGAAATCGATCAGTAATAGCGGTATTTTGCAGTTTGATTAGAGACTTGTTTCGTAGTATAATATCTGAAAATTTCTCTGGAGACATCACTGAAAGGATCCGTGGATAATTTCTTCAAGGTCTTCCTTTGGAAATTCTTAAATTAATTATTAGTAAAAAAATAGGAATTTTAAAACCCTAAAAGACAATTTTGGAGAAGTCCTTAAAAATACCTGAAAGGATATCTGGAGGAATTGAAAAACTCCTAAACATTAATTTTGGAGGGAACTGGGGTTGGGAAAAAAGGAAGAAACTAAAAAATCGATGCAAGAATCACTGGATGAGCTCCTGAGGGACTTAGAACTTAGTTGCATAACTTGTAAAAAAATCTTTGAAGGAGTTCCTCATGTAATATCCAAAATAATTTCTGTGGTTATCCTTAGAAAAAATCCAGGTTTTTTTTAAGGTACATTGTACATTATTTTTGGTGGAGTTCCTTAGGAAGTCCATGAAAGAATCACAAAATGAACTTCCTAGCAAAACTTTGGCTGGATATCTGATGAAAAATTTGGACAAATTCGTGGAATGAATTCTGGAGAAAATCATGAAATAGGCAAACTGATGCTACAGGTAATACTTGTCATAATGTCACAAGGAATAGAAAACCAGAATTTTAGAAATATTAGTGAAATGCCTAGTTAGATTCCCTGCTTGATTTTTTTTATTCAAACATGAGGTCTCTAAAGTTCTGTTTTTCCTACACTTGATTGTTACCAGCCCTATCACATTGACTTTTTGTAACATTTTCCAAATGAAATGCATAAATCAAACAGAATAAAAACATGAAAAAAAAACCTTTTTAGGAAAATTGCAAATCGAGTTTCAACAATGCTGAATACGTCCTAACAACTCAATTGTGCTAAAATGCGTAAATGACGCTCTTCTATATAAGTTAAATTGGAATGGTGTTTGTATGTCACGAGTTGGCTTGAGAACGGATCAATTGGTTTGAACAATTCTTTCACTGTTGAAGCTAGGCTCCGAAAATGTTGAAAAAACGAGAGGAATCTAATCTGTCATTTTGCATGGGAGATCTCGTGGCATTGTCCAATAGCCTGGTTGAAGGCAATTAGAAGTTTGCTGGGACCACTAGTTTTGAATAATGATTAGTGTATCTCAGTCTAAATGATTAGCAGAAAATCATCCCAGTCAGTTTACTGACAACTTTTCTGCAAATTTGAGCACAGGGATCAAATTTTCATTAAAATGCAAATATTTTGTAAGCTACCCTCATATTCGATCGCCATTATGTGTTAGATTACATTTAGATAGGGTGAATTTATTTTAGGAGATGTTACGCTTATGCAAAGGAGAAAGGTGTTCATAGGTTTAAACAATCCAGTGAAAAAAAATATTCTTACTTTAGAGTGCTACATTATGGCCGCACAAAGCACAAACCACAAAGAGACGAAAATTGAAAATGATTGAAACCGGAATAAAAATTGATACGACGGGAATAGGCGCTGGTAAGTGATAATTTCGTTTCACGTTTTCGTTTCAAAACTTCCCATCAAACTTTTCTAGTATATGGTGTGGAAAATTTGGGAATATGGCCCAAGTGGCTCTGGAGTTATTTTGGATTGTCTTGGGGTCCAAAACTGGCCAAATCATCAACGGATATCTCTTGGCAAAGTTGTTCAGCAAATCTGTTCTGCCAGTATCAAACCGACTTGGGAATCCATCCGCTAGGGGGCACTAGTAAAAAAATCGTGTAATCTTCTATATCTTAAGACCCTGAATGATTGGTGTCTCCGGCAAAGGTGATCGACAGATCAAGTGTAGTTTCTTGGTAGTTTTGGTAGATTTGTATCGGAATCATTCAAGCAAAGTAATTAAAGCTTCACACGACGAGAATTAGATCATCACCTTATCGAGCTTGCAATCAAAGCTTCTCACTTAAAGAGCATCCACTTAATTTAAATTATTTCCCAGAAGTAATTTATGTTGTTTGCATCCATCGGCTATATCACATTCTAATGGGAATGCATGAATGATAGCAAATGGTATGGAAAGCATATTATAGCTTTTATAGGAAATTTCCATCTCTATCCAGTTTAACTTGCGTGTCTATTAATGATCGAAACTCTATACAATCACAATCGTATTTGTGGCAGATTTTTTTTAACGCAAATGCATTCGAGTTAGGTCTGTTTACGATACAAGCTCCATTTGAGAATTTTCCTCTATAGTTGCTACCAGAAAAATTAAAACCCACTATTAGGAAGCGATCCAATACAAAAATACAGAGGCAAACTAGTAGTTATTGAAGAAACCTTAAACAAAGAAAATAACGTGAATATGCACACATTATATGAAAACGTGTTTGTGATAATACATTTAATACAAAAACCTAGTAGTTATTTGGGTACAGTAACCTTGAGAATAGAGAAAAAGATGAGAAACAACAAAAGTAGACAAAGCAGAAAAAATAGTTTTTCGAGATGTGATCTCGCAGTTTCAACAAATAATAAGATAGAGTTTATATACAAAGATGACAAACAAATAATACGGTATGAGAAGTACACATACAAATAATGGGAATAAAAGCTTTTATAATACAAAGAATAACTCTGTAATTATCGAACCACTTGATAGTGTTTAGCGTACTTTTTTGTATTTCAACCAGAATATGATATTATAATACTAAGAAAATAAATGAACTTCACTGGTCCAACTTATTGAGTAGCGAACTGTGACAGACGAACGCAAAGACAGAGAGAAATAAACTGCTAACAGACAGTAAGCAAAGAGTCTCATCCCATCGAATAATAATGTAACTTGGAAACAAACTGTAATACAACCTAGACGATGTAGAGAACAAACCCCTTTTTTGAAATGCAAGTAAACGTTAATAAAATAAAGAAACAAGAAACAAAAATGCATGAAATCAAATTTATAATTTTCTTGAAACAGATAGATTTCCCACGCTAGTGGATATAAAAAAGCCCGAAACTAAGTACTCGTGTCACTAAGAGGAAAATCATTGCAACACAAGATAAAAATACAACAGGAAAGTCTGATTAATTTTAACGTATAAACTGCAACACTAGGATTATATCGATGACTACAAATATCGACAAGAAACAAAAACACACACAGTTCACCCAAACCGAATCTACCAGCCGGGGAATGGAGAAAAGATCCAGAGATTATGTCTGCACCCATACATATTTTCTGTCGTCTAATTAATACTGTTTGTCTAGCTGGGAAAAAATAGGAAATTGATAAGCAACTCACAAATTCTGCAAAATGATTTACAAGAAAGAACTTCCTAATTATGTTTTGAATTTAACATTTGCATCTAAAGATTTCAATAGAGACATCTAGTTTATTCTTCTTTGCATGATATTACTTAATGCAGCAAACGGCAGCCGAAAATGGCTTATTCAGCACAGTTACAAATCGAATAGTGAGTTTTATGAATTTTAAAACTCGCCATGCGGTTTGTAACGTAGCTGAAGATGCTCTTATAAATAAAAACAAACTGTAATATAATATGGCGATCGTGGTTGGATATAAACGCATCAATACTCTTTTTATTTATTTCTTTTCTTTGTATTTGACATTTACTATTTTTATTATTATGATACTTATTATGTATACGAACGTTCGCTTCATAGAATATTATCTGAAAGTTTATCTTTGTTACGGAAAGTTCTTTTCTTTGTAGTATTCTTTTCAAATCAATGCATAACAAATAATAATTAAAACACAGGGTGTAATTAATAGCTTTTTGCTTACAATATTTCATTTAGTGGATTGCCGTTCTAGTTTCTCTAACGCCCAGATTAGAAAAACATAGAGCAATGTGTATATGCTGAATGTAGACACACTTTATCTCGCATACATCAGCCATTAATACAAAAACTCACAAAACCAACGAATTTCAAATATCTCACAACCTGTTTTAAAGTTCTTCTACTTGCATCAACATGTTTTCATCAGTTCCAGCAATCACAAGCATCAATCGGTGAAAACTTTTTATACGACAAAGACAAAAAATCAAGCGATTTTCACCTTTATCTTAACACTGGCAACACTGACTGGCCAGAAAACTCTGAACAGATGCATTTGAAGCTAACTTATCTGAACTTGTGCGTGTGTGCAGACAACGCATGTAATCTATTTGAACAATTTGATACGAATTTGTAGTTATTACTTTACATATAAATATAACCAATTTGACAAGCGTTCTTAAAAAAAACAATACAAAGCAAAAATAAATCTCATAGTTGTACTTGTGGAAATAAACAACCTCCTAAATGCATCCATACTTGCGCACACACATCTCACTCACACATAGTACCATTCATAATAACTGTAGACGGAGCGTTTGAAAAAAGGGACAGCAGAGAGGTGATCTGAGCAAAATCAGTTTGTACAATTATAATAACACCCACACAAGCATAAATCCACAGTTTGTATCGATGATGTAGTTTCACTTTGAGCTGAATGTGCATAACTATTGCAAAACAATGTATATTTTTCAATGTAACATAAATATGAACACAAGAGATGATAAATATAACAGGAATAGCGCGGAGGACACACTCTAGAAACAGAGTAACACAGAATAGAGACAGAAAATTGATTCAAAACCTAAAACAAATGTACGGATTATCTGGCAAAATGAAAAGAAAGAAATGATTGAAAAAAATATTAGAAAAAAGAAAAAAATACAGAAAACAATATTTCAGCAATGCATGTAGTTGTTTCAATTGAATTTGATGACATCGTTATCCTTCTGATTTTACTTTCATCCATTCAACACATGCTGAAAAGAACACTAAAATGTGTATAACCAATTTGTTGACTATTTTTTTTAATTTTCAAAACTTCGCATAAAACTTTTCTAGTATATGGTCTGGAAAATTTGGGAATATGGTCCAAGTGGTTCTGGAGTTATTCCAGATTGTCTTGGGGTCCAAAGCTGGCCAAATCATCAACGGATATCTCTTGGCAAAGTTGTTCAGCAAATCACGGGCGATCTGCCAGTATCAAACCGAATTGGAAATCCATCTGCTAGGTAGCACTAGTAAAAAATTCGTGTAATCTTCTATATCTTAAGACTTTGAATGATGAATGTCTCCAGCAAAGGTGATCAACAGATTAAGGGTAGTTTCTTGGTACTTACAAATTTTATTGAGAATTCATCCGCTAGGTTGCGCTAGTCACAAATTTCTTTCAATTTGATATATCTCGAGATTTTAATGTGGTAGCAGGTTAGACTTTCTCGGGGATACGACTGTGATAATTATGTTTTACGTTATGCCCTTCATTCTTTAGCTCAAAAACGGATTTTAAGTTTCCATCCCACGTTTCGGACACATTTATTGTGTCTTTCTCAAGGAATTAACTTTGTTCCGTTTTCTCGTTAACAAGCCCACAGCAAAGGCAGCATTAGTCAACATACAGAATTTGCCCGTTCTGGTCTTAACACGGGCGTAGAATCCGAAAAACGTTCCGGGTCGCAGAACTTAGATAAAGTTGCCTGTTTATCGCTACTTTTTTTCTTAGAATAATAATAAAAATGGCGATAAACAGGCAACTTTATCGAAGTTCTGTGACCCGGATGGTGGTATTGTTTGCTGCAATAAAGCTGGTTTTGTAGCCACAAAAGTTTGACTTTATGTTTTGGCTCTAAAAGATTTGGAAAACAACCAAGAGCTGAATTGTAAAATATCATCTTTTGGCAACGTTAAATGACGCCTTCTTCTTCTTCTTTCTGGCGTTACGTCCCCACTGGAACAGAGCCTGCTTCTCAGCTTAGTGTTCTTATGAGCACTTCCACAGTTATTAACTGAGAGCTTACTAACTACTAAATGACGCATCTAAGTATTGTAGCAATCACGTTACTGTCATAAATCTTCACGAAAGCTGTTGAATTGTTACTTGGGTGCTGAAGAATTACTGGCTTATGTCAAAACATCCAAAAATATGAAGGCCCCAGGTTTCAATCAGTGCTTCCGACTTAGCTACTTCCCCTCGTCGTGGAAGTCAGCAAAAGTCATCCCCATCAGGAAACCTGGGAAGGATCCTTTCTTCTCAAGAAGCTATCGCCCCATCAGCCTTCTCTCAGGGTTATCAAAGCTTTTTGAAAAAGTAAGTTACATTTGAACACACGTAGACTAGCATACGCTCGTCATACACAGTTTGTTTTTGTTTTCCACAAAGAAACTTGCACACGCTTTCCAGACTCATCAAAATGCATATGGATATATTACCCAATTTGAAAAATTTATACCCGGATTCTGGGTGTTTTTCGAGGCAGAGTGCATATTGTTTTCCTCTAAGGTTCACAACTACATATACACAAGGGAACCCATACTATTGGGCGTGATAACCACTATAGTACCCGTCGTACGCTAGCCGTAGCTCCACGTATAGACGCTGGTGTGCGTTGTGAAATTTGTCGAAGACGATACGCGATTTACGCTTGAAAAATGTTTTGATTTTCGGCTTATTGTCAGCGTACGAAATCCACCGCGAGCCGTAGTTTCTGCGCTGCCGAGTCCAATATTGCCACTGTGTTTGAAACTCGGCAGCGTTCTCGTCGCACATTGGTCCAGTTTTAAAAAATCATGGTAGAAATTGTGCATTCGCAATATTTTACTATTTTTAGCCATTACAAGTGTTTAAGAACATGATTTAGGGTGGAAGAATCTGTTTTGAACACTCGATTTCGACTCATGGAACCATACTAAAAACATAAAATTATGGTTACTATGATGGTCCCTTCAAACAGCTTTCCAAAGAATAGCTGTTCCATAACTCGATATTTCCATGCGTCGATGGTCCCTTCAATATCGACTCATGGAGGTTTGACTGTAGTTACAACTTTTTGGTTGTCATAGAGCAAAATTCTAATAAAAATGCTGTTTTTCATACGTTTTTTGGCTCTCAAATTTTTCGAACAACTATCGTTTAGGCAAACTTAGGCAATAAGAATCTTATTCAATCGATTCCTTAGTCTTAAACGTGCGTTTGAACTATATTTCTCCGCGGGGAGTGGCGGGAAGCGAAATCGGTATGAAGAAGTTCTTCTTTAAATATTTGTAATACCTACCACAATAAGTGATAATTTTAAAAGGTTAACGAAATTTGAATATAAATGTGCATCTGAAGATGTTGAATCTCTATGATAATAAGTTATCGACCAGAAAAAAATATGCTGACACCAAAATTTGCACGTGTTTTAGTGAAAACTGGTTAGTTAAGTTTTGAAGCAAAAATTAAGGTTTTTGGACATGCGCAGCTATTTAACGTCTGAACGTGTAGAAAAACATGTTTATTTTTAACTTCTTGTACGTTTTCTCAGCTATCCGATATAGTAGAAGAATGTTTGACTTTGTTTTTTAACCAAAAACTAAGTTTGGAAATGGGGTTTTTGCCAGCTATTTGAAAATCTGGACCAATGTGCGTCGGTGAGAAGATGCGATTGAAGGGACCAGAAACCACGGCTCAGCTCATGTCCTAGCTGGGGGAGGCACAGACGGTTTTTCAGTGCCTTGTGGTCAGTGAACGAGCAGACATGACTGTGCGCGGTACGCAAATGCTCCCTCAAACCGCTGCTCACATAAATTCGGTCTAGACGCGATTATGCGTTCCGGCAAACGGACGTAAAGCCGGTATCCCGGGGGGCGCAACTTTTAGCACGCATCGTGGAGTTGCTGTACGGCAGGCTTGTGTTTGGGCTAGACGAATCGCATGATCAAAGCACGCAATTGATGTCGCCAGCGAGGATGACGTGTTGAGTGGGATGACCGGGATGACAGAGATTATAGGCGAGAGTGCCGTTGAAACTATCTTCCCGTGCTGCGCGCTGTGCGGAGCCGGAGGGAGCGTAGATGTTACAAATTGTGGTACCATGCACTCGCAAAAAAAAAAAAAAAAAACAATTTTAGCGTTACGTCATAAATGGACGCTGCCTAAGTGAATCTTGTCGGATTTACTGTTTGCTTTCGTCTCCGGGGCAGACTGTTCGGTCCGACTCATAGCTCGGGAAAAGCAGCCGAAGAGGTGAGTAATGGCTCGGTAGGACCTACCAGTTTCGTGCTCGGTGGTTTCACACCGGACGATTTTTTTCAGTGACTGACGGTTGCCACTATGCGGTTTTTTCGTTCAGAACCAAGAAAATTTACAGGAAAATGTGTTCACTGTATTCAGTTCTCCAATCGAAACACAGTGAACACATTTTTATCGAATAATTTTTAGTTTTGAACAGAAAAACTGCTTTTGAAGTTTCGATGATGACGATGATTACGATGACGGAGCGTTGATCGTTAAACCATCCCAGACACAAAAAAAAAATGGAACATGGCTCAGTCACATATCCTTTTGATCACTTACGTAATTACGGGTCCGTAGGTCCTGTGATATTAAATTAATGAGGAATAGACAACCAAGTAAATTTCCATTTGTTTAATTTATTCATCATTTTTAATTTTTAAATTAATTAATAAATATCTTATATTTTCCCTTTTGGTTTGAATTGTTATTTTTTTGCTTTTTTCTGTTACTTCTTTTTTACTTAATAATCAATAATTGTAATCATAATAATAATAGTTGGTTTCTTTTTTACTACATTTTATGTTTTTTTGCTCATCATTATAACTTTCATCCACGCTCGTACAATGTTCGCATGTTTCACTTCACTATTTGAGTACAAGAATTTTCTCCCTTCGTTAAGTGTGGTAAGTAATGTTAGTTTTTTTGCATTAATTGTTAATTTCATTTTTCCCCTATCCCTTCATTCGCCGTCCTATTTCCTTCAACCATCAAATCGCGACTATGTACATTTAGAATTGTTTCCAACACTCTTCTCTCGACTTGTTTTTCTCCTTTTACTCCTCACGTTCTCGGCAGCGCTTGCTTGGTTGAGTGTCGATTGTTTATACCCTGCCCACAAGTAGGTTTCCCCCTTTTATTCATCATTTTTTTACATATCGTATTTGCTCCTTTCAGCCATTGTGGTTGTATTTTTGTTTGCGTTTGTCTTGTGTATGGTTGTGTGGTTATGTTGCCTGTTTGTCTTGTCTGATCAATGAAGAATGTAATCGTGATTTCTTTGTTTCAAAGTATGAAATTCCATAACTTGATTACTTCGCTACTCTCGATAAAACTGCTGCTTGCTCTTTGCTATTATTTCCTTTGTTTTGTTCGGAACAAATGAAGAAATGATTTGCTGATCGACTCATCGATCACGTTTGAGAGTGTGGAACTGGGTTTCGTTTCTTTTGTATTTTCAACTAATAAGGTTAAGATATTCATAAATCTCTTTTACATTAATTATTTTCTGAGTAGTTTCGTTAAGTTGTCACTTATTACTCTCATTCTTTTATGTTTTGTTGATTACTGACACTCGTATTGTTCGAACTCGTTTGAGTCTCTCGTCACGCGCTAGACGTGGGGAGAGAATTCTCATTTTTAATAACACAAAATAAAAATAAATCGTTTTCTCATATATTTTTTTGTTTCGAGTATATCGATTAGTTTACTAAATTCAGTGCGCCAATTGATCCAGAAACTGCCGCACTGTATCTATTGGTAAGGATGACGTCTCATTTGCATGTAGAGCGATGCGCTTCCGAGAGCGCCTATTATCTTGTCCTGTCAGTGCGTTATGACATCTGTTTGTTTGGGTTCGTTTCCTGGCAGTGGTGAGCAGATATGATGACGTCACCGGTTTGTTTGGATGTGGGCTTAGAGCAGAAGAGGGATTTATGACATTTTTGCCGAAAGGGCAGTTCCTGGATTTGTGAGATCGTGTGAGATGAAAACGAATCAAGAGATCTAATGGTAATTTTTATCGTAAATCGTAGCCTATTCCTCTTTGCTTCCGATCGTTTTTGAAGATTTTAAACCTGGTGAGCATTAGATGTACTTTAGTGTGTGTGTTTTAGCTGTATTAGGTCAACGATTTTGCTTTTTTCATTGTGTGTATGTATGTTTGTGTGTGTTTCACATGCAGGTGTTGTTTCGAAATGGTTGCAAATTATGTTCGATATAATTTATTGATTTTTGTTTCACTCGTTTTTACACTATACGTTTTGTATCTTGTTTTAAAAACCAGTTTGGCAGTGCATCAAAATTACAATATTATTTATAAGGGTTCTTGATGGTATTTTATGCATATTCGCTATATTGTTTCGTTTCAGTTTCTTGCATCGTCTTTCTTGCAATTAATGGTACAAAAGTTGGTAATTAAATAGAACGTGATATTTCTTTCATGGAGCAATCTCGATTCAATTTATCACTTCAGCAATTTACAAAAAAAAAATCGTTTGGTTTCATCAGAGTTGAGACTACTGAGAATTATGGAGCTAAGAAACAGTTTATTTCCAGCTTATTGGTGGACATGCTTAGTATCCTCTGTGTTCCGTGCAAGGCGGTTCCAGATCAGGATCTGAAAAAATACTTAAATAAGACGAACTACTACACCGCTCTTCAGTAGGCTTATGTCAGTCTTTGAGGCACGAATTTTATGGGAAACGACAATGATTGAGCCAGCAACGCCAATTTATATGTGTTCCCGTATAAAGTGTACCATGAACAAAACGCTTATAAGACCGGTATTCCTCTAAAGCGCATTAAACGTGGACTATGCTCAAGGAGGACTTGCAAGCTCTTGGGGGTTTCGAACGCCGAGAGCTAAGGACGATTTTCGGCGGTGTGCAGGAGAACGGCGTGTGTATCCAGTATCGTGAAGGTAGCTAAAGCTAAAAGGATACGCTGGGCAGGGCATGTTGCAAGAATGCCGGACAACAACCCTGCAAAGATGGTGTTCGCTACGAATCCGGTCGGAACAAGAAAACGTGGGACGCAGCGAGCTAGGTGGATTGACCATGTGCACCAGGACCTGGAAAGCGTGGGTAGCAGTCGAGGATGGAGAGAAGCGGCCATGAACCGAGTGAATTGGCGAAATGTTGTTGGCGAGGTTTTTTCAAGATAGTTGATGTAAAGCCAAATAAATACATAAATGTATCAACCAGGCCTAGTGATGTACCTACAGCAGCTGGTCACTCGGTCTGGTATATGTCTGGTCAAAGCCAGTGGTACTACGCCCATTAAAAATATGGAAAATGATGCTCAACAATCTTCATCATCTGTGATCTCCTCTAGCTAGCACCGTGCTGACATCGAATCTATGACAAAAGGTCGAAAGACAAAAGGTCGAAAGGACAGAAGGTCGAAAGGACAGAAGGTCGAAAGACAAAAGGTCGAAAGGACAAAAGGTCGAAGAACAAAAAAGAAGGGACAATTGGTCGAAAATATTTTTTCAAAGAAGGAAAAATTTCCCATTATGCAAATCGTTTTCGACCTTTTGTCTTTCGACCATTTGTCCTTTTGACCTTTTGTCTTTCAACATTTTGTCTTTTGACCTTTTGTCTTTCGACCTTTTGTCTTTCGACCTTTTGTCCTTTCGACCTTTTGTCTTTCGACCTTTTGGCCATATACCAGTTGCACTACCCTGCTTCATTCGCCACGTTCCGAGATGAGCTTATGATGACCCTGCTTCCTTGCTTTCGACAAGCTTTTGTCAACCATCAACATTATAAATAAGTGTTTTGAGGTTATGGCTTTTAGTCTTAAATAATACTCAAAAACGGATTTTTGCTAAATTTTTACGTTACCGGCCTCCGACAAGGCATTTTCAAATAGCTGCCATTTCGTCAATTCCCATTCGATTTTTTTGAAACCACCGTCAGTTTACTTTAAAAAGGTTTCAGCTATTTGTCATAAATGGAGAATGCTGAATTCAGAACCATGCCGGAGATATTCCGGATTGTACTGGGGTCACGAAGGTGCCAAATTTGGGAAATGTGATTATTTTTTTATTTATTGCAGTTACAACACTGAAGTTTTTATGTAAAATATAAGATAATGTTCTATTGTCATCATTTCAACATAATTCGAATAAGTGAACCGTTCCGGAACATGATAGCCGGTTCCACCAGGGCCAGTTTGGGGACATTTCCGTTCCATGTTCAAAACATACCGTGCGACGTCTCAATCTTCATGAATTCGGGAGAACATGTCAATAAAAGAAGAAAAACCCCGGTACAAACAGATGTGGCCACTCCAGATCTCCTGGCACAGGTTCCACGAGGGCTTCTTTGAGGAAATTTCCGTTTTATGTCCAAAACATACCGTGCGACGTCTCAATCTTCTTCAATTCGGGAGAACATTTCAATAAAGGAAAAATAAATCAAATATCCATAGATGTGGCCACTCCAGAGCACCTGACACAGGTTCTGCCAGGGCCTCTTTGAGGACATTTCCGTTTATTGTGGAAAACATATCGATCTTCATGAATTCGAGGGAACTCCAAAGCAATACAATTTGAATTGGGGCTAATGAACTGGCTTATAAAGTTTCAAGCTTCAAAAATAAAAAAAGAAAAAATACATGAAGAATTTGTAAGTAAAACCTTTGCGGATAATGAGCATGAGCTCAAGCATAGATGACCGCTTCGTAGTTGCACTCCGTGATTGACCGGAGCAGTCGAAGATGCACACAGATTCAATGAATGGGGCTTGGGATTAGTGAACCATTCTCAAAGAGCACGAATCGAGAGTTCAAAGACTGAATATACCTCTGCATCTCCACAATTGTCTTGGAAAGTATATTGGGTTAGTGGGTGTTTCCGGTCCCATCGCTCGCTCCAGCTGGAGCAAGTAATACAATCGATGGACCAAACATTTATGACTAGATTACATCACTTTTTCTTCGCACTGCGCGAACCGGACACGTCTGATTTCTATTGAATCGCTCTCCCCCGTAGGGGCAAGTGACATAATCAATGGACCGAACACTAATCTGTAGGAAAATCCTTTGCGGGTAATAGATGAAATCTCAAATGGGTTGCAAATTGCTGGCTAGATTATTGTTTAATTTCTGATGAAATCCTTAAAATATTCTAAGCAAAATTTTAATTCTGTTGCACGTGAAATTCCTCCATTTATGAGGAGTTCCAAAGCGAATTCCTTTTAAGTTTTTATCTACACATTTATTGAGAACAATGAGTAATTAATAGAAAATTTTCTTCGAAGTTTACAATAGATTCTTGCTAGCCAAAACATTTTTAGGATTCTTGTTGGATTTCTGATGATGTTCGAAACAAAGTTCTGGTGGATTCATTGTTACTTTTCTTCTCAGCTTTCTGCTGAGTTTTAACTAGTTGCACAGCGAATTCCAGGCGTATTCATGAAGATCTGCATAACAGATTTTCCAAAAATCGTGGAAAACATCTGTTCAGAAAGATCCTGCCTAAGACTGCATCAATGAAGAGAAGCCACATCAGTTTGTATGTATTTTATCCTAGATTTATTTGAACACTTTTCAGAATTTTCATTGTGCTTTACCCGTGGCACATCATGTTTTGTTCAAATAACGGAAAATTTTCAAAAACGGTTTTTGGCGAAACCTATTCCTTGTGCTCTGGAGTAGCCGGATCTGTTGGTAGCGAAATCATTCTTCATTTATTGACATAGTTTTTCCTTCAAATAACTGTAATGTCCTAAAATAGGCCTTTCTAGAATCTGTACGTGATGCTCAGGATTGGAAACACAGGGTCTATTCCTCATTAATTGACATGTTCTGTCGAACTTATGAAGATTGAAATGTTGCACAATAGGTTTTGGACATGAAACTGAAATGTCCCCTAAGAGGCCTTGGCGGAACCAGTACCAGGTGCTTAGGAGTGACCTAATTAGTTGATACCTAGTTCATACATGTTCTTTCGAATTCACGAAGATTGACACGTCACACAATTTGTTATGGATATAAAACAGAAATATCTCCAAGGAGGCCCTGGTGGAACCTGTGTTTGGAGCTATGGAGAGACCACATCACATGTTAATAAGTTGATTCTTCTTTTATTGACATGTTTTTTTTTACAATTCACAAAGATTGAGACAAAAGCAGAAATATCCCCAAAGAAGCCCTTATGGAACCTATGCCAGAAGCTCTCTGGTGGCCAAATCTTTTATTACCGTGTTATTTTTCATTTATTGACAAGGTATTTAAAATTCATTGAGATTGAGATGTCGCACGGTATGTTTTTGGACATAAAATGGAAATGTTCCTCAAGAAGCCCTCGTGGAACCTGTGCCTGGAGATCTGGAGTGGCCATTTCTGTTCGTACCGAGCTTTTTCTTCTTTTATTGACAAATTCTCTTGAATTCACGAAGATTGATACGTCGCACGGAATGTTTCCGATAAAAAACGGAAATGTCCTCATAGAGGCCCTGGCGAAACCTGTGTCACTTGCTGTGGAGTGGCCACATCTATGGATATTTTGTTTATTCTTCCTTTATTGAAATGTTCTTCTGAATTCAAGAAAATTGAGACGTCGCACGGTATGTTTTGGACATAAAACGGAAATGTCCTCAAATAGGCCCTCGTGGAACCTGTGCCAGGATCTGGAGTGGCCACACCTGTTTGTACCGGAGTTTTTCTTCTTTTATTGACATTTTCTATTGAATTCACGAAGATTGATACGTCGCACTATATGTTTCCGACAAAAAACGGAAATGTCCTCAAAGAGGCCCTGGTCGAACCTTATTAGGTGCTCTGGAGTGGCCAAATCTATTGAAATTTAGTTTATTCTTTCTTTGTGAAAAGTGTCGCGAATATCAAGTCCCTACGCACCACCTATTTATCGATTTCTAAGAGGCATATGATACCATCTACCATGAAGAGCTATGGAAAATTATGGACGAGAATGGTTTTCCCGGGAAACTGACTAGACTGATCAAGGCAATGATGGATAGTGCACAGTGTTGTGTGAAGATATCTGTAAAAATGCGTTATCGGACCCGTTTGAATTATGCAAAGGATTTTGACAAAGGACTTTCCTGCCTCCTGTTCAATATTGCGCTAGAAGGTGTCATCAAATGGCGGGCTGCAACATTGCAACATGTGGGGCACGATCTTCAATAAATCCAGCCAGTTCATTTGTTCCGCTGACGACCTGGACATTGTTGGAAGAACGTTTCAGGTGTTCAGGCTTAGTAGTATACCACGTTGAAACGTGAAGCAAACCTGGTTGGATTGAAGGTAACTACGTAGAAGACGAAATATCTGCTGGCTGGAGAAACCGAGCGGGGTAGAGCTCGCAATGTCAGACGTGTGATGATCGACAGAGTTGAGTTCGAGATGGTGGACGGATTTGTCTACCTCGGATAATTGGTAACGTCGGAAAACAACTGCAGCAGAGAAATTCGAAGACGTATATTGCCGGAAGTCATGCTTACTACGGACTCCACAAGACCTTGAGACGCTGATAAGACCGGTAGTCCTCTACCGGCATGGTACGTGCACAATGCTCGAAGGGGACCTGCAAGCACTAGGAGTGTTTGATAGACATGTGCTGAGGACGATCTTTGGAGGAGTATGTGAGAACAGCATATGGAGGAAAAGAATTAACCACGTTGGCACGTTGTGAGAATGCAGGAAAACAATCCCGCAAAAATGGTGTTCTCCTCGAATCCGGCCGGTACACGACGAAGCGTAGCGCAACGAGCTAGGTGGTTTGACCAAGTGGAGCAAGATCTTAGAAGTGTGTGACGATCGAGAAGTTGGAGGCTAGCAGCCATGGACTGAGTTTATTAGCCTGACTTTGTGGCGCAGGTCATGTCTTGAAGGACGCAGCGCCATCAAAAGTAAAGTAAGTTGCTGCAAGGATGTGGATAAAGTCTCTCGTGACCTTCTTGCTGTTAAGGCAGAACCCGGAGCGTTTTAACAATTGATTGACATGATGTTGGACGTCAGCGATGTCCGTTCTTTCCTGGAAGCTATAATTTGTTACTACAAGATCGTGCGTGATTTTACGTACGTTGTGATTTTCGCTCTATGAGCTGTAGAAAGGCAGGCGGTAGCTGAGTATCAACGTTCTTGCAATAAACTCTAGGACAATCTTGTTTCCGATTTTCGGTTAGTTTGTGACGATCCGCGACGAGAGATCATTGTTTCGGCAAACGCTTTATCGATCGATGTCAGCGCTACCGTCGACCATAGGATCCCCGATGGTTCGGGGAAGATTGTTTCGTACGCAGCATGGGTGCTTACGAAGGTAGCGATGGGCCACACTCAGCCGGATTGCGAAGCATTGGCGATTCTGTTCGGTATTTAACAAAATGATTTTCGGCAGAAAGTTATTTTTGCAGACCAAACTTGCTTCTTTAATTCGGTTTTTCAGGTCTTCTGCTTCTTTCGGGCGTTACGTTCCAACTGGGACAGATCATGCTTTTAAGCGTAGCATTCTTATACGCACTTTCATAGTGATTAACTGAGAGAGCCTTCTTTACCAATATTTGCATTCGAATATCGTGTGGAAAGCATGCCTTGTGCTGGTATGCCGAGAAAATTTCCTCTACGAAAAGATCCTCGACTGGTGGTGTAGGAACTAACGACCCTCAGCTCGATCTTGCTGAATAGCTGCGCGTTTACCGCAAAGGTTATCTGGGATTTTCTGGTTACGAAAGGGTATTTCGATGTTTTTCCATTAAACACATGCATGGTTGATCAATAACGGTTCGTCACGGATGAAGCAGTATGCTGTCTTCAGCTCAGTTCCATCTCAGTGAAACAGTGTAGACGCAAGCCAATGAACAGCTAAGAAAAATACACCGATTCTTTCAAGAATTGAAAGAAGCAGAAATCGACGATTTTGAGAATCGAAGATTCCATGGGCGCAGAGATTCGTTATGTATGGCTGGAAAGTTACAAAATACGCTCCGAGAGTGATTGTTGACTCCCGAAAAGCAGTTGACGACCGTTACACCGCGGACATCCATGAATTCAGCGGAAGGAGTTTGAAACTATTGACCGCTGAATAATGATGAGCTGAGACAATATGAATTCAAAAAAAAATCAAGCCATGGGTCCTTGGGTAAATCATAAACCGGAAGTTTGCACGCGTTACGAAAACCCCTGGCCCACGCCAACCTCTTCAAATCATCAAGTCGAGGTTCAACATCACCAGCTGTTTCAATCGTCCCGGGTTGTGTGGTCGAAGAGATGGTAGGGGTCTCTCAGCCTGCAATCTCAGGAAAGTATGCATGATCCCCCGTTTCTTCAGGAGTTTCACGAGACATTTCTTCATCGGAGTTAGCTTGGTCTGCTGCCAGGGACTGGATAAACTAATTAACGACCCTGCGAACTAAAAGCCAAGCTCTGCCTGGAATATTCGGATGTACATCCAAACTGCATATATAATTGCTGCTCGTTCATTGAACTCAATTATTTTGGTGTTCTGAGAAAGTGGTGGTTCCATTGGTGCAACATTTTTGCACCTACCTGACTCATAGTAAACAAATACATTATCAACCGTTTACTGCAGTTTATGGAACAAGTTTCGCCTGTTTGAGAATTGTCCACACAATATTTTTGCAATTTGCGCAAAGCTGATTGCGTTATCAATTCGGATCAAGCTTGCTCCAAATACATTTACTTACGAAAAATCTGAAAGTTTTTGACATTAATCAATATTATTTGTTTAAAAAAAAAAATAACTATAAACGTTCTCGGATGCAATCAGAACATATACCGTCTTTCTTCTTAACACATATTTCTACTGCTTTCATGACTATTCGGTTCTTTTGGTTTTATGTATTGTATAAAACAACAATTCCATTTTATCAATCAGCTTTTTTGTATAATTTATCAAACCGAATCCGATAATCTTTTTTTACAGTTTCTGCATTTCCTACACTTAGGCTAATATCACAACCGAACTAAATTTTTGTAATTCTTCGCTCTTCGAAACAAATCACAAACAAAAACCTCGTTTTCTTCAAATCAAATGATAATCTTTCTCTATTTTTACGTAGGCTCCGACATGTTCCTATATAAATTCCTTCTGCGCCCTAGTGTGACTGATGCTGGCTGTGGGTTTGAGTTTGACGATTTCATATCTAAGTGCTTGCGGTTGGCTTTTTTGAGTTTTCAATGCTATTTCATCGTCCATAACCGTCATCGATTCCTTCCAGCAGTGTTTGTTCGTTTTTTGTTGATTTATCAAAAAAGAACTATTCAACAAGTTTAGAGTATAATTCTGTTATTTTTTTGTTTCTGTCGAGATCTTTTCCGCTGTAAGGGTTTAAAACGATCCGATTTTTTCGTTCGATAATTTTCAATTTGTTTTTCTATACAGGTTTTTTTTGTTAAAAATTAATGATTCAATTGTATTTTTGGTTTTGATATATCTAGATGTTTTTCTCTAATAAACCGCTTTATCACTTTTTACAATTTTGTTTTAGTGTCCGTTTTTTTGTATTGTATTCTATATTTACGTGTATCTTAATTATTCATTTTGTGAGAGAGCAAGAGAGCCGGATCGAACCCAGCATGTCAGACTCTTGCTCACTGCCTAAGTATTTAATTAATTTGTGCAAAGACAAAGCTACTTATTTTATATATTCTTGTATTTTTGTAAAATAAAATATCAAAAAGTGTACAAAAAACTTAATGTCGATTATTTACTATGCTAACGTGTTGTGTTTTCCTTATGCATTATTTTATGTTAAGTGTATTGACTACTTAGTATAATATCTTTCCATTCGACGAACTGATTCTTAATTGTCGATTTCCTCGCGCTATCGGAAGATCAGTTCGCTTTGGGGTTAACCTATTAAGTTAAGAGTTGGGCTGCTGTTCTCCAGAATGTCTGGAAACTCTTGGCCAAACATTATTTCCGAAATTTCTACCCACGGCAACATTCGGTTATTTGATTAGACTAAGTTTAATGTCCTACTGCGTATGCTCCTTATAATTAGGCTTAGGTGCACTACAATTAGCAAACATTATCCTACTAATTTAGCTACTTTCTTCCTTAGTTAAAGTAGGCTTTGCTTAAGTTTACCGCTTTGTTTCGCTTCGGGTCTTTTTGAGTGTGTTGGTTTACGCGTGTTTTGATAGTCTTTCATACAAACCCGAAGTGTAAACAAACAAACGAGCTTGCATCACTTGATCCCCCGTTTAACAGGCGATTCATTTTTGACGAATGGTTAACGAAAAACCTATAAATAGTACACATTTATATCTACTGAACGAAAACAGCTTTCACACTAATACCAACGCAGACACTGTCGACGCTGGTTGCTACATTCGCTCACTCATGCACTTCTACAATCATTCCTCTCTTTCTCTCGCTTCGTGCAACACTCTCCCGATCTTGTTTCTCTACTTTCGCCGATGAAAACGATTGTTGGTTTGCTGTTCCTTCTGGCGGATGTAGTCGGCGCACTTGCGAGCCCTGGTCCGAACGACCCGCACCAAGCCGTGGATGCGTAGCGAGTGACTTACGTTCCGGCGCCAGCGGGCTGATCCAGTGCGGGCACCTCGCCGACCGCTTCCGGACCCAGTTAGACTAGCACTGCTACTGGTAGTGGTGGCATCATTGAAGGCTCCTGTACCTCCGGCACTTTCTTCATTGGTTGCGTTGCTACTGTAGTACAGCGGACAACCGTACAGCTCCTGACACTGGGCACAGGGCTGTGGCTGTTGTCCGTTGGACTGCTCATCCGACTGCGCAGGTGATGGTGAATGATGCTGGCATTGTTCTTGCTCCCGTACGAGATTCGAGTACGCATGGAAGTATAGACGGTTCTGTGCTGTTAGGTTGATGTGGTAGGACTTGTTGTAGAACTGAGAGGCAGCTGCTGCTGTAGCCGACGAAGCGCTTATACTGAATGGAGCCTGCTGCAGGTTGAGGGATACGGAACTTCCTAAACGCTGTCGATTGTCTACGTTGACATCCAAGGTGTTGTTGTTGTTAATGCTGGTCGTCGAGCGAGTTGTGTTCAACCGGGACCTGGATGATGACGTGTTCAACAGCTTATCTTCGCTGGTGTTTTGATTGATGTTGCGATAGGTTTGATTGTAGCTGCCCAGAAAAATGGATGAAGATGACGTAGACGATGGCGACGAAAGGTTTTGGCTGAGATTGACCGAGTTCCTCGTGAGGTTCGTTTGCTTTTCGAATCGTTTTAAATCCGGAGATATTATGGAATACACATTCGGTGGTGTAGTGCTGGTCGATAGCGTTGAAGTAAAAATGTTCCTTTGCTTCAGTTCCAGTTTGTTTCCAGCGGAACACGACAGTGCCACAGAGTTGTTCAAACGTTCTTCGCTCTTACTCATGCTATTTTTTCGGCTACTCTTTGGTGTATCACTGGTTTTGATCAGATAGTCGCAGTTATCTACCGTGCATATATCGTAATTACTATGGTCTAAAAAATGATTTGTGCAACAGTTTTCGACTATTTCACTCTCATGATGGAAAATTATTGCATTCGCTTCGTCGTCATTCTCCGCTCGCCAAATAGAAACAGTTTTGAAATCGGACGATGCTGATGGCGATGATTTCTTGAGCAATTCTTCTATCTTACAGCTGGATGAACTACTTTGAATAGCAGCTGGTATTGGTGGCAACGGTTGTTCTTGGATACAATTCGGGCTATAGTCATTGTCGCTGCTGTCGTCGCGACGCCTTTCACTAGCCGTCTCGCTTACGTCTGCTCCACCTGATTCCGTTCCACTTCGGCCGCGACCACTGCTTCCGGCATCTACCAAACTCGATATTGAACTGATTCTGGATTTGTTGGATTTGTTTTCGTCCAGACCGGCTAGAAAATTCCATTTGATTCTCGACGGAGAGTGGAATACTTCTGGAATGTTAACGTCGATATCGTCGAACTCATAATCGTTGGCCGCAATTTCGGACAGTTGGCCAATATTTTCAATCGTTATTTTGGACGGTGTAAGAATCATCTGACTGCCCGAATTGCCGTTTTTTGCCCCTCGTTCGCCGACTAGTTGCAGCTGTCGCTGCGTGGTGGATGTTGTAGTGCTGGTCGTTGTTGATTCACCCGGTTGATCACTGGATGTACTCTCAATGATCGACAGGATGGAACCGGTTATGCTAGCGTCTTGTTGGCTGTCATTGTAGTCGCTACCGTCACCTGGTTGTAGCGGTGGCAATGGTAGCGGCTGCAGTCTTGACTTTGGCCCCATCATGTGCCGTTTCTCATCCTCTTTTTGTTTCATTTCTAGTGCTGTTTGTATCTGCGTTTGGGCCTGTATCTGTCGTATGTTTTCTCCACTTATGGAGCAGTAGGAGTTTTCGCTTTCGTCGGCTGTAGTATAGTAGCTGCATTGAAATCGTGCTGGATTGATGTTAAAGTTAGAAATGGTGGCATTTGAACCGCTATCGTGTAGAAATGATGGTGATTCGTGACCTCCTCGACCCCGATAAGTCTGCTGCGAATGATGAGAATGGTGAGAGCAACAGCTGACACCACTAAGCGGAGTGGCCCGCTTAGAACGACTTCCGCCACTTCTTGGAGTGCTTCGATTGCTTTTGTGGCTGACACGAGATGTGCAGCTTACGTTCGACGGTCTTCGAGACACACTTCGGTTTACGACGAAGAACTGTTGAATCTCCTCGTCGTCGTCCGTAGTGGTCAGATTTCCTCTAGAGCAATGGCAGTTCTCGACGTACATCGTCGAAGCACTTTCCGGATGGCGTTCGTCTTCGGTGCAGGTTGCCGTGGTACCAGCGGCTTCCTCTTCTGGTGTTTCCTCATCATCTGTTCTCGTTTGCCTAGCGTGGCAGCTCGTGCTGCTAGCGCTACTCGTTTGACGACGGTGACGGTGATGGTGATGGTGATGGCTATGACCTGAACTGCTAGCAGTTTCACTGCGCAGACTGGTCCTGCTTCTACTCAAGCTGTCACATTTCCGAGTTGTTCCCGGAGTAGTGTTGCGGCTGCTGCCGCTGCACGGTGCATGATGGTGGTGCTTCGATGAGATTGATGATGTTCTACCGTCGTTGATGGCCGTTTGTTCCTCGTCGTCTCCGTCGTGCTCGATGCTGACGTATTGCGAGTTGGCAAACGAGTTAGGGGTCAAGGCGGTGCTCTTCAGTCAAGGCCCTGTGTTCTGGCAGACAGGTACTTGCTGATGATGGTGATGGGGCGCACAGGTAGCAGTTCGCATTTGAGTGTTTCTTGCGTTTTCGGAACAACGCTCGGATGCAGCTGCATATCCGTAAGTAAAGGAATGGAAGATTAAAAAAAAAAGAAATGTAAGCGAACTTCTTTGGTATATATTTCAAGAGTAGTTTATTCTAGAATGGACGAATAACGAGCATATCCAACTGTGCATGCATTTAAAAAGTATGGTTATAATGGCTATCTAGTCGATTGTAAATATTCATGCTTCATCAAAAAACCTTCGGTATGTTTTTGAGAATAATTTGATTCTACAAAAGTTCTACTGAGCAATGAACGACATCTATGAAACGAGTTGAGTATTTTGATAGTGGAATGGTTTGTAACCCTAATGTGATTGTGTTTTGTAGCAGTACTGTGTAGAGTTTTGTAGTGTAGAGTGTAAAGAAACTGAAAATTTACTGTTTTATTCGTGTCATTCAACGCCCAATTTAAAAGTTGCATCTTACCAGGCTTTAGACAAACCTTTCCAGTGTTGATGATTTTGAATCATTTATCCTCAATGTAGAATTTAAACTGTTGAGAGTGTATTGTGTAGATCAGTGGTTTTCATATTTATCTATTTTCCATTGCTTCAAGGAACTTTGATGTATGATTTGCGATCAGTTCTAAGATTGCAGCACCTGGCACGCTGATCATAATGTGCCTCCAAGTAAACAAGCATTCGAGGCGAATAGTAATGTCTGCGTATTCTGTGCACCATCGGCTGGTTTTAGTGGGTCGTCGGTGATGCGGCACCCCTACATTCCCTGAGTTACTTTCTCAGGAATCTGGTTGCAAATTGCTCCATTGTAAAAAAATACAGAAAATCTTCCTCTAGGTCTATGGCACAATTCTGAGATAAGCTCGCTCAAAAATGAGTTCTCCAAAACGTGAACTGTCAAAAATACACCATGAACTACCATCATGGACCGATGCACGAGTTCACTATGGACCAATGCACGAGTTCATTATTTGACGTTTGAAAGGTGTCGTGTTATTTATGTGACTATGGAAACGAGTGCAAAAATACAAAAATATCATGAAATAAATCAAGCAGTCTGAAGCTGGGCGGTAGGAGATGCTAGACCAGAATTGTTGTTTGTCCATAAAAAAATACATTCTTACTTCCAAATCATGATGGTTTTCCATTGTGCTTGCGAGATTCAAATATTTTTTCCTTATTTAAAATCATTATTGAATAAGTTCAAATTAAAGGCGACACGTACACTTGTAATCGGTTTTATAATATCTCTGTTTTTCGACAAGGGTGCATATTTCAAGGATGTGTTATTCTAAGCAACCATCTCTCTGTATAATAGCTTCCTTTTTTTAATACACCATCTTGATTGGACCATGATTTCTCAATTTTTCGACGATGACCGGTATTGGGTGCTATCCGGTACTGGGCATCTTCCCTACCTTTCGAATAAGCCATAGAGAGTTTCAATTAGACGTGTATGGACAGAAAGAAGTTTGGGTTAATATGAAAATATACTATTGATAAGTGAAGATTAACAATGAAGTACCCTTTGTACATGACAATTGTTTTCTCAAATCAACTACGAATTATAGAAACAAAAAAATGGTACACAATAAAAAATTGTCGTAAATTTAAATTTATTTTTATGCACATATTTGGAGCATCAAAATAAAGTTAAGTGCCAACGATCAATCACTTATTTCTCAACCGAATGCACTTTAAATTTATTCTATCATGCACCATCAAACATTCAAGCACATTTTGTTGAACATTGAACAATATGCTGTAACAATAGATGAATTTGGTGTATGTTTACTATAGATTGCAGTTTACACCACGTTGATATTTAAATATGTTTATCTGTATACAGTAAGCTTGCTCACATTACTAGAATTACTGGCTTTTGGTCCAGTAGGTATTACTGAAAAACAAACACATAATAGCATGGATGTTCTTTCTGTGGCTAAAACAACTTCTGGTAATATTTTGGTTGGAAACTAGTAAATCATAGCCACATTGGTCCACGGAACGAAATTAAGTGGAAATAATTAATAACTTGAAAAATATAAGAAATAGGGTTTTGGTGTCTTCTGAACAATTGTTTGTCTGGTCAAGGCGCGTTATATGCCAAAGTGTCCTAAGTGCCAAATTGCATAGCTTTTGAAATTCACTCTCAAACTTTTTTATTTCAAAATGTTCTTCAGTACTGAAGATTATAGAAAATATGAAAACATTGTAGAACATCATTTTTTTCTATATCTGATAGTTTTAGAGATATAGGTCACTTTAGAACTTTATGGTAAAACATCGGTTTTTCCTCAATACTGACGAAAATATCAATTTTTCAGGCCCACTATGTTCTGAGCAGTTTTAGATATGAGCAAAATACACATTTCCTCTGAAGACGTTATACCTCTTAAATTTTCATATAAGCGTTTTTGTAGTTTTTTCATCCACTTTTCCCAGCGTAACATTTTTAAACGGCGCAAGTGAAATCAAAAACTTTTCCCGCTTCTTGAATGAGCATGTCTTGAAGTGTATTTCTTCAATAAATGTGATCTAAATTATCCCTTTATTTTACTTAGAAAACAGATTTTTTCAACTTCTTGAGATTCTAATTTAATTACAGCCGAACATTTTGTGATACATACATTAGTGATGAATCATTCTTAGCATGAACAAGATGTTTGTAGTTGTTTATCCTGCCATTTTTTTTATTAATATCGGCAATAATAACAGAAACGTTCGTTCTTTGTCATAAAATACCGTCAATGGAAGCAAAACTCGACGAATATAATCGAGATACAGTTAACTGTCCCTTACTGGATATCCTGTACCTCGATATTTACCGTAACTCGAAGGAACGCGCGGTCCTTTCAACCAGCATACTTTGATCCCTTTGTAAGTCGATACCTCTCACACTCGATGTTCCCTAACTCGATGCGATCTGTTTCAATTTCCTATGCAAGTTCACCTCTAACTCGATATTTCCATGAAAATTTTCAGATCTTCTCCAAATGTTAATAAATTTCATAAATTTGATAATTTATAATCATAATAAAATAGTAAAATGGAGGTTGGCATGTCATTTCAGGGTGATAAAATTTTGAAAATAGGATCAAGTTTCTAAATGTACTAAAAATTTATTATCTTTCACATTCAATTTACTATTTTTAATGTACTTTGTCGAAATAATGAAAATTTCAAAAATTTGAAATTGTGTGTTCTGTATCTTGACTCCTCCCTAACTCGATGGTCCCTTCAATATCAAGTTAAGGAGCGTTAACTGTATTTAAAGAAGTCTTGTCAATATCAATTGAATCTTGCACTAAAGTATGGCCCATAAAAAATGCGAAAATCGTCATATCATGTTTTACGGTAGTTTTTACATATAAAATGTGTACGAAACATAAATATTATTCATTACTTATATTGTTTAATTTATTTAGGCTCAGTGTTTTGCCTTGGACATGATTTTTATCTATTACTTTCACCTTACCGCAATAGAGGGATTCCACGGAGGCATGCAAGTCGATTCTGATCGACCATTTCAAAAATATCTGAAACTTTGCACAGTTTTTCAGTTCCATCTTAATCGTCATTTTCCGATATCAAATCTTCAAGTTGAGTGACGACTAACTTTTCAAAAGGGTGTATGTGAAAATGGTTCAAAAATATTCAAAAAGCTGCACAGCAAAAACGGTTCGTTCGATTGTTAGACAACTAAAGAAACAAAGTTAGACAACTAAATAAAGATTCCAAAAAAAATACATACAGTAAAAAAAAATTTTTTTTGCATTAAAAAACATCATTTTTGTCACAAAAACTCAAATATCTCAAAACCCTATCGGAATACCAACGTAATTTTTTGAGGGAAAACGGTGCATTATATTAGCTATCTACCATAAAAATTTGGTGATGGTAAGCCAATAAACAAAAAAGTTATGACATTTCAAATATTCCACAAATTTGACACTTTGTGAAAAAATTTTTTTTTTCATTGTTAATTTTTTTAGGACCGCACTTTGTTGCTGAATTTTTTGTTAAGGGTACCACATGAGGTTAACAAGTTGTTTTCATGATATTTTATTTAATTATTCATAACTATTATAGCATCTATTAGAAAGTTAGACGCGATCCAGTGTTGTGATCTAAAGTCTTGATAGTGTCATATTTTTTATTGTACGTAACTGAAGAAAAATTCTCTCAATAATGTTGAAACCTTTTGATAAAAGAAACCTTTAAGAAATCTTATATTGAAGACAAAAGCTACAAAAAAAGTTTTCTATACAGGTATACGACTAGTTTACCTGCAAAAAGTTTACCTCGTAGAGAACAAGGCGGGTCTATACCCAGGTGATCTAGTATACGTAAAGCAGGTCGGTTTTCTCGGCGCTGGTTTTCTCCACAAAGTTAAAATCTGATTACACCTGGGTATAGACCCGCCTTGGTAGAGAATAGACTTTGTTAATCATATTTGGGAGAAAGCGAGTAACTTCAACAACATCAAAAACATGATAGGTACATACCATGAACATACTCACGAAAAAGCTAAAAATATACTACCACTATGGTTATAAAAGATTTAATTGTAAAATTTTTCTTCAGTCAAGCAAACGACACCAAACTAGTCAGTAAAAACTTAAAAGTGATTTTGTTTATTAAAATCTAACGAGCAACATGAGTAGTCGCTTTCTCAACTGTTGCAGGCCGTTTGCAGAAAAAAAGTGTTCGAAAAAGCTACGAAATCTCACCGAAAGCACCATAGATAAACTGAAAGCGGCTGGTTATGCTCCAATGTCTACATTGAATACAAATTTACGCATTTGTACGTCCTGCCGTTTAAACGTTGACAAACGGGCAATCGGTACATCATCGGTGGATCAGGTTGCAGGAAGTTCGAAAACAACACCAACTGAGGAATTACTAGATGCACCGACAACAACTGAGGAGTTACCAGAAGTACCAAGTGCAGATAGTCTTGCCACGGTACCATCAGCGACATCTGTTTCAACAAATCAATCAGAAGATGAGTGCATCCAGAAGGTCAATATCGAACGCTTCAACGAAGGGATAGCTGGAATAAAAGTGACGCCGATTAAATTGACGAAGATGGGTTACGTCAATTATCCCGAGAAAAAATACCGTGAAATCAACGAAGCTGTACGAAGAAACCTCTTCAAATTAGGACCTGAGGATGTGGAAAATACAGACTACGATGAGGTAATTATGAATATGAAGGAAAGGTTCTCGAATCTAGCCACGACAAGGAAAGAAAAATTATTGATTTTGTCGATGCTGCCAAGCTCGTGGTCTATTCAAGACGCCATTGATGAGTTCAAAACCAATAGAAATACAGCAAAAGAGGCAAAACAATTCAAAAATAACTGTCTTGCAACCAAAAATGCTAGGTCGAGTACTTCATTAACAGATGAGACAAAAGAAAAAATAATTCAATATTTTGAAGACGATGAAGTAAGTAGAGCTATTCCTGGCCAAAAAGATTATGTATCTTTTGATGGAAAGCGTCAAGCAATCCAAAAACGATTAATGATGACTACTTTGAAAGAAGCGTATACACGCTTCAAGGAAATTAACGAAAATATTAAGGTAGGTTTTTCTTCATTTGCAAGCCTTCGTCCAAGGCAATCCAAGCTTCTATCCAATTCAGGAACACATAATGTTTGTGTGTGCACAACACACGAAAATATTAACCTAATCTTACATAGTTTGAAAAGAATCAATTTATCAAAGGATATTAAAATGTTAACTGGTAGTCTTTTGTGTGAAAATACAACATCAAATTGCTATCTACGATCTTGTTCGGATTGTCCAGATTCTTCATCATTGGAAAATACTTTATTCGCTGAGTTTGAAGAAAATTATATTGATCAGTTATCATTTGAGCAATGGGTGACCACGGATAGGTGTGACCTAGAAACTATTGTAAAACCTGTAGATGAGTTTGTGTCATTTTTTTGCTTGAAATTAGAAAGTTTAATTCCTCACGACTTTATTAAAACAGAGCAATCCCGCTTTTTAAAAAATACGAAAAATACATTACAAGATGGTGAATTTTTAGTCATTTGTGATTTTTCTGAAAACTATAGCTTTGTATTGCAAGATGAAGTGCAGTCCCATCACTGGAACGTACAACAAGCTACAATTCATCCATTCGTTATTTATTTCAATGGAAGTACGCAAATTGAACATTTTAGTTTTATTGTAAATTCCGAAGATTTAAGACACGACTCAGTATCTGTAAATTTGTTCATTGCCAAAATGATTAACTTTTTACGCGTTGATAAGGATAAAAAAATCAGAATGATATATTTCATGTCTGATGGAGCAGCATCGCAGTACAAAAACCGTAAGAATTTTTCGAGCCTATGTCAATTTAAATCAAAGTACGGAATTGATGCAGAATGGCATTTCTTTGCTACGTCACATGGCAAAGGTCCTTGTGATGCTATTAGAGGAACCATAAAGCGCATGGCCACAAGAGCAAGTTTAGCCAAAGAACGTGAGCATCCAATTAAAACTGCAAAAGAACTATTTGATTGGGCGAATCGCAGAAAAGAAGAAGATTTAACAAAATTATCATTTTGTTTTACTACTACTGAAGAGTACGAATTAACGGCATCAGAGCTCAGCGAGCAATATAATAACGCGAAAACGATCCAAGGAACTCAAAAATTTCACTGTTTCATTCCATTGTCAGAAAATAAAATTAAAGCAAAACTATACTCGAACTGTACTGATAATGATGCAAAAGTGTTCGATATTGTAAAAAATTGAATAACAATAAATAAATAAATAAGTATTAATAAAATGTTTTCATGATCTCATAACGCATACCCAAATCCAAAACTTTTAAAGTTTATATATAACATTTAGAAACTCATCGATCATACTCTAAAAAAAATATCCTGGTAAAAAAAAAATTATTTTCGTGTAATCTGTTAATTCATTTTAATTTATACATATATACATATACATATAATATTTATACATATACATAATATTTATACATATAATATACATAATACTAATGAATACATGAAAACGACTTGTTTAATTCACGCAAGGCCCTTAACAATAAAATCAGCAACAAACTGCGGTTCCCGTAATAATTTACACTGAAAAAAATTTTTTTTTCTACTAAATGTGAAAATTGTGACATGTTTGAAATGTCATAACTTTTTTGTTTATTGGTTTACCATCACCAAATTTGTATGGTAGATAGCTAATATAATGGACCGTTTTTCCTCAAAAAATTACGTTGGTATCTCGATAGGGTTTTGAGATATTTGAGTTTTTGTGAAAAAATGATGTTTTTTAATGCAAAAAAAAATTTTTTTTTACTGTATGTATTTTTTTTGGAATCTTTATTTAGTTGTCTAACTTTGTTGCTTTAGTTGTCTAACAATCGAACGAACCGTTTTTGCTGTGCAGCTTTTTGAATATTTTTGAACCATTTTCACATACACCCTTTTGAAAAGTTAGTCGTCACTCAACTTGAAGATTTGATATCGGAAAATGACGATTTAGATGGAACTGGAAAACTGTGCAAAGTTTCAGCTCAATAGAAAAAAATGAATTAAAAAATTTACCAAATTTTGGTGCTGTTGCTTGGAATCACTCAATAGATAAAAATCATGTCCAAGGCAAAAAACTGAGCCTAAATAAATTAAACAATACAAGTAATGAATAATATTTATGTTTCGTACACATTTTTATCTATTACTTTCACCTTACCAGAGAGGAATTCGGGTGAAGAACTAGCCATATGTTAATGTGCTAAAATTCACCTTAATAAAGAAACAAAAAAAAAAGAGAGGAATTGGAAGCATACCTTCAAATTTTATCATGCGGACGTCTAGTTCAATATTTGTGGGATGAAAGCTTCTTAAACATCAACGATGGCGTGAGATTTTTCACAGGCCTTGTCTCCAGTATACGCCCATATCAAATGATAGAATTGATTCATACCTAGGTAATTGGAGACTTAAACATATTTTCGAAAAAACGGCACATTTTAGAGAGCTTTGATTGAAGCTTCATATAAGTGTGATAAGCGGCTCCGTTTTGCTCAAAACCTATGAGCTGGTATTGATATAAGTTGTATCTAACCGAAGGAACTAAAATTTACAACAATAAAGTGTAATTTTTTAAGGTGGAAAGTTTATCACCAGAGTATACGACAATCAAACGCTGTTTGAATTTAACGAATCAGTATTTTATTGATAAATGATCGTGATTGTACAAATTATTGCGCACTTCCCCGTCATACGGTGGATGGTCACACAATTTGCAGGGTATAAAACTGCACGTTCGCATCAGATCATTCCGATTCATTCGCTGCACTTGTTCCTTGAATTACAAAGAATAAGCGCAGCGAATGCACTATTAGGATTAGATGGCACACACGGTATGTATGTCACATTTCGAAGGAGCGTGCAAATGCAATATCCACAATTTGGACCGCATTTGCAGCATTACCATGAAACTTAATGTTAACACAATTCCATAATGAAAAGTCAAGGTAATTAAAAGGCCGAACTTATCTGTAAAGTTAAATTATTACCTACCGTAAGGACGCCATTCACCGCCCATGCTTCATTCACCGCTCATTGAATTATTTAGAAAAATCTGAACAAATCTGAAGTTTTCGCAATGGAAGTTATTAATATGTAAAAATGCTGCTAAATGAGCGGTGAATGGCGTGCTTACGGTATATCAATAATAAATTGGCATCTACGAACTTATTGTTCATGCTAAGAATGATTCATTTTTTATGAATGTATCACATGAATCGACTGAAAATGAATTAGAATCTCAAGAAGTTGAAGTTTTCTAAGTAAAATTAAGGGATAATTCAGATCACATTTATTGAAGAAAATCGAAAAATACTATCGCCAAAGTTTCTTAAAATACAGAAGCGGGAAAAGTTTTTGATTTCACTTGCGCCAGTTTGAAATGTTACGCTTTTTTTTTTTGTTGGGGGTTGAAACTACTGCGTCCAATATTTAGAACTATTGTAGTAACATGTTACGCTTAGAAAAGTGGATGAAAAAACTACAAAAACGCTTATATATTTTCATATGAAAATTTTAGAGGTATGACGTCTTCATAGGATCTGGGCTCAGATAGCCGTAGCGGTAAACGCGCAGCTATTCAGCAAGACCAAGCTGAGGGTCGTGGGTCTGAATTCCACCGGTCGAGGATCTTTTCAGGTTGAAAATTTTCTCGACTTCCCAGGGCATAGAGTATCTTCGTACCTGCCACACGATATGCGCATGCAAAAATGGTCATTGGCATAGTAAGCTCTCAGTTAATAACTGTGGAAGTGCTCATAAGAACACCAAGCTGAGAAGCAGGCTCTGTCCCAGTGGGGACGTAACGCCAGAAAAGAAGAAGAAGACGTCTTCAGAGGAAATGTGTCTAAAACTCTTCAGAACATAGTAGGCCTGAAAAATTGATATTTTTGTTAGTATTGAGGAAAACCCGATTTTTGACAATAAAGTTCTAAAGTTACCTATATCTCTAAAACTATCAGACATAGAAAAAATGATGTTCTACAATGTTTTCATATTTTCTATAATCTTCAATATTGTAGAACATTTTGTTGCGCTATCTCTTGAAATAAAAAAAGTTTGAGAGTGAATTTCGAAAGCCATACACTTTGGCGCTTAGGACAGTGTTGGTTCTAAAGATCTTCTAGACCTCAATTATAAGAGTTTGGAAGTATTGCATAGAACTTTGGGTTGTTTCTATATAGACTGTAGGCCAAAACTATTTTACCATCTAAAGTCATATTTATGAATTTTGTTTTATAAGTTTTCGAGACAAACTTTTGAATAGGGCCATTTAGCGATATAATACGCCTTGTTACCAATGATGCATGTAGGTTACTTATGCGAAAACCATTGTAATTATTAGTGCATACACAGTGAATATGAATGAACAAAAAACTTTTTGTGAGATTCAATTATCCCCTGAAATAATCCGTAGCTGTTCTGCCCATAACGCATATTTGTCACATTCGCCATTTTTGACAATTTCGAGTTAATGCCGTGGAAAGTCATCGAATCATAAATATTTTCGATACATTTTGTAAAAAAACCGTGAGATTGTTCCAGAAAACTTGAAAAAATATCAAGTTGTTTCGTCACATTGCTAATTGTAACCACATGTTACTTCAAATTATAAGATGACATTTGGATTCATATATTTTAAATTTGAGCGAGAAAATATCTCTAGTAGTCTCGTCAAGAATAACGTTTCCGAAAAAAAAAATCTACCTTTTTCAGTAAGAAGCAGTCATTTTGAAGTTATTGTACAAGTAATTCATTGTTGCGTAACATTGAAAACCTAAATTTCCTAATACCGAGCGAATAGCGTTAACTGCATGCAACTTCAAAGGAAATTGGTGAAATTGGACCCATTTTTGTTATTTTAAAACTCTGTATTCTGCTGAATCTTCTAGAGCTATACCATGCTTTTGTGGTTAGTCATATTAGATACTTTAATTAATATAAATCACCGGAATTGAAAACCACTGTCTGTAGATGTGTATGTGTTTGTTCACTGTTCTGTGGTCGTTTGTATTCTTGTAACACTGCAGTCCTCATTCAGCAGCTTTAATTTTCGCTCCTATTTCCGGCGGAACAGTTGTAGATACGTGCATACTTACAGCAAACCGAAAAATTAATCATAATCTGACACAGTCGACACGAAAGGGATCGCCCATAAGGTGAAAACGAGGAAAAACTCATTACAATGCCTGGAGTTTGGAGGCTTTGGGTGGTGGACGCCTCGCCTCATGATATGGTCATCCCGAAAGCGGCCATTATTTTAATATTACACATATCTCACAATCGGCGGCCGCAGCTTGGCAGCATTCCACATTATTGGGGCCCCACATGCCGGGAAACGCTCCCAGAAGGGGTTCCATGCGGTCAACCACTTGACCCCACCGTGCAGCTTGATTACGTTTAAGCAATAAATCGAACATAATTAAAACTGAAAACAGCCACGCGTTCGGTCGGCTCGATTCTGCCTGTTGTATTGTTATTATTCTGCGGAAAATCAAATAGGGTACCGTAAGTTCGGGTGAAATTGACCATCGATTTTTTACTAATAGAGCACAAATATCAATGTAACCTGTAGTAAATGAACGCTGTTTGTCTCAACTATTGTCGGATTATGTGTTGTGAAATTCTACGTGTTAAAGAATGTGTATTTCTATGGAAAAATGTAAAATTCCAAAATCATGTTCAGTGTTGTATTGACAGTCATCTTTAAACTTCCAATTATGAATCAGGGTTTGATCATGGTATCAGTGTGAGAGTTTGGCAGGTTCTGCAAAACGAAAATAAAAAAGAAGATAATTTAACGTTTTTTCAGGTTAATTATCAGAACTCTAAGTTTTAAAGACTTCCTGTAAGAGCTGGTGTTTCTCAAGGCAGCATTTTGGGACTAATATTATACAATATTTTTACATCAGACTTACCTGAGCTAACTCAGGGATGTCAAAGATCTTTGTTTGCGGATGACATTATGTACCCGAGGAGGATAGAATAACTCGCAATAACTTATGCATACCATATTTTGGTATCATACCATAATTAGGTATTGTTAGTTGTCAATACCTCATTTTGGTATTATAATGCTATTTGAAAAAAAAATGTTTAAAACAATTAAAAATACTTAATTTTGGTATTCGCTGGAGGTATTGAACTATTATTGAAAAAAATCACTTTAATATGAAAATCCATCACGTATTATTTAGGTATTACAATACCTGATCTAATTATCAGCTTGGTATTTGTAGAATACGCAGAAGGTATTATTTGAGGTATTTTACCTCTTATGCAGGACTCATTCATACCTCATTCAGGTTGTAAGTATTGGAAATTTCCTGCTATGGAATACCTCAATACTGAATACCAAAGTAGTTATTTTCTTCTGCTCGGGTATCCAGTTGCAGTTGAGAAACCACGAAAAAAGATCAATTTCACCCGTAAATACGGTACTCTGTGCAGACCCCTGGCGAGTATTTTCTGCATCGCAGGTGTCGGAGGTTTGTGGTTTCGGTGGGTTTCGATTATGTTATTTTTTTTCTCGATTGTTTGTTTCTTGGCAATCATTGGCCTATTGTGTATGTGTGTGTTGCACATTGATTGGGATTCGATTTGCACCTTTGGACCGAAGAATTACCATTTGCGGCTTATTTACATGTGTGGCGTACCGCAAGACTCTTATGATTAAAATGGGGATTATTTTTTGCTAATTGACTATTGAAGATAATATCATAGAATATATGTTTGCACCTCTTTCGGGAGGCATTTGGCTTGTTTGACATATTGTTTGGAAATTAAAGATAGGGACAAGTAAGCATTCATTTATTATGGCGATGCCTTCGAGTGCCATAGTTTGTCGGAAGGATCATCGTTTGTAGTTTATTGATCAATTTTCTATAAAAAACACGTTTAAAATAAAATAAGATTTTGAGCGTTTATTTTCTCGGTTTTTTTTTTTGCAGTAGTTCAAAAATTCATGATTCTAGAAATTTCTGTTTCTATTTCAAATTCAACATTTCTATCATTTTAATTTTCAATTTTATACGTATAATATTTTGGTACACAATCTTGGATGTGTTGTTGCGTGATGAAGTCAGGTCTCAAATAAGCTTTGTTATCCAAACCAAGACGTTCATTGGAATATTTATTTGAAGTTGGACTACCTTAGATTTTAGTTAGTTACTAGCTGTTACTAGCATTCACATCTTTATCTGTCAGGTACGAAGATACTTCAAGCTCTGAAAATCGAGATAATTTCCAGCCCAAAAAGATCCTAGACCGGTGGGATTCAAACCCATGCCCCTCTGGCTAAAAAGCTGCGCGTTTATCGCTATTGCTAACTGGGTCTCACAAACATTGCACAGTGGGAAAAAGCTAGCAAACCGACGAAGAATTTTGTATCTTGTGAATGCAACGCGTAGTCTTTGATAAAAAAAAACCTGTTACTTATGTAAAATTGTCTAAGGAATTGAATGAAGGTAGTTCTGATGGCCGAAAGAATTGTTATCATGCTCATTTTATCCAAATATCCCATTTTTATTAGGTTTGGTTTTTGATAGTTTTTTTTCACAGGAATTGAAACTGGCCGCACCGATCGTCATCATGCCTATTTTACCCAAATGCCCCATTATAACATAAGACTATACGTGCGATTAGTTTCATTTCCAGCACTCATTTCCTCAGACTGTTATTACTTAGAGATCGTTTATGTAGTTTACCTGTTTCTATAAAAGTGAATATTAGAGGTCCTTTCAGAAATCTGATCATATGGGGAATTTTGGTAAAATGAGCATGACATTGATCGGTGGGGTCAATTAAAAATCCTGCACTTACTTTCCTAGGCTGTTGTCGTTTTGAAAACTTTATTTTAATTCCCCGGATATCCTTCCAGACACTCCTGCTAGAATTACTCTAGGGATGCTCTCAAGGATTTAACCAGGGATTTCTTCAGGGATTCTCCTAAGTGTTTTTGTAGGAATTCCTTCATGAAATCGTACAGGATGTTTTTGATTTTTTGTCTAAAAGTTCCCTTATGGATCGCTCCAGGAATCTCTTTAGGGATTCTTCCAGGAGTATCCTAAGAGAAAGGAGTTCCTGGAACAATTCTTGGAGGAACTCCTGGAGGAATTCGTGGGGTAATTTATGGTGAAATTCCTGGAGAAACTAAAGGGGGAATCTCTGGAGGAATTTCTAGGAGTATTCTAGAAAGAATCCTCGGAGAAATTTTTGGAGACCCGGAAGGAATCTCTGGAGCAGTTTCTGAGAGACTCCCTGGAGGACTCTGAGGACTGAGGACTGAGAGACTCTCTTCTGAGAGCATCCCTTGAAAATTAGCTGAAAATATCCTCGGGGTAATTCCTGTAATGATTATCTTGGAAGCATCCCTGGGAGAATTCTTGAAAGAATCTCTTGAGAAATCCTTCAAGGAATTCGTTAACTGCCATTTCTTGTAGAATACCTGTAGAGATCTCCATGGAGTAATATTTGGAAGAGTTTCTCTAGGAATCTCTGAAAGATTATTGGGAGGAATTGCTTGAAGAATTCCTGGAAGAATCCCAAGTAACATTGGTAGCTGCATAACAGCTTATTCAGCTTAAATGCTGTTTATACAGCCTCTATTCAGCAAAATAGACTGTTATTCAGCTACCAATGCTATCTGGGACAATGTTTGGAAAAAATCTTGTAAAAGATTCCAGGTGGAATCTCAGAAAATATTTTACAGGAGGAATCACTGGAAGCAACCCTGAATGAAGTTCTTTAGAAACTGCATGTAAAATCTCTGCCTGTGGAGATTTTCCTGGAGGAATCTTTAGAGGAGTCTGTGGAGGAGTCCATTAAAGAATATCTGGAAGAATTGCTTAGAGAATCCTTGGAGAAATCTTAAGTAACAATGGTAGCTGAATATCTGCCTATTCAGATAAAATGCTGTTTACACAGTCTTTTTTCAGCTGAATAGACTGTTATTCAGCTACCAATGTTACCTTAAGAAATCCTTGGAGGAATCCATGGAGTTATCTTTGGAAAAAATCCTGGAAAAGTTTATTTAGGAATCCTTGGAAAAATTCTAGGAGGAATCCCAGTAAATATTTTACAGGAGTAATATATGGAGGTATCACTGGAGGAGTTCATGAAAGAACTTCTTAAGAAACTCCATGTGAAATCTCGGTAGAGGTCTTCCTGGAAAAATCCTTGGAATAATACCTGGAGAAACTTCTGGCAGAATTCCTGGAGGAATCAAAGAAGGTGCTCCTGGAGCCCTATCGAAACCGGTCTAAAAAATCTGGTAGCGATCAACAGTTCTTCCAGGAGCAATTCCCAAAGGAATTTCTGGAACTATTCTTGAAGGAATCCCTAGAGAAATTCAAGGAGGAATCTCTGGAGGAATTTCTAGAAGAATTTTTAGAGGAATCCCCGGAGGAACTTTCGGTGGCCCATGAAGAATCGCTGGACAAGTTTCTGAGAGACTCCTTGGAGCATTAGCTGAAAACATCCTTGAAGTAATTCCTGTAGTAATTTCTTTGGAAGTATCCCTGGGAGAATTCTTGGGGGAATCTCTTGCGGAGTTTGTAATGTTTTATGAAATACCTACGGGAATTCCTGCTGGAATCCTTCCTGGAAGAAATCTCCGGAGTATCTTCTGGAGGAACCTATTTTTCTATCTTCGTTAACGAAACTTTCAGCCCTGTGCTAGCTCATCTCGGGACCAATGTCTTTATTTCCCTTTCGAAGAAAGTCATCACTATAACAATTGCGTCATAAGTGACTATCTTGGGGATGGGATTCAATCCCAGCTCCTCGGTGTGAGAAGTGTGTGTTCTAACCACTACATCAGGTCCGTCCCCTCACTGGAGGAACCTAAAATCTACCTGGGAAAATTATTGGAACTTTTCTTGGAGGCATCCATGAAGGAATTTCTGGAGAAATCACTTGAGAAGTATTTGAAGTATAATCTTAGAAGAGATTGTTCTAGTGTAACTCTAGGAGGAATTACTGGAGTAAGCCTTGGAGAGATTTTGAAGAATCCTTGTAAAGATTTTCCTGGAGGAATCATTAATGGAGTCTTCGGAGGAGTCTCGGAAAGAATTGCTGAATCTTTGGAGGAGTCTCTGGAGAAATCTCTGAAGGAATATCGGGGAAATTGCTTGGAGAATTCTTGGGGAAATCCCATGATAGTTGAATAACAGCTTATTCAGCTAAAATGATGTTCATGCCTCTATTTAGCTGAATAGACTGTTATTCAGCTACCAATGTTACTTTGGATTTCTGGAGGAATCCCTAGAGGAACCCTTGAAACCTGGAAAAGCTTTTTTAGGCATCCTTGGAGAAATTCCCGGAGGAATCCCAGTAAATTATTTACAGGAGGAAATCACATGTGCAATTCCTAGAGGATATATATATATATATATATATATATATATATATATATATATATATATATATATATATATATATATATATATATATATATATATATATAGTCCCTGTAGAGATTTTCCTGGAAGAATCCTTGTAACACTCCCTATAGAAACTTCTGACAAAAATCCTGGTCTAAAAAGGCAGAAACAGGTCTAAAAATCTGGTAGCTATCAAAAGTTCGTCCTGGAGCAAAAGGAATCTATGGCAAAATTTCTACTGAAAACTCTGGAGAAATTGCTGTACGAATTATCCTGGAGAAATTTCTGGTAAAATCCTTGGAGGAATCTTCAATGCAATTCCTCAAAAATTCTGTGGAAAAATCATTGAAGCATTTTATGGAGATAATTCTGGAGGAACTCTTAAAGAAATTTCTGGAGGGTTTCTTGAAACAATTCCTGGACGTTACCCAAGTATCCAGTGAACACGATAATGCGGCATTTTAACAGCATTATATGCACGTATAGGGTTGTCATTGGATGCTTCACAGCTTTGTATACGCTTAGAATGCCTTTATAATTCCAGGAAAGGCAAAATAGCGTGCCATTATAATGCAAAGATATAACCGTGCTTCTCGCCACCGCTAATACCAATATTAGACCATGTGAGTAACGTCATTTGTGTTCGCCCGATATTCGGGGAAAATGTTTTATTCTTTCGCACACGGGCATTTTTTTAAATTATCGGACAGGTTTGGGCCGGAGGTTCTCCGATTTGTATAAAATTTTCACCAGAGGTAGAGCTGGAGGATATATGACCAAAAGTGAAATTCAAAAAAAATATAGTGGCCTATTTTCCCGGAAAACTCTAGATGAATTTTCACGATTTCCCTATATACCTCAAACTTTAAAAATTCATATCTCCTGAACTACGCTTTGTAGAACAAAAGTTTTTTAGTAAAATCGTAAGAAAATTTTCAGCAATCCACTAAAAATATAAAAAGAAAAACATTTCCCAGAAAATTTTTCACCATGGAGAAAATTGTCGGAAAAATAGCGAAAAAACTATTGTCTGTATCATGAAAAATTTTCAAAAAAATATTTTTTGTTTCATTAATCCATACTCTAACTTTCGTCCATAGACGCCAAAGTGGTATCTTTTACCGTTTAGGCGCCAGAACTGAAAAACCGATGACCACCCGCCCGCTTCCCATAGGAAAATGTGTTCTATTGTGGGCATCATAACCGTGCGCTGAAGGCGGCAGTAATTTACACGCATTGTAAGTGTAATGCAATAAACCATCCTTCCCTTTACAGTCAGAAGAAGCTTTTCGTCAATTGGAGCACTCTCCATTGGTCTGTTGGGTGTTTTATGAGTCCTTTATCAGCAATGTTATTTGGTATTAAAGCTAATAACCTCTATGGGAACCGCACGGGAAGTTCTTGCAAAAATCAATCATTATGCTAACGTTTGAAGGATGAAATCACAAGATCCACTTTCTTTGAAAACTTATCAATATTTTTTAAATATGTTGTTTCAGCCAAGACGATTTTCCTTCGTTGTGTCTTTTACGATTCAACGGACGATAAATCAAACGAACGACTTTCACTTCAACTGATTTACTACCACTGAGATGCAGCATACCTACTCAGTGGGGATACAAGAGAAACTACATTCTTACAAGTGCGTTTTTATATAGGCGCACAATACAGACAGACAAAACATACAATAATTATTCATTACGCGCGTTCGCTTCGCAATACAGTTTGGCACGCTGTTGTGCTGGCGCCAACTGTAGAGGATGCACGCTGACTGGCAGTGGATTATTCCACAGCAGCCATCAATGGAACAATAGATATCGTCCCTGAGTGTTATACAGTTGATTAGTATTATATACATGCAAATACTATACTGTATTCTTCTAAGCTACAATTAGAATTTATATCAGATATGTTTCCTTTGTATAGGAAACAAAACAGAAAATTTATGCTTGCGCTTTTAGTTTATTATCTAATCATTTGATAAATTGACCATAATTGAAAAAAGCAAGTGAATTACAATTAGCACTTGATGTATGCATAAACATCCTTTTTGCTTGGCAACTACTTGATACTGAGGGTCAGTACCAATGTGATTACCAATATTATTTAATATAAGCATTTCTTTCAATTAAAGACTGTTAGTCTCGATGGTAAAGGTTGCGAACAAAGGACATACAAAACACCCAACAGACCAATGGAGAGTGCTCCGATAGGCTAATATTTTCAAAGCTGAACGATCACTTCGACATCTGGTGGCTAGTAGGAGAACCGTCATAAAAAAGGTTGGGTTGAGAACGCATCGTGTGCAGCATAGGAAAGAGCACACATATTACACTTTTTCTCGCAATAGTTATGTTGTAGACGATCAGAGAGCATTGAAAAACATGATAAACATTTTTCCTTCGAAAATGTACAGATCCGGTCAGTGCTCATGTACGATTAGTGGGATAAAATTGAAAAATTGGTGTTTGGCTACATAGGTTATAAACTTCCGGATTCTTTGTTTGTGGTTAAATTTGTTATGAAATCACGCGTATCGCAAGAACAAAGGGTCGAAATGATTATGCCAATGGAAAATAGTTTAATAATTCATTGATTATGAGCTAATTTTAGGGTCAAAAAATTGAATTTTGGACGTAAACAAACATTTTCAATGACATTTCTCTCCTTCTTCCCTAGCGACCTCTATGATGGTAGCACATTAATTTTGCCTATTGACGAAAAGCTTCTTCTGACTGGAAAGAGAAGGATGGGTTACTGCGTTACACTTACAATGCGTGTAAATTATTGCCGCCGTTAGCGCACGGTTATGAGGCCCACAATAGAACACATTTTCCTAAGGGAAGCGCGCGGGTGGTCATCGGGTTTTCAGTTCTGGCGCCTAAACGGTAAAAGATACCACTTTGGCGTCTATGGACGAAAAATAGAATATGGATTATTGAAACAAAAAATATTTTTTTGAAAATTTTTCATGATACAGACGATAGTTTTTTCGCTATTTTTCCGACAATTTTCTCCATGGTGAAAAATTTTCTGGGAAATGTTTTTCTTTTTATATTTTTAGTGGATTGCTGAGAAAATTTCCTTTCGATTTTACTAAAAAACTTTTGTTCTACGATGCATAGTTCAGGACATATGAATTTTTAAAATTTGAGGTTTATAGGAAAATCGTGAAAATTCGTCTAGAGTTTTCCGGGAAAATAGGCCACAATGATTTTTTTAAATTTCACTTTTGGTCATATATCCACGAGCTCTACCTCTGGTGAAAATTTCATACAAATCAGAGAACCTCCGGCCCAAACCTGTCCGATAATTAAAAAAAATCCCCACACGCAACCGAGAGCTTTCACGTACGCGGCTAAGCAGAAATTATTCAGAATACTTTTCATGATACAGAAACCATTACTTCTAACGTTTTTCGTAGTCATTACGATGATTGCCACATTTGATCCATGCTATATGGTGGTTCTACATTCCTCATTTACGTCTCGAACCTGGGACATCCGTAATGTTGGATTGTTGATTGTTGAAGGCCACAGATTGTGCGATTGTGGTAGTGAGAAGATTTATGTTTTTCTCACTCTTACTACTACATGCAAACACTAAGCACGTGGTCTTCTTTTGCTTCTTTTTCTTAGCATTACGTCTTCACTGGGGCAGAGTGTTGGTGACAAAAAAAAATGTTCAAAGACAAAACGTCAAATGCCGAAGCGTTGAAAGGACAGAACGTTTAAGAGAAAAACTACGAAAGAACAAAACGTCGAAGACAATGAAATAAAGGAAACGAAATTTCTTGAAAGAATAATTTATTCGAAAGAATAAATAATTCATAATGTGCAAAACGTTATTCATAGCATATTTAATCGATATTTAATCGAAAAAAAAGGAGTCTGGCAAACAATTTTGGAAGTACACCGATTTCAATGTTTTGACCTTTCGAGGTTTCGTTCCTTTCGTCGTTTTGGGATTCGACGTTTTGGCATCCGACAGTTTGTCCCTAAACCGGGACAGAGGCAGCTTCTCAGCTTAGTGTTCAATGAGCACTCCCACAATTATTGACTGAGAACTTTCTTTGCCGAAGTTGCCATTTTCGCATTCTTAGATCAAGGACCGACCGGGAATCGAACCCAGACACCTTCAATATGATTTTGCTTTGAAGCCGGGAACTCTAACCACTCGCCTAAAGAAGGCTCTGGTATAAGCCGATGTAATGCTTATTTCATGTATTTATGCATCAGGCTTAGAAGCATCAATTACTTCATCATTGGGTTACTATACTGTAGAAGTGTTTTTAATGGGCGTGTCAGCATTTGTAGTGCTATTATAATGCCTGTATGCATCGATGATGTTGTTCTTAGTGCTTATGGTTGTTTGGGTATTTGAAATTGTCTCAAAATAGCGAATGTGCTTAAAAGATTCACTTCGTCAACGATAAAACGTTTTCTTACTTCAAGGTAAGAAACAATGTACAATGTCGAATGATGCCAATTTGTTATGTTATCCAATTTTATATTTCATGTGTATTTTTTAGAAAAAATCGATTCACTCAATTTAATTCTAGAGTGAATTTTGGAAAAAAATAATCGTCATTTTAGTTATCATTTTGATTCCTTCCATTTTTATTGTACAGTCGAATTTCGTTCGTTGCACTACGTTTAATTGCACTTCGTTTTAATTGGGCTCCCGTTAAGTGGGCTATAGCCCACCTAAAACGAAGGCAAACGTCACTTTCTGACATAAACCGTAATTTGTCAATGTTGGTAGCGCTGAATTTCTATTGTAATCGGTTATTTGACAGCTCAAAACTTAGCCCGATTAGTGAAAGTCTTTCACTAGGTGGGCTACGGGTTTAGTGCAACGAACGAAAGTTGACTGTATTCCGAAATTTCTTGTTTATTTTTCAAAGTTGTTTCATAATATCCACGCCTTATTATTGTCATTACATGATTTTGTTTATTCCGTCTGTATTCATTCTATTACCTATTTTAAGGTGTACCTTGTTCCCAAGCACCAGGCATTCATCACTCACACTTTCCACCGGAAACTCAACAGAGCCATCTCCGAGTCAGCCGAGCGTTGGTCGAAAGTGGTCCGAAAATTAATCCACGCAGAAGAAACCGTTGCTAGAGTGAATGAGAGTGGTGGCTAGGATGAGTTTTGTACTTTTTTGTTTGCATAAACGACCGAGCAGAGTCCCGGGCTCTGGAATTGGCAAGTTGGGCACCATCTAGGTAGGAACGTGTTTTTTATAGTTATGATTGATTGATTGATTGGTTGATTGATTGATGGCCGTTGCACAAATAGCAGCACCCGAAAGGTATATACTATGCATGTATACTTGTTTGATCGGAATTGGCTTTTGAGGCTACCATGAGGATCCTTTAGGGTCCTGCTGGATGTGAGAACCATTCGCGTGATTTGAGGGGGGCATGTGAGAAAGAAGAAAAAAAGAAGAGAGAAGAGAAAGTTTTGCTCAGTTGAAAAGCTAGGAATTTTCGGTTTGTTTCCGTTGATTGAAAGGGAGGTGAGTGCGATACGAAATTTGGATAAGGAAAAGTTTTTAATTGCATATGCGTGGATTAACTTTCGGTACTTTCAGTTGTTGCAATGAATTACTTAGGCGTGGTTAATACTCTCTCATTCGGTACGTTGATTGTTTTTGTTCTGAATTCCTGGTTAGTTTAAATCGAATTATTCTACTTTCCATTTCAATTTAATGGCACAATGTTTAGTATTCGTTTTTTAGCTTTTCTGATCAGCATTCGAATAGCTTATTTCAAATTACCCATTTAATTTAACCATATCGTCCCCAATCCTCAAAAAAGCATTTTCAAATAGCTACTTGGTCGCTAGCATTTTCAGTCGATTTTGAAACGGTACAAGTTGTTGGGCCATGCAGAATTCGCCGTCAAAGATATCTGGATTTTACTGGAGTTACGACAGATATATGAGAAATGTGATTTATTTTATTATTGTCATAACAACACCGTAGTTTTGAAGTAAACGAGTAAATATAGCCTTGAAATCAATTGAAGCTATTTGAAAATGTCTTGTCGAAGGTCGGAGGCGCATAGATTAATGTTATATATGATGAGTTACCGAATACCAACTATTACTACCATTACCCAATATTCCTTTCACTATTTCGTTCACTCACATCCCATTCATATGAGCACTACATATCGGAACCTGAAAAAAAGTTTCATATACCTGAACACACTATCCGTCCGTGGGCCGAATGCCGACGAAAGCTATCCCGGGGGGCAATCCCACTGCCGTTGGAACATCCGCCACCTGTTTCGTGGCCATCACCGCCTCCTCCCCCACCAGCCCCCAGGGGTGCTCTCCGGCCTACACCGGGTGTCCTTCGTTTTGGCATCGGTGAACAAGTTGTACTAACCACGGTTGGTCCCGTCGTTCCGTAGTTGAGCCGGCCGGAACCGATTGTCAGGGCTTCGGTGCCATACCCGGTGCTAAAGTACTGCGTCCCCAGGAGGTTAGTGCTATCGCCAACCGGATATGGGCCCATCTCTCCATCCAGTGTTCCCGTCGTGCCAAATACCCGCGAAGTGGGCCCCAGCAGGTTGCCGTCCCCTACCGGATAAGGCCCCATCTCACCGTCCAGCGTTCCCGTAGTTCCGAACACTTTGTGGATTGCAAAATGGTATTCTCGATTGGATATGTATTTTTTATTAAAAGAATGGGGTGTAACTCTAACACGCAGGTGTCCTTTTGTTTGCGGTATCACACTCTGCTAGGTGGTTTAGTGAAGAACGAACACAACTCAGAACTGGTCTACTGATAGCGGGTTCGCGCGGTCTACGCTTCAACATTTGTGGTAGCAGTGGTGATTGAAAATGAATGTTGGATAGCAGAGCCACGGTGCCCGCATGACCGTTATTACCAGAAAAAAAACAACATCAAATCTGTACTTACCAGTCGTTTTCTATTACTAAACTGCATGTCTGAGAAAAAACATTGTAGATCCTGTTTTGAAGTTACTCATTTTTAATGATACAAATTCACAAGTTCAAAGAAAATCAGAGATATTTAAACTGTTTGGCGTTTGTTGTGATCATTATAAGAAATACAAAATTGTTCTTTTTAGTTATCTATAACCTTTGGGAGTTTTCGAATAAGAAAATTAACAAAATTTTGGAGTTTCGCTCTTTTTTAGGTATATATACTATGTATGTATGATTTATGAGACATTCTAATATTGTTTGTCGTGTTCAAATGTTGTGTATCGAAATTGCAATTACATACTGCGATAGTTTTAAACAATAAACTAATGTTTCATGAGCTCGAACGCTATAAGACATTACGGATCCAATTTCATCTTGTTACCAGCATAGCATAGTACGATATTATGAACAGTTTGGTGATCCAACACACTCATTTTTTTTCACGAGAACGGCTGCGCGAATCTTAGTTTTTCAATTTCAATGTGCAACGAACATGTCAAATTAAAAAATCCTATCGGTCAATCTTTGGACATTGCGTATGTGAGTTATTATGCTTGAATTTTACATATAAAATCCCAAGCAATCTTAAATTTCTAAAAAATGTTCTACTATTGTTCAATGCAAAGTTAAGGTATGCTGAGCTCATTGAGGACTAAAAAAGATATATAATAAGTTCACAACAGTGTTGCAATATCATTTACTTTTTACAATTGCTTATTTTATATGTAGTTATACAGATTCCTTGGATCACATTTGCACTGTCTAGAATGTGTGCGGATGCCGAGTGCTGGAATGCAGTAACTACGGCTGTCACTCTCATTATGCTAGAATTGCGGTGCCTATGGCGCGCCGACCAAGAGTTGGCTGCAGAGAATTAGCCCTGCCGAGGCTGGTCCCTTGTAACATTGTTTAAGTCGGCTAGGAGAAGCAGTTTGCCTAGGCTACTTTTGCTACACGTGTGGTGCTATATGCACAGGCCCTTCCCCGAAGAAATACCGTAAGGTGGTTCCGGGGAGATAAGGGTCTGAGGCCAAGGGTAATGGCAACATATATGCTAGTGTTTACATGAATTTGATCGAATAATTTCGAAATTGTGAAAATTTTAGAAGAAAGTGTTAGAATAAGCCATTAGACGTAGTTACCGCGCTAAACGGGGCAAGTGGGACACATCCAGTTTCATGCGTCAATCCACATCAGTAAGTCAACCATTACAATATTAGGATTGATAAATCATAGATTTTTAATTTTGAGTACATTTTTGATGTACATAAGGGATCAACGTTTGTTCAATAGTATGTCACATCGCACTTTATATTAACTGAAAATTCCTCAATAAAAGCGTAAAAAGGAATAAAACATATTCAAAATAAACCATTTATAAGTTTTTAATTAAAAGTAGCACATACACTTTCAATAATTGACGAAATTATAAATATATTCTGTTATTATTTATATGCATGGAAGAAAACCACTTAATGGGGTGGAATTGTTTTCCGTTACTACTAAATTTGGTATAAATAACAAACGAAGTTCAATTAAAATAGAAAAGTAATCGTTGTCATAATGCATTTCAAATTTCATCTCTATCTTTGTTCAATTTGGAATTCGTATTTCAAAAATAAAAAATAAATTTAAAAATATATATTAGAATTACACATTTCTTCTTCCCCTTATGTAATTACGTAATTTAAGATTGATCTATTTTGATAAAAATAATTTATTTGAATGTTTCAATGCTACTCAATAAGATGTTAGTGAAATAAATATTTAAAACGTGTAGGAAAAGTTTTGATTCAGTTGTTTTGATAGGTCCCACTTACCCCGGGTATAAAGATATTTTGAGGTAAGTTAGACCATCAACAATTTCATACGAAATGATAACAAAATACCGGTTTATCGTTAGCAGCTTGTAGTGATACTTAAAATTGTAGCTTACTGATGGATATTCGATTTATAACAAATTTATTTTTGCGAGTCAATGCAAGACGTGAAACGTATCACAATTTATCGTGAAAGTTGAAAATGGCGCTGAATTGATAACTGTTACATGAACCACATGGTAATAAAAATAACAATATTTTATGCACTTAATACTTGTCATTGTATCTACAACTTTCTAGAAGAATACCCCCATGAAACTTTTTTCCTAAGTGAGCTATGACGGAACGTCCCACTTACCCCGGATTCGCACTTGCCTCGGGGTACCTTACTTCAAATCAACGATCATTATATGTTATCTATTGAAGAATTTCAAATTTGATACATGCTCAGAAATGTTTGGAGTATATAACTGCAAATCTTAATGAATACAATGGATGTTCTTTGATATCCAAAAGCTTCCGGAAAGACAGTTCATGCGATCAACAAGATCTTCCAGCGTAATAACTGATTGTTTTATAAGCGTTACACGTCCAGTACACTCATGTTATTGAGATGTATAAATTGTTGTATTCAATAAACATTTTTTTTATTAGATCTACGTCCGTACGAAGTAACATATTGATAGATCGCCTACATTCAATGGAGATCAAGAAGCATCAAGATCGTCGTACAAATGAGCACAATATTATAACTTAGTATATTTATACGAAGGGTTAAGATTTATATTCCATAACTAGTGGTCCAGGAAAAATTTGTCTTACCATCAAGTAGGCTATTGAAAAACGCCAATAAACATCCCGTTCAAAATGACAGTTCCATTCACTCCCATTTTTTCGACTTTCTCGTTCAGCTGCTACTACTTGCAACTTAACAAGATATGCACACTTCATTTTGATGTGAAAAAAATCAGAAAATCGTTCTTAAATCTTCAAAATGAAGAGCTAGCGCTTAAAAGTCTTCGGCAGAAATGTGTATTTTTACAACACCTTAAACATTGTAGAACATCGTAAAAATGTAGAAATTCAAACTTGAAAGTTATGTTAAATTAATAATTTAATAACCATGCGGATTGGATTACCGAACAGCTCAATATAAGCGTCAATTTATATTAGAAGTTATGGACAAAATATGAGTTTTAAGGGTGTGCCCATCATTTTATTCCCTCACTTCGTCAGTGTAAGCGATAGAGCTTTTCCGTCTTCGACAAACTTTCATGAAATGATGTCGCCTACAATCACTTTCTAAGACCGTTTTCAATTTTGACAATAAATAAAAAAAAAACTGAAACGCTAAACCCAATAGTTTGAGCACAAACACACATGTCCCACTTTTTTTGATTTCGTCCCACTGTGTAACGCAGGTAGATCACCTTCACGTTGTTTGTTACGAGGTTAGATGTACCGGGGCAGCAGGGACGAAAGTCCAGGGGCTTAACGGAAAACCCCCCCATGACCTCTGCGCGTTGGGGTGTTGCCCAGGATGTGGTGGAGATCACAGTGGGCTCTGATGCACTTTCATAAAACCACTAAATACCAAATGTAACTCTGTCAAAGCGACTGGTGCCGCTTAAAGTACCAAAGCACCATAGCACAAACTTACTGGAGTGCCAACCGGCATATCAGAATTGATGCTAGTAAGATCCTGATTATGGCATACTGGTCGCGATACAAACGGACAAATCATGGAACTATGAAAAGGAGTGCCTTGAGCACATTGAGACCAATGTCAGTACGGCCCCAATTATGTATACTGGCAGCGCACGACTAAGGACAAGTAACGGTATATGTACTGGATAATATGCTTTGAGGCTGACAGCGGCGACACTCTACTCCCTTAGTTGGGTCATGTGACACTGGCCTAAAACGGTGAGTGGGCTAATGGTGCAGGCTACCTCCGTCTCGTAAAACCGTGGCAGGCCTTAGAGTACTTACCTGACTTGCGCTGATCCTGCTTTGTACATAGTACCCCATAAAGGACTATGTCAACCATAGCATGGCCTTCCTGCTTGTATAGATAACCATGGAATCACAAAGGCGACTATTCCAGTGGAGATGGATAGCGGCTCTTAGGGGGGCCCATAAGAGATGATCAACCGAAACAAACAACTAGCGGAATGTGAAGGAGAGGCTTCTGGGTCCATCAGTAACCGGCTAAGGTTCCCTCCAAGAATGGAGGCGACCAACATCAACTTAAGTGAGAACAGTACAGGCAAAAGCCTAGACACTGTGATGACGGCAGGCACTGGCCGCTCCAGTACAACATGGGAGTTTATCGATGGCCATGGATCGTAATAGGGAGTACCTCCCGAAAATGCAGGTAGCTGCTGAGCAACTCTAAGCTAAGTAGCCCGTCATTCGCTTTGGCAACAATGATGACTTTTCAACTTGCATTTCAAAGTGATAATACTCAGCCTTGATAGTTTATATTGACTTGAAAAAGTATCACTGTACGCGCTAACATGCCTAAAGCATGCTGATACTTTTTCAGATGTGTCAGTGCAAAACCAACTGATTTTCTTTGATTCGAAATCGTGAGATGAATTAGCAACAATCATCAACGACGCGTACAAATTTCAATGACGGCCTACTTCGCCTTAAGAGCAATGGCAATATTAGCAAAGACTTGAAAACAAGTCTACTGAAATTGCGATAATCAGTCCTAGCTGCAAAGCAGGACTACGAGAAAGCGATGGAACAACTTGTGTTTTCCTTCACGGGCAACGCGAATATATCTGATGATATTATTCAATACGCGATGCGAAAGAGAGACCTTCCGAGACGTATGGTTGCTAAGGGAAAAGTGACCTACGCGGTCGTCCTCAGAGCGGAAAAGCTGGCACGAGCCAAGCTCCGCGATCAAGAGGACATAACAACAGTGAAGAGGCCAACACCAAGCCTAAGGCCAAGAAAGTCAAGAAAATAGAGTCACGGGATAGCCCGAACCTGGGAGGGAGAAACCAATACATGTATGTATGTACGTCAAGGTGAGCCGAGATTTTGCTGTCACGAACTGTCACTGTGAGCTCAGTTTTTAAAAAGTGGACAAACATGATAAAAGCGCGTAATTCATCAAAACATATTTTTGCGTTTCATCAAAGTTGACAACAATCGGTTGTAAATCAATTCCAGCACAGCCAAAAGTAATGCCACGATAGCACCTTTTTATTTTTATTGAATGTAAAGTATTGAAACACGCATATTTTTACTCATCTATATAAATAAAAATGGAATGGTGTTTGTATGTCACGAAATGACTTACGAATGGGTTAGCGGATTTGGATGATTCTTTCTCTATTTTGTTCGTCAAGGGTTCCGACGAGTTTGTGTTTATAAATGTTCCAGGACATTTACCGGGAAAGCCGGAAAAACGACAGTGAACGAAACTGTCATTTTGTATAAGACGATTCGTAGCGGTTTTCATCAGCCTACTTGATGGCAAGACAAAGTTTGCCGGGACCACTAGTCTATATAAATAAAAATGGAGTGGTGTTTGTATGTCACGAAATGGCTTCCGAACGGGTCAATCGATTTGAATGATTATTTTTCCGTTTTGTTCGTCAAGTGTTCCGACGTGTTTGTGTGTATAAAAATCCCAGGATATTCACCGGGAAAGTTGGAAAAACGAGCGTTAACGAAACGGTCATTTTGTATGGGACGACTCACAGCATTTTTCAACAGCCTACTTGATGGCAAGAAGTTTGCCGGGCCCACTAGTCTATATAAATAAAAATGGAATGGTGTTTGTATGTCACGAAACGTAGAGAACGGTCCAACGGATTGTCACAACTCTTTCACTGTTGCATTCGCCAAGGGTTCCGACGTGTTCGTGCGTAGAAAAAGTTTAGGTAAGTCTTCGGAATAGTCTTAGAAACGGGAGGAAACTAATATGCCATTTTGTTTGGGAGATTGTATGACATTTTTCAACAACCTACTTGATGGCAAGACGAAGTTTGCCGGGACCACTAGTTTTCAATAAAAATGAAAATAAAATGCACAGAACACTTTGGTCATTTTCTCATGTTTGTCCAGAAAGATCGAAGGTGCCCAGAGGGATGGCGTCCTATTTTTTCACTATGGAATTTGACAGCTTGAGCTCTGCCTCCTTATCGGGAGCATAATTTATACTCCAGAATCAAATTCCACTCACACACGTACATTTTTCGGATGTTTACCTTTTCCTACGAGAGACAACAGTTCAAAACGCATGGAGCGCAATTAAATCTGCAAAAGCTGTTGGATGGTAATGAGCTAAGGAAAAGCAGATGTTTCTTAGGATAATCAAACCACAGATAAAAGACTAAAAAAATAGTGTAATTCAATTTCTTCAGAATGAAACGCAAGTAATGCGTTGAATTTGTGTGCCGTGGTTCATTTCCCCTCATTCGCACCAGCTATTTTGTTTATGTGCACATTGGTATGGGTGAGCTCCGTTATCGTTTCATAAGAGGCAACAGAAAAAGATCCTCGTAGCAATCCCTTGAAGGTGCCCATCAAAAGAAAACCAGCGATTTTCCCCAAGCCTGCCTTGATTGTCGTTGGTGAGCTGGAATTATCTTGAAGTTTCGAATAGTGTTGTATCATATTTCGTGTGTAGTATCTGTGCCTCCCTCCCAGGCCCGAACCAGGCAGTGCATCCACAGGAGCCACGGGCGCAAGGCAACAACAACCCGTGAAAAATAAGAAAGGAAAAAACTGAACACATAGCCCAAGGAGAATGCTATGCCGAGAACGACGAAACGTAGGAATTTAGGCGAGGCCCTAGTTATCAACACGGAGGAAGCGAAATACGCCGACGTTCTGAAGGCGATGCGAAGCACGGAGAAGTTATCGCCATTGGGCGCAGATGTGCGGAGCATAAGGCGGACTAGGATTGATGAGATGATCTTAGTCTTAAAGAAGGACTCCAAGGAAAAGAGTGCAGCCTATAAGCAACTGGCACAAGAAGTACTTGGCGACGAGGTCGATGTAAGATCCTTTACTGCTGAAGTGCCTCTACAGTGTAAAAATCTAGATGAGGTCACCGATACAGCGGAGGTCTCGGCTGCCCTCAAAGATCAGTGTGCCATCGAAGCTGCTGGTCGCAGAGGCCAACAAAGCGAAATACTTGACGGGCGCACCCAAATGTACGGGCACAAGCGGAGTATCAAGCCAAACCGGAAGTAACACAGTTAAGTTTGAATCCCTGTGATGCAGCCCAGCAGCTGCTTTGGCAGACAGTCTCGGAAACGAAGACTCAAGTGGTGTTACTATCGGGAACTGGGTGGCGGATAGGTGTCAACAGCTAGTAGCTATAGGGACAACAGGACGATACCCAATCCAAGATGTAGTCTCTATCTCAAATGACGGTTTTGCGATAGCAAAAATCAACAGCGCGTTCTATTGCAGTTGTTACGCGCCTCCCAAGGTGGTCGATTGTGGAATTTTCTCACATGGTTGACAGGATGATAGCCGAACTAGCTAATCAGCAGCCAGTAGTGATAGCTGGTGACTTTAAGGTGAAACATCTCGGAATGCAAAGATGGCCGTCACAATGGCCCACTTGTGCCCGTACTCACGTTTTCAAAGGCACAAAACTGGAGAAATAGTTGGCAAAAGTTTCTGATCTTCTTATTTTAAGCTTTCTGCTAGTGCACAAAGCCAAAATAAAAAGTTCACTGTTGTTGGATGCTTTATTCGCGAGATTTGTGCCTTTGAAGTTTCAGTACAATCTTCCCTTCCAAACTGTGTCACCTTAATGCATGGGCAGTGGAGTGGGGTAGCCGCTGTACCAATCAAAGAAACCAACTATTGTAGGAATCCCTCGACGCATTAGATGTAGAGCTGGTAAATGTGGGTGCAGTGCGTACCTTCTGCAGAAATAGTGCAGAATCGATTATCGACGTGACGTTTTGTAGTCCTAATCTCTAAGGTACCATGAACTGATGCGTTGATGACGGTTATAGTTATAGTGATCATCAATTGATTCGCTATAGTATAATATCAGGCGGGCGGAAGGTAGCGCGATGTAACTCGACCCAAGCCCGAAGTTGGAAAACAGTGCGCTTCGGCGGCGAAGTTTTCACTGAAGCCCTGAGACGTGAACGGAACACTCTGGACTTAAACGGTGACAAGCTAGTTGCTTTGAAATCACGAGCGTGTGATGCTTCCATGCCGAGAGAAGCCCCTCTTAAAGAGAACAGGCCGTCGGTGTACTGGTGGAGCGAACCAATTGCAAATCTTCGAGCAATCTGCCTTCGGGCTAGACAAAGAATGCAACGTACCGGTGCAGTTGTGTAGGCTTCTAGGAAGCTTTATCGATTGTAGGATTCTACTGTATGATACAGAGGAGGGGCAGAAAAGCGTTCGAATTACCACTGGAGTACCTCCAGGTTCAATCCTGGGCCCGATATACGAGGACGTACTGAGGCTGCCCCTTCCAAGGAGTGTTAAGATTGTTGGCTTCGCCGACGATATGACCCTAGTGGTCTATGGTGAGTCGATGGAGGAAGTAGAGTTGGCAGCAGCGCACTCTATTTCCATAGTTGAGGAATGGATGAAGTCTAAGAAACTAGGACTGGCTCGTCACAAGACTGAGGTGGTGGTGGTCAACAACCGCATGTCCGAGCAACGGGCGCTTATCTCGATAGGTAATTGTACCATACAGTCCAAGCGATCCCTTAGGCATCTTGGATAATTATCGATGACAAATTCAGCTTCGCTAGCCACGTTGAATATGCCTGTAAAAGGACATCTACGGCTATAGCGGCGCTTTCGAAGATGATGTCTAACAACTCTGCTATAATTGTCAGCAAAGACAAGCTCCTAGCAGGTGTGGCGCTGGGAAGGACAGATGGCATTTCACAATTGTAATATAAAGGTTCAGAAGTTATCTTTGAGTCAAAGTAAAGTTAAGAAAATGTTAAATGTGAATGCTCGTTTAGTTTTCGATATAACATTTTTGCGAATAATTATAACTTGATATAAATTTGGCTCCGTTGTGTCTTATAGCGCTAGAGCTTATAAATCGAGAAAATTGTGAAACGCTTTTGCAGCATGTAACTTTGGTTTGTGATTTAAAATATTTAAACATGATAAAAGGTATCAGAATGCCTCATAGTTCTACATAAAATTAATGCTTTTGATTTTCACGCCTCAAAGAGAGCGTAACTCAAATTTTTGTTGATTTTTCTATACAAAACTCCATCCCGAAGCTCCAAATAACTAAACTACAACTTCGAGTCATGTTTTGATCATATATTCCTTATAATGGTCATGGTAACAGAAAATCTGTTTGAATAAGGTACCGTGGGGGAAGTGTATCAGTGGAGTAAGTGGATCATTTGGCCATATTAAGCATAAATACTTGAATATTTTGAATGTTTTCGCAAAATCGATTCGATTAAGGTTATATTCTTACGTCGTCACTAATACTACTGCAAACCTGGTACTACTTGTGCACTTACACAAGCAAACTTGTTAATTGCAAAAATCATTTCATTTCAAAATTGTTTTCTGTCAATCAAAAATCAATTGCATCTCTGCCTAAAATCGAATACTATTAGTTTTTTCAACGCATGGTGAACGTTTTAGTTCTAATTGGGTGAATCGCAATGAAAAAAAAATATGATTTTCATAAATAAATACAGATGTATTGGACATGGTACACTTCCCCCTACTTTTTAATGGGATGGGGTAAGTGGATCAAGTATTATTATCATACATTGGCAGACAACTTACGCGGATTTAAATAAGTTTCGATATCCTTAAATGTCGTTTTCCTTTAAATTGTTTAATCCCTAAATGTAATTAATATTTTCAAATGTGTATCTTTAGAAAACATCATTAGGAATAATCCTAAAATACTGCTGAATTCCCTTCTGTACAAAATGGACGAATTTTCTCGAAAATAGTCTAGTTGCAATGTTTTTATTTGTTTGAATTAGTGTGAACTAACGTTTTGATATTTTTCATAAAATTTTGATAAAACAAAGTTTTTTTTTTAAATTTTAAAACTATTTAAATATGTAACATAGCTCTAATAACAAGAATAAGAGTAATATCTCTCTTACTATAGATAATAACATTACATTTGTTATGAGGACAGATTATTTTTTTGCAAAATTTCAAGTTCCTTATACTCAATACATAACAATCAGAAAAAAAAACGAAACAAATAACGATTAAAAGTATATTAGTCCCTCATTTATTATCCACATAAAAAAGTTTGAATAACATCATTCAGGTTAGCTGTACATAACAATGAAGTTGACTATTGATTTTACTGTATCCACTTACCCCACGGTACCTTATATTTGATTTCCTTTGCATTTGAGGAACAATAGGTACCTTCAAAACAGCAGAATTTCAAAACTGGGCCTACGATTTGTTTTTATTTTATTTCCCTCAGACATGCAGTTTAACCATAGAAAACGACTGGTGAGTATAGATTGGAAGGAGTTTTTTCGGATAATAACGGTCTGCGGGAGCACCGTTGGAGCAGAACAGCATCAGCTAGCAAAAATGTAACGACGAGGAAGACGTGTTTGATACAGAGAGCGCACGTGGGCTTGTCCTGTGTGATCTCTGGGACTGGTGCTGAGGCAGTTTTTTTGTTCGGTATTTGATTGTACATAAGATTGTGGGACATTTTTTCTCGCTTCTGTACAAAAGCTTTCACACTGGGAGGGTGGTGGTTGGTCATTTCAACTTTTGTGCTGACTTGTTTCTTGGCACAAGTTTATTTTAGTTTTTTTATACTATTGTACAAAACTACGACTCTCCTGAGACACTTTCGGTTGGTCGCTTAGTGCTCAAGCGGAAAAACTCGCTTCAGTGTTATGTGTAAAATGGCTTACTTACAGTTAGAGTGAGGTGGAACTAAAAAAGTAAAAGAATTTTCGACTAGATTGTGCTTGAACCAGTGATTCTATAAAAAGAGTTTAATAGAAATTAGAATCTTTACTGATAAGAGTGTAATTTCTATGTGGAAAAAATATACATAAAAAAATAAATCATGAGGACCTTCAATTGAATAGTCTGACTATCGAGATAATAGGCGGCAGCAATTAAAAGTACAGTCGGTTCTCATATACAGGGTTTATTCAAATTTGTTATCTTGATTATCCAGAACCGTTCGACTAAAAAATTTTGGCGGCCATTTTGAATTCAGACGCCATCTTGAATTTTGTCTGGAACACCATTAGCTTTTAGTTTTTCCACTATTAGCGTATCTCCGTTTTGAATTCTAAGATCACCATATCAGGAAGCTGAGAAAAAACTAAGTAAAAGCAACTTCAAAAACTAAGTGATTACTGGTATCATCCCTATGAAATCAACGATTTTCTAAATCATGTTCTACGATTTTGACGTGTATGACGAGTGCAATCAAGTGTTCAAACATTGGTTTTGTCTTCGTGTCGAGTTGAGTGAAAAAATAGTCGTATCACCGAAAAAGTTAATAAGACACCTACACGTTAATGCTTCCAGTGGGCATTTTGCCCTTTGAAGGAAGCACCACACTAGACAACGGACTAGCATGCAACGCCCAGTGGTACAGTCGGAGAACATTCCTCACGAAAAGTTTTCCGGCCTGCAGCGGGAATCGAACCCACACACCTTAGCACGATGCGGCTAAATGCCTGGTGACACTAACCGCACGGCTACGAAGCCCACAAACAAGTTCATCATAGTCATGAAGATAATATAATAAACATGTAAATAAGAATCACTGGTTCAGTTTACAATAGTGTACAAACAAATAAAACTTCAAGAATTGCACAGTGCTGTTTGCTATTTGACGCATGGTGACGAAATAAAAAGAATTCGGCAAAGTTGATTTTTGTGCTTGCACAAAATTTGCTTATCTACATTCCAACGGGACGTTTGGAATCGCTTCGCCCGACGCTCAAATAGTAGAGTATTCAGGCGTCGTATCCTATGGCTCTTGATGGCGTGGTTGCTGGCGGATGAGGAGGCCACTATTTAAGTATTCAAAGTGTGTCACACTACCTACTAGCTATAAAAACATATGTGTGTATTACAGGATGTGTCACTTTGGTTGGGCTTCGCCAGGATAACAGGGAGTGCTGTCTGTCGATGGGAGAAAAGCAAATGCGGTGAGGTTTCAGAGTTTGCTGATGCAATGCAGATTTTTAGAGCTGCGCCAAAAAGGCTCCGGCTGGGATGCTTGTGGGCGATATGTCGAGCTGAGTGGTGTTTCCTTACTCGACGGGGAACTTTTTGTACGTGAGATGAAAATGCTAATGGCTGGTGCATGATGATAAAACATTTTTATCGAAAGCATTTTTTGTATGCTACTAAGATATGTTTTTGGGAATGGAGTGCTTCAGGGTTATGATATGACAGAAGTGCTATGCATGTTTTATTTTCAGGTTGATAAAATTAAAGTGTTGCAGAATACTGATTGGGAAACACGAGTACATAAATAAAATCGAACGAGCCTTGGGGCTTTATAATTGGGGCATAACATTGATCAGAAGAAGAAATAATCAATCTTCTCATTGGTCTTTGTCCTGAAAAATTTGTTAGTAGGATCAGATGAATTTACAATTGATGAACTTAATATTTTGTTCTGCTTTATTATTCAGTTTGCCTTACAACCATTCTCGTTTGAAAACCTGCTTTAATTTAATCCTATTAACGCAATTCCATTCACGTAAAATAACGTTAATGGAATTTCCTAACATGCTCAATAAAATATGTCTTATCAAGTTTCGAGTTTATCGTTTGTTTGTCGTTATCCAAAAGAAAACTGGGATCTTTCGGAGGTTTATAAATAAGTTTCATACTCAAGCAGACTCAAACAAACATAATCTATCTCATACTGATTAAGGTTATCCAAAAACTTTGTTGAGCACAGGACTTTGGATCAACAAACGTAACTAGTAATCTCTTCTGGATAAATAAATGGTGGTAGGTCGTTTGGCATAAAGCCGTTTGGCATAAAGTCGTTTGGCATAATGGTCATTTGGCATAAAGTCGTTTGGCATAATGGTCGTTTGGCATAATCGTCGTTTGGCATAATGAGTCTGAAACTAAGAATTTCTCAATTTTTCGTTTTTAATTTCTATTGAATCTTTCTGATGACATCAGACTTGTTTTGGTGTCAATTGATACAAAATGACACTTTATTCAACAATCATTCGTTTTTGAATAAATTTAAGCCATAGGCTGCTCTTTGGAGCTATATTTTTTAAGTAGTTTTTTGTTTCCAACTGACAAAAGGGTGCCAATCGATAACATTGATCTGCTCAAATTGTCAGCGAAAATATAAATCGATTACTGCAGTTACTTCGATGGGTTATGCTACTTTTCCCCGAATGTCAGTTCACCGAATATCCCGTTTCCCCAACTAGTCTACTTCCCCGAAAAGTTTTTAGCACTCATAAATGTCGTAACTTTACACATTTCAGGGTGGTGACCGAACTGAACATCTAATATGCACCCTTCTATATTTAATTGGCGGTTCTTTCGAGTTTCACCGTCCTCAGCATTTTTGCCAACAAGTGTATAGCCAAGAATGACAGAATACTTCCTTCTTGTGACTGTTTATCGTTCTTTCTCGTCGCCACTTTTCGGGGAAATCAGTCATTCGGGGAAAAGAAGCACAACCACTTCGGTGATTCTGAACGCACTTTTTTATGTCTTTTCGTTGTATTATGTTCAATAATTTTTAGCGTCCATTCTTCTATTGGTTTAATTATAAATTTTGCCTTCTTTAGAAATACTTTGTTTTTTATATTTATACTGTTTCAAATTTTATTATTTAATAAAGCTAAATGTTAACCATTTTTATTTTGCTGTTTTATCAATTCTTGTCAGATTTGTTGTTAGAATGATAATTACTTTAGAACCTGCCAATATTCAACGTATACTTTTTTGGCGCAAACGCGTAATCTCTTTCTGAGATATGCTGGAAATATTATTTCAATCACAAATTTTCCCTTCTCTCGATAATAGTCGATGTTCTTGGTGTACACTTCCAAAATTAGAATTTATATTGAACCGTTGAAAAGTTTTGCCACAAATACTTTCTATTAAAGATGTGTTGTTTGAGCTATGCTGTGAAAAGATTTTTTTGCGTTAGAACCTTAAACATTGATAGATCTTTGAATTAAAGCTTTTGATATTTTGCAAAAAAAATCCATTCTTGTATCAAGTAATTTTCATCGAGTGTTACGTCCAAACTGGAACAGAGCTTGATCTGCAGCGAAATATTTTATGAGCGTTCCCTTGATGAATAACTGCGAACTTTCTTTGCCAATTTACTGTTTCCAAATATGCATATCGCTACAAGCTCAAACATACTCTATGTTCTGAAATGTAGAGACCCGTCACGAGTTTTATTTAGTAATGCTCTCTAATGTCACAACAATTTTTGAAATTCTTAGCTTGGAAAATCTCTGAACGAACACCACGCTTGTTTAGAACCTACCATTTTTTTTGCTATGGGCTCGGTGGTGTTGATCTCGGTAAAATCTTAAAAATGCAGATATATATTTCAAGTCAATCATTATGCCAAACGGCCATTATGCCAAATGACCATTATGCCAAACGGCCATTATGCCAAACGAATTTATGCCAAACGGGGTACAATCAAATCAATATTGTTTACTCTCATGTAAGCACATACGAATATGCCCAACCATGCTATGAATTCAAGTACGCTTTCAGGTTTTTATGAACTCTGTTTCCAACTCCAGATCAAGCATAATAAGTGACTTTTCGATGTTTAGAAATTAATTGCAGGAGCCTGCGTGAGTAGGAACCACATTGCGGGCTTTGTGACGTGCGGTTAGTGTCGTCAGGCATTCAAGCGCATCGTGTTATGGAGTGTGGGTTCGATTCCTACTTCAGCAAAAGGAATTTTCATCAGGAATGTTTCTCGACTGTGTCATTGGAACATAGTTGTTCGTTGTTTAGAGTAACACGAACTGTAGCGACATTAGCATTCTAAGGTTATTGCTTCTACTTACCTGCCACACTATATACGCATGCAAAAATGGTCATTGACACAGTAATCTCTCAGTTAATAACTGTGGAAGTGCTCATAAGAGCACTAAGCTGAGAAGCAGGCTCTGTCCCAGTGGGGACGTAATGTCAGAAAGAAGAAGAATGTAAGGGCGTCTTCAGTGTTGTGTACTAGATTCGGCAAGTCGTTTCATTTACTTATAAGTATTCCACTAAACAGCTCGAAGATTTTTTTATCATGATCAAAAATGTCAAGGTTTAAAGTTTAAGTATGATGTAGCCACTATTGGAGCGAGGAAAATTGTCGAAGTTATAACACGTTCTATCGTGTTATTTAATAAAAAACAAGATTTGATCAAAAATTGGTGGACCCCATTGGCAAATTTTGCAATACGTAATATTTGAATCATCCCTGATTGCGGCAGTTCAAATTCTAAGCAAGCAATGAACATTGGTTTGGTTTATCGCAACCTTTAGCAATTATACAAAATCATTAGTACTCCATCATATTTCCCGGTTGAATGTACTGCGAAGAATATTTTGATTGCCATAGCATGAAGAAATTTTTGTAATATATGTGCAAAAATGAAGCATTTTGATCCGAAAACGGGTAGAATGGGTAAAATAGGCCGTTAAATTCAAAGTTGGTATAATGTGCTCCAAAGTATTTTCTAATTGATTTCTCTTCAAAAACATATTCGGTTGGCCGCAATCAGTCCTTAGACTGATTTAAATGTTTATATAACACATGGTAAACCTCTAATTTATTTGAACTGCCACTGTCAGTTGTAAATATGTATCTAAAATAATTTGAACAGAATTTTTATTTGAATTTGCCGTTAATGTCCAAATTATTTTTTCGGGAAATTGTGCTCCGCGAAAAAAAAAATACTAAATCTGGAGAACCTACTCATGTATGATCCTAAGACATTTGTTGTATTTTTTTCCGAATGTCATACATACAAGTACAACATGGCAATAACTAAAAATTATCATAGGAAACGATAAAATCTATATACTGATTAGCATACATACGAAGTTATCACCACAAAACGGATTTTAATTCTAATTTCGGGTTTTGAACAATATTGGTTAATACTCCTTCTTCTTCTTCTTCTTCTTCTTCTTGGCATTAACGTCCTCACTGGGACTGAGCCTGCTTCTCAGCTTAGTGTTCTTAGTGTTCACAGTTATTAACTGAGAGCTTTCTTTGTCAAAGTTGCCATTTTTGCATTCGTATAACGTGTGGCAGGTACGATTATACTTTATGCTCAGGGAAGTCAAGGAAATTTCCATTACGAAAAGATCCTGGACCGACCGGGAATCGAACCCAGACTCCTTCAGCATGGCTTTGGTTTGTAGCCGCGGACTCTAACTACTCGGCTAAGGAAGGATTGGTTAATACCCCTGAGACATAGATTGCTATTAATATATACTATGTTATTAAGCTGAGATATGATGTTTTGCGAAATAAAAACCAAATGGAATTGCCAAGCTTATTTTTCAAGGTTCGACCTCTTAATGTTACAGTCGACTCTCCACATCTCGATGATCTTTATCTCGATATCTCTTCATATGTCATTGAATACTTCGGTCTCTTCATTCTGCATAGATTTCCCTCTCCATATCTCGATATCCTCCTTATCTCGATATCTCCATATCTCGATGTGTTTCTGTTGATTTTTTGTTCCCAATTTTTACTCCATATGTCGTTATGAACATTATCAAAGTTAACTAGACCAGATTTAAGTGATTCAGAACAATTTGGAAACCCAAAATGAAGTTTGTTTGTTTATTATTTTACTAGAAACGGGAGTGATTTTCAATCTAGTGTTCATTAAATTAATGTTCTTTGTCTCGATATCTCACTATCTCGATCCGTATCTCGATATCGAGTTAGAGAACCATAGTAAAAGTTGGTATTCATGGCTACCTCGATGGTCCCTTGGATCGCAGTTACACTGGTTTTGTGTTCTGTAACTCGATACCTCCCTAACTCGATGGTCCCTTCAATATCGGGTAAGGGAGAGTTGACTGTAATAAGAAAGTTTATATGTGCGCTCGAGGTACACACTTCTAAAAATACACAACTTTTTAACATTTATCTTAAACTTATTCATGGAATGTATCATGTGGGAGTTGAAAATCAGAAATTTAAGTTGAGAACTTTATGTAAAATTTAGAAACCTCGCGTTCAGTATTATAAGGGCGTACAATCGATTTCTTTTTATCTGTTTTCTCTTGTACCAATAACTTGGCCAGGCGACTGTTTTCGACTGATATTTTTGATTCAATAGAAACTGCTCAACGTTCTTCGTCATGCTATATTGTAAAATGTTATGGAAATCTATTGAATTTCTTGTAGTTATCCAAAGAGGAAATCGACGAAGAGAAATCGATCACTGCAGATACGCCTGTATGATACTGAACACGGAAAATGGAAATGACAAATATGTAGAATTTTGTAATTGTATCATTCAAAATGGTTATCTTGAGAAGAAAAAAATGGCGTTTGAGTGTGAGCTTTGCAGATATTGTTCTACCCATGAATCTTTACCCGCATGCAATTTCTTCGAATAACCGGCTTTCCCAAAAAGTGATACAGTTCATAAAGTGAAAACATAGGAAGTAGAATCCTATTCTTGGCACTTTTGATTCACTTCGGCAGTGGGGTTTTTTGAAAGCTTCTGAGCTTATGTTTGGCCACAATATGCGTCATATTGAAGTGCTTCTTATTGCAAAGTTTCAGACAATATTCGGCAGAGAAAACTCCCCAATGCCAAAGTGGGTTTTGGAAGTGCCTAAGTTTTTAGTGACAGGGTGACGAACTAGTAAGAACAATAAGCAATCAAAAGAAGGAGATATGCAGACATTTTTGACAAATATTAAAAAAAATCGAGGACGGTGAACCTCGATAGAACCGTCAATCAAAAGAAAAGAATGCCAATCAGATAACCGGTTCGTTAATCACCTGGAAATAGAAATCAATTATGAGTGCCAAATACTTTGCTGGAAATAGGTTTCGAGAGCCGCATGACATTTTCCATTATGCAATAGCTTCGTTTAAAGATCTGAAGCACTATACTCAAGTGATTCCTTTTATAAGCTCTTTTATAATCTCAAAACATGACAGAATATAATTTAACGATCATGAGACAAATTGTGTAGTCTGGGATACATGCGTGGGTTACGTGAATTTTATGTGGTAAAATAATGCTGCAAGTATAGAGGGTAATAGTCAACTTGGTGAATTTTAGCTATATGAGCCTGTATGAGTACTATCCAAGTTCGCAACTTTCTCAAAGATCGCTCATTCTGATAGATAACATGTTCTGTACTCTATGTAATTCTTCGACAACCTTATGCTTTCTTAGTTATCGAATCTTGATAGAAAGTGCGTATAGAAAAATTAGCATTGTTCGTAATCCTTCTAGACATCACTGATCACGCTAATAAAATACTAGTGTTTAGTTTGGCCGCTACATTACTTTGTGTCTTGGTCCATTTTTATTGTCAAAATTCAACCTTAATGTTATTTTTGAATCAATAGTTTTCAAGCAAAGGGGCCCAGATAGCCGTAGCGGTAAACGCGCAGCTTTTCAGCAAGACCAAGCTGAGGGTCGTGGGTTGGAATCCCACCGGTCGAGGATCTTTTCGGGTTGGAAATTTTCTCGACTTCCCAGGGCATAGAGTATCTTCGTACCTGCCACACGATATACGCATGCGAAAATGGTCATTGGCATAGTAAGCTCTCAGTTAATAACTGTGGAAGTGCTCATAAGAACACTAAGCTGAGAAGCAGGCTCTGTCCCAGTGGGGACGTAATGCCAGAATAAAGAAGAAGAAGAAGTTTTCAAGCAAATATTTCAATAGTTATCGAAAATTGAGGTGAGGTGATTCGTCACAGTAAAAATGAAAAGAATCGGTTGAGAAACGGCGGAGATATACCTCTCTGAAGTTGACCATTTTGTATGGGAAAACGGCTTTGGTTCATTTTATACACTCCCGTGCCAAAGTTTGGGTTCACCCCCTCAAAAACAAACAAAAGTGTTCTATCCATATCTCTGTGATAACACGTCCAATTGAAACTCTTTAAGCCGCATTCAAAAGGAAAAGAGTTATTCTTACTTCGTATGTATTTTTCCAAAAACATTTTTTGAATTTTGTATACTAAATTTTTACTTAAAGTTGTGACATTTTTCAAAAAACACACTGAAAAATCATATTTAATTTCCTCAGCATTGGGTCGACAAAAATTTTAAATCAAAGTGTCATTAGAATCGTAATCTTATATTCTTCGAAGAGACCTCACGAAATTTTTGCGGAAAAATCTGGAAAGTATTCAAAATCAATGAAACAGTCAGTCAAGTCATCGTGCAAAAGTTTGGGTTCACCCCTCAGTATGATGCAAATCGTGCAAAAGTTTGGGTTACAGAGATACGGACAGAACACTTTCTGCATGTTTTTTAGGGGGTGAACCCAAACTTATGCACGGGAGTGTATATCCGATACTGTATGTCAAACAAGTATTTCTTTTAGTCTATTTACGAAGTTTCGTACAAACTAAATTTTGAGGGCGATTTAAGTTCCCCAAAATTTAATTTGCGTGAAATTCTATTCACATACTCCCGACCTATTAAGTAAATGAAGGTTTCAATGTACTATGGAAGACACCGGAAAAATGTACAGGAACACTAATTCCGGGATCATCGCATATCTTTATCCTCATTTCCGATTATCCCTCATTCTACTCCCTTTCCTAATTACCGCTTTCTTTCTACTACAGTCCCGATTCTCATTTGCAAAAAACGTGTAACGATCGGTGTACGTGTTGAGAATTTCATACTAGTATCCATTCCCATTTTTCCTGCACCATATTGAGCCTTGCCCTAAGGTCGGCTTGCCATGGAGATACGCACACGATGTCTACGTGTTCAGGTCATGGTTAGTCTTCCGCGACGACGTCGTCGTCCATGGTGGTCACGCTGCCATGACTCACGGTCCTAGTTCGGTGGGCGTCTCCTCTCGTCATAGTATTCAATCCAGTGCGGTGCACAGTGGGGAAATACGAACTGAACACAGCAACATTGAGAAGCAAATTGACGCTTATATTGAGCTGTTCGGTAATCCAATCCGCATGGTTATTAAATTAATTAACTTATTACGCGTGGTAAAGATGGACAAATTATGAAGAAAAATCCCAGCCGAGCACGTGGATTTTTTCATAATTTCATCCATAATTTGTTCATCTTTACCACGCGTAATGAGTTAATTAATTTAATTGAGAAGCAGTTAGTTCGAAACGACATCATATACCTCTTTCCGTGCAAACAAATCTCGAATAATCCTGATTATTGTTGAGAATTGTCGATTGTCTCGTGTTGTGCAGACTTCGAGAGTTGGCTTATTTCCCCCCATTTTGCCCTATTTTGCCTCGTATATCATACACGATTAGATCAATAAGTATACAAGATTATACTATAAAATAGGTATTGAGCAGACATAGTGGATGATATCATGTCTGTATATGTACTACGATAATATCCCATTTTACCACATATGACTGAAAATAATGTAATTGTAAAATACGTTTGCACCTTTTTCAAACGAATGAATGAATGCTATATATTTACATTGTTATTAATTCTAAATTAATTTTATGTTTCACAATTTTACTCTATACTACCCATAAGGGCAAAATTTTTACAAGCTTCAAAGTATGCACAAACAAAATATTATTCAATGTATATTTTAAAGTAAAGAATGTTATATGTGACCGGAAATCATCGACATTTGTCTAAATATGTTTTATTTATCTAATTGTGCATGGAAATAAATCAGAATATTACGAAATGGCACAAAATAGCTCACTTCCAAAATCTGCACAAGGCGAGCTACTCATCAATCGAAACCTTTAAGTTTTTCACATAGAATATATAATATTTCAAATTAGAAGCTTCTCAATGTCACGGTTTTGTGTCCACTTTATCCCACTGTGCATCGTGGTGGCAGGTGGGGTGGGAAAATCTGCGCTCGTAAAAGGCGAAACCCCAAAGACGAAACAATTAAGATAAAAACCGGAACAGGATCGGAGTGCCCAAGGGTAAGAAAAGATTGCAGAATGAAGAGGGCACGCTATCTGCTACTATCTGTAGTAGGACAAGACGGCGGAACCGAAGACGAACAAGGAAATGAAATGAAATTGATACGTTTGAGTTGATGTGCAAGTGGTGACCAGCGACCCGAACCAGCGACGCAACATCGTCTAGGGGGAAGGGTACATGGGGGTGGGTGGTGAAAACGCGGGAATTATGCTTGCTTCCAGCGATTTTCCGTTTTGTTCAATCACGAGGGTGATCCAAGAAGGATAGCGATTTATACAATGTCTTTGTTGCAGGATGTGCCAGTGAAATTGTAAGTAGATTGAAAATCCCAACAAAAACACAGTGTTTCAGTTTAGTTAGAATTGTTATAAGTTTTTCACTCTCCACTTTTTCTTGATTGCTAATTGTTGAATGATAGTTCATTTGAAGCTTTTAAAAAATAGTTTATCATTCCTATAAAAAGTTTATAGTGCCAACAACTTGCAATAACTTATCCGAAGCTTGAGTAAAGTGACGCAAAAGCCTTGAAAGCAGCATGAATTAAAAAATGTATTACTGCTTTTATTGAGTGCTGTTATGGCACGTAATTGACTAGCTTCATCAATATTGTTTTTTTTCAGGATCTAATCTTGTAATTCCTGAAATTCCAATCGATATCCTAGTATTTTGGTGGGAATTTTTAATATTTCGAGAATCAACCAACGAACCGGGAATCCTGAAATCCAGGAGGAAATGTGATTTAATGGGAACTCCAAAGATTTTTACCAAAATCATAAGATTCCAAAAGGAATTCAGAAGATTAGTAACAACATTGAAACTTTCATACAAGAATCTCGAAAACTCACTCCAATTTCGTAGTTTATCGACGAAATTCAAAATATTCATAAAGAATTAATAAGATTTGCAGTTTTTAGAAATTTCACTGAAATCTCATTTTTTTAAGAAATTTCAAAGATTCCGATCAGACTCTCGAAGATTTCTCAAGAATTTCAATGGATTTCTAATCGGCATCTCATACAATCCTACCCAAATCGCAATAATTCACACCAGAACCCCAACATTTTTTATCGGATTTCTAAAATTTATACAATTTAACTACCGGAATCTCGGAAATGAAATACAAAATGCCAATTAGTATTCCAGAATCCTTGTAGGAACGGTTTTTTTCATTGAAAGGGAAATCTCTGGAATTTTATCTTCAATGTGAAATTATCCATATAGAAATCAGAGTTTCAATATGATTCCCGAGAATTCCGCCAGTAATGTTGAAATCATCTTACTTAATTATCGAGATTATTTCTTTTGTTTTATCGTTAGTACGGCGAATCTTTTCTTATGTTACCGAAGACAACGGCCTTCGTTTGGTAAACTTTGCTGCCACCAGAAAGATGGTTATCAGAGTTACCTACTTTTCACGTAAGGATATCCTTAAGCATACCTGGAGATATCCGAATGGCGAACTTTGCAACCAAGTCGTTCACGTTCTGGTAAACAGCCAACACTTTTCAGACGTCATCGATATTAGAACTCTCGGGAGTTTGAATATCGACTATCTCGTTGTAAGTAAAATTTTAGTGCGGTCATTAAGGTGAAACATCTCAGAATCCAAAGATGGCCGGTACAATGGCCGACTTGTGCCCCTACTCACGATTTCAAAGGCACAAAACTGGAGAAATAGTTGGAAAACGTTTCTGATCTTCTTATTTTAAGCTTTCTGCTAATGCACAAAGCCAAAATAAAAAGTGCACGGTTGTTGGATGCTTTCTTTGTGAGATTTGTACCTTTGAAGTTTTAGTGCAATCTTAGAAGTTGATTCAAAACTGTTTCACCTTAACCGCTTCGAATACTAGAAATTGGGTTTTTGAGGAGTGTTGAGATTATTTTATTCTCAGATTTAAGCAATCAATGACTCCAAAACCAAATTGTTAACCAGCTTGAGTAATGTTGGAAAATTTGTATGAAAAAAATATTACAGACAACATAGACAAACTGCACAATGTCCATCCAGACAATCTAGTGTTTATCTTTGCACCATGGTCTTCTTTGCAATTTGTAAACAAACTATGTACGATAAACCGAAACCATTCAAAGTGCAGTAAATCAAGAACTGTTATTACGTTATTCGTATTTCAATAAGTGACATTTTATTTTTGCGGTTTTTATTGATTTCTTGATTGATTGATTCTGATTACTGTTAACTTACCATGTGGAAACAAAATTTGACAACTTTTGGAATGGAATGTATTTTAATATACAACGCCTGTTAGATGACTACCATCAGAAGGTTGACGAGTGGATTAAATCGGGATTGACCGTCGAGCAGTGGAAGAGCGTATGTGCCTTTCAAGAAGGAAACATCGAGGATCGGGCTCACGGTACATGATACTTGGTTGTCAGCATGGGTCCAGATATGTTGGTGCAAGGTTGTAAAAAGTTCGAAGTGGTGAAAGAACAGGTGTATCTTGGAACTGTAGTACCTTTAAGTCACCAGTCACCGTGCGGGCTCCATTCACCGTGCACATATACAAATTCCTACAAAATATTCATACAATTTTCACAAATTATTCTTTTGTCAGCAAAATAAAATAAAACTGAATAAATGAAGTAGTTTTTGTCACAAAGCATTTTGAAAAACCTAGTTTATGTAGTCAAAATCATGTGAATTCTGTTTGATAATGAGATTTTTCAACACTCTTAGTAGAAACGCCAAAAATTACCATTTTTCATCTTAACGTTAGAGTATGAAATTTTTCAAAATTTCAACAAGTTTACACTGTGGATACTACCTGAGACGAGACTCGCGAAGACGGTCTTCTTTTTCTGTGATTGCTGAGTTTTTTCTTATTCCACTTTGTGCATACCAATTATGCGCATGCGCATACCAATTATGCGCATGCGCATACCAATTATGCGCATGCTGTTCAAATCCTCACATGAACCTCTCAGCAAAAAATGATTAAGTTTGCATCACATCGAATCATAAATAGCCATTTGAGTGAAATTTCATGCCAGCAAACGTAGCAGACATTAGAAATAATTAATCTTCTGCTTAGATTCAGATTCAGATATCAGCAACTTTGGAAAAAACTGCTCCGCCGACTGAGGTTTTTAATAACAGTTTACTTTGAACACAATACTTTTCACTTTTTCAGCCATAAAAACGGTGGGCTGCATTTGACGTTTCGTGAGAGGGGAATCTGGGCTGCATATGACGTTGATATTTTTCCTCTTTGCGAGTCTCTCTCAGGATACTACTAGTTAGATGTATTTCATCGTATGAGCAATGAAATGTTATGCAATTTGTAATTTTTCATTGTGTTTCAGTCAAAACCCAAATGCACGGTAAATGGACCCTTTTCAATATGTATGGTTCCCATTGCCGTGCATTACTGTAAAAAGCTTGAAATTATTCGGTAATATTAGATTTATTGTTATGTCGTGATTAAAAAACTTCATATTGAGTGTTTGAGTGAATATGAAATGGTTTGGACAATACAGTCAAACCTCCTATAACGATTTTAATGAAAAATTATTTATTTTGTAAATTTTTAAACGTTTTATGGTTTTTATTATAAATGAAGATTTTAATATTCTTAAAAATGAGTGCGCACACTACTAGCAACATAGTTGCTCCATTACCAACGTTTCTTCAAGATACAAAATGAAATCATGACGAAAACTATATGCACGGTGAATGGTGCACTAGTGTGCACGGTAAATGGTGACATAGCACGGTACGAGGCGACCTTAAAATTACATTTTCAAACATATTTTTAGAGTATTTTTTGTTATACAACACTAGTTTTATATTTTTTCCTGAATTATTATATAATTGCTCGCTACGTAGTGGTATTCTAGTACGCATCAAATTATTTGGCAAAGTTATACAATTTATTGAAGTGCAAATTTTTCTTAAATGCACGGTGAATGGTAGCTTGACGGTATCGTGCGATAATGATGTTTCCGGCGAAGTAAAAGACGTATTGCAGCAGCGAGTATTGATTTCTACGGACTCCATAACAAGCTGAAGTTAACCTCTTAAGTGCTGTGTGCGATAAACGAGGTTTTTCCACCACTGTTGTACAAAATACAACAGCGCGACGATTGAAGTGTTAAGTAACGTGCAAACGAGAAAAACACTCACGTTATACAAGACGCTGATCATTCCAGTTGCGCTGTATGGACTTTGATTGAAGTCGATCTGAGAGCTGACGGTTTTTAAACGTAAGCTGCAAAAATATTCAGCGGTAAATGGTAAATTTGAGTGCAATGGGCATGATGACGATCCGTGCAGCCAGATAAATCATACGAAATAGTATTCCTCTACGGTTCACTACCATAGGTTCTGTACGATGGCATACATTTCTCGAATGGCGCGAAACTATCTCTAGAGCTGATTATCTAATACTTTGCATCCACATCTTACCATAATCTCTTGGTTGCTTACTTTTGTATGTGAATAATCCTTTGAAACTCTTTGAGAAATGACTGCAATGCAATGAATTCACTGCAGACAAAATTTCAGGTTATTTGTAGTTGGTTATTCAAATTTGAGTCAATTAGGACAACTAGAAGCTGAGATACGGACATCCATACTTGAGCGTTTTGTATGGGAAAACAGTAGTTTACTAACAATTGTAACTGATATTCTGTGAATTGTTCAAGTCTTCACATATCGACACCCAAGAATTGTTTAATCATGATACTGTTTTACTGGCACATCCTGTAAGGGGCTGGAATATCCACACTGATTGACGACATAGGCGGCAGCAGGTTCTATCTGTTTGACACAAAAAAGGGCCAATATGCCCTGCCCCCCACACCGTCATACTGAGCGCTTCCCGATGTTCAACACCGGAAGACATGGACATGGCAGCGATCCCCGGCTCAGGATGGGACGATGCAATGAGCGTTAAATTTAATGACAACTACAATCATGACGAACCAGGGAAATGGCCGCCAGGTCCAGCATACAAACTAGCGATGTGGATTTGACGGCGATTCTGGTTCTGATGATGGGGCGTTCAGTTGTTGGGGTGTGGATTTAATCTTAAGCGGTCGCTTAATGAAAATGGTTAACTTTAGACGAGTGGCGTTGACAGTTGATGTGTGATAAGCTGGTGAGATTTTTATTTTCGGTTGACCAGCTGGCTTATTGGTGCTTTCGGGTGATGAAGCCGGAATGATTGAGTGTTTGTTGGTTGATGTGAATTTTCGGCTGAAGGGCGTGTGGTATTCTGAATATTTTATTTTTGAAATAATGGCATGCTGATTGAACGTATGAAAAAAAAATCGAAGGATGCTTATAAAATGATGAGTTGAGCAGGCAGTGTAAATTGTTGTTATTATATTGATAGGGAATATAAAATAGTGGTAAATAAGTTATTTCACATCAAGTTACAATACGACATAGAATATTCAGTAGATTTAATGACAACATCGAATGCACACGAATAAAACGAAATTTACTTTCAAGATACAGCATTTACAATCATAAGAATATCCGAAAAATATACAAGTTAAAAACAAAAGCTTCACTGCAAGTTCTGTACTTGGATTGTTTACATAATTGAGCTTTTGTTCAATAGTTCTTAATATATACAGATAGCGATAGTAATATAAACACTGAACAAAATTTGTACTGTTTTGTTTCTGTTCGTGTTTTCGTGGATTGTAGTTTACATTGCATATTTTGGTTAAAGTGTCGGACAGTATGGAAAATATAGTGAGCGAAAGACTTGGTGACAGCTACGTAGGTAATTAGAAGTAGACGGACAGATAGACAGACAGAAGTCTAATACAGGACAACTAGGCATTCAGAGATGGGAAATGGTTTCTCTTACGTGAGTCGTGCTGGGTCTTTTCCTCGGAGATCATCAGCGCGGCACGTTCGATGCCCGAGTTCATACTCTGCGGCTCCAGGTTATTTACGCAGTTTAGCATACTCCTGAAATTCGCACACTCTACGATTATGTAATAAGTGAATATTATAAGATTACGGATAGGTTGGTTTGGAGGGTTTTTGGAGGTCTTTCTTTTCTTTTTGGTTGCTTTTAGACGCATTTGGTTTATTCGGGACTTGTTCTGGTTCAGTCGTCACCGAGCGATTTGGTTTGGTTGGATTGAATTTATAGCAGTTTGGTTTGGATTCGGTTTATGTGTTTAGGCAGATTTTTTACAGCGTTGTGTTTTAATATACATATAAACGGCAGTGCTTTATTTTATATCAGTGTGTTCGTGTGCTTGTAGAGTTGAATGCACTAAAGTGCAAAAGTCTTGAACCCAGCTCACGTTGTAGGGATTCGGAAGTACAGTAGACTCGATGTGTCGAAAGCCAAACTTGCTGGCATGACAGTTGCGTGTGTCAGCTGGTAAGTTTTAAGGGTACAACACTTGGTTTCGGTTTTGTCCAAAACTGGTAATTGCTACTTAGTGACTAGTCTGTTAATTGTGTTTGGTGTGTGCATCAGTGTTTCTATAAGAATGTTTCGAAATGTATGAGTAGGCTTTAGTCTTAATTGGTTGTGCGTGATGAAGAACTTCTTGAATGTGTATTGTGATGGATTAATAGGTCTCCGGTGCATGCTTTGTTGTGGTGCCCTTCAATGGTTATTGGGTGTTGCGCGATTATGATATATACACTCAGTAAGTATGCAATTATCAAAGCTAGGCAGTCTATTGGTTAAGCGTGTTGGATCTATTGAATTATACAGCAAATCGTTAATCAACGTACAGCGTTGTTCAATGAGGACATTTTTTTTATGAATGAGTATTACCCAAAAAACTACAATTCCAGAAGCCGTGTCCTGATTCTCCTGATTCTATGATAATCATTGCTGATTTTGATAGAGCCATCAAAATTCTCGGCTATGGATCAGCTTTGATGCTGATTTTTTGATCTGGTCATATCAGAAACGAACATCAGAAACGAACGTCTGAGGCAATTTACAGAAAAACGTCACCCATCGGTAGCATCGAAAAGCGTTTGACGAACTTTTTAATTCCAACTTTTCTTGTTATATTGGAATTCTTACCATTTTTATTTAACTATGTTCAGCAACATGTCACTTTACAATGAGATATGAGTGGATGAAGAAGTATCAAAACAAAGCTGCAGTTAGCTACAAATAACAAACCTCTATTTACTTAATACTTATATTAACATTTCTTTTCGATGTGAAATTGAGCGACGATTTATAAAACATGTTTAATCATATATTTTTAACCCTTCTTCTCGATACCGTCATCATTTCCTCATCCCAGAAAATGGTCCCGACGGTGGTGGCAAAACGACTCAGCACCTAAAGCCCTCCCCGTAGGTGTTGAAAATGACTGTAATTTCTCAAGTGAAACGCGTGACCTCGGCACCTTTTCCGAGGATCTTGCAAAGCATACCTACAGTAATGGACAGAACATTTGCATTTTGTTTTCGATTTCTCATACACAATTATCAACTTTGGTAGCCTAGATCTGAGTTATCTATTAACGGAAATGAGCCATTTTTCCACTTCGACCTCCTCATCATCTAGGACAAATAGGTGGGTCTTAGTGGCTTGTTACTCTCTTATACTCTTCCGACCCTAACTTATAAGTATTCACAAGAACAGATACAACAAGAGTACAATATGGTAGATCTTACCTCGTAACGCACCTCGAAAGGTGATCTACCCGCGTTACGGGTCAAAACCGAATTTAGTACTACACCATTTAATTCGACTAGAGTTTATATCGCGTATTACGACCTCAACTATAAGGCCCTCTTTAGTGTCGTGTACTAAACTCGACTTAGTCGAGTCTAGCACAAGACACTAAAGACGGCCTTCTAGTTGAGATTGAAATACGCGTATCTGTCAAAAGATATAAACTCTAGTGGAATTAAATGGTATACTTTATGCCACAAAAGTTCAATCCAATGGACGTAGTGGCTTAACCTACCCAACAAAAAAATGGTATAGTACTAAATTCGGTTTTCATTTGTTTATAGATATTTCACTTAACAGCTTGAAGATTTATTATGTACTTTTGCGTAATTTTCCAATCTTGAGTTGAAAAGCAATAACAATTTGGTCAAAATGATATTCTTGACGAAAAATTGTATACGATTAAAGTGTGCTTAGTAAACTTGTTCATCACATCTCAATCTACTTGTTTAAGGTACCATGGATCTATTCCTTCATTTTTTTTTTTAAAGTTACACTCCCGTGCAAAAGTTTTAGGTCACCCTTCACAACATACTTATGTGTTTTGTCCATACTTCACTGAGTCAGATTGGATAAAAATGACCCCAACTTCCTTGTTCGTCAACTTTCACCCATTTTATTGGTATTGGGTTACCAATATAATTTGGACCACTATATATTTTGGACCCTTTGACCCATTTTCCAGCAAATTTCCCAACTCAGTTCGCATGTAATTTAGATAGATAGAATTGTTTAACACCTGTATCAACAATTTATGTGGAAGGACATTGTAAACCTACTTTGAAGCGTTAGTTTTTCTGTAATGCTGTCATCCGTTATGCTGCCAGACTGGGTAAGTCTGGTACAATGCTGTCACTCGTAGAGGTTGTCCAGAGACAACAACCAACAAAAACGACACCTAGTGGTTGAGCACGTGAACCCAATGACATATTCCTTAATTTAAATCTAGGGACAAAAAACGCCAAATTGCGTCACAGAGAATAAATCGGGGCATTATAGTCCAAATAACAGCGGAAATTGACGATTTAGATAATGCATCTCTCTCAAATCGAACTATAGATAGGATGCAACTGCAACGATTAGGATCAGTATAAGGGACGAATGACCTTCGGGTTAAAGTTCCTCTCAAACAACAACAATGATTAGGATCAGCCCAATCTTACTCGCGTCGGTTTCTTCATTATTGTGAAGTTCCTAGTACCAATCAGTCGAAAAGTGAATTTGAAAATTAATTCAAGTAAATTCCCTTGACTTATACTAAACTTGAAGTAAGTTCGTGTCCGTTTCAGTCTCGGGAAAGTGTACCAGTTATGGCTATAGTGGTTCCCTGTTTGGCCATATGCATTATTTCGATAACTCTCACATTTTTAATTTTTTTGAATGTTTCAACATCAAGATATATCCTATACATTACTGCTAAAACACACAAAACTTTTCAAAATGAGGAAGATCAAGACAGCAGGAGGAATGGCTTCATCAGTACAGTGGATGAGGGAGACGTGCCAACTCCCACAATAGGTGAAGTTAAGGATGCTATCAAACAGCTCAGGAACAACAAAGCAGCTGGAAAGGATGGTATTTTAGCGGAACTTTTAAAAATGGACCCGGACAGGTTGGCCACTTGTCTGTACCGATTGATAGCCATGATCTGGGATACAGAACAGCTACCAGAGGAGTGGAAGGAGGGAATAATATACCCAATATACAAAAAGGGTGACAAGTTAGAATGTGAGAACTATCGAGCGATCACCATTCTTAACGCAACCTATAAAGTGCTTTCCCAGATCATCTTCCGCCGTCTATCGCCACTGGCAAGCAGATTTGTGGGAAGTTATCAAGCCGGTTTTGTGGACGGGCGATCGACGATAGACCAAATGTTTATATTGCAGCAGATCCTCTAAAATTGTCGCGAATATCAAGTCCCTACGCACCATCTATTCATTGATTTCAAAGCGGCCTATGATACCATCGACCGCGAAGAGCTATGGAAGATTATGGACGAGAATGGTTTTCCCGGGAAACTGACTAGACTGATAAAAGCAACGATAGATAGTGTACAGTGTTGTGTAAAGATATCGGGTGCATTATCGGACCTGTTTGAAACACGCAAAGGACTTCGACAAGGCGATGGTTTTTCCTGCCTCCTGTTCAATATTGCGCTAGAAGGTGTTATGAAATGGGCGGGCTTCAACAATAAATCTAGCCAGTTTATCTGCTTTGCTGACGACGTGGACATTGTCGGAAGAACGTTCCAGGTGGTTTCTGAACAGTATACCAGGCTGAAACGTGGAGCAGATCGGGTTGGATTGAAGGTAAATACGTCGAAGACGGAATATCTGCTGGCTGATGGAACCGAGCACGATAGAGCTCGCATTGGCAGACGCGTGATGATCGACGGGGATGAGTTCGAGGTGGCGGACGAATATGTCTACCTCGGATCATTGATAACGTCGGATAACAACTGCAGCAGAGAAATTCGAAGACGTATCATTGTCGGAAGTCGTGCTCACTACGGACTCCACAAGACCTTGCGGTCTGGTAACCCGACCAGACGAAAGAAACAAGATTATAATAAAATGTGTTCCCCTGATATGAATATTTTATATCACCAGTTGTTATAAAATATGTACCGTTAGTAGTTGAAATAACAAAATTTGTAACAAAATTTGTAACAAAATTTGCATCAAATTAAACTAAAATATAACAAACCCTGTTACAATTATATCAAAATTATTACAGAACGTGTTGCAAGGATGTTACAGAATAACAAAATTATTGCAAACTATGTTACTGTTTATAACATCGGATGTTACTTACAACAGACTTATAAATGCGATGTCAAAAATATAACAAACGGTGTTATAAATTTGTTACTAAAAATATAACAAGCTGAGAACAAAGCCATCTTGATAACAATATTTTATCAACTTCTGTTATTTTTAACTGCTGCTGATAGGAATGTGTTACAATCTTGTTATGTGGTTCTGGTCAGGAAACTTCACTTCCGTACGTAGTGTACCATGTACAAGACGCTGATAAGACCGGTAGTCCTCTACGGGCATGAGACGTGGACAATGCTCGAAGAGGACCTGCAAGCGCTAGGAGTTTTTGAACGACGTGTGCTTAGGACGAACTTCGGCGGAGTATGTGAGAACGGCGTATGAAAGAGAAAAATGAACTACGAGCTTGCGCAACTCTACTGAGAACCCAGTATCCAGAAAGTTGCCAAAGCTGAAAGGGTACGATGGGCGGAACACGTTGTGAGAATGCCGGACAACAATCCCGCAAAAAATGGTGATCACCTCAAATCCAGCCGGTACAAGACGAAGGGGAGCGCAACGAGCTAGGTGGTTTGACCAAGTGGAGCAGGATCTTGGAAGTGTAGGGCGATCGAGAAATTGGAGGTTAGCAGCCATGGACCGAGTTAGTTGGCGTAGCATTGTGGCGCAGGTCATGTCTTGAAGGACGTTGAGCCAGCAAAAATTGATGTTGATCAGAGACCCACTAACGCTGCGCTCGGATGAGCAAACTTTTCGAAGCCGACGGAGGAAGCCTACTTGGCTACTCTGGTAACAGCTGCATGAGCTTTCCTTCGTGAAGTCGCGATCGTAGGTCCAGATACTACAAAGACGATGTCGTCCGCGTAGACAAATATTTTGACACAACACCTTGTAACCTCTCTAGTATGGTTTTTAGGGAATGACCCCGAACTTTTGCATGTAAGTGTATACCAGTTATTAAATTTGACAACAAAAAACTATATCAAACCGTTGTTGTTTTTCAATACATACTCAACAATATATTTAGAAATTCGAGTTACGCCTAAAGAACTGTCAAAATTTCATTCAAATCGGGCCATCAATAACTCAGATCTAACCCTCTAAAGCTCACCATATTGTACGGAAAGCGAAAAAGTTGCAAATGTATTGCCCAATACTGTACATCATGAGGGGTAACCCCCACTTGCCTATTAGCTCTAACTTTCCGGGATGATGGGAGGCTAAAGCGTGAAATATGAGTACTACTTGTTCACCAGCGTGTTGATTTACATACATGCATAGCTAGCAGTGTGGTGGTTGGTAATGCTTGGGGTCACAGAGCGGCCCGAAGTAGGGTTTATTTACACAGAACCCGCCGCCACAGCAGTAGGTTAATCTGAGCATCGCAAACGGAAGTGTGGAAAAACTTTTGCTCAAATATTGGCAAAGTTTTCCCCACCTGGGCCTGACCTGGCTGGTGCGGTTAGGCGTAAGGCGCGTGACGTCAGAAAAGGGGAAGGGGAATGGCAGTCTAGCGAAAGCTTTCTAAAAAGTTGTACGTTCTAAACGTCGGAGACACGATTCAGGGAATGAACTCTACTTTTTCTCGAGGCTGCTGAGTGCTTTGCTTATTGTTTGCTGGATGGGGGAATAAGGAAGAGGAAGGGGAAAGGGGCACGGTTCACGCGTGGGTGATTATTCGGGGAAATTATTTTTGAGAAAGTGAAAATAAATTATAATGAGTTGTGTACTTTGCGGATGGAGGATGGGCTCCCGGTGGAGTTATGGTTGAAGCTGGAAGGAGGCGTTTGGATTGGATGAAATTGAGCGAAATAACTTTTTCATAGATCTACGACAGTGGCTTTAAGCTTGAATAAGCTGATAAATTGTCGAAATTAAAATGTAATGAGAGGTGATATCCGAAATTCAACGAAAAATAAGTTTAATAGAACATATTTATTGAACATAAGAACGAACACTTTAATTGTAAGTACATAATAAAAATGTATAAACTGAAAAAAATAATCCTCATATTGAGCTGTGAATCTAAACTTATAAACTACCAACTAATGTTAAATAAACAATGCAATGTTTGTTGAACGAACAGCTTTCAAGCGAAAATCTACATTCTCTCATCGTATTTCTCCCCATTAGTTGACTTTAAATTAGTCGAAGATTCTGGTGGAATCGAGTTGTTTGAATTATTCATCGGAATTGTGTTGGTATCGACGGTGTCACGACTTTCTGTGTCTTCGCTGTAATTTAACAAAATATCATAATAAATAAATGAACAAACAACATAATATGATAAAACTCATTTAGTGGATGTCGTTAGTGTGAATATGGGTTTAGTAGTGCGTTATTCGGATCAAATCGCCTAGCATAGGCTTAAAACGTGTGCTGGCTTTTTATTAAGAAGTGGGAGCGAGCGCAACAATCAAGCCGAGTGGAAAACTAAGCAGCATGAGTTGTTACGTAAGGGGTTACCTTTACCAAAACATTGTGCTAGTAGTTTGCTAGGAGCGGCAAGCAATGCTCGGAAGAATGTCCTTAATTGGGTGGTACATGGCGGCAGAGATTGGGTTTCGCTGTGTTTCGATTTCAAATAGCACGGTGTGGTTTGTTTCGAGTGTTACCCGATAGAGTGCGGGGAGATGGGAGAAGAAAGATTTGTTCGTTTGTGTTAAGGTTTAAGTGTTCTTATCAAAAGTAGATGACGATGACTATGGAGATGATAATTACGGTGTGTAGGGTACTAACTCACTCAATCGTACTTGAACAGCTGTGGAATATGTTCTAAATGTTATGTTTTATTTTCGTTTCGTTCATTCATTTTTTGATCGTTTATTAAAATTAACTCCAGTTAGGCTCAGAATGCACACTTCAAGAATTGACTCAACTAATACTGTGAATCGACTCAATTTTTTTTGTTTTTGATCTTTATTGCTAGTTTTTTTAATTCAATCCCAGGTCAGTCGTCTCGTACTTTGTATGTTGAATCGATCACTTACTCCTTCCGTTCGTAACCAGTCACACTCAAACTATTCCTCCAAAGCATAAAACCAGAGACGGAAAAAATCGTTTTCCTGCGCTTCCATTCTTCCATAATAGGGTCCTAATTTTGATGCCAAACGCTTAAGTTTAGGCCAAAAACACACGTTTACTCAATTTTTAATGTTTTTTGTTTGAAGCCAAAAACATATTTTTTATGTTTTTTTTTTTAGATTTTGTCGCACCCCTTAAACTCAATTCTTGGGTGTATTTTGTTTTCCGTTTCCCTTCCGAAATGTCAGTTAGGAACAACCCCAGTGTTAAAACTAAAACCCCTGTGGTGTTTTTGTCGACTGAGCGAACGTCAAACATGATTGAAAGTGTCAAGGTTCATTTATGGACTCATTTTTTAAATGAAAGTTTAAATATGATGTAGCCGTTATTTGAGCGGGAAAAATTGCTAAAGTAGTTGCAGTAACATGCTCTTTCATGTTGTTAAAAAAAACAAGATTTCGTTAAACATTTTAGGACCCTATTGTAGCACGCTTCTCCTTCTGCCTGATACATAAGGGATTCTGTTAACCTAAACGCAAGCCTCTATTCTAAGAATTAACTTACTCCTATACCTTTCCGCATGAACTGGAGTAGATGCAGGGGTATATCCGGTCTACTGTGGGTAAGTTTTAAACGCAACATTAATTCTACTCCCTTTTCCTCATTGGTCGGCATTCGGACTTGGCAGGTGCCATTGTTGCCTAAAAATAGAAGATCAACAGCACTTAAACACTGAACGTGTCTGTTGATCCCAAGCAGTCATGTGATTGTTTCCTTGTGTTGATCCGGGGATACTGGAGTAGCAACCAGCCCGCCAATTAAGCTCAAGCTCAAGGACGTAACCAGGATTTACACCCAACAGGGGGACCAGCAGCATTTTTATTGACACTGAATTTTCGGGTTAGCAGTGAGTAGTCTTGTGGTAGTCTTGCGTGAAATTCTCCAGGAGCAAAGCTTACTTCGGTAATTTCTGGAAAATGTTTTTAGAAGTATACTTGAACGAACTCTCGAAGGTGTTTTCTCCAGAATTTCTGGAGAAATTACTGCAAATCTGTTTTTTCTTTTGAATAATTCCTGAAAAAAGCTGTGGTGCTATTAAAGGAATTACGTATTTTTTTTCTTCTTTTTGGCATCATGTCTCCACTGGGAGTAGTGTTTGATCCTTCGACTTTGACGCTTGCTCCTGCGGAGGCCGGCGATGAGGGCAGGATCAAACATGTCGCGCGTCGGTCGAGTAAAGTGAAAAAGTGCCGCGTTCGATTAGTTCTTTTTGATCTTTCGACGTTGTCGCTTGCTGCTGGGCAGTGCGTCAAGAAAGCCCGAGAAGTCGTCAGTTGTTTTCCCTCTCGGGTCGCGCGCCTATTTTCTCTGAGTGCTTTTATATAGCCGAGCAAACGAGTGAAGCTGAAAGTGGATTGTTGCTGCTCAGTAATGGATGACGGATCAATTGGTGAGCTCGTTTCATGCTACTATTTCTAATCTATACAATATGTATGACTGCACATTTAATCGTTACAACGGTGGGACGTATATATGATTTTTCAACAAACTTTGAATGGTTCGTCACTGTGAGTGTCGACATAAACTCTGATTCATGAATTATTTATGTTAAACTTTCTTTTTAAAACACCTCTTTCTTTTTATATTCATTTTTGTAATACAAAAAAAAACTTTGAAGGGTTCGATACTACAAGTGTAGACTTGCGAAAGGTTCACTTTATTCAACAAAATTTGAATGGTTCGTCACCTCAAGTGTCGGCATAATTTTCCTTTACATAGAAATTGTTCATATCAAATGAAAATATCATATTTACATATAAGCATGTTTATATGTCACAAATAATTATTTATCATGGCCTTATCGCTAATCAAAGTGAATACTGTGACCCAACGATCCTCCCCATTAACAAACATCCCTCCCAGTAACCTTTGTGAAGATGCAGAGGCAAACACGGTCTCCAAATAGCAAAGGTTACACACTAACATTCCTTCCCCCAATCCCACCTGACTGCAAGCACGTGGCCGGCTCTGTTATTGACCATGTATAAATAGAGGCACTGAATTTTGCACACTGAAGAAGATTATGGCCAATCCCAGCCGAACTTCTAGTTGATTCTTTGTGCATTTTCACTGACTTCGGTCAATCATGTAATAGCCACTATGGATATGTGTAGTCAGTCTAAGCTAAGCTTAGCTAAAATAACTCCTAAGTCTCTTATTTTATCACATTTTTTTACATGTTAGTTTCCTAAAACAATAGAAATATTTGGTGTTTTGTTTCTATTTAACTTATGAGGTTACATTTTTTTATTTTTGTTATTTTTGTTTTCTACTGTAACTTATGAGGTTACATTTTTTTATATTCAATTCCAATAAACTTTTGCAGCGCCACCACGCGTAGAAAACATTATGATCGTCATCATTCTTTATTTCTAAAAATAGCTTCATGTCGTCAGCATATATAAGGACCCTCAATTTGTTTAGAATATAAGAAACGCCATTAACATATAAAATAACAAGAAAAGAGCCTAAGTGTGAGCCTTGAGGTACTCCAGATGTAACATGTATTGGATTTGATCTTTTCCCATTGAATTTTACTATTTGCTGACGGTCATTTAAATAGGACTTGATCCACTTAAGGAGACTCATTTCAATTCCCATTTTTGCAAGCTTAAAAGTCAACATTGGAATGTCAAGTTTATCAAATGGTTTACTAAAGTCAGTGTAAAGAGCTTCTACGAAGTAACCTTTATCCATTGCACTCAGTGAGTAACTTACAAATTCCAGAAGGTTCGTAAAGGTCGAAAGACTTTTGAAAAATCCGTGTTGAGCGTTTGTTATACGATTTTTCATTTGGGCAAACATATTTTTGTTTACAATTGATTCAAAAAGTTTTGGAATACATGACATGATAGCAACACCGCGACAATTTCGAATGTCCGATTTCTTATTTGATTTATATATAGGTATAAGGAATGATTTTTCCATACCTTTGGAAATAGACCAGTTTGAAGAGACATATTGAATAACCAAAATATTGGAGTTGTGAGTTCAGTTGCTAATATTTTTTATGAATCCGGGTGGAATTTTATCTGGCCCTGATCCTTTAGTGGCATCCAAAGACCAAACAATATGTCATGAACATTTATAGAATTAACGTCAAAATCACATCGGAAAGTCAGCAAAATGTGAAAAATAAGAATAATCCCGATCGTTTTCCGAAAATGTTGAATACTTTTCTTGAAAATTTTTTACGTAAAGATTGCAAATATCATAGTTATTGTTGATGGAAAATTGCACGATTTGAGTTTAGTTTTAACGTACCGTAATCCGGGGTATCATTGATCAGCGGGGTAACATTGATCGGAATGACTCATCTCATCAAAAGTTCGTATTATCATTTATTGATGAAACATTTCCAAATCATGAATGGTGCTTCTCTTTCTTATATTCATGAGCTAATGAAAGTTAATATTTTTGCGAAAATTGCGTTTACCTTATGGGTAATTTTGTCGACTTTTCGAAATAATGATTTTAATTGTTAAGGATGACACTACCAAAGATTCATGTCTCACACAAGTTCTGCAAACGAAAATGTGGTTCTTACTAAAAATGACATCGCCGAAAACGATTTCGTTGTCAAAATTTTTATAAGTATGCTCAATTAGGCAACATTACCGAATTACTGTTAAGAATGTAAAATTCCCTTAGGAAATTGCATACCTTTAGGCGTATTCCGTGATTCAAGGTGTTTTTAATTTTAAAATAACTCAAAAAGTAAATGACTTGTAAGCGATTGGCCTTCATATTCGGCTTCAAGGGCCATGTTTTAAGTAAGTAACAGCATTTTAAGTATTACCGAACGTTGGTTACATAGGTGATCAATGTTACCCCATATCAGCTAAATCAAAAGATCGCCTTAAACATTTTTTTTTAACATGCTTAAATCTTTCAATAAACAAAATACAGTATATAGTCTCGAGCTATGGGTGGCCGTACTTGTTTTGTAAATTAAAAAATTGCAACATTTGCATTTTCAAACGAAATATTAAAGAAATATTCAAAAAAATGATCAATGTTACCCCGGATTACGGTAATTGAAAAAAAAAAAATCTTTGGACATGACTTTATTTTATTTTCGGTTTTTATGTTGTACTCGGTAAGTGCTGTAGAAATGGCTAAATTGAGTTGGTCGCAAATAAGCAAATATCTTTCTCAATCATCTGGGTTTTTATTTTTTCTGTAAACTTTGTGAGCTTTTTGTTTTCGATTTTTCAAATTTATGATTTGCTTATTGAACCAAATTGGATTTTTGGAGTTGTGACTCTTTCGTCTCTTCTTAACAGGTACTTCCTCCCTAATAATTTCCCACAATAAATTATAAAAGATTTCTACTGCACATTCAATATTATCTTGATTTTTAAAAATAGATTACCAATTTGCTTTATCCAATTTTAGTCTAATATTAGTATAATAGCGTATATTCCTTCGAGTCTTCCTAGAGGACTTCCTCCAAATATTGCTCGAGAAATTCCTTTTGTGTTTCAATGTTATACAACGAGTTGCTTAATATATTTTTTCCAGAGTTACTCCATGTATTTTAAAGGGACATTTATAGATCATTTATCTAGAGATTTGTTCAAAATCAGATTCATCTAGAGATTCTTTCAGAAATTTTAGAGGAGATTTATGTGATAAATCTTCCAGAGAGTCTTCTTCTGCTGTTGCTTTATTAAGTGATTTCCAAAACATCTCTGAATGTTTCTTTCACAGAATCTTTTTGTGGTTATTTTAGAGAATTTTACAGAGGTCATCTGATAAATACTCCAAGAATTTAATTTTAGAGCTTTTCTTGTGAATTTTTTAGTCAATATTTCAAAGATTCTTTCATAAGTTTCTATCAGGAAATTCTACAAGAAATGCACCAATTATATCTTCACTGATTATCTGCGGTGTGTAATGTTTCTAATGATTTGTCCTGGTATCCTGTACTTGGCTTGAAAGTTCAGTTTTATAGAGGGGGTTAAAAAAATTATAGGAAGGCTTAGACCTATCTTGCCCCCTCTTATTTAAGCGAATAGAGTTTGTGTCTTTTGATAAATACGCGAGTTTCAAACTCAACCGTAAGGTCGTCGTCAGTGTTGTGTACCAGATTGCATTAGTACTTGATAATCATTTCATTCAAATGCACCGGTCCTGAATAAAAAAAAATCCTTTCATTTGTGGAGCTTTTTTTGGAACGTAATCTGGAAGTTTTGGTGGTGTTAAATCAGATAGCCTCTAATATATGCGTAAATATTATTTTTTTAAATTGAAAATGCTCAATAGTGAAAATTGTTCTCTTTAATAAAGTTACACAAAATCGAGTTCTTCTGTACCAACACATCATGTGTGTTATTTCAATCATCCGATTTTGTGTTGATTTCTGTTCAAATTTCTCAAGAGTATTGTTTGGTCCATCAATTGTGTTGCTTGCTCTTGAGGGGGTGCATCGCACAATATAGATCAGTCGTGTCCGGTTCGCGCAGTGCGAAGAAAAAGCGGCGTGATCGAGTCAGTAGTGTTCGGTCCATCAGTTGTGTCGCTTGAGCCGGAAGCACATTCGTTTGCCATGCAATGCGTATCGCGAATCCGGTTATGCGTGATTTTATCACGGATTCCACCTTTCCATGACAACTGTTGAGATGCAGAGGTTTATTCGGTCTCTAGTAACAATGGTTGTCTAACTAACATTTCTTTCCTTCTCCGATGACCGTAAGGACGTGGTCGGTGCCGTTATTGACTTTTAAATTTTGAACTCTCGGTTTGTGCACCTTGAGAATTGTTAGCTAATCCCAATCCTCATTCATTAAATCTCTGTACAACCTCGATTGTTCTGGTCAATCACGGAGTGCAACTGCGAAGCGGTCATCCTCCTGCTCATGCTCACTTCTGTTTAAATTTCTCAAATACATAAAGCACAAAGATACAGACCTTCCTTTATTTTTTCTTATGTTAAAATTTTATATTTTTTATCCACTTTCTCATTCATTCAATCATTCATTCAATCTCAGCCATTAAGTAATGGGCATCTCCTTTCCACCATGAAATAAAGGACTAATCAAATCTAGGTATTATTCAAGTATGAATCTATTATCGCAATCGAACTAATGCAAGTGAAGCGGCAACAGCTCTTTTTTGCGGTACATATCAATCAATCCAATATGTCAATTTCGCACTATTCTGTTAGTGTTTCTTCCTCAGCACAAACAACGGCAACAACCGGGCAATTAGCGAACTTGTTGATGAAATCAATTGAATTCATTTACAAAAATCGAAATCAAATGATAGGGCAATCAAAATGCGTACAAGTGTGAACCAGCAAAGTGAACCGCGGTGTGGAAAGCCAAATTGGAATATATGTGATCGCGAAAAAGAAAAATCAGCTTGATTAAAACGTGTTCAATGGCGTTTGGTGAGGTGCCTTGAAAAAAAAAGCGGAAATTGGGTGTGGTTTTGTGGTAAATCAGTATGGAACTGAAAAAAAACAACGCGTGAATCGAGGACAAGCGCCAATTTTCCTCGCTTTAAACTGTTGTAAATTCACATCCATTGGCAGTCAGTTTGCGTGCGGCATGTGGACTTTTATCTTGGGAATCATCATGAGTGCCACACGCGTTTGTGATAATCTGATAATATTTGCTCGATAATTGTCATTGATGTATCGCACTTGGATTTTCTTCTGGCCTCCTCCCGGAAACGCGGGGACCTACGATTTGCTCGTTCAGTCACTCAGGCTACTATTGGCAGCAGCAACCGAATGGACTCAATGAGCAGTATTTCGATGGGATGAGGTTAAGGGACATGGGAGCGGAAAATTCGATCCGAGGAGTGGAAGAGAGTGGAAAGCGTGAGCGATTAATGAAAAATATGAAAACAATTTCAATATCGATATTTCCGGTGTTAATTGACAACTAATAATTTAAATTATATGCTGTATGGGTCTACTGATGGAGAGGAATTAAAATTTTAATATTTTAAAACGGAATAATTATGGAAATGAAAACTCATGCACCGAACAAGGATAATCAAACATCGGAAGCGGGGTAAATTGAGAAAGAAACATAACCCAAAAAGTGCGCTGTCCGGCTGATTTTTGATCAGTTTTGTCCAGAATTCGAAAAGACTGTTGTGTTTGGAGCTTTGGAAGGTGGATTGAAGTTTGGAAAGGTTCTATGGATCGAATGTTTATCTGGACCAGGGTGGGTTGAGAATTGTGGAATATGGATTGAACAACTGAAAGTAACTTACCCGTACAGTCTACTATCACGAAGATTTCTATGAATGAAGGAAGAAGAAATCAAGATTGTTGTTCATTGTTTTATTAAAATTATATGAAGTAAACGGTATGGAAACAATTCTAAATTGGTGCAGAGGGTTTACTTGATTCCATATTGTTTGATTGATTTTCCTATACACAATTCGGTGAATTCTAATCTAGTGTAAATAGTAAAACTTTTTACTTATTGTAATTATTTCACTTGGCAATATTTTTTTTTAACAAAAGTATCAAGCTCTGCTTAAATTTATTTTTAAGAAAATGTAGACTAGTTTCAGAACAAAAATTACAATGAATAGAAATTTACTGACGTGTACATTAAGGTATTTTTTACCCATTTTGTTTTGTCACGTTTGAAATATCAATCATGAATTAATGCTAATTGTGTTCATTGTAGACCAACTATTATTGCACAATCGCCATTTGAAAGCGGCCTTCTGGACTAAACTCTCTTGCTACAAGATCCCAGCAGAGAGCAAAGAAGCCTCATAGACAAGAATAATAAAAGTTAAATTGCACGTAAATCTGGAACCTGCTTGACTTCGCCGGACAATGCTCACGTACATCTAACTGGGCAAGATTTCGAGCAACCGAGCAAATAAAGATTGGCATCCGATTTCGATAGGTAGAACGGTATGAGTATGTCGAACAACAGAAGCAGCAAGTTTTTTTTTGCTGGAGAAAGTTTTAAAATAATGGGGAACAATATTTTCTTCCCGTGATTTGAGTTTCTGGTTTGGTACGGGAGTAGAAGAGAAGGAGTGGTATCTTTAAGGTGGGCGACTGATGGTTCCGGTTCGTTAGACGTAAATTGGTCGAATGCCTTTTTCTATGAATTGGGATAACAATGTACTTTTTTTTTGCAATTTACGATTCCTAATTTTCGCTTATTTGTAACTGTAAGTCAATTTAAGATTCCTGTCATTTTAAACTCCTGTGCTTCTGAAAATCGAAGCTATCATACGACATGTAGTTGTTTGTTCAACTGTCCCCCTGGTGATACGGTTGAGTTTTACAGATTTTCGAGAATCGACCTCAACGGTGGGGAAAAGTTTTCTGTGGAGTGTTCTACAACCCGGATAGGTATCGCCGATAAATTCGGGCAGCAAAGTTTTCCCGTTCGATAACGTATGATTGGTGGTTGAGTTGCCGTTTTGTGGTGGAAATGTGCAGTATGTGTTGGAGTTTTCCCATGCCATTTTATTTCGCTCGAATTTTGTGGTCGGGTCGGAACTGAATTGTTTATTATGATAGTTGTAAAGTTAGTTCTCGTTTATGGTGGAAGAGTTTGGAGATTTTTTTTTCGATTTGGTTGAGTTGATTCTTTCTTGCTGTTCCCGAAGTCAAACATGGATCATGATTTAATGATTCTGCAGATTTGAAATGTTCTAAATGGTGGTCATAGTAAAATTAGCGAATTAGTTTTTGGGAAATCTGATTTTGTGACATTTTTATTCGCGAATTGGTTAGATTTATTCAAATGTTAATTATGGGAATGTTCAAGGATTAAGCTTTCTATAAGAGGTGATCTATTTTGTATGGTGGATGTGAGTGTGGTTGTGCAAGTGAGAGTCAACTGGTACGAAAAGATCTTACCTTCCATTCCCGTGCCTAAATAGAGCTAAAATTTCTTCGAACGTTTTGTTTTTGGTCTCAGGAACCTTTTTGTATGTAAATATCCAAAATATTGCTAAAAATACACTAAACGGTAGGAATGTATAATTTTCCAAGGCAGTCTGAAAAGATAGATAGAAAGAAGGACAATAACAAAATTAGATGTTAGCTTATTGTATGTTGTTATTAGATAAGAATACCGTTTTGTCTCGAATTCCAAACAAAACTTATTTTTCAAATACTCGACTTTTTTGTGATTTTTCAAGAAAACTTCTCAATTTGCAGTGTGTGATAACCAATCCTTCTTTAATTCAAGACTGTAAGTTTGAGACAAAACGGTATATGTTTCTCACATCCAATGCTCATCGTTTTGTGATTTAGTTTTGAATAAAGAGGCCTCAACTACTTTGGAAAAGGAGTTTTTACAGTAGACCGAATGTAAAACGACGAGAATGAACAATCGTTCTCAGAAATTGAAAGCAATGCAGATACTGTGAAACCTCCATGAGTTGATGTTTCATGACTCGATATCGACTCATGGAAGATCAAAATTTAATCGTTACTGTGATGGTACTCTGAAACAGCTATTCAAAGCATTTCTATTCTATGAATCGATATCTCCTTGAGTCTTTGGTCCCTCCAGATATCGATTCACGGAGGTTTGATTGTAGTAACTCATCTTCTTCTAGCAATCAGAAGAATGTGAGCAGCACATCGGTATCTTAAAGATGTTTCATCTACACATAGTTACAGCACGTTATGTCGAGATTCGTCGATAGCTGAGAAGATGGTCAGCTGAAGTACTGGTTGAATGGACTGCACGTTTCTTGCATCGTTGCATCATATGCCACTAAAGAAATCTAGAACCTCTGAGCTTGGCACTTAATTATGTTATACTGGTTGCATACGTACCCGGTTAGGACCATGAAATACGTTGTATAGTTACTTGACATAACAGACCTGACCAGTCTTCCCATGAACCGAACCGATGTTCAAATTTGGTTTGAACCTTGCAACTTGTGTTGAGCCGCGAACGCGCTTTGTCTCTGTACTAGTGTACCACGCCAAAACCGGTACATGTGTACTTCGGTTCAAACTTAGGTGCAAATAATGGCACAAAGCAAACAGACAGATGTCCACGGGGATGAATTTTTACGATCATATATAGAACTTCTTAGTACAATTCACAAAGACCCTTGAGGCTTAAATAAATATTTTATTCAAGCAGATCAACTAAGATCAATAATTTATGTAACATTTAGCGGTAACTCCACGGAAATCAAAGACTCGATAAGTAGAAATTGATAAGCGTGGATTCCAACTGTTTTCTATCTGTCGGTTTTGTGCCCTGGTTGTAAACCTCGGATGCAACCGAAGATTTCATTCGGGAAGACTGGATCAGACAGTGGTGTTATTCCACTACTCTGGTAAGAGCAGGGCTGGCACCAAGTCGCACAATGCGCGCAAAGAGCAGAATTTAATCACTGCACAAAGAGGAGACAGACGCGCGCAAAGTGTAACAACACGAACACAATGAGGGCACGCAGTCGGAAAGAGAGTGTAAGCGATTACGCAAAGAGTGATGCTGACGGAGTGTGTTGGCAAAACATGCTCAAAGTGTACACAATTTGGCTTTGTTTGCCTTATCCTAACATGGGTATTTTTAAAACGAGACCAACGAATAGATGACGGATATCGATGTCCGAAGTTGTTTTGGAATCCAAGATGGCGACTTCCGGTTTCCGAAAATTCCTTCAAACCCATGCAATATGGGTATTTTTGGAACGGGGCTGACGAGTAGATGACGGAATCGATGTCCGGTGTCGTTTTGGAATCCAAGAGGGCGACTTCCGGTTTCCGAAAATTCCTTCAAACCCATGCAATATGGGTATTTTTGGAACGGGGCCGTCGGGTAGATAACGGAAATCGATGTCCAACTTTATTTTGGAATTCAAGATGGCGACTTTCGGTTTGTGAAAAGCCCTTCAAACCGGATTTCGCCATCATGGATTCCAAAACGACACCGGACATCGATTTCCGTCAATTACTCGTTGGTCCCGTTCCAAAAATACCCATATTGTATAGGTTTGAAGTGATTTTCGCTAACCGGAAGTCGCCATATTGGAATCCAAAATGACATCAGACATCGATTTCCGTTACCTACTCGTCGGTCCCGTTCCAAAAATACCCATATTGCATGGGTTTGAAGGAATTTTCGCAAACCGGAAGTCACCATCTTGGATTCAAAAACAACACCAGACATCGATTTCCGTCATCTTTTGGAATCCAAAATGACATCAGACATCGATTTCCGTTACCTACTCTTCGGTCCCGTTCCAAAAATACTCATATTGCATGGGTTTGAAGGAATTTTCGCAAACCGGAAGTCGCCATCTTGGATTCAAAAACGACACCAGACATCGATTTCCGTCATCTACTCGCCGGCTCCGTTCCAAAAATACCCATATTGCATGGGTTTGAAGTGATTTTTACAAACCGGAAGTCGCCATCTTGTATTCCAAAACGACATCGGACATCGATTTCCGTCATCTACTCGTCGGTCCCGTTCCAACACATCTCCCATGTATTCCAATAGTAGCTCTAATAGAAGCATTCAGTAGGTACTCAATGAGCCACACAAAGAGTTTTTTTTTTTTTTTTTAATTTCTTTATTAGTATCATTCCAAACATTACATTCATTTCTTATATCTAGGTGTTCTGTGTTATTTGACAACACTATCATCCTAATTTGGTAAAACAAATTTAAGATTTAATTAACATTTTGTTAACAACATATTACATTTCATTTGCCGTAGCAGTTCAGTTTTTTTACAGGTGAGTTGATTTCACCTGCTTATAAGAGAAAAAAAAACGTTTTTAATATACTTAACCTAACTTAACCTAAACATATAACGCATTAATCGTGGCAATAGAAGATTGTAACGATTTTTGCCTGAAATTATTAATGATTGTATTTGACATTTGTTCCTATGTTTCAACATTGGATATTCTATGTAACTCATTGGTACTATACCAGGGAGGAAGTCTCAGAATCATTTTCAAAATTTTATTTTGAATTCTCTGCAGAGCTTTCTTCCTGGTATTACAACAGCTAGTCCATATTGGTACAGCATACAACATGGCTGGCCTGAAAATTTGTTTGAATATCAACAACTTGTTCTTAAGACAAAGTTTTGATTTTCTATTAATAAGGGGATAGAGACATTTTACATATTTATTACATTTGGCTTGAATGCCCTCAATGTGATTTTTGAAAGTTAAATTCCTATCTAGCATGAGCCCTAGATACTTAACTTCATCTGACCAATTTATTGGAACCCCTCTCATCGTGACAACATGTCTACTTGAAGGTTTCAAATAAAGAGCTTTTGGTTTATGTGGGAATATTATTAGTTGAGTTTTGGAAGCATTAGGAGAAATCTTCCATTTTTGCAAGTATGAAGAAAAAATATCCAAACTTTTTTGCAATCGACTACAGATGACACGCAGGCTTCGTCCTTTGGCGGAGAGGCCTGTGTCATCCGCAAACAAAGATTTTTGACATCCCTGAGGTAACTCAGGTAAGTCAGATATGAAAATATTGTATAATATTGGTCCCAAAATGCTGCCTTGAGGAACACCAGCTCTTACAGGAAGTCTTTCAGATCTGGAGTTCTGATAATTAACCTGAAGTGTACGATTTGACAGATAACTTTGAATTATTCTAACAATGTATGTTGGAAAATTAAAGTTTTTTAATTTTACAATCAAACCTTCATGCCAAACACTGTCGAATGCTTTTTCTATGTCTAGAAGAGCAAGACCAGTAGAATAGCCTTCAGATTTGTTGGAACGGATCAAATTTGTTACACGTAAAAGTTAATGAGTGGTCGAATGTCCATGGCGGAATCCGAACTGTTCATTGGCAAAAAATGAATTTTCGTTGATGTGGGCCATCATTCTGTTCAAAATAACCTTTTCAAAAAGTTTACTGATGGAGGAAAGCAAACTGATTGGACGATAGCTAGAAGCTTCTGCAGGATTTTTGTCTGGTTTTAAAATTGGAACAACCTTAGCATTTTTCCATTTGTCAGGAAAATATGCTAATTGAAAACATTTGTTAAATATATCAACTAAAAATGATAAGCTACTTTCTGGAAGTTTCTTGATGAGGATGTAGAAAATTCCATCATCGCCAGGAGCTTTCATGTTTTTGAATTTTTTAATAATAGTTCTCACTTCTTCCAAATCAGTCTCCCAGGCATTTTCGAAAACGTTCTCTTGATTGAGAATATTTTCGAACTCCTGAGTAACTTCATTTTCAATTGGACTAGTAAGTCCTAAATTAAAATTGTGCGCACTTTCAAACTGCATAGCAAGTTTTTGAGCTTTTTCGCAATTAGTTAGTAATAATTTGTTTTCCTCTTTCAATGCCGGTATTGGCTTCTGAGGTTTTTTCAAGATTTTCGATAATTTCCAAAAGGGCTTAGAGCCAGGGTCCAATTGAGAAATTTTATTTTCAAAATTTTTGTTTCTTAATTGAGCAAAACGTTTCTTGATTTCTTTCTGCAAATCCTGCCATATAATTTTCATAGCAGGATCGCGAGTGCGTTGAAATTGCCTTCTCCTCACGTTTTTAAGACGGATCAAGAGTTTAAGATCATCGTCTATAATCACGGATTTAAATTTTACTTCACATTTTGGAATTGCAATGCTCCGGGCTTCAACAATGGAATTTGTTAAAGTTCCAAGAGCATTGTCAATATCAAGTTTATTTTCTAAAGAAATGTTAACATCAAGATTGGAGTCAACATACGTTTTATATATATTCCAGTCGGCTCGTAAATAATTGAAAGTGGAGCTGATAGGATTGAGAATCGCTTCTTGGGATATTTGAAATGTAACAGGGACATGATCAGAATCAAAATCAGCATGAGTAATCAGTTGGCTACAAAGATGACTAGAGTCGGTTAAGACCAAATCAATCGTAGATGGATTTCTAGAAGAGGAAAAACAAGTGGGGCTATCAGGGTATTGAATTGAGAAATATCCTGAAGAGCACTCATCAAATAAAATTCTGCCGTTGGAATTACTTTGAGAATTATTCCATGACCGATGTTTGGCATTAAAGTCACCAATGACAAAAAATTTTGACTTATTGCGAGTCAATTTACGCAAGTCAGTTTGGAGCAAATTAACTTGCTGCCCAGAGCATTGAAAAGGCAAATAGGCAGCTATGAAAGTATATTTACCAAACTGTGTTTCAACAGAAACACCTAAAGTTTCAAAAACTTTAGTTTCAAATGATGAAAACAGTTGATGTTTTATACGCCTATGAATGATGATTGCAACTCCCCACATGCCCCATCAAGTCGATCATTACGATAAACAAAAAAGTTAGGATCTCTTTTGAGTTTGGATCCAGGTTTTAAATACGTTTCGGTAATAACTGCTATATGCACATTATTAACCGTAAGAAAATTAAACAGCTCGTCCTCTTTACCATTCAGAGAACGAGCATTCCAATTTAAAATATTTAAATTATTATTTGGATCCATTAGAAAAACGTAATCCAATAACAATTTGATTTGTAAATTTTACACCTACTTGGACTGCTTCAGTCATAGTGGTGGCTTTGAACATTGCATCAATCATTAGATTCAATTGTTCAGTTAGAAAATTAAAATCAGAGGCAGACATGTCATGTGATTTCCCATTGGAATTTCCGGTAGACGAAGAAGCGGAGTTACCTGTGGCGGTAGGGTTTTTTCCATTTGATTTGAAACAAGTAGAATGGGTATCCATGGATCGAACAGGGGAGGAGTTCGAATTTCCTGCTACGATATCGGCAAAGGATTTTCCGTGGGTAGATACATTCGAAATAGAAAGATTCGAACGGCTACCCGACGGATTAAAATTAGTTTGTGAATGAGCATGATTATGATCTTCCTGATGGGTATGATTCATGATCAAGCGATCGTTAACTGAAAAATGAGCATTGTTCGATACTCTACCAGGGGAATTCCGGAAACGACCGTTATCGTAACGGATATTATCTTTCATCTGCCTGGCACGAGCCTCAATGACCTTTTTGCGTGAAGGACAATTCCAAAAATTGGACTTATGGTTAGCCCCGCAATTGCAGCAAATGAATTTGGTGGTATCTTCCTTCACTGGACAGACGTCTTTGGCGTGAGAAGAACCTCCGCAAATCATGCATTTAGCATCCATGCGACAATTTTTTGTACCATGACCCCACTTTTGGCACCGACGGCACTGAGTGGGGTTCTGGTAATTTCCTCCAGGTTTCTGGAAATGTTCCCATGTCACACGGACATCAAACAAAAGTTTTGCTTTTTCTAAAGCTTTAATATTATTTAGTTCTTTTTTGTTAAAGTGAACTAAATAAAATTCTTGAGAAAGCCCTTTCCGAACAATGCCAGATTGGGTTCTCTTTTTCATAATGATTACTTGGACTGGGGAAAATCCAAGTAAATCATTTATTCCATTTTTGATCTCTTCAGGTGATTTATAGTCACTTGAGAGACCTTTTAAGACAACTTTGAACAAACGTTCAGTTTTGTCGTCATAAGTAAAAAATTTGTGCTTCTTCTCTTCAAGATGTTTGAGAAGAAGCTCACGATCTTTAAGAGTTTCCGGCAAAACGCGACAGTCTCCTTTCTTTGCGATTTGGAAGGAAACCTTGATTCCCCTAATGGAGTTCAAGATCTCCTGCCTAAATCCCCCAAATTCGGAACAACTGACCACGATAGGCGGCACTCTTTGCTTCCTCACTTGAATCAAAGAGCCTGGGCTAGAGGCTGCTTCGATTTGGTGTTCGGAAAATTTGTCTAGAGCATCGAACTGATTGCTCATTTCGATACAATTATTCATTTCACCCTTGGAAGAAAGTTCGCATTCCGGGGAAGCGTCCTTTCTTCCATTCTTGCCACGTGTAGTGACAGTTTTAAAACCCACTTTTTTGGAAGGAAGTAGTGAATTCAGAGATTCACCCTTCCTTTTGTTTGTTGTTGATACCATGTTTAATTATTAAACGAAAGAAGACGTGACCTTCGAAAGGTTTTTTCCCAAGACGGTGTCCAAGAAGGATTACCACTGCTAGCTTTCGCCAACGGGTCCAACGAAAAATCGAAGGCACGGGTCCAAACAAGGATCGTAAAGGGATCAATAGTAGAAAAAATAGTACTGAAAAGTACTGTTTTAGTAGCACTGAAAAGTACCGTTTTTAATTTTAGCACTGAAAAGTACTGTTTTTGTAGCACTGAAAAGTACTGTTTTATTGCTTTAGGTAGTTTTTAAGAAAACTTCCAAGAGCAGAGAGAATTCGTGTACGCACAGCACGAAGGTACGATGCGCACTGAACACACAAAGAGTTTGTGTTCACCATTTTCCATCCACAGTTTGTGTCGAAGGATGCATTGCAGCGAGAGCAGAAACACAAAGAGGTAAGAACCAGTGAGAAAGAGTAGCTGTCGCACTGCACTCAAATTCATGATCAACACAAATTGCGCGCTCTTTGTGTTTTTCTGTTTGCACTGAGGAGATGCCAGCCCTGGGTAAAAGTCGATGACACCACGCCTAAACGGTGAATGCTATGGTATCCCTTGTTCTGGAATATTGAGATCGAAGTAATCCACGATAAAATAGAACAATTGTAGTATGCCATGATAATTAAGCATTTTTAGACGTCTTTCAATTTCGGTAGGGCTCATACAGCGAAACGATGAAGACACGAAACTGACGGCGTTGTCCATCATCTGCCTTAGTATGGAGAAGACCAACTACAGCCTGGTGATAGATGCTGCGGACGCAAAACGGGCCTGGGACAAGCTAAAAAATGTTTTTAAAGATGATGGAATCTACCAATGTGATATAAAAGAGGTGAGAAGAAAGTCGGTGTGTGATTGTATTAGTGCTGTTTAAAATCAAAACAAACATGGAGGGGAAGATGGGTGACGTCATATGGTTTCAATGGAATGCTAAGAGTTGGTACGAAACGTCCCATTTCGTGGAACAAGCTAAGATTAGACCAAAAAACACCTGCAGCAAACAGCTAGACGCAAAAGTCGTGCAAGTAGATTCTAGGAGTAATGTTTGTTGGCAATAAATTTGCGGATTAAAATACTTTTTGCAACTTTTTTCACTTCAAATTGAATAAGCACTACACTCACGCATGCATCATCTAGCGCCAAGTTTTAGAGAAATTCCTGCACATCCTTTAGCAACAAGAATTTGACGACTCAGTCTTGGTCTCAGTGCTTTACGGTGCCTTCCATGGTCAATCTTATGCATTGTAGAGTTCTATCCTTAAATAAAACAAAAGTTAAAACTAAATTATATGAATTACCTCCAGTGCTATCTTACCGTGCTGAGTTTTTTTTTCGTGTTATTGTTCGAGTAACAACACACAAAACAACCTTGGTAACGAAGCGGTGACTAGCAACGCAGCCCCAGAAACTTTCGATAACAAACTGTATGACGTCACACATAGTCATAATGCAATGGGTTGCTGTGTGAAAACACAATCGGTGCACTAATACATACAAACAGTTGTGTATTATACAGGATCATCCCCTCACCTGTATTACATCACATTGGGAATCTACCGGTGGATAAGTTCGCTGCAACAGCTTACTTCGATATGATTGAAACATTTTCAAACAATCGAGGCGTACGTGGATGCCATGGTTACGACGAGTCACAAACTGGCGGAGATGAATTTTGTTGTTAGCAATGAGTGGTTGGCATCGTTACTGCTGATGTGACTGCCGAAGTACTAGACCATGACGGATACCAAGTGCTAACGCAAGACGGACAAGTTTTTGCATCGGACGTGGCGGAAAGAGGTTTGTATCGGTTCAATCGACGGGAAGTGGACAGGGTGTACACCGTTACTGATATGACAATGCAGCACAGGTAAATGAGGCACATAAGCAAGCAAGGTTTGAAGAAGCTCCAACAGTTGGCGGATGGAATTCAATTAAATAATTCGGGTGATTTGGAGTATGTAGCCTGCATCCAAGGGAAGCACTCATGCGATTCATTTCCCTGCAGTAGCAATTGAGCCGAAGAAAAGCTAGAGCTGGTGCACAAGGACTTGTGAGGTCCATTTGAAGTTCCCTCGATCGACGATACTTCATGAGTTTCATCGACGATGCGACAAGAAAGGTGGTGTTCTACACATTGGAGACGAAGGAGATATTAGAAGCATATGAAGAGTTCAAAGACATGGCGGAACGTCAAAAGAGCAAGAAGTTGAAGATTCTACACAGCGACAACGGGTGTGAGTATATTCATTCAGATTCAAGAATGGAATTGCCGAGCGGATGAGCCGCACCATATTGCACAGAGTACGGAGTATGCTGAATGACGTGAATCTGGTCAAAAGTGTTTTGGCCAAGGCGATCAACATGTCGGCATACCACATCGACCGCAGTCCAACACGAACGTTGGAAAGAGACATCACTCCAGAGGAAGTATGAACAGGAAAGTAACCGTAGTTGGGCTACTTGAAGATATTCGGAGCAACGGCGATGGTACGAAGCAGAAGCGACGGTAGTTAGAAGTGAAATCATTCGTGCGGTTTCATGGGATACACTGAAGATACGAAGGACTTCCGAGTGTACGACTCGAAGAGAGACAAGATTATCATCAGGAACGTCATCGAGGAACGCAGTGAATTCGGTATCCAGACGGATCCGGTCGAATTAGTTGAGATTGAATTTTCAGCGTGGATCGAAATGGTACCTGCAAGGATAGCCGATCGCAATCCGGTCAAGTCGGAGGTGATGACCGAGGAATCGAATTCGGGAGGAGCCAATACGATTGATCTGTGAGCAGCTCAGCCGACGAGTTCGTAAGCGCAGCCGACGACGATGATGATATTGACGGAAATGCACTCTCACCGCAATGTGTAGGCCCAGCTAATCCAGAGCATGAGTTTAGGCGCAGCGGTCGGAAGCGCTGATGTCCAAGCAAGTATAGTATTTACGTTACGCACAACTCGCATAATTGCCAAACCGTTTCCCAACAGATCAACCAGATCCATGAGATGAACGATCCAACTTCGTACAGTGGGATACGATACTGAAACGATCGAACCGGAACTTTTGAATAGTAGCTATGCGGCAAGAGATCAAAGTTCACGAGACCAAAGGAACGTGGAAGCTTCAAGAGTTACCGAAAGACCGGAAGGTCATTCGGAATAAGTTGGTGTTTTCCACCAAATGAGGCGTTGATGGGCAGATCGAGCGGTATAAGGCCCGCTTTTTTGTCAAGGGATGTTCGCAAAGACCGGGCATCGATTTCAAGAACGATTGCGATCAAGTGGTGAGGTACTCAACGATTCGGTACCTGATGGCGATGGTGACCAAACAGGAGTTGGAGATCTACCGGATGGACGAAGTAATTGCCTTTCTACAAGGCACACTGAATGGAAAGGAGATTTACATAGAGCAGCTCAAGGAATTCACCGTGAACCCGACGTAGGTCTGCAGACTGAAGAAGGCCATGTACGGGTTGAAACAATCTAGCCGGGTATGGAATGGTCGAAAGTGGATGCGTGTTTCTACTTCAAGGTTGAAGATGGTTTTGAACAAGTTCCTGTGCGGAAGATTCCGAATGAAGGACCTTGGCGAAAGGAAGTACTGCTTGAGCCTGCGGATTAGAAAAGATCGAGCTAAAGGTGAGTTATACCTCGACCAAGAAAATTATATCGAAGCATTGCTGGAAAATGTTCTAAACGGCCGTTCGAACCCGGACTGAGGCAGAATAAGTCGATGTGTCTGAAAACGAAGCAAGAAGAAGACGAAATGAAGGACGCTACAAGGAAGCTATCGGAAATTTGATATACCTTTCCCAGGTTTCGAGACCCGACATCAACTACGCAATAAATCCAGCAAACCAGTACAGCAGCAATCCCGGAGGGAAGGACTAAGAGGTGGTCAAACGAATCTTTCGCTATCTACGAGGCACCGCTGGAAATCGTTTGTGTTACCGGAAGAATGAAAATCCAGAAATAGCCGGTTACACAAATGCAGATTGGGGAGGAGACGTTGACACCAGGAAATTCACGATAGGCTCTGTGTCCCCTGTTACTAGGTGGTACCATTTCCTAAAACGTAAAGTGTCAACCGACCGTTGCGTTATCGTCGTGCGTGCCCGAGTTGTGGTGACAGCAAATGTGATAGCGGAATACGCATTGGAAACAGTTAAAGCTGCTCTTGCTGTAACATTAGAAAACCAAACGAAAGTAAAGGCAGAACCTGAAGAAAAGTGATAGGCTGGAATGAGAAGTAAAAGAACCAGCAAAAACGAAACGATGTACAAAACCTAGAGTCGAAGAAGAAACAAAAGCCTCCACCTAGGTAGAAGTCGCCAATGAGAGACTCCGTACTCGTCAAGGCTAATGAAGTTACTATGCAAACAGCGTTCGGCTATCCAGGAGCGCATAACTCAATCGCTGGGTGGAAAATTGGCTGGTAGGCTTTATGCTCGGAGCTTGTTAATTGTGTGCACTTAAGTCCCAGTGTAACTCAGACGAAATGCAAATTACAATCCGATTAAAGAAGGCCTATGGTGGCACACAGACAGCTGATAATAAGACAATGGATAGCTAAAGTGATGGTTGGACAGTCGGAATGTCCATTGTGAATCGCTTCGCAAACTTATAAGGAAGTACCGTAATCCGGGGTAACATTGATCATTTTTCTGAATGTTTCTTCAATATTTCGTTTGAAAATGCAAATGTTGCAGGTTTTATATTTTTAAAACAAGTACTGCCACCCATAGCTCGAGACTATATACTGTATTTTGTTTATTGAAAGATTTAAGCATATTAAAAAAAATGTTCTAGGCGATTTTTTGATTTAGTTGATATGGGGTAACATTGATCACCTATATAAACAACGTTCGGTAATACTGAAAATATCGTTACTTACTTAAATCATGGCTCCTGAAGCCGAATATGAAGACCAAACGCTTACAAGTTATTTACTTTTTGAGTTATTTTAAAATTAAAAACACCTCGAACCGCGGAATACGCCTAAAGGTAGGCAATTTCCTAAGGGAATTTTGCATTCTTAACAGTAATTCAGTAATGTTGCCTAATTGAGCATACTTATAAAAGTTTTGACAACGGAATCGTTTTCGGCGATGTCATTTTTAGTAAGAACCACATTTTGCTTGCTTATATCGTTTGCAGAACTCATGTGAGACATGAATCTTCGGTAGTGTCATCCTTAACAATTAAAATAATTATTTCGAAAAGTTGACAAATTCACGCATAAGATAAACGCAATATTCACAAAAATATTAACATTTATTAGCTCATGCATATAAGAAACAGAAGCACCGTTCATGATTTGAAAATGTTTCATCAATAAATGATAATACAAACTTTTGATGAGGTGAGTCATTCCGATCAATGTTACCCCGCTGATCAATGATACCCCGGATTACGGTATATAAATGTATTAAGTACCTGAGCTAGCGGGCCGAAGAAATGTGGGATGTGGAACAACGAGTAATCCTGCAAATGAGACGCTAAGTGCTACTTGTCTCAGAGCTGTTCGTGAATCGAAGCAACACTGCGGTTCTAGAACTACATCACAGCACACTATTGTTGTGGGCTCAAGCAAAATACTAGTCAATCGGAACTACGGAAGAATCATGAAATCCTCAAGATGAATGAGTTCAAATCTTAGCTGTAGAAGCTGGGAGTTGCCAAGTACTACGAGCGGTCATTCCTCTTAAGGAAGGCCCATGTGTTACGGAAGCTTTGCCTGCAGCGGTTACTGAAAGGCGGAAGTATGTCGGACTACCTGAACGAGATAACGGCACTGACGAATAGACTGACTGCGATGGGAGAAGAACTTAAACAGCATATTCCCAGGCGTCAACGGTAAAGTAAACCCGGTGAACATCAAGCTGACCCAAGATTATCACGTTCCGGCACTAGCTGGAAAATCTTCTCTTTGTAAACAATCCGAGCAACACACATGTTATAATTAAGGCATATCAACTGATGTATAACCAAATCTAGTCACATAAGAGTTATTTTGCATCAATTGTAACTAGAGTTACTGTGCACGTGCTGTCGCCTTAGGTGCAGGAGCCTCTTTGCTTGCCAGCGCACGGTAGCGCAGTACATTGTGAGACCTTTTTTGGTGCGCCTCATTTTGCCACATGTGCTGTTTAAAATTCAGCGCAATAATTGGAGTGATTATAAAAGAGTTCAACGAGGATTTAAATTGTAACACTTGGATCGCGAGTCTTCGACCATATCATGTAGGAGGCCATCTAGACACCTGCATAACGAGGCGAAGATAGTTGTAGAGGTTCTTCGTTACTAAGCAGTTGTTTCACGGCTTGAATACCGATGGCGAGCCATAGCGCCAAGCAGCGCATAAGACGAGTCTCCCCGAGAGCACATAACTTAGCGCGCGCTTTTAGAATTTTCGTGAGCCTTCGTCTAGCGCAGCACACTAGGATTCCGGTGAGCTGAGAGATGGTTTGGTTAGAGGCTCGTCAGTACATTTATGTGCTCCTGAGAAATATGTAACTCTAATTGTAACATGTGTGCTCCTTGGGCAAGACCCAGATCAATGCTTCTGAGTGCTTTTTGATAAGAGGTCATGCAAGATCCTCAAGTACGGAGAAACGCACATTCTTGGAGAACGGCAAGGCAGTCTGTATCATCTCAAGAAACGATCGGAGAAAACAAGTTATCCGAAGCAATGCATTCATTTGCGATACCGCCGGTTGGGACATCGGAGCATTGATGCAATCAAATAGGTTAGTTTGATCCAGAAGCAGTTCGTCCTGAAGCTGAAGGTTTTCCGAACCGATGGTGGAGCACTCAAATCTGGAGGAGAAGTTCAGGGGTAAAGCCATTTCGACAGCTAGTTACCTGCAGAATATTCTTCCTAAAACGGCACACGGTGTGCTGGAACACACATATTATCGAACTTGCATGAACCTCCGATCTTTTTTCACTAAAAGTTAGCCTTGATAGCCAAAAAACGCTTGCGGAATATTAAAAAATCTTTCATCGGCAAAAAATTGAAAAAAGTCGATTTTTGTATTTTTACGATTCTCTCATATATGAGTTCATAGGAGAATACTAGAGTTACACTAATTTTGATGCATTGCAATAGCTCAAAGACTTATTTGATATACCTTGAAGACGAATCGATTACAAGACGTTTCAAATTGAGCATAATTTATACCGACATTCACACAATGTGACCAGCCCATGGTGGTATGCTGTTTATAAACATACTACAATGTACCAAATTCCCATCAATGTTTCCTATTCTACTGAATAATTGAAATCATTGGAGTTCGTTATTGAACATGAAGCTTTCTCAAGATAACAGACAATTGTATAAAAATACATAGCCATACAATTATATAGAGCAATGTACTGCTTCAATTTTGTATGGTATGTTCACTCTAGCTGGTCTTGTTATTCACATTTGTTTTAATTGAAAGGTGGAGGAAGATTTTACGCAAACCTGCATACGGTCTGTCTACATCCAAAACTAGAACGCATACAAATATTGTAAAATATCGTTACATATACAGGGTTTGTACAGAAAATGTAAGATGTGAAAATAAAAAAAATCTCAGATATAGCCTCATATTTCTTGTATGAGTAACAATATTATATAATATTTGTAAAGTTGTCGTGCAGATTTATATTGAAATCTTGCAGCCACTTGTTGAGTGCGTTTGCTAAAACCTCACATCATTAACATATCCTTAGTTACATTCACACACTTTAAACTAAATACATACCATAAAACGGGGTAACTTCAATAGATTTTTGAGAGAAATATTTTTTTTTGTAAAACAAGCACTGGTTTGTTAGTTATTGAATGCACATGATAGATTGCATAACGGTTCCATAATCGAAAGTCAGTTTTTGGTAATGGGGTAACATTGATAATGAGTAGATAAGCACATGAAAATCCACAACAAACTATTGTTTGACATCTTTACAGTTTGAATTGGATTGGAGAATGTTAATAGAGAAATTGTGTTTGATTGCACATTAAAACCCCCTAAATTACGACCCTGTGCCTAACTGGAGGTCGTCAGCTTCTGCAGCCCTAAAGATCAGAAAAAACATCCATTCTACTGGCTACCTACAAGCAGCGATGCAGTGAGCCTAGCCGAATCACCGTACCAATACCAAGAGCATGGATCTCCCAGGCATCCAATCTCGCACTCTCTAGGCGATCCCAGCATCCATCCCAGTCATCATCATCATCATCACCATCATCACAGCCGTAGGAGTGATAAGGAGGACCTGATAAGAGCGGCGAGAATCGCTCTGAGAACCAGCGAAGTAAAACATCGCAGCGGGAGACCAGCGGATTGATAACCCCGAAGAGTTGGAGCAACCATTAGTCCAAATCTACCAGGTCACCAAGGCACACGGGCGGTGAACCCACGGCCGGTTAATTTTATCCCCTTTACCCTTTTATGTGTGTTAGTTGTAAGAACAAAGTTAAATAGTTTAAGCCAAAAATAAATCGTTTGCATGTTCGCAATAGTGTCTTAATAAATGTAGTGGTTTTAAATGATCGCGAGTGTTCCGTTAATGTGAATCCAGAAAAATAGTTCTAATCGAGAAAACTAAAACGCCCCGCTTGAAGACGGCAATATTGTGCATGAAACAAGACCATTGTGTGGCTGTAAAGCAATCCCATCGATGTTGGGGACAGGAACCGTCAACGACCGTCCACGACTGAGCTTTTCACCAGAGGTATTTGGACCTTCCCCATCAAATTTGATTAGATTTTATCAATTAAAGTACAGAATTTATTGAACAAAAAACACCTTTAAAAGTTTTTTCAGTCGAAACAAACATGAAAAACACTAATAATAATGGGTATAAAATTATATCTCTGAATAGAAATCTATCAATAATCATGTTTTGACATTGAATTCACCATTAATCAATTGTTTTTGGAACATGAATGAGTATTGTGATGGACAGCGCATGATATAGGTATATACAACGATACTCGGTAAGTACCACTTGTGTATTAGTATTAACTTAATGCTATCGATGGTCTGACTAACTAGCGAGCGAACACAGCTATTCATTCTTTGAGTTAGACGCGTGTGCCACGGATCTGAATGTATTTGATACAAAATATTCATAAAAAATGATGATTTATTTATTTATTAATAATAACAATCTCCATCTGACTTATGTCTTAATGAAGTATATAAAAAAAAAATCTGCATTGGAGTAAACACGAATGAACTAAAACAATAAACAACTACAGTGTAAAACACAAAACTAACTTAGTACACATACAAAACAAATCACTGGTCAGCTTGATTAGTGCGGAAATACGACGAAAATCGTTGCTGTACTGCAGAGACAGGCATGTTGAAGTCAAACAGGTGAGCAACGCTATTGAACGTGTTCGACATGAAGCGAATCGGATCGTGCTGTCCGTAACGACTGTTGCGGCCTTCCAATCGGAGGAAACTGTGTCTTCGAAGGGATCTTTCAGGTGCATTGAAATTTATTCTGGCCAGGAGTGCTGAAGAATCTATGGTTCCATTTAGAAGCTTCACTACATACATGGCCTGTGCAATTCGACGTCTATTCTCTAACGTGTCAATTCCCAGTAGCTGACAGCGATCGTGGTAAGAGGTAAGGTGTTGATCATTACGCCATGGAAGAGTCCTTAGTGCAAAGCGTACAAACTTTCGCTGCACTGATTCAATGCGCGATATCCAGGTAGTCTGAAACGGACACCAGACGACGTCGGCAAACTCAAGTATGGACCGCACAAGTGCGCAGTACAGCGCTTTCAAGCAAAGCGGATCTTGAAAATCAGTGGTAACTTTCATAATCAGGGCTGGTAGCAGTCAGACAGTAAAATAATAGTGACTTTAGTGACCAAAATGATCAAAAAAGTGACTAAATAGTGACCAAAAAGTGACCTAAAAGTGACTTGAAAACTACAAGTATAAGTCACAAAAATGACTTGAAATGGAAATGCGTTCTATGTGTAAATTAACCTTCTCTCGGTGCGAAAAAAGCTACGTTGTTTGTGTTTTGGGATCCCCAGAATGTTCAACAAAGCAAACATATAGTGTATAGCCTTTAGACTAATGAGCAACTTTGCCAAATACATCAATATTACAAATCATCAGAATTTAGAACCATCGTATGATCTATAGAACGTCATAGTCGCTTAGGGGAATCAGAAAACCATGTTTTTTAGCTAGCGCCATCATGTGGTGAAATTCCCAACTGACCAATGCATAATATAATAGCCCACTCCCTATTACAAATCTTCACCGAAGAATGTATAATTTTATATAGAACTTCTTCTGAGATATTAGCGTCCAAAGTTTCAAAAATTCGTTGTTTTTAAACAATTTTTCACAATTTCACAAAATTTCCCCGCAATGAACGCAATGAAGCCCCCTTTTGAATTTTCTTATTTTTTTTTTATTAAAATTCAATTAAATTTGCTTTCCAAAACACAGACAACGTGCTATTTTCATGAAAATATTCGATGAACTATTTTTCAAGATAATTGATAAAAAATCCTATCACGGAAATTCACCAACGTATGTAAAAATTTCACAAATCGGTTCATTGACAAAAAAGTTACAGCCCTGTCAATGATTTTTAAAAGATGACGCATTTGAGATTTCACTTGACTTATCATTTTTTACGAAACGAACATTAGTTTAATATTGGTGAAAAAAAAAAACATAAACTCTGGTATAATTTTAGCAAACTTCATGTTCATAAGGAACTTACTGGCAAAAATTAATTGAAGATTTTGAAGTAGCGATGCAAAACGAATTACTTGAAGCATTTCTCAACAAATCTGGTGAATAAATCGAGAGAAAATTTTTGGTTGTTGACGAAACTGCTATCTGTGGCAGAATTTCTGTTAAATTAAACCGTTTCTTGCAAATAAACAATAACTCCAGAACACAATTGATTATTGACGAATACGAGACAAACCGAATAAGATGACTGTTATTGAAAATAATCATATTACCGTAAGGACGCCATTCACCGCTCATTTAAGGTGAAACATCTCGGAATCCAAAGATGACCGGCACAATGGCCGGCTTGTGCCCCTACTCACGTTTTCAAAGGCACTAAACTGGAGAAATAGTTGGCAAACGGTTCTGATCTTTTTATTTTAAGCTTTCTGCTTGTGCACAAAGCCAAAATAAAAAGTGCACTGTTGTTGGATGCTTCCTTAGCGATATTTGTGCCTTTGAAGTTTGAGTGCAATCTCAGAAGTTGATTCCAAACTGTGTCACCTTAACAGCATTTCAACACATTAAATTCTGTCAAAAATTGGTTTTTCGATATTTTTCGCAACTTTTTGCGCTAGACGCAAGATAAAACATTTGTTTTTGTAGGAAAGAAGTTGACATGTGAACAACGTATAATGGTACCGAATAACACGTGTGCCAATGATACATGTGTAGGGCGCCATTCACCGCTCATCCTAAGTATTAGACTCTATATACACAACTAGTTGGAATTAATTTACTTTCATTAGCTGGTTGTTATCTTTGTACTATAGTACAACAACATATTAAAGCGTGGCAGCTAAGAAGCATTTTTCAATCTGCCATAATAAATTCATTGTTTAACTCATGTTTACCGCCTTTAACAGCCTAAAATTATTTTTTTAAATAGTATATAATATTAAATCATATGAATTTCATTCTGATACAATCCATTTTGGTATACTAATACATGTTGATGACTTTTATTGCGAAAATTTGTTCAGCTTTTTCAAAATAATTCAATGAGCGATGAATGGAGCATGAGCGGTGAATGGCGTCCTTACGGTACTCAGTGGCGACTCGCAACTTCACGTTTTATCTGTACTACGACCCTGAAATGACTAATTTTGCTTACTTAGATTATATAGCAAACAGTAAACGATAGAAATCGCTGAAATTTATAAACAGGTAGATTTGACGTTAGGGAATAGTCACTGATATCACTATTAATAATTAACTATCGTCAAACAATGTACAAACACTCATTAAAGAAACGTGTTTTTTCTACATAAATAGTTGATGAAAGTCTTGTAATAAAACACGTTCAAGGGTTAATCAATTGTTTATTTGTTGGAATTTCTAATGTAATTTCTGAAATGATTTCCAGTAAAATTAGTACTCGCTTTTGAAGTCCTGGACGAGTTTCTGACCAATTATTTGATTTTTTTATTCCTAGCCGTCTCTGGCTTTTCTTCCGGAGGAGTTTTGATGATGTTATTTGAGAAAGCGGGTTCAAGATTTCTTCTATACAGGGTGTCCGCAAATTATCCGAACAGCAAAATATAGGGAAAGATGATCTCGCATTGAAAACAATGAAGAATTAATGTCCATGTACCTTTCATAACACATCTATGCGCTTACACAACATACAACTTTAAATAATTTTGAATTGATTGCTTGTTACTGAGATAATCAAATTTATTTTTTTCTGAGACGTTTTTCCTGAGCGCCGCTAGTCATACTGGAGATGTGTTATCCCTAAAATCTCCAGCCCGTCACAATTTTTAGCTACAGGTCGCCAAAGTTGCATAAAACATTGATTTCATTGATGTTCACATAAAATTTAAACAAAGATTTATCGAACAATTTTATCATGCAAAATAAGACTATAACTTTCATTTCATATTTAATTTGGTTGAAATTACACGGTTAAAGTTAGATTAAATCGATTTTTTCAACATGCCTTTAGTCTGCATACAAAGTTCTTCGTTTCTCTTATATGGAAAAATACAATACTTTTCTAAACCAACAAAAAATAACTTTTGAGCATCGGAATCCTGATGAACTTTGTAAATAAGTCAAGCGTGTGCTAGAATAAGGGCGTAAGTCGCATGATCGATTTCTCTTCATCGATCATCTCTTCTGGGAATAAAGGTGACAAGATACAAGTTTCTCAGCATTTTTTCACCTCAGGACGCAAGATTGCATCACTGCCAATCGGTCTGAAGTGAAAAAAATCCAACAAACCCGCATCTTGTCACCTTTATTCACAGAAGAGAGGATCGATGAAGAGATATCGATCATGCGACTTACGCCCTTATTCTAGCACATGCTTGAAGTATTGTTATACACATGATGTTTGAGTTCTGAGGCAAATTAAGTAAATAAATTGCCATACAAGCTGGCAAACTTGCATGCAAGTTGGCTGAAATAGTCGAATTTAGCATTTTCAACTGCCAACATCTCAAAAACTAGTCGTGCTAGGATATTTCTGAAAATGGTAATGCATTCAGAAACCCTTAATTAAGTAAATAGCGGTATTTTGGTGCTTGAGACAAAATCGTGTTTCGCAGTGAAATTATACGGTTCAAAGTCAGTTCTACGGACATTTCTCTTCCGTCATGAAGCTCGAAAAACAGCTCCGTTTGTGATACCTCAACATATTTGGCTCGGTTTTACAAACATTTGAAATCGGAAATGTGTCAAACCTACTTCTTAAGAATATAATAAGCCAATGGATAAAACCATGCAAGAATATTGAATTTAATATGCTTGGTTGTATAGAGCCATGTCTTCAAAGTTTGTACGGATAATTTGCGGACACCCTGTAGCTGTAGATTACTCAAAACAGATATTGGTCCTGGTTTTTGCCAAAATTTAATAAAATATTTCGGACAAAAAATCATCCCAAAGATGCTTTCTAAGTTTTGCCAGAATCTTCTCTAAAAATTATTATAGGAAATGTTGACATTTTTCATAGGAAATGTCTACAGAATATTTACTTGAATTCTTCCAGAAACTTAGTCGGGAGTCTTTATTTTTCTTGAATCAATAATCTTCTTTCTGTTTGATTTTGAAAAGCTATTAAAGCCTAACTTGTCATTGGCATCAGATCAAGAAAAAAGTGACTTTAGTGACCATTTTCCTGAAAAAAGTGACTTTAGTGACTTTTTGATGGAAATAGTGACTTTTTAGTGACCAGGTCGAAAAAAGTGACCAAGTCACTAAAAAGTGACTTGCTACCAGCCCTGCATAATAAATCCGAGCTGTCGGTTTGCCCGTGATATGATATCATCATAATGAAAACGGAATGTGAGTTTTTCATCTAAAATGACGCCGAGATCTCGTACACGTTGTACCCGCTCCAGGAATTTGTCGGAGAGTGAGTATTGGAACGTTATTGGTTTGCGCTTCCTGCTAAACGTAATGACCTGGCATTTTTCGATGCTTAACGTGAGGCAGTTATGGACACACCACCGCTCAAACTTACATAAGAGTGTCTGCAATTGGATACAGTCTTCAATACAGTTGACAACAACGTATAGTTTGGCATCGTCCGCATAAAACAGCTTTACTCCAGGTGGTAGTATTAGCGACACATCGTTGACGAAGATTGAAAATAGAAGTGGACCGAGATTACTGCCTTGCGGTACTCCTGATACATCGCGAAAGTGTGTGGAGTGACAGGATCCTATTTTAACACACAGTGATCTGCCAGTAAGGTATGATCGGAACCATTCTATGCAATCTTGGGATATTCCAATCCTTTCCAATTTTTTTAGTAGTATTCGGTGATCAACCCGATCGAAAGCAGCCTTCAGATCAAGATACACAGCGTCTACCTGCTTTCCGTCGTCCATTGCTTGCAGACACGTTGAGACGAACTGAGCGAGATTAGATGTAACAGATCGTTTAGGAAAAAAACCATGCTGATCAATTGAAATGTAATGACTGCAACAATTAAACAGCACGTCATTTACAATAATTTCAAAAACTTTCGAACAAGCAGAAAGTGAAGTTATCCCGCGGTAATTGGTCACATCTCGTTTATCCCCTTTTTTGTAAATTGGAAACAGGAATGAATGTTTCCAACGTGACGGAAACTGCTTACGTTGAAAGGACAGATTGTAAATTACTGCCAGCGGTTCATGTAAAGCAGGAAGACACCGCTTAAGCAACGCCGGGGGAATTCCATCTGGCCCAGCGGAGTACGAAGATTTCAGCTTTCTTATCGCCTTGGTTACATTTTCAGCATCGATCCGAAAGGTGGTGAAGTTCAGTACATCAATCGGAGTGTCATGTACAGCGTCCTCAACTTGAGAGGGTGTTGCTGCGGAGTCGTTGAAAGCCGCGCTGAATTGGGCAGCGAAAAGTTCGCACTTTTCTGCAGCTGAACTAGCAGTGTTAGACCCGTAGAACATCGATGTAGGTAGTCCATCTTCTTTCCTCTTTGATCTAACAAAAGCCCAAAACTTCTTCGGATTTGAGCGCAAATTTTGTTGAGTGCGTGTGGTGTAACGTAGGTACGAAAGCTTGTTATATTCCCTATATTCTCTACTAATAGTGTTGAACTGTTGCTTGAGATACGCAGAGCGGTGATTGCAGTACCGTAATTCGGGGTGTAGTTGATCAGTGGGGAGAAGTTGATCATTCCCGTACCCACATGTATGTAGTGCCAGGAGAGCTATTATCCCTTTTTAAATTATCACAAGTTATATCGTATCGTATTACCTGATAGCTGCTCTTGATGTTTCTAAATTCGGTTCGTCGTTCAAGATTGTTATACCATGGAAAAAACAGATTTTTAAGGAAATGTTCGATGAACTGTTGAAGGGTTCTACCACAAACATTCGACTATTTCCAACGCTATATAAAGACACCATTTAAATAAACTGATTCGTACATTCCATATATGTTCTGTGGACCCAGTTTAATATTGGCATTGAGGATAAAAAATCATTTTCAGAGATAAAAATGTTCTTTTTGTGAGCGAGTTGCTAATTTCAAAGAAAATTGCATACCTTTAGGCGTTTTATTTGGTGTATTCTGGATTTCACAACATTCAATTATAAAATTGACCGATTTATCAACAAGTTGTAAGATTTTTGAGACTTGATTCGAGATCAGTGATCCCAAAATTAGTAAATAGCATATCTCTTTATTTTAGGAAACGTGTCACGGTAATTGATCAACTTCACCCCGGATTCTAAAATTCCATTTTTTGATTTCTAAAAAATGTTTTCGTTAATATGATAACAATTCGTTAAAATTTATTTTGTATAATTCGATAAACATCCAACCAGTACAGGTTTTAAAGATATTTGGATGAGAATACATGCATCCTACTAGGAATTGTAGAACAGCATCGCTCAAAAGTGATCAACTTCACCCCATTTTACGGTACCTACGAAGCGCTGCAGAACGGCGCCGCTTCAGTGAGCGCAATCTGTTGTTAGACCATATTGGTTTCGGAGCGGGTCTGATTACAGGGACATGCGATGCAACGATACGATTGACAGAGTTGGTGAAATATTCTACAGCATCGTCGACATTATCAGCTGAGTTGAGGAAACTCCAGTCAACAGAGAGCAACGCGGCGTTTAACACAGTATAGTCAGCCTTGCGGAAATCGAGGCAAGTAGCATCAAATTCAGGTTCGAAAGAGACTGGTGCCAAACAGCAAACATCAACTTCTATTGGCGGGTGGCTATCATCAATAGGTACAAGAGGTTCTAAAGCTCTTCTCACAGTACACGTGGGCAAAGCTGCGTCGTTTAAAAGTACAAAATCAAGCACCCGGCCTCGAGTATTCTTAATTCCGTTGAACTGTGTTAAACCATGGAGATTGAAACCATCAAACAGAGCACTACTGGCAACTGATAAGCACGACCGATCCAGATCTATCGATGGAGGCCCAGTTTCCGACGAAGTCCACGAGATCGTTGACTGATTGTAATCCCCGAACTGAAGGGCGAGATCGTTTGGACCAAGGCGAGAGATCTCGGTACCACAAGTTGGCGACGAGGGTAAAAGAAAAAAAAAATTCGGAGTGAAAGCAAGGCAAAGAATATCATTTATTGAATATATTGATAATCTGTGTTTCCAGGTAAAATAATCGAAATAAAATTTCAAAGAATACTGTGGAATTGAACAAAGAACGGAAAGTTTTCATCACCCACGAATGTGACGCCAATTATGAATGTGAAGAATAAAGCTTTGTGTGAAAAGTGGAAAAAAAATGAAAAAATGTGTTTGGGGTACGAATATGTGATGCCAATTACGCATGTGAAAAAAAAAATGAAGCCTTGTGTAGAAACAAATATGGAGAAACGTGATTATTGATAATGAATGTTTGGGGTACGAATATGTGATTGCAGAAAAAGTGTGGTAATGTGAAAATGATCGAATAAAATGTAGAGTGTTGAATGCTATTGTATGATTATATGCTGTGAATTTTTGATCATTTCTGTTGGTAAGTGAGCGAATGGAGGTTGACTGGTATCTTCAATTCAAGGTATGTTGCCCCATATTAATTTGAAAAGAATAGAATGTATATACATAATTGGAATGTTTCATTTTCGTTGATGATTTGTTTCATGCAGTACTTTCTTTCGTACTGGCGTACAAAATGGCGTTGCAGTGACCATCACTAATCATTCAACCAAGATTAGAGGTGGCACAGGAGTATTTGTGACCGAAAATCACACTACTCTGTATGCAAGAGAAATTATTGCTTATTCATACGCAGCCGCCCCTACAATCACTTATCTAAGCAGTGCGTTCTGTAAGTACGCATCAACGCGATAGTAGCTATAACGAAAAAAGAAGCACGCGAATATGCAAGCGTGCTGGATCTATATTCCACACTAACACGTGTTCGCACATCGATATAACCACGGGGAAAAAAAATTAGCGGTTTCGCTTTGTGGCGATGACTGCGCGTAGGGTGGAGATAACATGCAGTTGCGCTAACTGCCGTTGAGAGAAAAAAAAACCGAAGCGAAGAGCGAAAGAGAGAAAGAAACAGTTAATCTCGTTCTCCGAAGACCGTACACTGCTGAGTTGAGCGAGGTGTCTCCAGATAATGCTCCATTCCGAGTGTGGATGTGATTAAATTCACTAGTATATTGGCATAGGCAAATGAGAGGAATCCAATAAGAATGAAATGCAATACTGGTTGTAAGAAGGACGTGATTGAACTCACTGAATTACATTCCTTTCCGAACGCTAGCCAGTATCGGTTGTGTTTTGCGCAGTTTCCTTATCGTTCAAAGCAAATTGCTTTCTCAGCGAAGTGAACCGTTTTTTCCCCTCGCGTTGCGTGGTTTTTACGGCGTTACACTTTCCAGTAGAAAGAACCGATCATCCGCGTTTCGGATCACGGAAGCAGCCAGCCTTTAGCCTAGCCTATTGGTTGGACTGTCCAGCTTTACCGAAGGCCATTCGTCGCAACATTGTGTCATCCCCATCATTGCCATCATCATCATCATCAGCATCAGCAACAGCAGCACAGAAGAGGCCTCAAATCATCGTTGCTGTGTTGCCTACCGGGTGCCTATCGTTGCGAACAGCAAGTCCCGGACAATACATTCATCTGCGGATCTGCACGTGTTTACGAAAAACAACAGCAGTGCAGAGAAGCCAGTCGGTTACATTGGATGAATAGGTATTTATTTCGTTCTGACGATCTCTTTTGTCAGCCCGCCTATCTTTCTTCTCGACGCTAGCCGGTGATCAACTCACCTACCAGTGTGTAGTTGCCTTTTTGCGTTAATTATTTTTCTTACTAATTTTTTTTTTGTAAATATTTTTTTTCCTTTTTTTCATTTTTTTTATTATTAGTGACTAATTTACCTAAAGGTAAATTTGTCTACCTCAGTATTATTATTTTTTTTTTGTTCATTTTTTTTTCTTTTGTTTTAAGGTGATTGATTCACCTGAAGTGCAAACGAACTTAACCGCACTTTTAAATTTACAATAAGTTGTTATTTATTTCGTTATTATTATTGTTAAGTGCAAATATTGTTCAAAATCTATCTGCTGGGTGCTAAAAATTGATTGCACATACGATTTTGAATTCTTCCTGGTGGGGTAGTCTCACCCCACAATGGAACCAAACGATAAAGGCGGGGGTCCGTCGCAATACGAAATATCCTCGGATGATGAATCAAATCCAAACCGGTCAAATGTCGTTCTAACATCGATTCCGCAGAATATCACGGAAATGGAGACCAACGAAGTCTCACCCACCCTCCCTGTCACCCCGCAAGGATACGCATTCCGTACAAACGGTTCATCTAGTCCTATCCCCTCGGAAGATGGTGAATCGATTGAATCTCCGTCATATGAATGTTTGGCCTCTGCTCAAGTGCCGATGGATACCTCCTCCAATACACGTAATGTAAGCCAACCCCTGGTGCTCTCCTCCTCTTCTGGTACTGTTAAGGAAGTGACCCCCCGCCTAAAAGCCTATCCACCCGGATCTAAGGGTCCCTTTCTGGTTTTCTTTCGGCCCAAAGGCAAACCATTGAACAAATTGCAAATAGAAAAAGATCTGGCAAAGTCGTTTCGGGGCATCGAATCAGTAGATGCTCCTAGTCGTGACAAATTGCGTGTCACGGTTAGTGATCGTGAACAGGCCAATAAGATTGTTGCCTACAAACTCTTCTCGATGGAGTACAGAGTATACCTTCCAAGTCGAGAAATTGAGATCGCAGGAGTGGTCACCGAACCGTTTTTGAGTTGCGCTGACATCAAATCTGGTGTTGGAGGATTTAAAAACCGTGCCGTCCCTCCGGTCGCCATACTTGATGCCAGACAAATGAACCAGGTGGCTCCTGATGGCACAAAACAGCCGTCGAATTCGTTTTGTGTAACTTTCTCTGGATCGGCGCTTCCGGACTACTTGGTGATCGGGAAACTTCGGTTGCCCGTTCGCCTCTATAAACCGACGGTTATGCACTGTGATAAGTGCCAGCAAATTGGTCATACATCACCTTTCTGCTGTAACAAGCCACGGTGCGCAAAATGCGGTGAGCTACATGTGCAGGGTGCCTGCAGTTCTGATCCCAAGTGTTCATGCTGTGGTCAAGCTCCACATGAGCTCACTGCATGCCCGAAGTTTATAGAGCGGGAGAAAAATCAGATACGCTCTCTAAAACAACGGTCAAAGCAATCTTACGCAGAAATGCTAAAGAAGATCGCACCGACTGTTGTTCCACCAGCCCACTCTATCGCTAGTAACAACCTCTTTACTACCCTGCCTGATGATGACCAAGGCTCTGACTCTGAGGCGGGTGAAGAATATAATGTTATACAAACAGGAACAAAGCGAAAGCGAGCTATAGCACGAAGGCACCGTCAGCAGCCTTCTCATGTTTCTGTTGCTCAACAGAATTCTCGACTCTCCCTGAAAAAGTCAAGAAGTGACGGAAATACCACTAAAGTTACTCCCCCAGGTTTTAAATTCAAACCTGGAGATTTCCCTTCACTTCCGGGATCATCTAAAACCCCAGATGTCCCAGTTTTTCGCCCGGAAAGCCAACAAACAAACATCTTCACATCTCGACAAGAACATGTCGAAACTTCCGACAAAATAACGCTTTCTGGGATCGTGGAAATCATCTTCGAAGTAATGGAAGTCTCTCCCGCAATAAGAAACCTTATTAGTAAGGCACTTTCTTTCATAAAACCTCTTCTGAAGCGTCTGGCTTCAAAATGGCCGATTCTTGAATCGTTCATATCTTTCGATGGATAATACATCCAATGAGGTCGGGGATATGGTCGAAATCCTACAGTGGAATTGCAGAAGCATTACTAAAAATATTGAAGCGTTTAAGTATTTAGTTCACAGCACACGCTGTGACGTATTTGCTCTCAGTGAAACATGGCTAACTTCTGATAAGAATCTCTCTTTCCACGATTTCAACATTATTCGCCAAGATCGTGGGGATGGTTATGGAGGGGTATTATTGGGGATCAACAAGCTCCACTCCTTTTATAGAATTGATTTTCCCCCGATGACAGGCACTGAAGTAGTTGCATGTCAGGTTACCATACGAGGAAAAAGCTTTAGCATAGCAAGTACGTACCTACCGCCTAGTGCCAGGATATCTCGCAGAGAGCTTACAGCCATCTGCTGTGCTATGCCAGCCCCACGGTTGATTGTAGGTGATTTCAATTCACACGGTACAGCCTGGGGGTCAATGTACGACGACAACCGTTCAACCTTGATATACGACCTATGCGACGACTTCAACTTGACTATTTTAAACACTGGGGAAGCAACACGTATCAAACCTCCAGCTCCTCCAAGTATTTTAGACCTCTCAATCTGTTCGAATTCATTATCATTGGATTGCACGTGGAAAGTAATTCAAGATCCCCATGGTAGTGATCACCTGCCTATCAAAATTTCAATTTCCAATGATTCGTGTCAGGCTCGCCAGATCGACGTAGCATACGACCTCACCAAGCACATTGACTGGGGAAAATATGCTAAAGCGATCTCCGATGGCGAGCAGTCGGTCGATGCTCTTCCTCCGTTGGAAGAGTATCAGTTCTTATCCGAGTTAATTATCAACAGTGCTATTGAAGCACAGCGTCGACCAATACCGGGAGCGAAAGTTCGAAGACGGCCACCCACCCCTTGGTGGGATGATGAGTGCACCGCAGTATATCGGGAAAAGTCCGTCGCGTTTAAAGAATACCGGAAACGCGGTTCTCGTGAAAACTATGAGCGCTATACCTCTCTTGAACGCAAGTTTGGTAGCCTCGTCAAAGCGAAGAAAAAAGGATACTGGCGTAATTTCGTAAACGGGCTTTCTAGGGAAACTTCTATAACAACATTATGGACCGTCGGGAGAAGAATGCGGAACGCGACAGCGGTAAATGAAGACAAAGAACACTCTTCTCGGTGGATCTTCCAGTTCGCCAAGAAAGTGTGTCCTGATTCCGTTCCAGTACACGGAAAGGTTCGCGTTAACTTGACCGAAAGAAACGAAGTTGATAGACCCTTTTCGATGCTAGAATTCTCACTTGCTCTCCTTTCATGTAACAATTCTGCCCCAGGAATGGATAGGATTAAGTTCAACTTGCTCAAAAACCTCCCAGACGTCGCGAAGAGGCGCTTGTTGAACTTATTCAATCAGTTTCTGGAAAGCAACATTGTTCCGGATGATTGGAGACAAGTGAGAGTGATTGCCATCCAAAAGCCCGGAAAACCCGCGTCGGATTACAACTCGTACCGCCCTATCGCGATGCTGTCCTGTTTACGCAAGCTGTTAGAGAAGATGATTCTTCATCGGCTTGACAAATGGGTTGAATCGAACGGTTTTCTATCAGATACACAATTTGGTTTCCGCAGAGGCAAAGGAACGAGCGACTGTCTTGCGCTGCTTTCGACAGAAATTCAACTGGCCTATGCTCAAAAGGAGCAAATGGGATCTGTGTTTTTGGACATTAAGGGAGCTTTTGATTCAGTATGCATAGATGTCCTTTCAGACCAACTCCACGACTGTGGGCTTTCACCATTATTAAACAGCTATTTGTACAATTTGTTGTCTGAGAAACGTATGAGCTTTTCTCACGGTACCTCAACAGCTTCACGAATTAGTTACATGGGTCTCCCCCAGGGCTCATGCTTAAGCCCCCTTCTTTACAATTTTTATGTCAGAGACATTGATGATTGTCTCGTGGGAAATTGCTCGCTAAGACAGCTTGCAGATGATGCCGTTGTTTCTGTTACAGGACCAGGGGCGGATGATTTGCAAAGACCACTGCAAGATACTCTAGACAATTTGTCTACTTGGGCCTTAAAGCTGGGTATCGAATTCTCTCCGGAGAAAACTGAGTCGGTTGTCTTTTCTAAGAAGCATGTCCCAGCACAGTTGGGGCTTCAAATCATGGGTAAGGAACTAACTCAGGGTCTTTCACATATGTATCTTGGGGTCTGGTTCGATTCCAAATGCACTTGGGGAAAGCACATTAAGTATCTGTATCAGAAATGCCAACAACGAATCAACTTCATGCGCACACTGACCGGAACATGGTGGGGAGCCCACCCGGACGATCTGATAATGTTATACCGCACTACAATCCTCTCGGTCCTTGAATACGGTAGCTTTTGTTTCCAATCCGCCGCGAAAACACACATTCTGAAGCTTGAGCGTATCCAGTATCGCTGTCTTCGAATCGCGTTAGGCTGTATGAACTCGACTCATACAATGAGTTTAGAAGTATTAGCAGGAGTCCTTCCTTTATCAGATCGTTTCGCGGAATTGTCCCTCAGGTTCCTCATCCGCTGTGAGGTATTAAACCCATTGGTTATTGAAAATTTTGAAAAGCTAATCGAACGAAATCCTCAAACAAAATTCATGACACTGTACTACTGGTACATGAGTCTGGATATTAACCCTTCTTTGAATGCTCCCAATCGTAGTTGCTTCCCAAATCTCTCCAACTCCACTGTAGGTTTTGATCTGACCATGAGGCGAGAAACCCATGGAATTCCAGATCTGCTCCGGTCGGAGTTCATACCACTAATTTTTGCAAACAAGTTCGGCCAGGTCAGCAGCGACAGAACGTTTTATACTGACGGATCAAAAACAAATGATTCCACTGGATTTGGTGTATACAACGAATTTCATAGCGCCGCCCACAAACTTCAGAACCCTTGTTCAGTATACGTCGCAGAATTAGCGGCTATACACTATGCATTAGAGCGAATTGCCTCTCTTCCCTCTGATCGATATTTCATTTTTACGGATAGTCTCAGCTCCATCGAGGCTATACGTTCAATGAGGCCGGTAAAGCGCTCACCGTATTTTCTCAGTGAAATACGATCTAAATTGAGTGCTTTGTCGAATCATACCATCACCTTGGTTTGGGTCCCCTCGCATTGCTCGATTCCGGGCAATGAGAAAGCGGACGCACTCGCCAAGGTGGGCGCTATGGAAGGCGATATTTATGATCGACAAATCGCCTTTGAAGAATTTTTCACAATTGCTCGTCAGCAGACCTTGCTCAGTTGGCAACAAAAATGGGATAAAGGGGATTTGGGCAGGTGGTTACATTCCATTCTCCCGCAGGTGTCAAAGAAGTCGTGGTTTAAAGGGATGAACATGAGTCGCGACTTTATCAAGATAATGTGTCGGCTGATGTCCAACCACTACTCGTTAGGCTCGCATCTCTATCGAATAGGGCTCGCAGATAATAATCGATGTGGTTGTGGAGCTGGTTACCAAGACATCAACCATGTTGTCTGGTACTGTCCCGAATACGGAATTGCCAGATCAAATCTATGTATATCTCTCAGGGCCCGAGGAAAACCAGACAAGGAAGACATTAGAGATGTGTTGGGTAGACTGGACTTTGACTACATGTTACTTGTTTACAAGTTCTTGAAGCAAATCGACGTTTTTGTTTGATAATATGCTTTTTTGTTCCGCTTGTCCACCTCGTATACCCCTTCCCGTTTTTTGGATGTCCACCTTGTTTCCCTCGAAACCCGTTTGTTTGTACCGTTACAGGTTGTCGTCATGTCCACTCTGCGTTGATCAGCACCAATAACGCCACTACAATATGCTGCTGTTGAAGATCAACGAGTAAACCCAAAATTCCCATCCCTTCCAAAAATGATTGTACTCCTTAACCTCGACCAAACCGCGAGTTTTACGGTTCCCCAAAACTAACCTAGATAATAAGAAGCAAATATGATTTTGTAAAATAAATCAATAGAATCCGGCTCCGTAATGCCTAAGAGCGCTTGAGCCTGCCAAATAAATGATAAGAAAAAAAAAAAAAAAAACTCACTGAATGAAATGAAGTTATGAGAGAAAAAGAGACGGCTTGATCTTGAATAACCAAGGGTTGTTGTTAGTATTCGAGTGTACGAAGGTACGGTGCTGTCATCTGGGAAAAGTTTGCTCGATGCGTGAAGCGTCGAAAATTTTACCCGTCAGGGTATAGGAAGCGAAATTTCAAATGCTCATATAAAATTAACTACAATAGTTATTTAAAATCTTTTCAGTATATGTTTATATACTTTTGATGGGCTACATTATAGGCATATAATTTTGAGTTTTATATTTTTTTCTCAATATGCTGCTGATTCTATAGTTGATCAATAGTCTAACCCCGTACACTTAACAGAATTTAATTAAAAAGTGTTTTGAATTTTTAAGAAGCATTTGAAAATTGACTTCCTATGCTTTGCCATGTAGGGTAATCGGAGCTTCACGCATAGGGTCAACTGTGGTAATTACCTTCGTAGACGCGAATGAACTGTGATGATGAATGATTGCCGTAGGGCTGTATGGACTCTAATCCCTAACAGCTGGGATGTATGTATGTATGTATGTTTGATTTTCTTTTTCGAATGCTGTTCTATTTTTTTAGCTGTATATTAGGGTGATTGGTTATGAGTGTATGTCAACTTTGTCTGTTTTTCCGACGGAATAATTATATACTGTGATTGAATTCACTCGAACTTGAATGCTATGGAAAACGTGATTTAATTCACTGTTGAATATACGGAAAAATAGAATCGATGAATGCTTTTGTGCAAGGATGAGTCAACAAGGAGCTTAGAAACTGAAAGAAATGTGATTTGATTCACTGTTGTATGAATGAGCTTTTAAATAAAAGAAGAATGAAATGAGAAAATAAAATGTGATTTAATTCACTGATTAGCTAGACCATAACAGGCAATGTCAGACTGGGCTTTGATGAAAATTTTCCATTACAGTTTTGTTAGAATGATAGAGCTATTATGTTTTGTTCAATAGGAAAATGGATTCGTCTGCAGCAGAAATAATTCAAGAAGTACAGGTGACTCCAGTCTTCAACCCGGCATCGTACAATCTACCCCCTTTTAAGTATTCTCATCTTCCGCCATCTGAGATAAGAAATGCTTGGATTGGATGGATACGTTGGTTTGAAAACGTGATGACTGCCACAAGCATTAATGATGGGTATTGCCGCAAAGCTCAAATGCTTGCAATGGGAGGCTTGGAGTTACAAAACGTATTCTACGGTATACCAGGAGCTGACGAAATCGCAGTTGACGACCCTGACTTCAATCCATATGAAAAGGCCAAACAGAAATTGACAGAACACTTCTCTCCAAAGCAACACGAAAGTTTTGAACGATTCCAGTTTTGGTCGATGTCTATGTGCGATGATGAACCAATTGAGAAATTTCTTTTGAGGGTACAGCAAAAAGCCGAGAAATGTTTCTTTGGCCATACCGAACAGCAATGTCGACAAATCGCAATTATGGACAAGATTATCCAGAACTCATCGGAAAATTTGAGACGGAAATTATTAGAAAAGGAACGATTAAATCTTGATGATGCTACGAAAATAATTAATGCGCATCAATCCATAAAACAGCAAGCATCATTGATGAATTCTGGTTCTAAGGTGGATATTAATCGTCTTCTGGTGGATAAGCGAAAAATTCCATATTATAAAAATAGTGGAATATTAGCGCATAAAGCTAGATGTACACGTTGCGGTAGATTTCAACATCGAGGAAGCGAAAAATGTCCTGCTATGGATAAAACTTGTCATCGTTGTCACATGAAAGGGCATTTTCAGTCAATGTGTAAATCTAAGGATGGACGAACAGTAAGAGATTTTTTTTTTCCGAATAGGTGTTATTTCATTATTATGTAACATTTTTCTTCGTTTATTTGTAAGGTGACAAAACGGAATCATTCGCCTTATAGGTTTGGAAGTGAATCTAGCTATTCGAAGCGAGGGAGAATGGTGAGAAATGTTGAGATGTTTAACGTCGACGAGGTTAAGGAGGAAAAGTTGCCAGTCTACAATATCGCTGATGAAGAAGATGAACTTATCAAATGTCGTATAGGAGGAGTAGAAATAGAAATGCTCATAGATTCTGGTTCAACGTACAACCTAATCGATGATACAACATGGAATCTGTTGAAATTGAAAGATGCTAAGTTTGCAGCTGAGAGACATGACAATTCAAAGCGGTTTCTCGCATATGGGCGTGTACCCCTGCACCTTCTAAAAGTGTTCGATGCGGTCCTCGATGTTAGAGATGGAAACGAAACAATTTCAACAGAGGCAACATTCTACGTCATTGAAGGCGGCCAACAGTCGTTGCTAGGGAAAAATACCGCAAGAAAGCTAGGTCTTTTGCAAGTTGGTCTGCCAAGCACGTTTGGGAAGAATGTCAATCAAGTGTAAGCAACGAAAGATTTTCCAAAAATCAAAGATTTTCAGTTAATTCTACCTATCGATCACTCAGTTCCTCCCGTGATTCAGCCTCTTCGTCGTTGTCCGATTCCTATTCTTGGTAGAGTGAAGTCGAAGCTAGATGAATTGTTACAAATGGGAATTATCGAACGTGTTACAAAACCAGCTTCATGGTGTGGTAACCGATACTCGCCGGCTCAATTTCGGGAGATTTGTTTTTTTCGCGTGCGTTCGTCGCAAAATCCGTTAACAAACTGAACATCCAGCCGAACATTATTCAACCTCAGAACAGCTTCGAAAAAGACACCCATACATACTCAACCCGCACCAACCATCAGCGCTGTTTCATTCGCACTCATCTGCCGAACATCTTTCATTTTCTCTCACTTTATCATTCACGGCCATGCATACAGGTACAACGTTTGACTGAACGCGCAGCTCATTCTCATTTTTACCAATACAAACGAAGGCTACGTCGATTCATATCGAAAAGCATTTGCCAGATGCAAAGCTCATCATGAGCTATTAACATTTGAAAACACTGAAACAAACAAGACTATCATTTTTACCTTTTCAGAAATGTACGAGAAAATACGTTTTATCCAAATCTCGTAACGCAGACTCTGTACACCACACATGGGTGTCTCCCCTAGTACCGATTTTGAAAGATAATGGTGAATTGCGATTGTGCATTGACATGAGGCGAGCAAATCAAGCTATCCAACGATTGAACCATCCTTTGCCCGTTTTCGAAGATATGCTATCGAGATTCAGTGGAGCAAAATACTTTACGACATTGGACATCAAACAGGCGTTCCACCAGGTTGAACTAGCGGAAGATAGTAGGGACATCACTACGTTCATAACGAACTGGGGACTATACCGCTACACTCGTCTATTATTCGGTGTTAATTACGCCCCAGAATTTTTCCAGAGCCTAATGGAAAGCATATTAGCAGAGTGTCCCTATACAGTGGTTTTCATTGACGACATTTTAATATGGGGTTTAACAGAGGAGGAACATGACAAAGCGGTAAAGCATACGCTTGATGTGCTACACAGACATGGCTTATCACTCAACGTCAATAAATGCAAGTTTAAGCAAGCAGAAGTTCGCTTTCATGGGCATATGTTGTCTGCGAACGGCGTGCTTCCTTCTGATGATAAGATGAAGTCTCTGTTAGAATGCCGATCACCACAGAACAAGGAAGAGCTACGCAGTTTTCTTGGGCTTGTCACCTACGTTTCCCGCTTTATTCCCAACTTGGCAACTGAAAGTCAACCTCTTCGAGAGCTTTTGAAAAATTCGAATAATTTTCAATGGCTACAGCAACATAAAAACTGTTTCGAAAAACTCAAGCAACGGATTGCAAATGTGAAACATCTAGGATATTACGATCCAAAGGACGAAACAATTCTAGTGACGGATGCTTCAGGAGTAGGACTCGGGGCAGTTTTGGTCCAGTTGAGAGACAATCAGCCACGAGTAATCAGCTATGCATCGCGTAGTTTATCAGAAGCAGAGCAACGGTATCCTCCGATAGAGAAAGAGGCCCTAGGAATCGTTTGGGGTATTGAAAGGTTCAAGATCTACCTTATCGGAATATCCTTTACTTTAGAAACTGATCATCGACCGCTGGAGGTATTTTCCATTTTTATCTTATTTTGTTGTCGGAAGAATTAAAGTTTTTTTTTTCCATTGATGGTTTCATTTAGGTTTTGTTCACGCCAAATTCATGTCCAACAGCTAGAATTGAACGCTGGCTGCTGCGATTGCAAGCATTCAGGTTCAGAGTCATATATAGGAAAGGCTCGTCAAATATCGCAGATACTTTGTCTCGGTTAGCGTCTCATGTAGTAGATCGTTCATGGCAGGAAGACTCAGACGTATACATTAGACGGTCGATTGCTACAACGTTAGCTGAACTATCCGAAGCATCAGAAGAATCAGATTATGACGCAGACATCGAGAGTACGATTCGATCAATCCAAGAGACGGCAGCAATTGACATTTCCGAGGTGACTGAGGCCACTATGAATGATAGAGAACTACAGGCAGTTAAAGAGGCTATTATGTCCAATAATTGGTCATCCTTGCAATTGAAACCATATTCAGCGTTTCGTACCGAATTTTCGTTTGCTAATGATCTAGTTCTTCGAGGGTCGAAGTTAGTCATTCCATCGGTTTTGAGAGGCCGAATGCTAATGCTTGCTCATGAAGGGCACCCAGGTCAATCTTGTATGAAAAGGCGTTTACGAGATAGATGTTGGTAGCCAAATATGGACCAAGAAACGGTGAAAGTGTGCGAAAAATGTGAAGGATGTCGATTGGTACAGGTTCCGGATCCTCCAGAACCAATGCAGCGCAGACCGTTACCGGATAGACCATGGGTAGATATAGCTATCGATTTTCTTGGCCCACTACCATCTGGAGAGTACATTCTGGTAGTGGTCGATTATTTTAGCAGACATGTTGATCTTGAGATTATGACGAGCATCACTGCTAAGGAAACTATCAAAAGGTTAGACAAAATTTTCCGCCTTTGGGGTATTCCGCGTACTATTACTTTAGATAACGCAAAACAGTTCGTCGCTACCGAATTTGAAGAATACTGCCGGATAAAAGGTATCTTTTTAAATCATACGTCACCATACTGGCCTCAAGCTAATGGTGAAGTTGAACGCCAAAACCGTTCTCTTCTGAAGAGATTGAAGATAGCTAACGCGTTGTATGGTTCATGGCGTACAGAAATGGATCGATACTTGGAGATGTATAACAATACTCCTCACTCGACTACCGGCAAGACGCCAAACGAGCTTCTTCAAAATCGCAAGATACGTTCAAAACTCCCAGATCTGGCTGACATTTCAACAGCAGTTCCTTCGACTGATTACGCTGATCGTGATAAAATTCAAAAATTTGCGGGAAAAGAACGAGAGGATGCACATCGTAGAGCAACGCTAAGTAACATCACGGCTGGCGATGTTGTACTTATGCGAAATCTTCTTCAAACAAATAAACTCTCGACAAACTTCCTCAAGGAGAAGTTTCTAGCTGTAGAACGCAATGGTTCTAACGTGAGAGTTCAATCGTTGGAAACAGGAAAATCATACGAAAGAAATGTTTCACACCTGAAGAAGATTTCGGAATCAGCAGAGACAACTAATGAAGTCGCGATTCCTGAAAGTGATCATCGTAATAGTGCAGCACCCCGACGATCAGAAAGATCGCGGCAAGTACCCAACAGATATGATTCCGGTAAATACTAGGATTAAAACATTTATTTGATTATCTTGTTTAACTCTGAAGAGTAAGGAACTATAATAAATATGCTATGACTCGGTGATAAGTAATAATGTCTTTGTTTTATAAAAAGGGGGATGTGGTGGACAGCGCATGATATAGGTATATACAACGATACTCGGTAAGTACCACTTGTGTATTAGTATTAACTTAATGCTATCGATGGTCTGACTAACTAGCGAGCGAACACAGCTATTCATTCTTTGAGTTAGACGCGTGTGCCACGGATCTCGGTACCACAAGTATAAATCGAATGAATCCCATGAAGTACATGAGGTGTTGCATACCTCTAGGCTTTTAATGTTATATGGGACTTTGTGTCTTTGATTACAAATATGATTCGAAATTGTAAAACTGTTTTTCGCTATGAGGTTTGATACCGGATTCATGTTCTACTATAGCTAGGTCATCCATCAAGCATACGTACTGAACTTATTATGATTTCATGAAAAAGTGATAGTAAAACAGATTGTTTGTGAGCGTTTTGAAAGTACTAAAATCTCATCATTATCTCATATTCGAATATAAAGCCTCAAATATTCTCGATTGGCACGAAAACAGCTCCGAGGTGAAGTGTCACAATGATACTCCCTACTCTCGCATTCGTTTTGCTTAACTGAATTACATAATTTTTGTTATTTTGTTTAGTACGTTGCGGATCCTGCACTATCAAAGTTACCTCGTTTTACGATACTAAAATTTATGTGTCCATGTTGGTTATTGAAATTGTGTTCATTTCGCAAAATGTGCCCTCCATAAGTGCGAAGTCGTGAATAAAAGTGCTAGATTACGTTGGACCGATTTGTCATCTTCGCCACATTTATTATTCATCTCACGACAAATAATTTGAGTGATGACATAATGTCGATCCGAAGTAATCCAGCCCTTTTATTCAAAATCAGGCACTTCAAACCCCAAATATCATGTGCAAATTGCATATGAGTAGATTAGTGACTGCACAAAACTTCATGTTATAGTGAACCCTCTTTCAAGACTTTTACACGTATAAGCACATTAATACAGCCTGTACTGCCATGTGTATCCATTTATGGGAATTCCTATTCTGATTAGAAAACTATGCCACAAACGTAAAATATTACTGATTTGATTCAGAAAGAAGAATACAAATTGTTCGTATGAGCTTTTCTGAAGTGAAAAGTGAAATTTCCATTATATAAAATACGGCATACCATCATGGGCTGGTCATATTGTGTGAGTGTATTTAGGAAATGATGCTTAATTTTAAACATCTAAGAATTTGTTCATGTTAAAGATATGTCAAATTGGTCATTAAGCCGGTAAAAGTCATCATATTAGTGTAACTCTAATATTATCCTATGAACTCATATATGAGAGAAGGATACAAATATAAAAATCGACTTTTTCCAATTTTTTGCCGATGAAAGATTTTTTAATATTCCGCGAGCTTTTTTTGACTATCAAGGCTAACTTTTAGTGAAAAAAGATCGGAGGTTCATGCAAGTTCGATAATATGTGTGTTCCAGCACACCGTGCGGCAGCGATTGTAACCCCGTATGAGCTATGACATGGTCGCAAACCTTTGAATACCCATCTCCAGGTGTTTGGATCGTCGGAATGGGTGTAAATTTCTAGTTAGAAGCAAAAGAAGCTGGACCACAAAGCTGAAAACTTGTGATGGTAGGCTACGCTGAGGAAGCGTCAGCAGTAATGTCGAGTTCAGCGAATTAATAGAAAACGCAGTAACATGAAGATGGAGATCGAATCGAATGAAGTGGAACTTCAATTCAAGCTCAATGAGCCGGAAACAAAATTCAACACCGATGACAATAATGAAAAGGAGAGCGATGATGCTGCTAGCGTGGCGTAGAAAAAGGGTTTCAAGGTTTCCCCCAGCAACATGTTGATCGTATGGGTGGAGCTGATGTAAAACTCGTTCCTGTACCAGACTATAACGTGTTGGAGGTTGCCCCGGGTGGCGACTACATGCAAACTCCACGAAAATCTCAAAGATCCTATAGAGGCATTCCGCCAAGGCGACTGTTTTTGTGTACCGGCAATGATGGGTTTATTGAATCGAAGACACACCTAGACCATGGCAAGTCCTGAAAATGACAAGTGACGTTCCGTCATTCAGTCAAATGAAGATAACGAAATGTGGGACCTGGTGAATCTACCATTTCTCGCATACTCTGAGATAACGCCCTAAAAGCCATTGGTAACCACGTGTGTAGCTCGTTGTTTCTGAGCAAATGAAAGAATAAGCACCCAAACCAATACCACGGACAGGTAGATAATGTCTTTTCTTCCCCATAGCGTTGTTAAATAACATGAAAATACATTCAAATGCTCAGAAACAATGAGCTACGCACATGGTTACCAATGGCTTTTAGGGCGATATCAGAAGTTATGCGAGATTTCAACGAAAGCCAGTCGGATCGAAATGGATCTTCAAGATCAAGCGAGGTGCCGAAGCTGAAATTGCGTAACTCGCGAGAACAAGGTGTAACGACTCAAGAAAAGGCTATACGGACTGCAGCACGGTGTACTATATTGAGAAGGTGATATATTCCGAAAACTGACAGCTACGTGCCGACGTCATTTCTATGCATATCGAACAAATTTGTGAAAAAAACAATCTAGTGGTCGGTACAACAGGAATGACGTCACATGTTTACAACCAAATTAGATGTTTACACCTGGGATGTTTACACCGTGAGCCGAGAAACTGTTGTCACAAACTGTCACTGTGAGTCCAGATCTTAAACTGTGGACAAACATGAGAAAAGCGCGTAATCGATCAAAGCATATTTTTGCATTTTATCAAATGTGACAAAATATCGATTGAAAAGCTATTTATGCTCATTCAAAAGTGATGTCACGATAGCACCTTTTATTCTGATTGAATATAGAGTATTCAATTACGCATCATTTAACTTTTTCCAATAAAAACGCAAGTAAAATGCATAGAAAACTTTGGCCCTTTTTCCATGTTTGTCCAGAACGATCGGAGGTACACAACAAAAGAAAACTAGCGATTTCCATCAAGTGTGCCTTGATTGACGTTGGCAACCTGGAGTTTTCTTGCAGTTTGAATTAACTTTGTGTCATGTTTCGTGTGTAGTATCTGTGCCTCCCTCCCAGGCTTACACCAGTAAACAGCGTGCCTTGTTATTTTTCATGCCGTGGGACTGCAGCAGGCCACGTGATCCTGGAATTACATGCTGCACGCTGAGCTGGTGCAGAGGTGTAATTCTGACTCGTATCTATGGGAGACGTACACTGGATCTTTGGGATCGAAGTGGACCCAGACAACCATAAGTCGCAAAAAGGTTCACGTAATAACTCGTTTAATCATGCAAATAACATCAAACCTGCAAAACACAATAGATAAGATCGTCAGATTGATGAGTTTCCTCGCATAAAACGCTCTTTCTCTGAGTTCATTTGTACATTTTGTTTCGTCCCGTACACTCGTGCAAAGTAAGTCGAATCAATCCGTAGCAGCTGTCATTTGTTATCATAAGTTGATTCGCATTAGATCACAGGTTAATTCGGTAGAAAATTAATACACTCGCATTGTATGCTATTACACTGTTCGACAAAAAAAGTCGATATGAATGCACAGAGACCGGACACCCCGGGCTTGAAAGTATAAAAATAAACAAAAATAATGGCGTTTTCAGAATGTTCGTGTCTGTCCCAGGTCATTTTAAAAATATACTTGAACTTTTTGCATTTTTTATTTAAAAATCTAATCTAATCAATAAACCGACACAGTGTTTTATATTCAGGACAGGGGAATTCATGTGCCATATAATGTTTTCAACTTTAAATACAATATGAAGAGTTGTAATAAGATTTGCAGGAAGCCCTCCCCCCTTTTTTGTACCCTCCCCATTTTTAAAGTATCGCAAATGATGGAATATTTGATATACAGGGGGTTGTCAAAATAACTGGGACAGGCAAAAATTGGGCCAACTTTGGAATGCTGTAACTTTGACAAAAATTGACCGATTTCAATTCTTTAAGAAGTAATGGACGGGTCAACTAATCTAGTTTTGAGGTGCATCCACGGAGATGAACTATGACTACCGGATACCGGTGATAATCCGGATTTCCGGAAGCATGTCTTATGCAGTAAAATTATGACGTGTTTTTAGCAAAGGTCTCGGCTAAAAAATCAAAATTTTACTACACATGAAGATAGAAGATCTAATTCTGAAGCGATTGGTGCGCCAAGTATTAATATTGGTCCAGAAACAACCAATATATGGCCATCCGGGAAAATCGGTGCCGGTAGTGGATCCGAATTGGGATCAAACAATTTATTCACTCAAAATATGTCGCGCAATATTGTTTTCTCCCTAGCTTATCATAAAATACCCTATTATAAGTTGAAAAGGAGTCTTGTACAGATTTGGCCACTCATGGCGCCGCCCAGTGCCCCGGGGGAACCTTGCATAGGGGACATTTCGATTTTGACACCAAAGCATATCATGCGACGGCTCATTCTTCATGTCTTGTCGTAAATAGGGCAACTGTAGACTCAAAATGAATAGTTGACTACAGTGACTACTTCCGGGACCACCGGATGTCCCCGAGGGAACCTATAATTAGGGACAATTGATATTGAACTCCAATACATATCGTGCGACAGTTCATTTTTCATGTCTCGTGCTAAATAGGGCTATTGTAGACCTCAAATGGATAATTGACTACAGTGGCCAATTTTGGGACTACCGGAATTTCCCGGAGGAACTTGTCATTGGGGACATTTCTGTTTTTACACCAAAACATATCATGCGACGGCTCTTTCTTCATGCCTTGTCGTAAATAAAATAACTGTAGACTCAAAATGGGAATTTAATTAAATTGGCCACTTTTGAGACTACCGGGTGTCCCCTAGGGAACCTATGATTAGGGACAATTGGAATTGAGGTCCAATACTCATCGTGCAACGGCTCATTTTTCATGTTTAGTCATAAATAGGTCAACTTTAGATCGAAAATGGATATTTAACTAGAATGGCCACTTTGGGGACCTCCTATAGTTCCCTAAGGAACCTATCACTTTTAGGACCACCGGAATTTCCCGGAGGAATCTGTCATTGAAGACATCACAGCCTCCCTCAGGGATATCCGGTGGTCACAAAAGTGGCCACTGTAGTCAAATATCCACTTAAGGTCTACAATAGCCCTATTTAGCACGAGACATGAAAAATGAACTGTCGCACGATATGTATTGGAGTTCAATATCAATTGTCCCTAATTACAGGTTCCCTCTGGAACATCCGGTGGTCTCGGAAGTAGTCACTGTAGTCAACTATCCATTTTGAGTCTACAGTTGCCCTATTTACGACAAGACATGAAGAATGAGCCGTCGCATGATATGCTTTGGTGTCAAAATCGAAATGTCCCCTATGCAAGGTTCCCCCGGGGCACTGGGTGGCGCCATGAGTGGCCAAATCTGTACAAGACTCCTTTTCAACTTATAATAGGGTATTTTATGATAAGCTAGGGAGAAAACAATATTGCGCGACATATTTTGAGTGAATAAATTGTTTGATCCCAATTAGGATCCACTACCGGCACCGATTCCGGGGAAATGGCCATATATTGGTTGTTTCTGGACCAATATTAATACTTGGCGCACCAATCGCTTCAGAATTAGATCTTCTATCTTCATGTGTAGTAAAATTTTGATTTTTTAGCCGAGACCTTTGCTAAAAACACGTCATAATTTTACTGCATAAGACATGCTTCCGGAAATCCGGATTATCACCGGTATCCGGTGGTCATAGTTCATCTCCGTGGATGCATCTCAAAACTAGATTAGTTGACCCGTCCATTACTTCTTAAAGAATTGAAATCGGTCAATTTTTGTCAAAGTTACAGCATTCCAAAGTTGGCCCAATTTTTGCCTGTCCCAGTTATTTTGACAACCCCCTGTATATCAAATATTCCATCATTTGCGATACTTTAAAAATGGGGAGGGTACAAAAAAGGGGGGAGGGCTCTCTGCAAATCTTATTACAACTCTTCATATTGTATTTAAAGTTGAAAACATTATATGGCACATGAATTCCCCTGTCCTGAATATAAAACACTGTGTCGGTTTATTGATTAGATTAGATTTTTAAATAAAAAATGCAAAAAGTTCAAGTATATTTTAAAAATGACCTGGGGCAGACACGAACATTCTGAAAACGCCATTATTTTTGTTTATTTTTATACTTTCAAGCCCGGGGTGTCCGGTCTCTGTGCATTCATATCGACTTTTTTTTGTCGAACAGTGTTATTCATCACATAATATATGCACGTATATCGCCTCCACTTTTGTTCGTAGAACGCCTTTTCACGACATCTTATTAGTGAAATGTTGCACATACAAAGCCTCCAGGTGATTTCGTTATACGTACATTTTGGTTGTCTGGGGAGTGTGACGAGAACGGCATTTTTTCTTGAAATAGAAGCGATACATTGATGAAATTTCTAAAACGGCAGCTATCTCAAAACAAGATGCAAACAACTGGAACAACTCAAGCGGGTTACCCGTTGCTTGAAGGTCACTAAAGACTACAAGTTGCGATGAGGCAACACGAAACTCGAAATAGAAACACCTGGTCGGATTCTCTAATATAAATAGGGCCGAATGCAGAGAAGATTGGAAATCCAACACCGGCTCCGCCATGATGTTCAACGATGTCCTTCGAGCTTCTAGAAGCGACGAAACGCCAGATAGTAAAGAGAGCGCCCGATCCGGATGGAATTCCAAACTATCATCTGTACACGTTCAGGGAAGTGCTGCGGAGGTGTCCTGACAAAGACAGTTTTCTAGAATTCACTCGAGAAGGCGTCGAAATTGAAACGAAGAAAATATCGATACTGCATCATGATCACGATAAACGTTAGAAAGCATTCAATGAGCACAGAATACAAGTTGTCAACAAACGTCCCAAGTAACCACTAAGCACTAGGACCAGCATTCATACTGCATTATATGCGTCTGAACGGCAACTAAATTAATGCTCATTCATCGTATAGCAGGTTTTGGCGAAATAACGTGCTGCTTTAATGCTAGACCTGCAGGAACGTTGCATTTGACTGTCAAAAAATGTAACGCCTAAGGTAAGAGCAAAACAAAACAAAAATATGTTTACCCTCCTTTTCTCTCCCATGACACTGCTTGATTGAGATGTTTATTTTTGTGGTGGAGTATATTTTTGCTTTTGGCATCCGTATTGGGACTTGAACTGATGACCTGGAAGATTGATAACAGCGTGTGGATGATGGTTTGCCGCGCTACAGGATAAGCTAGAGACGTTGTATACTGCGTGGAGATTTTTACCCTATTTAAGGTGTGTGCGGTTCGCCTAGGTTCCCGATACAGCCAATCATATACGAGCATATCATTAAGGTGCAGAATAATCAAAATGAGGATCGTTTGAGATCAGCTGGTAAAATAATTTTTTTCCTGTGGAACTAACGCATTCCCTTGTATGAAAAGCAATATAGAGAGGTTTGTGCTGGTTAGTTTTCGAATTAAATTAATCTCAATGGCAACAATTCGGGAGTTCGAAGTTGCTGATGTTGTCTTGGGTTTTATGCGAGAAAAACAGAATGAACACACTTGTTGACAGTTCCTTGCGTGATTTTTCATTGGTGCGAGTGCGATTCAATATCTCTTTCATCGTCGTAGCCGCTAATAGCCCCATTCTATGGGTATGAGAAGGACAAAAATACTATCAAATCAGTATCATATTATCTGTACTTCTCTTACGAAGAATTAACACAGCAACAAAAAAGCATTCCAAGTGTTCCGTACCGAAAACAGCTCGTGCAGTTGAAATGCTTGTAATTGACCAAGTGTCTTTGAGTAGAATTGCGTTTCCTAATCAAAGGCAGCTATGCAATTAAACTGCTTGACTAGGGCAGCAAGCAGTTCAAATGCTGAGAGCGGCCAGCTGTACAGCCTATTTAAATGCTTGGTGGTTGCCTGGGGTATGCCAGATACTGGAGAGCTAGTCTTGGTAGGGTGATGTGCGAGTATCCATCGTATTAAGCATTATCAGTGAGAACTGCAATTTTCCCAGTATTGCAGTGACTGATGCTGATACAAACCGATGCCAAACAATTCTTTCTTAAAATCCCAAGTAACCAATGAGCACTTAAACTAGCATTCATATAGCATTATATGCACCTACAAAACAAGGCTTTAAATGCTCATAGAACGTATAGCTGCCATAAGTGCTTCATCAAAGCAGGTTTTGGCGAAATAACGGGCTGCTTTAATGCAGCACCTTCAGAAACGTTGCATCTGAGTGTCAAAATAGTGTAACGCCTCTGTGAAGATCAAAACAAAACAAAAATATTTCTCACTATCTTTCTCTTTCTCCTCATCGTAGCTGTCTAGGATGTTTCTATTTTTGTTGTGAGGTTGTTTTGTATTACTCTAAATCTTCGATTGGGACTTGATACCATGATCCGACGATTTATGGAGGTGGAATGAGGATGAAGCGCGCTGCAGGATAGGCTACATACGATTTGATGGTGCGATTATCTACCTACTTAAACAACATCTGCACAGTTACTCCATCGTCGAGTACATCAGTCTACCGTGCAGAATATGTTTGATTGGGATAATTTTGGATACGCGCTGAAAAACACCTAAATGATTAATGGGAATTGAAAATCTGTTTCCATGGTAATCTTACCAGCTGAAAGATATTATTTTCCTATGGAATAAGTGCTATTATGTTCCCCCCTGTTAAAAGTAGAACAGAATCTTTTTCCACAAGAATAATTTTCCTTCAGATTAAAGTTTCCCTATTCGATCCGAAACTTTGAAGTCGCCAACATCTTGAATTGAAAGAATCCAGCTTTTCTTCCTCGCACTCGTTGACAGATCCTTACGAGATGTATCGTAAGTGCGAATGCGATTAATTATCTTCATAGCCGCAAACAGCCATAAAGTGTCAAAAGAAGTTTCTAAAGTCGAAGCAAAAGTGCAAGAGAGACGGAAGATGTTAATAAATTGGTAACATATTTCCTGTACTCTTTCTACACAGCATTCGTATAGCAATGAAGAAGTATTTCGATTGCTCGGAAACGAAAATCGTTCGTGCAATTGAACTGCTTTTCAAAAACCACCAGATTTTTAACAGCATTGCTTCTGTCGATGTAATGCATCCAAGCAATCAATCTGCTCTGTAAGGGCAGTAAGCAGTTCCAGTGCTAAACATATTCCGTTGCACTGCTTATTCAAGTGCTTATTGGTTACCTGGGACGGCTTTAGCATTGTACAATAAGATTTTGATAAATCTTGATCTGTTTTTGGAAATACTGGAAAGAAAATGCATCTTGCCGTATTCTGAATCCGTCGTATCGTTTTCATTTCTGTCGCAATCAGTTTCCAGATTCGTCTCACAACTTACGGCTCACTGTGATAAAGTGAGTGGTCAAAACACTAATAAAATATTATACTAAAATATATAGAGATACGGGCATCTCCCTCCTTTCCTTCAGCATGATGGAATATACTATTTCTATATCCTAATTCATTGTTCGTCATCAAAATTCAGCCCAAACTTATGAACATAATTCTTTTTGACCGAACAATTATGGCATTTGCTCACAGTGCAGCGAAAACAACACACAATCAAAGGAACCGTTTTTTTACGTCATGCATCGCGCACACATTGAAGCGCACAAGCTTTTTTTTCTCAGTACGACGGATCGAACTTTGTTTACATTCTCAATTTTACGGGATTGTTGAGGAAATTTCATATAATTTTGTGAAATATAGAACTTTAACGGCGTTGATTGGAATAAACTCCTTCAAGTAAAGAAATACGAAGGTTTTCGAAAATCAGTGCACGGCGAAGTAAGTCACACAGGGGGGCTGGAAGAAACTTGTATCATAAAGTGGTGAGACTGGTGTCGATCGTTTAAAATTTCTCTCAAATCGTGATCGTCCATGCGATTTCGGTGAAAAAGTGCAAGATGGATAATTGAACTGAAGTTATTTAACAAAATACAGTAGTTTTATTGCATTTTTGGTGTACAAGTGTACAAACCGTAACAGCTTTCACAAAATTACACTTGGAAAATGAATCTATGTTGCAGGTCAGGGACGAACATACTCAATCTACCCTCGCCTATATTGATACTTGCTGGGTAGAATATTCGTTGGTTTTTATTTGTTTTTATCCTCACCTTGACAACACAACAAAGATTGGCAAAGCGTTTGCGCAAGATTGTCAGTTTCCATTTGACCTGCTGCTACTCAACCGCTTTGTGATAATCGGAAACAAAAAATGATATTCACTCTAACCAGCTTGACTTTTTTACATTCCGCTTTGGGAAGTTGTAATTTTTGCACGAGGCGCACTAAATACGCATCAATATAATCGATTCCGTGCATCGGATCGTTCATTACCCGTATAGCAGCATATTTTTTATTTATTATGAACCTCATTGATAATCAATCTTCTAAAACTGACACTCTTCTACTTCTGATCAGTGTTGCCACATTTTTTCCAACTCTCATCTGTGTTTTTGGCTGAAAAAATCTTTTTTATCTTAAGTCAAGCTCCAAAAATCTTGGTAAAAATCTGTGTTGCAAAAAATACAAATTTTTAATGTTTTTAGATCAAAAAGAATCATTTAAACGTATTTTGGCTGTTCTTGGCATGTCAATAATTTTTAATTTGAACTTATTCGCCTTGATGTAAAATTAAGATGCATAATTGTTTCTAAAAAATTAAAATACTAGACTTTTTAGGAAAACTAAACAGAGCAATAGCATTTCTGATTTAAATCTTCAAAAACTGTGTCCTTAACTCGTGAAATATCCTAAAATCTTAAAAACCATTTTTTATCTAAAAAATCTGTGATCTGTGATGACAAATATCTGTAGGCAGGAAAAGAAAAATATCTGTGTAATTACAGATAAATCTGTGTATGTGGCATCACTGCTTCTGATAATCTAAAACACCAACGACATACGGGCATCGTTGTTTGTTTTGCCCATCTACTTTTGTGCCATCTTCATTGGTACAATCATATTGGTGGTGGTGCGGTTACATTGATGGTGGCATAAATTCAGTGAATTGAGTATAGTGAGCATGATGTTTTTCGTCCCTGTTGCAGGTAAGTTGGAATATCCGCCGTAGTGGAACAATTTAAGTTTGATACGACGAATAATAGCGCTTACGACGAAGTAGAACAAAACTCTATGCGAAACGAATGAAAGACATAAGTGAATACGAGTGACAGCGGACGTCCATCAAGGTTCCTTTCTTGGTCAAACTCTTCGGAACGAGATGTATGATGGAGTCTTCATACTGTGGTTGTCCAGAAAGAGGAAGATTGTTAGTTTAGTAGACAACATAGTCGAAAGCAGTATGCTTTATCGCTAGGATATCCAGTGCTGCCGACGAAGAGACATGAAACGTGCAAAAGATGGTCAGAATCAGATCGTTGATGAAGTGGCAGCAGAAGTATGAAGAAAGATGGATCCACGGCGATGTGGAGTATTAAAAGGTGCGGCCTTGGCATCAAATTAGTATTTGGGATAACTTATGTTTTGAAGTGGTAGTTGTGCAATGTCAACCTCGGCGAGCCGAAAGTTCAAGAAGTTGCCGAAGATGGCGTCATGTTTGGCAAGCCGCGAACATATTTTTTAGCAGCCCCCACCAGCTGATTGTTTTGTTTACATTTTTTTCGGGACTAATAGCTAACACATACTAAGACTTGGACCTGTTCTATACACTCAGAAACACGGCTAGTCACAGAATGACTAAATTTTAGTAATTTATGACTATTTTCTATCTGCTTCTCTTTCATTTTGCAGGGAATTTTATTCCTATTTGTCAATTCGCCTGAGTTGAAGCATCGCTAAGCTTCAACCCAAGTGAAATGACATTTAGTGTAGAAATTCACAGCAGAATAAAAGAGAGGCAGATAGGAAAAAAGTCCTTAATGCATAAACTTTAGTAATTCTGTGACTATTTTTATTTCTGAGTGTAGAACACGGGATCGACGGGCTCATCCCAAACCTTTTGACGTGGATAAAGAAATGGATGGAGAGGTGAACTGCATTATATCTGACGTATCGCAGTAGGTTATATTTACTGTCGAGCAATAGGTTAACTAGATCGATCGTTATGTAGAGTCGATGATGGGTAGTCGGGGCACCTGCGAATCGAAAGTTTTTCTCCACCGGAATCGTAGGAGAGACGTCGACATCCGACCGACTAAAAAGTCAAATGTGTTCCTAAAGTTTAATTGATAAAATGTGAAAGTAAAATCAAATACATAAAAATACAAAAAGAGACCAGTTATAACTTCTAGAAAAGTTGGTCAAATAGATGTTTGAATTAATATATTTTTAAAATGAGTTAGTTTTGTATTTGTTTGAAAACATTTTTATCCACTATATCACACTTAATTTCAAATCTGTCTAGTATACACAGATTCTAAGTAATAGGGGGAGTGGTGGTATAATGAACATTTTGACTTTTATCCATATTTCGATGAATTTTTATCACTCACGGACGATTTATAGCATAAATCAGAGTGTTCGAGTTGATACGTAGGTCAATTGAAGTGAAATATCAACGAAAACTAAGATTTTAGAAAATCTCGTTTGAAAATTAGAACTGACGTAACTTTTAGCTCGGAAGATTTGAGGTTTTTGAGTGAGGCGAATATCGTTAAGATATGATGTCAAATTCACTACTTTTAGATTTCTTTTTGAATGGGTTACAATCCCTAATAATTTGCAGGCATGCAATGAAAATTTTCAAAAAATATTTGTTTTGCTCACATTTTTTGAATGATGTTCATTTTACCACCAACAGCTGTTCGTTGCGACAAAGATATGTGAAAATTCAGCTATTTTAGTCTGAATTCGTGTCGTTACTATAGATAACATCCCTGTTTTCGATGTGGTGCGATAGAACTATACAAATTTCTCGTTTTTCTATCAGAAACAAGATGATTTCCTTAAGGTGTTCATTTTACCACCTCTTCCCCTATAACAAACTCTGTAAGAAAATAGATAGATTCTTCTGTGTCGGTGACAACTCTGGTCTTACGTATAAGAAATCGCTGAAATGAAAATATTCATCAAGGTTGTCACTGCGGTACTCACCTTTAAACTTGGGAAACCAATTCCAACAACGAAGTTCGCCATCCAGTTGACGAGCACCGCGATGGCCATCGCGCTTGGCCGCGGCCCCTGGCTGAACAGCTCGGCAGTAATCATCCACGGAATCGAGCCCGGCCCGACGGCGAAGAACACCACGAACGCCAGCGTTGACACCACAGACAGGTAGGACATCCAGTCGATCATTTCCTGCACGTAACCAAAAAACTCCTAAACTATGGCGTGTAATAGTCCGTTGCGTTCCCGCATTTTAAAGGCTTTTTCTTGGGGGTTAGGGGTGAATTGGTTGTTTTTTAGTTGTTTTGCAATTTTAGTTTTAATCAGATTTCAAGATGTTAGTCAGTAACACAAGACAAATGCAAGGACTGTTGGAAATTACTCCGGAAATGAACCAAAGAACCCATAAGAACTGAAGTATATCTCATAACTTGGAACGGAAGACAGAACATAAAAGTTGTTAAAAAAGGCGCGGATCATGTTTTCGGTCCGTGTACGATCCCATTCTAGGTACATAATAGTATAATTGGATAAAAAACGTGTTAGCAAACAAAAACTGTAGGAACATAAAAATACTGCCTTTCTAGGATTAGATTGCTAGTTGTCATTGAGCATTACGTTGTGAAAAGTTGCATAATTCCCTTCTGATCAGTTGTGACTTGATTTTCTTGAAGTAGTACTGGTTTTGTTGTTTTTGATAAATTTAATTGCCTATAGTAAAATTTGAAGCGATACAATACTGATATAAAGGGGCTTTTTCGACGATACTCGAAGAAAATTAGGCTGTGATTTTATTGTAAGCAAGTTGATTTGATTCATTTCGTTTCGATTGGCAACACTGTGCGCAGCTGTGAAGCTGCTAGATTTTTTTTACAGTTCTTTGGGTGAATTTTGTGAACTTTCACCGTGGGAAGCTTTCTAGTGTATGATTTGCTTTGTGACATATTGTTTCTATTTTTCAGCAGTATTGTGATCGAAAGCTCAAGCAATTGATATATACACTGTTTTGTTTTGAGTGGGATGCTTTTTGATCGAAAACACTGCACAAAAACGATAATCCACCAAAGTTTGAGTTCTTTTTTCAAATTATTACTGAATGGTATATAAAAATTGATATCTAGTTATGTAATTGTGTCTCACACTTTGGATGGATAACATTTCCGTGCATTATGCTCTTGTCTGGGTGTTGATGTCAGCGTGAAACGTGTGCAGCAGTGTTGCCAATTTACGCGTGCTCGTGAACGTCGGATCCGACTGAACGAAAACCGTGAAGACAAATCAACGCTTCGGAAGCGGTGAAGTTCTCAGGGGCTTATACTGTTAAATTAACCGCTTTGTTTTTGCACAGCGCGCTGTGTAAATAATGGTAATTTGAGGTGGAGATTGAGCAAACTAATTTGATTGTTTTCAGTTTTTTTTTTTGTGGCGGTTGAATTGTGAGGGAAATGTTTGTCGAAATGAATAAACCAAAACAGAAACGTAAAATAAAAACAATTGAATGGAGAAATATTTTACCGTTTCGTGAGAAGGGGATGAAGGATGTTATTTTTCCAGGCCAATGCACAGTGTACTATTATTGAGGAAAAACAGACGTAATTTAGCCGCGGTCGAAGGGCTTGGAAAATACAAACGATCCTGTGGATCCCATCTTCATAGTGTTACACATAGGTAAGCGTATAATTTCACTTGTTTGTCCCTATTTTTGTGGAAAACTTATTATTTGGATAATATTATTGGTGAAACACAAGAAAACATTAACTAAAATTGTAGTTCGTAGACACAAAAGTCAATTTGGACAAATTGAGATGTATAATTGGGAATCGTTCAGGTGGGTTTCGATCCCACGACTCCCAATACGCTAGACTGGGCGCGATAACCAACTACGCCACAGAACTTGTAACGATTCTGCAGCGCCGTTGGCCAACCTGAAACCAAAATCAATAACGACCCTACATTCTCCTTCACAACTTTACATCTCCTTCGGTTCTCTTAGATGTTCAATTCGACTCTTTTAAGCGTGCCCATGAACAACAGTGACAGATTTTTTTAGCATCGCACTATTGCCTTATTTCCATCATACTACGCATAAGCCAACGTTGGCTCAATGAGAACAGTGTAGAATGTTGCTCCTATTTAAACATTGAAATTCACTCTTCAGTTGTGAAAATGCCATCCAAGCAAGGAGAGCAGTGTATCAAAATTTTGCTCGCGCATCACGAAAATCCAAGCTACTCGCACGCAAAGCTAGCAAAATCGTTTATGTTTTTCAACATCTTCTTTTGTTTTTCCTATTAAGTTATCCAAAGTTTATTAGTTGTTTTTTTTACTAAAATAGCGACTAAACAGAAAAAAAATTCACTGGGAAGAGATAATCAGCTTTCGATTCTTGGTAGATTTTTACTGAGTATAGCGAATTTTTCATAAGCCGTTCGATCACGGCTGAATTGTGCTCATTTTTTCTCCAAAAATAGTACACTATGAACATCTGAGGACTGGCAACGGAAATGCGCGGAGGCGAACCAAAACACAAAGGAACATAAATTGAATCCGCGAGAACCGAACGCTCTATTTTTCCGGCGAATTCCGCAAAGCCACCCTCGGATAATGGAGTTAATTTATGGCTTTTTGTCGATGAACTGATGACCCATTGGGCAGACCAGAAAACCGCGTCGTCGTCGTCGCCGTCGCCATCGACATCCTCTCGGTTGGGGGAGCTTATGTAACCAACCGAAATTCCACATGGCGAAAACACGTGGCCACCCCCTTGGCCATCCAGAACAACCAAAGGGCAGGGGTGCCAGAAAGGATTGGATTGATTAAATTAATTTAATCGAAGTGGCACGCAAAAACTCTCGGTTCCAACTCCGGACCCGAATGGGTGGGAATAACTCCACCGAAGAGAACCAACGACGACACACAGACAGACAATGGTTCCTCATCAAACGATTGGCCGTCACCCGATCGTGTGTTGGTCGGAATCTGATGCCGGAGGAGGAATTGTTTGAGAAGAAAACAAATCGAACAATGAAAATGACAAATGGCAATCAGGAGCGCTTTTTTCGGGGGGTTTGAGCTTGATCCGGATTGTTTGTTGCATGTGATGGTGGTAAGGTTTTTCGTTTTTCCACAAAATGGTTTATGGCGCTTGTGCTTATCTGGGTTACCGTTTTGGTCAATAGAATAAATTGCTCTAAGTAGCTCTTTTTGTAGATTGGAAGCATTATTTTTGCCGTGAAAAATGCTTACGATAATTTAAGGTTATTTGATCTATTTTTTTAATATTTGAAATTTTGTTAGATACTAAGAGTGTCTTCACTGACAATGCGCTGCTTTTGACATGACAACCTAAGATTGAGATATGAAATTTTTTTTACCGAATCAAGTTTGATGCTTGCTTCATCATCATCTTCTTCTTCTTCTTCTTCTTCTTCTTCTTGGCATTACGTCCTCATTGGGACAGAGCCTGCTTATCAGCTTAGTGTTCTTATAAGCACTTCTACAGTTATTAACTGAGAGCTTTCTTTGCCTTAGTTGCCATTTTTGCATTCGTATATCGTGTGGCAGGTACGATACTCTATGCCCAGGGAAGTCAAGGAAATTTCCATTACGAAAAGATCCTGAACCGACCGGGAATCGAACCCAGACACCTTCAGCATGACTTTGCTTTGTAGCCGCGGACACTTGGCTAAGGAAGGCCCAAGGCAGCTTCATATTTTACCGCAATAAAAATATTGAATCCTCGATAACTTTTTTGTTTCTCAATATTTTTGCACCATTATTTCACAAGTCTTCAAAAAGCTCTTCTAGTTTTAGAATCTGTGTCTGTGTTAATATTGTTATCTGGTCAACTGGATCCTGAGCATAACCCACCTAAATATATCAGGCTACTGATTTTTTATCGTATTCAAATATTCACTCTCGGAACTATACATTAATGAGAGTATGTTGTGAAAAAATAAGCAATTTGTTTTCATATATCTCCTAGAATACTCAACTGATTCGTATGATTTTTTCGAAGTAGCTCCTTGCTTTGTGTAGCACACATTTTACGTTTTTTTTATAAATTGACGTGAAACAAAATGGCCACTAAAGACATTTTATATGGAGAATGTCGTTCCCCCAAGGAACATCAGAGCATCCATAAATCCAGATCACCAATGACAAATATCGACATAGAGTCTTAAACTAGAAGCGTTTCTTTTTAGAACTTGTGAAAAAATGGTGCAAAAATATCGAGAAACAAAAAAGTTCAAGGTTCGAATATATTTATTGTGGTAAAAATGAAGCTGCCGATAGTGAGGTTAATACAAGACAATTTGTTGGGAACACAAATGTTCTATCTCTTATACAGTACAAGATATTTGACATTATTTATGGATCAAATATAAAAATCATAATTTTCAACTTTTTCCCAGTGCTTTATTTTTTTAATTATTTTTATCTCCTACGAAGTTGTTTGAATAACAAAAATAAATGTATTTGCAGAACATTGGAAAAGTGTTATGACAAAAGTTATTGTTGTTTTTGAAATATGTAAAGGTATGTTTGCTAGCACAAAGGTTAGCACAGTCAAATACCTTAAATAACATTCGAAACGAGCCAGAAAATTTAAAAACGTTTGTTTTTTTTTTCTAAACTTTGCAATAACTTTAGAACGGTAAGAGACAGATAAAAATAAAACAAAATTGAATGGAGATGTCGCTTAAAATCTTATTGTGAGTTTAATATATCAAAAATTGGGGTTTCGCCCTGTTTTGCAAATCAATTGGTCGTAAAATATTTTTAAGGCATTCGACCTTATGGCAGATCTTAAGTCAAGCCTTTTTTAATAAAATATATAAAAAAATTGAAAAAAATAAGAAATTCGGTTTGATATGTGAGAGGTCGTTCATAAACGTGGTCATATTGGTGGAAAGGGGTATTGTCTGGCCAATGGCCATGGTACACACAAATTTTCAAATTTTTGTCTGAACAAAAGATAGAAATGACCACGTGTTTTTTTTATCTCAGTGTATTTTTTTTAAATATTTTCTGATACTTCTGAGAAAGCATCATTTCAATGAAATGCAAATGTAGTCCAAAAAGCCATTAAAAATTTGCCGACTACAGTAATCTTGCTAAACTAAGTGCGTACAGTGGGCAACATTCGTTCAGCCGAGTTTCATATTTTTTCCAAAAAGTGTCAGAAAAACCAAGATATTAGTCGTACTATTATTTTGTTCGTGGTTAACCCATATAGACCTGAGTGAAAGCAAAAATGCTGAAATTCTTATATTTGCATAAATTATTATCATCTGATTTTTAACATTATAAATGAAGAGGTTTGCACCACTTAAAATGTGCCGGATGGGACCACTTGGACTTAATACCCTGAATAGGCCACAGTTTTGGTGAATGCTAAATCGTTTCAATTCTTGAAAGCTAGAGATCAAACATACTAGTTCATTGAAATGATTTCCAATAAGCTTGGCACAGATGTATAGATACAAATTTCAAAGATACCACTTCATTACAGGTAAAGGCCACTTTAAATGGTTTACGCTGATGCGTTTTTAACCAACGCATTGGTTTAGTTGAATTTAACTTAAGGTTAATTTTACATGAATTTGTGCATTTATGAGTATTTCTTGAGAACATATCATGAAGTTTCCAATGTTCAGGGTTTTTGAATTGTAGATTTGATTTGTTTTTCTTTAGGTATATAGAGTATTTAGTAAAAATACTTGAGTAACACAAATATTATGTCAAAATGTTTTTTTGCAGGGAAAATGTTACCGTCATCCGGGAGCAAATTGATCAGTGCTTCGTAGACCTCTATCAATTCATGTAACCGAGTTGTTATGAAGCTTAATATTTCATAAAATTAGTTTTTATATCTAATATTGATAATGACAAACTAGGGCGAAATTAATCAAAATATAACAAAGCAGGTTTTAGAATAATCACATTTCCCTATCTCTCCTGCATCCTGCAAAATTCCTACATCTCGTGTATTTAATCGTTACCTATATTGCAAAATTAAACTTAGTCAATCTGCGTCATACGCATAAATGTAGGCAATTCCCCCCGGAAAAATACGTAGTTCGAGAATAAATGATGTTTTGAGCAAAAACCTATGCTTGTTATGCTGTATGATTTTAAATTTGAGGTTTCAAACATTTCAACATTTCAAACTCTCAAAGTTTGCATGTAAGCTTAGCTGGCGCGCAATGTTTAGTACCGACATCTCTCGAAAACTTATTCAAATAGTCTCAAGTCAGAAAAGTGAACACACTTACTTTATGGATCCTTTGTGATTCGCAGACGAAATTCCACACGTTACGCTCTTACCCAACTAGATTTTTCACTTTTAGAACGTTTAATTCCGGAGTTACAAAATGGCGTAGGTAAGAATTTCAACTTTCGCAACTCAACCGCTACTTTCACCGCTCCGTCGTATGGAGAGACAAAGGGACTTAACCACGAATCAAAACAAAACACTACTTGAGCCGATTTTACACTGGTAGAAAAACGTCAAAAGTCACTGAATGAAACGGCTTATCATTTTGTTTTGTTTGTTTTTGTGGGAAATAATAGGAATTACGTAATTTTTGAACGCTAGCTGATTGTATGTTAAATTTATGCTACGTACATGGCGAAAAAATGTGAAAAACGGGATTCATTTTAAAACAGTTTTAAAAAAACAGGTTGTGTTTCTTCCTAATTATTTTCTTAAAACCGTATGAAAGTTACTTACGTCGATTTGAAAAAGTAATCAAGATCTCTTTCAGTATTGCTTACAACACCTTCAAAAACTGTGAATATTTATATGCAAAACTGACCTCAATAAAAACAAAATACAGTGGGAATCCGTTTTTGGCATGCTCCATTTTTGTTGATAATTGTACTGACGAAAAGCCAAGACCTATCCGATCATATGCACTGATCCAATTTTATCGGCTCTAAACTTATCGCGACAATTATCACAAGGTAAATTACAAAAATGTTTTCCACCGACGGGATTCGAACCCATGTCCATGAGCAAAAACGTTTTCAGAGCGCGCGCGCACTCGACCACGACAGCTGAACGAACTCGTTTATTACAGGTGACAGACGACGGAAGATGATCTGGTATAACACTTTGTAAGATGCGTTTAGAATGATGATCGATTCAAAGTTTATCGACTTTCTTGCAGATTGGACGTATTACCCCTTTCTTCTACTCCTCCGGTAGCTGTTCTGTTTCCCAGATTGTGCCTATCAGCTGGTGCAGACAAATGGCCAGCCTCTTCGGCTTCATTTTGATGAGTTCAGATTCGATACCATCCTCACCAACAGCCTTATTGTTCTTGAGCCGGTTAATGGCATCTTTAACCCATATAGGCCTGAGTGAAAGCAAAAATTCTAAAACCCTCTCCGCTCAGCGAATTCTTAATGGATTCAAATGATTTTCTGTCAGTATACTGGCACGCATATCTAGTTTCTGGAAGTGGACAGAGGAAGGCGGAAATATTCCCGTGGTCGGAGTCATTCCGGTGGATCACTGGGTCAAGTCGGGTAAAAAAGGCTATTCTTTGGGACATGCGCTCTCTACGCCAGTTAGGTGTTCATCGAAGTGCTGCTTCCACCTTTCCATTACCTCACGTTCGTCCATCGCGATGCTTTCATCCCTATTTCAGCACATCTCGGCTCGCGGCACACAGCCTTTACTGGATGCTTTGAGTTTCTGATAGCATATCCGTGTTTCTCCGTGCACTCTGTTTCCTCCAGGCGGCGTCTTTTCTCGCGAAAAAGTTGGTGTTAGTATCGGTCAGTCAATCGGGAGCGTCTTAGAGACTCCCCGACTTAACTGCCTCAGGGTTGACACGCTCACCAGTTCACCGCGAACAGGGAATCTTTGCATTCGAAATTTGGGAAAACCCACAGCACTTCGCGATTCACCCTTCTACGCGTCCTAGGCTACCGATATATTGATGGATCGGTCTTCGGCCAACGACGGTGCCAGGGATGCAGGGATCCTCCATTCCGGAAAGATTGCCTTCGTCAACTTCTGTCCATGATCGGACAATGTCTCCGGAATAGAGCGGTTTGGGACGACGTAAGGCGGTAATAGAAATTTGTGTTTTTTAGCGGTTACCTGGTGTCCACTTTCCACTCACTTCTTCCTCATACAACTCTTTGTTTGCTCTCTCTCAGCAACTTTTCAAATAACAACTTACGGTTTTGCGACTAGCTTCTTCAGCTGTATCTACGTCGTCGGTCATTACCCTTTTCCATTCGGGGTTTCAACGATGGCCCCCATTTTGCCATCCCTCATGGCCGCCCGAACGCCATGCTGCCGGACATCTGGTGGTGGGTTTTTGTTAGCTCGGTGGGTGGTAGCCTGCATGGTTATGGTTAGCTGACATACATTTGTCGTAGTTGTATGCCTAGTGCTACTGGAGAAAAACCAATACAACTACTATTTCCTGTCGTTTTAACATACAAACAAAATACAAAATCACCTTAAAACTATCAATTGACAAACCAAACATTTACAGTGGGTCTGCTGTTGCTGTTGCTGTTGTTTCCGTCTTTAACGATCCACGTTCTGCCGAGTCCCTTTCTGCAGCATGACCGCCCGCGCTGCATTCTTCTTCTCCAGCATCCAGCCTACATTCTTCGTCGAACCAATCGTTCCTTCGATTCCGTCCCACGTAACTGATGTTGCTCTCAGCTGCATCGTCGATGGCTGCTTTCACTGTACTCCAGCACTTCGCAAGAGGTCTTCATCTAGCTCACTCTCTTCCGGTAATGCAGCCACGAGGTGCTGCGCGTATGCAGTTGCGACTTCCAATTGGTTAAGCCGCTTTAGGTCATACCGGGGCGGCCGTCGGTACCGTACGTTGCTAAGGCGAAGTAGGCCGTCATTGAAATTTGTACGCGTCGTTGATGATTGTTGCTAATTCATCTCACGATTTCGAATCAAAGAAAATCAGTTGGTTTTGCACTGACACAGCTGAAAAAGTATCAGCATACTTTATGCATGTTAGCGCGTACAGTGATACTTTTTTAAGTCAATATAAATTATCAATACTGAGTTTTATCACTTTGAAATGCATGCTGAAAAGTCATCATTGTTGCCAAAACGAATGACGGCCTACTCAGCCTTAATGGTGGTGTCTGTGGTATCTCCTGGTGTATCGAAATGGAAGGCTGTGCTAGAAGTAGGTGCCACGTGACCGCATCACATAAATATAACAACAACAAAAAGATAATATTTAAGTTCTTTTATCGAAGATTTAATTTTTTTTCTTAGTGATTCTATTATTCAAAGTGAAAAAAAATCGATACTCCGGATAATCGAGTCCGACCTGTACTATTTTGCTCTTATTGCCAAACCATCATTGTTAGGTTTACCTTACCACCATCCACGCATACCAATCGTACTCCAGTCGATTCTACCTAATCCGTATTCAATTTTTGTTCAAAACATTTAGTTTAAAGACACTTGCTGATCAAGTAGTATGAGCATTTTACAGAATTTAATATAGGTGGGGGAAAAACAGATGAAACGAACAACGAGAGAAGATCGCTGAATCAGTAGATAGTGGAACGTGCTTTGCAACATTTGCGTTTAAGTTTGCTTAATTTTCAGTTTTGTCATCGTTTGTGCATGTGCGTAATCTCGGTGATTATACGAAGCTATTTCCAATGAAGTGGACACTCTCTGCATAATTTTTACATTTTACATTTCGGCTCATGTACACTAGGGTGCCCTTGTTTTGAGCGTGAATGAATAATCTGAAACGTAAAGACGCTATTGGAGAGTTCACTTCATTACTAATAAAGATGAATTAGGAAGACACTTGGCGTTTCGAAGAGACATGGACTACCGTTAGTGATCTGAAGATGGGGACCGCCCTATCGTGCTGCATACGTTCGATCGATGGCGGAGATACGCATTATGCACCCTTTTCCGCCGGGAGATTCGGGCTGAAGGGCATTAATTCTTCACTCCACCGCGCGGTCCAGCTCGGTCCGGCCATTTCCCGTAATGAGGAGATACATTTTATTTAAGCGCAACTCGCTGCAGACCTAGCGATGTTGCAGTGGTGCAACGATGGTCCGCCACGCGCCGAAACAAAAAAATGGGAGGTCAGAGTTCGAAACTCAATTTGATGAAATTAAAAGACAATAACGCGCAGGGAGTCGATGAACGGTGATTGGTGGCTTTTTATGTTGGGAAGATTTTTTTTAACTGTTCTTTTGATGCCCTGGTTCCACGGGAAATCGGCCGCATTCAGGCAGGATTATCGTACCCGTTTTCGGGGAAGTGAATGGCGACATTTAATGTTTCTCGTGAATGGGAATTTTCAATTGGAGTATTCAATTAATAAAGTAAAATCAGCAACATTTATCATTTTCGTTGGTCGCCTTGGATGCTGCTGGGCGTAAAAAGGTAGATCGGAAAAAATATCAACTCAAAAAAAAGAAAAGGGTCTGCACGGGACTTTGTGCCTGGCGATGAAAAAAACCAAAAAATAAAGGAATATGAGATATGTACGAATCGAAATCATACGGAATGTGAGTGAGTGTATTGTGACATTTGCGTGGCAGAAATTGTGTTTCGATTTTTGTTTCGTTATTTCCGAACGTTTGGTCCGTTCAGTTTAGTACAATGGGTGGGGTAAAAAGCCTAAAAAACCGAGAATACGTCCTGTTCATCCTATCCTACAGGGGCAAGACGCTTAAACGAACGAATCATTTCAAATTTTGACCATGGGGTGTCTTCAAGTTGAGTTTGTTTTGGTCATTGTAAAAAGTGTATTGTTATCGTCATTGTCTGAGTAAAATCGTTTTGTTCATATTAAACAATCTAAACGCAGAATTTTCATTTTGCAACTATGGCTGAGTTAACATTGTGTGTAAGATCTGCGACGATTGGTTTGAGAAGGTATCCAGTAGGCAAACAAATTTGTGATATTTTTCTTCTACTTTTTATCACTTGTTATTGCTAGTATTGTATTTTTTACAGTTATATAATATAGGCATTTTTTTTGATTTTATAACCATTATGTAAGATTTTTAATTGCATAATTAGTTCATACACTATATCCCAATCAAATTCGCAATTTTTCCACGTAGCTAAGTTTATCTATAGTTAACGTATATCAATAAAGGTATAGGCACCATTTTCAAATTTTGAACACATGAAAACATGTAGTCTAGGAAATGAGCATGATTGACCGCAAGCAGTTGCTACTCCGTTAGCTAATTATGCAGATCAATTTGGGGATGGGAAGAAAGCCGTTAAGTCCTCTTCACATCCACAAGCAAACACTGTGAGTTTGGATATGGGAAAGGGTAGTTAAAGGGATTCGTTTTGGTAAACGATAGATATAATTTGAAATTAATGTACGAGGCGGATTAGCATTATAACTCAATAAACGCATTCTACGACGAACAAGTGTTCATCTTTCGTCCCGACAGGAGCAAGCGTCGCAACCAAAGGATCAATCAGAGCAATTCTCGCTGAAACCAGGCCGCCATCGGCACCCATCGTTAGAATTCAAATTTTATGTCACTGATCGCTAGTTTTCGATAAAACTTAAGGGTGGTCCTTTCTGTTTTCTCAAATTGGTGGACCCCTCATACGCCAGCTAGCTGAACAGTCCATTTTTTTGATAAATCTTGGGTATTTCTTCACGTGATATGTCTCATATTTCGCTTGGAACACATAGAAAACTTAGTGGCATCGTATAGAGAAAGGATATACACTCCCGTGCAAAAGTTTGGGTTCACCCCCTCAAAAACATACAAAAGTGTTTAGTCCATATCTCTGTGATTACATGTCCAATTGAAACTCTTTAAGCCGCATTCGAAAGGCAAAGAGTTATTCTTACTTCGTATGTATTTTTACAAACACATTTTTCGAATTTTGTATACTAAATTTTTATTTCAAGTTGTTACATTTTTCAAAAAACACACTGAAAAATCATATCTAATTTCCTCAGCATTGGATCGACCAAAATTTTAAATCAAAGTGTCATTAGAATCGTAATCTTATATTCTTTGAAGAGACCCCACGAAATTTTCACGGAAGGATCTGGAAAGTATGGTGCAAATCTTGCAAAAGTTTAGGAATTTCTCTAGGTACTTCATAAGAAGATCCTTTGATGATTCATGCAGAAATTTCTCCATGCATTTTTAAGGGACTCTGTCAGGTTTTTTTTCAATTATTTAACCTTTGAATTTTTCGTGGAGCTCTTTTGAGGTCTTTTTAAAAGGTTCCCCAAATATTCTCAAAGAGGATCCGGATAGTATTATTATTATTTTATTTCCTACAGAAATTACATTCCAAATGTTTCTCATTGACTTGTTGAGGCAATAATCCTGTGGTTTTTTGAAGAAAAAAAAAGTTTTTCTAAGTATTCATTCAAGTATTTAAACAGAAATTCTTTCAAAGATGCATCAAGAATAATTTCAAATCTATGATCATCTATAAACACATATACAAATCATCTACATTATTTAAATAGCATTCCTCAACACATTGCGTTTTAAGCGGAAAGATGCATTTTAAGCTTTAGAATGAAAGATTATACGAAATCGGTCTTCGACAAAGTTGTTTGTATTAGTTAGGTGCTTTGTTTGGAATTATTGAAAATTGGGGTGGTCCACGTTTTCATAAAATAGTTACACCATTTCTAACTTTCTTATTTGTAGAAATTATATAATAATTTCAAGCAACTTGGCCAAAACAAGTTTTTTTTTGTATCTCTAAAATTGACCAATTTAGAGCTTATTTTCTACGGTGACATAGGGTGGTTTTCTGGCTCTAGCGTTTTTAATTCAAATATCTCATCAAAGTAGTTTATGAAACACTATTAGAGCTTTGTAAAAGGCGTAATTTGGTGAGTGAAGAAACTCACTATCCCCTTCCGTTTGAGAGTTATTGCTGTTTTTCTCACAAAAACATGCCTACTTTGATTAAGAATATCTCAGATTGGGGCGAACATAAAAATATCTTTTGACGGCATTCAAAAGATAAAATAAAATTGTATATTATATCAAAAAATTACAGATGTGTTATTTTCGTAACACCAATGAAATGTATTGAAAATCAAATAATATTTATCGCAAAAACATCAATAACTTTTGAACTAAAATAGAAATCAACAATCTTTTTGCATGAAAACTTGCGTTTCGTTAAGTTCTAAAAGTCGTTCATAGGCTACTTTGACGAGAAATCATACAAAAAGATTGTTGATTACTAGTTTAGTTCAAAAGGTATTGAAGTTTTTCTGCTAATAATCCTTTGTTTTTTAGGGCATTTCATTGGAGATACAAAAATAACACATCTGTAATTTTTTGATATAACATACAATTTCATTTTGTCTTTTGTATGCCATCAAAAGATATTTTTTTTGTTCGCCCCAATCTGAGATATTTACACTCAAAGTAGGCATGTTTTTTGGAGAAAAACAGCAATAATTCAAAAACGAAAAGAGATAGCAAGTTTTTTCACTCACCAAATTACGCCTTTTTCAAAGCTCTAAAAGTGTTTTATAGACTACTTTGATGAGATATTTGAATTGAAAACGTTAGAGCCAGAAAACCAGTTTTGTTCGTACCACCCTATGTCAACGTAGGATAAAAGTTCTAAATCGGTCAATTTTGGAGATACAAAAAATCTTTTTTGGCAAAGTTGCTTGAAATTAAATGATCTACAACTTTGTTGAAGCATGTATAATATAATATCTACAAATAAGAAAGTTAGTAACACAATTTCTATGAAAACGTGGACCACCCTAATTTTCAATAATTCCAAACAAAGCACCTTACTAATACAAACAACTTTGTCGAAGACCGTTTTCGTCTAATTCGTAATCGTCTAAAACTCAAAATGCATCTTTCCACGTAAAACTGTTTTCTGGACCACTGTGCATTGATTCTTGGATTCCACAAGTTCCTGCATCAGATATTAGAGAAAGATCAGAAGAAATTTTTAGAGTAGTTCTCAAAATAATTCCTGGGGTATAAGAAATTCCTTGTGAAACACCTGGATGAATTTTCGAATCACTTTTGGAATAATTCTGGAGGAATTATTTCAAACTATACTTAAATAGATATCATCAAGAATTTCTGTAGGATACACTTGGTGTCTTTCTCAAAGATTTATCAAAAGAATATATATGGGGTAATATGGCTTCCCTGAAAAATCAAAGAAATCGGTTGAGTCTCCAAGAAATCATAAAATTACAATTTGATGTTTTTAAAGTTTCAAGATCCTCCTAAGGCCAGAGTGGTACCAAACATAAATGATCATATCTCAAAAACGCTTGCACCAAATCACTTCATTTTTTCACAACAGATTCTCATCACAGTATTGTTTCAAAAAGTGAATGATCAACCCCAAAAAATATCTGTAGGCTAAGATATTGAAGTGGGACAAGTAGCCGGTCTCCCAAGGAATTTCTTAATATCTTCAGATCCAAACGACCAATGATTAAAACCGACACATATTCTAAAAGTAAAAGAGTTTTTTGAGATCTTGTAAAAAAATTGATGCTGCTAGTAGAGGGGTTAATGTAGTCAATTTTTAGAAAACATTGACGAATTTCTGGATGAACTCATCAAAGAATGCAAATTACCCGGACGAGAAACTAAAACAAATGCTAGAATTTATTTTAAAAGAAATCTCACATTTTCAAGGGAGTTTTGTGTGTCGGATTCATTGGAGAAACACTTCCGAGATGCCTGGAGAAATTCGGGACTCATTCCTGCGAGAAATGCTAGTGGAATCTATCTTAGGGAATTTTTGGAGAAACTGTATAGAGTCCTAATAACCAATCTGACACTTTCAAATGCGTTAGATGAACCCGTTACTCGTTTGCGTTAAAATCAAAAATGCATTTTTGAGGTCGTTTGCACACCTGATGGAAATCCTGGCTACGCCCATGCCGGTCTGGCTGAACATCGACCAATTTGATTTCACATATTACAGTAATTGCTAAAAAAGCTGTCGCTTCTAATATGAAATTTCTTACAATATCGCTGTAGTACAGTTTCAACATAAGTTTTAGCATATTCAATGCTTACGAGACTTCTTTTGGCTTTATTAGGAAAAAAATCATATGTTCTTCTTCTTCTTTCTGGCGTTACGTCCCCACTGGGACAGAGCCTGCTTCTCAGCTTTTTTAACTGAGAGCTTACTATGCCAATGACCATTTTTGCATGCATATATTGTGCGGCAGGTACGAAGATAATCTATGCCCTGGGAAGTCGAGAAAATTTTCAATTCGAAAAGATCGTCGACCGGTGGGATTCGAACCAACGACCCTCAGCTTGGTCTTGCTGAATAGTTGTGCGTTTACCGCTACGGCTATCTGGGCCCCTAATTCATATGTTATACACCATTATTTAAGCTGAGCATGGTAGTCGCATACTCTAACCATGTCCATAGCAGTAATTAAAAACGACACAAGACGATCTGCCGAAACCCCGTGGATTGTATTTGTTATTTTGCTATTGCATCTCAAATTCCACATCCTCCCCAGCAAGCGCTAATCCCACTGGCATGCAATTGCACATCTCTTTCCGGAGCAATTCAATTGTTGCAGAAATTTATGTTCCCACAAACCACTAAACGGATTTCGGCTTCGTGCAATGCTAAGATACGATGTGCCAAACGGGTTTTGTAGCAAATTGCAACAACGGCCCAACAAGAGGAATAAAGGCCGACCCGTTATCCGTTGGGAAGCCAACCGCTAAAAGGTACCTACGACTTGGATGGCAATAAATAAAAATCACCACGTAAACACATTTTCCTTCAAGACGTCGTCGGTTGGTTGGGTTAGATATTGTTGCTGGGTGATACTCGGCTGGGTGTAATGCAGTGCCGTATCAAGGGTTCACGCCTAGGAATATTTTGATAGTGTATTCTTTCCAGCTGTCGAAAGCTACCAAGAAAAGATTAGATGTATGAGACTAGCAGATAAATTTTAATAAATAATTAAAAAAAGTTTGAAAACAACGCCTTTGCTTGTTTAAGAGATTTTCTATGACATCACGCTTTAAAAGGACTTACACTATTTGTATGATAATTTTCATAAGATATAATGTTTTAAGTATTAAACTTGAATAGAGCACGATTCGTCTGCTTTGTTCCTAATGTGGACCATTTCCATTTTGTTGACTCAATGTGACCCCTTCGATGGGTTGAGAAAGGATCAATTTTCATACATATATAGAACAGCGGAAAATTTCGAACATATTTTCAACATAAGGAAATGAATTACCCCTGGGCATATTTCTATACTGGAATGAATATTTAAAGTCAAATTACGAGAGTTATCCAACAATCAACTTGGACACACGCGTTTTTTTACGCAATCGCACCCTTTTGCCCCCCTCAAATCCGGGCCTGGGTTAGATTCGGATTCCGACTCTCGGACTGGACTTTGGTACCAGAAGAAAAACGCGACGACAACCCAGTCACATCTCACTCGCTTTGTGCTTGCCGATCCTGCCGAGCATCAGGAAGTGAACGTCCGAAAACCAGATGAAAGGAAATGGCAGATTTATTTCCCGTTCCGGAGCGGGAGCCTCTGGAAAATGGCGAAAAAGATTTCCAACATAGGGCTTCCGGTTTGCCGTCGAGCCCCGGCTGCTTTCAGGGCCTTTGTAAAGTAATGCACCCATAGGACTTGGCGAACATTCCCCAACCCAGTTCAACACCTCCGGAAGAGAGATATTTCAGGGGAAAAGAAGAAAAAAATGGTATACCTATCGCGATGGAAGTTCTCTTTGAATGAGTATAACCATCTATGCATGTAGTTTAGGGTGCCTTGTTCAAAATTTTGTAATATATTTCTACATGCCATATCAATTTATAAACACCAAACGGATAACTATTTTTCTTCTACTGATTAGTGAAAAATATGATCTTGAACACAACTCATGTTTTGCAGTTGCTATTTGGATTAAAAGCATGTACAGAAACTGTTATGCCTTCATTTTTCAATATGGGACTGATCCAAATTCATATTTTTTCTCGACATTTTCAAATAAAGTGTATTAATTTTGAAATGCCTGGTACAGTACATATTAAAATATGAATGTTTCGACAACGCCTATTTGGTTCGAAAATCCATATGGGACAGTTATGCTTTTATAAGCATAATTATAAGTATATTTATAAGTAAATCAGGCTAGAAATGTTTTAGAAAGTTTATTTATTCTCCGAAAATGCTATGAATAAGCATTGTTCAATAAGCATTGAATAAGCATGTTCTATAGTTGAGAATCATACCTTTCAGAAAGTTGAATTTTCCTAGGACATCCTAATGTAGAACCTAGAAGCTAGAATTACCTCGTTCCGCAAAGCGCCAGTTTGCAGGTTCTCGCTAGATAGTGGCTAAATACGTGCCATGTGCGGGGCGAAAATAAATATAACATCCCAATACTATGGTCACAGCTAGCCAGCCGGAAAAAGTTTTACCCAAAAAAAAAAAGGCCCCAGTCCCTGGCTGCAGTCTCATAAAATTTTAAACTACGATACGAGGAAACACGTGTGCGCCCTTGTGGTGGCCGTCTAGAGTGCAATAGTGAGGCCAGGTCACGACGACACAGAACATAGAAAGTAATCGGAGCCCCTATCGTACTCAGGCTCAGCAGAACTTCAACTTTTTTTTTATATGAATTTTGGTTGAGCCTATTTCGGTATTTCACATAGCGAAAAGTATCCGCAGAATGTACCTGAAGTGGTGTACTGATGAAAATGGTGGTTTCATGTTTCACGAACTGGCCATGCAAAAAATGCTCCCAGCTGCGGAAAAATCGCATTACATACAATGTTGCTTTCGTTAGAATATGAGTTGAATTGAGTTCTACCAGTTACAACTTTTGTCATGGACCATAGAAGAATATGTCTGCAACCGCACTCCACTCAGTCCATTCTAAATTCCCTTCAGGAACTTCTATTGTTGTTTGTAGATAGCTAGGTAGGATTAATTTGTCTGAATTCTAAAGAAATGTTGTAAAGCTTCTCAATAAGTTACTAGACATTTCAAAAAGCTTAGATAAAGCTTTGAGGAGAGCTTTCTAGTTGCTTGAAATGCTGAGAATGGGCATGCGAAACCTTACAATACCTATTCAATGAGCATTTCAAACAGCAAACAGGTGTGGAGATGTGGCTTCGTTCTATAATCATCTTAGGGTAGCACTGTGACCTATTTCGGAACTTTAGGCAGGTTTTCTTAACAAACTGGCTATCAATCTCTTAAGCAGCTCAAGCAGCTTTGCATGAACGTCCAAAGCAAAATATTCATTTTTTTCGCATTTGTTTAAAATTTAATATTTATATGATTTATACGATATTTTTAAGACAGATGGAAGCAATTATTCATATTTACGTATGACATTCTAATAAAAAAAATCAGAGGGGGTTGTGTACAAGATACGACCGCATGACGTTAACTACGCCAAGTGATTTTCCGCATTTGAATTTTAGTCGATTGTCATAGTTCCTTCCTCTAGTTCAAACTCTAACATGATATCGAAACTGGCGAAAGCGTTATCAGCACGTTCAGGCACACTCTATCTGTTACATCATAATCGTGGTGTTACTCAATGATATAAAAGACAATTCATCATTGCAGCACTATCAATTTAAATTTCAAAATAAAACAAAATGTCTTTGACAGTACTGGCGTCTTTTCTCGTGAGTTATGGCTGTATCGGTTTCACCCACTGTACACGGTACACTGCTAAATGTTGTTAGTTTGAATTATTTGTTCCAATGTGTGATGTGAAATTAAGTTTTTAGAGGACTTGTGAAAAATGGTGCAAAAAGAAGGAAAAACAAGAAAGTTATTGCGATTTGAATATTTTTTATGGTGAAAAAATGAAGCTGCCGGTACAAGGGATAATAATAAGGGTTTAATTCTTATACCGCAATAATAGGGAATATCGTAATGCTGGGCAAATTACCCTAGTGCAGATAGAAGTCTGATTTTCACACATTTTATTCTTGCACTTATCAAGAGCAGATTTTGAATTTTGAGTGATTTAATTTAATGTAATCACTTTGTATCAGAGCGACTTTGTTGTATGAAATTTGTACTATGTCATAAAGTACGTATAATGAAAATATGAAAAAAAGTTCTGTCCCGATAGGCCAAATGTAGTCAGGCCGAATGCCATTAGGCCGAAAGAGTTATTAGGTCGAAAGGGTCATTAAGCTGAAAATAGCCTATAATTCCAATGGATCGGCCTAACCACCTTTTCGGCTACACAAAATTCGGCCCAACGGCATTCGGCCTTAAGACACCCCCAACGGCCTGCTCACATTTTTCTATCAAAACACACCAATGAAAAGATTTATATGATTTTTTTGTTCTGTTAGCTTCCACCTGACGGGATTTCTGAAACTGAACAAAAAATTTCGGCAGAGTTTTCATTAACTGAAATAAATATAAACAGATTTGCCTGCAGTTTTTATGGGAAACACTGCCAACAATAGTAACACTGATATGAGATGTTTGAAGCGTAATAAAAAAGTGCCCCTACAGACATATCAAAATGTATGTTTGTTCCAATACAATATTATGATTCTCGTCATCAAAGTTGTGCCCATACTTTTTGGAACACCCTATATTATCTCATACCTAGACGCAAATGTGAATTACTTGGTTGAACATGTAATGCAAATATAAATGACCCATAATGATGGGGAACCCCATGATAGTATAACCAAATAAGTGTATCTGAAGTAGTTGCATGATTTATTCCCGAATAACAATCTTCTAGAAATCCCTAAAGAAATGTCCTAACTGATTCTCTGGGAAATCTAGAAAAACTTGGAATATACCGGGAATAATCTTTGTGATTATCTCACTAAGAAGCAATATTTCCAGGAATTTGTATCTTGAAAATCCACATCCTAAAAAAACAGTAGAATTACCTAAAGTTAGAAAACTATATGCAAATATTTTTGGGCTGATCGTCAGAATATTTAAAAAAGTGCCAAGAAAATACTTCGTGGAACTTTTTGCACGGAGTTGGAGTTGCGTTATGGTGAATTTCTGGTTAAATTCCTAAAAAATCATGGAATTTTTATGCTCAAAATATCTGAAGCCTGAATTCCTCGAGGACTTCTTTCTAGTTTGCTGTAATTGCTGAAAAGATCCAAAAGACATTTTAACAGAATCCACAGAAAGAATTCTCGAAATAATTGTTGGGATTTATTCACAAATTTCATAACGAAGAAAATGACCATTTTTGACACCCACCCACCCCCTCGTAACACTTTTTGTATGAGTGTTCTACATTTTGTATGAGCTGTAACAAATTGAGGACACCCACCCACCCCCTTCTGCGTTATGAAATATGTGAATGGGCCCTTGACGCAAATTCTGAGAGAATTCCATAATTGATGCAGATGCATTTCTTCTGCAGAAAATTCTTGTAGGCACTGAAATTTTGAATTGTTTTTTATCTTTGAAATTTCTCATGAATATTTTATAGAAAACCCTTGAAAAGGTCGTTGGAAATTCAGAAGATTTGAGAGAAGCTGCAGTAATTCATTTAAAAATTTTAGAACAAATTCATTGTGAATTTTGTCATGAATTTCTAGGTTTCTGCAAGTGGTTTTAGAGATGTTCAACAAAGGCCACGATACTCCTTGGATACTGTCATATTCTTGGAAATACTCCCTGATAATTAATAAAAGAATTCTCAAAAGAATCACTAAAAGAATTCTTGGAAATAATTTGCGAAGTATTCTTGAACAGAATTTTAGAGAAATTGACTTTTAATTTAATGGATACCCTTTAGAGGAATTTACTGAATAACAAAGACATCTTTGTCAGGGTTCTCCTAGTATTTCCTAGGAGAACTAAAACTTTTTTAGAAATAATCCACAAATATATTTATTTATCTGATACGATCCATGGAAATAACTTGAGGTGATTTATGATAAAATATTGAATATTTTCTACCAAAAAATTACATATCAACCACTTTCAAGAAACAATGTTTTTTTACATTTTAAATGTTCAGTTGTACCTTCACCTTCACAGTACTGGGTACCGACACCAAAGTTTCAAAATTTTTCAGATTTGCTATCGTTTGATCAATTTTGAAGAGATTTTCAGAACAAATGAGTTATAATTTTGAACCATGTATTAAAAAAAATGAATTCTATGATGCTTTTGGGTTTAAGTCCAAAATTGTTGGGGTACCAAGGGTATTTTTAAATGAAAATTTAGGGAAAAATGCAAGAAGCCACTTTAAAAACACTGTATATAATATAATAGAACATTGATTTATTGGATAGCATATGAAATAATTTTCAGTTTGGACACTATTGTGGTCATTTCGGGAATGTGATTAGCGGATATCGGTTACGGAAGGGACCGTAGTGGGAATGATTATCATGCGCTGATACCTTTCACAAAATTAATGAGTACTCACCCAGAAGTGATTAAATAACATGTCATGAATTCTACAGCGCTTACGACTATTTTCAAACACTCGATGAGAAAAGGTCAATTTTGGAACCTATTCTGCCATTGCAGTCGGTTTGAATTTAATGATTTTTCACACCGAAGAGAATTTGCAGCATATCATATCCTTCCTCTTCCTTCTGGCGTTACGTCTCAATCAGAATAGAGGCAGCTACTCACCTTATCATCTCACGAGCTCTGACACATTATTGACATGATAACTTCTTTGAAAATTGATTATTATTTGCATTTGTATGTAATAGTCTCCTAACTGAAATAAGTGATACAAAATGTCAATTTGATATAGATATTTCAAAATTTTTGGTAAGGTTTCTTGAAATCCTCCATAATTTCCATCTCGAAATACCCTAGGTACTCCAACAAATTTGGCCAACATCCGAATTCGTTACCTTTCAACATTTTAAATACATGCATCATAAATGTAACTCTTTTGTAATATTACCTGAAAATTTCATCAAATTCGATTAAACGATGGCGAAGCTACATAGTTTTTAAACTTCGATGACAGCACAATGAGGAATATAATTTTGTTACTGGAAAAATAATATATTTGAGATCACAACGTAAACCATGCCCACAAATTAGATCAAATCGTTTTATCCAAACGGAACCATCAACAAATTCTCATTTCTGATCGTCCCCCAAAAAGCCGCTAGGCACCGTTAAATATGACCACAATATAAAGTCCGATTTGTGGTGGGTTGTGAATCCGGAGCGACGTCCTATGCATACGCTCAATTTTACTATCTACAATTCGAAATCCTGCGCCTAGCCTCCATTAACAACATCCGGATGCAGGGCGGACCACTATTATTCGGAATGCAATTCTCCACAAAAAGCACCACCAGACCCAGCGTGAGAGGTATAAATGCGAAAGATCTGATATGGAACTTTTCGGGATTCGGCAGCTCACAAACGGTTCAAACGAAGCACAGTATTGGACAATTCATTAGACACTTTTCCGATTTTCCATACAAAATGGTTAACTATATACGGTTAGATTTAAGTTATTTATGGACCGATTTAATCGGAATGTTCACAGAACGCTGTATTAATTTGGGCTAGATGTTGCAATTCCAGGAAGAATGCACTACAGAGGATTCAAAATAAAATTTTGAAAATATTTATGAAGTTCAATACTTCTGCCAAAATTCGTGCTGTGAAAATTTTATTCAAATTGATCCATGAATATCTAGGTCCAAGTTTATTGATGTTGATTTTTCTGTATAGAACATCAAAAAAGTTAAAAATATATTGTCCAATACTGTGTACCGAACGGCCGGTGGTTTGGTTTAGTAATATGAACCGAAAATCCAACCCACCTTCTGTGGGTATTTTGTCATGAACATTCCTCTTAGCGGTCGGAGGTTCAAGCATGGCAAAAAAAAATAAAGAAATATGGTTTGCCATTTCCTGGGCGATAAATATTGAATTCCTTGGAGCGGGTTTTCGCGTTCCACACATCCGGTTTCGAGAGCTTGCGGTTTTGTGTTTTGTAATTAATTTCGGTGAAATCTGGTGAAATATATTCGAAACTTGGTTTTTTGATGTGGGTGCATTGTGCGTATAACAGCAAAAAGATGACATGTACAATGGTACCATCAAATAAGCTAGCTGTTGAATTACCTTCTTCTTGGTATTATCGTCCCCACTGGGACAGAGCCTGCCTCTCAGCTTAGTGTTCTTATGAGCTTTTCCACAGTTATTAACTGAGAGCTTTCTTTGCCAAAGTTGCCATTTTCGCATTCGTATATCGTGTGGCAGGTACGATGATACTCTATGCCCAGGGAAGTCAAGGAAATTTACATTACGAAAAGATCCTGGACCGACCGGAAATCGAACCCAGACACCTTCAGCATGGCATTGCTATGTAGCCGCGGACTCTAACCACTCGGCTAAGGAATGCTGTTGAATTATCCCATGTTTTAATATCAGGGGTTGAAAACATTATATTACAATTTAACATTCCTTTTGCATTGCGGTTATTTTTAGCCAATCGGCACAGTAAAGGAGCTGAATTTTTGTAGCAAAAAGAAACAAAAATATGAAATTTTCTGACTTTTCAACTCTTGAATTAGTATGTTGAAAGAAGCTTCAAGCGAGGAGCAGCGCCACATAAAATGGACACATTATGCATTAACGTTCAAGAATCCGTCATCGTAATCAACGTCATCATCGAAACATCGAAAGCAGTTTTTCTGTTCAAAACTGGAATTTATGCGTTAAAAATATATGCACTGTGTTTCAGTTTAAGAAAAAAATGCAGTGAACACATTTTCATGTTAACTTTGTTGATGTTAACTGAAAAAACTGCTTATGAAAATTTTAAAATTAATGACGGCTTCTACCCCTTTTAGGATAAAAAAAATGACCCATGACTTTGAATACTCTACAAAATCAATTTTTGAAACGATTTGCGTTCCGGAACCGGTTTCAGTAGGATGTGATATGGACATTTTCCGACCATTATATAGTTCCATCATTCAACAGCACAAAAGTCATGCGGCTGGTACGAAGATACTCTATGCTCCGGGAAGTCGAGAAAATTTTCAATTCGAAAAGATCCTCTACCAGTGGAATTCGAACCCATGCTTCTCAGTTTGATTTTGCTGAATAGCTCCGCGTTTATCACATTTTTTTCGCAGAATTATCTGGGAATGGTTAAGAATTATTTAGGAATAATTTGCATATAATTTGCATTTTTGAAGCATGTTCATGGAATTTATTGAAAAAAGCACTGTAATTTGTAGAAGAAGGTTACGCATTGCTTGATAAGCTTTTCTTGAAATCTTCTTCTGCTTTCCTATTATAATTTTCGAAAAATTCTTCGCAGAGAAAAAAACTGAATCAATTTTCAAGAATTCTTTGGCTGGCAGCAGTAAATCCTACCTCGGATGTATTTTTTCCTTAAATTCTTAGTAATAAATCCTGGAACCATTATAAAGGTATTTGATTGAAATTCGTAATTGATCTTCCTGAATTTCTCAACAAATTTATCTAAAATTCTAAAAATCCTTTTACATGACACCTATCTTCGCTAGCCACAGTGTATCTTTATCATGATATTCCAGAAATTTTACGATATTGTTTTCGACATATCTTCTTTGATGCTCAGGTAAGATTTCTTTAAAATTCTCAGGAGCTTATTTCTGGAAACAATTTGAAGAACATTCCAAAATTGGCAGTAGAATTATTGTTAAATAGTTTGCAGGATTGTAGTTCTTCCAAGGATTTCCCTATTTATTTTTGATAAATCAATCTGAAGTAATGTGCATATCAATTATTTTCTGCAGAATTATTGTAAAATTTTCATGGACTTTATTATTTTGTTTTAAATTTTGCAATAAGCTTCTCACCAAAACTTTTTATATTGGCAGCTTTTCCCTGAAAATGTTCAAGTAGGTTGAATTTAAAGTTCCCCAAAATTTTCACAATTTTCAATGTAATCATTTGTAGGACTTCCGAAAATTGTCGTCTAATCTTCTAGGATTACAATGCATAGGTGGCTGCATTTGTTCTGCGAAGCGATAATAAATCATTCCATGTAATATCTGATGACAAACACCATCAAAACTTGTCAAAATAATTAGTTTTGACTGCTTAAACATCGTCGATGTTGTTGTCGTCATTGCACTATGATCAAGAAAGCAGTTTAACGCGGAAAGTTGCATTTTAAGGCAAAAAAGTCATCTACAAAGTTTTTTGTTTTAGTTGGGCCCTTTGTTTGGTGTTATTGAAAATTAGGATGTTCTGTAAAATCTGTAAAATTAATAAAATAAATCGGCTTTTAGCGATCATCATTGAACAGATAACTCCTGGCCCATAAAAGTTAGAAATTTGCTCTCAACTGTCCCGTTTTTTTCTATTACAGTTAAAATGTCCATATGCTTGTCTTCTAAACCAAAAAGACATTCCTAATTAAAAATTAAAAACAAACATTTTGAAACATAGCGCAATTTTTGTTTTGTTTTTTTTTTCAGATGTGGCTACGAGACTATAGTGCACAGAATGGAGGACCTCCATTTTCTCTAATCATCATGGAAGAACCTCATGTGTAGTTACTGTAGTATACTGAAAACAAAAACCTAATGTGAAAATTTGTCACAGTATAATTCAAAGTGATACTCCCCCCACATATGTGCATGTTTTTTTAAAATGACAACGCATTTTTTTGTTGTCGACGAACTCATGTGTAATGGATACCTTCTCAAACCAGTGTCGCTGCTGCACAAATGGACCATGTTTACTGAACCTTTTTCTGTGTGTTTTGTTTCTAACTGCAGCATCCCATTTGTAAAATCTAGTCAAACATTCCAAAATTCCCTATTTCTATGATGTGAGAAAATAGTATCTGTAGTCCAATTCCTTTCTCTGAAATATGGTTGAGACCCGTGGTTTTGTAAGGAAAGAAATACAAAAAGTATCTCTTGAAATGTTCAGCTAGAAACACAAACCGAGCCGGGACGTGAATGAGGAAGGTGTGATATTCGTTCCGCGTTGCGATAGCTGGAAAACATCAAACACTTTTCCCCGAGAGAAAGAGAGGGAGAGAAAGATGACGAGTGATGACGATGCTGAAGGCATCATTATCCCTGAAAAGCGGCCCGGCAGAAATGTCGCAGATCCATCACACTTTTTACTCTTTGCATTTCGTTTGAAATTATTATATTTTTTTCCCTCGTTTGGATATACCCCGCAGTAGGGTATCTTTGGGACGAGTCACGTCGTCGTTCGGTGCCGTTTGTCATGTGATATCGTGTGTCGTCCGGGAAACATATATCCACGTGTTTGTCTGGCCTGGTTTGCGTGCGCTGTGAGCTCTGTTTCTGCTGCTGCACGCCTGTACAAATGATTCGTTTATTTAAGTAATAATTTTATGTACAAATATTTAGAGAAACAAGCGGAGAAGCAACACTGCATACGTGCTAGATTCAGAAAAAGGAGAGTAGAATACAAAAAAATAGATTCATACGCTAGTGCTACCTGGAGAAACGCTAAGGGTAAAATATCGTCATGCAATGGAACTCATATAAAAATGTATAAACTAAGAGAGCTGCATAGGAATCGAAATAGTTGTAGGTAAAATATAATCATAATCGTACGTATCATGCATATCAGTTTGAGTAACGCTTATATTAATCAAATGCATGCTATTCTACATAAATTCAAATCGAACTAGTTCATGCAAACTGCATTCCGTTTAGAGTATTCCAAAAATTCCTGGGTCAAGAAGGCAAACAACTTCTCCTAAATTGAGGCTATGACCGAGACATTCGCCAGTTGTAGCTTGGAACAAAGAATCATCACACGGTGCTCCCCAGAACGTTTTTATCAGGAAAAAATCTCCATCGCAACTGTGAATGAATGAACTGAAATGAAATTCTAAAGAATCTAAGGATTCTCATCAGAGTCGTCTCAGGATTTTCATCAGAATCTAGTTAGTATTCTCATAACAATCCTCATAGGTTTCTCATCAAAATCCTATCAGGATTCTCATCAGAGCCCTCACAGGATTCTCATCGGAGTTCTATCAGGATTCTCATCATAAACCTATAAGCATTCTCATTAGAATCCTGTTCGGATTCTCATCAGAATACTCACAGGATTCTCATTAGAACTCTCTCAGGATTCTGATCAGAATACTCTCAGAATTGATGCTCATTAGAATCCTCCCAGGATTTTTGTCAGAATCCTCTGAGGATTCTCATTGAAATCATCTAAGGATTCTAATTGAAATTTTCTCAGGATTATCATCAGAATCCTCTTTATAGTCTCATCAGAATCCACTTAAGATTCTCATTGAAATACTCTCAGGTTTATCATCGGAGTCCTCTGGAGATTCTCATAAGAGTCCTCTAAGGATTGTCATCAGAATTCTCCCAGCATTTTTGACAGAATGTTCTTTGGATACTCATCACTATTCTCTTAGAATTCTCATCAAAAACCTCTCAGGATTCTCATCAGATTCTTCTCAGGATTCTTATCTGCTTCCTCATAGTATTCTTATCAGAATCCCCTCAGGGCTCTCATCAGAGTCCTCATAGGATTATTGTCAGAATGCTCTTGGGATACTTATCAGAATTCTCTTAGAATTCTCATCAGAAGTCTCAGGATTCTCATAAAAATCCTCTTTGGGTATTCATCAGAATTCTCTTATAATTCGCATCAGAAGGCTCTCAGGATTCTCATCAGAATGCTCTCAGGAATCTTTTAAGCATTTTCATCAGAATCTTCTCAAGATTCTCATCAGAATCCTCTCAGGATTCTCATCAGCCTTCTCTCAGGATTCTCATCAGAATCATATAAGCATTCTCATCAGAATCCTCTCAAGATTCTCATCAAAATCCTCCTAGGATTTTTGTCATAATGCTCTCAGGATTTTCGTCACAATCCTCGCAATATTCTCTCCAGAAGCCTCTCAGAATTCTAATCAGAATCCTCTCAGGATTCTCGTCAGAACCCTCTCGGAATAATCTTAAGATCTCAGGATTCTCATCAGATCGCTCTTAGGAATGTCATCAGAATCCTCTCAGAATTCTCATCAGAATCCTCCTAGGATTTTTGTCAGAATGCTTTCAGGATTTTTATCAGAATCCTCTCAGGATTCTCTTCAAAAGCCTCTCAGGATTCTTACCTGCTTCCTCAGGATTCTCATCAGAACACTCTCAGGATTCTCTTCAGAATCCTCTCTGGATTTGCATCAGAATGCTCTCAGGATTCTCATCAGAATCCTCTCAGAATTGTCATCAGAATCCTCTCTGGATTCTCTTCAGTCTTCTCTTAGGATTCTTATCAGAATCCTCTCAGGATTCTCAACAGAATCCTCTCAGGATTCTTATCAGCTTCCTTTCAGGATTCTTATCAGAACGCTCTCAGAATTCGCATCAGAACGCTCTCAGGATTTTCATTACAATCCTCTCAGGATTCTGATCAGAATTCTCTCAGGATTCTTATCAGCTTCCTTACAGGATTCTCATCAGAATCCCTCACGAGCTCTCATCAGAGTTCTCCTAGGATTTTTGTCAGAATGCTCTATGGATACTCATCAGAATTCTCTTAGAATTCTCATCAGAAGCATCTCAGGATTCTCATCAGAACCCTCTCAGGATTCTCTTCAGAATTGAGGAATCTTTTCAGAATCCTCCCAGGATTCTCATCAGAATCCTATCAGAATTCTCATCAGAATCCTCTCAGGATTCTTATCAGCTTCCTCACAGGATTCTCATCAGGATCTTTTAAGCACTCTCATCAGAATCCTCTCAGGATTCTCAATAGAATCATCTGAGGATTGTCATCAGAATCCTCCAAGGATTTTTGTCAGAATGCTCTTAGGATTTTCATCAGAACCCTCTCAGGGGTCTTATCAGCTTCCTCTCAGGATTCTCATTGGAACGCTCTCAGGATTCGCATCAAAATGCTCCCAGGATTCTCATAAGAATTTTGGTCATCCTCTCAGAATTCTCACCAGAATTCTATCAGGATTCTTATCAGCTTCCTCACAGGATTCTTATCAGAATCCCTTCAGGGCTCTCATCAGAGCCCTCATAGTATTTTTGTCAGAATGCTCTTGGGATACTCATCAGAATTCTCTTAGAATTCTCATCAGACGCCTCTCAGGATTCTCATAAAAATCCTCTTTGGGTATTCATCAGAATTCTCTTGTAATTCGCATCAGAAGGCTCTCAGGATTCTCATCAGAATGATTCCAGGAATCTTTTAAGCATTTTCATCAGAATCCTCTCAGGATTCTCATCAGCCTTCTCTCAGGATTCTCATCAGAATCATTTAAGCATTCTTATCAGAATCCTCTCATGATTCTCATCAAAATCCTCCTTGGATTTTTGTCAGAATGCTCTCAGGATTTTCGTCAGAATCCTATCAGGATTCTCAACTGAATTCTATCAGGATTCTCAACTGAATCCTATCAGGATTCTCAACTGAATCCTCGCAGTATTCTCTTCAGAAGCCTCTCAGGATTCTAATCAGAATCCTCTCAGGATTCTCGTCAGAACCCTCTCGGAATAATCTTAAGAATCCTCTCAGGATTCTCATCAGATTGCTCTCAGGATTCTCATCAGAATCCTCTCAGGATTCTTATCAGAATCCTCTCAGGATTCTTATCAGAATCCTCTCAGGATTCTCATCATAATCCTCTCAGGATTCTCATCATAATCCTCTCAGGATTCTCATCATAATCCTCTCAGGATTCTCATCAGAATCCTCTCAGGATTCTCATCAGAATCCTCTCAAGATTCTCATCAGAATCCTCTCAGGATTCTCATCAGAATCCTCTCAGGATTCTCATCAGAATCCTCTCAGGATTCTCATCAGAATCCTCCTAGGATTTTTGTCAGATTGCTCTCAGGATTTTTGTCAGAATCCTCTCAGGATTCTCTTCAAAAGCGTCTCAGGATTCTCATCAGAATTCTTTTAGGATTCTCGTCAGAACCTTCTCGAGAATATCTTCAGAATCTCCTCAGGAATCTTTTCAGAATCCTCTCAGGATTCTCATCAGATCGCACTTAGGATTTTTGTCAGAATGCTGTCAGGATTTTCGTCAGAATCCTCTCAGGATTCTCTTCAAAAGCCTCTCAGGATTCTTATCAGCTTCCTCACAGGAACACTCTCAGGATTGTCATCAGAATCCTCTCAGGATTCGCATCACTCTTCTCTTAGGATTCTTATCAGAATCCTCTCAGGATTCTCATCAGAATCCTCTTATGATTCTTATCAGCTTCCTCACAGGATTCTCATCAGAATCCCTCACGGGCTCTCATCAGAGTTCTTTTAGGATTCTTGACAGAATGCTCTTTGGATACTCATCAGAATTCGCTTAGAATTCTCATCAGAAGCCTTTCAGCATTCTTATCAGAACCCTCTCAGGATTCTCTTCTGAATTCAGTAATCTTTTCAGAATTCTCTTAGGATTCTCATCAGAATCCTCTCAGGATTCTCATCAGAATCTTCTCAGGATTCTCATCAGATTCCTCTCAGGCTTCTTATCTGCTTCCTCACAGGATTCTCATCAGGATCATTTAAGCACTCTCATAAGAATCCTCTCAGGATTCTCATCAGAATCCTGAGAGGATTCTCATTAGAATCATCTGAGGATTGTCATCAGAATCCTTCAAAGATTTTTGTCAGAATGCTCTCAGGATTCTCATCAGAATCCTCGTAGGGTTCTTATCAGCTTCCTCTCAGCTTCGCTCTCAGGATTCGCATCAGAACGCTCTCAGGATTCTCATAAGAATCCTCTCAGGATGCTCTTCAGAATTATTCAAGCATTATCATCAGAATACAGGGTGTCTGCAAATTATCCGAACAGCAAAATATTAGAAAGATGATCTCGCATTGAAAACAATGAAAAATCAATGTCCATGTACCTTTTACAATACATCCATATGTTAACACAATATACAAATTTAAAAATTTTCGAAATGAGAGCTTGTTACTGAAATAGACAAAGTTACATTTTTCGGAGACGTTTTTCCTGAGGGCCGCTAGTCATACTGGAGATGTGATATCCCTAAAACCTAAAAGAGCTGAATCCAAATGTCCTTTTATTATTTGAAGTAATCTACAGGATAGTGGCTTTAAGTTAGACTGGAAATAGAAAATTGTACGGTTCAAATCCAGTGAGTTCAATGGATATTTTCCTTCCGTCATAAAGCTCGGAAAACAACTCCCTTTAAGACACCTCAATACATTTGGGTTGGTTTTGCAATTATTTGAAATCGGAAATGGGTCAAACTTACTTCTTAAGAATATAATAAGCCAATGTTTAAAACCATGCAAGAATATTCAATTAATTATGCATGATTGTTTAGAGCCATATCTTCAAAGTTTGTACGGATAATTTGCGGACACCCTGTATTCTCAGGATTCTCATCAGAATCTTCTCAGGTTTCTCATCACAATCCTCACAGGATTCTCATCAGATCGCTTTAAGGATTCTCATCAGAATCCTCTTAAGATTCTTCATAAAATCCTCTGAGGTCAATCATCAGAGTACTCTTTTGAAGGGTTTATGAATTTAAAATTATTGATTTCGATGGTTACGCCGCAAAATGCGTAACTAAAATTGCGTACATATTGTTATTCAAAAAACACAATCCAGAGGTTACAAATAACTAAACAAACAAGCTTTGAAGTAAGCTCGACTAGTATATATCTGACAATCACGGTAAATAAAAAATTGAAAAAAAAAATCTTATTTCCTTTGAGTTTTTTAACCTATAGTAGGTATTTAAAGGGCGCAACTTTAAAACAGGCCCAAGGATTTACTTATTTTTTTCCCAGACAAACAAGCCATAGAAAACTGGTAAGCACACATCGAAACAAGATTTTTGTTTTCTAATAATAACGGTCTAGGAAGCACCGTGATCACAGGACCCAAAAATTGGAAAGATTCAGTGCCAGCTTTTAAAAGCGGAGAAAAAGCTCGCTAAAGTATGTTTTCTGTTTGTGTGCGTCCCATGTGTGTTTGTGCAACGCAGCGTGCAACAAGAAATATAGTAACCAGAACCATCGCTGCTATACTTAGTTCTGGTCCAGAAATACCAAGCTACAATATGCTAGACATGCAAATTTCGTGTAACTGATTTTTTTTCCACTCCGACTACGGCTCCGAGACTATGTTTCAAGGGAGAAATGTTGGCTGAAGATTGTGTCGAGCGGCGGCGGGCAAGACTTTGTTTGCCTCAAGTTTAATGAAGGTTCTTTGCAGTGACTGACTGAGATGTGGCGTGGCTTTGCTGCATCGCATGGCTTAACAGCTGGTTAGTTGGTTGGTTTAACTTTTCATACACAATGTATAATCTAACTTATGGCTCGGTTGGTCGGCCGGAAGCAGGAGTAGGAGGAGGATGATAATGGTGGTTGGGTTGGTGATCACGAGATGGTTACCCGGAAGATGGGAGCAAAGTGGGTCAAGATGGAAATTTAATCTTTTCTATGGAGAGTTGGAATTTGGAAATGTTTTCGTGTTTGGACGGTTGATGCTGAAGTTGAGAGATGGTGTCAAAAATCCTCTTTGGGGTATGTTAATCCAATAATTGGCTGCAATATTATTCAAAATCCACGACAGAACTCCCTGGAAACCTTTTGAAGTTTTTTTTAAAACACTCAACAAGGTTTTTCTGAAGCGATACCAAATTTTCTCTGAAATCAATGCCAAAATTCTTCGAAAATCTTCAACCGGATTTTTCTGTCATCCTAGACAGGACTTCTCCAGAACTCTAGCCAGGATTTACCTGTAATCCAAAACATCATTGCCTTTAAATCCCTAGACAGGATTTCCCTGAAATTCCCTGAAATTCCTTGAAATCCTAGAGAGAATTTCATCGAAATCCCTAGACAGGATTTTCATGAAATCCCTAGAAAGGATTTCCCTGGAAGTTCTAGACAGTGTGTTCCCTGAAATCCCTAGACAGTGTGTTTTTGAAATCCTTAGAACGGATTTCCTTGAAACCCTTAGACAGAATTTCCCTGAAACCCCTAAGGGGCTATCCATTAATTACGTAAGGGTTTATGGTGGGAAGGGGGATTTGAGATTTCTTACGCGCCATACAATTTATTTTTAATTTTCATGCAAAAAATCTTATCATGGGGGAGGGGGGTTGAAAAACCCCGAAAATTGTCTTACGTAATTAATGGACCGCCCCTAAACAGAATTTCCCTGAAATCCTTAGACAGGATTTCCCTGAAATCCTAGGACAGCATTTCCCGAAATTTCTAGATAGGATTCTCCTAGAATTCAAGGACAGGATTTCTCTGAATTCCCTAAACAGAATTTCCCTGAAATCCCTAGACATTATTTCCATGCAATCCCTAGACTGGGTTTCCCTGAAATCCATAGACAGTATTTCCCTGAAGTCCCTAGACAGTTTGTTTCTGAAATCTCTAGACTGGATTTCCCTGAAATCTCCAGACAGAATTTCCCTAGAATCCATAGACAGTGTGTCTGAAATCGCTAGAAAGGATTTACTTGAAATCTTAGACATGATTTCCCTGAAATCCTATGACTGGATTTACTTAAAATCTATGACAAGATTTCCCGAAATTCCTAGACAGGATTTTTCTGGAATCCCGTGGCAGGATTTCCATTAAACCGTTCAAAATATTTCACTGGAATTCCTAGACAGGATTCAACTGAAATCTATAGACAGGATTTTGTTAAACTTCTGGACAGGACTCCCCCCAAATATCTAGACAAGGAATATCATGAATTCTCAAGTCAGAATTTCCCTGAAATCCCTAGTCAGGATTTCTTTGACATCCTTAATCAGAATTTCCTCAAAATACCTAGTCAGGATATCCATGAAATCTCTAATCAAGATTTCCCTGTTTACTTTTAATCTCTTGTTAAGATTATACTGAGATCCCTAGCCTGGATATCCCTTAAATCCCTTAACAGGATTTACCTGAAATCTTTAGACAGGATTTTCCGAAATTCCTAGACAGGATTCCTTTGGAATTCCAAGACAAGATTTCTCTGAATTCCCTACACAGGATTTCCTTGCAGTCGCTAGACTGGATTTCCCTGAAATCCCTAGACAGCATTTACGTGAAACCTCTAGACAGTGTGTTTCTGAAATCTCTAGGCAGGATTTCCCTGAATTTCCTAGACAGTTTGTTCCTGAAATCCTTAGAAAGGATTTCCCTGAAATCCTTAGAAAGGATTTCCCTGAAATCCTTAGACAAGATTTCTTCAAAATTCTTAGACAGGATTTTCCTAAATTACCAGACAGAATTCCCTGGAATTCCTAGACAAGAATTTCTCTGAAATCCCTAGACAGGATTTTCCTGCAATCGCTAGACAGCATTTCTCTGAAATCCCTAGACAGTGTGTTCCTGAAATCCTTAGAAAGGATTTCCCTGAAATCCCTAGAAAAGATTTCCCTGAAATCCCTAGAAAGGATTTCCCTGAAATCCCTAGAAAGGATTTCCCTAAAATCCTAAGACAGGATTCCCTGGAATTCCTAGACAGGATTTCCCTGGAATCCCGAGATAGATATTCAGGATTTCTTTGAAATCTCTCGTTAGGATTATCCTGAAATCCCTAGTTTGGATTTCCCTGAAATCCCTAGAAAGGATTTCCCTGAAATCCTTAGACAGAATTCTCCCAAATTTCCTAGACAGCGTTTCTCAGAAATCCCTAGACAGGATTCTTCTGGAATTCCTAGACAGGATTACTCTGAATCCCATAGACAGAATTTCCCTGAAATCCTAGACAGCATTTTCTTGAATTCCCTAGACAGTGTGTTCTTGAAATTCCTAGAAAGGATTTTCCTGAAATCCTAAAACCGCATTTCCCTGAAACCTTTAGACAGGATTTACCTGGAATCCTTAGACAGGATTCCCTGAAATTCCTAGACAGGATTTTCCTGGATTAGCTATTCAGGAATGCCTTGAAATCTCTTGTTAGGATTATCCTGAAATCCCTAGATAGGATTACCCTGAAATCCTTAGACAGGATTCTCCCGAAATTCCTACACGGGGTTTGTCAAAAATCTCTAGACAGGATTCTTCTGGAATTCCTAGACAGGATTATCCTGAATCTCCAAGACAGAATTTCCCTGAAATCCCTAGACAGAATTTTCCTGCAATCGCTAGACTTGTTTTCCCTGCAATCCCTAGACAGAATTTCCCTGAAATCCCTAGACAGTGTGTTCTTGAAATCCCTAGAAAGGATTTTCCTTAAAACCTAAGACAGGATTTCCCTGAAAACCTTAGACAGGATTCCCTGAAATTCCTAGACAGGATTTCCCTGGAATAGCTGTTCATGATTTCCTTTAAATCTCTTGTTAGGATTATCCTGAAATTCCTAGTCTGGATTTCCCTGAAATCCCTAGACAGGATTTCCCTGAAATCCTTAAACAGGATTCTCCCGAAATACCTAGACAGGATGTTTTCTGAAATCCCTAGACAGGATTCTTCTGGGATTCCTAGACAGGATTACCCTGAATTCCCTTGACAGATTTTCCCTGAAATCTCTAGACAGGATTTTCCTGAAATCCCATGACAGGATTTCCCTAAAATCTCTAGCCAGCGTGTTCCTGAAATCCCTAGATAGGTTTTTCCTGAAATTCTTAGAAAGAATTTGCCCTTAAACTCCTAGACAGTATTTCCCCCGAAATCTCGAGACAGGATGTCCTTGGAAAACCTAGACAGGATTTCCCTGAAATCCCTAGACCCTAGATTTCCCTCAAATTCCTAGACAGGTCTTCCTCTGGAATCCCTAGACAGTGTGTTCCTGAAATCCCTAAACAGGTTTTCCTGAAATCTTTACACAAGATTTCCCCCGAAATTCCTAAATAGTATTTCCCTGGAATCCTGAGAATGGATTTCCCTGAAATCCCTAAACAGGATTTCACTCAAATTCCTAGACACGATTGCTCCCAAATATCTAGCCAAGGTTTCCCTGGAAGCCCTAGTCAGGATTTGCCCGGAAACGCTATTCTGGATTACCCTTTCTCTTGTCATGATTATCCTGGAATCCTTAGTCTGTATTTCCCTGAAATTACTATTCTGGATTTCTCTGATATCACTCGTCAGATTGTCTCTGGAATCTTTAGTCAGGGTTGACCTGAAATCCGTAGATAGGATATCCCTGGAATCCCTAGACAGATTTTTCCTGAAATCTTTAGACATGATTCCCCCGAAATTCCTATTAAGGATTTCACTAGAATCTCAAGACAGGATTCCACTGAATTCCCTTGTCATGATTTTCCTTAAATTTCTAATCAGGATTTCTTTGAAATGGTGGTGTCAGATTTTTTTTAGACTTCCACAGGATTTCTTTACAATTCCTGATAGGATTTCTTTTGAATCTTCGGCGAAAATTGTCTAAATATTCGGCAGGATTGCTCTGAATCCGATCAGGTTTTCTCTCAAATTCTTGACAGAATATTTCTGGAATCATCAAGCAAGATTTTTTTGAAATGCTCTGCAACAACTCTGTAAATTCTTACTTAGATTTTTTTGAATTTCTCATTCTGATTTTTTTGTTATTTTATACAGGATTTCACTAAAATCTTCAATAAAGGTTCTCGGAAATTTTTACCATCATTTCACTTTAACCTTAATAGGATTTCTCTGGAATGCTGAACCAGATTTTTCTGAAGTCATCTACAGAAATCCTAGGCTAGATAGACTATCACTCGAATCTTTAAAGGAGATTGTCTGTTATCTCTGAAATATATAAAATTATTTTCCTTGCATCCTGTACTTAGCAGAACTTCTCTGGTATTCTTATTCAGATGCCTCTGTTACCTTCGATGCAATTTTTGTTGATATTTCGAACCTAATTTCATTCTTTCGAAACCCTCAGCAGGTTTCTTTTGTAGCAGTACTGTGAAACCATCAAATGAATTTCTCTATCTTCGACGGAAATTCATCTTCGTACAGAACCACAGGCTTTCTCTGAAATCATCGAATATATAAGATATAAGATAGTTTTGCAAGATTTCTTTCAAATATCGGAAAGGTTTTTTTTTTGAAATCCTTAACATAAGTTTTTTAACATTATCTGCATGATTTTTCTAAATATTTTAAAATGTTGGTTGAGTTTTTCTGAAAATCTCATGCATTACACCGAAACACTAAATGTGTTTCATTCATCTGTTGAGTTTGCTCAGCAACACGTTACATCCTTCGCTACAAGTTTCACCAACAATCCAAGACCTGTGCAATCCAGATCCGAAACTTATTCAACTGATTCCATTCCAGTGCTTCCTCCAACAAAACACAACAACCTTATTTCCTGAAATCAAGCAAACGATAAATCGCCAATCTGCGTTGATTGTTCCTCGCCGAAATAACAACTTACAAAGGCGTAAGAAAGAACTTTGATGGTTCTAACAAACACCATAGATAAACCAGCTCGCAGCTCCACTGGAGCATTGGATAATTAGGCGGAAACAGAACTATCCTACACAATGCTGCTTCGCCATCCGCCGTGTCGAAGTTTTCGTTGGTTCGTTCGGCAGGCAACTAAAGCGAATTATTATTACCCCATTAAAGAAATATGAAGCACCTTATTGCTGTCTCGCTTCTCAGGGGCGGGAAGAACAGCAGAGAGTGGTGGACCCGTGGAGTAAGCGATTCTAGCACTATCGCTTGAGGAGGATCCACAAAAGCTTCTGAAATAAGCGGGAGGGACTCTATTGTGTGTTCAATCCGTGGGAGCTCCAGCGGGAATATAAAATACGGACCACCACCCAGCGCTAGTTGCCACAATTCTTGCCTGGTTGTTTGCTGAAGGATAATGGACTGAATACAATGGAATTATCCAATTGAGGAAAACTATAATGGAATAGTTTTTCGCCACGGCGACGTCGACGAAACGATGAAGACGATGAAGTCGCGATGCGCGCACCGCTGGTGGTTTGAAAATGGTAGCTCCTTAGACTCTTTCAATTCTGAATGTGTAAATATACAGATAGAAATTGTAAGTTGTCACTCGTGGTGGAGCTTTGCTGGAGTAGAGTTGCGTGCCAGAGGCAATGAGGATGAGGGATGATTTCACATTTATCTCAAAGATATTCCTCTCGTACGGTTGATTTTTTATTATTTACATGATGGTTGGTAGTCACGTGCTTCGCTGCATTTGCGATAGATCTTGCTTTTCGGCGTGGGTTTCTATGAGAATGTTCACAGTAATTGATTGAGAGCTTTTACTGCCGATTGTGGAATGCTCCGCAGAGGATTTCAGTGAGATCATGTGAAAACTTTATCTGAAATCTTAACAAAAATTTCGGTTAAGTTTTGTTAAATTTAAAGAAATCGTGTTGAAGATATGAGAGAAATCCAGTCAATAATATCATGGAAAACCTGCGAATGATTTCAGAGGAACTTCGCAAAAAAAATGCATAGGATTGCAGAGAAATTAATCCAAGTATTTTAAACAATTTTTCCGCAGATTTCGGAGAAATTTTAAAGATTTAGAAAAATCCAGCAAAAATCGTGGGAAAATCCTGTCGAAAATTTGTTGAATATATCAAAGAAAACATCTTAGGGATTTGAGACAACACCTGTCACGGATATTAAGGAAATTTTGTTCAAGATTAAAAAGAAACTTGTTTTTTCTATGATTATTAGAAACCTATCAAGGATCTCAGACAAATTATGTTGATTATTTCGAAAGTAATCAGTCCAACACTATAAGAAATCCTGTCCTGGCTTGCATAGAAGATTTGCCTTGGATTTTAGAAAAATACTTTCAAAGATTTTGGGAAAGTCCTCCCAAGAGCTTACTTAAAGATCAGGATGTCCTATACATTCATTTTTATGAAGGAAAGAGTTCATGGAAATCCTTTCAAGAATGCCATAGACATCAAGGCAATGATTTCAAAGAAATACTGTTTAAGATTTAGTAGAAATCCTATTGAGTATATCCTATAGATTCTGTCAAGGGTTTTGAATAAGTTCTTTCAAATATTTCAAATAAATCCTGTCGAAGATTTGAGAAAATATCTATTGTAGATTTCAGAGAATCGATGTCGAGTATTTCTGAGAAATTTTTTCGAATGTTGCAGCAAAACTTTTTGAAGTTACCAAACAAATCTTATCAGAGATTAAAAAAAACTTGTCGAGGGTTTCAAAAAAAATTGCTGAGAATTATGTTAAGTGCTGTCAAAGATTTAAGAGAAATTCGGACAATTTTTTTCTAAAAAACTTAGGTAATTCTGTTTAAAATTTATAGAAATCTTGGAAAAATTTCAAAAAAATCTTGTCGAGATTTCAAGAAAGATGCTATCAAGATTTCCAAGTAAATCATGTAGAGGATTAAAAAATATATCTGTAAAGGTTTGTAAAACAATAATGTCCAAGATTTTAAACAAATATTGGTTTGGTTTTACAGAAATCGTTAAAAGAATTAAAAAAAAATCATACTCAGGATTTCAAAGAAGTGTTGATAAGAATTCCAGGAAAAAAACCCTCTCACAAATTTCGGAGAAGTAATGATCAGTATTTTAGAGAAACCTTACCGAAGATTTCAAAACAATCTTTCGACAGTTTCTCTGAGGAATCTTATCAAGGATTTCAAAGAAATTTCGCAGAGGATTTCAGAGAAATCTTGTTGAAGATTTCAGAACAAAATCCTGTCGAGAATTTTAAGGTAATCCTGTTGAGGGTTTCAGGTAAATCATGTTGAGGGTATGAGTGCAATCATGTTGAAAAAAATTAAGGCAAATCCTGATAAAGATTTCAGAGATATATTTTTGAGGATTTCAAGCATATCCTGCTGAGGATTCCTAATAAATCCTGTTATGAGTTTCAGAGAAATCCTGTTAGGATTTTAATTAAATTTTGTTAGGGATTCTGATTAGGATAAAAAAACTGTTGATGATTCCAAATAAATCCTGCTTAAAATGCTATTGGAATCCTCAGCAGGACTCCTCCAAAATCTTCAGAAGGATATATTTGAAATCATCTACAGAAGTTTTTTGAAACCCTGGTCATAATTTCTTTGAAACCCTTTCTAGAGAAAAAAATCTGCCGAGGATTTTAGAGAAATCTTAAACTTGATTTCAAAGATACATTTTCAAGGATTTAAGAGAAATTTTGACGAAGATTTCAGAGAAGTGCTGCCAAAGATTTCAAAGAAAATTTGCAGTGGATTTTAGAGAAATTCCGTCGATCATTTCAGAGAAATCATGTTGATGTTAAGTAATCCTGTTGGAATTTCAAACAAATACTAATAAGATTTTAGAGAAGTATTGTTAAGGATTCCAGACAAATCTTGCCGAGGATTTCCAGAGAAATTCCATTGAGGATTTTATTTAAATTTTGTTAAGGATTTCAGGATAAAAAAGAACTCCTGTTGATGATTTCAGATAAATTCTGATGAAAATTTCGGAGGAACCATGCTGAGGATGCAGAGAAAACCTGCCGAGGATTACGGAACAATACTACCTAGAATTTTAGATAAATCCTGTCGAGGATTTAAAAAATCTCACCGAGGATTTTAGACAAATCCTGCTGAGGATTTAAGGTAAAACATCTCGGAATCCAAAGATGGCCATCAAAATGGCTGACTTGTGCCTCTACTCACGTTTTCAAAAGCACTAAACTGGAGAAATAGTTGGCAATCGTTTCTGATCTTCATATTTTAAGCTTTCTGGTAGTGCACAAAGCCAAAATAAGAAGTGCACTTTTGTTTGAGGCTTTTTTTCGCGAGATTTGTGCCTTTGAAGTTGTAGTGGGATCTTAAAAGTTGATTCCAAGCTGTTTCACCTTAAAGGACATAATTTTGCTGAAGATTTAAAAGAAATGCAGCGCTGAGGATTTTTGAGAAATTCTGTTGAGAGATCAGAGAAATCCTGTCGAGGATAAAAAAATGGTTGATGATTTCAGATAAATTTTGTTGATTATTCTAGAAAAGTCCTGCTAAAGATTCCAGAGAAATCCTGCAGGGGATTTTATTGAAACCCCTTCAAAAATTTCGGAGAAATGCTATTATCTTAGGTTTTCAAGAATTTCCGACCGATTCTTCGGAAGTTTTCGAAAAATTTTCAATCAGTTTCTGAATTTTACAATCAGTTTTCGAAGATTCCGATCGTTTCCAAGTGTTTTCCAATCGCTACTGATTTGAAGGTAATTTCCATAGGGGACCTTAGGGACTTCAATAGATTAAGATTTCCAAAGACTCGTATGAATAATAAGAGATCAGGAAGTAATTTTAAGAGATTCCATGAGGTTTCGAGACGGTTGCGATAAACACGCCGCTATTCAGTAGGTTCAAACTGCTCTGATTTTCAATGAATTTCACTAATGAGTTCCTCTGGTACTTCTCTTGATAAAATATTTAAGGAAGGTGAATTCTCGATGGATTTCTCAAAACTATTCCCCTATATGATTTCGTCATTTTCTAACAATTTCTCCGGATTAATAAGGTTTCTCATGCCATTTTGAAATTCTTTCAATAATTTCACTCGAAATTGTGCCAGTTTTTTGTTCAGTATTACAATGAGAGGCAAAATAAAGTGCCCACCTTACCAGTTTTCGAATTTCTCTCATTGATTTGGTTCAAATTAAAGTTAACACACCTAAATCTTTTGTGATATTTTATTTTTGATGTTCTTTTAAAGTTGCACTTACGAAATTTTGATTAAAAAAAGAATTTTACTTAAAGAAAAAGAAAATCAATTTGTATTGAAAAAAAAGTAGTGACAAAAATAAGTGCCCACTTCCTTCTTGGCCCCAGAAAAGATGATTTAAGAAAAATAAAAAGCAATTTAATAGTTAATGTGTCCTCCTTTGGCCTTAAGGACTTGCTGGAGGCTCTTCGGCATGCTTTTCACCAGGTTTTGTAGGTGTTGTGGATCTAGTTCTTCCCAGGCGCGCTCCAAGGCTTCAAAATAATTATTTTTGTTGGTAACACCAGTTTTTTCAACCCTAGCATCGAGAATCGCCCACAAATTCTCGATGGGGTTGAGGTCTGGGCTTTGTGGAGGCCATTCCAGCGGTTTAATCCGACAAGACCGGAAGAAAGACTTGGTCTTCTTTCCAGTATGCTTCGGGTCGTTGTTCTAGAGAAATATGAATTTCTCTTCAAGGCCCGTCTGGATCAGCGAAACCTCCAGATTTTCCAGCAAGATGTTAATGTAGGAATCTGCCGTCATTATTCCGTCGATTTTCACGACGCTTCCTACTCCACTCCATGAAAAACACCCCCAGACCATCACATTTCATCACATCACACTTCCATGCGTGGATGTGGCGCTCCTGAAGCTCGAGCTGTCTAACCGAGAGCGGCGGGCTCGTGTGTGATGCAGAGCACCACATCCAAGGAACGGTGAAGCATGGAGGAGGAAATGTGATGGTCTGGGGGTGTTTTTCATGGAGTGGAGTAGAAAACCTCGTGAAAATCGACGGAATAATGATGGCAGATTCCTACATTAACATCTTGCTGGAAAATCTGGAGGTTTCGCTGATCCAGACGGGCCTTGAAGAGAAATTCATATTTCTCTAGAACAACGACCCGAAGCATACTGGAAAGAAGACCAAGTCTTTTTTCCGGTCTTGTCGGATTAAACCGCTGGAATGGCCTCCACAAAGCCCAGACCTCAACCCCATCGAGAATTTGTGGGCGATTCTCGATGCCAGGGTTGAAAAAACTGGTGTTACCAACAAAAATAATTATTTTGAAGCCTTGGAGCGCGCCTGGGAAGAACTAGATCCACAACACCTACAAAACCTGGTGAAAAGCATGCCGAAGAGCCTCCAGCAAGTCCTTAAGGCCAAAGGAGGACACATTAACTATTAAATTGCTTTTTATTTTTCTTAAATCATCTTTTCTGGGGCCAAGAAGGAAGTGGGCACTTATTTTTGTCACTACTTTTTTTTCAATACAAATTGATTTTCTTTTTCTTTAAGTAAAATTCTTTTTTTTATCAAAATTTCGTAAGTGCAACTTTAAAAGAACATCAAAAATAAAATATCACAAAAGATTTAGGTGTGTTAACTTTAATTTGAACCAAATCAATGAGAGAAATTCGAAAACTGGTAAGGTGGGCACTTTATTTTGCCTCTCACTGTACATCCAAAATACGATCTTCAATCATTTAAATGGATCAACCAAGAATCCCACGAAAATGCTTACATATTCTTGGGTGACCTTCAGCAACCTATCATGACATTTGCCTGGAAATAACTCCTGCAATGAGATTTCAGATTATGCCATGAATATCTCTACCAATTATTGATTAAACATTTCCATAGATTCCTCCAAAATTTCATTATTAAATCTATTCAAAACTTTTTTAAAAATTCTTTCTGGGTTCATCCGGAATTATACACAAGCGGGTAATTTAGGAATTACCAGCACTTTCTCGAATATGCACAGAATTTCCTGAGCAGTTCAAATCTTTCCTAAGAATCCTAGGATTTATTTTTAAGAACTGTCTGACGTTCCACAATGGACAACTCTCGAATTCATTGAGGAGTTTTTCAAGGATTATCCTAGAATTTCTTCAAGGTAACTTTTTTCATGAGTCATCAAAAGTTCGTCGTATTCCGGATGAGCCTTTAGTGCTTAGAAATTATTTTTGAAAAGATAAGCAGGTTTTGTGCCTTTTTGAGAAAGATTTCAAAAGGAAATCACTCAAAGGGGTTTTCCCTCTTTCTCAATTAAAGTTTAAATAATATAATGTTTAAGATAATAATAATCAAAGGTTCATCTAATAATTCCTCACAATTCGGCAAATAATTCAATTTTTATTGGAATAACTTTAGTTGCTTTAAGTAAAATACTCTGTGGTTGCTTGAATTCCTCCAAGAAGTTTACGAGGATTCCACAGATAATTCACAACTAATTTTGAATTCGTTCTTCAATTTTTCTATGTATCCTTCCTACTCTTCTAACGATTGATGCAGCAAATACTTGAGGAACTCCTTAGCGATTATAGCATAAATGTTTCCTAGAGCTCCTCCAAATGATTTTGCAGCATCTCTCAAGAACTTAAGGAATAACTAGAAAGATCCAGAAACATATGTTGATTTCTCTGTTAGTACTTCGCAAAATGACTTTTACAGTACAAATCGTGATAATTAAAACGAGTGCAGTAAAAATCGCATTTTGCAACGAGTTGCCAACAATGTTTTTCTGCAATTTCAAAATCATATCAGAATGTGAACGCCATTGTTTTGCAATTCCTGAAAATTGTTATGCAATGATTCATTACGCAACGGAAATCGTAATGATAAAGCGTTGTGTAATGAAACATCTCTCAGCTTATGACAGTTGATTGGGCAATCAATGATAATTTTACCAGAAATTTCGGTGACAAATTTCTAGTGGAATTCCTTTCATAATTTTTAGAAGTCTACTTAAACGCATTTCTTCGAGAATCGCTTGAGAGAATTTTGTCAGATATCCTGAAATAATTTGCAGCCTAACTTTAGGTGTATTTTCAAGAAATTCAATACCACGGTGCTCCCCTGACCGATATTATCAGGAAAAAATCTCCATCAAATCTGTACTCACCAGTAGGTTTCTACAGCCAAGCTGCGTGTCTGGGCAAAATTAAAAATAAATAATCGTAGGGCCCGTTTCGAAGTTATGCCATCTTGATATCCACAAGTTCAAAGGAAATCTGAGATATTTTACTAGGTTGTCATTGGCCGTGATTATTAGAAGAAATATACCATCAAAGTTTGGTTCGAAGCTGGTTTGCTTGGTTATTTGTAATCTCTGGGCGGAGTTTTGGATGAGAAGATAGACGGAATTTGGAGTTACGCCTTTTTGGAGGTGTAACCATTAAAAACACTAATTTCAAAAAGAATATTTAGGCATTCTTATACCGTTAAGCATGTTCAAATGTTTTTAATGTAGCCAAACTTGTGTTTGTAGCACAATATGACTTACAAAGATAATTTACCATGCATCTCATGGCTACATGTTGTATATCGAAGCGCAAGTATACGTCAAGGGCTACTTTTGGACTTGGGCTTCGGTTATGGGTAGCAGTGTATGGAATAAAATAAAAATAACGACGTAGAAAGCAGCGATACAGAGTGGAAGAAAATTATGCAATGTTCAGAACATCCGTAATTATTTTGTTCAATGGAATTTCAAAACCGTAGCACATCAGACCTTAATTTTAAATGTTTATCTTCGACACTTGGGTTAATGACATTCGGGGTTAAGGTATGCAATCTTCTCAAGAGAGTTTTGATTTTTAGAGAAAATATGTGAAATTAAGCACTGCAAGTGTTATGAATTTTAAATCAACCAAATAGTTATGGATATTTCTTACTTTTCTTAAGCGTATTTCTAATATTGAGGCTTCCTCTTCACGAGTAGGCTTGAGAATGGGGCTCAGCACAAATATCATTTTCTCTCCATCACTCTTCCATAATACTTGTAAACAACAAGGCCAGTATACGTCAAAATACCATACAAAATCAAAACAGTGCTGAGCCAAATGGGTTGACTGATTTATACAATTTTTTCACTATTGTTTTCAACCAGGACTCTTGGACCAGGACCAGGACGTGTCTGTGCAATCGAAAACAACGGAAAACCCATGGGTAAAATTTACGATTTGTAATAATTCTAAATGTAGTCATATATACTACAAATGATCACAAAAGTATTAACAGCGGTTTAGAGTGACATAGTTTGGCCAAAAGTGCATTACTCAGCAATTGAAGTTTAAGTTCTGGAGCAGTACAAATTTAGCCAAAACAGTCGAGGGGGTAGCTATTTGGGTTGTAACAATATTTTATGAATAATTATAATACAAAAATGGCTCCGTAATGCCTTACAGTGCTTGAGCATTTGGAAAAAAAATGATTGATGTAATTTTTTTTCATATAATAACGGTCAGGGGAGCACAGTGAATACGCAATACGTGAAGGAATTTTTGTATAATTGGTAAAAAATTCATGGAAGTTCATTATTGAGATTCACTGGTGAATAATTCGACAAATTTTGAAAACTTTCTGGCCTCTAGAAGGCATTTTTGAAAATTTTATGGTACATTCCATAATTCCTTTTGTATCTAATTCTAAGGCACAAAAAGCGTAATCAGTGGAGAATTTTCAAGAGGAAGTATCTGGTAGAACCATTTTGAATGAAAGTCTACAATTTTATCCAGGTGAAATCCGTCTTCTTTGCAAGACTCCCCTCAAAAGTCTTCCAGGGTAACGAATAAAGATCAAAAATATCTTCAGAATTTTCCTCGGTAGACGGCGTTGGTCAATCTAGAAAAAATATCTATGTGATGTTTTACATAGAAAAGAAGAGTGGATATCCTTCATAATGTCACGTTTTATAAAGAAAAGGAGTACCATACAAAAGGATTGCAAAAAATTTGAAAAATGATTGTTTTTGCGTGAAATATGTGAAATATCGTACGCCCCCTCCCATCCTTTCGCAAATCCTGACTACGCCCTTATTATTATAGCAAGACAAAGTAAATATTGGGCGCATAATAACCGCTTAGCAATTGTTCAGCCATCATTTCACCTCATTTTGGTGTAATTAATCATAAAAACTATCTATGACACAAGCATCGTGCATGACAATAACTTAAAAGTAGAACTCATACACCTGCTGATAACTCTATCAGCACTCTTTCCCAACAGAGAGTGCTTCCTCGTTACCAATCACATGGCCGGGCATCGTTTCTAATTGGTGTAAATTCTGATAAACAAGCAAACCATTACACGAGCGGGGGGTGACCAATTCTAAGTGGTTGTTGTGTGAGCCTATTCAAACGAAGGTGAAGTCCTTTTCGGCCAAACTAGGACTAGTGGAAACGACATATAACGATTCAGTGGCAAAACAACAACGAAAAAATGGCCAAAAGTTTCCGAAAAGAAAGAAAACCGGGCAAACCGGAGAACCCGAACAACTTGGAACAGCCTATAAAAGTGTGTTTAGTGCGCGATAAGAAACCTAAGCAGAAATTAAGAGGAATGGAGGAAAAAACCAGAAAAGTTTTCTCGCACTGCGGAGACCTTGAAGGGTAATAGAGATTGGTTGGTGGGTGACATTGTGAGTGTGTGAGTGCGCACGCGGCAGGGCTCCTTGATAGAAGGTGCCAAGTTCTTCGAGCGCCATACGGTGTTGGACAATACATTGGCGACTTTTTAGATTTTCAATACAAAATGATCAATTTTTGGGGGGCTAGATCTCAGTTATTTATGAACCGATTTGAATGAAATCTTCACAGTACGTGAGGCGATACTTTAGTATTTTTGAGTATTTTTCCAATTATGAGTTCAATAGTTATAAAGATTTGACTAAAGTGAAATTTTTGACGCATAAATGATTAATCTGAAATTATGAAAGCCCAACACAAACACAATTCAGTAGAATTGTTTATCTACAACTTTGTTGCAGCAACCATAAAGCTATTCCTTAAATCTTTTAAGTCGTGTCAGTTATAAAAAAAATGAAAAAAAAACCTCAATTTCAAATTCATGAATGAAAAAAAAAAAACATAAAAATCTCTTTAGAAATTCAAATTGTGTTTGAAGAGATGTAAAAATTTAACGTTCAACGCTTCGTTATCGTTATCATCGAAACTTCAAAAGCAGTTTTTCTGTTAAAAACTTAAAATTATTCGATGAAAATGTGTTCACTGTGTTTCGGTAGGAGAATAGATTACAATGAATACACTTTGCTGTAAATGTTCTTAATTTTAAACAAATAAAAACTGCTTTTGAAAATTACGAAATCATTGACGGATCCTGCTACCTTAAATCGGTCCAAAAATAACTGAGATCTAATTCATTTGTATGGAAAATCGAGAAAGTTGTAAATTCATTGTCCAACACTGTAGGTAAGTGAATATGAGGGGATGTTAGAAAATCGCGACGGGGGGTTGTTTGCCTAACAACCATCGCTTCCCAGTTGGAGGTAAGTGGCACTCAGTGGAAAGTAAAGAGGGGGGCTGGGGGAGCCTTAGGAAAACAAAAACATGCAGAACTCGACGTGCACAAACAATTGGTAGGAATGTATTCCGGCTTCCGCCGATATGGTGGCATTGTTTGTGAATGTGGTTTTTTGGGTGGTGGGGGATTGATGGTAGTGTATGATGGCGCCGGAAAATAAAATCATTTACTTCAAGTCACATTCATTCATCTCATATATCTGTTTAGAATTTTGTTAAGTATATTTAAAGCTTCTTTATATAACTTGTTCACTTATTTCTACCAAGTATGAGCATCTTATTGCACGAAGGATAAAATAGCATTTATGTGGTAATCAATATTTCCACTTTTGGTTGTGATTTATTTATCGCAAGATTTCTAAACCAACGAGTATTCTTTTGACCTTTTTAATATTTTGGCTAAAACTTTGAGGTTTCCTTTTGTATGAGATTTACATTTAAAAGAGCACACGAACTTTTTGTTTGTTAGCATTTTCATAAAATAAGCTGTAAGACTGAACTATTAAAAAACATGTGAGCTCTGTCACATATTCAGATTTGTAATTTTCTTTAATACAATTGAAACGTTTGAATCCATTTTCCTTAAAACCCTCTACAAAAGCATTTATCATTAATCTGCTTTATACACAAAAAGCTCAACATCAAAGTTGATGCCTCATTTCCACACTCTCAAATCATCACCCCCCTCGAAAAGCAAAACCACCCACTTGATTTTGTTTTCCCACCAAAAACCACGACCAAGCAAGGGTGACACTCGAACCTAAGCACAAAAGCGAACCACATCTAATCACCAAGCCAAAACCGATTAGTGTGCCAAACTACATAATTACACAGTTTGTGGCCTTTTCCCTTTCCCTCATTCCCTATAGTAAGACCAAACCACCATGACCATGGCATAGCGAGCTTTCTTTGTGCCCGCACCGCGTTACTTTTGTTGACTAGTTTTTCCTTCTTACTTTCGGGGAAAATTCCGAGGAAGGCCGCAGCCATTCACTCACAGCCAATGGATTCGTTCCTGGATTGGCGATGTTACACAAACACTCTTTGTCGTGGGTTAGACTGCGGGCTGGCTGGGACTAGGTAAAGTGTGTTTGTAACACATTGTAGCAATTTGCACTTGATTTCATTCACTTCTCTCTTTTTGCATATGCCAGGCTTTCAATTTGTCTGTGAATAATAAATGAAGCTTACAGCTTCTTGGAAGCTTCTTCCAGGAAGCTTGGAAGCTTCTCCCAGGAAGCTTGGAAGCTTCTTCCAGGAAGCTTGGAAGATTCTTTCAGGAAGCTTCTTCCAGCTTCTTCCAGGAAGCATGAAAGCTTCTTCCAGGAAGCTTGAAAGCTTCTTCCAGGAAGCTTGGAAGCTTCTTCCAGGAAACTTGACAGCTTTTTCAGGAAGGTTTGAAGCTTCTTCCAGGATCAAAGGAAATGTAGGTTGAAATCCGACTTGTCAGGACAAATTTTAAAGCTTTTGCCAGGAAGCTTGGAAGTTTTCTCCAGGAAGCTTGGGAGCTTCTTCCAGGAAGCTTGGAAGCTTCTTCTAGGAAGCTTGGGAGCTTCTTCCAGGAAACATGGAAGCTTCTTCCAGGAAGCTTGGGAGTTTCTTCCACGAAGCTTTAAAGCTTTTTTCAGGAAGGTTTGAAGCTTCTTCCAGGAAGCTTGGAAGCTTCGTCCAGGGAGCTTAGAAGCTTCGTCCTGGAAGCATGGGAGCTTCTTCCAGGAAGCTTGGCAGCTTCTTTCAGGAAGGTTTGAAGTTTCTTCCATAAAGCTTGGAAGCTTGTTAATTGCTACGTGTGACTTACGCGACTTTAAACTCTCATGCCTTGGCAATACAGTATCCAAACGGTTAAAATTTTGCGTTTGCATGTCATTTGTTACTCATTTCTATTATGAGTGATTCATGCACGACAGAAATTTGCAAACAACAGTTAAATCATATACTTTTCCCCTGTTATCCATGTAAAAAAATGCTAATTGGTATGCATCAACAATCTAAATCAATGTCATCCCAGCTGGAACTGCTCGGATGCGTAAACAATTTATTCGATATGACAACATTACTTGTCACACGGGAAATTATCCTGCCTCGACACGCAACTATGAAGAAGAAAAACCCAACTTCTGCTGCTAGCTGCTGGCTAGGCCCAAACTAAACCCAAACGGGTCCCATTCAACGCCGACTTGCGTGCAGAAAGTTGCTTATTTCGAGTTTAATTAAAAACAATACCCAAGCACGGTACACACAGTAAGAAGCATCACGTGACTTTTAATTTGTATGTGTCTGAGCTGGTAGGTGGGTCATCCGGACGCCATCCATTTGGCAGTCCTACTGTGTGAACTAGTTTTTGTTGGTACGTTACACACAAAAGAACAGTTTTCTGCTTGGCTCATATCCAGTAGGTAAACGCGTACAATTGTACACTAGAGCGATTCAAATTTAAAAATGTTTGAAAATTCAATCTCCCATATGGACCTTACCATCCTTACCATAAAAATAGTGTTCTGTGGAATTTTCAGCTTTCCAGGTGTTGATTTAAAGGTGCACAGTTCGAACGAAACGTGTAAATTTCTGAGACATATAATGCACATAATTGGAGCGTGGAATATCATGGATATTTACATGATATGTCATGTAAACTTCAATTATATGTCCTGGATTTCTTGTTGAAGACGCCCGGTGGATTGTATAAGAATCTCATACAGTTCTTCAAAGACATCTCTCAGATAGAGTTCATCAACTCTTTACCTAAAATAACCTCATAATTTCTCAAGGCTATATCTTTTTGAGCATTTCGAAGTAGATATTTCTTGAAGTACTCCGACAGAAATGCGCCCATAAATTTGCTTCGTGATTCCTGTAGGGATTTTCCGTGAATTTATTCAGTTATTCCTTCCAAAATCCATTTGAATATTAAAGCCACATCCAGAATTTTTTCAGCAGATTTCTTGAAATATTTTCTCGTGAATTCTTTCGAGAATAATGCTTGGAGTGGAAATTTATTAAGTATATATTTGAGGTATTCTGCAAACTTATGTATGTCAACAAGTGTACTCGTGCATTAGTCCATTTTTTGATTAAATTGCGCAGATATGGACTATTTCAGCATTCATTTCAGGCACCAAGAAGAATAAAAGTAAGGGAAAACAACGTCCAATAAATAAAGATGTTATGGTGTCTTATATATTTTGGATAGAGCATTACGAGTATACAATTTGGCCACTTCCATTTGGTTTTGCTATAAATGGCAATTTTTTTATAAGTTTGAATGCTGAAAAATATGTTTAAAAATAAGATAAAGATAAATGCCCTGCGAATGTTCCATTGATCATTGGCCAGGTGAGTTCTTTTCGCCCCTCTGGCTATGCCCATGGCAATAGCAAACAAATAAAGCACCCAAATAATTTAAATTTGATTCCAATCACAGGACATCCAATTACCGAACATCGCTAGTTACTTCCGGCCCAATTGTGTATTTAGCGGGAAAAATGAAACCGAAGAGAATGCGAAAAAAATCACAACATTTATTATCAGAAAACAACAAATCTGCTGGGCAAACGACGACACTGCTTCCTCACTCCGAAAGGACGTGCCGTTGTCGCATTTTCTTCTGGTCCCTAATTTGGGCTGGTTTTGGTGTCCCTCTGGATCGGAGCGCCATCGTTTACCGCTGCCAGTGGCAATGGCGCTAATGACTGTGCCATTATTAGATGAAAAAAATATGTAGCAAGACTAAGGCACAAACGATTCCCAGGGGGGTCGAGGAGGAGAATCTGGAAAGTATTGGGTTTCAAACATCGAAGTGTATGATTTTTCCGGAAAGGGTATGGGACGGTCAACAGTATAATTGCTGATTCGAACAATACACCCGATTCAGCACACGTCAAGTGTCAGGGGCAATCGCCTCTTTTTTGCAACGGACTAATGAAAAAGATCGTTGGCCCTCATTAGAGCGAATCGGTTATGGGCTCATTTGGGGGAGAAGTGAAATGTGTTTCCCACTTTCTAAGGATTACTGAGGGTTGAATTCCCGAAGAAACAATTCCTTAGCTTTTAAAGATCAAAATTCCTTAGAATGCTATCAAAGCATTTAACAGGTGCAGGAAGTATCTCTGGGACAAGGGATTGTGAATGCGCATTCTCAGTTGTATGCTTTTTGTCAGCTTCAATAACAATTTGATTCACTGCCTATAAAAATTCCGCATGGTTTGAGGTTTTAATTCTTAATCTAAGCTTTCCGAAAATCCTTGGTTCAAAATATTCTATCGGTGAAATCTTGAAAAAAAAAAAAATGATTGAAGATTTTTGAAGTCAACGTCCAGGTAGGACGATATTTCACCAGCCTATAAGAGAAAAAAAAACTCGTTTTCAATTTACTTAACCTAACTTAACCTAAACATTGTACAGGAATCGACTGTGATGGAGGTTATGTTTTTGGGTTTTCGGCTTTCAGTTTATGATTCCTATAGACTGAAAGCCAAAACCCGAAAACTTAACCTAGATTTTATTTTGAATTCTCTGCAGAGCTTTCTTCCTGGTATTACAACAGCTAGTCCATATTGATACAGCATACAACATGGCTGGCCTGAAAATTTGTTTGAATATCAAAAGCTTGTTCTTAAGACAAAGTTTTGATTTTCTATTAATAAGGGGATAGAGACATTTTACATATTTGGTACATTTGGCTTGAACGCCCTCAATGTGATTTTTAAAAATTAAATTCTTATCTAGCATGAGCCTCAGATACAGATCATCTGACCAATTTATTGGAACCCCTCTCATCGTGACAATATGTCTACTAGAAGGTTCTAAATAAAGAGGTTTTGGTTTATATGGGAATATTATTAGTTGAGTTTTGGTAGCATTAGGAGAAATCTTACATTTTAGAAAATATCCAAACTTTTTTGCAATCGACTACAGATAACACGCATATTTCGTCCTTTAGCCGAGAGGCCTGTGTCATCCGCAAGGATTTTTGACATCTCTGAGGTAACTTAGGTAAGTCAAATGTGAAAATATTGTATAATATTGGTCCCAAAATGCTGTCTTGAGGAACACCAGCTCTTACAGGAAGTTTTTCAGATCTGGAGTTCTGATAATTAACCTGAAGCGTACGATTTGACAGATAACATTAAATTATTCTAAAATGCATGTTGGAAAATTAAAGTTGATTCATTTTACAATCAAGCCTTCATGCCAAACACTGTCGAATGCTTTTTCTATGTCTAGAAAAGCAAGGCCAGTGGAATAGCCTTCTGATTTGTTGGAACGGATCAAATTTGTTACACGTAAAAGTTGATGAGTGGTCGAATGTCCATGGCGGAATCCGAACTGTTCATTGGCAAAAATTGAATTTTCGTTGATGTGGGCCATCATTCAAATAACCTTTTCAAAAAGTTTACTGATGGAGGAAAGCAAACTGATTGGACGATAGCTAGAAGCTTCTGCAGGATTTTTGTCTGGTTTTAAAATTGGAACAACCTTAGCATTTTTCCATATATCAGGAAAATATGTTAATTGAAAACATTTGTTAAATATATCAACTAAGAATGATAAGCTACTTTCGAAAAGTTTCTTGATGAGGATGTAGAAAATTCCATCATCGCCAGGAGCTATCATATTTTTGAATTTTTTAATAATAGTTCTCACTTCTGCCAAATCAGTCTCCCAGAAATTTTCGAAAATGTTCTCTTGACTGAGAATATTTTCGAAGTCCTGAATAATTTGATATTCAATTGGACTAGTAAGTCCAAAATTAAAATTGTGCACGCTTTCAAACTGCATAGCAAGTTTTTAAGCTTTTTCGCAATTAGTTAGTATTAATATTAATAATTTGTTTTCCTCTTTCTATGGCGGTATTGGTTTCTGAGGTTTTATCAAAATTTTAGATAATTTCCAAAAGGGCTTAGATCCAGGGTACAATTGAGAAATTTTGTTTTCAAAATTTTTGTTGCTGAATTGTATAAAGCGTTTTTTGATTTTTGTTTTTTGCAAATCCTGCTATATAATTTTCATAGCAGGATCGCGAGTGCATTGCCTTCTCACGTTGTTAAGATGGATCAAGAGTTTAAGATCATCATCTATAATCACGGATTCAAATTATACTTCACATTACGATATTGCGATACTCCTGGCTTCAACAATGGAATTTGTTAAAGTTTCAAGAGCATTGTCAATATCAAGATTAGTTTGTATAGAAATGTTAACATCAAGATTAGAGTCAATATATGTTTCTTACATATTCCAGTCGGCTCGAAAATAATTGAAAGTGGAGCTGATAGGATTGAGAATCGCTTGATGGGATATTTGAAATGTAACAGGGACATTATCAGAATCAAAATCAATATGAGTAACTAATTGGCTATAACGATGACTAGAGTCGGTTAAGCCAAGTCAATCGAGCAAATTAACTTGCTGTCCAGTGCACTGAAAAGGCAAATAGGCACCTATGGAAGTATATTTACCAAGCTGTGTTTCAACTGAAACAACTAAAAATTCAAAAACTTTAGTTTTAAATGACGAGAATAGTTGATGTTTAAAACGCCTATGAATGATGATTGCAACTCCCCCACATGCCCCATCAAGTCGATCATTACGATAAACAAAAAAGTTAGGATCTCTTTTTAGTTAGGATCCAGCTTTTAAATAGGTTTCTGTAATAGCTGCAATATGCACGTTATTAGCTGTAAGATAATTAAACAGCTCGTCCTCTTTACCATTCAAAACAAGCATTCCAATTTTAAATATTTAAATTTTTATTTATTCGATCCACTAGAAAAACGTAATCCAATAAAAAATTGATTTGGAAATTTTACACCTACTTGGACTGCTTCAGTCATAGTGGTGGCTTTGAACATTGCATCAATCATTAGATTCAATTGTTCAGTTAGAAAATTAAAATCAGAGGCAGACATATCACTTGAAGTGGGTACATCTGATGATTTCCCATTCCGTGGTGGTATCTGAGAAAAGTACTGGAGCAAACATTTACCGCCTCTACATTTACATCTTTCTACACGACCATCAAAATCCAAAGCAAACCATGACCGTTCAAAACCAAAAAATGTCACGGCGCTTCAAAACTGTAATCTTCTTCTTCCTAACGTTTTTCAACCCCGAATGCGAAATTACTCGAGCATAGTGGTGACAGGATTTTTGCGGTTTTCGGGGTTTTGCATTTTTGCTCGATAAAGGTAGCATGAAATTGAACTTGTTTATATGTATCGCAACGGAATGATTGTGCTCTTTCTGTTAGTGCTAATAGATTTCAATTAGTTGAAAACACTAGCGAAATATAAGCGATTGAATGATTTAACACTTTTTTCAATCATTCACCTTGGAATGGCTGCCCGAAAACGGTCATAGTGGAGAGACAAAAACAGTCAAGCAGTCTGTGAACCAACGCAGCGCAACGCCTGATGGTATTGATGCTGCTGCTGCTTTGTGTTTTGGTTGAATGGCAGAATCGATGAACTGTGGTAAATTGTGGTCACAGTTCCCAAGACTGGTAGATACATTCGAAATTGAAAGATTCGAACGGCTACCCGACGGATTAAAATTTGTTTGTGAATGAGCATGTTTATTATCTTCCTGATGGGTATGATTCTTGATTAAGCGATCGTTAACTGTAAAATGAGCATTGTTTGATACTCTACCAGGGAAATTCCGGAAACGACCGTTATCGTAACGGATATTACTGTTCATCTGTCTGGCACGAGCCTCGACGACTCGCCTACGCGAAGGGCAAGCCCAAAAATTTGACTTATGATTGCCCCCACAATTGGCGCATATGTACTTATCGGTATCTTCCTTCACTGGACAGACATCCTTAGCGTGAGAAGAACCTCCGCAAATCATGCATTTAGCATCTATGCGGCAAATTTTTGTTTCATGAACCCACTTTAGGCACCGACGGCACTGAGTGGGGTTCTGGAAATTTTCTCCAGGTTTCTGGAATCGTGCGACATACATCGAACATATGTCTAGCTTTTTCTGAAGCTCCAATATTATTTAAATCTTTATTTTAAAAGTGAACTAAATAATATTCTTGAGAAAGCTCTTTCCGAATAATTCCAGAGTGGGTTCTCTTTTTCATAATGATTACTTGGACTGGGAAAAATCCAAATAAATCATTTTTTTCCATTTTTGATCTCTTTAGGTGACTTATAGTCACTTGAGAAACTTTTCATGACGACTTTAAACAAACGTTCAGTTTTGTCGTCATAAGTGAAGAATGTATGCTTCTTCTCTTCAAGACGTTTGAGAAGAAGGTTGCGATGTTTAAGAGTTTCCGGCAAAACGCGACAGTCTTATTTCTTTGCGATTTGGAAGATAACCTTGATTCCCCTAATGGAGTTCAAGATCTCCTGCCTAAATCCCCCAAATTTGGAACAACTGACCACGATAGGTGGCACTCTTTGCTTCCTCACTTGAATCAAAGAGCCTGGGCTAAAGCCAGCTTCGATTTGGTGTTCGGAAAATTTGTCTTGAGCATCGAACTGATTGCTCATTTCGATACAATTATTCATTTCATCCTTGGAAAAAAAGTTCGCACTCCGGGGGAACGTCCTTTCTTCCATTCTTGCCACGTTTAGTGACAGTTTTAAATCCCACTTTTTTGGAAGGAAGTTGTGAATTCAGAGAAAGACGAGAAGACGAGATCTCCTAAGAGGTTTTTTCCCAAGACGGTGTCCAAGAAGGATTATCACCGCTAGCTTTCGCCAAAGGGTCCAACGAAAAATCGAAGGCACGGGTCCAAACAAGGATCGTGAAGGGATCAACAGTAGAAAAAAATGTACTGAAAAGTACTGTTTTAGTAGCACTGAAAAGTAATGTTTTTATTATTAGCACTGAAAAGTACTGTTTTATTGCTTTAGGTAGTTTAAAAAAAACTTCCTAGAGCAGAAAGAATTCGAGTACACACAGCACGAAGGTACGATGAGCACTGCCAATAAATGCTAATTATGATAAAGTCATGCGGTGATAGAACTTTAGAACTTTACCGAACATTGTTTATATGGATGACATCGATCATTGAAATCATCTAAATCAAAATACCACAAATCCTTCTTCTTTCTGGCGTTACGTCCCAACTGGGACAAAGCCTGCTTCTCAGATAAGTGTTCTTATGTGCACTTCCACAGTTATTAAATGAGAGCTTTCTTTGTCGATTGATCATTTTTTGCATGTGTATATCGTGTGGCAGGTACGGAGATACTCTATGCTCTGGGAATCGAGAAAATTTCCATTACGAAAAGATCCTCGTCCAGCGGGATTCGAACCCACGACCCTCAGCATGGTCATGCTGAATAGCTGCCACAAATAATACCACAAACAATACCACAAATAGCTTTTCTTAAACATGTTTGAAACTACAAGTCTATCGCAGTAGCAAATGCATTACTTCTATAGTTTTTAATGTCAAGGTATTATGTATTTAGTAGTCTCTTGCCAGCTGGCTTCTAGAAAGGGGTTCAAGCTAATTTTTGTAAACGGTCCAAACCTTGACGTTTCAAAACAACCCGGGCAATATGTCCCTCCCGTAGAAAAAAGTTTCACAGCATTGAAGAAATGTTTCCTAACAGAACTCCACCATAGGCAAAGCTTAAAACGGTCAATTAGCAGTCGTCTTTCGGTGTTTTTGTAATAAGTACAATAGTAAAGAATGGTCTTCATTTACAATTAGGCTTGCTTATCGGTTGCATTTTTTTTGCCAAATACCTACTTTTAAGGAATTGTGGAATTAAATGGTATATAGTACTAAATTCGGTTTTTTTTTATCTAGTTATAGGTATTCCACTAAACAGCTTGAAGATTTATTGCCTATTTTGAGACATTTTTGGAATTTCTATTGGTTGTTTATACTACTCAAAGAACATATAAGTGTAAATTCAGTTTTTCACGGATATATAATAATGTTTACGTGTTAGAGAAGCCTTAATCGTACCCCGATGTGATTTATGATATCTACAAGTGGTCTTCTTCGAAATTTCAAAAAGTGTTGTACGCAACTCGCTGCAAAACTCGATGTTCACAGCACTTGTCGTTATTATCCACCTCGGCAAACCTCGTTGAATAAATTTACGACTCGTGCTGTTAAGATCATCATTCTGCAACTTGTTATAATAACTGCTTATTCAAACTAACCGTTTTCGATTGTGTTGTAATTCTTCATTATGGCTTAGTTAATTTGAACCCCATTACAGTTTTACTTGTAAACAAATCACTCAACTTGGTAGAAAATAATGTGATTTAATATTCTTACGCTTTTGCACGAACATACCACAGGCACACATTTACAAGGCTATCCTTGTTTCACCCAAGCCAAAAGAAACATAAACGATAAAATCAAAATCATTTAGTGAAAATGTGTTCGGAAATGGATTGGCATACTCGAAAGGATAAAGCACCGCGCTTTGAGTGAACTTGCAGCACACTCGAACACTCACAATCTCTGGCGTTCATGTCGGTTTGATTTCTATACTAACTATATCTATGCTGAAAAGCTAAAAATAATGCCAAGAAGTATAAATCCTACGGGTAAACAAGGTAATCGCGCATCGTCATTAAAAATCATTCCGATATTCATAAATATAATAACACTAAACCAACAATCAAACATCAAACATTAGATACATCATCAACAACAACAGAGGAAAAATACAAAAGATATGTTGTTAATAAAAAGATAAATTGTTAGAGATAGACAACGAGCGGGAAAGATAGATACAGTTCATCTATATGTTGGAAAACGGAACAACAGAAAAAAAGTATAACAAAGTGTATAACTAGAATACCCATCGCCGCCCAAAACGCTCTCGTCGAGGTGAAATTTATTCATAAACCCGAAACAGTCCGCCCCGCCTCACTGTGGAGAATTCTGATGATGATTGTTGTCGATAGGTTTGGTTTTCACATGCAGATAGGTATTAGGGCGGTTCAATTTGGCAAAACAAAATCGAAAATTCTAGCCCCTATATCTACCCTCCAATCCTTACGATGTAAAAAGCGTAATTTCAAGTTTTCAGCCATTTTTGAGTATTTTAAGGTTATCGAAATACGTTGAAGGTTTATATGGAAATGTTTACGAAAAGAGATAAATAATACTTTTTATACCAGTAGAACTACCATAATCATTGTGGATGCTAGTATAAATTTCTGATCTATTTTTCTTAAACGATGATGGAGAAAGTTAAGTTTGAACTTTTCTACATTTTAAACCGCCCTAATATGAATGCTTTCGATTCAATTTTTGCCGATGGTTGGCATATTTTCACCTCGAGTGCACAATTTGATATCGCTCGATCGCTGATGTTATTATTATTTGACTATCATCGGATAGTATTCGCCTAGCACCCCGGGGGGCATTTTGCAGACTATATGAGATGAAACGTTTTTCTCGACATTGTGTGCAGTTTTTTTTTCCTTTTTGAGTATTGTGGTTTGTAGAGTTTTTTATTTGATTATTTGCCGGCCAAAATTCACTCTCAATTAGAATCATTTTTCGTCCAGGAATTGGGTAACGAATGGTAAATTGATTTCTGCAATCAGCTCACAGCTGTCGGTGCATTTTGATTGAATTTGGTTGGAAGTGTGTGATGGAGTCAACAATCAAATAAACTATGAAAGCTGAATTTTCATGGAATGGTGTTTTTATATTACCATTGGAGCTTCAAAGATTAAAAAAAATCGATTGGTCGTTGTACGAACATTTATTCAAGATTAAACCTTATTTTGCCAATCTATAATGCATCGGGGAAAGTATAGGCGTGATACGATTTCGAATGGATATTACAAATCAATTTTGAAAACACTAAACCTTGAGTGAATGATTACAGCTAGTATAATTGGTTAAAGGCGTCTGTTTGAAGCAGTAGTGACAGACTCACATTCAAATCTTAATCAATGAGCTCTACCGCAAGAGCAAACTCATTAGAGATCTATTACGAAATTCTCATGCTTGAGTAGTTCGTACAAAATCACTCAATCACATTCAAGCCGTCGAAAATGATTCAGTCACGAATCCTGTCAAAAACTTATGAAAAACGAATTCTGTTGTTTACTTCAGATAAAGTTACTATAATTCCACGAGACTAACAAGAAATCATTGCTTTGTATGATTAAACTGTGGAAATATGAGACAATGAGTTAAACAAATGAGCAAACTCATCCATGATTGTTTGACTGCTGAGTTGCGTGATTGACAACTAACGCATGAAAAAAATCAATCGTAAGTTATAAGAATTTGAGTTTCTCACAACACTGCTCTGAAGCAACGAAGATAGGTTAAACGTCAATTCTACCAGTTTCTTCTTCTTCTTCTTCCTCTTCTTCTTCTTCTTCTTCTTCTCAGTTATTGATTCAAGAGAAGGCAAACAGAGAGAACATTTTAATGATAGGTCCTTTTGAAAAATTATGCGAAAAATCTCTCATGACGAAGTGAATCAGCGATATGAAGTCGTAAATGTTATTTTCTACCGCTTGATTTACATTAGCCGTTTCATGACGCTCAAACATCGCAAGTGGGCAATGAGCATCCAGGACAATAACGGACATAGCAAAGACAAATATTAATAACTTCTCAAACAAATGGCAATTATATTGACCGAACATGCAATCATAAATCAATGAACAAATTAAACGATATGATTTTCATCTTCTACAAACGCATATTGTGTACTCAAAGTTATCGTTTGTACCACATATTTACAAACCACGTTCAAAATAAAACAGAATTTCAAAGGATCTATCCGATTCAATGGACTCAAGGGTCAATAACCGATTGTGGATAAATATTTGTTCGCTTTAAATAAGCAGCATAACACCGTTCAAATTTACTACTTCGCACATTCATTAGCTTGTTGGATCATTTATTTCGCACATGTTTTACATTCCATGCAACCGCAAACATTCCAACCAACATTCCAATGTATGTAGTTTCCGTACAACAGAATGAAAATATGCCAACCAACTGACCAAAATACAACTCGGACTGACGAATACATTCGTATCTTTCATTTCACCCACCCGCCCACAATTTCCCCCTACAATTGAACCGCAATCCCTTTCAGTTCAAACTATCGACCACAATACAATAGCATTCGCATGCAAACGCGTTCGCAACGGGTAATAAATTTCACCTCGAACTATTGAAACAAAGAGATAGAGAGAGACAGAAACATACAGACAGATAGACAGAGAAAGATGCGAGAGAGAGCGTTCCTGGCGACAAGTATTCAATTAATTAGCGATGTCATTTGCCCTTGTTCGTCCGCAGTTTTAGCATCCCTCACAGGGAACCAATATCCCAAATTCGAAGGTTTTTAATATATTTTTTGTCGCAACTGTATCCGGTCACGGTTGCACTTCCAATTGGTGCATGCAAAACCCACATTCCGGATTTCCCTCTTTTCAGCTACTCGCCTTCGAATAGTTCCAAAAAATTGGTACATTTTTCATCAGGAATTGCGTTACGACGTATTGTAGGCGCTTTCGAAAAGTTTTTCTCGGCAAAGGGCAAATGACGATCGCGCGGTTCACGAATGATGTTCGATTGCTTGTTAGTAGTGGGACGGTGTCCACTATACAACCCTAACATCATCCGCGTGCAGCTCTTTTACCTCAGAGCTGTGTTCGTTTTACATATAGGTTTGTTGGGAATAACAATGGAAAAACTTGCCTTTATTAAAAATGATATCGTTATGAATATTGAAAATATAAACATTCCACCTAATCCGTATAAATGCAGTGTTCGTCGACCGGTTCTATCCATTAGTGGTATTGATACGAGTGTCATCACAACCTGTACACGAGTCGGGCCGAGGGCAAGGGGAAAAGAGAAAAGAGAAAGAAAAATCAATTGATAAATGTTGTATTTAAATTGAAATGCATGTAGGGTTGGTTTTTGAGGTTATGTAAGGCTAGAGGTGGGGTTTTAATGCCATTGGGGATACTGCTGCCAGTTGTACCTTAACCGCCGTATTCATCATGTTTGCAAATAGATAGAAAACTGAAATGACCTAAATGTGGATCTTTACTTTGGAGCTAGAATGGCTATCGATGCACTAAAGAGCCAACAAACGCTCGTAAGATTTATGTTTATTCGGCCTTAGACAGGAAGAATTATTTATACAGCATTTGTTATTGATCATCTTATGTTTTTTTAGAGTCCGGCGGCGGTCGTACGCCCGCAGCCGTTACAGCGAACTGACACCCGCAAGGTTAAATGAATGGAAAATCTTTCTCGCCTGAATTGAAAGCACGTGGTTTTCGCGGAATGACAGCAGTGCGTCTATGTATTAGTAATAGATATTAGGAGTCACTGAAAACGATGAGTGTACTTGCTGTCTAGTCCATGTACTGTGCTTCGAAATTGAAAGTTCTGTATGATCAGTGAGTGCTGCGCTTATCTTTGAAGAGATGGGCACATAATCGCCATAATTGGATTTATCTCGAGACAGACAATACATTCTCAAATGGAAAGATATATAATTACCTCTTGACAAAATTGATTCTCGGGAAAATAAAAGATTTTCCATCGCATTACTTAAAGTCAAATAAGGGGCGAAAACGCTACCATGAGAGAAATTGAAAGCAGCGTTATGAGCAGGGTGGGTCTACGCCTGTCAAATACGAATGAATGCCACCTTGCTATCATCAATTTCGCGAGCCGACGCAAACAGCACTGGTCGGAAGGAAGGGCCACTTCAGACAGCAAACGCTAATGCCTTTCAACGCTCAATCAACGAGAATGTGAGACTACACCAACACTCTCACAAAAGATGAACGGTGGGCGCACCTCTTTGCTTATACCCTCCCTGGTTATGATTCGTTGTAGAAGGCACTCATTTTAATGGAAGATTATACTTTTTGAAGAATTATTAATTAATCATGCCTCTTTCCATATTTTCGACTTCTCTAAGCATGTAATTTTCAACATATTATGCGAAATTTGACGATTTTCAAAAACAAAATCTTTGTATAATGAATTCAGTTTGATTGTGCCGAATCAGCAACTGAAAATTTCCTTAGAGATAACGTTGATCTGAATAATTTGTTGTCATAGATATTCTTTAGAATAGAAACTATATGTGAAACAAAAACAAATATTTCAAAATTGTAAAAATATATTTTGGTTTATTATTAGGAAATCTTAAGGTTAGGAATCCAATGCTCTTATTGTTTGTGTTTGTTTTTTTTTTCACGCACAACTTTATCAACACCACTCATTTAAAAATATGTGGAAAAAGAAAGGAAAATTTTAAAATATCCTCCTTCTAAGTGACTTTTCCAAAAAAAAAAATATATCACCTTTTTACGTTATGTTGTAGTGGAATAGAAGTGGTAAGGGGTGGTCCATTAATTACGTATGGGTTTATGGGGGGAGGGGGGTTGAAGATTTCTTATGCGCCATACAAATTATTTTTGATTTTCATACAAAAAATCTTACCATGGGGGGTGGGGGGGGTCGAAAAACCGCTAAAATTGTATTACATAATTAATGGACAGCCCCTAAAATGTTTTGGATTTTCATATTTTCCCTTTACGTTTCAATGATTTAATGAAAAAGCGTCTTCAGGATGGTCAAACATTCATCAAAAATTTCCAAAACTTAGGGGTCAATTGTATACGTCGAGTAGATCAAAAACGATTCGTCTGGAGTCACTGTCAACCAAAAATTTCGCTTGGCACGACTCTGTAACTCAATTTGTTTGACAGTTCTCACTCCATGTGATAGGATTACTACGATAGTCGACTGATGACTTTATTGCAGGTATATATTTTGGAAGCTTTGTTCATGATAGAAAATAAGTAAAAACAATAGATTTGCTGACACAGGAAAGTTGATTATGAATAAGAGTTTATGCCGACACTCCCAGTGACGAACCATTCATAGTTTGTTGAAAAATCATGTTTACGTCCCACCGTTGTAACGATTAAATGTGCAGTCATATATATTTTACAGATTTGAAATAGAAGCATGAAACAAGCTCACCAATTGATCCTTCATCCTTGACTGGGCATCCACAATCCACTTTCAGCTTCACATAACGCATACAGACTAACGGTACATTTTTTTCGCACACCATGACTCGGATATAATTGATCCGAATACCTTCGCTTGCCCGCAAAGGAGCATGCAACATAATCAGCATATCGAACACTACTCCAAATTTTTCTTTAGAAGGTCTGTCCTGTTGGTTTATATGGAGCTTACTATGAAGAAATAAAAAAATGTTCCTAACTCGTTAGTGCTGAGATGTAAGTACAAACCTATCATCCCATAGTTAAAACTCATTCTTCAAACCATAATAAAGAAATATGCTGAAGAGAGCAATTCAATCCGACGGATAGGAGAAAAGATATTCATGAATTTGTTTACTGCTCTTTAACTTCATATAGGATTACAGCCCTGCAAACATCTACAAGAATACCAAATTAAATTGGCTCAAATGGGATGTCCCTTAAAGGATGTTCTAGTATATCTGAACACGGAACATAGATGCTTTGAAATAAAAAAGTGAAACATTTTCACCGCATATAAAGTACTTCAGTAAATATGATAGTTCGATTAAACTTTTGATACACTAATGATGAGATATCGATCAAAATCTTAGCACAGTAGAGTGATTGTTTAATGCAAAAATATAAGTTACCTATCAGGGGCGATTCTGAAATATATTGAACCTCAAGGGGGCGGAGATCACAAAAGGTTAGAATTCACTGTTTTACTGCCCATGCCTCGCATAATAGTCCCATTTATATAGAAAATCTTATAGAAAATGGGACTGTTATGGGAGTATGGGCAGTTTTGAACTTTATTATGTTTAGCAGTAAACAGTAAATCGAATACAGTGCTTAGCATATTCGAATAGTCTTTGGGGACTCCGAAATGTGATGGCCAGATAGTTTTTGATTAACTGGATACGACAGATGAGGTTTTACATGAGGTTTTCAAAACATTCCCGAATAGTTCTCAATGGAGTTTCAGATGTTTTCAGAGAGTTCATCATAAATAACACTGGGTTTTTAAAGCATTCACATGGGTTTCCAAATGGTTCTCAGGAGCTCCCGAAGGACTTTAGAGAAACTCTCAGAAATTCCTGAAGTTTTCTTGAGACTAATCAAAGTGTTCCCAAGGGGTTTTGTGTATGTTCATAGGATCCCTAGTCAGTTAACAGACGGTCCCAGACATTTTTCCAAGGGTTCCAAAATGATTTCAATAATTTTCCAGGGGTTACCAATCGGCTTTTGAGGATTTCTCAAGGTTTCAAATTTGTTCCTTGAGGTTCCCAGAGGTTCTGAAGCACTACTGAGGTTTTGAGAAGTTTCTAACGAACATTTAAAGGGATATGCATGGAGTCGAAAGCTCTTAAACGATTTACAGGCGTTTTCAGAGTATTTTGAAGTAATTTTTGAAGTTATGAAATGTTGGCAAGGTTTTTTCAGGTATTTCTTTTCACTGAATTTCGTTTCGTTTTACAGCTTTTGTACACAAAAGAAGCAGCGAACAATGCAGACAATTATTATTCCCCTGCTTATTCGTTATCTAAATTACCATTGAATAAACAGGTGGTTGACAAGGATAACAATTAATGTTATAGAAAAATGCGCCTTGTGAACCATCAGTATTCATTTTGACTTGTTAATACGATTGACCACTTACAACGCGAAAACAAAATGAGAGGGTTAGAAGCAAAGGGGTGTAACCAAGCCAGGCTTCTTCGAATTATGGCAGGCTTAGGAAAATTTAACGATCATTGAAACACGAGCCATAATTTCATCCCATTTATTCGCCTGTATTCATACAACACGTATGACATTTATCGTTCGTGAAAGATAACGAGCCATGAACGAAAACAAGACAGACACACACCACTCACTGTTTGGTGCCGATTACTGTATGTCAACACTTGTAACATTCGCTGACTCTCATTCTGATCAAGAAACAGCGGCGAATATTTCTTATTTTCTGTGCTATGTTTGCAACCAAAGGGGTGTTTGATAGTTCAATAGATTATTGTTAAGTTGTTAATAGCTGCATTACCAGAAAATATGAAAATTTTTGCCAATTTTATGCAAAATATTAATCACCAGAATGGCTCTATACTGTTGCAGTTTGTGAGAGTTGCTGCTCTTGTGCCACGTACCAAACGAGAGAGTGAATGTTTATATTCACAAATGCGATGTGCCACGAACTGTAACACTCTCTGAATATGGTTCGATCGGCTTATTCGGATTAAAATCCAAACACTGAATTATGATATTTTTTCTGTTGGACGGAAAAATCACCTAGAAGTACCATTAGAAAGCTTTAATTTAGTAGAATTTTATAGTGTACTTAGGTGTGAAGAGTCGACTGTATTATGAGATATTAAGAGGGTGTCAATTTCGACCCATGTGTTCATTATGCACCTAATCCCCCTATATTTCTAAAAGCAAATGTATTTAGTAAACCATTAATATAAATACCAAAGGATCTGAAATGCTTCGCCAAAAAACTGAAGAGTAACACTTTTGTCTCCCCAAACACCCTGGAGAAGGTACAACCGGCTGCAGCAGCTTTTTATTTTAGTGTAATGGGGTGTTCTGTTGTCTGTGGTTGAGGGAGCTTCGGGCAACCCTTTTCACCGTTGACTGAATTCGATCATTATGGTTATTGGACCATTTTGCATACATATGTGTTCGCTAGGTATTTAGAATCAATTTTATTTCCAAACGGGTCATTTACCATTATTGCACCGATTCCTATTGTGGCAAATTTAGCACTTTCCTCCGTTAGACCTGAGCTCATGAAGAGCGACGTTGAGTAGTAGAATACCTGTGCGAGGTTGGAAAGGGGAGAGACAAAATTAAAATCGGCTTTTAGTGATTTGTGGTGACAGATTGTGAAATGATGGTGAAAATTAAATGGAACTCGGTGCTAATTGGGACCGAGCAATGCCGTCGAGGGGTTGTTTAGGTATTTTATGCTCTAATAAATCACAATTGTGTAATTGTTCAGACATCGTTGATCTAATAATCGGTGTTTCCATCGATTGGAGGTAATTTACCGTGTTGTCACTGGATGATTAACCATGTGACAAGCAGAAGAAAAGTATTTTGATTCATGGAGCTGGATAAGAATGTTGCATAACTTACGGCGTTAATTCCACTAAACTGCTGACTCAGCTGCATCACAATTCCGATGATGAGAGGCGCCCGCAACGTTGGAGAGCATATCAGTTCGATCGTCGATATGCTGCTCTCCGATTGTTGCGCTCGCTCCTCGGCACGCATCTCTTCGATGTCTTCCTCTACCTGATTGGACGCCCTTAACCGTCGCAGGGCTGCAAAATGGTGCGAAAGTAAACAAACAGTTGGAGGTTTGCACTTGCCTATTTAAGTGGCAAACATGGCTCCCAGAGCACAGTGGTTCGATCTAGAACAAATTTAGACCAAAACCTATTCTTCTTCTTCTTATATTCTGTACGATAGCGTTTTTCTTTTGTGCACTACCTCCTATTGGGTTTTGGCCATATGTCCGTATACTATTTATACTCACTAAAGCAAGAGCTAAAGCAACACTAAAGTTTTGTTAGTTCGAATAGAAAACCTCGATTCTGACAATTTACACGAGTTACTATTCTATGGTATTAAAAGGCTTCTGAATATAAGATGATGACAAACAAATATAAATGTCTTTCAGAATTACTCTTTTTAAATTCATAAACAGCGGATGATTCAAAGAGATGTATAAAGTTCAAAATTCTATTATTCTGTTTCAATCTTTGGCATAAGTGTTGAGGAAGCCTAGAAAAAAATCATCATACGAAGAAAACTGCTTTGATTTTTTTGAGGTTTTGGCTACCACCGAACCACTGTGCCAGTGGTTCAAGGAGGAAATAAAGGAAGGAACTGTTTGTCTTGATATTCAATGCTTGTTTGTCCTGAAAACCCTCTTGAACCACCGTATGGTAATGTACTATATTATGATGACTGACTTACCTTTCCGCGCTTCTTCCTCCCACTGTTTCGTAATTAGTAAATATCTAGGTGACTCGGGACAAATAGGTAAGAGTATTAATTGTAATAAAGCTGGACAGATGGCGAGCCCTAACAGCACGGGCCAGCCATCATTTGTTCCTAAAATTTGTTCTATACCCAGTACTTGTGATAATAATAATCCTACGGTCACAGCCAATTGGTTAACGGTACCTAAACCACCTCTTAAATTTAATGGAGCAATTTCAGATATATACATTGGTACTAATGATGTGTTTAAGCCTATTTGAGAGAAAAAAGGAAAATTTATCAGAAATCAGATCAGATGACCTCAATCTAATATACTGAGCTTACCACAATTGACACCAATTATAAATCTTCCGAGGAATAAAATTTCATAGGAATGACTCATTTTCGTGAATCCCATCAGGCATGCACCCGTGATACCGAGCACGTTGTTGAGCAGCAAACCGCCCTTCCTGGAAGCAGAGAGAGAAATGAAACATTAGCAAAAGTTTAAACAATAGGAAATATCGACTGTTGAAAACGTGACGTTTATTTGAATGTTGCGATTAGTTTCATTTTTTTTTTGTTTCTTAATTAAGGTGAATTTTAGCACATTGACGTATGGCTAGTTCTTCACCTGACTGGGAATGCCAGATGGGCACTAGGGCAGTTCAAAATTTAAAAATGTTTGAGAATCCCATCTCCCATATGTTTCTTACCATCCTTACCATAAAAATAGAGTTCTGTGAAATTTTCAGCTTTCTAGGTGGTGATTTAAAGGTGGCCCAAAGACAAAGTTGGTGTATATGGAAACTACTATGGAGAAATTTTGAGATATGTTCCAAACACGCTAGAACTATAATATAAGTACAAACTTAGTATCCCATAGTAAAGACTCATTCTTCAAATCATAAAAAAGAAATTTGCTTAAGAGAGCAATTTAATCCGACGAATAGCAGAAGAGATATTTATGAGTTTGTTTGTCATTATTTAGCTTGATATGTGATTATAGCCCTGCCAACATGTACAAAAATCCCAAACAAAATTAACTCGAAAGGGATTTGCTTCTTCAATTTTTATGGTAAGCATGGTAAAGAGCATATGGGAGATTGGATTTTTAAACATTTTTAAAATTTGAATCGCTCTAATGGGCACCCCACGAAAAATGAGGAAAGAAGGTAGGTCAGAGGGGCCAGCCTTTGAGCCCAACCATGGCCCAACAAACATTTTTGCTGGATAAGAATTGAACAAATCACTCTCAAGCACACTTCAGCTGAGCAAACTGTTATTCAGCTACTAATGTTACTTGGGGGGGTCTCACCATTGTGGGTTTTTAACTTCACTCTTAAAAATAATGAAAATTACTGTGGATGTAATTCACATTATGACTGAATGACACATGATGTAAGTGATGAAATGACGTAAACATGTGTTCTGAAATTAGGGGCCCAGATAGCCGTAGCGGTAAACGCGCAGCTATTCAGCAAGACCAAGCTGAGGGTCGTGGGTTCGAATCCCACCGGTCGAGGATCTTTTCGGGTTGGAAATTTGCTCGACTTCCCAGGGCATAGAGTATCTTCGTGCCTGCCACACGATATACGCATGCAAAAATGGTCATTGGCATAGTAAGCTCTCAGTTAATAACTGTGGAAGTGCTCATAAGAACACTAAGCTGAGAAGCAGGCTCTGTCCCAGTGGGGACGTAACGCCAGAAAAGAAGAAGATGTGTTCTGAAAGATTTATTGAACGAAAAATGTAATTTTACGTGATGAAGGACATGAAAACGATGCCACTATGATTGACATTTCCCGAATCAGACACCATCGTATTTAAAATGTGACACAATTTCACGTAATTTGTCTCGCTTCTTTTATGTGCATCCAAAAGACGTAAAATCACATGATTTTTTCGGAGTGTGTTAGAACGATAAACACAACTTTAAAAAAAGGGTACGAACGCCTTTGCTGGGCCGACGACTTCTGCAGCCGAGAAAAAGAGAAAGGATCGTTGGCGTGGTTGAGATTGATGACTTTGTTGTTGGATGGGTCTTACCTCCGAAAAGGGAATCTTTCGGGGAACCCACCGGTCGTGGCGGTGTGAAGATTCTTGCAGGTTCATTGAAATGGTGGTGCGGTTGCGTATGGAGTTACGTTAGTTGGATGGGACTTACTCCCGAAGGAGAGGTCTTCTGGGAGCCCACCGGTCCTCCAATCCTAGGTATTCTCTGACGTGGATTGAGTTGACATCAGGTTGTAGAGTCGTCGCGTGCGGGAGTAGAGTCTGGCTTCCTTAAGGAAGCAAATTAGGGCCGCCAATGATGCGGGGTCATTTGCGAGGGCATCGCGGATGCTTCCAGGAATGTTATTAGTACTTCTGTGGTGTCCGTACAGAGGGCAGTGGCAGATTACATGTTCCACTGAGTTGTGTATATCACATTGTTCACACTCTTGACCGAAGGATTTGCCATCAAAGTTATAGGCAAAACGAGTATGTCCGGTCCTAAGGCGCTAATTATTTTTTGGTCGCGGAGCAAGGAGAGCTCTTCCCAACTAGAAGTATCTCCCTTTACCTTCCGAAGCTGAGCCGAAGTATTTTGATGCCACTCTTAGGCCCAATAGTCTCTGACGGATTTAGCGTTCCAGCGTTTTACGTCTGGGTGTGGAACGGAAGGAGTAAAACGAGACATTCGGTGTCCCGTACCAGTTAACAAGTCTACAGCCATATTTCCTTGAATACCGCAATGCCCCTGGAACCCAGGTAAAGGTGACTGTCTCTGGAGTATGGGCTCGTACACCCTGTATCCACGGGTGGGACGGCCATTCTGACTGCAAGGCTGATAGAATGCTTGCGGAATCGGTGATGATGAAGATTTGAGCACTCACTGGTGAGATGACTGCATAAACAATGGTCGCTGCTTCGGCAGAGAAAACCGAACACTCAGTCGGAAGGCTTTGACAGAGTGTCAGATCGGCGCCAGGGATGCCGATACCTACTCCACGCTGGGAAAGAGAGCCGTCTGTGTAATGGTGTATGTGTTCCGAGTATTTAGTCTGCAGAAGTTCCAGTACGGACGTTCTAAGCACCGTAGAGTCATCGCCACTACGGAAGGTTTTTTGTATCTGCTCGTCTACGATTGGAGGGGGAAGCTGCCAACTGCTCGCTCCATGCCAGCGAACTTTAGCCACAGGGGGGAGACTGGAATTGGCAACCTCACGGAGGATACGATCTGCTTGATCAAAGAGAGCGACCCTATCATTTCCAGCTGTTTTTGAAGCGCAAGTAGCCGCCTTGCGGCAGATGGCTGCGTGCACTCAATGGCGGAATGGGAGGATACCAGCTTCTGCACAGGCTGCGTCGGCGGGGGTTGACGGAAGTAAACCGGAGATAGTGCGGACGTACCCTTTGAAAATCGATGAGAGGATTTCAAACAGATTTTGTTGACTCAAACAGGTGAACTCGAGACCGTAAAGTAGCCTGCTATCTACGATAGCTTGTGCTACCCTGAAGCGCGTAGATCGATTGTTGCATCTATGCGGCTTGGATATCGTTTTAATGATGTTCAGACGGGAACGATAGTTCGTTTTGACAGTATTGAAATGCTCCTTAAACAGCAGGTTACGGTCAATTAAAATTCCTGCGGTCTCGACAGGACGGTCTCGATTCCTGGACTCACTAGTTTGTGTCGCGAGCTACAAACGTGGCCGCGGACGCTTTTAGCTGCGGAGAGGGAAAAACCAACAGAAGAAGCCCATTTGTGTACTGCCGTTACTGCTGCTTGCGCTTTGACTCTAGTGCGCCTAGGAGTATGACCAATGGCTAGCAGCAAGATGTCGTCAGCATAAACAAAAATGTAAATGTCTGGTGGCAAGTTTTCAAACACTTCGTTCATCGCTACCAGAAACAGCGTAACCATGATGACCGAACCTTGTGGGACCCCAGTTTCCTCGGCGAAGGCTGTGGTGAGCTGTGGTTCCCTATTGCAACTCGAAAAAAGCGATATAGAAGAAAGTTTTTAAGAAAGCCGATCAGATTCGTATGATCGTATCCCCTTATCGCTCTTAGCCCAACCATTCCCTGAAAAATACAGCACATAAAGAACAATCCATCTTTTATTTTATTAATCTTGGATGTCTACCGTAGGGCTCTCCTTAGCCGAGTGTTTAGAGTCCGAGTCTACAAAGCAAAGTCGTTCTGCTGTTCAGGGTAGAAAAGCGTTCGAATTACCACGGGAGTACCTCACGGTTCAATCCTGGGCCTGGTGTTATGGAATGCGATGTCCGATGACGTACTGAGGCTTCGCCTTCCGAAGGGTTGTTAAGATTGTATGGATCGCTATTGACATCACACTTTGGTGAATTTATGGAGGAAGTAGAGTTGACCGCATTGCACTCCATCTCCATAGTTGAGAAAAAGATTAAGTTCAGCTAACTGAGATTAGCCTATCATAAGACTGAGGTAGTGGTATTCAAAATCTAATTCAAATTGATTGCATCTTTGGGTCCAAACTCAGTGTCACTAGTCACGTTGAATATGCTTGAAAAATGAATCTACAGCTATTGTTACGTTTTCGAGGATGATGCCAATTCTGCTGTGATTGACAGCAAGTGTAAGCTGAGTTCAGGCAAGCAGAGATTCCTACCAAAGGTGTAGCATAAAATAAATATATACTCACCTCTTTAAAAATGCTTTATTTGTTTACAATAGATTCTTTAAAATAAAGAAGCTAATAAATAAACTTGAGAAGAATTCTGAAGCCTGGGATATTTTTGTGGGTTGTGGCCTTATGGCTATCCCTCAAGGAATATAAGAATATTACACCAGAAACTGTAGACCAAAAATAACAGCAAATTCAAAAAACAGAACAATTTTTCGGTAACTTGAGTGAGAAAATGATGATGACTTTAGAGGGGTTAAGGCTACTTATACTCGCGGTAGGCACTGCGGAGAGATTAAGTTGTTGGGTTGATAAGATTGTTTGGTGATTGCAAGAAGATGGGAAAACTATAAAACAATCTTTCTCATCATTTAAGGTACGCGATACACTAATGATGCTCTTGCCCGGTCTTTTCAAACATAAAGATGAATTTTGCTTTCATTCACTTCGATTATGCATATGAGAGCAGCAACAAAGTTTGATTCATTATACTTATACACCATACACAAAACCGTGAAAACAGAGAGCTTGCGCAAAACATGCAAAATTATCTAATATGTAATTTATGCATACGCGTGCCTAATGTGACAATCGTGGCAATATTGTAAAGTTGTCTATCGTTATTGATGCCGACTAATACATGCTAGAGAGGAATTTATAACACTGGCCTCACAATATTTCATATTTCGCAATATAGGGTGGTGATAATGTGCTATTAATGGCGCCATTGCAAATTATATCAGCCAGGTGACTCTGAACATCGTATGAAACATGTGCTGACCAAAGACAATTTCATGTATTCAATTTGTTCCGACTCTGGATAGAAACCATTTTATGTGAATATATAACGAACTTACGTAAAAATGTCAAGAACATAAATCTCGAGAACCATTGAACCGTTTGCGCTGAAATAGCGATCGAATTAGAGGTTTGGCTCCGATTTACCCACAAAGACATATACACTGAAATCTTTTTTTATGTTTATTTTATTTACGTTCATTTTTCGTAAATCTATTTACGTTACATTATGCCAATCAGATTTATGTGTATTAAAGGCAGGGTAAATGGCTGGGCATGGCATACTATTGGTGGCTCGCGTACCTACAGGAATGAAATAAACCCCCGTTGCCTCTTGCCCAACAACTGCTATCCATACCTCCTCGCGGTACTGGCCGGGATACGAGTAACCTTAGGGAAGATCGGGTAACCAATCCCGGTGGGAGCTCTGGTCGTATGCTGACAGGAAAGGGGGGGATTTACTGTTGCTTTTGCTTCTGCAAACCTGGAGCGTCTGCACTCCATGTTAGGACCGGCTCACAACAGCGTCTGTTCCCCATGTCAGGGGCGGCTGATCATCGTCCGAGTGTCAGAGAAGGACTCTAAGCTAACTGCGCACTATGGACTTCCGAAAATTTAGGGGAAATGTTCCTCCGGAAATCTAGGGTGTTGGTGTCAGGCCCTGCAAGCCGGCCGTAAAAACATCAAGCAACGAATAATCGACGAATTAATACGAACCGGGACAATCGGCGAAGACCACAGCAACGTAAAGGGACTAGCAATTGAAAGCTCGGTAAGTGGAACTGTAAATCTCTCAACTTCATCGGCAGCACACCCATACTCGCCAACGTGCTGAAGGATCGCGGATCGTAGCGTTGCAGGAAGTGTGTTGGAAGGGATTAATGGTGACGAACGAAAACGGCTTACGACTTGTTGATTTCGCCGCCTCCAAGAATATGGCCATTAGTAGCACCTACTTCCAGCACAGCCTTCCATACCGATACTGCATCCCGCCACGTCTTCATGCCGCAAGCCGAGATGTGCAGGGATGGGAGCATTTTGACGGACGAGTGTGAGGTGATCGAAAGGTGGAAGCAGCACTTCGAAGAACAACTGAATGGCACTGAGAGCACAGGCAATGAAGGACTGGAAAATGGAGAAAATGCCTATGTCAGTATTGCGGGCTATGTCAATAACGTAGTATGCCTTGAATCAGCAAGACGTGTTTTTTCAACGTCTGACATTTTACTCTCTCTTTTTCAGGAGGAGAAATTTTCAAACTGTTCAAGAATTTGATTTATCCAGTTTACGTGAGCGCTGGAATTGAGGAAGGACATTCCGTCTAGGATAGTTCTAAACATTTGGAGGGTGATCATGTTTCGTGTTCCGTGCATTCGTTGGACGTTGGACTGAGGAGGAACTTTTTCAAGGGATCGTTTATTCCTGTATTTTGAAGAGCACTCGAATTTTACGAAGTTTCCAATTCTTTGGTTTTATCAAGTGTCCAAGATTGAAGTTGCTTTGAAATTTATCAAGATTTTAATTGGATTTTGTTAAGTATATTTTTTCTTGTTATTTCCTTTCATTCTTTATTATTAGTTTTAGCTTTGATTGTTTTTTATTTTTTTGTTATTTTTTTATAAAAGCATGCATATATATTTTACCTTTTATCGATTTTTGATATGGAATGCTTGTAAATTAAATATATAAATCACCCCGCGTGTTGGCATAGTTATGAACACTCATCAAATGAAAATAAATTATTATTTTTTAATTGACAATTATTTTTGAATAGTTCGTCAGCACAGGTGACGACATACATTTGTCTTCGTTTATAATGAAGCCATACAAAATAGTGACATTTAAAATCAAAGTTTCATGAGTCGCATCACTTACCGAGGTGAACCCTGATCATGTAACTTTTAACCCTTCCCTCTAACAAAAATCCTTCCTGCGACTACCGAGGAGATGCAGAGGTGATCACGGTATCTAGTAACAACGGTAGTCACACTAACATTATTTCTATAATTTTACGGCAAGATACTTTATTAACACTATATATGATATACTACTATATATTGGGTATTAAATACATGCAGAGGTTTACTCCAGGTAGCCTAAGGGAGTTAATTGAACTGTTGACTGGATGAAAGTGCGTGGGGTCGCCAGCCTTTTGTCATGAGAAAACAGCCTTAGTGTTGTCTTCCAAAGGTCTTCAAAGATATCAACTAGCCCTGCTACAACAAACCATCAGGTAGATCATACCATCCCGGTATGATTCTGCAGCCATAGGTAATCCTTGCGCTGATGGTGGCTAAATAATCATCATCATCATCATGTCAGTATTGCGGGCTATGTAAACCAACCAGCGCCCACTGTGAGGGAGCTTAAGGATGCTATTCACCAGCTCAAGAACAATTAAGCTTTTTTCTAAAACTTCAGGAAATTTCACGACAGTCCCCCATACAATACTTTTTTGTAGGTCTTACCGTTTTTGAGTTATACGGGTTTATAAAAAAAAGTAAAAAAAAAGCTTTGACCCTTTCCAAATGTTAGTCTAGATCGATTTTGAAAAAATAAGATATGCAAAGTATCTTAGTTTCACATACTTTTGACATCCTGAAATTTTCATTGAATTCTGAAGGTGTACTGCCAATCGCGTGTCGAGTTGGCGTGAAATCCGTCAAGAGCGACGATGGAAGGTGTGCAAAATTGTGTGAAGGTTTCAGTCAAACACTCCAGTTCGTTTGGTTCCCGCCGGGGACTACGATAAGGTGATGGACTTTCGTCCCTGTTGTTCAATATTGCGCTAGAAGGTGTAATGCGGAGAGCCGGGTGGGGCCGGCTAGCTGGTGGGGCCAAGCGCGACAGGGCTCGCCTAGGTAGCAGTGTTACGATAGACGGGGATCCGTTCCGTGACGAGATTGTCTACATTGTATCCTTGCTGACGGCTGACAATAACGTTAGCCATGAAAAACGGAGGTGCATCATCAGTGAAAGTCGGGCCTGCTATAGCCTCCGCAAGAAGCTGCGATCAAGAAAGATTTATACCCGCACCAAATGTACTATGTACAAAACGCCCATAAGGCCGGAAGTCCTCTACGGGCATGAAACGTGGACGATGCTCGAGGAGGAACGATCTTTTGCGGTATGCAGGAAATCGGTGTGTGACGGCGAAGGATGAACCACGAGCTCGCCCAACTCTTCGGCGAACCCAGTATCCAGAACGTGGCCAAAGCTGGAAAGATACGATGGGCAGGGCATGTTGCAAAAATGCCGGAGAGCAACCCTGCAAAGATGGTGTTCGTGTCGTATCCGGTTGGTACAAGAAGGCGTTGGGCGCAGCGAGCTAGGTAGGCGGATCAAGTGCGTATCGATTTGGCGAGCGTGGGGCAGAATCGAGGATGGGAGATGCGGCCACGACCGAGTTTTGTGGCGTGAAATTGTTGATTCAGTGTTATCTGTTTTAGATGTTAACTAAATAAATGAACGGTTCCCCGTACGTCAGTTCCCCAAAATTCTCGTGTCCCCGAATGCCATTTTCTGAAAATTGGAGCAATTCAAATAGGGAAACTTACGGCTTCGGCACCATTCGACTATTATCCGCAACCAATTTACAAACGCCAAATACACAGTATTTTTCTATCAAAACTCACCAATGGAAATATTCAGATGATTCATTGCTCTGTCAGATTTCCGAAACATAACAAAGAATTTTGCCAGAGATGTCATCAATTCAAATGAACACGCCTCAAAATACGACTGATTTAGAGCTGCCGAACAGATTCACCAGCAGCGCTTATGGGAAAGTTGCCGAAGAGAATGAAGCTGCCGACAATAGTCACACTGACAAGAGATGTTCGCAGCGTTGTAAAAACGTTTCCAGAATGATTTTTACAAGTCTGTCGGTGTAAATCGATAGAGGATTGAGCAGTGCACGTAAGTTCCCCTACGTGCCATAATCGTTTTCAACGGCAGTATGGTGAATTAGAAAGATCGATAAGAAATCAAAAGAAGGAGGTACTTGGTCATCCTCGACTATACACTTCTTCTTTCTGGCGTTAACGTCCCCAATGGGACAAAGCCTGCTTCTCAGCTTAGTGTTCTTATGAGCACTTCCACAGTTATTAACTGAGAGCTTTCTTTGCCAATTGACCAATTTTGCATTTGTATATCGTGTGGCAAGTACGATGATATTCTATGCCCTGGGAGTCGAGAAAATTTTCAACCAGAAAAGATCCTCGACCGGTGGGATAACCCACGACCCACAGCTTGGTCTTGCTGAATAGCTGCGCGTTTACCGCTAAGGCTATCTGGGCCCCTCGACTATACACATGTTGCCTCAAATTCTAAGGACGGTAAAATTCGTAAGAACCAAATAAAGAAGGATGCATATCAAATGACCAGTAGGTTCACCACCCTGAAATGTATAAAGTTATGACAAATATGAGTGCCTAAAACTTTTCGGGGAAGTGGGCTATTCGGGGAAACGGGATATTCGGGGAACTGACATTTGGGGAACTGGCGTTCGGGGAAACGACATTCGGGCAAAAGTAGCACAACCCCTCAATCAGTCGCTGAACTCAAAACTTGATAGAACTTAACTATTGGTACCGTAATCCGGGGTAACATTGATCATTTTTTTTAGTTTTTCTTAAATTTTTCATTTCACAATACAAATGTTACAAGTTTCATATTTTTAAAACAAGTACTGGCACCCACCGCTCCTAACTATGTATCTTATTTTGTTTTTCGAAAGATTTAAACATGTTTAAATAAATGTTTCAAGTGATTTTTTGATTCAGCTGATATGGGGTAACATTGATCACCCAAGTAAACAACGTTCGCTAATATTGGAAATGTCGTTACTTACTAAAATCAGGGCCCCTTAAGCCGAATATGAACACCAAACTCTTACAAGTCATTTACTTTTTGAGTTATTTCAAAATTAAAAACACCTTGAACCGCGGAATACGCCTAAAAGTAGGCAATTTCCTCAGGAAATTCTACATTCGTAATAGTAATTAGTTGTTGTTGCCTAATTGAATAAACTTATGAAAGATTTGACAACGGAATCGTTTTCGGCGATGCCATTTTTAGTAACACCCGCATTTTCCTTGATCACATCGTCTGCAGAACTCATGTGAGACATGAATTTCCGGTAGTGTCAGTGAAAATGATAGAAATCATTGTTTAGAAAAGTTGACAAATTTGCGCATGAACTAAACGCAATTTTTGCAAAAACCTTAATTATCATTAGCTTATGAATATACGAAAGAGAGGCACTATTCATGGTTCGAAAATGTTTCATCAATAAATCTTTATTTGAACGTTTAACAAGATGAGTCATCCCGATCAATGTTACCCCGCTGATCAATGTTACCCCGGATTACGGTACTGGTATTGATTTTATCGTTGATCGCGCTGTTCTGAAAAGTGAATTGTTACGCTTGTAGATCTGTACTATATTTCAAGTAGTTCTTGGAGAAATAAATTATAACATATTCTACTGAAACCTTTCTAGAATATAATCAAATATGCCCATATGGGCATTGGCCTTAATGGCTACTCTTCGTCATTTTTCACCATGAAATGGTACCAAAATCGATTGAATTTTGATTATTAATCCATTTTTCTTACCTCCCGAACCGATTGGCCATCCATCCCCCGCTGAAGCCACCGAGCATACCACCGATGGCGAAGATCGACACGGCCACCGAGTAGAGCTGCTGGATGAACTCCTCGCTGATGTCTTCGCCGTAGCGGTCTTTGTAGACATCTTTCATGAAGTTCTCGATGTTCACCTCGGGAGCATTGATGACGCCGGTGTTGTAACCGAACTGAAGCATCCCGAGGACTGCCGCAAAGATGGCATACGTCAGGAAGAACGTGAGACCCTGTTCGAAATGAGAAATGTGTCGGTTTTTTGTTAGAACGATCATTGAAAAGAGATTTTTCCATCGGTTGTTTTGTTTTGTCGTGCAGAATAAAACCATCAGTTGGAATAACGAGAAATAAATCTTTATTACTAGATGATATAAATAACATAAAAACGGAAACGAATCCAACGAAATGCGGATTTATTATAAATTCACAACTGGCTAAACATTGAGTAACCGAACGCAGTGAATCGATAAAAAACCATTTGGGAAAGTGAAACGAAAACTTTGTTGCCAGTCGCGTACCCAACCGACGAATGACGGCGATGTTCATTACCTTCCACTTGGGTGGTTGAAACGAAGTCTAAAACAACTGAAAAAAAAAATATCAACACATAAAAAACATTAAATAAATTAAATAAAATGGTAAGCTGGCTGGATTTTGCTTGTTTGGTATTTTTTTACGCATCTACACTACCGTGCAAAAGTTTGGGGTTACTCCTTCAAAACATACACAATTTTGTTGTCCATGAGTCATTCAAAAGGCAATGAGTAGATTTTACTTCGATGGTATTCTCAACAGATTTGTTTTTGAATTTTGTTTACTGATTTTTTACATAGAACTGAAAATTTCACTAAACAGACAAAACTTTTGCAAGGAAGTGTGCTCCTGGGCCGTCACAAACAAGCATAAACGCAAAAAAAACGGAACAAATTCGGTTGTGGTTGTGTTTGGGGTGGAGAGCCTTTCGGGTACTGACTTGCTCCAGCAGGCGTAATTTTCGCCGGTGCGTGTGTTCCTCCAGCCGGTCCACATACTCCCGCAACTCTTCGATCTCCTCCTTCACCTGTTGCACGGTATCCAGCTCATGCTTGATTTGTACCATATCACGTTTCACCTGGATGGGGTAGAAGAGAAAAAGAGGAAATCGTTATTTGATGCGGGGTGAAATGTGTATGTTGATGCTTTGAATTCGTTGCTGTTATAGAACTTATAGAAAAATGGCAAGAATCAATCGATGTGCGATGTGTTGAAAGTGTTATTTTAGTGATTGGTCAACTGGACTAATCCAGGAATAAAACAAAACGTATTATTGTATGACGAAATAACTTTGACAGGGCGGGTGTTCTGATAGTAGGCAGTCCTCTATGATCGCATTAGTGACTTTTAACGGCCGTTTTACTATAAATCGTTGAAAACCATTTTTTGCAATAACCGTAAAGAGCTATGTAGGGTAAGTAGCTGGAATTCATTCTTGCGCTTTGATGCAATAATATTTCATAAGTTTGTGCTGTCCTATAACAAGCTACATGTCTTTACTTCATATGTCCATTATGGACCCGCTTATATGCATAATAGGAATGGTTACAAATTTGACGTTTCCTATAATGGATGCTGCACTTGATGTTATCCGGCGCATTGCCGACGTGTCTAAGGACTGTTCATTTTATAATGTGGACACCTTGTACATACACGCAATATCTTTTTAATTTATCAAAGAAATCGCAATCGGTTTTCTGTACATCGTTAGACTAATATTGTTCAATGTTATAATAATATAAGAGCAACCAAAATAATTTTATTTCACACTAATAAAGAACAATGTTTAAATCGATCGATTTTTTGAGGATATCAAAATCAATGATTATTAGAAATTTGAAAATTTCTTGAAAATTCGACAATCTATTTTTTTTATTTAAAAAAAGACTTATTTTTCGAAAATAGCATCAATCAGAAGCCTGCTGGAAAATATCAAGTTATTTTTGGAGCATCAGTTCTCCAAACATCATAAAATCATTTTTCTCCAATTTTTTTAGAGAAAAATATTTCTTTGAATAGGACTGATATGAGTAGAATTTTTAAGTTTAAAGTACGTCTTGACGGAAGTACTAATATAGTGTTACAGTGAAACCTCCATGAGTCGATATTGAAGGGACCATCGACTCATGGAAATATCGAGTCATGGAACAGCAATCCTTTGGAAAGCTGCTTCTAGGGACCATCATAGTAACCATGAAATTTTGTTTTTAGTATGGTTCCATGAGTCGATATCGAGTCATTTCGAAAAGTATCGAAAAGTAGAAAGGTGGAAACTGCTTCACTCGGCACTCATTCCGAATCAGGCCACGTTCGCCGACCAGCGAAGTCAGCTTGTACAGCGGACTGGACTTCTCGATCGTCATCCACGGCATGCCGGTCGAATTTTATTTCTCGACAACATCTCATCGACAATCCTCATCAAGCCGCGCTGCCTCCTCTTGCTTTAGCGGCACGCGAACTGATGCCCCCACATTTGGTATCAGCACCATCAGTTGACTTCTTGTTGCTCGCAGCGTCTCAATCGGCCGTCTCTCGCTTTTTCACCCTTTTTGAAACGAATCGGTTAACACACGCCATCGTTCGAACCAAGACCGTCCTCTTCGAAAATCTGTTCGCATTCACTAGTACCGCTGGAACTTTCACATCGTGTAGCAGTAAGCGAACCGTCGTGTTCGCCGGTGGTAAGCTCTTTCATCGGCCATTCCTCCTCACTCTCGTACAGGTCGTACTGCTGTCCTCGTACCCATGCGATGTTCGGGTTCTTACCTCATTGTGTCAGCTGGCCTGCCTCGTGCAACTACGTCGGCACCTATCGCCAGTCTGCAAGCCTCGTTAGGCTCAGGATCTCACCGATACGAAAACCGACGAATTGCTTGTAACGACGCTGATCGGACCGAATCCACGATAGCACTACCTCAGCAGCGATCCAAAAAACTACCTTCGTAATGTAGGAATTTTGGTTTTCGCCCACCGTCTGTGACATTCATGCGCCGAGTACTGCTTCCAGAAGATCCAGGCGCGGAATCAACGATGCAACGGTACCAGCTGTGCTCGACTCATCACAAAGGTACACATCACCTCGCCACGTACAACGGCCCGATAGTACGCCATATCGCTCGCATCCGCAAATATATGAAGTTGCACATTCTGGATTTCTTCCGACCGCGCACTGCCAAAGTAGCTGCGGAAAATTCGTATGTCCACCAGAATTCACCACCTCGACCCATCGACAATCTGTCCGCCAGAAGTCCTGATTCAGCACCTATCCTAGGATGGTGACCGGCGCTAGGTACCGTCAAACGGGGTAACTTGCAACAATTTTCAACTTCAAAGCTATATGGATGAAAAATTTGAGGATTCAGATGAGACAGAAACCATCTAGTACCCTAATCGCCATGTGAAGAATACCACACGGTATTAATTTTATCGATGTTTGATCTTCGGGGATCAGGAGAGACGAAAAGTATACATTTTTCATGCTACCCCTGATGTGGGGTAACATGCAACACATACTGCTACCTGAAGTACACTATTGAAAACTTAACCTATATCGTGTTATTATGATCATTTAATAATGTTCTGCAGTAAAAGTATGACAATAATCATAAACAGCTACCTAAGCTATCTAAGAGTACAGATAACCAATTATTGATTGAATTATGATTATTAAACCAATTTGATTTAAAACTTCATTGGTATTGCATAGGGTGTTCACAAATTCTAGCATATCATAAGTCTTGACAGTTATTGGAGAGCCATTTAAACGTTTTAATGCAACTTTTCTACAAATACAATTGTACTTAAGGTTATGGTTCACATAACATTTTTTTTTATACAAATTCAAATCAAAGCGACGTATAAGATATTGATATGTTTGTTTAAAAAAGTCTCTGTTGGTGTTCTGACACTACCTTTATCATACTTCATGTAGAAAATTCCCAACGACAGATCTGCAAGTTAGTTTTTATATAGATTTTCAAAATGTTTCATTACTTTCATGAAGAAAATAAATCTAAATCTAATAATAATGCGATTCATGTAATATTTTTAATATTTGTTACCAAACGTGTATTGAGTTAAGTCCGGTACACAAATTTTAATGTTACTGAACAAATTTTGTGTTAAATTTAGCCTTGTCATGTGTTTTCGATGATAAACTGCAAAAAATATCAAACAATTGAGATAAAAATAGCTGTTGCAAGTTACCCCACAAGGGTAGTCAAAAACGTTTTTGAATTTTTATAGTGTTTAAGCATCATATTATCAAAACTTTTATATTGTCATTTTGTACACTACTAAGTACTGTAACTGATGACAATTGTCTCGAATGACATATTTCTACCGTTTGTTTGGTACGAGGAACGTTATTCAGCATATTTTTTTTGCAATCCAACGTTTAATATGATTTTCACCTCCAGCAAACTAAGCAAAAAAGAAACAATACCCAAACCCTCGCCGAAATCTTCTGTTGTATACCTGAGGTCAATAAATGGCGGAATAAATTATAAAAATTTAACTCAATGCTGAACGAAACGACAATTCGGTCACATGTCGAAGTGTTGCAAGTTTCACCCCTGTTGCAAGTTACCCCGTTTGACGGTACTCCACATCATGATGCTGAGCACGATTCGCTCCGTCGGACGTTCATCACCGCTGAATACTTCAGTGTACTCCGACTTCAATGTAGTGGCGAAACAAAACACGTCCTCATCCGCATCCCACACGGTTCCCACCGATTGTACTCCATACCCCTGTCCAGCATTTCAGCACAGACAATTCACTCTCCCAATCTGATGCGAATTTGATGAAACATTTCCTGTCTGTCTCCACCAAAGACGACCGGACGCTTTCGGAAATGGCAGATTACCCGTGGGTGGTCAACTAGCATATCCGGACCCTTGAGCAACTCAGGGAGATCCCATTCACAGATGCTGCAGCGTCCCATACCAGACGTACCTTGGCCGGTCACCGTGGATTATCCACAACATTTGTAGCTACCTGGGAGGGAGGCACCGATACTACACACGAAATTTGATACAATTTTTTTCCAAACTGCAAGATAACTCCAGTTTGCCAACGACAATCAAGGCAGGCTTGGTGAAAATCACTAGTTTTCACTTGTTGTGTACCTTCGATCTTTCTGGACAAACATTGAAAAAAGGCCACAGTTTTCTATGTGTTTAATTTTCAGTTTTTATTGAAAACAGTAAAAAGAGCCTCATTACATTACGTTATATTCAATTAGAATAAATGGTGCTCTCGTGACGTTACTTTTTAATGTGCATGAATTGATTCTAATTCGATTTTTGCTACTTTTGATGAAATGTAAAAATATGCTTTGGCTAAATACGCGCTTTTATCATGTTTGTCCATTGTTTAAGATCCGGACTCACAATGACAGTTCGTGACAGCAAAATCTCGGCTCACTGTGACGTAGAGAAATTTTGCATTGGTTTCTCCCTCCCAGGTAGATACCACACAGCTGATTGTGGCGGCTCCGATAACTCGGCATCGGTTACTTTGTTGGTACTTTTCCTCTGCCGGTTTTGGAACGGCAAACGACGAACACGCTCTTTCGTCCAGCGCGTACTGGTGCCACATCAGGTCATGAAGCACCTGGTTGCTCACCGGTGCGACGGAGTGCAATTTCAAATACGTCTGCACTGTGGGCTTTCGCTTCTCGGAACCGTAGATCGTCCAGCCCAGAGTGGATCTAGATAAGAGTGGCGTCAATGTCAAAATTGGAACAGTGGCGAACTGTCATTTCCATACAAATCCGCGTTCCAATCGAGCAGGAGACCTGTCAAAATTGGAACATGACGTCACTCTTGTTTACAGGCACTCTAGTCCAGCCCATCTTTGATCTAAAATCGATCTGAACACGTTTTGAGCAACATTTTTTATTACCGTTTTGACTCATATTCCGAACACTTAAGGCCAACAGTGACTTCAAATGCATCTGGAGGGCATAAATTAGCTCATAATTGTGAAAATTTAAATTTCTTCGTAAAGCCTAACTGTTAGCTGTAGGGTGTGCCGATAAAAAATTTCTTTTAAACTTGTTTAGTATTGTTTTTACGTAAAAGTATGGAACAACATTTTGATTCAAATGCGGAACACTGACTTCATTCTGTCTCATATTCCGAACACCTTGATTCAAATTCCGAACAGCACGAATAAATCGTATCCAAATCTCGCATACTCTGAGATAACGCCCTAAAAGCCATTAGTAACCACGTGAGTAGCTCGTTGTTTCTGAGCAAATGAAAGAATAAGCATACAAACCAAAATCACGGGCAGGTAAATATTGATCCTTTCCTCCCCATAACGTTGTTAAATAACATGATAATCCATTCAAATGCTCAGGAACAACGAGCTACACACATGGTTACCAATGGCTTTTAGGGCGAGATCAGAAGTTATGCGAGAAATGATCAATTTCGCAAATAAATTCATCTGAGCTAGCTTTACTGACCTCGAACTAGTGAATCATCACTACTCCCGAGGTATAAAACGGATTGGAAGATTATTAAATTGAATTGTAATTGGCTGCTATTTTCTGGTAATTTGATGACATATTTCAGCGAAACATTTCAACCACATCGTCAGTCTATTCGGAATTTGAGACAAAACGGTATTTGCAAATTTATAAGTTTTGATTTTTGATTGTTATTTTTGAACATCCCTATCTTCTTTTGTTTTGCTTGCACCAGTAGAGGCTGGTTACCGATATTATGGTCAAAAATCGAAGTTTCACTAGGAAACTTAAAAACTAGCCGGGAAATTCAGGAATTTCTAAATCATTTATTGTTCATCATTGTTTTTGCTAAACTGAAAATACTTACATTAAGGTTCTTAACTTAATTAGACATTTCAATCGTTCGGGTTAGTTGTGTTTCCCAGATAGCTACTCACCTCCGAGACCTCGGTCTGGCAGCTCTCCACCGATTTGGTAAGCTCCTGCAGTTGCGTTCGGATCTCGCAGAGGGCGACCGTGGTCTCGAAGTGCCGGTCACCCCTCTGCAGATCATCTAACTTAGCCGACAGATTCATACTCATCACGCTGACCTGCTTCTGCAACCTGGCGATGGTTAAATATGATAGAAAGGGTAAGAAAACAAGGAAAAGTGTTAGTACGAGGTATCAAAGAAATGACAGAGATTAGATAAAACTAGTTACTATACGATTTTGACGGGATGGATGGTTAGGTTGGTTTTGAGAAAGTGGGAGGATTTTATACGAAATGATAATGTACATAATAAGAAACGAAGTGATTTTGATCATTCGATCGACTGAGGCCAAACTGTTCAAGTGGCTTAGTAGCTAGAGAAATAGGAAACAGAATGATGACTGAGCAATTAGCGAGCGAAACAGGATCTACAAACTAGAATCAAACAGTGGATCTAGCAATAAATGCAATTAAGAATGCTTAGTGATTTATATTGCAAATGATTCCTGTCCTGGAGGTCATTTGCCAGTGATTGATAATAGCTGTAAATATGTGATTCGAGCATAGCAAATTGCAAATGTACAATGTTGTTCGAGTAACTAACAAGCGACTTATGATTTCACAACTATGTTCATTGGGTGTTTCAGCGTGAAAAACTGAAAAATCGAAATACTGAGAGATGGTCTTCGTCGGATGGAAAACTTTGCTCGGTGACATTTTGTATCTCATAATGAATGGAAAACTTTGCTGAAAAGTTTTCCACTTGGAAACGGAATGTTAACTACCTGTCATTGGGGGTTCGGAAGTTTTACACGTGTATACATGGGAGAAGATTGCTGAAGCTAGTGGTGGGGATGGTTTCATGTCAGGGTAGGATCTAGGTGCTAGAATATGTTTGATAATTACACAAAATGATTGAAGTTTTGACGTATTTTCAAAAATTTTACGGTTTATGTATTTTTACCCTGGTTGAGAATGGGCATGATTTCTAATAAACCATGCCTGTCCGGGACTGTTCTATTCACCGAAAGAATACGAAAAAGTTGCTAATACTTTAGAGCACTGGCTCTCGGAAGAAGCAATTTCACCGTATTTTAGCTGTAACTGTCAACATGTATTAAAATGCATAGCAGCTAGTTGAAATTGTTATGCTAGTTGTAATGATGCATCTGCTCCAAAATACGGGATGGGGTCGTAGGAAACGTTCAACGGAAGCCGATAAGGAAAACTAACCAGATGCACTTTTCCTCGTTTCTCAAACACTCGACGAGCTGCGTTTGGTTTTTGAACTTTTCGGTCGTCGGAAAAGAAGGAAGAAGGATCAATTTTTGTGTGTGCCAATCAAACTTGTGAGTGATTTACCGGTTGCGTCTTTTGCATTAGGGGTGGACTTTATGAATTTGTGTTACAAAGGGATGGAAGAGGGAGTGGTTCTTTTACAAAAGGAGACTGAAGTAGGATAATGAGAGGAGTCAAGCAAGCAAACTAGTTTCAATGCAGTTCTGAAGAAGTACAGGAAAAGAAAAATGAAATTATTTGAATGGTAGATTGATTTCCAAACTTGGCTAAGGTGGTTCTTACTGCTTATGGTAAACTTTCTCACCTGTAACAAAAATGTGTACCCACAACGTCTTTAGGATTTTGAAAACTATTGAATGGATACTATCATTTTTTGAAATACGTGGTTGTGAAAATATTTCATACTTCAAAATAGATTATATACCAAATCTGACATTTACGATGATCCTTTATGTTACTGGGCATGTTACAGTCAAGGAAATTTCTATTACGAAAAGATCCTGGAATGAAACGGGAATCGAACCCAGACACCTTCAGCAAAGCTTTGCTTTGTAGCCGCGGACTTCAGTAGTTTTGGAAATTTAGCCTCCTGAATGATTAATAAGCATTATTACTACTTAACATTACACATTTTCATTGTCTTTGCAGTTATATAGTAAAATAATAGGGGTCAGTTAGAGTTATATCTGTAAAATCTTAGAAAAATAGAAAGAAAAATTCTGAAAACACTACAATTTGTTTTGTGTGTGCCAAAGACAAAGAATTTTAAACGGTTCTTGATAAAAATTCTTCTGATGAATCTTCAACAAACAATTGGTGTAATTCTTACTTGCTTCTGACTTGCTCTATTGGGTTTTCAGTGATTCCAACTGAGAATTTTTAAATATTCCTGAAATTAACAATCTCTTTGTATTGTTTTTGTTGTTCTCTCAGAGACTTCTCTATTAATTTCACCACGTTTATTTCTTCCAGATTTATTTCTATTTAATTGCCTTAAGATAACGTTTTTTGAACTCATTACAGCTCTACTACATGTATTCTTGAAGTAATTTCTACAGAGATTGGAACACTACTTCCTGAAAAGTTTAAATAATTTTACTGGGATTTTTTTCCTTGATATCTTCTGTTAATACTGATTAAATGTTGGGAAGTACAACGTGGTATAAGTTATATGGAAGCTCGCAAAACAATCCAAGATTAGCTCAAGAACAACTTTACAGGTTTCTTTGAATTCATATACAGATTCTATAAGGAAGGCCTACAAGAATTCCTTCGAAGATTCCTGCAGAGATAAGTTATTAAGTTTCTCCAGAAATTCTCTCAGATTATCATTCAAGGTTATCAATAGAGTTGGTTCAGGGATTTCGTAAAAAATTGTTAGAGATATTCCACCAGGTTCTTCTTTTTGTTGTTTTTTTTGCGTCCTAACCTTGATTCGGCCTGCTCTTCAGCTTGGTGTTCCCATTCACACTTCCACAGTTATTAACTTATGGCTTTCTTCGCACAAATCATTCATGGCACAGATCTCCCAACTTGTGGTGATTTTGCCTTTGGAGCCGACCTTCTGAAGGTGGGATAAAATTTCGACCTTAGTAGAATAATCATTATTTGAAGAAAAATTATGGCAGTTGTAAAGAAATTATTTTCCCACAGTGAACCTTCAACATATTGGCTACAATTTTGCTGAACAAATTTGTGTCAGGAAATTTACCTATTTCTAAGAGCAACTTCACCGGTGCTCCAAATCACAGCTTTGGTCCAAATTTTTGGACCATGTTAGAAATTGGAGCATGCACCGGTGTTGCAAATGATGTTCAATTTCATTTTATACCAGTTTTCTGGTCTATTTTTTTGGAACAGGCTAACTGCCTGGTCCATTCATGGCCGGATTTGGACCAAGATTTGCGCTGTTCAAAAACTGGTTTGACACGTGTTTGTTTACCAATGCGGATTTTTCTTTCCGAAACAGGTGAATGTGCAAAAGTTGAAGTGATTTAAGAAAGCAAAGGATGCCGAAAGAAAACTAACGATTTTGGAAACATTCGAGATGCGAAGGAAAGCCGTTTGGAATTACAAAGGAAAGAGAGTTTTTAAAAATATGCTCCAGGAATTCCTTAGGAAATTACTTCCAGCAATTCCTTGGAACTTCCTCTGAATTCCAGAGTTCTTTCAGAAAATCTTTTCGAGTTTTCCAGCGATTCCTCTGAATATCTGTAGTTCATCCAAGATTTCCGTAGGACACTATTTATCTTCAGAGTTCCTCTGAGAATTAGTTCGTAGCTTCGCCGGTAATTCGTCCAAATTTCTTTCAGTAATTCCTTTGGATTTTATCCAGCATATCCTACGGAGTTGCTCCAGAGCTCCACAGGGAATTCCTTTGGATTTCCTTCATAGCTCCTTTTGGAATTATTCCGTAGTTCTTCCAAATTTTGTTACTCCGGGCATTCTTCCAAGAATTTCTTCATAGTTTCCAAGATTTGTTTCCGAGTTTCTCCAGGAATTCATTCGAAATTTGTCCTAGAATTGTATCGGAGTTTCTCAAGGAATTCTATCGTAGTTTATCTAGAAATTTCTCAAAGATTTTTTTTTCAATTTTTGCCGGTAATTCCTTTATGGATCCTCCAGAAATTCTCTAGAAGTTCCTATAGAAATTCCATGGACTCAGAAAAATTTTCTGTTGTTCCTCCGGAAATTCCTTCAGATTTCCTACAAAAATTCCTTTGAAGTTCCACCGGGAATTCCTCCGGATTTCCGCCCGAAGTTCGGAGTTTCTCCAGGATATCTTCAGAGTTCCTTTAGTTATTCCTCAGAAATATTTCGGAGTTCCTCTAGGAATTCTTCTAGAGTTACTTCGGGAGTTCCTCTGAGAATTTTTCTAGAGTTACTCCGGGAGTTACTCCGCCGCGAATTCTATTGAAGTTGTTCCGGAAATTGCTTCGAAGCTCCCTGGGAATTCGGGAATTGGTTTTGTTGATCCCTTCCGAAAAAACTGAGAAAAATACAACAACCGGTGCATGTGCGTGCGATTTGATCTATTTTTATTGGTCTATTTAATTTTGACAGCTCCATTTTTGGTCAAAATTTGGAGCAAAAAATGGATCACCGTTGAAGTTTGAACGAACTTTTTCACGTTAAGGCGAGTGCCGATAGGCCAAAGGTCATAAGGTCAAAATGGTGATTAGGCCGAAAGGGTCGTTATGCCAAATAGGCCATTAAGACGAAATGGCCGATAGTTCCAATTCTTAGATCGAATGGATTTTTAGTTGTTAGGTCAGGAAAATTTTCATTATCTAGAAGCTGCCGAAAGAATTTTAGGTTAAATGGGTTATTAGTATATAGAAGCCCACAATATCCGCTGTGAAATATAACTAGAAAGAACAGCCTTTGTTTAAAAGAAGGAAAACACACTGTTGAATGTGATAAATGGTCAAATGTAATTTCGGCCTAATGGCCTTGGCTCTAACGACATTTGGCCTAGCGGCCTGCTTCCAATCCAGTTATAGCACTAATTCTTTTCAAGGATTTCAGGGATATTTTTTCCGGTGTTTCTTCAAATAAACCTCTAGAAATACCTCCTTCAAATAACTCGCAAGTAAATAGCCTTTCTGGAAATCATTAGCACTGACACATGAAACTCTTGCAGTGATTTTGCCAGGGATTCTTCTAGCAATTACTTTAAAAATTTCTCATAAGAATCTTCTAAAACTTTATCAGGATAAATCTTCAGGCATTTCTTTTTTGTGACCAGTTCAAACCAAGGTCTGGACAAATATTGAATTCACTCTACAGTAGCAAAGCAAATCACAATCAGCAGGTGCTTACAGCAGCTATGGGCGTGAGTATCACTGGCTACTTACGCCCATAGCTGCTGTAGGAAAAAGGCATGCTTGGGGCAACCCAAAATTACTGTAGAAAAATGTTCTATTTTTCGCTGCATTTCAGCATTGCAATTAACTTCCATTTTATGCTAATTTTATGACATATTTCAGCGAAACATATCAACCAAATCGCCATACAAAAATCAAGTGCTCGGAATATGAGTATGTTCGGGATTTGAGACAAAACGGTACTGTACTAAGAAGAGCCATGTGAGTTTCTCGAAATTCAAGCCTACTACTATTACCATTCCCAGCACTGGTTCAAACATGGCCCCAGGGAATCTGCAGAAGTTCTTTCAGGAAAATATGCAATAATTACTTCAAGTATTCCTCCTGATCTTAAAAAACTTCTTTCAGGAAGAGACTCTTGCTCAGATTTCTTCTCAGAAAGCCTTACATGGATTCCTCAAGATATTTCTCCAAAAATTCTCCCATGGATTCCTCCAAAGATCATCCAGGGATTTCTCCAGAAATATCGCTACAGGGAGTTCTTCAGTTCTCCCGCATAATAATCACAGTAACGCTTCCAGAGGGATCCTTCAAGGATTACTCCAGGGATGCCTCCAGGGATTCCTTCAGCAATTTACCCAGGTAATCTCTCAAGGATTCCTTTATCAATTTACACAGGTAAACTTACATTGATTCTTTCAGCAATTTACCCAGATAATCAGTCAGAGATTTCTACAGAAACGCCTCCAAGAATTACCCAGCAATTTTTTCAGGAATATCTCCAAGAATTACTCCACAAAAATGACTACGTTGGTTCCTCTAAAAAAAAATCCAGAGATTTCTCCAGAGATTTCCTCGGGTATTCATCCATAGATTCCTGAAAGATTTTTGCAATGGATTTTCTAAAGAATCTTCCAGGGATTAGGCAAGGATTCCTCAAGGGATTCTCGCAGATATTCATCTTGAGATTACTCTTAGGATTCCTTCATGTGATACTGCAGCATTTTTCCCTTTTTTTTTTTCTTGAGGAATTCGTCTAGGGATCCCTAGAGGGAGGGGGGATTTCTAGGGATTTCTTCATGATATTTTTCTAAAAGTTCTAGAAGTCGTGGGCTTCGTAGCCGTGCGGTTACTGTCACCAAGGCATTTAGCCGCATCGTGCTAAGAAGTATGGATTCGATTCCCGCCTCAGACCGGAAAACTTTTCGTACGGAATGTTTTCCGACTGTGCCACTGGGCGTTGCATGCTGATCCGTTGTCTAGTGTGGTGCTTACTCCATAGGGCAAATTGCCCACTGAAAGCATTAACGTGCCAGTGTCTTTTTTTCTTTTTTTTAAAAAGTTCCTGGAAAATTCTTGGAGGAAATCCTGTAGGCACTCTTAGGGCAATTTCTAGGTAAATTCTTATAGGAATTCATGAGGGAATCAATAGAGGAATTCAAACAGGAATTTTCAGAAGCCAACAAAGAATCTCTGGAAAAAATTTTCGGGGAATTTCTGAAGAATTACTTAGAAAAATCTTTGGAATGATTCGTGTAGCGATTTTCTTGGAAATATCCCTAGGAGAACTCTTGAAGGAAAATTTTGAAGAATTCCTAGCGGAACCTCTGAAGAAACTCCTGATGTAGTCCCTGGAAGAATCCCTAAAGTAATCTCCGGAATAATTCCTGAAGGAATCTCGAGAGGTCTACCTGGGGAAATTTCTGCAAGTATGCTTGAAGGAATTTCTGCAGAAACCACTGGAGAAATTACAGAAGTAATTCTTCAAGATCCATGTATAAATTCCTGAATAGAGCCAATTGATAATTGCTTGAAAAGTTCCTGGAGGAATCTCAGTAAATATCATACTGAAGGAACCTATGGAGGAATAACTCACAAAATCTCTAGAAGAATCCTTGTAGAGCTTTTTCCTACAGAAATCTCTGGAATAATATTTGGGGGCATCCTCATAAAAACACTTGACAAAACTCATGGAGTACTTGCTGAAGGTATTCTTGAAGCTCTTTCGGAACCGGTCTTAAAAATCTATTAACAATCAAAAATTTTCGTTGGAGGAATTATTGGAGCAATCTCTGACGAAATACCAGTTCAATTTCTGAAGAAATCGCTGTATGGATTACGATAGAGATCACCTTGGAAGCATTTCTGGTACAATCTCTGGAGTAATCTTCGAAGGAACTTCTGGAGAAATCTCTGAAAGAGAGCCTGAAGAAATTACTGCTGAAAACATTGGAGATATTTCGTGATAAACTCTTGATGGAATATCTGGAGGTTTACTTGAAGGAATACCTGGAGCTACATATATCTGATCTGGTCTCAAAACATGAATAATGGCTTGTCGAATGATGCCGTTTTTTTTTCTTTTATTTTTTTAAATTGGCCTAACGGAAACGGTTATGGGTATTCCGATATTATAATATTGTGTGATTGGGCTCACAATCAAGATAGCCGTAGCGGTAAACACGACTAAGCTGAGGGACATGGGTTCGAATCCTATCCACAAAGTTCTTTTCAAGTTGGGAATTTTCTCGCCTTTCCGGAGCATAAAATAACTTCGTATCGTCCACACGATAAACACATGCCATAATGTTCAATCTGCAAAGATAGTTCTATGTAAAAAAAATCTCATTGAACACTTAGCTGAGAAGCAGGCTTTGTTCCTGTGCACTTGATGCCAAGAAGAAGAGTAGTTGGCATGGTGACTGTTTAGATCTTGATGAAAAATTTCGAGCTGTCACATGATGGGACTACATGATGGTCTGAGAATGTCCACGTCACACCCTACAGGAACCGGAATTTCCGACTAGATCTGGCCAAATCTTATTGTTGGTTCCCTTGGTGCTCTGGTAAATCAGAATGAAAAATCGTGAAATTTGAACCGTCGTAAAATACATGCGAATGAACTTCTGCATATGATATGTACCAGTTTCTTCTGAAACAGGTTCCACGTTTACTTGTCCCCTTATGTCCAATGGAAATCGCATCAAAAATAGATATTTGAGAGCGTTTCAAAGTCATGGGTAATTTTGACCCTTAATGCATAATGTGTCACTCTTCTGGTAGCGTCACTCCTAGAGGTCGCTGAAAGCTTCTTTTAGCACGAAAATGATCGTTTTCAGACAATTTCAGATTTATATCTCTTTTCTCTAAAATGTTACAGCTCTTTAAAAGTGGCGTTTGCCAAAAATGACCCCAATGCACAAGAAAGGTTAAAAAACTGCTAAGTTTTGCTAAAATTGCTCCTCCATTGGAACTTCAGGGTACTTGAGATTTTCCAGTTGAATAAGAAATGAACTTGCTACAGAAGGCCTTAGATAGTCTCAGTGCTAAGGTGTTGAATTCAAGACATTTTTTCACAGCTGTATGGTTCTGCTTGTGTTTAAACTGCAATATTGAAGCACCCTAGGACACTCCAAAATATTGTGAATTGAAGATAGCATATCCTTGGTCAACAGAAAATTTCAAAAACATGTTTTTAAATCGTTTATATGTATGTGCTGAACAAATGCTACGTTGTCTTTATTAAATGCACATTAAATTCATGTTATACTACGTAAATAGAATTGAGTTTTGAGAGGTGTTGAAATTATTCCATTTTCAGATTTTTCGTTAAAAATCGACTCCAACACCAAATTTAATATAAATTTTGAACTCCGGAACTATTGAAAAATATTTTAAAATTTTGGAGAATAATATAACATTAGAATCTAGCATTGAACGTAGCATTGGCTAACTGTAAAATGTAAGTTCAGGCAAACTATCCGAGCAAAGTTGAATAGCAAAATGATAACAAATCTTTTTACCTGGTTATTATCATTTGATAACTGATTTTGTTATCACCTTGGCTGAACTAACAGCCGACATAACAAAAATGAGAACTTAAATTTGTATGTCAAATAACAAAGTAATAGAAAATTATGTTATCACTGAGTTCAAGTTGATAACTCAATTTGCATCATCATATTTTTTTAATTTTATGGTCATAAATCACAGATAAATTTTGAGAGATGAGTGTTTGGATGAAACTTACGCTCCAAACAATTTTACAATATTTTGTATGACAAAATGTTAACTTTGTTTAAAAACACACGCTTTATAAAAATGTTATGGGAAAGATGCGTGATAACATATTTTGTTATCAAACTGTTATCAAAAATGTCTGTCAATACAATGATAAACAATTTTGTTATCATTCGGTTATCATTGATAACATAATATCAAAATGATTACAGCGATAATAAAAGTTGTTATCATTTTGATATTATCCAGTTATCCGACTTTGCTCGGGAGTGTTCATCCTCGTACGAGGATTGAATTCTGAGTAAATTTAGAATACATCTCACTTAGTGCTCTCTGTAACAAACATAATCCGCAACGCACCATGAGAAACAGTTTATAATCTTTTGCTACAGCTCTGACTATATCGTGGAGTTAACAGTGCATGAGGAAACCCACCTAAAAAAGCTCCAAACCAGGGTGAATAAACGAGAAAATGAGTTCTGTCATCGCTCTCTCTTTGGGCTTTGTCATGGGATGTTTTTCATCATTTGCTTTGCATTTTGAAATCCGTAAACAAACTATGCATGATAAACCGATAACACTCAAATTTATGGTAAAGAATGAGCTATCATTTTGTCAATGAGCAATATTTTTGGTTGTGGCTGTCATCGAATTTTCGCGATTTGGATGTGGGAATTTGAAAAATATGCTGTTGTGCTCAGAAAAAGCTACCATGCGGAATTTAGAATTTGATTAATTTTGAAGAAATTCAAAAACCCAATAAAGGCTAATGGACACTTCAGTGTTTGTAGTTATTTTGGTTAAAAGATCCTTCGCAAAGCTAGGGATTTCTGGCAAAAAATAAAATAAATAGTTTCTGTTCTAGAAGCCAGCATTTTCATTCGAAAATGCATCATATTTTGTTTTTTCAATGACGCAATTATTTTATTAAGATAAATGCCAGAGACAATCTTCACGTATTTAGAACATCTTATTGTCCGTAATAGAGCCGGCTCATAACGATCAAATTGCTTAGAGGGGGAATATGCCCCCTGATATTTAGTCCCTGAGCTGTTAGTAAGGTTTTATCAAGATCAGCGTTGCGAATGTCTCGAATGCTTGAGATTTTTCAAGCTCACGCAACTCAACAGCCAAAAAATCTTGCATGAGTTGGCTCATCTGATTGATTCATTGGCTTGTATTTCCACAGTTTTTTTTTTCACGCAAAGCACTTTTTCTTTGTTTTATGTTACAAACATAACAAACTTCTCTTATGTAAACAATAACATTGGGTTTCAACAGATTTGCGATGAATGCTTTTATTGAAACATGAGAAATTGATTTTGCATCAAACTCTCATGCGTGAGTTTTGCGAAGCAGATCTCAAATCTCTCACAGGAGAACTTAATGATTGAGATTTTAGAGTAAGTCTTCCAACAATAATTAAGATCAACGAATAAAAAATAAATGCACAGCAATGGATATACAGAAAGAAAAATCCATGTAAACTTCAGCGTAAAATCATGCACATGAAGGGAATGCCAATTATGTTGCAAATTTACACGTCGCATCGTATAAAATTACAATGGAATCATGAAAGTTTCTGCTATATATCGTGTAATCCAGCATGGGTTCTAACGGATTACACAACAATTCGCATAAATTTACATGATGATGATGTAATATTACACGATGGTCATGTAAAATTGCGACAAATCTGGCATTCCCTTTATGTGTATGATTTTACGCTGAAATTTACACGGATTTTTCTTTCTGTGTACCTAATTATAAATTTTGACAAGCAAGACTAAATCTGTAAAAAGTTTTACTCACTTGTAAAACTGTAAAATGACAAATTAGTAAAACAATTATTTATTCCTACATCTAATTCAAAAAGTATTAAAACTTCAATTCAAGGAATTATACCATTTAAGGCTTACATGACTAATTCACTCAAAATAAAAACCACTAGCTCATTCAGGGGACATTCGTTTTGATTGTTTTTCATCTAAATCGAGCTGATTATTTGCAGACACTGTTTGATTGCTTCTGCCTTTGGCGACACAAATAACCGAAAGAGAAAACGAAATACGCGAAAATTATACTAATAGAAGTGGGATTGGCATATCGGAATCGGAACTTGGGAAGGATACCAGGAATGGGTGCTTTTTCGGGATAGGTTGGCTTTGGGTTTCGATACGTATAACTCTATTTGTTACACACAGTCTCGGTTACTTACCCATACGAAATATCACCGTACGACATTGTGAATTAGTTTATTTTACTATTTCCTTCTTCCTTCTTATACAATATATGATTACTCTTCTATCGAGGATTGGATCCTGTATTTTGCTATTTCGTGTTTTACTTCACTCGTGAATCAATGCGTTGTGCTAAGATTAGTCTTCTAAAAGGGACCCCGGGGGACCGAACCGAAAGAGGTCGTTTTAGAGTTCAGGGTTTTTTGGGGGACTCAACGCAGCTTGAGAGCTTGAAAGGAACTTTCTATTTCTCGATTGGCTTTCGACTTGATGAGTTTTTTTCTTTGTAATGGTTTTGTGTCTCAGTCTCTCTCCTTAATTGTAAATTTCTATGATTCTCTCTGTACTACGATGGAATGTTTTTTTTGTTACTACTTGCACCGTTATTGCAAATATCCTGTTTCGATCAATTTTTTAGATCGGTAAATTACAAGAAAATCAATGTTTCCTCATCGATGCATTATTACCGCTATACGAAGCTATAACAGAGAGAAAAGGTTCCAATGAATAGGGTTGATTTAGGGTAAGCTTGAGGTTTGAATAATTCAAGTGGAAAAATAAAATAATCATCAATATCTCGAAATCATATCTTCAATCAACGAATCATCACGCTCTACGAAACACCACTTGTCGATTACACAGAATATTCAACACGTTTCCATAAATTGTTCATACTAATGAGATTTAAAGATCTTCAAAGCACCATTGAATAAACTTTAGTGTTGTTCCATTAGATAAGGGACAAAATGTCCAAAGACTAAGGTTTATAAATCCGACGTTTTGGCTCTCAATCTTTTGTCACCCAACTCTTCGTTACACAGCAAGAAATAAAATGTATTTTGTCGTATAAATATCGTGAATGCATAAAAAACCGAGTGATGAAACAATTTAACTTTTGCTGTGCTGGAATGGAAAAATTCTACTTTGTTGCGAGACTTTAATGAACCATATTTTTTATAGAGAAGAGCATTGTACACGATTTTCAATTTTAAATATTGCTTTGCGAGTAAAGAATTGTTGGCTTTGTCATTATCAGATATGTTTGTAATATTTTTTTAACTATAAATTAATCCAAATTTTATTAAATTATTTCTAAATTCAACAAATTGTTTTCTGTCTGTCTTGCTTTTTCTCCACACAGACAGAAATAAATTCAACATGTGTCATCTACCCCGTCGCAAACATGATGCACACTTACATTTTTTTAATCAAGTCTGCCCAATTGTTTAGAGTCGCGGATCAAATCTCGAAAACTACTTCATATTATGCCATCAAACGAGCTTTGTGTTGTAAATTTAAAGCTTCTAGAAATGTAGTTTTCCGTTACATTTGACTTAATTTCGTAACAAATTATTCAATCACATAAATCACAGAAATTACAAAATTATACACGTGACGAATGATTTTACAGTTCAAAAGCAATTAATCTGACGCCGTTTTGTTGTTTGCACTAAATATTTGGCTTCAAATGAAATTTTTGTCACGGTTAATATAATTTTTTCATAGCTGTGTAGTAGGCCGTCCCTTATTTTACGAAAATGCGAAATGTTATAAGTTCGTCATTGTAAAGTGCTCGTTTTGGTAAGAAAAAAATCAGTTAAAAATTTGAAGTCCGTACATGGACGCTAAGTGGTCCCCCAACGGACCTGAAGGTATTAGGAGTAGATGACCCCGTGCGCAAAATCGAGCTCGCTGCTCTAGTGCACGCAGCATGAGTATGAAATGCCACCAATAACAAATTGTTCTGCGCCCGTTGATAATTAGCATAGAAGTTTGTTTTCTTTGGGATGATTCAAATATTACGTAACGCAAAATTTGCCAATTTTAGACCCTCTCCCTCTCCTACATAACAACTTTTGTATGGAAAAATTAAAATTTGTGTGTGGACCGTAACACTACGGAAGACTCCCTCCCTCTCCCTGTCGCGTTTCGTAATATTTGAACGATCCCTTTGAAGTTATGAATTTTATGTCAGCGTGCAGTGTTGTGAAGATATCCACAGTATAAAATATTATTTAACCTCAAATTATATGCTGATTATCAATTTGTTACTAGTGGCTATTCGTACTCATGTTGCGTACACTAGAGCAGCGAGCTCGATTTGGCGCACGGGGTCATCTACACCCAATACCTTTAGGGTCGTTGGGGGACCACTTAGCGTTCACGTACGGACTTCAAATTTTTACCTGATTTTTTTCTTACCAAAACGAGCACTTTACGATGACGAACTTTCAACATTTCGCATTTTCGAAAAATAAGGGACGGCCTACTGTGTAGCTGAACAAACTTATTTCGATGCCTAACTAAATCTAACATTTCTCTCCCATATTTTAAGATAATCTAGGGGCCTTCTTTAGCCGAGAGGTTAGAGTCCGCGGCTACAAAGCAAAGCCATGCTGAAGGTGTCTGGGTTCGATTCCCGGTCGGTCCAGGATCTTTTCGTAATGGAAATTTCCTTGACTTCCCTGGGCATAGAGTATCATCGTACCTGCCACACGATATACGAATGCGAAAATGGCAACTATGGCAAAGCAAGCTCTCAGTTAATAACTGTGGAAGTGCTCATAAGAACACTAAGCTGAGAAGCAGGCTCTGTCCCAGTGAGGACGTTAATGCCAAGAAGAAGAAGAAGAAGCCCAGGATTCCTAGAGAATTTTGCTTAGGACAATGTCCGCATATTCCAAAAAATTGCGCCCTGGACTCTGTGACAATGATGTTTACGCTTATGCCCGAATTTTGCTCGTAATTCTGAAAACCACATGAGGTTATCTCAACCAAATTAATTATAAAATCTTGACCAGAACTGTAAAAAAATCTGTTTCCTTCGGAATTTCAGTCAAGACTTATTTTTTATTCCAGCCCCTGAAGTCTGTAGTGAAGTGGTCCCGGATTTTATTAGAATACTGCTCAATTCTGTCAAAAATCTGCCCCGATTATGATGCCTGTTGGTTTTGATAATTTTCAAGGCTTAAATATGTTTCAGTAAGATCTTAAACAAACCAGATCCTTGAAAATCCATATTGGGCCTGTCCAACGTACGGCTCCTGGATAGAAAATACAATATTGCGCATTTCTTTCACCACTGGACTATCGCAGAAGTTTTTACAAGTGCGGAAATGCTAATAAAAGTGCGCGATTGCATCAAATCGAGTCGGTGTCTTCAGCGGGGTTATTCCTCGAAGTCCGAACAACTACCCCGCTGAAGACACAGAAATGATTCGATGCAATCTCGCACTTTTATTCGCATTTTCGCACTTATGAAGCCGCACTTCGCAGTCCAGTAGTGAAAGAAATATACAATACAAATAAAATTGAACATATTGTAACAGTACCATTCATAACATTGGAAATACAATGCAGTATATTGTAAGATAATATTACAATTACAGTAACAAGTGTTCACTAAAAATGAGATTGATATCAGTACCTTTCTGTAATTAAAGTAAAACATATATTTTTTTTTCTCTAGGAGAATTGCTCTCTGAACTCTTAAATCAAGTCCCAAACGCAATGATAGCGGAACGGCAACAGAAAACAGAACCGGTTTGCCAGCATGAACTATAACATTCTTGTCGACTCTTTGTTGGTTCACTTACATGCGCTGACAATTTAGGCAAGATGGTGTGATTCATGCTGGCGAAACGGTTCTGCTTTCCGTTGCCGCTTCGCTATCATTGCGTTTGGGCCTTAATGGGTGGCATGTTTCCTTTCGCTCGGGTGCTGTCAGTTTAATCGAAGATGGTGTCGAAACAGCAAGCACGCCACGAGCGTGTTGTATGGTTTTACGAAACGCTGTACGTGCCAAAAGAAAGGAACTCGAACAAATTACCGCAGTACCGTGTCATTGAGGATTTTTTCGGCTTTTCTGGTGCTCTAGTGCACAAAAATAGTTGGCAGACAAAGGATACGAAGCAGTTGACCTCGAGGATCCGGAAGAAGCACGTTAGTGCCGTCCAGCGCTCTTGTGAGAGCATTGCGACTAAGTTGCGTCATACGGCTGATCTCCAATATGCATTGACGTTTATTTTTTTGAATAATAAACATTATATTTTTAATAAAAAAATATGAATTTCTTGAAATGAAATGATTTTGTGTACTATATGGCTGAAAAAACTACTTATTTTACTGAACATCAATTATAATAAACAGTCGACTCTCCATATCTCGATGTTCTACATCTCGAAATCTCTCCCTATGTCAATGATTTCTTCGGTCCCTTCATCATGCATACAATTTCTTTCTCCATATCTCGATATCCTCCTAATCTCGATATCTCCATATCTCGATGCGTTCCTGTTAATTTTCCTATTTCAAATTTTCTCTTTGTATGTCGATATTATTAATATCGAAGGTTACTAGACCAAATTTTTGGGATTCAAAACATATTTAGAACGCGAAATGACGTCTGAATGTTTAATATTTTCATGGTAACGGAGTGGTTTTCAATCTAGTTTTCAATAAATATTGTCTCGATCTCTCCCTATCTCGATGGTCCCTTCGATATCGAGATGTGTAGAGGCGACTGTGGTTGCATTTCAAACAACCCTGAAAGCGATTTACATATAACACATAAACATTTTCCACGCAAGAATTTTGGATTGGGGTTTCAAAATACCATTGAAAAGATTTTTTCGCAAAATTTTGGCAGTGTTTTCATGGTTGCAAGATTCCACAGAACCCTAATCGAGATTGAAAAACTCACATTTCTTAGTTAGATTTATTACAAAATTAATATAAAACTCTGCAAATCATTCTCAACAATTAAAAATTAAATTTTTTGAATGACGGTTTTCTCAAAATCAAGAACAGTATGATAACAGAATCTTAGAAAGGATGTTGAATTCAGACAGAAAATAAATGCAGGCCTATTTAGATTGAGCTTTACAGACTTCTTCAGTGTCGAGTGTTCGACTTAAAGACGAGTCTGTTAGTCTAACTACTATCTACAAGACTACTAAATATTTAATAATCTAGGGGGAACATGGTCCCGGATGACCTGCTGGGCAGATTGTTGACAACGAGTTCTGTATCTATCGATCGAGTCACCAAAGTATTCATCGAGTGTTTTTATCTCGGCCAGACGGTGGACCTCAGTTGTTCTCATTCTCGGAGGACTATTGAGGATCATCCGAAAGAAGTTATCCTGTCGTCAACGAACAGCGATAGAGAACCGCATTCAAGTAGCTGAGGCATGTCCGAGGTGAACAGGTTGTATAGTAGGAGACCCAAATTACTTCCCTGTGGAACACCTGCGGGGATGATGAGTGGGTCTGAGTTGACTCCATTGAGGGAAACCCTGGACGTCCTGTCAAATAGATAGTTTTTGATGATTTTCACCAAATAGGTGAGAAGATTGTATCGGTTCAGTTCTACACCAGGCTATCATGCCAGACGTTGTCGAATGCTTTTTCAACATCGAGCAACGCCATGGCAGAGGATTTGACAAAGGACTTGTTCCGCCTGAGAATGTTGGTTACTCAAGTCAGTTGGTCAGCCCAACTGTTCCTCGAGTAAGATGTTGTTTTGATCGGCTGCCAAAAGAAGTCGTCTGTTGATCGCTTTATTAAAAAGCTTTAATAACCCTGAAAGAAGGCTGATGGGGCGATAGCTTTTGGAGGAAGAAGAATCCTTCCCAGGTTTCCTGATGGGGATGACTTTTGCTGACTTCCACGGTGAGAGGAAGTAGCTAAATCGGAGGCAGTGATTGAATATCAGTGCCAGATGTTGATAGAACTGGAGACTCAATTGCTTGAGCTCAAAGTTCAGAATATTGTCCAAAACTGGTGCCTTCATGTTTTTGGATGTTTTGACATAGGCCAGCAATTCGTCAGCAGTGATCTCCAACTGCACCGAGAAGTCGTTGGGAGATCGGTGTAGGGTGGCTGCTTGTTCAGAGACAGCAGCTTCGTGTGGGCACGGAATGTTTAGTCCTAGATTGTGTGAGTTGACGAAATGCCGACCTATCTCAGCAGCCTTCTCCGCAGGGGTTATAAAGCGATCCTTAGAGTCGGTGTTGTCTAGTGGGATCAACGGTGGAATTGGTCTGGGTTTGGTTTTGAAAATGTTGGTCATCTTCAAGAATGGCCTAGTACAATCTGGAAGAGAGCGGATCTTGTTGAAAAAATCTTCGTTCCTAAGGTCCACCATTCTGGCCTTGATAATTTTGGATATGCGATTAACTTCGCTTTTCAACGTAGGCAGACCAGTGCGTTGGTACTGCCTACGTTTAGTGTTGCTCGAACAAATGAGATATTTGGTAATTCTGTCGATAGAAAGGGTGTTGCTCACCTGACCAGATGTTGGTACATACTGCTCTCGGGCCTCGGAGATGGCCTCTTCGATGCTCGTTGGTAGTTCGACTGTAGTTCCGATATTGATGATAGATTGGCTTTTCAGTCTTAACAAAATTAAAAACTGTTATTTTATTTTATTTAATTATATATAACAGTTTTTAATTTTGTCAAGACTGAAAAGCCAATCTATTATCATCTTCGATGCTCTGCAACTGCCGGTCGACGTCTTCAATGGACGCCTGAGGAGCCTCGTATCCGATGTTGGCGTCGACACACCGCTGAAATCGACCCCAGTCGACACGGTGGTAGTTGCACCAAGTGACTCGATGCCGGTTGACCAGGGAGGGAACCAACTTCAGCCACCACCGGGTAGTGGTCCGAGCTGAGGTCTTGATGAACGACCGGCCTGGAGATGTTGCCGTCCATGTTGGTCAGGAAGACATCGATGGTTGAGTGGGCCCTGGACCGGCTCAGGCGGGTGGGTGCATCCGGGCTCAGGATTATGTAGTGGCCGTCCTCCAGGTCCTGTTGCAGGATGAGACCATTTCTGTTCCGCCGAGTGTTTCCCCATGCTTCGTGCCTTGCGTTCAGGTCGCCAGTCAGAATGAACTGCCCCTGCCGCCGAGTCAGCTTGATGAGGTCTTGTTTTAGAGGTATCCACCAGAACACACGGCCTCGATGACTTGCAGCTGGAAGCTCGGCAGCAGGGTGCAGTTTGTGTTGTTCCGCAAAGCAATCGCAACGCCTCCGCCTTCGGAGCCGCATCGGTCAAGCCTTACAAGCCGGAAGTCGAGGATGAAGACATTAACTTCCGGCTTGAGGTGCGTCTCCGTTATTACGGCTACATCGATGCCTTCCTGAGCTAGGAAAGCAGAAAGTTTCCGGGTTATGCTCCTTAGGGAGCAAGCGTTCCAGTTTACGATCCTGGTGATGGCCATATTTTGAAAGATACGCAAATACCACCGAGTTGGCGGCGTCAATTAGTTCCGACTTGGAACGGCAGGCGCGCAGCCGTTGGAACAAGTTCCTGGTGTACTCCAACATTTGCTATTCCCCCATCCATGAGTAGGTGCTTTCTGCACCGGTGAAGCAGCGGCGGCGGCTGCAAAGGGATGCTGAACGGAGGAAGCCGACTGGCGGGATGCCTGCCGGTGGTTCGGTGGAAGCGGTGGCAGATTGGGCATCTGGTAGCGGGAGTTGGATAGTGTTCCTCAATCAGCGGTGGGGGTGGCCGGCGCTGACGCTGTCGTTCCTAGACTAGACGCTAGACTGGGCGCGTTAACCAACTATGCCACAGTGCGGGTAACGATTCTGCAGCGCAATCGGTCAGCTTGAAACCTGAGGACCTGGTATTCAAAATCATGAAGAATGAGTAGTCGCATGCATAGTTTTCGTACAAAAACTCAAATATCCTACAATACTGGTATCTCCGGTGGCCATTTCTGGGTTATTTCGGTGATTCAGAATCTATATTCACAGCCCACGTGAATACCAATTCAACAATATGAGGAATGTTTAGATTACTTGTTTAGTTACGAAAATACAGGTTGTCAAAGTAAGGGTCTCTAAAGGAACTTTTTTCAGATGTAGCAGGTTCCCAGTGACCACAGTGATCAAATCCGGATCTCCGGGAGGGTTTCTGAAATAAGACATATGTGCCTTTCATTTAAGCCCAACAGAACTAAATTCGGCCAACACACTGATATTTGCGAGCTGTTTGAATTTTTGGGTCGAACACGACCCTAAGTCACAATTTGTAACGTTTTGTTAGGGACAAAGGAAGATTAAATATAAAATTTGCGAATACGATGGATTTCTTCAAGTCGAGTCTAGTACGCAACACTGCAGATGACTTTAAAGTTGAGATCGAAATACACGTATTTATCAAAGGATACACATTCGGTTTTCATTCGCCTAAAAACAAAGTCACATCAATGTGTGTTGAAAACTGGGTACATTCACAATTGCGAGCTGTAACTTTCATCATTGTAATGTTTTCTGCTGAATGAAACTGTTTGTCTTCCGCTTTTATTTCTGATGAAAATTTCTTCTTTATACATCCCATTTATGAACCACATTTCTTCAACCAGATATGGTGCTAGGTACTCACTCTGTCATTCGTTCATATCTGTCAGTTTCCACGATTCTGCATCACCCAGTCGAAAGGCCGATTTTTCTCGTTCATTTGCGAAAAACGTGGCCCCATTTTTTCTCAGCCCCGAGTAACAAAGGATGAGTTGAATACAAAAGTAGCACAGGGAGTTATGGACACATGAAATAAGACAACCGTAATGGGGCGCAGGTTAGCTAGCCAGAATGACATTCCGAAGGGCCTTTGTGTGCTGCCCTCGCCGTCCATTTTATAGTCCATTTTTTTCTCGGTTCGGAAACATTTTCATCATGGAGTTTCTAAGAGTGACCTACTGATATGGTCACGGACATAGTTGCCCAGCACGTTTGCAAAGTGTTGCCACTTTGGTAGTGCAAAATGTGCGTCCCCTGTGATAGCCAGAAACGACCGACAGGAACACACTGGGAGCTGTTTTAGGAAAAGATGGCCAAAATCTTTAAAAAGCGGTTTCTGCACCATCGCTTAGGCTTTAAACCTAGTTTAATAATATGGGCAAACGTGGTATATAAGGTGTCCAAGAAAGCATGAGCACGATTTCACCATACTGCCATTTCAAAACTAGAGACTAATGAATAATTAAATTAAAATGTCGCAGATGAACCAGCCATAGGGCTGAAAATCTTCTTAATAAAGATAATAATAATAATAATAAATTAAAATGTGTTGATAACGTAACATTTCTTTGAAGCATCTTTTATTAGTCTTGCACAAATCTCGTTATTTTTGAGCGACTTTATTTTACAAAATTTGTTCTATGTCAGAAAGTGCGTTTAATAAAAATCTTAAAAATATACTTATCAGCGACGATATGATAATTGATCGGACTATCACTTATTCAAATTGCAATTTCAAACATAAGCATGAAAAATTTGTATTGGAACTAGAAGTCCGATTCCAGCCGTGGTCGATTTGCAAATGGTCAAAAACCAAATCCTTATATTTACGTAAGAACAAGAATTAATCAGAAATTAAAGTTGCCAATCCAAGAGAATAGCGATTATCCTTTCGTAAATCTGAAATTAATTCTTTTTATTACTTTTTAAAATACCTGAAGGGTTATAACTTCGTGATGTTGTCTTATGTGGAGAGAAAAATACGATATTTTTCTAATTTTACCATTTTTTTCATGTGTTCTCTAAAAATAAGTCAAACTAAAATTTAAGTAAAACATCTTTGATACAATGTACTTGAACTCACCACGGCGAAAGATTTTGATAAAAACATATTTTACTTGTATTCTTCCAACAAAAACAAAATTTAGGGTATGTGCTGACTAGATAAGAATTGATTTTCTACAATCCAAATTTTCAATGTAGGCGATTATTAAATCAAACAAATTTATCACAGATGCTGGTTGAAATAGCCTATAGAAAAATACAAAAATATAAAAATAACAAGCAATTTTGCCTAAGATATCAATATACTTCGATTTAGTTTTCAAGGAAGAATTATGGTAATTTGGAATTTCTGGAAATATTGATTATTCCACTAAGGTCGAAATTCAGCCAAAATACATGTTTAAGAAATACCTTTAGTACCTACTGTTTTTATGTTTAGCAATTTCGGCATGAAAGAGTAAAAAATAAAAAATATTTTGAGGTTATATCACCAACGTGCTACAATTTCTGCGATATCCAAGACCCGAAGTTTTGATCGCCCTTTTTCTGAAACGGTCCCATTGTGCGCCATCGTCAACGGTCAGCATCACGGCGACACAGACAAGGGTCCACACGGTGTGCATTGTCCTGTCTGTTTTACTCCGAAGATTGCTTCTGCTTTGGGTACACAAAAGACTGACGGATGGATGACAGCGGTTTGAGCTCTTATCACACTTTTGCCAGGCGTTTCTTTTAGATTTTTTTTTGTGTTCGCATTGCTTGCAAGCAAATTCCGCGTGATATTAAAACAGAAATCGTTTGCTTTTTTTTCAAGGCTGTTGCTCTAAACAAAGCACGACTTTGTAAATTATTTCGCTTTATGAACTAGCTTTTTGGTTTTATAGGACGAGCGATACATATTTCAAACAGTGTTGCCTGCTTCGCTCTTGTCGGACCTCATGCACTCTAAGTTGTCCCTTTTCTAATTGAATCTGAATGAAAACGAACAAGAGCTTATGATTTCTGAGCACCTGTACCATGCTTCTCAAAATTTCAGTTATAATCTTTTAGAGTGCGATGGAATTCTTAAAACTTAGAAGACTTTTTAAAGAAATTATTGGCAGAATTTCTGACAGCATTTTCAAAAAGACCCAAACTACATTGTTTTCACTATTTCGTTTATCTGAGGCTCAATCGACCCGAGTTTTTATTATTTGTAAATATTGAAATAGTAACATTTTCTTAAAATTAAGTTTATGACAATATCCTTGTAGTGTTTTCAACAAATGATTCTGCTCTTTAATTATGCGAACCGTTTCTTGATATGAAAATCATTATCCTCCGTCCCAAACTCACAGCATGTCACAAGAGTAATTAAAAGTTTTTTTTTTCATAACAAATCATAAAAATAACATTATTCTAAGTGAGGTCACTAGCATGTTACTCGAAAGAGTACCGTCAAAAAGTTTTTTACCCTACCTAGAAATGACGCTCCCAGGAAGATGTTGCAGCCCGCGGAATTTTTCTTGCAATTAAAGCTAATTCAATCATTTTAGTTTCGTCCTTTGTCGCTATCCGAGTCGCTAACTGGCTGCTTGCTTGCTTGTGTCGTCGTCAGCTATCGCCGTTGAAATATGGGTCAGCACTGCGCTGCTTTAATTGCTGTTGCTGATGCTGTTGGCCTTATATCTAGCAGCAAACTCCTAAGTTTCCGTCCCGGAACCGGTGAAGGTATGAAACCGAACTAATTGGAAGATAGCTCAATTAGCTAATTGAGTTGGGAAAATGCTGACAGTTTGATGCGTTTTACGAGGCTTGCTCTCATCGTAAGAATCCCAGGGAGCATTTCCAGCTTAAATCTCAAATAGCGTAGATGTGCCATTTCCAAATGGAATTAAATTTCGTACAAGTATTATAGGCTAATATGACATTTCCCTTCAAAAAAAAAAAAAAAAAAAAATACTTAACATTGTAACTAGATAACTATATAGAATCCACGCTTATTTTTCTCACTGTACTTTTTATTTAAAAAAAAAATATATATATGATATTTTTTTTCTAGAGTTTCATTCTAAGAGAGACATATCCTGCTCTTCAGCATGTTTCAATATAAACTCTCGTGCAAAAGTTTGGGTTCACCTCCTAAGAACACACAAAAGTATTTTGTGCATATCTTTGTGATTACACGTCTAATTGAAACTCATTTGAAATACAAATCATACATTGTAAGTTTTTTGGCAAAAAACATATTTTGAATTATTTTTACTTAATCCTAACTTGAAGTTACGACATTAAAAAATGCACTAAAAAACATGGCTAATTATCTCAGTATTGGATCAATCATTTTTTGTTGTCTAGATATATAGAAAAAAGTTGCATCATAGTATTATATCGGATGGCTACAAAAACTTGCGTAGTTTCATTTAAATTAAAAACATTCAGTCTGAAAAAACCATTTCTGTTTTCGTTATGAGCTGTAAATGCTCCACAGCTTCACCCGTTCGTCGAGTGGGTAATTTGTTGCAATAATAAGGCACGGAGCGTTTCTTCGATGTTGCTTTAGCTGGACCGACCGAAACCGCATTTGGAGCTAAACTCATCTCGGTTTCCGATCCAATTACCAATTCTGGGCTGATTCTGCTTGCATGGAATATTCACCGGTTTCATGCATTGCAATTGGGTAAAAATTGAATTTAGTGCGTACGCTTCGAAGTAGCTCCATGCTGTTCATGGAGTTGTGCTGCACGTTCAGATGGAATTTGCATTTAGATAACGAGCGAAGACATACATCAGCACCAAGGACTGTCTTAGTCAGCATTGGCGTTGGCCTCCGTTCATGCATCACCAAGTGGGAGCTTCAATGGAGGACATAATAGTTTTCTGGGTGGAGAAGCTTCAACGTTAAGCCTGGCACTAGGCTGGCATAAAAATTTAAAAATTTGCTCTTGATTTCGTTGATCCTAGTAAAGCAAAGGATATCTTAAGAATTTAAAACGAAACAATAATTTTAAACAAAACATATGTAGGGATCATCCGATGGATCCCCAGTGATCCCTACATATGTTTTCTCAAAAATCGTTTTAAGAATTTCTTTACATTCATCATATTTCTGTTTACTCTTATTTGTTTCACTTCTGTTACTCCCTCCAGAATCAATTCAAGAGTGACAATCAAAATTTCTTCTGGATTTATTTCAAGACTGCTATAGGATTTTTTAGGAACTACTTCAATACTACTAGTTCCTACCAAAATTCTTCCCAATGTTTTCTTCAACTTACAGTCAACTCTCCATTACTCGATATTCCGTATTTTGATATCGAGCTTGAGAACTATAGTTAAAGTTGTTTCTCATGATTACTTCAATGGTTCTTTGAATCGCATTTGCACTGTTTTTATCCTCTAACTCGATACCGCCTTAACTCGATAGTTCCTTCAATATCGAGTTATGGAGAGTGTACTGTATATATATACATATATAAAAATTGAATGGTGTTTATATGTCACGAGATGGATTGAGAACGGGTCAATGGATATGAAAAAATCATTCTTTATTGTACTCGTACAAGACGGCGACGTGTTCGTACGGAGAAAAAGTTTAGGAAAGTCTCCGAAATAGTCATTAAAACGAGATAAAACCAATCTTTCATTTTGTATGGGAAACTCCAAAGCGTTTTTCAAAAGCTTACTTGATCACGAGCAAAAGTTTGCCGGGACACTAGCGTTTTAGAGTAATTCAGCAAAAAAAAAAAAAATTTCATATCATGTTTGGTACTTCTTTCATAGGTACCCCTAAAAATATCCCCGAAATCATTCATGTATTCTCTTTGAAACATCTACTCTGATGGTTCATTTTGTTTTCTTGATTCCTGTTTCGTCTGATTTCAGCATCTTTTTGATTTCGTTTAGGTCTCTTTTTTCAGGCAAGAGTTCTCTAATTTCCTATTTTTAAGGTCCTTAGTCTCCACCAGTCACGTAAAGAAGAAAAGCTTTCTTACTCTTGTAGCAAAAATTAGCACTCTTTGCGTTTGAGCTCCTTAAATATAGTAGCTTCCAATTTGTAGCCTAGGATTCCATAGGGTAAACATATTTCTCCACATCACTGTGCACAAAACATTTGTCAACGTTTGTTCTACTTATATATTCCAAAACGAATCTTTTACCCAAACCTTTCCCATATCCAAACTCCCAGTGTCTACTTGTGGAAGTGCAGAGGACTCCTCGGCTTCCATAAAGCAAGTAACACGTCGAAATTTCCCTCCCATCCCCAAATTGACCTGCATTCGGACGCAGCCGGCGCCGTTATTGTTTGTTATAATGATGAGAGCACCAGTACTTACTCATTGAGGATTCTACTGATCCCGAGTAGTGTCTGTTGGTTCCATGTGTAAGTACAGCTGTTCTTACAATAACGGAGTAGCATCTGCGAGCGGTCAATCATGCTCATGCTCATGCTAATGGTTTAGAGCGTGGACGCACCTATGTGCTATATATTAATACAAGATAACCATATAATCAAAAATGTAATTTATACACAGGATGAATTTTTCTACTGTCTTAATATTAATAAAATTATGTTCAAAATCATATTTTTTTTAATGTAAATATTAATATTTAATTGATATTCAAGAACAATCTTTATGTGTTAAATACACGTATCAGGAATCAATTAGTTAAAAAAACGAATGTTGCACAAGTGTTGTAATTTTGATGATTTCAGTCTTAACAATCTGGCAGCACTGCTTTGTTCCTGTTGGAAAGATAATATCAATCAGTTTCAATAGGGAACTGTCCAGACTATTTATTGTTCCACACTGAGCATAAGAAGCTTCCGAAAATTTTGAGCTTTTCTATTCAACTTACAATTTTGCATAAGTGGTCTTATCTTTTTAAAAAGCCTTATTTGTCACACATTTCCATTAAATTCATAATTTTATTTCTGATATTTTTTTCACTCATTGATTTACATTCATGGTCTTTAACAATAACAAGGTTTCAGAGTTTTCCTCAGATCACTGCTATGAAATTTCTGTCTCAAACTCCAAGGAAGATTTATTGATAAACTTTTCTTGAACGTCGAATATAATTCCATTCCGAATTCCCTCAATGTTTTAAGTGAGTACTACACATATTTGAAAATTTCATTCAACAGTTCTTAAAGCACAATTGGTTCTAGAATTGCTTTTTAAAGATTTCGCCACAAATATTTTTGTTCAAACTGCTTTTCTTTGGATAAATCTTGGATTTTTTTCAATCTTTATCTTTATTTGACAGGCACACTATGCTCCTGGCCGCTACTGTGCCGAATGCCATAATATATCTGTAACTCATATAGAGCTACAGATCCTATATACAGCCTTATTCTTATTACTGCTTGTATCTCTCTACAACACTCCATATCGTGAAGGTAGGAGGGAGATCATCATTATGTGTTTTGTTCTCGCTGCTGTTGGTCCAATCCATGCCCATAGTGATAGCCCATTGTTGAGCGGTGGTCAATTTAACCTTGTTTCAGTGTAGTTTTTAAGGCTGGTTGCCTACGAAGAGGGTCAGAGTGCCTTAGTCACCCATCCGATACTGTTGGAGGACGGATGTGCTCCCCAATGCACAGTCCTCCGTGAAACATCGTTTGGTAGTTAGATGAAGTTTTTTGTGAAGGGACTGGGAATCGAACCCATGACCATCCGCTTACAAATCGAAAGTGTAACCTTGAGGCTACGGGACCAATCTTGGAAATTTACTAAAAACATCAAGATATACATTCAAAAAAGTTATTAAAATGGTTCCTAAATTTTGTTTTGGCGGTTTTCCTTAAATAATCTCTTAGGGAATTGTGATTGTCGTTTTTGGAGAAGTTGAAGACGAAGTAGCTGAAGAAATTTCATGAAACGGAATAAAAAAAAAGACAATTTACATCGTCTTCAGCCAAAGGCTGCACAGACTAAACAATCACTAACATTAGGCAACGGACGACACGGAACACCCAGTAGCCCAGTGAGGAATTTTTCGTTTGACGAAAAGTTTCCTCCGACTGGAGCGGGAATCGAACCCACACACAATACGCCTAAACGACTGACGCCGCTAACCGCTCGGCCACGAAGCCTACAAGATGCTTATTATTAAGTAGATTAAAAAACCGAATTTAGTACTATACCATTTAATTCCACTAGAGTTTGTATCCTTTGACAGATACGCGTATTTCGACCTCAACTGTAAGGCCGTCTTCAGTGTCGTGTACTAGACTCGACTTATTATTATTATTGTCTTTCTTATATTGCCTCCAGCTCTTGGCTGGTTCTCTTCGAAGCAATATCAGAAGAAGTTTATAGAAATATCGATAGTGATTCTTTTCATGAAGTCTTCGAAAAGTTCCTGCAAAATTTCTCAGGGAAGTTTATGAAGGAATAACTGAATAAACCTGTTGAGTTTTTCTAGGAGATGGCACGTTATTTTCTTAATTATTTCTTGGGGAAATTATAGCGTAGCATTATATTATCCGATAATCGCACAGTGTAAAAGATTTTAATATCCTAAGGTATCCGGATTTATTATTGACCATAACTTATTTAAATTGAAAATGTTACAAACCATTGACCATAGGTTGAATGAAACATTTCAGAACTGTCATACGTTATGCGTTCGAGGAAACGACATTCTGGGAAAAGTAGCACAACCTATGTTAGGTTTTTATTCAAGAGATCAACCAAAAATGACGTCCACCATTTGGGGAAGCTGGGGGTCTATTGCTTTATTTTTATTTATTTATTAGTACCATTACAAACATTCTATTTAGTTCTTATATCTAGGTGTTCTGTGTTATTAGACAACACTATCATTCTAATTTGGTAAAACAAAATTAAGCTTTCATTAATATTTTGTTAACAACATATTACATTTCATTTGCCGTAGCAGTTTAGAATTTTTTCAGATGAGTTGATTTTACCTGCTTATAAGAGTGAAAAAAAAAAACGTTTTCAGTTTACTTAACCTGACTTAACCTAAATATATAGCGCATTAATCGTGGCAATATAAGATTGCGACGATTTTTGTCTTCAATTATTAATTATTATTTTTGACATTTGTTCCAATGTTTCAACATTGGATATTCTATGTAACTCATTGGTACTATACCAGAGAGGAAGCTTCAGAATCATTTTCAAAATTTTATTTTGAATTCTCTGCAGAGCTTTCTTCCTGGTATTACAACAGCTAGTCCATATTGGTACAGCATACAGGCTGACCTGAAAATTTGTTTGAATATCAAAAGCTTGTTCTTAAAGACATTTTACATATTTGCTACATATGGCTCGAATGCCCACAATGTGATTTTTGAAAGTTAAATTTTTGTCTAACACTACATACTTAATTTCATCTGATTATTTTATTTGAACCTCTGTCATCGTGACAACGTGAAGGTTTCAAATAAAGAGATTTTGGTTTATGTCTGAATGTTATTAGTTGAGTTTCGGAAGCATTAGGAGAACTATTCCATTCTTGCAAGTATGAAGAAAATTTTTTGTTCTATGTATTTACAAAATAACTTCCTTGTGTCCACATGAAGTATACAGTACTGGACAGAATAAAGTACGCATTGGCCGTTTTTCCATACAAAATGATCAAGTTTGGAGTCTTATATCTCGGTATCTAGTTGTCCGATTGACCTGAAATTTTCACCGCAGCTTGAAAGTAACCTCAAATTTGCTAGGCTGGAAATTCATAGTTTTTCATTAACGAACTTTTAAGTTATCGCAAATCTCAAATTTTGATAAAAATGACAAAATTTTAAAGTAAAAATTTTTAAATGAAAATATTTAGGGCAATATGCCCTTCTGCAAAAATGTACAATTTGATAAGACACACAAATTTGCAGAACATCATTTTTCGGTAAAACTGATTGTTTTCAAAATATTTTCAAAATTAAATTTTACATTTTTTGCAAATTGAGAGATTTTTAATAATTTAAAAGATTGTGTTTCAAATGCAGTGATATTTTAATTGAGTAAAATCTATGATATATCTAGGCTGTGGTGAAAATTTCAGATCAATCGGAACACTAAAAGCTGAGATTCAGATCTCCAAACTTGACCATTTTGTATGGGAAAACGGCCACTGCGTACTTTATTCTGTCCATTACTGTATTTAGCAATGTAAAATTCCAGCTCGGCAAAATTCCAATCGAATCAGCTCAAAAATCTTTTCCTTGCCAAACAGAAATCTATTTTCTTCATCTTCAAGCAACTCCATCATATTGGTCAACAGAAGCTCTCAGGGAATTCAACTGGGCAGGAAAAATAGTTTAACCGAAAATTAAATTATCCAAGTCCATCTCCGGATTCAGCCCAGGTCACATACCCTCCCAATACGGTTTGTTTGCAGCCTCGGAGCTGCATAGCTGTCGGTCACTGTGTAGGTATGTGCACTCCAATATTGACTTTAGATTTCGAAATGTTCCGCTTCAGCACCAACGATCAGGGCGGGGGTCAGAATGGGCGATGCCCTCCCAATATTGGCTTTGTGCCTTTCAACTTTTCGTCTGTGCGATCCCCCCTGGAGGAGATCGGTTTGCAGTTGGTGTCTGCTTCGGCTCGTTTTCGTCCCCGGAAAGACCGGACATGTGGCTAAACTTGTTATCAACTTTCGTCCATGCTCTATCGCATGGGTTCTCAACCTAACTGATTGCACGGGTCACTTCAGTGCTTTCAAAACATGATGCTAGACATAAATTGAGTTAACACTTTTTACGACTTTTGATACGATTGCACAGTGGTCCAGGAATCAGTTTTACGCGAAAGATGCATTTTGAGCTTTAAAATGAAACATTAGACAAAAATGGTCTTCTACAAAGTTGTTTGTATTAGTTAAGCCATTTGTTTGGTGTTATTGAAAATTAGGGTGGACCACATTTTCATAGAAATTGTGTGACTAACTTTCTTATTTGTAGAAATTATATTATACATGCTTCAACAAAGTTATAGACCATTCAATTTCAAGCAACTTTGCCAAAAAAAGTTTGTTTGTATCTCTTAAATTGACCGATTTAGAGCTTTTTTCCTGCAGTGACATAGGGTGGTCCGAACAAAATTGTTTTCTGGCTCTAGAGTTTTCAATTCAAATTTCTCATCAAAGTAGTCTATGAAACACTTTTAGAGCTTTAGCGTAATTTGGTGAGTGAAGAAACTCGCTATCTCCTTTCGTTTAGGAGTTATTGTTGTTTTTCTCTCAAAAACATGCCTACTTTGATTGTGAATATCTCTGATTGGGGCAAACATAAAAAATATCTTTTGACGACATTCAAAAGACAAAATAAAATTGTATATTATATCAAAAAATTGCAGATGTGTTATTTTTGTAACTCTAATAAAATGCTTTGAAAAACAAAGGTTTTTAAGCAGAAAAACTTTAATAACTTTTGAACTAAAATAGATATCATCAATATTTTTGCATGAAAATTTGCATTTAAGAGGAGATACAAACAAACTTTTTTTGGCAAAGTTGCTTGAAATTGAATGGTCTACAGCTTTGCTGAAGCATGTATAATATAATTTCTACAAATAAGAAAGTTAGTTTAATCATTTCTATGAAAATGTGGTCCACCCTAATTTTCAATAAAACCAAACAAAGGGCTCAACTAATACAAACAACTTTGTAGAAGACCGTTTTTGTCTAATGTTGCATTCTGAAGCTCAGAATGCATCTTTCCGCGTAAAACTGATTCCTGGACCATAGTGGATTGCAATGTACCTTTTTATAAAAATTAAGTAAAAATTTTTCAAAATATTTTTGCAAATACTGCCATAAAAATTTCAAAGCAGAATCGCAAATGTACTGAAATTGTCTTCTACTCACGTTTTTAAGGTGGATCAAGAGTTTAAGATAATCGTCTATAATCCCGAATTCGAATTTTACATCAAATTTAGGTATTACAATGCCCCTTACTTCAACAATGGAATTTGTCAAAGTTTCATAACATTCAAAATCTGTTCGCGGGTCGCAGTTTGATGACCACTGCTCTACCGGCACCACGGTCCGTTATTGGCAACGAAATCTCCGCTGCCTGCCTTCGGGAGACCTGCTAGTTGTCTTGTTTGCTCGAGTCAGTTATGCTGATTTTTCCATTTATTAAAAGCTGCACTCTATTTCGAAATGGAAATTACGATGGTGTGATGGGTCGGCCCCGTCCATCGGCTGTCCAAACATTTTCCGATGCCACCACAAAACGAAACGTTTAACTGCAAACATTTCTCTGCTTGGGCAACGTCAGCCGATTTTTAAGGCTGTAGGGTGTGGAATTGGGACAGGAAGGGTACTTTTGAGTTAAATTCAGGGAGGTTACCTTTGATGCTGGGATAGGCATCGGTTGGCATACAAATCTGAATTAATTTCCTCATGGAGACTTGAAACGATTTCTAAACTTAAATGAGGAAGTACAAATTCTTCCGTTACATGATTTTTTTTGTTGTGTTTTGTACAAGTGTCTCATGATACATTCACTTTGGTATTCATGGTATTAAATAAGCAAGTGAAGAAAGAACTTTTAGGACAATATCGCAATAAAAGTTAAGTTTCATCATATATGAAGATTAGAGTGATGCAAATTTTGAAATGTTTGCTCCCCTATGCTTAAACGATTTCAATTATGGTAAATAGCATCCTCCCAAAGTTTGAAGTGATTCGGAAGAAATTTGACTGTGCACACGCCATTTGAAGTTTATATGAAGATTACTATGGAAAACGCCAATCTTTTGTGTTCGTCCCTCTATCTCTTCGTCATATTATTTTATGGAAAAGTGAACAAATTCTTCTAACGTGAAATCCTTCCAGCTACAACTTTGCCGAAAACCACTTTTTGATTGGACCTCAGGATAAATTGTTATCCATCATCATAAAGTTGGTTTCCATGTAGCATGCTTCACCAACTGTTCGGCAGGCAACAGTGGTGCTCCTGGCGGGAAGAATAGATCAAAGTAATCCAGGCTACTATGTTCTACAGCAAAAAAGCAGTGTTGCTCTGAAAGTAATTGAATGATCATTTCAGCATGATTTAGACTTTGTTATCAATAATAACAAATTATCCTTACGTCCCATCGAAATGTGGTCTTCGGCAAAGTTGTAGCTAGGAAGTTTTCACATAAAATGAGTGTGTTCACTTTTCCATGTATTATTATGACGAGCAGTTAGAAGACTGAACACAAAAGGTTTGCCTTTTCCATAGTAATTTCCATATAAACTTCAAATAGCGTGTGCACAACCAAATTTCATCCGAATCACTTCAAATTTCGGGAGGATCATTTTCATCATAATTGACATCGGTTAAGCATAGGGGAATAAAAACTTCAAAATTTGCATCAGTCTAATGAAGATGTTTATGAATTGACATTTATTTCTGGAGTAAAAACATTCCGTTATGCACAAATTTGAAGAATTCAAGACATTTCGAGATTTTGTCCGGTACTGGAGGCCACTGGCTTAGGTGACCGATAATGGGGGACTTCCCCCTACTCTTTTATTAATTATGTCATCTAAAGCCATAACCTCGATGAAACAAAACCAACAATTCTTTTTCTTGCCAAACGTTCAATGTTTTGTTCTATATACACAGCAGGTGCTTATCATTCATCATTTGTCATCAACATATTCGAAATCCTATCAACTAGCAATAACAAAACAACAACGTGCAAATGAAAACCATTGGAATCCCTTGACATGATGACGATAGGAGAGTGATAAGATCAAGCAACTAATATAATACATACAACATTTAAATTAACCATTTCTAAATTGACTATGGACACTATGGGTGATGACGATCATTGATGCTGGGTCGTGATGTTGTTGACATTCATATTTATATTTAAAAAAATAAAAATCAATTACAACATCAAACAGCGAGCAGACAATTTGAACGACCTGAAGGGTGATGGTTGACAGATAGCGCGGGAACACAAAGAAAGGTGTGAAACCAATATAAATTGGTGAGGATTTTTTTTATAAAAATCGCTTCACAAAGCAGCATCCCCTATCATGGATGATTTCAATTCACACGAACGTTTGTTTGGTTTTTATTCGATCTTTGATAAAAATAATTGGAGTATGATTGGCTTTCAGTGTTTGGTGTGATAGGGTCGTCATGCGTACACTCCCGTGCAAAAGTTTGGGGTTACTCCTCAACAAACATATACAAGTATTTTATTCACATCTTTGCGATTACAAGTCTAATTGAAACTCTCTATGGCTTATTCAAACGATCTTAAGGAATATTTAGATAAAAGTAGTTTTTGAATTTCGTTTACTATGTTTTTACTTGAAGCCTTGCCATTCTCCTAAAATTACACTGAAAAACATGGTCTATTTTCTCAGCATTGGATCAATCAAAATTTTAAAGCAGTTTGGCATTCGAACTATACTTTTTTATTCTTAAAAGAGCTTTTGCAAGGTTTTGGCAGAAAAAAAAAATTGAAAACTGTTTAAAACTAATAATACAGTCATTCAAGTCGTCAAACAAAAGTTTGAGATCACCACTTAGTTTGGTGTATATATTGGTCTAATGAGACGTAAGCAAACCAATTTTATTGACGTTCCTGAATTTTTTGGACCAATTTCAGTAGCCCATAACAGGGTTGCTCAGCATACGACCCGCTGCTTCATTTTGTGTGGCCCGCACAGTGTTTGAAAATCCATCTCATATTCAACCCGTTGATTGTTCTTCCAATTTGAGTTAGAACGTACCAAGTCCAATTATTTCCAATTTTAATTCAATCTCCAAGTTTGTAGTAGCTGGGTTATAAGACCGTGTTCCGGAGTTTGAGTTACCGTTAGCATCAAGGTATCTAGAAAGTAGGTAATTCAATCAGTTAATTTTCCCATTCCGCCATTTTGAAAAACCAATGACAGCTGGCGGCTTTGTTTTGGTTGAAGACACCACACAGTTCACAAAAATAAAGTCCCATAAGCATTCATTCTCTACGATTTTTGTACGTGAACTTTGTACGCAAATAGATTTCTATTTTTCTACAGTCGAAGCACGTTATAACGACATCGCAAGGGACCGTCGCAATAGAGAAAAGTCGTTATAGAGAATAGTTATGACATCGAAATGTTTTTCATGGGACCGAAAAATTTCGCAATAAAGAGCATTTGACGTTATAACGAGCTTCGACTGCATTTCATTTCACTAATCCCTTTCACAGTTCACAAATTCACAAGGTTTCGTAAAGTATTGAAAATTTATCTTTTATACTCATATGATGTGTATTTTTAAATTTGAAATCAAACCGCGACAAGAAGGCACATGAGACTCGAGCTTAATTTCACTTAACTGCTGTTACTTGCAGAAAACAAACCCTAACAGCCCCATAGAAACAGTAGGTTGAAAAATAGTGTACACAATCCTACCTGCTGGCCAGTTCTCCAGTTGTCACTTCCACTTCCCTCGCAGTTCACCTCATCCCGTATCCAGTGGCTGCTTAGATTAATGTACCACCCTTCAAGATACCTTGGTTTGATCTGTTGTTCACGACAATTTAGCTTAAGTCGGCCGTTTTGAAGTTCGTAATATGGAAGACCATTATTCACAAAGCTGACAAAATTGGTCAAGCAAAATCTCATTATGTTATAGACAGGGCGCTCCCAAAACCCTGCGCGTTAATTTAGTAAAGTTCTGGGAAGGATTCAAGTAAAATCCTAAGTAGAAATATCTTAGATATTAGGATGATTTCTAACAAAATATTAGGAAGGATTGCTACAAAATCATTGACATAAATTTAATGAAAATCTTGAGGAAGATTCTTATAATATCTTAATCAATGTTCTCGATAGGATTAACACTGAATGTTATAAAACGAATTCCATGTCAAATTGGCCAGTCCTAACACTTAGGCCATTTTTCTCTACAATTAACAATTTTAGAGCTAGAGTATTTCTAAAAATTGCATTGCATGCTATTTTGAACATATTTTTTGGATTCAATTTATTGGAAAAATTCTAGCTTCAAAACAGTTAACTTTATAGAAAAATGTTCTATGGAGAAGTCGTCGTTAACCGATTGAGCTATAAGAAAAACATAAATACTGTAAAAATTTTTTTTCTCGTTGGCTTTTTTAAATGAATTTCAATTTTACAATACATGAACTCTCATTCAAAATATTTTTAAATTTTTACTTTTGAATCAGATACTCGGGACAAAGTTTAATGATGGAAAACTTGTTAATTAAAATTGTTAGTTTAAGGACAACTTTTATAAGATTTTCAAAATTATGTTTATTTTTTTTGTGAAACAAATACGTTTTGATAATTAAAAATAATCTTGAAATTATTCCGAACTTTAATGATAAGCATAATTACTTCTATAGTAGTAATCGAGTTTTCTAGTTACTTCGGATTTAAAACAAACTTTTAGAGTGCTTCAAGGAAACCCAAGTAAACGTGTTCGTTATTTTTTTACGTAGGACTACGTCTTTCTTCTCTATTCAGGAGTGAAATTGAAATTTCAAAACCAAGAGCGTCACGTTGGCATGAACAATTTTAAACTCTTAAGCTTTTTGCTGGCTTAACGAAATTCCTTGATTAGCACCTCAATTACTTACCGAATCCCCCATACCTGTCCAAATAGTTTAATAATTGTTTTAAAAAAGAACGTTGATTTCAAGCAAATCTATAAATAGGAGTGCTAGAGAAAAGTTTATGTCATTTGCTTTTCACTCTCCGCTTGGATCGCATCTCAGTAGACAACAGATCGGCATGCTATGACCGGGCGTGCTTCTCAGGTACAGACATCGATAGCGAAGGAACACCTTACCCCCCCCCTTTTTTTTTACTTCGTTCACATCAAACTGACATTCGACCGACCAAGAGAAGATGCCGTCCGAAGCAAAAGTCATCACCGCTACCGCCGCCCAGAAAAAGTAGAGGAAGCAGTCCACAGAAGAATGAGATGGTTGCGGCCGCCATCGCAGCCCTAAACGAACGGAACGGTTCCTCCCTGCAGGTGATCGAGAAATACATCGGCGGAAACTACAACTGCGATGCAGGCTTCTTCCTTGCTCTTGACTTATCCTCTTTCTCCCACTTTTAATGATCAACTACAAAAGAGAAGCGATTTTACCCACACACAAACTGAGCGAACGAGCTCTGCGGGATGAAGGGTTTAAACGTTTGTGTTTGGTTATTTTCATTCTCACAGTGGTGAAGAGTTTGTTTTGATAACCTCAATGCTTAAAAAAAAGAGATTATTTTTTCCCTTTCTCAGTTAGGGGGAGAGCATGTTTTCCCATTTCTCAGTTCGGGGAAGAGCATTTCCAGACAGCTCTTCGTTGTCTCTTTGTAGCTCTTTGCCCAAAAGGGCAAAGAGGAAAGCGAAATCATGCTCTTGCGTTAACGGAGAAACCAACCTCAGTTCATCCCAAAAGCAATGATGATGTGTTTGCAGAGCCTCGCAGTAAGCTAGAGCTGTCAAATGGAAGATGTGCGTTTGGATAGAGCCAACGTTTCTCTCCACTATCTCAGCCACGGATTATTCAACCAACATCGAATGATGACTCATAATTGTTGTGAGCGTACGAGGTCGCTCCATCTATCAGATCAAGATGAGCAAAATGAAGCCTGCTGCGATGTCGGCAAGATTGCAAGATGGGCAAGAGTGAAGTGAAATCTCGGGAAACTGTGGCTGTTGTTGGCATCCGAGAAGAAGGAGGAGAAAAGGAAAACAGTTCCTAAGCAAAACCCCACCAAGTTTCAGAGACCGCGGCGATGAAAAAGACCCCGAAGAAGCCACCACCGCAAACCATCGGGCGAGGAGGATTTCAACCAGTACTCCGTCAAAATGTGTCCGCGTTACTCGAATTCAACAATTCAATTGGCCCTTTTTAGGGCCAACAAATGTGTACTAAAGAGTTATTTGTGAAATATTTCCGAATGTGTTTATACCACATACTTGCTATTATCTCTTAATTCATCTCGTAGCATCATAAAATATCTGATTTGTTATGAATAATTGACCATTGCCACTCCTTAGCCGAGTGGTTAGAGTCCACGACTACAAAGCAAAGCCATGCTGAAGGTGTCTGAGTTCGGATCGTGGTCGGTCCAGGATCTTTTTGTAATGGAAATTTCCTTGACTTCCCTGGGCATAGAGTATCATCGTACCAGCCACACGATGTACGAATGCGAAAATGGTAACTTTGGCAAAGGAAGCTCTCAGTTAATAACTGTGGAAGTGCTCATTGAACACTAAGCTAAGAAGCAGGCTTGAATGGCTGCTTGGGCACGTCAGGAGTTAATCATCAATATTAACCTCCTTTTCCCGAGCAGCCTAGATAGCCGCGTAGTGTCGGTAGCGGTTGTTTCAACTGGCTAAGAATTAACACTACGGATTGCCTGTTCCGGTGGTAAAAGTCCACCTCACAGGTGACCCCTAATTTATGGTGTGATGCGTACCGTGCCTAAGAATGAATGGTTAGGGGGGTCTAAATAAAACCTAACCGCAAACGGAGCCTGTGGGGTACCAGGGCGCCCTCCACAGTATTGAGTCCTTCCTGTGCTACCCGGAGCAATGGTGCAGCTGACCTTGTGTTTCTCCGAGATAATCGGCTGCCCTTCTTCAGTCTCTATCTTGAGGCTTAATAAGGGTGGGATTATGAATATGTTGACATTTAATTTAAATTATCACCTATATGGATTCGCATTATGCGTTTTACACAGTGTATTCTGTGCTTTCTCGCCTTTGGCGACTTTAAATAGATACCGATCTGGTTTTTTCGTTGCTGGTCTTTTTCGTGCTGAGATTGCAAAAAGCTTAATCCTGCCTAGTTTGGGTAGTGGCTACGGTTAGGTTAGCTCAGATCAATCTTCAGCATAAAAGAACAGCAACGATCAATCTTTGCAGACTCATGCAAAATGGTGCAGCCCAAGTGGCGCTAGTTCAAGAACCCTACTTTCGTAGAGGGAACTTCTATCTAGGTAACCTTGTGGACCCAGTTTTTGCTACTTTTAGCAAGCTTGAAATGGCAAACTCGCGCTCCATGCCCCGCGCATGCGTGCTCTTTAATAAAGCAATCGTTGCTACACTCATTTCTGAGTTGACGACCAGAGATGTATGTGCTGTCACAATTGATGTTTCTGTTGGTGACCTCAACAGGAAATACGTCTATTGTTCGGTATATTTACCACATGATGAACCATCCCCAACGGATGACTTCAAACGAGTTGTCGTACACTGCGTAACAAAAGGCCTTCCGCTGATTGTGGGCAGTGATGCCAATGCTCATCACATCATCTGGGGCAGCTCAGATATCAATTTGAGAGGCTCCAGTCTGATGGAATACTTAAGTAGTACAGACCTTGGATTACTTAACATAGGCAATCGCCCAACCTTCATGGTTTCTAATAGAGAAGAAGTGTTAGACATAACGCTCTGCTCGAATAGAATCAGTCACGAGTTGACGAATTGGCATGTATCAGATGAGGAATCATTATCTGATCATCGCTACATCTTCTTCGAACATTCAAATGTAACTGCGCAGACTTTGCGTTTTAGGAATCCCCGGTCAACAAACTGGGAACTCTACATTGAATTGGTTGCGACCAAATTTCATGGATATTCTCCGTCCATTGAAAATCCAAGTGATCTGGATGATGCCGTTGATACTACAACATCCTACATTATGGAAGCTTTTGAAGAAGCATGTCCTCTGCGGTCTGTAAAGACTACAAGAGGGACCCCATGGTGGAATTCCGATCTGACTAGACTCAGGAAACAATGTAGAAGGAGTTGGAACAGACGCCGTTCAGCTGGATCAGAGTCGTTCAAGTCAGCTCGCAAGGCTTACAAGAAGGCTCTTCGTTCTGCTGAACGATCCGGCTGGAAAAACCTTTGTACAAATGTTTCCAGTTTGAGTGAAGTCAGTCGGTTGAACAAAATTCTTGCAAAATCTAAGGATTTCCAAGTGAACGGAATTCGCTTACCTAATGGTGACTTTACTTCTTCCGATGAAGAAGTTTTAGAATGTTTATTCAATACACACTTCCCCGGATGTGTGGACATAGCATCTACGGATGAACCAAATGTCTTTTCATGTAGTTACGAGTCTCTGGCCTCGGCTCGCAGTATCGTAACTACTGAATCGATTCAATGGGCACTTAATTGTTTTGCTCCTTTCAAATCTCCAGGAGCGGATGGGATTTATCTTGTTCTGCTCCAAAAGGGATTTGAGTTTATCAAACATGTTTTGAAAAAGCTACTTGTAAGCAGTTTTGCTACCGGGTACATTCCCAAATCCTGGCGTGATATTACTGTAAAGTTTATCCCAAAAGGAGGACGTGCGTCGTATGAGGAAGCGAAGAGTTTTAGACCAATCAGTCTGACCTCTTTTCTTCTGAAATGTCTGGAACGGATTATCGATCATCACATCCATGATGTTTATTTGGCAAACATGCCTCTTCATGTGAATCAACATGGTTACCAATCTGGAAAGTCCACTGTGACTCTTTTACACAAAGTTGTATACGATATCGAGAAAGCATTCGCTCAGAAGCAATCGTGCTTGGGTGTTTTCTTGGATATTGAGGGTGCCTTTGATAACGTGTCTTTCGATGCCATATTGGAAGCCGCACGAAACCATGGGCTACCTACAATGATTACCAATTGGATTCATCAAATGCTCAAAAACCGACATCTCTTCTCGACATTGCGTCAAGCAGCGATTCGAAAATTGAGTGTTTGCGGATGCCCCCAAGGGGGAGTCTTGTCACCACTTTTGTGGAATATCGTAGCAGATACGCTATTGAGGCAACTCAATAATTGCGGTTTTCCAACTTATGGATTTGCCGACGACTATCTAGCTCTGATAGTTGGTATGTGCATAAGCACCCTATTCGACCTGATGCAAAGTGCTCTTCAGGTAGTCGAGAGTTGGTGTCGCCAATATGGCCTTTCGGTTAACCCGAATAAAACATCTATTGTTCTTTTTACGGAAAGACGAAACCGCGATGGAATTCGACCTTTACGTCTTTTTGGCACTGAGATTAATGTGACTGATCAAGTAAAGTATGTCGGAGTCATTCTAGATTCTAAACTTTCATGGACACTTCACATTGATTTCAGAGTCAAAAAAGCTTGCATGGCCTTCGGTCAATGCCGGCGAACCTTTGGTAAAACTTGGGGCCTCAAACTCAAATATATCAAATGGATTTACACAACAGTTGTTCGACCAATATTGGCATATGGATGTCTTGTGTGGTGGCAAAAGGGCGAAGTGAGAACAATCCAATCAAAATTGGGCCATCTCCAAAGGATGTGCTTGATGGCGATGTCTGGTGCGTTCTCTACAACTCCCACAGCAGCGCTCGAGGCCCTTTTCGACGTTGCGCCACTACACATATATCTTAAACAAGAAGCACTTTCTTGCTCTTACCGTTTATGGGTACTGGATCTACTGGAGAAAAATCCTGTGAATCGTAGATCTACACACACTTCGTTGTTTCCACTTTTGGTGAATTGGGACAAAATTGTCCTTGCTCCATGTGATCTCACAATTGCTTGTAACTTTCCTTACAGGACATTTATCACACAATTCCCTTCACGGGAAGAGTGGACGTCTGGCTATTTGGAAAGAAGTATATCAAACAATATAGTATGTTACACTGATGGCTCCCTTCTTGAAGGTAGAGCTGGTGCAGGAATATATTCTCGTGAGCTAAGGCTGAATCAGTTTTACTCACTTGGTAGAAACTGCACCGTTTTTCAGGCGGAAATATTTGCTCTTATGTGTGGAGTGCAATCAGCACTTCAACAGCGCGTAATGGGTAAAGTCATATACTTCTGTTCAGATAGTCAGGCTGCTATAAAAGCTCTCGCTTCGGCCAACTCAAGGTCGAAGCTTGTTATCGCATGTCGAACTCAAATTGAGGAACTGAATTCAGTCAACTCTGTAAACCTTGTATGGGTACCTGGCCATTCTTCCATCGCTGGAAATGAATTGGCTGATGAGCTAGCTCGCGATGGAGCATCGCATGACTTCATTGGCCCTGAGCCGGCTATTCCAATTTCGAAGTGCTGGGTGAAGCTTCAGATAAACTCTTGGGCGGCAACTCAGCACAAGCAATATTGGAATAGTTTGGAGTCGTGTCGTCAAACAAAATTGTATATTACTGAGCCATCTCCAAAGGTGGCGAAGTATTTAACAAATCTGTCAAAGCAGAATTGCAGTCTCTTGGTCAGAGCGTTGACAGGCCACTGCCGACTCAACTATCACATGGCAAATATTCAGCGTGCTGACTCATTTGTGTGTGATAGTTGTGACTCCGATTATGGAACTTCGTATCACCTGATATGTAACTGTCCAGTTTTTGCGCAAATGCGATTCCAATTACTTGGTAAACACTTATTAAGTGAAACTGAATACAGAAGCCTGAATCTTCAGGACATCCTGTTATTCTTAACCCGCTGTGGTAATGAGCTATAGGCTCTCTTTACGCTCATGCGTTTTGCAGTGCCCTTTTTAGGGCGCTGTTCGAACCCATTGTGGTATGGAGCTACATGCTCTCATTTCGCTTATGCGATCTTCCCTCTTCAAGGGACCCCACTCCTATTTCCTCCCATCTTTCCCTTCCCTTTCCTCTCCCATCGGGTAGATGATGAAATAGGCTCAAATATGGCGATGGCACAAATCTCCCAACTGGTGGGGAACGTGCCTTTGGAGCCGACCTTCTGATACCTGATCATCGTACCAGCCACACGATGTACGAATGCGTAAATGGTAACTTTGGCAAAGGAAGCTCTCAGTTAATAACTGTGGAAGTGCTCATTGAACACTAAGCTAAGAAGCAGGCTCTGTCCCAGTGAGGACGTTATGCCAAGAAGAAGAAGAAGAAGAATTGACAATACGGCAAATTGAAATTTACGGTGGCGATGACGAAATCGATGACTGGGGCACTTCTCCGAACGAAGAGCTCCTCACTGTTCTTAAATTCACAAACCATTACATTCTGAATTATAACTAGAAGGTTGCAGTTATGACAATTGACTTACAAATTATGACAATTGACTTAAATTCAAATGCAGCAAATCACATGGCGTAGTAAACGTCATGTGGTCGTGTCTTGAAATCCAAAACTCTAGAAAAGCTTCCAAACCAAATGACAGATCTCCCTTAATTGAATTAGTCACATCGGTTTCTCAACCAATTCTTTTCATTTTTCACTTTGGAGGAATTCCTGAACGATGAATCCAAAATATAACTTATTTGTGATTTTTGCTAAACATTTCATCTAAATCGATCGAACGATGGTCGGCACCTAGTACTTTCAAGGTTAAGACCATTGCCTTGCGGTATTTGGCATCCGATACTCATGATAGTATGTTATCAATATTAAGCTATCCGAAAAATTGAATTTTTTTTAACTAGGGGTCGATTCATTTTTTGATGTAAAATAAAGTACGCATCTGCCTAGTTTAAGGTGAAAATGAACCGAAGCCATACCTCAAAATTTAAAGAGCAAAAATCAAAAGAACCAGACAGCGGTTCAAGCTTAAAACATAATCAATTGACCAACGTGGAAACCAAAGGTTCCATCATATCGTTATCAGTAAACCCGACCATTGCACGGGTTTTCGTATCAACTTTTATTTTTATAAAATACGACACAAATCATCCTGAATATCTTATTCGCGATTTTCAGCACCGACAGCACCGGCTCAGCACATCATTTGCACTATATTATTTGATCAATGTTTTGGATTTACCCAAGTGGCGCACTTTATTGATGCGTACTATCATGCTCTGCAAAAAATTCACGAAATGCGATTATCTGAAAATGTCGATAAATATGCCATCGTAGTGATAATAAGAAACACCAAATGTTTCGGATTTAACTAATTCGGAACATTTGTGTCTTTAAAAAACGAAAAAACGCGCACATTATCTGCGCGTTGCCGCCGCTGCTGTATGTGGATTTGAAATGAGCTCTTCAATACTAGTTCTCTCTTCTATTCTCCCGCTGTTCTCATGTAGAGCACTATTTGCTCTGAACGAAAAAAAAGGGGAAAGTAAGAGAACTATTGCGCACATCAATGAGCTGCGCCACCAAACGAGATGGAAGACTGTAGAGGACGAATGTCGCTGCTGTTCGCTTCGTTCTCGTTCAGAAACATATCGGGTACACACCTGTCAAACTGTATACTTTTTCACGTTGACACTCATAGTCCCGCCTATCTCCGCTAGCAAAATATGTCCCTACGCCAGCGACATTTTTCCTCTATAGTTAATTATCTCTATAGCGCCATCTGAGTAACTCCAGAACATTCGCGACTCTCGCCCCGCGAAAATATTGCGAAAACAGCTTTTTGACATTTGTGTGCGAAACAAACTTGAATTTTCGTTTTATTCCGTTTGAGTTGAATTTTCGGTGGACATATTTTTACTATTTAATGAAACGAAACGAAGTCGTTTAAAAAATCCGTTTGTATGAGTTCCGTAGAATTCCGCGGAATTAGGTTTCGAAGCGTGTTTGACGGAATAACTCGGTATTTCGCATACCCTTAATACGCACTGTGTTCTAATGTAGTGCTGTTATACAGCTGACATGCCCTTTATGAGCTTTATAATAGCCTTATAAAGCCAAAAAGGCGAATTAGCGGGTTAGCGGTTACTTGGGTGGAACCCTATTGGAACCTGACAGTGTGTGTCCGAAAACGCTCAAAACCATTTATGATTCAATTATATCTGGGTGAAAAATTAAAATTTTTTTTTTCAATTATATCTGGGTGAAAATTTAAAATGTGAAAAATAAAGCAATTAGGTGCAGCCGTCTTTGAGTAATGAGCGTTTAGGTTTCTGGTATCAAGTTGGCCAAATCAAGATCTTAAAAACTTCAAAAATTATGATATCGTAATTATCCGATATCTCCAAGTATACTTAACCGATTTGCATGATTTTTTTCAGAATAGCTTATTATTACCTGGCATTGTATAGTCCACATTTTATTATTTTGATAAGTTGGCCAAATACAAAATGGCCGCCAAAACATTTTATATGCAGAATTTCGGTCCTTTGAGCAATATCAGAATATCTTTAGAACCAGATCTCCAATTATTAATATCGACACGAAGTCTTAAACTAAAAGACTTTTTTGAGAACTTGTGAAAAAATGGTGCAAAAATATTGAGAAAAAACAAAATATTAGAATATATTCTTTTGCGGTAGAAAATGAAGCTACTGGTAGAGTGGTTAATAAATCAACAATATAATTCATTTGTGATTTTTCCTGAAAATTCCATAAAAATCTATCAAACGATGGTGAAAATACAGAATTTTTCAACTTTGTCGGCACCCAATACTGTAGAGTTTAAAAAGTTTGAAAAATCTTTTCGTCAAAATATCCATAAAGTAAGGTTGAGTCATTATCATTTGAATGATTCATATATAGTTTCTGCACTCCCGTATGTTTTTAGTGCGTGACCCCAAGCTTTTGCGCGAGAATGTAATGTCACGAAAACGATACAATTCTTAGAGCACAAAAATAGAAAAATAGCGTCACACACCTGGTGGAATGTGTTGGGATTGTGAGGAGAACTACAATTTGATGAATGTTTGTCCATCGAATGAAAAGCACGAAAATTGAGACATTTTGTTTGTTTGGCGTTCCACGTTGATGAATGAATGATATGAGAAGAGACATGATGATTAAAACTGAAAAAGTTCAAAAAAGAAGGCTAGGAACACATTTGGTTGCTATGAAATGTAACACATGGATCATTTGCGTAAGTAAGGATCGGTTTAGTAAGATTAACTGCCGGTACTTACTCGATAAGCAATTGACGCAGTGAGTCCTCGTCCTCCCCATCGCTACGATTGCTCTTCCGGGAGCCAATAGAAGCGGTTCCGTCGTTTCCTACGTATCCTGATCGCTTAAGTGAACTCGCACGGGATGAACGGTGATGCTGTGAGTGCTGAGCGGATGACGATCTCCCATCATCTACGCCACTGCTGCGCTGCGAGTCGATCGATTGGGAACGGTAGACTGCAATTTATCAGAAAAAAAAAAGTTGATATTATTTTCATGTATACGCTAATAGCAATGGGGAATACTGATCTATTTGATTGATTGCATTTCCACAGATGTTTTCGATCAACGAACTGTTTGCTTAACGATTAGTCTTTGTTTGAGTACTTAGATAGAATATAATTTTGTAACAGAGTATACTATTGCAAAATGTAAAGGTTACACGTTAAATAAATGGGAGACCAGGTAGCCGTAGCGATTTCACAACAATAATTATAAGCTAAGAATCCTTCAATATGGTCTTTGCTGCTCACACTTTAATGCTCTGTTAAGAAAGCTTTCCGAAAAAAACAACAGCAAGTATGCTCTCATCTATTATTCCATACATGAAACCTTTAACACAATGTCTTGCTAAAGTCGTTTGCTTCAAGTTTATCATTACTTAACATTGCCGGCCACGATTCACCAGCTTGCCATAAATCCAACATCTTATCTATTCGAAAAGTAAAGCTTACGGTATCGTGTCCAGGTCCATAATTCTTCCAGCTCTTAGTCCCAATGCCATACAGATTGATTCATTAGCTAAAAAGGCTGCAGCAAACTTTTCCGGAAGGATAGACCATGTCTGACCTTTTCGTACTTCCAGTTAAGCCCGGTGTTTTCTTAATGAACTTTCCGAACATTCAATCACGCACCGACGCAAGCCTGGATGTTGGTAGGTATATGTGTGCTGGTAAAAAGGACTTATCTCACTCTCATTTCTTATGCCTGCACCAAGCATAAGCAATGAGTTGCTATCGGTGTGTGGTCATCGATCTTTGACCTCCTGCTCCGCTCCGGGTCCCGGTAAGTCGATTTTGATAGAAAATTAATGAACATTCAATGGAATCGATGTTTCACTCGTTCTGATCCGACAAAAAGATTAGACCAAATCGGTTGCTTCCTTCGCGACACCGATCAGAGAAAGCAAAACACGGTGTGTCTGAAATCGTTATAAACGATAAAAAAAAGATTTCATTCTGACTTTTGGTATCCTATTCAACGTTATTTTAAGCACAACCATACGAAACTGTTTCCCTTTTTATTCAAATATTGAAGCTAAGGACAACATAAAATGAAATACCTATCAACAACTTTATAAAGATAAGCCTGAAATTTCTAAATTGCTTCAACTAGCAAGTTATAAATTGTAGAAACTAGCTTTGTTGAGTTTTGTAAAACTGCAGGTTTCTTGGTTGTTATGGATGTACGTTCAGAGGATATTCTAAATTATTTGAATTTTCCTCAAAATAGTTCAAAATCTCAGAATCGCGATAACGCCATTTGTTTCCCTTAATAACGGTTTCAGACACACCATGAGAATAAAAAAGTAAAGGCTTTGCCATATGATGAGGAGCTGATTCATTGCACTCCAGAGAATGACTTATCAGATCTGAGTCCGGGAGTTCAAAGGTGCGTTTGAATGGGGTTGTTGAGGCAATCATAGGATGAGTCGAGATAGTTGGTTCGATAAGTGGATTGGATCGGAAAATTTGGGCTCGATGACGAGCGGAAGAAATGCTCAAATTTAAGGAACAATTCCCCTCTTTCACTGGGGCTAATGAAAAGGGTTTGAACTTTACAGTACAGGCTGAAACAGAGGCAACCAAGCGTTTGAAATGATAATCAAGCATAATGCCTCGATGGATGGAAATTGACGTTAAAGCAAAGCATGAAAGAGGTCAATTTTCATCTTCATCCGACTGAGCCAATCAAAGGTCATTACAAATTAATAGGCAATCTTTCGGCCAGTGATCTGGCAAGCAACTGTTTGCAAAGTTAAAATTTCCTAAGCTCCAGAGGGAATGGATGGCAGCTTGAGGTGGTACACACGATAAGGAGAGGTTTTTCATCCATAGCTTTAGGAGATGAAATGACCTAAATTTAAGATTAGATATGACTTTCTCAACTGAAACTTTTTTATATAACTGTTCGTTGCACGACAGTTTTGTTAACGACTTTTGTTCAAACACGATCAAAACTAAGTTCATCATTTTTTTTAAGTGTTTAGAGAAGGTAGTTTCAATCCCACTCTTAATCTATATTGCTTCTTAAGTATGTTTAAATGTTTTCGACAATGATAATGATCTTTGAGCACAGCAATTTGCAATGGAAATCATTGCAACACTTGTAGTAATGTGTTGACAGAAAACAAGTTTTGCAAAACTTAAATTCCGGTGCAAGCATGTGCTCGATGTTACAAAATGGACAACCCGTAAAATCGAATCTGAATGTCAGAAACGTGTTTTGCTTTTATTGTGAAGATTTTATTATCAAATATGTGTGATAGCTTAAAATTTTCAACGTCACTTTGTTTTTGGATGACTTTGTAATCCAATTTTTCAACTACTGCAGTGCGATGCTTATGCGTCCATTTTTCTAACGGGACAAATCGGAGTCACATTTTTAAGAACAAACACACATTTTTTTTTATTATTCCAAAAGAAAAAGTTATTCAATACAAATAAAAATCTACAAAATCTAGAACTTATTGAAATTTTAATTTGCTCTTTTAAATCACAAAGATCATAAGGTTACAAAGATTGGAGAGAAAATAAATGAGAATAATTAATACTGTAATCCGGGGCAAATTGATCACTATTTTACATTTTGTTTGTAGTGCGATCCTTCGGAATTCAAATATTGTCAAATAAATTTCGACAAAACCAGTACTCTATTGATCTTTATAAGTTTATGTAATCGACTTTTCATGAAATAATATTCAACATATCATAAAAATAGTTTTAAAAATTAAAAAAACAAACACTGGGGCAAAATTGATCATCATATAACAAAGCAAAAATGAAAAATTTCCTTATCTTCTGAATCTGAAAATGATGTCAAATTTCTTACAACTCAAGCATTTGATCATCTTATTGCAAAATTAAGCTTTGAAAATCTGCCCGATACGCCTAAATGTAGGCAAGTTCCCTTGAAATAAGCGCATTATTTGAGAATGCGGGGTCGATGTACCAATAGCTGCATAGCTAAGAACAAAAATTCGTATAAAATCGAAAAATAATGCTAGCGTCATTATTTTTACATCATCTGATAGCTTTTTATCTTGGTTTTGTGGGAAAAATATAAAACCTACGAAAACTCAAATGTTTGTATTTATTATCGCGTGTGCCACTATAGGAATACATGTGCCTATAGTAGCACTATTTCTAATTTCTGTTCCTATAGTAGCACTAGCATCATGGCGTCGGCAAAATACTTATCAAAACCATATTTTTACAAAACTTTTATATTTTTCCTACAAAGTGTGGATCTCAAGCTTTCGTTTGATGTAAAAAAAGTTATAAATTCATCAATTAATTCGTATAATAAAAAATAGTTTCTCTCAGTAGTGCTACTATAGGAACAATAGGTTTACTATAGGCGCAAGGGAGCTGAAATTTTAAGCAAAAATATTTTTTTCGATCATTTTTTGAGCAAAATCCAAATGTAAATCAATGGTACTTAGATAAATAGGTCCTGACCTTCATGTCAAAAAATGATTTGAAAAGATTTATAGCAAAACGGCCGTGAAAAGTCACTAGTGCGACTATAGGGGACTGTCCACTAAGGGAACACCGACCGACGATTTCTGTTGCCATCTTCAAAAGGCACGGCTCACGGCTCCAGCGGCAGCCTTGGGTTCTTGTCACGGTGGCCAAACCAAGCACCCAATTCGATCAACTTCACCTGGCGTATCCGGCTTGCCGTAGTATAATAATATTGGAAATAATATTTAATCGATAATACAGCGAAGCTGTATAAAAAATATTCAAAAGTTTCAAAATAATTGAGAAAGTGCCTTCCGAAGATGATACACAGCTACATGTCGTATAACTGTCGAGTTAGAGCAATGATCGGTATGAATAAGAGCTGCCAACACAGCTTAAAAATAGCTGAGTAGATTCGCCAGATTTGTTGGTAAAAGGATCGCATAGAAGCTTTCGTTCGTATGTACAGTGTTTTTACTCAGCATGAAGCCGTATAAAGAGGGCTTAGGGAATGTTTACATTTGCACTAAATGTTAGTGTATACACAGAAGGTTTACATCTCAAACATTATTTTCACTTCCCTTTACTCCCTGGAAGATGAAATAAAAGTGGAGTGGACTGAGCAAACATTCAGAAAAACAGAGAAAGCATCGGGTAGCAGGGGCCCCCATAGCGTGGACGTTATACACAGCTAAAAATATGTAGTAAATTTCAGTTTATTTTCATGCACATATTTGGAGCATTTTTTTCTGTTCGGAACATAAACCACTGTGACCAATATTTGATCTATTGTAGTATATCCCGTTTGCTTTGTTTAGTGCATGTCGTGTTACCTTATCACTATTGATAAGTGATAAAGTATTCGGTATTCTTACAGTTGTAATTCCTAACTTTATCGCAGGAAAGGATTCTAATTGAAAGATTCCGCTATTCATACCTTTTGAAGAATGTGGTGGGTACTCTCCCCATAGGCGCGCCCCTTTATCAGTCAAAATCGGATCCCTTGATAAAGCCAAGAAATTACACCGACATTGTCCATGCATCTGAGTCCTAGTCCTTACTTCTTCAAACTAGAGAACTAAATAAATAAAAGATTAGAAAACAAATTGTTGTATTCGACTCATTTTTTTCCTTGTTTCAAGATCATTCTCAGCTACTCGAAAAACCGAGAATTGTCACTCTCAACAAGGTTTAAAAATGTAACAAGGACTAAAAAATGTTCCTTTGATTACTATAATATCATGTTCTCTTCGTTTGAAGCAGTCAGGACTAGGGTTTGCACCACGGAAAGGTGATCTACCCGCGTTATGGGTCTATTTGGATCATTAGAATAAACAGAAATGTCCACGACAAATCGCTTATTTTTCAAACGAATGCACTTTAAATTTACACGATCATGTAACTTTCAAGCATCTTTAGCTGAAAATAAAACGTGATGCTGTAACAATAGATGAATTTGATTTACTCTTACTATACTCTTCCGTTAACGCTGCATTGGAATTTGAATATTTTTATCAGTGTATCCCCACCGGAACTAGCGGAAACTCCCCGATACCCGAATTAATCAAAAGGGCCAAAAACCCCGTTCCTCGCCATCCCCAGTCGCGGGTCAAAACAGCCAGGGCCCGGTCGGTGCGGAACCCAAGGCCCTACCGGAACCGCCGGACAACCTTTGGCATTCTGATTCTACTGGAAGAAGGACGCACAAGGGTGTAAAAACCTGTTCCCCTACGGACAGCGATGGAATCAAGGGCACGGATCAAAATATTTGGACTTCTACGCCCAAATCAAATACGCTGAAGAACTACGTTGGAATCAAGCTTTCCACTAGAAGAAATCAACCACGCAACTTAGCCGAGTCAAGAACTGCCGGAAGCAAATCTTCTGAGTTGTTTCCTGCACTTGGACCAGAGGCATTTGACTCCGAACTATAAGATGCCCTTCACAAGACTTGGTACCGCAGCCACTTTTCTCGAAACCGATTAACTCTAGCCGCACAGTGGAACACAAACGGATATTTTCACAACCTATCAGACCTGGAGATGTTAGTTGCCCGACACCGATCAGTAATACGCGCAGGGTCAACACAGCCTTTATGAACAACACCCTGGGCTGACGTAATAACCTACAATACGTAATGATACGTAAAAACCGGCGCCAACATTTACCAATCGTTTGCCATCGGAGTATCTAACGATATCCCAGTAACGTCACTGGATATTGAGACGGACCTACCCATTATTGGAATAAATATTCCGAGGCCTTTTCCGGTCTCCATCGTATCTATGTATCTCAAGAAAAAAAAAATCCCAAATCTAAAAGAAAATCTCTAGTCGAGTGCTCGAGCCAATTCCTGGTACCATGATCTTGCTTAGAGATGTGAACGCCCATCACAAGGCTTGGGGTAGCCGCCATAATACCGTTTGTGGGTCCATCCTTGTTGGTTTAGCCAACAAGCATGACCTAACTATTCTCAACGATGGTGCTACTACCTTCTCACGAGAGAATAGCGAAACATCTATTGACGGCTCACTCATTTCGGCTTGTAGTCCAATCGCCTTCTGTGGTTGACGGACTTAGATCTTCATGGCTGCGATCATATTCCAATATTATTAAAATTGGATGGCACTGTCGCTTCGGAAACAAACCGTCGCCCCAGATGGCAATTTGACTAAGTTGACTGGACAACCTTTGAGAAAAAAGACCAAAGCAAAAATAGAAACTTCTTCTCCGGAATCTCTTCAAGACTTAACCGAACTGCTTCACTGCTTCTCAGACTATTCCAAAAACGAGCCCATACCCAGGTAGTCACGCAATACATTGGTGGAATTGGGAAACCTGTAAAATCGTAAAGCTGCGACGAAAACCTTTGTGAAGAGTTCAGAAACTCCGAAAACATCTACCAGAAAGTCGTGCTGAGACTCAAGAATCATACCAAAATGCAAGAAACGAGTGTCGATAAAACATAAAAGGCATAAAGGAAGCATCCTGGACCGAGTTCTCTAATGGAATCAATGAGTAGCAATAGTCGACTGAGCTGTGGAGGCGAATCAACTGTCTTCTAGGAAAAAGACGAGCACAAGGAGTTGGCCTCAAGGTAAATGGATCCACGTAATCCCGCCATCATTGCAGACTAGACTGGCCCAACTCAGTATGGGAGAAAAATAAAGTTGTATGATTCCACGGGGCACCCCCCAGGATTATTTCTTTTGGTTAGAGGAAGACTTTCTGAAAACTTCAGCTCATTTGGTCGTTCCATGAGCTGGCGCATTTGAATTGAAGTTAATATGGGATTTTCAGCTCAAACATATGAGCAACAGCACATCATCTACTGTTTGGTTCAGGAAAATTGATGATCGCGTTCAATTGGACCCAGAATGTCAAAAACACTACTTGATATAATAGTGAAGAATATTGTAGAAGATTGTACCATGATCAAAATTAATAAAGTTGGTGTTTTAACCATCTGAAGTATATCATGCAATACTGCTTGTATTTCTTCAACATAGCTTGAAGGTAACCGCTAAGCGCATCATAGCCACCTATGACGCTGGGCGAGCTGAGGCACATGTCGCATGCATATAAGTGACTGTACGGGAGTGCTGATCTAAGCCTAACTTTTAACAACTGAAAAAGTAATGAAAATGAGATTAAATCCAGATACAACCTTCTGCAATTATGTTTATTAGGGTATCAACTAGTGTATTTGTCATTCTGGGCTTATTTGAACGCGAACAATTAGTATACGGAACGAAACAGTGACGTAGGATCAATTTTCAATATATTCGAGACGAATATTCCATACAAACTTCATATCGATTGCGCCAGCTGGTGGAGCAACCAATTGAGTTGAAATTTTGAGAGAGCGTTTTTCTTACCCTAAGGCTCATATCTAGGGGGTGCCCCGTTAAGTTTTGCAACTTTTTTGTTTAAGGGCCGGTCTATTGCAGACGCTCTGACGGATAACTTCCACAATTGTTAATCATTCAATCGTTACTCTGAAACATTCCGAAATGAAAAAATAGACAATGAATATAAGAATCACGAGATCAGGTACACAGACGGCTCGAAACTAGGGGATAAAGTTGGCTCAGGAGTGATCGGCAATCATTATGAGCACTGCTTCAGCCTACCGGATATTTGCTTCATTTTCTCAGCAGAAGCAGCGGCCATACTTCAAGCCATCGATACACCGAGTGATAGAACCATTCTGACGGTGACGGATTCAGTCAGTGTTCTGGCAGCTGTAGAGTCCCCGAATAACAAACATCCTTTTGTACAAGGAAGTCAGGACATTTTCGACCGTGGCGAGGCAGCCGTAACTTTTATGTGGGCCACTCAGGGATTTCTGGTAAAGAGTGGGCTGATATTTTGACAGCAATAGGCCGTAGTGGCCCATTATTAACCAGAAAGATCCCTGGCGACGGTGTCATATTGTGGTTGAGTGATCAAATCTGGATCGCCTGGTCCAACGAGTGGTGGCAAAAGAGCGGACCCTATTCTGTCGGAAAATAAAAAGCAGCACGAGCGCGTGGGAAAATCTTTAAATCAATCAGTTTAAGGTGATTATATAACGAAGCCACACCTCAAATTTTCAAGAGCACAAGACTTGAGAACCAAACAGCGCTTCGCGTTAAAAATCTATCCCATTGGTCACCACCAGCAAGAAATCATGTTGATTGGTTTTCAATGCGAACTGTTGTCAGATACTCTCGTCTTGTGCACTTGAAAATTCAAGGTTTGGCTTCGTTTTATAATCACCTTAAGGCCAGAATTAATTCCTTAAAATAAGACAGTTATTGATCTCATTTCAATTAAAATTTACGACACCCTTATTTTGAAAAACACCAAAGATTCTAATTCATACAACTTTGTAGAAGAATGTTTCTGTCTAATGTTTCATTCTAAAACTCAAGATGTATCTATCTGCGTAAAACTGCTTGCTTACTCACTGATCCCTGGTACGTGGTTTTGTATGGAGAAAGAAGAGAACTGACAATTTTGCCGGTCTGAAAATAATTGTGTATCGCTTAATGAAATACAATGGATAATACTTAAAGTCTTCTTTTTTTAGATTTGGAAAACTAGAGATAGAAAGTAGTAAATCTAAGTTAAAAAAAAAACATTAGATTGCGCTTTAGGTAATTATATATGTCTATAAATTCGATCAGTATATCCCCAATACATAATAACAGAATCAACAATGCAAAAAATACTTACCGTCTGGGCGCAGTCGTATTGGAGGTGAGGTCAGCTTAAGCGTTGATGACAGGGCGTGCGAGTCCAGGGGCCCTCCAAAGACATACTCATACGTAGCTTCCTGACTCAAGGTTGTAACTGGAATGCGGGTGAAATAATCTTGTTGGTTGTATTGGTTATTATTTGTGGCATGAACCTTAACGCGTGAGCTGATGGGAATGGATAAATTTGAACCAACAAAAATATCTTCAAAAACATAAGAATACGACCAATGGAAGAATGGAAATCAGCTTCATATCGGAAACTAAAAACTCATAACAAGTACTTACATGAACTCATATTTGAAGCAAACACTGAACGAAATCATACCAAGAACAGAAAAGGAGGCACTAGAACATCCATCGCGGTGAAGGAGATAACGAGGAGTTTTGAAGGGAGTGGCATGCTTGCGCGGATGAAAATGACGAAAGAAAGTAGGAACACTATTAAACATCTAAATAGAAGGAATCACGGAAGGAATTGTGCACTCGGGAAACCAACCTGGAAACACGGACAGCGGCTGAAGAACTTGTGTCGAACGTAACGGCGGTGGCAACGGCGGTAACTGTGGCTCCGGGCCGTTCGAGATGGAAGACGGAGGAGAGATCATCGAAGGGTCGCCGTTTGCCGCCATAACATGGAGACGGCCGGCTGCAGGTGTATGATGATCATTATGAGGTGTTAGTACAATGTTAGTAGTGGAACCGACCGAGATGGGGAAGAAATTGACATTGATATTAGTATTAGTATGTGTTAGTATATGAACAGTTTTATAGGATTGAACCAGTTTGATATGTCGTATAATGCAAATATTGATAATGAAATATATCAGCACCAACATTTGAAAAGGGCGTAGCTACTTTTATAAGCATAACCTTTTAAAATGTTAGTGCTAATATGTAGTAGAAAAGTATGTACAAATCGTATTGCAGGTATGATTATAGGCGTATCCAGGTTTTCCATCAGTTAGTACCGTATATGCGGAACAAAAAAAATGCACTGCTAAAATAGCGTTTTATGCGAGAAAACACTCGAAAATAAAAGTTAAAACGTATATGAAAAAATACCTGAAGTGATTCCTGAAAAAAAATCCTACCGAGAAGTGGAGGGTGTAACACCTGATTCAATCAAGCTGATTGATTTTTTGCAAATTTGCAATTGTAATTAAAATATTTAGGAGAAAAGCACAACAACCTACCAAAAATCTGTGCCGATCAAATGACAGGGTCGAAAGTTAGTGCAATTATCTATTCAAAAGTTCCATCTTAGACTAATTTATAGAAGAGTCTCTATAACATTCTCAGTATGTTCTTTATAGGCGTTTTTGGAGCAATTTGTGAAACAAATTCTTATGTTTTGTAGAAAACTCAGACAGGATTCCATAATTGAAGTTACACATTTCATGATAACTTCAAATCAGAACTTCTTTAATTAAAAAATAATCATTCCATGAGTGGAAATTTAAAGCTTACCGTGGGAAATATGTTTTCCCGGATTGTTTGCCAACGGCACTCCTGAGTTATTCTTCCATAATAATTAAATTAAAACTTTCCAACGTGCACAGTTCCACTGAAACTAGCATACTCGGGAAATAGAGTGCATCTCTCCGTGAAAGAAACTTGCCTTTTTCAAAGTACGGCAGCAGCTAACAACCAAAGATTCAGAGAGTTTTTGTGTGTTGTTTATGCCCCCGGGCACGATATTTACCTTATTCACCAGGCAAAGGTTTCCTTCCGCCTTTTTGCACGGACTGTTTGTTCCATTCTCGTGTTCTGGTCTTGGTCCTCTCTGACTGGGAATGTTTCAAGATGCATCCCAGTAATGGGCGGAATGGGAACCGTGCGCTCTCTGTGCATGCAAATGCTTCATATTTTAGCCAACCAACGCAGGGAAAATGCAAACTGCATAGCTGCAATGCAATGTCTGAGTCTGGCACACAACAGCAACAAGCATGCCCATCTTTGTGGAGCAGTATGTGCCGTTAAAAACTATGGTTTTGACTAGTTCATTTATGCGATTTTGGATAGTTCAGAATATATAAAATTAGATCGATGCTCTAGACATATTTTCTGATCATCAAACCGAAGCAGCCTCTAGCCCAGGCTTTCGATTTAAGTGAGGAAGCAAAAGGTGCTGCCAATCGTGATCAGTAGTTCCGAATTTGCTGTATTTAGGCAGGAGCTCCATCAGAGGAATCAAGGTTTGTTTCTAAATGGCAAAGACAGCAGACTGTTGCGTTTTGTCGGAATCGCTACTACTTTCAAACATCTTGAACAGAATGAAAATACTAATTATTAGTTGAAATCGCTTTGAAAGGAATCACAAATACTGATGAATAAAGTTGAAAAAAATAAGATTTAAATGATTAATTTTAAGTTTTCCCAGTCCAAGTAACCAAAATAAAAATGAAACCCTAAGTTGGAAATCGTCAGTAAGGTCTTCCTCATAAATAATATAAAAAATACTTTGACAAAAGTGATCTAAATAATAAGCTTTAGAATAGGCAAAAGTTATAAACATTTTAAAAGCCTTTAGGTAATTTCAATGACCCCACTCAAAGTAGTTGGTTCCTCAAGCAGAATGTTGTTAGATGGATATTTAATGCATAATTTGTGGACGTTTGTTTGTCCTGTTGAAGAAGATACCAAAAAGTTTTGGGATTGCCCTCCACGCAAACGGATAATGGCTAATACCAGGCAGATGGACGGTAACATTTATTGTGCCTGCAATTCTGTATCATAAACCTCCGTCATCATTTTTTCCAAATGCCATTTTATTTGCAAAAAAAGAACTTCTGAAATTATATACGTGTTTGCGAATTGACAAACATTTTTTTTTTGAAAATTAAATCTTATTATTCGATGATCTAAATTCTACACCTTCTTGGAAATAACCTTTTGCATAACTTCGGAGCCGGTTCTGACGGTGAGAGAGGAAAAATAGATTATTAACCCGTATAGGCCTGAGTGAATGCAAAATTGCTAAAACTAAAACCGCTCAGTGAAAACTTAAAGGTTTCAAATGATATTTTGTCAGTATTCTGCAATCGTTTCGACATCGAGCCATAAGATACTGGAATGAATTGCCAAGAAGTTGCAGAAATGAAAGGAAACTTTTTTGTTTTAAAAGTGAAGTTACTATTTTCTTTTCTAATGAACAGAATGTACATTGGTCTCTAAGGCATAACTTATTTAACATCATCATAGTAGCATATGCTTTGAAAATCAGTAGGTGATTATTTATGCTGTTAATGTATTAATAAATAATAGAATAAAATAAAAAATAAACATATCTAGTATCCAAAAGTGGAAACAGAGGAACTCAGGAATATTCATATGACCGGAGCTATTCCGGAGAGCCACTGGGTCAGGTCTGGTAAAAAAGGACTATTTTTTGGGACATGCCAACACCGAAAGAAAAATCCATGTAAATTTCAGCCTAAAATCATGCACATAAAGGGAATACCAGATTTGTCGCAAATTTACATGACACATCGTGTAAAATTACATCAACATCATGTTAATTTATGCGAATTATCGTGTAACCGGTTAGAACCCATGTTAGATTACGCGATGTTTAGCGGAAACTTACATGATGTTATTGTAGTTTTACACGATATGACGTGTAAATTTGAGACATATCTGGTATTCCCTTTATGTGCATGATTTTAGGCTGAAATTTACATGGATTTTTCTTTCTGTGAAGCTATATTTATTTGATTGCAATGACAAATATTTAAATTAGCATAAATTATTAAGATCTGATATTCAACATAACAAATGTAGGGTTTTGCGCCATTGTACAGGACGTGACCATTCAGACTTAATACCCTGAAGAACCGGCTATAGATTTGTTGGATACTAAACCGTTTGAATCCACGAAAAGTAAATATCAAACATAATAGGGTAAAAGCACCGATTTTGGCCAGTCTAAGAGAGAATGTCAATAAAAATTATATGGATAGCCGTATTTATACTACAAATATGTCAAATGCAAGCTTTCAATTCATATTATGTATGTAAAATGTCGAAACTGAGCTGAAACCATTTTTTCACTTTGAAAATCTCATTGGTCAATATAGGCTTTCAGAACCAGTTTTGGCCAGAGATTTAACTTTGGTTCCTAAATTGGCCAATCACATTGATTTCTCACAAGAGTGGCCAAATTAGGAGTACTCTGGCCAAATTAGGTGTATGGGAGTTAAAATAATAAGGAAAATAATTGTTTTTCTTATGTTTTGAATCAATTGAGACGAGTAAATGAATGTTGCTCCATCTTGTGAATGTGATCTACTAAAAACAAAAGTTTTCATGCTGATTGACTTCGTAAAACGGTGTTTAATCCACTATGGCTAAAACTGGCGTATGGCCAAAACCGGTGCTTCTACCCTAATTCGCTGAAATGCTTTCCCATGAGCTTGGCACAGATGTTTAGATACAAATTGGACACTTTATTGTAAATTTGATACGTCTTTTCAAAACTATTTTAAGCAGTTCTTCGAGGTGAAAGCAACTCGTCAATGTATATATAAAGCAACTTCTTTTCTATATTTTGTACATCCATAATAACTATAACATGACTATAGAAGATTTGGAGAAAATTTATTTATGTAGCGATGGAAACAAAAAGTTTTTTTTTTGCCAAAAGGGGCTGACAAAATCGGGTAAGTACATCACAATATTATCCGAGGGTACAAAATTTCCGTTTTCTGTTCAATTTGTGGTATTAAAACACCATTTATTATGATTTCAGAAAAGAAAGTTGATCGTTTTTTACCCGACCTGAGCCAGGATGACACCGGAATAACTCCGGCCATCTTGAATAAATCTGTCCTCTTGTGCCATTATATGAAACTAGAAGCCTTTGGATCGTATTGAGTGCAAATCGCATCTGAATCAGTTGAATTGAACATTCACAATAAGGCTGATAGAAATATTAATTTTCTTTTATGCTAGAATGGAGTCCAATCGAGAATCTAATTGCTCGAGGATCTCAATCTAACGAAAGCTTTGAACAATTTGTGGGACTGATTTCTAAAAAAATATGATGGAATTATTAACAAATTCATCAGGGAATTTCCAGAGATTCACTTATCGCTAAGCATTGGGCAGTCTGCATTTTTTACTAAAAATTGGAAAAAAAACCATGATTGAACCATTTCAGAGTCTGTGACTACTCCCGGGAATTATTCTACAGCTTCAATCCAGAATTGTTCCAAAAATTTTTCGTTGATATCTTCTTGATGTTTTGCAGGGAATCCTCCAATAATGTCTCCAAGGATCATCCAGGAATACATACAAGGATTTCTTTACGAACTTTTTCAGGAATTATTTTGAAGATTTTCTGTAATTCTTCCGTTCTAAGGATTTCTCCAAATATGCCACTTTCTTGTAGTATTCGGGCTGGTATTCTTCAGAGAATTTCATTAGCGATTCTTCCAAGAATTTATTCCAGTTTCTCCTTAATAAATAATAACTCTTCAGAAATGATTCCATGGATTCCAACAGGAATGCTTTTAAATATTAGTACATTTATTAAATGATTCCTCTATGGACTTACAATAAGATTCCACTATGAATATAATTAAAAACTTCTTCAGATTCTTTCGTGAATTACGCCAATGATTCTTAAATGCATTCCTCCAGAAGTCCATTAAGAAAATAATAAAGTTATAAATTTCTGGAATATCTCCAGAGATTTGCCAGGATTCTTTCAACAACTTGTGAGAATTTCTCCACCAAATAATCTTAGAAACGCTTGAAAAATTCATTAGGGATTCATCCAGAAATTACTCGCTTCAAGGATTCATCCTGGGATTTTTTTCTGGAGTCACTCAAGGGATTTCAACATAAGCTTTCCAATGATTTGCAATTAATAAAAAGATCACCCCAAAGATCTATTTACATGATACATGATACTTCATTTTTTGTCAAGAAATTCATACGGAACCCACAGGAAATTTCTTCAAAACATTCTCAATGGATTCTTCTAAGAACTTCTCCAACTAAGTATTCGTCCGAATATTTAGTCTAAATATCCAGTAAAAATGCTAAATACTCTCCGTGACTTGCACCAGTTATTCAACTAGAAATAATATCATGGACAAATAATAATATCACCTGTCCTACATCATGTTAATTTAGCCAGAAATGGCCACAAAATGTTATTTTTTTTTTTGAACTTCTGGATCTCCTTCCAAGAGAATTTTTCAAGAGTCATTACAAGAATTTTATTATCTCAAGGATTTTCCAGAGATAACTCAATAATTTATTTAGGGATAAATCCCAGAATTCTTGCAGAAATGTCTCAATACATTGCAACAGGGTTTCTTCCAAAAATATCCTGAGATTGCACCACAGATTACCACAGGTTAGGCTTTATCACAACCTTTCAGTAATATTGACAGTAATGCTAAGATGAGTTCTATCAACTTCGGAAAGCTACAGCTTTGCCGTTTCTCTAATGATTTCAAAACGTAAAGTTTACGAGCAAAATGAAAAGTATCTAAAAGTAGTATTGCTTATATGCTTCAAGGATTCCATAAATAAGATCTGCATAATTCCTTAAAGGTTTACTTTACGAATTTTCTAAGGAATTTTGCTAATGTTCATTTTGAATTTTATAAGAATATTTTCATGAGTTACTTCCATGAGAGCTCCTGTGTAAATTCCTACGATTGATGAACAGAATCAACCCTAGTTTTTTTCGGGGTAAAGTTTAGTTATTCCTTCAGAGTTCAATTCTTCCCCAGAGAAAATAATAAGAGAGTTTTGGATTGCTAAAATCCAGGTAAATGGACGCCGATAGTGTACCGTTTTGTCTCAAATTCTGAACAGACTCGTATTCCAAACACTCGTTTTTTATGGTGATTCGGTTGAAATGTTTCAATGAAATATGTCATCAAATTGCCAGGAAATGGCAGCCTATTACAATTCAATTTAATCATCTTCCAATCTTTCTTATACCTCGGGAGTAGTTATGATTCTCTAGTCCAAGGTCAGTTAAGCTAGCTCAGATGAATTTATTTGCGAAATTAATCATTTGGATACGATTTATTCGTGCTGTTTGGAATTCGAATCAAGGTGTTCGGGATATGAGACAGATTAAACATGAATGAATGGCACTTGAATCAAAATGTTGTTTGCATACTTTTACGTACAAACAATACTAAACAAGTTTAAATGAACATTTTTATCGGCACACCTAACAGCTAGCAGTTAGACTTTGCGGAGAAATTAAAATTTTCATAAATATGTATGAGTAAATTTATGCCCTTCAGATGCATTTGAAGTCACTGATGACCTTAAGTGTTCGGAATATGGATCAAAACGGTACACATTCAACTAGAAAACCCAGAAGAAACTTTTTTTTTGGTTTATTTTTACGAGTGGATTTAAGGTTTGTTGCAGTTTCTTATTTTGTGATTGGAGAACTTTAAACCAATAATGGAAGGAAATAATCGAATACAGCGCCACCTATGGTCGGAAATGTAATGAGAGCCGATTTCTACATATATTTGGGCGATTTTCGCCATGCAAACTTCAAGCTCGTTTAGCCTCTCCTTAGAGTTGATGGTTTCAAATTCAAATTTTCGCAGTTGCTTTTTGTAGTCTGACTAATATGGGCCACTCTAGTACACACAGAATAAAATATTTCGTAGTTATTAAGTCCAAAGGAGATAGAATATTCTATGGAAACAAAAAAAAACAAATTCCATCCATATACTATGTGATTATAAAGAATACACAACATTCTTTGGAAATACATTTTTTTTCCAACAGATAGGATCCAGTTTGATCATTTGCTTTATTCATGAACCACGTGGTCATTTATTTTGTGTTTTTTACGACCACCGGTTCGTGGTCTTTTGTCCAAACACTTCCCCCTTCCCCCATAGATAACAGACTGGTTCATGGACGGGCCCTTAGCCGATTTGCTCCGAACCACAAATGCCATAGAAAGCTTCTATACTTAATTCAATGTGTTCTTCGAAAGCGTAGAGATCTAAAATTCTTCGTTGTTTTCAAAACATTTCAAGAAGGAGAATGGTCTACTTCGACAGATTATATGAGATCCAAGGTAACATTGGTAGCTGAATAATAGCTGAACAGAGGCTGTATAAACAGCATTTTAGCTGAATAAGCTGTTATTTAGCTACCAATGTTACTTGGGATATTGAAAGGCTGAATAGAATTTATTTGCTCTAACTGTAAATCGTACATTGTTCAACCCTACAAAAAAGTACACTGAGCTTTTAAAATCAACTGGCAGTCCCAAACGTCGTCTGCCATCAGGTGAAATGGCTGTTGAAAAACGTCCCATACAAAATGACAGTTCAGTAATATTTCCGGCTGTCTCGATGAATGTCCTAAACACGGAGTCCTTCAAGAATATAGTTATTTGACTTTTTGATATACCATTTTCCCTTAAAATGTTTCTTTTAAGCATGAAGCAAGAATGTTTGAATTATATATGCAGAGTACAGAAAAAATAAGGAGAGTGAGAAAAGGCTTCTATTGAAACCATGTTTCTGAAAAGAATCTCAACCGATTTCTTTGGCTAAAGATTCCTACACAACAATTTCGTTCAAAAAGGTTTCATAACATAATTTTATGAGGTTCGTTCAATGATTTATTTGATTTGATTGTTGAGAGTTGAGAAAAAATTTCCATCTAGCAAGATGGAATAGTACACACAAAAAAGAATACATATACTCTAAAAAGAGTACGTCTGGTAACCCTAAGGTTGAATATTGTGTAAAATGAGTGAATAAAGTCAGGGGCCTTCCTTAGCCGAATGGCTAGATTCCGCGAATCGGAATTAATTTTATCTGCAGGATCGAAGCTTTTTGAAATAACTGTGAGCAACTTGCATGCATGTTTGTACAGCAATTTATTTGCCTAATTTGCCACCTAATTATAACTTCATGTGTATAGCAATACTTTTGAACAAAGTTCATAATATGTTCGATGCTCAAAAGTTATTTCTGGTGGTTCAGAAAAGTAATACATTTTGCCAAATAAGAGAAACGAAGAATTTTGTATGCAGACTGCACACTTGTTGAAAAAAATCCTTTTAAACTAAATTTTATCGTGCAATTTCATCTGAATTATATAAAAAATGAAAGTTTAAGTTCTAAGTCCAGAAATGTGCAAAGTTTTCATTCAAAGTTTTCATTAAAAATCAACGCTTTATAATATATTCACCATAAACCGAAATTGATATGTTGAAGAAAACAAAAAACGAGATGTTTGCTAAAAGAACCGAAATAACTGTTTGTTAAGTGATTTAAAATTAAATACACATGTATTGATATTAGAACGATCACAATAAGCGGAATCTAAGAAGTTGAAAGAAGGAAAATTATTTACTGAAGCAGTTTTAAAATCATCAAGGTATACCTTCTGGTTGATTATTTTAGACAGACATTTGGGATTTATATCTGGCTCTTGTATATGATTCATTCATTCTTCAACAGGCGAATGCTGCCCTGACTAATTCGTTGTGGCAGATTTATTTGATTGAATTGAATTGCATGGAATAAGTTGGAAGCCCAGAAAGAATAATTGTAGATACTTCTATATTTCCATGAGAGGATATCACGGAAAGTAAGGTTTTATTAATTTGAAAAAAAAAAATGTCAAAGTATATGTTTTGTTATTGTTTAGGGTTGATAATATAAAAAACGGTACCGGTATTGTACGCATGGTCTTCTGCTTGGTAAGCTAAAGCGGTAGTAATTTACAATCGATCATTTCATACGGTTAGCTGGACAAACTTTATCTTGCGTGAAATAAGAAGACTTCGTTTATGGATTAATGTTGCATGGATCACTGTTGAAACTGCTTCAGCAAATTATGTTCCTACCACCAACTTCTTCGATTCCGCTTACTGTAATCGAACTAATATCAATACATTTATATTCCATTTTAAATGGCTTTACAAACAGTTACTTCGTTAGTTCCAGCAAAAAGCTATTTTTTCGCTTTCTTTACCATATCGATTTCGGTTTATGGTGAACATATCTTAAAGCGTTGATTTTTCATGAAAACTTTGTATGAAACACTTTCAGAACTATCAATTTTGCATATTTTTGCTGAAGGCGCCAAAGAGCTATCCCGATTACTTTTCAAATTAAAAGTAAAAAAAAAGTATCAAAAGTTATCAAGAAAAAACTGATTTTTCAGTTCCACCTTAACTTTTTTGTATTAAAAAATCATAATTCGCGAACCAACTTCTTCTTATTCTTTTTGACGTTACGTCCCATCTGGGACAAAGCCTGCTTCTCAGATTAGTGTTCTTATGAGCACTTCCACAGTTATTAACTGAGAGCTTTCTTTGCCGATTGACCATGTTTGCATGTGTATATCGTGTGGCAGGTACGAAGATTCTTAATGCCCTGGGAATCGAGAAAATTTCCTTTACGAAAAGATCCTCGACCAGCGGGATTCGAACCCACGACCCTCAGCATGGTCATGCTGAATAGCTGCGCGTTTACCGCTACGGCTATCTGGGTTCCTCCTCGCGAACCATAAGCGATGGAAATTTGGGTTGTTCAGCAAAGTTGTTCCAAATCGGTTGTTCTAAAACATTGTAGAATATTGTGTAGGCCTAAATGCGCCAGCAAAACAGTTTATATGCTGATCTCGTAAACCATGTGGGCCACCCTAATTTCACATCACCGAAAAAAATGTCTGAAAAATATGGAGAAACTATGTATCTAAAATTGACGGTTTAGACGCAATAATTTTTGTCTTCCTAGATATGACTTTGGGACCAATGTGCAATGTTTTATACTACTTTGGTGACCTATAGCTAAAAATTGTGACGTGCTAGAATATTTTTGAAAACGGTGTCAGATTCAGCGACCCTAAATCTACTGAAGATACATAATTTGATCATTTAGACACGCAATACTGTCATTTTTGTTACGCTGTGTTTTTTTTTTATTTCGAAGAGAGGCCTAGATTCTTCAGAAGAAGGCTGGAAAGATCAAGAATGCTGTATTGACAGTAATTAGGTTTCAGTCTTTTAGAAATTCATAGAGACTACTGTTGAATGTATCAAAAAAATAAATGAATAAATAAAAACGGAAGAAGACTTGCAAAACAGCATTCGAAGTATCTCGTATATTTTGTCTCAACAGTGAGGCAAGCGAAGCAAACACTCATCTTCTAAATGATGTTTTTGAACTCATTTCCGACTTTATTGAAATCCATTAGGTAAAATAAGATCGAAGTCTGGGGTTCGAAGCTTCTGGATAATTCAAATTAACTTGGATCTACCCATTACAACAACAAAAAATCAGTTCTTTCAAAATGTATAAAAACGATTCTGGGGAATGTCCTGACCTGGGGAACATCATTCTGCGTTTTAACTTTCCAGGCAATGTCCTACCACTTAAAAAAGATTCTAGAAAAAATATTTAGAATATTTTTTTTCACAAGGATACGGAATACTTCATGGAAGATTCCAAATAAGCAAATACAGGACAACAATTCAAATCGTTGTAGTATTTTAAATATTTTTATACAACTTTTTTTTGTTATACGTTGAAACATCATGTATCTATTCGGTTCTTCCTTACGAGGCCCTCCCACATCTCCTTGTTCCACCGTTTGAACCGAAGCTCATTGTTTGCGCAGTTAGTGCGCTTGCTGTAACCAAGGTTGGAACGTGAATAAATAAATATCTGGTGCCGGCTGAGAGGCGCACGGAGAAGGAGGGTGGTTTCTAAATAATATCTTACGGCTGGTTGCCTTGGCATAGAAGACAGGCTTGCCGTATGAAGGCGCCCTTTTGTTGCAGGGTCCATTCCGATAAGGAATGGACTGCTCGGGATAGGTGAAATTTTTCGCTCGGTTGACCATTTGCTTTCAGCTATGGTAAGAATCTCCCGCCCGACGATAGCATCGCCATGTGCACACTCGATATGGGAATTGATTTGCTGGAAAATTGCTGAATATGGGCGCGTGTTCTTTGGTGAGATTGGTCGACGCATATATCGTGCAATTTTATCAGGAACTTGTGCTGCAGGTGATTTGAGAAAATGAAATACGACTCACAGCTTGGTCTTGGTGAATAGCTGCATGTTTGTCGCTACAGCTTTCTGATATTGACGACACTCAAAAAAGATCACATATAAACTTTTCAATGTATCAACTTTGTTTTGAATTTGTGATTGGACGCCATTGACCAAATTTAAGAGCTCTTCGGAAATACAAAGAATATTACTTAAGAGAACGGAAATTGTTAAAACAGGAAAACAAATCGAATGTCTGTCCCTGACTCAAGCCATATTTTTCTTCTTCTTGGCATTATGCCCTCACTGGGATAGCATCTGCTTCTGAGCTTAGTAATCAATGACCACTTCCACAGTTATTAACTGAGAGCTTTCTTTGCCAAAGTGCTATTTTCGCATTCGTATATCGTGTGGCAGGTACGATGATACTCTATGCCCAAGGAAATTTCCATTACGAAAAGATCCTAGACCAACCGGGAATCGAACCCAGACACCTTCAGCATGACTTTGCTTTGTAGCCGCTGATTCTAACCACTCGGATAAGGAAGGTCCCTGGACTCAATCTACAAAAGGCGAATTATAAATCATTTCCTCCGGGCAGCAAGTGCATGTGTCATTATTAATTCAAATATTTTAAATTAAAGCTCACCAGCATATGGGTCAAACTCTTTACGTACAAGGACCGTATAGAAATATACAGCACACTAGTATGAAAACTGTTTCCACTGTTACTGCTGCCTAAATAAATTAATTCCACAATTGCACACGGCCACCATTTGTAAAGCCTATTAATCTAAGCTTCGTGACATCGAATACCCAGAATTGCCAGAATGTATGTCGCCCGGGGAAGGCCGAGGTTACCAACCGTGCCAGGTTCTACTGCCAACTCATGTGTACCCTAATATCCGCTAATAACAGTAATCGTTCCAGGTTTGAAGAAATTATTCAAACCGTCATCATCATCAGTCGACAAGTTTGGAATGATATGGTTGGAAACAGAAAAACGGTGCAACTTTTTCCGACCACCGTTCCCATCGAGGGCACCACCTGCAATGCAATGTTTGCGTCATTCCGACTAATGTTTGCGGAGATTTTCACGTTTGAAATGCAGACTGAAATCGTCGGCGAGACACTACTACCATAGACAAACAGACATAACAGCTTGAACAATTATCAATCTGAAACATATCGGTCAATGCTAAAAAAAACTGTGGTTAAGCATTTGAAAACTAGGTGGCATTAGTGGACAAACGTCAAACTAGAACAAAAAGCCAAACACAAGCATTGAGCACTATTCTGATGTATGATGAAACTAATTCGAGTGTTACGTCGGTTTGTCTATTCTACTACCAACGACAAATGACTGTTACTTTATTCTACGACTCGGTCCAATTTCTATTGGCACCGCGCCGCGTAAACAAGTCGATTTCGGTGAATTATGAACTGCAGCATAATTTGGAGTAGTTTTTGTCTGTGTGTAAGAAGTTTCGTTCGCGCGGGAACAGTTGCACATTGCATGACAGGAGCTCGTTGAACTGTGACTAGAGTGCTGGTTTGTGGTACTTCAGTGGAGGAAATACAGACGTTTGAATAGTTGAAAACACATCATTTGAGTTGAACACATTTTGGTGGCAGAAGCAGAAATTCATCTGTAGTGAACGTTGAAAACTCAGATAAACAGACGTAACAGTTTGAACAGTGGTGGACTAGGACTTCGAATTATTTTGCAAAAGCTCTACTGTCTAAATACAGACATATGAGATCTCTGTAACTTTTTCAAACAATCAGAATGTACGCACACTTCGACCTCTTTTACGACCCCTTTTAAGACCGAAATTCAGATTAACGATTGGTTTTGTAAATGATAAATATCTTCTGCCACCAGGCGGCACTAGTGAGCAATTTTATTTTTCCGATATCTCAAGACCCTGATGACTTAGACCCCGAGCAGAAGAAAATAACTACTGAATTCCAAAATAAAGTATTCCATACCAGATAATTTCCAATGCTTACAACCTGAATGAGGTATGAATTAGCCCTGCATAAGAGGTAAAATATCTCAAATAACATCTCATGCATATTCTACAAATACCAAACCGATAACTAGATCAGGTATTGTAATACCTAAATAATACATGATGGATTTTCATATAAAAGTGCTGCTCGTCGTCACAAACACTTATCAATTGGTAAGCCGTCAAACCATGACAGATAGCACTGTCGTTTTATCCGCTAACCATTCTTCTCAAAACCATTATTTGTACATTGTTTGCCAGAGTCAGAATTTGTTGCAAGATATAGATTATATAGATCGTGAACTCAAACCGTCATCCTGCTGCTTTAACGTTGAACTAAAACTAGGAGACCAATTATAAGTTGAATTGTACTTACACTCCCGTGCATAAGTTTGGGTTCCCCCCTAAAAAACATGAAAAAGTGTTCTGTCCATATCTCTGTGATTACACGTCCAATTGAAACTCTCTAAGTCGCATTCGAAAGGCAAAGAGTTATTCTTACTTCGTATGTATTTCTCCAAAAACATTCTTTGAACTTTGTATACTAAATTTTTACTTGAAGTTGTGACATTTTTCAAAAAACACACGGAAAAATCATATCTAATTTCCTCAGCATTGGGTCAACCAAAATTTTAAATCAAAGTGTTATTAGAATCGTAATCTTATATTCTTTAAAGAGACCCCACGAAATTTTTGGCGGAAAAATCTGAAAAGTATTCAAAATCAATGAAACAGTCAATCAAGTTATCGTGCAAAAGTTTGGGTTCACTCCTCAGTATGGTGTATAGTGCAAAAGTTTGAATTCACCAATGTCAAATCAATTGAATGGACATTGTCGGAAGAACGTTCCAGGTGGTTGCTGAACAGTATACCAGACGTGAAGCAGATCGGGTTGGATTGAAGGTAAATACGTCGAAGACGAAATATCTGCTGGCTGGAGGAACCGAGCGCGAAAGAGCTCGTATAGGCAGACGCGTGACGATCGACGGGGATGAGTTCGAGGTGGTGGACGAATTCGTCTTCCTCGGATCATTGATAACGTCGGATAACAACTGCAGCAGAGAAATTCGAAGACGTATCATCGCCGGAAGTCGTGCTTACTATGGACTCCACAAGACCTTGCGGTCTGGTAAACTTCACTTCCGTACTAAATGTACCATTTACAAGACGCTAATAAGACCGGTAGTCCTCTACGGGCATGAGACGTGGACAATGCTCGAAGAGGACCTGCAAGCGCTAGGAGTTTTTGAACGACGTGTGCTTAGGACGATCTTCGGCGGAGTATGTGAGAACGGCGTATGGAGGAGAAGAATGAACCACGAGCTTGCGCAACTCTACGGTGAACCCAGTATCACGAAAGTCGCCAAAGATGGAAGGGTACGATGGGCGGGACACGTTGTGAGAATGCCGGACAACAATCCTGCAAAAATGGTGTTCAACTCAAATCCGGCCGGTACAAGACGAAGGGGAGCGCAACGAGCTAGGTGGTTTGACCAAGTGGAGCAGGATCTTGGAAGTGTGGGGCGATCGAGGAATTGGAGGTTAGCAGGTGTCTAAGGTGATTTTTTTCGGAAGAATCCTAAGACGACATACTAGGGAAAGAATAAAAATTTATTGGAATATTTGACTTATTTTTAAATTCTTCAGGTAGACATTTTTGAAGTATTTTTATAAACATATAATTTTCGAGAAAGTTTTAAAGGAATGCGGGGAGAAACATCAAGTTGATTTTTTGATAAATCCTTAGAAATACTTAGCGAATTTTGTGGAAAAGTCTGCAGATAGGTCTGAGGAGAACTTCTCTGATAATTTCACTGATAAATTATTCTTGAGTTCTTTGGAAGAATTTGAAGGTGTTAGAAGACTGAATTAAATTTTTACTGAATTATGCAAAGAATGCATATTTTCCGTAGTGAAAATTGAAATTTACTATATGTACATGGCGTATTTTGTCTCATACAAAATTACAAAAAATAAATAAAATCAATATGCAACCTACAAAATTTGTGAAAATCGTGATTGCGACTTACATTACTCCTGTAAAACAAGAATTTTATATGCAACCCCCCTAGGCCCTCTCCAGAAAAAAATCCTAGCTACGCCAATGGTTTTCTCTCACCCAGATTTTATTCTATACATGGCAGTACAAATTAAACACAGACAGATGTTTATCGATTTGCCATTCAACCTAACTTTTATTAACCCTTCAGAAATCACATCTCAATCTTTATGGCCGTGACAATAAACAGTCATTTCTGAAACCTAATTCAATCCAAAAAGCCTGTTGCCCATCAAAAATGGCCAGACCAACGAAGGCGAGAAAAGCAAAGCATTAGGTACTCGCTTTCAATTGGACTTCAATCGCAATCAACCATCGCCATCAAGATTGTATTGCAGTTCGCGAAAGATTAATCGGTCCCGTGGGGGTCATTTTAAGTGTCGGTAATTATGTGCTAATATTCCGGCGCCCACTCTTGATTTGTTGCTACGCGCTTTCAGAGGAGAACAGGAAAAAGCCTGGCTGGCCTTCAACAGCGTATTGAGCATCTACAAATTGGCCTCATTTAGGTCAATTGCTACTTTGACGGGATAGATTTATGTGGCAACAATTACGAGTGAACAAACAGTTTTTTTGGAGATGTTCACGTGAATGAGATAATATATAGAAACGATAAAAAAACGATAAGTCATATCACATTTAAAATGTGACATCCCTTACGGAGTGCAGTATAACAACATCGATAAAAGTCGAGAAATAAATGAGGCGCCGATCGTGATGACTCAAATTTTGGTGGTGAAGATATCCCCAGTATCATTCATACGAAATACCAAATCTCAATCTGAAATCAACGATTCTTTTGAATCCTGATATGTTCTGGACTATGATGCTGTAGCACTCAATTGTTTTTTTTCTTTCAATACAACTTTTCTATTATCCAATTTGTTTTTTTTTTCATTCACAAACTGAACCAACTCCATATAACTAGATGTATCTTTTGATTTCTTTTTTTCCTAAGTCTGCACTCTTCTAATTCATAATTTCATTGATGTCAGTAGACTAATCTATAACTGTGTAATACAATTTATTCAAGGACTTGAGCTCAAACCATACAATTCATTGAACTCAATTTTCTGTTTTAATCCTTGGCTTGTAATGATTGTCTGCAAAAATGTAAAAAGACAAAACGCTTTTCAGTACCAAATAGCTCATCACTGATTCAAAGACCTAAACGTACAACTCTGAAGGAACACCGCAAACATACCACTAAGCGTTTCCAATGTTTGCACCGTGTACTACTTGTCTGCTGTTCAGTTCTGATTCCGCACCTCTCTGCCTTGATTAATCTGACCAGCTACGCTTGAAAACCGTTTAATTCATTCCGCCAATTCTTAACGTTTTCCAATGCACCAGCCAATCCAAATCTGATCACTCCTGAAGAGCAAGTAAGTACCGATGGACCGACACCACCAAGCCAACGAGCTGATTTGAAGAATTTTCTAATCGAATAGGCAATTTTACATTTCTGCTGTTGTTTTCGCGGATTCAGATCCACTATTTGCGTCGTTGTTCGACTGAGTACTTCTCTGTTGTACAAGAGAGGTTGGTATTCACGCACAGTGGGTAACTCGACCTTGAAAATCATTAGTTCATCCAAAAAGCATAATTTAAACTGTTTGTTGCCAGTTTACAATAAGACCAGAATAGACGGGATTGGTAGTCTGATGACTACCACTTCTGTTCAAGAATGTCATGGGTTCAACTCCAGGGTGTCACCAAACTTACATTTAGTTTAATAATTAATCTGCTGAGTTTGATTATTGAAATTATTCAATTGTTATAAAATATTAGCATTTTTATATAAAACAATGATTTTACTAAAAGCCTTGCAACATTTTCCCACTGTTCAGTGCCTCATAATCGCATTATTGTTGAGCAATAGGCACACATTCACATTTTCGTTTACATCAGAAGAGGTAAATCGTAGCTTCGTTTACTCGTTCTGCAAACGGAATCCGATGAGAACAAGGATGAATCAGGACCGCCTGCCATGACTTCCATCCACCATCAGTACCGCTGCAAAGTGCTCTTTCTCTGTACCTGTGTTTTCCCTCAATAAGGGGCCAGAATTGATAGCCAAGCTCTTCCCGGTTTTATGCATTCGGAAGCTACACGCCACCACTCCTACACTATATTCCGCTATCTATGGCGAGCTGAAAGGACCGAAGCGGTTGTGAAAACTTCCCTCATTCAAGTGTTTTGCTCATTTCCGTGTTCGGGCAGATTTTTATGGCTCTTGCAGCTAGAGGAAGATGAGCTCTACGCGGAAAATGGCGTCGAACAATGGAGGGAACGGGTAATTGAAAATTGCCTGATGGAGAGAGAGCCAGGCCAGGATGGAAGCGTTACCATTGTTTTCGAAAACAAGGCTACATGCTGAGCCACTCAAGATTGGACACCGACCGCGACAGGAACGGCTGACTCGAACTTCGGTTTGGAATCGAGCATTTCGAAATGGATGATGAAAATGTAAAAATGGATTTCTCCAATTTGCTCGATTTAAACTGAGACAGGATGGGTAGCTGTTAGTGCACGTTAGGTCAAGAATCAATTTCCGTTTTTTCTAACTGTTTTATTCGAAAGAATGTAACGTCCGGGACTATAAAGCAGAGATATACTGAAAGTTTCTGGGTTTCTGGGTTCGATTCTTGACTATCCTAGAATTTTTCGCAGTATTTGTTTTATGATTTCTCAGGTCATAAAGTATCATCGTACCGGCCTGCCACACGATATACGAATACAAAAATGGCAACTTTGGCAAAGAAAGCTCTCAGTTAAAAACTGTGGAAGTGCTCATTGAACACTAAGCTGAGAAGCAGGCTCTGTGTCAGTGAGGAAGTAATGCCAAGAAGAAGAAGAACTTGAAAAAAATTTCTTCAAAGTCCATGGCCCAGTTTACACCATTATTATCTGGTGATCATTAGGGCGATTCAAATTTTAAAATTTTTGGAAATCCAATCTCCCATATGTTCCTTACCATTCTCACTATATAAAAAAGTGTTCTGTGAAATTTTCAGTTTTCTAGGTGGCGATTTAAAGGTGGCCCAAGGACAATGTAGGTTTATATGGAAATTACTTTGGAGAAATTTTGAGAAATGTTCGAAACACACTAGTACTTTAATGTAAGTACAAACTTATAATCCCATATTGAAAACACATTCTTCAAATCTTAATGAAGGATGCTGCTGAAGAAACAAATCCCTTTTGAGCTAATTTTGTTTGGGATTTTTGTAAATATTTGTACTGCTCTAATCCCAAATTAAGCTAAATAATAGCAAACAAACTCATGAATATCTCTTCTGCTATCCGTCGGATTGAATTTTTCTCTTCAGCAAATATCTTGAAGATATGAGTTGAAGAATAAGTTTTTACTATGGGAAAATAAGTTTGTACTTACATTACAGTATTAGAGTGTTTTAAACATATCTCAAAATTTCTCCATAATAATTTCCATATAAACCTACATTGTCTTTGGGCCACCTTTAAATTACCATATAGAAAGCTGAAAATTTCACAGTACACTATTTTTAAGGTAAGGATGGTAAGAAACATATGGGAGATTGGATTCTCAAACATTTTTAAATATTGAACCACCCTAGTGAGCATGTTGCACGAAAAGGTTTCGTGCAATAAGACCACCTCTGGTTGTAAGATTTGTAACATAGCGAATTTGAAATGCTCGTTAAATGAGTAGTCGATGAAAATTTCGGTTTTGTTACGTCTTTTTGTCAGTGCTTCAGGGTTTTCGTTAGGAATTTCCATCAGGAATTCCATTAGGAATTGATCCAGGCGTTCCTTTAGGAATCCCTCCAGGAGTTTCTTAAGGATTCTTCCAAGAATTTATCCGGGAGTTTTTTTCAGGAACTCCTCCAGAAGTTCCTTCAGAAATTCCTCCATGAGTTCCTTCAGTAAAACCTCCAGGGGTTCCTTGAGAAATTCCTTCAGAAGTTCCTACAGGAACTCCTTCAGAAGTTCCTCAAGGAATTCTTCCAGGAGTTCCTTGAGGATTTTTTCCAGGAATTCATCCAGGAATTTCTTCAGGATTGACTCCAGGAGCTCCCCCAAGAATTTATTTTAGAGTTTTTCTGAGGTTACTACAGGAGTTCCTCCAGGTATTTCTCCAGGAAATTCTCCAAATATCCCTCCAGGCGTGGTAAATTACTGGGCATGGCGTACCCCTGGTACCTCGCGTACCTGCAGGAATAAAATAGACCCCTTTGTGCGGTCCTTAGCCTCTTGCCCAGCAACTCCTATCCCTACCTCCTCGTGATACTGGCCGGGGTACGAGTAACCTTGGGGAAGATCGGGTAACCAACCCCGGTGGGAACTTTAGTCGTATGCTGACAGGGGGAGGGTTTGCATTTGCTTTTACTTCTGTAAACCTGGAGCGTCTGTACTCCATGTTAGGAGCGGCTCACAACAGCGTCTGTTCCCCATGTCAGGGGCGGCTGATCATCGTCCGAGTGCCAGAAAAGGACTCTAGGCAAGCCAGCCGTAAAAAAATCAAGCAACGAATAATCAACGAGAGAATGCGAACCGGGACAATCGACGAAGACCACAGCGACGTAAAGGGACTAGCGATTGAAAACTCAGTACGTGGAACTGTAAAACACGCAACTTCATCGGGAGTACACGCATATTCGCTGACGTGCTTAAGGACCGCGAATTCGGCATCGTAGCGTTGCAGGAAGTGTGTTTGAAGGGATCAATGCTGCGAACGTTTAGAGGTAACCATACCATCTACCAGAACTGCGGCAACACACACGACCTGGGAACAGCTTTTATAGTGATGGGTGATATGCAGAGGCGCGTGATCGGTTGGTGGCCGATCAATGAGAGAATGTGCAAGTTGAGGCTCAAAGGCCGGTTCTTCAACTTCAGCATAATAAACATGCACAGCTCTCACTCTGGAAGCACTGATGATGATAAAGACGCTTTTTACGCGCAGCTCGAACGCGAGTACGGCAGCTGCCCAAACCATGACGTCAAAGTCATCATAGGAGATCTAAACGCTCAAGTTGACCAGGAGGAGGAGCTCAAACCGACGCACAGTGCGGTGAATGTATGGAGACGCAGGACGAAAATCAAAACTGGAAGATCAAGCCATTTGAGCACCTTGGTATGGAAGGGAAAATTGATTCTGCTAAAAAAAAACAATGTGCATAAATGACATATAATATACGCATATCCGCAAAACTGTCCCAAGCGCCAAATTCATTTTTTCCAAGGAAAACCTTGCAATTTGTATTTTTATTGCTCATAATGATGTAAGAAGTTATTTGCAAATATGTTTCTACTCACTCTTAGCTGCAATAGTGACTGATACGCCTTAATAAAAAAACACATTTCTATTATAAATAATCAATTTTTAATATTTAATTTGAATAAAATCTTGCAAAATATATTTTATTAAGCATAAACTTGCTCTGGTGTAATGTCTGGTTGAGAAGAGACCACATAGCATTGCAAGATTTTCGGATATTTAATCACAAACCACTCTTTCTCATACTTGTGCTGATCAAGGAGCATTCCTAAAAATAGTCAAAAATCTCAAAGAGTTGCAGAGAGTTGCAGCTGTATCTTTCAGACCTCTTAGAGGACACTCTAAGAAACATGCCTGTGAGTGATTTATCATGCTGCTGCAAGAGCGACGGCCCTCTTAGACTTATCAAGTAACGTGTTGTTTGTCGCTAGATACGATTTTTCTCCATCCTTGATAGCGGATGCTATCTGTTAACACATGTGGATACTTATTATTACCGAAAAAACTTGAAATTTGATTTTTGTCTATAGAGCAACGCACTGTGCGACGATTGGAAAGTTCAGCGCCCACCGACTGACGAACGAAAACAGCACCTACTTTCAGTACAGCCTTCCATACCGATACACCTCGAGATCACCACAGCAGACAGAATCAAAAATCAACCACGTTCTGATTGATGGACGGCACTTCTCCGACATTATCGACGTCAGAACCTATCATGGCGCTAACATTGACTCTGACCACTATCTGTGATGGTTAAACTGCGCCCAGAACTATCCGTCGTTAACAGCGTACGGTACCGACGACCGCCCCGGTACGACCTAGGACGACGAAAGCAACCGTATGTCGCAGCTGCGTATGCGCAGCACCTCGAGGCTGCGTTACCGGAAGAGGGTGAACTGGATGAAGCCCCTTTTGAGGACTGCTGGAGAACAGTCAAAGCAGCCATCAACAATGCAGCTCAGAGCAACGTCGGGTACGTGGGACGGAGTCGACGGAACGATTGGTTCGACGAGGAATGTAGGCAGATTCTGGAGGAGAAGATCGCAGCGCGGGCGGTCATGCTGCAGCAAGGAACCCGGCATAGCGTTATAGACGGAAACGGCAACAGCAGACCCGCCTCCTTCGGGAGAAAAAAAACACCGTGTGCCAGTCTCAAGAAACATGCAAGTTATATCAGAAGCTCAACGCATCCGCGCTTCGCGCCGCGAGCCGAGATGAGCAGGGATAAGGATAGGAGCATTTTGACGGACGAGCGTGAGATGATCGAAAGGTGGAAGCAGCACGCAGACGAACATCTGAATGACACAGGCAATGAAGGTCGGGACAACTGAGGAAATGTCTTCGTCGGTACTGCGGAGGATGGAAACCAACCAGCCCCCACTTTAAGGGAGGTTAAGGATGCCATTCACCAGCTCAAGAACAAAAAATCTGCTGGTAAGGATTATATCGGAGCTGAACTCATAAAGATGGGCCCGAAGAGGATTGCCATTTGTCTGCACCGGCTGATAGGCACAATCTGGGAAACAGAACAACTACCGGAGAAGTGGAAGGAAGGGGCCGCCAATCTAAATGCGGCCTACAAAGTATTATGCCAGATCATCTTCCGTCGTCTGTCAGTTCGTGGGAAGTTATCAAGCCGTCATCGTTTACGGCCGATCGACAACGGAGCAAATCTCTACTGTACGGCAAATCCTCCAAAAATGTCGTGAATACCAGGTCCCCACGCATCACCTTTTCATCGTTTTCAAGGCGGCATACGATAGTATCGACCGCGTAGAGCTATGGAAAATCCTGAACGAGAACAGCTTTCCCGGGAAGCTCACGAGACTGATAAGAGTGACGATGTAAGGTGTGCAAAATTGTGTGAAAGTTTCAGGCGAACATTCCAGTTCGTTTGGATCCCGCTGGGGACTACGACAAGGTGATGGACTTTCGTGCCTGTTGTTCAATACTGCGCTAGAAGGTGTTATACGGAGAGCCGGGCTTAACAGCCGGGGTACGATTTTTACGAGTTTCAGTCAATTTGTTTGCTTCGCGGATGATATGGACATTGTCGGCCGAACATTTGAAAAGGTGGCAGACCTGTACACCCGTCTGAAACGCGAGGCAACATAAGTTGGACTGGTGGTGAATGCATTCAAGACAAAGTACATGCTAGCTGCTGGGACCGAGCTCGACTGGGCTCGCCTAGGTAACAGTGTTACAATAAACGGGGATACGTTCGAGGTGGCCGACGAGTTCGTCTACCTTGGATCCTTGTTGACGGCTGACAATAACGTTAGCCGTGAAATACGGAGGTGCATCATCAGTGGAAGTCGGACCAACTATAGCCTCCAGAAGAAGCTGCGGTCAAAAAAGATTCACTCCCGCACCAAATGTACCATGTACAAAACGCTCATAAGGCCGGTAGTCCTCTACGGGTATGAAACGTGGACGATGCTCGAGGAGGACTTGCAAGCACTTGGAGTCTTCGAACGTCGGGTGCTTAGGACGATCTTTGGCGGTGTGCAGGAAAACGGTGTCTGGCGGCGAAGGATGAATCACGAGCTCACCCAACTCTACGGCGGACCCAGTATGCAGAAGGTGGTCAAAACTGAAAGCATACGATGGGCAGAGCATGTTGCAAGAATGCCGAACAGCAACCCTGCAAATATGTGTTCGCTTCTACAAGAAGGCGTGGAGCGCAGCGAGCTAGGTGGGCTGATCAAGTGCGTATCGATTTGGGCAGAACCGAGGATAGAGAGATGCGTCAACGAATGGAGTATTGTGCGTGACATTGTTGATTCAGTGTTATCTGTTTAGATGTTAACCAAATTAATGAAATGAATACTTAGCCTCAGTTTTAGGCTGATATCTTCATTAGCCAAAATTGTCGTTCTAATCCATTTTTATTCCAAAACACAATTTTATTGTTTGAGATAAGAAATCTCTAAGTAATGTGTTATGCGCAACAAAAATTCCACAATATTGTTTTTAAGCAACAGTAAAGGTTTTTTGATGCGAATGAAAATAACAATTACTGTCAGTCACATTCGGTCAGGCTGATTGCCGATTGCGCGCTAACACAACGCCAATTTCCATTTTGCTTTTCCTCGAAGCGTCCCGTCGCAACCTGTCTAAAACTGTCAGCCAATGTGCACCTATTGGACAGAGACACGGGAAAATTGCGATTTTTTCCTTCCTTAAGGTGAAGATGAATCGAAGCCAAACATCAAATTTTCAAGAGCACAAATCTGGAGAACCAAACATCCTTTTGAGCTACAAACTTAATCGATTGGTCACCACCAGCTAGTGACCAATCGATTCAGTTTTCAGCTTAAATGGATGTTTGGTTCTCCAGATTCGTGCTCTTGAAAATTTGAAGTTTGGCTTCGATTCATCTTCACCTTAACCGTGACTAGGCGTCATCATTTCAGCCTACTGTGCCTGTGGTTGGATCGGGGGAGCCATTCCATCACGGGAACCACGGTTGAATGATCGTTTCAAAAATCGCTGATTTGAAGCGAAAATGAACCCCGATGGCTGATAGATGGGTTTTTGGGATGGCTGTGGCTTTCGCGTCGATACCGAACAGGTGAAATTGTCTGATTTTTTTTCGGTTCACTAAATGATATGTCACATTTCCATGCCCAAGCTGTCAGTTTTGGCATTAATAAAGAGAAAAAAAGCCAAGCTTCGTCAGCGCAGTGCATTTCGGGCTGTCCATTTAGTTAGGTGTCACAAGACATCCAATTGACAAATGAGCTCATTGTGAGAGTCGATAATTGTTTAATTTTTGGCATGAATTCTCATAATTTGGAAAAAAAATAACATGTTCCTTTTCGATTATGAAATGTACACAGGATAAGCGTACCAATATTGAAACAACTATGTGCATCAAAACATCATTAACCCCTTTATTAATAGCTTTATGAACTATAAAAAATCGTGATAACTTATTTGTTGTTTGAAACTTCTGCATCACATTTTCAGAAGTTCTCCAAAAACTCTTCTGTTAATAGAATCTTATAGATAAGTATATATTCCAAAATTCATTGGCAAACCGACACGTATGGCTATCCACAAAATTTGTATCCCATTTTCGCTTACTTGCTTTTAAAATCAAATTCTTATAATTTGCTGTGAAAAAAATGAGCAATTTAGTGGAACCGTCATATCATGGTCGACCTGTCATACCCACGTTGTTTTCCCCAGCGTTTGAGGTATGCTATCGCTCTGAACACGATTAGTACCTAATGGTTGCGTATTAGATAAATTGTTGATTATCGATAAAGAAAGACAAAGCATGACCAATGAACCCATGTTGTGGTGACTTGCGTTTCACCGTGCCGTTCAATACTTTAACAGGGGGAAAATTACGCGCGTTCTCCAACGCCCACAAGGCCGCACACGGCAAATAATCACACGCAACAAAGTTTGCTCTCGTTCGTCATCCTTTTATGTTGCCAAGTGGGAGCCATTTGAAATTCAATCGATTTAACCCGATAGGACATTGACATACCGATTTAAAGACAAGAGGCACTAATGTAATTGTCACTTGACACGCGATGCCTCCCTCTCTCAGATCGGTTGGATGAATCGCGATGTCAGTCAATGTGGGTTTCGAGGTTATTTGTAACAGTGAGTAGGATTGTAAACGCTATCTGATACGTGATTTTTTTAAATTATTGTGTAATAAAATTTGTTGTCTTATTATTGGAAAGATTATTGTTGGAACGCTTTTAGTATTTGATTAAAGTATGGCGTCTTTTAGCGGAGAGGCCTGTGTCATCCGCAAACAAAGATTTTTGACATCCCTGAGGTAACTCAGGTAAGTCAGATTTGAATATATTGTGTAATATTGGTCCCAAAACACTACCTCTTACAGGAAGTTCTTCAGATCTGGAGTTCTGATAATTAACCTGAAGTGTACGATTTGACAGAAACTTTGAAATATTCTAACAATGTATGTTGGAAAATTAAAGTTTTTTTTTAATTTTACGAACAAACCTTCATGCCATACACTGTCGAATGTTTTTTCTATGTCTAGAAAAGCAAGACCAGTAGAATAGCCTTAAGATTTGTTGGAACAGATCAAATTTGTTACACGCAAAAGTTGATGAGTGGTCGAATGTCCATGGTGGAATCCAAACTGTTCATTGGGAAAAATTGAATTTTCGTTGATGTGGGCCATCATTCTGTTCAAAATAACCTTTTCAAAAAGTTTACTGATGGAGGAATGCAAACTGATTGGACGATAGCTAGAAGCTTCTGCAGGATTTTTTTGTCTGGTTTTAACATTGAAACAACCTTAGCATTTTTCCATTTGTCAGGAAAATATGCTAATTGAAAACATTTGTTAAATATATCAACTAAAAATGATTAGCTACTTTCTGTAAGTTTCTTGATGAGGATGTAGAAAATTCCATCATCGCCAAGAGCTTTCATATTTTTGATTTTTTTTAATAATAGTTCTCACTTCTTCCAAATCAGTCTCCCAGGCATTTTCGAAAACGTTCTGAGTTACTTGATTTTCAATTGGAGTAGTAAGTCCTATATTAAAATTGTGCGCACTTTCAAACTGCATAGCAAGTTTTTGTGCTTTTTGCAGTTAGTTAGTAATAATTTGTTTTCCTCTTTCAATGCCGGTATTGGCTTCTGAGGTTTTTTCAAAATTTTAGATAATTTCCAAAAGGGCTTAGAGCTAGGGTCCAATTGAGAAATTTTCTTTTCAAAATTTTTATTTCCTAATTGTGCAAAACGTTTTTTAATTTCTTTCTGCAAGTCCTGCCATATAATTTTCATAGCAGAATCACGAGTGCGTTGAAATTGTCTTCTCCTCACGTTTTTAAGACGGATTAAGAGTTTAAGATCATCGTCTATAATCACGGATTCAAATTTTCACATTTTGGAATGGCTTCAACAATGGAATTTGTTGAAGTTTCAAGAGCATTGTCAATATCATGTTTTGTTTGTGAAGAAATGTTAACATCAAGATTAGAGTCAATATACGTTTCATATATATTCCAGTTGGCTCGAAAATAATTGAAAGTGGAGCTGATAGGATTGAGAATCACTTCATGAGATATTTGAAACGGAACAGGGACATCATCAGAATCAAAATCATTATGAGTAACTAGTTGGCTACAAAGATGACTAGAGTCGATTAAGACCAAATCGATCGTAGAAGGATATCTAGAAGAGGAAAAACATGTAGGGCTATCAGGGTATTGAATTGAGAAATATCCTGAAGAGCACTAATCAAATAAAATTCTTCCGTTGGAATTACTTTCAGAATTATTTCATGGCCGATATTTGGCATTAAAGTCACCAATGACAAAAAAAATTGACTCATTACGAGTCAATTTTCGCAAGTTAGTTTGGAGCAAATTAACTTGCTGTCCAGAGCATAGAAAAGCAGTGAAGCGTATAGTACATTTTTATGCCACTGTCGCATCGCTGTTCCATTCACATGCAGGAGGTATAAAAAACATTCATTTGTGACATTCGGGTTGCTACTGGTTCTTACTGCAGCCATGAATGTATCACCTTTCGTGGTCATCTATGGGGGAGGAACGGGGAGAGGTTTGTCTGGCCAAAGATCACGATCAACACAATTCTTGAAAAACATTTCAAAAGGTTACATCGACATTGGTTAACATTGGCTTTGCAAAACGCTGTCTATCAAGAAGAGCTAACACTAATCTTTCTGATAGTGGTGTTAGTTGCGTAGGCGGGCTGAAAAGGGCTCAACAGCAACATTTCTGAAAAAGGCTCAAGACCTCTTGGGCCATTTTCAAATGTTTGTTCAGATTTTTTTTTTGTATAGACAATAGACCACAAAGGGGAGGGGTCCAAAAGTAAAATAATAGCCCGTGGGTTATGGACAACCCTCAAGCAAGTGTGGCTAGTTGACACAAGATTAAAAAGAAAAACAAAATATGTCAATAGATGCCATCGGTGCACATTGTGAAAATACAGGGTAACGACTACTACAGTAATTCAATACAACCATGATACATTTAAAGCTGAGCAAAAAAAAGTCACAGTCGCACGTGACTTTTATTTTCAGTATCGCATGAATGTTTTTGTTGCATGAAGAAAGTGGTTGTCAATGCGTGAACGTCACACTCACACAGTTTTCGAAGGTACATTTTCGTTCACTGTTGAAAAGGCAAATAGGCAGCTATGAAAGTAAATTTACCAAGCTGTGTTTCAACAGAAACACCTTAAGTTTCAGAAACTTTAGTTTCAATTGACGAAAACAGTTGATGTTTTAAACGCCTGTGAATGATGATTGCAACTCCTCCACATGCCGCATCAAGTCGATCATTAAGATAAACATAAAACTTAGAACCCCCTTTTGTGTTTGGATCCAAGTTTTAAATATGTTTCAGTTATAACTGCTATACGCACGTTATTAGCTGTAAGATAATTAAACAGCTCGTCCTCTTTACCATTCAAGGAACGAGCATTCTAATTTAAAATATTTAAGTTATTATTTATTTGATCCATTAGAAAAACGTAATCCAATAACAATTTGATTTGTAAATTTTATACCAACTTGGACTGCTTTAGTCATAGTGGTGGATTTGAACATTGCATCAATCATTTGATTTAATTGTTCTGTTAGAAAAATAAAATCAAGGGGAGACATATCACTTAAAGTGGGTACATTTGATGATTTTCCGTTAGAATATTCGGTAGACGAAGAGGCGGAGTAGAAGTTTCCTGTGGCGGCAGGGTTTTATCCATTTGATTTGAAACAATTAGAATGGATACTCATAGTATGAATAGGGGAGGAGTTCAAATTACCTGCTACGATATCGTCAAAGGATTTTCTTTGGGTAGATACATTCAAAATTAAAAGATTCTAACGGCTGCCCGACGGATTAAAATTAGTTTGTGAATGAGCATGATTATGATCTTCTTGATGGATATGATTCCTATTCAAGCGATCGTTAATTGAAAAATGAGCATTGTTCGATACTCTACCAGGCAAATTCCGGAAACGACCGTTGTCGTAACGGATACTACTGTTCATCTGCCTGGCACGAGCCTTGATGACTCGCCTACGCGAAGGGCAAGCCCCAAAAAATTGACTTATGATTGCCCCCACAATTCGAGCATATAAACTTGGTGGTATCTTCCTTCACTGGACAGACGTCTTTAGCGTGAGAAGAACCTCTGCAAATCATGCATTTAGCATCCATGCGATAATTTTTCGGACCATGACCCCACTTTTGGCACCGACGGCACTGAGTGGGGTTCTGGTAATTTCCTCCAGGTTTGTGTAAATGTTCCCATGTCACACGGACATCGAACATAAGTCTAGCTTTATCTAAAGCTTTAATATTATTTAGATCTTTTTTGTTAAAGTTAAATGAATAATATTCTTGAGAAAACCCTTTCTGAACAATGCCAGATTAGGTTCTCTTTTTGATAATGATTACTTGGTCTTGGGAAAATCCAAGTAAAGCATTTATTCCATTTTTGATCTCTTCAGGTGACTACTAGTCACTTGAGAGACCTTTCAAGACAACTTTGAACAAACGTCCAGTTTTGTCATCATAAGTAAAAAAAATGTGCCTCTTCTCGTCAAGATGTTTGAGAAGAAGTTCGTGATCTTTAAGAGTTTCCGGCAAAACGCGACAGTCTTCTTTCTTAGCGATTTGGCAGGAAACCGTGGTTCTCCTAATTGAGTTCAAGATCTCAAGCCTAAATCCTTCAAATTCGGATTCACGATTGGCGTCACCCTTTGTTTCCTCACTTGAATCAAAGAGCCTGGGCTAGAGGCTGTTTCGATTTGGTGTTCGGAAAATTTGTCTAAACTATCGAACTGATTGCAAATTTCGATGAAATCATCAACATTTCACCCTTGGAAGAAAGCGCGCATTCCGGAGAAACGTCTTTTCTTCTATTCTTGTCACGTTTAGAAACTGCACTTTTTTGAAAAGAAGTTGTGAAATCAGAGGTTCACCCTTCCTTTTGTTTGTACTTGCAACCATGTTTAGTGAATAAACGAAAGAATACGTGACCTTGTAACTCAGCAGCCTTACGAGTTTCCCGGGTGTAAGTTAAATTGGCTTAAGCTCCACTCCGATTGGAGACCACTAACCGTTTTTGGAGGTTGCCCGACCTTTTGAGACCCTTCAGGGGAGGGTTAAAGATTTTCCCAAAGTTATTGGGCGGGAAACGAGTTGGCTGACCTAGGGAAACAAGATGCCTCACGACTGTGAAGTCGTGCGAATCAGAAAATTTGTGTGTGAAAAAGCGAACAAGCCACGTTCGATAAGTGAAAAAATCCTTGGTTGGATTCAGGACCAACCTTCCCAGAAAATACTCAAAGAGAGACTACAAAAAAAAACGACCGAAGTGTGAAAAAACTCCTACATTTACCGCTTCAGATTTCTCTCATTCGAAATGCTGTTCAAAAACTGTTGATCTATCGTGTAACCCAAACTCTCATATATTCAACTCAATTCAACTTATCCTTTCAATATTTGAATTTACAACTCTTCTTTATCGACATCGAATTCTTGTGCTTATAGGCCTATCTATTTACTAATCATTCCCTCTTACGCTAGCTAACTATAAGTTCCTACGTGCGGTACACTTGTGCGGTGCGGTGTTCATTCCGATGAGCGACTCAAATTAAAAAACTGAAGCCTGCTACCGGCACTCACGCGCGGACAAACGGTACGGCTATTTGCAGCGGCCACCTAGCTGATTTGGCTAAGGCTAGGGGCCAATCTCACCATGCGCATGGGAAAAAGAATCTGCATGCTACTTACGATTTGGACGCTGTCTAACTCTGATGGGGCAAAATGGCCCTCCTCATTAAATCATTCGTAGAACGTTTCAATTTGTATTCTTTGCCCATCATATGTTTACCCAAGAGTTGCCACCACAAACCTTGGACATAAACTCATAGATTTTTCCTTAATTTTCCGGTGAAATTCAACATTTTCCCTTTTTTGCTTAAACATTAAGGTTTTCCGATGATTTCATTAAGGAATGAGCGTTTCCATACCACAAAGCAAACTCATGGAGAAACATGGTTGATAACTACTAGTTCTCCATACTAAATGGCATTCTACCTCATCCATTAGGTCATTTTGAACCACCCCCATTTTTCAACCAACTTTTCTACACGATTTAAACCCGTAAAAAAACTCAAATTTGGGAAATGTTTCTATGATGGTAGCTAGCAAATATTGTAAAGTTACTGTTGGGACTTCGAATGGCGTTAAAATGTGGATCTCATTAGGAGAAAACTACACAAATCCTTAAAGTGGTATTTTGGACCATTTGACCCTACCACGTGTACTACACGCGGTCTCTTCTCCGGTGCTCGACTCTTGATGCTACTTGCTCGAAGATCGTCTTGCCTGCCGTTCTAAACGGCGCATCCCACGCAGATTTGTGGTCTTCAACGACGAGGTACGGCCGTCTCACCAACGATCACCACCACCGGTGGTCTAGTGGATACGGTCCTCGCCTCTCACGCTGGTGGTCACCGGATCGAGTCCGGTCGGGGAACTTTTTACCTTCGCTGTTTCTCACTCGGACGTAACGTCGTCGGAGCTGAGAACCTCGCCGGTGGAAACCGGCCTTGTTGCTTGGAGTAACGTACGCTGCCCTCTCCGGCCACGTGTACCGCCGGGACTTCCTTCGCAGCAGGAAAGCGGGGTCGAAAACGGTCGCTATCAAAATGGGGGTGGTGCGACGAGCTCGCAACGTGCCACAAATCTATTTAAAAAAATTGATGGCGGGTATTGAACACTGGCGCTACACCATTATGCACAAAAATCTTACCGCTTAATCCGCAAGTCTACACTTGCACAAAACCGCAAGAAACGCACTTTCTACTAACTACTAACTAGTCGAGGGAAACGAAAGAAAATCTGAATTAGTAAAATTCAAAGCATCCCCTTTCCCCAAGATTATGAATAGGAAAGGCCGGGTCAACGATTCTTCAATACGATCTCGACAGGTCGATGTCGGAGGATCGTCACATGGTCGCTTCAACAAAGATCGTATGACTGCTGACTCAGCAGTGCTGAGGTTTGGCGCCAGAAGGCTAGTTGGAACTCATTTAATTTATGAGCTGCGGTGTGGAGCAAGTGAGCTCAGTGAGTTCTATTACTATTCACTCAAACTGAGCGATCGAGTTCAAGGGGTAGTTCAATGGTGATGTTCATTACATTTGCTACTGATGCTATTTATTTACAAATTCATGGTACTGCTACATCCTTCGAGAGGTTTTTTCCCAAGACGGTGGCCAAGAAGGATTACCACCGCTAGCTTTCGCCAACGGGTCCAACGAAAAATCGAAGGCATGGGTCCAAACAAGGACCGTAAAGGGATCAATAGTAGAAAAAATATTACTAAAAGTGTTGTTTTTGTAGCACTGAGGAGTACTGTTTTATTGCTGTAGGTAGTTTTAGAAAACATTCAAGAGCAGAGAGAATTCGTGTACGCACAGCACGAAGGTACGATGCGCACTGATTGCCTAGGGCTGTTATTTCTGGCATCGAGAATGGTTCAAACTCAATAAAACACCCTTTGTTTGTATCGAGCCTGTTCCCGAGAAAAGAAATAGCACCACGAAACAAAAAAATAATGCATCATTCCAGCTCCTATCCACCCTCAACATGTCTTAATTTTTGACATCGTCCATCACCCCAAATTGACCGATCATTGGCGAACAAACAATCAGTCGCTTATCGACCATTACTCACATGTGACACCACGTCGGCATATCATAGCACCGAGAGGAGTAGCAAAGCTCTTAAAATAAGCATTTGATTGACATTCGCAGAGCCTAGAACGAGTCCTCCAACCCCCCCTTCTCTTCCATCACTTTCTCCAACACTTGTCCCAGCAGTGGCCTGAAGTGTCAAGTGATTCATAAAGTGATAAATGATTCATAAATTTTACTTCGATCACTCCCACGCACGCATTGTTTCCAAATCGAGGACCAGGGCGAGTCGCTTGTGGTCGAGTCGAGTCGGTGCCCAATTCCGTGGAAAAGGCTCTCCTCGTAAGCTTACACACTTCCCCACCCACAAGCTACTTGCTGCCAGGACACGACTCCCATATGGTGTATAGATATTTTCAACGGCCGCCGAGAGTGGGTCAATCAGTGTGTTCGATTCTACTGATAATAATAGAATAGGTGGGCAACGACTTGATAGCTATTCGATGTACAGCTTTTAGCCGAAATGCGGACTTTTGCAATATGTGGATTCTGAATCCTTATACAGTAGAACTTTCAATTATCTCTAAAGTAAAATATATGACAATAGTGGAAACAAAAACTGATTTGTGTTATTATTTCACTAGAATCTTCTTCTTGGCATTACGTCCTCACAGGGATAGAGCCTGCTTCTCATCTGAGTGTTCTTATGAACACTTCCACAGTTATTAACTGAGAGCTTTCTTTGCCAAAGTTGCCATTTTCGCATTCGTATATCGTGTGGCAGGTACGATTATACTCTATGTCCAGGGAAGTCAAGGCAATTTCCATTACGAAAAGATCCTGGACCGACCGAAAATCGAACCCAGACACCTTCAGCATGGCTTTGCTTTGTAGTCGCGGACTCTAACCACTCGGCTAAGAAGGAACCCCTACCCTAATACGAAACAGAACTTTATCAGTACCCCTATTGGAAGACTACTGTAATGCATGTTTCAACGCAAAAGAAGCACATTCGGCGCCCACCCCTCGGAAGTATACGGATTTGGACAACAAGGTGCCAAAGTGAAGCATCATCACCTTCGAAATTGGGCCCTTTTATGTGATAGGGTGGCACTTCCTCCATCGAGCAGGTGTTTAGTAGTTATTGATTGATAGTTTTATCGTGTCAATGACCATTTGATGGTTGTTTTCCCATCGATACCTACCCATGGCCAGACAGGACCATTAAACGGACATAGGACTTGTCGAAGTCGTGTTTGGATCAAATTGCGGTGAGCTAAACGAGCTAGCAGACGATAAGCTGAGGTGTAGTTTCCAAATGGGAACCTGATTGTTTCGATTCACTAGAACAAGGAACAGTTAGTAGAGGCTCAAGGCTCGTTTGAAGTTCTTGTTTTTTGGAAGGAGCGAGTGATTTTGGTTTATGTCCGTTCACGTGATTGATGGCATTTTGATCCTGATTTACAAAATTGGTGACCAGTGTGCGTGTTGGAAATGGGTGATGTTTTCACGCTTCTTGGATTGGGTGCCTTGATTTACTCGTTTTTTGGACGAAGGGAACTAGAAAATCAAATAGTTTGTGTACAGCTGTTTGCATTTAACAATGCAGATACAAATATCACATGAGCATGAGTACGCCCATCACGAACTTGCTAGGAGCTCTTGTCCGATGCATTGGTGAAATTCACACTGGAACTTTTATTTAGCTTCAAAACTGCTTAAGATTACCCCCGGAACTTTATTAGAACTCTAAAGTCCTTAACAGTTCCATTCGATCCTACGCTTTGATTATAATAAATCGTTCAATATTCGCGCGAACTGTTCGATGTTCTGCAAGAACGAATTGTTCGCTCATATATTACACGTTTCGAACAAATACGTATGTGATTTCATAACTGATGGTCGTAGCAATCAATGTGTGATTTATTTATTGATTGTAAAAATGTCACTATTGTCGTTATCAAAGAATATTATTAACAAACGATTTCCCTCAACAAATCCTTTCTTTATTTTTAGATAATCATTTGGAATATTTCTCAGGCATTTATCGTATAAATCCTATCAAAGACCCTTCAGAAATTTATGCAAGAATGTATTGGATTCTCTTCAGGAATCATCCGATAGAAATGTCGAGGAAATGATTTCATCGGAAACTCAAGAACAACGATTTCTAGAAATTCCTTGAGGACATCGTCTATTAAACGTTACAGCATATCCTCCCATACCCAGATTGCACACTCATTTTTTAAGCGTTTCCTTCAAGGCTTCACAAAGGTTTTACTGGGAAATATTTCCTCGAAAAAAAAAATCTACAATTGTTTTCTGGAAGCCTATAGGGAATTCTTCGTTTCATTAGTACTTCCAGGAAATCTCTCACCACTTTCTCAACAAATTGTTCTATACAATCCTTGAAGACTTTTCACTAGTTTTTTCGAGATTCATCAAACAATTTTTTAAGATGGGTTTTGCCAGTCTTAAAAATTTTAAAGATTTTTTTTTTATTTCTAGATGAATAAATCGAACTTGGAAGAAGTATTCGCTGGAAGAATTCTAGGAATAATAAATTTCTGGAGTTAGCCTCGTGAAAACTTTTTGAGTTAATCAGTGGAGAAATCCTGTTAGAACTCCTGGAACAACTCTTGGATGAATTACTATAAGAAATTAAGAAAAAAAGTCGTAGTGGGATTCGTAGTAAATTTCCTGGAAAAATACCAGCAACCTTCAGGATTGTTTTTATTTTTCATTACTTTCCTTGATTGTTTTTAATTTTGAGTTAATTACTAGTAGATGCCAAGAAAAAAAAAGTCTGAATTGGTTCTTGCAGTAATACCGAGAAATAATACTTGAAATATTTTGTGAAATTTCTATGACTTCCTGTAAATATTCCTTTTTATTTTTATTTTTATGTGAACGAATTATACAGTCAATGAATAGTTTATTTTATTGTTACCAATCAAACTGAACCAAATAACTTTAAAATTGAATATTGAAGATTCTCAAGTTCTTGAGCTTTTGTACGCATTCAATATAAAATGTTTCCGTTAAAAATACCTTAGGGTTCTTTAAAAAACTCTTCAAAACATTCATTGAGATTTTCATCAAGATTTTTTTCCAAAAACTTCCTCAGGGTTTCCAACTCAAATACCTTCAAATAATTATTAGGGTACTTCGACAAAAAATTAAACGACTGAATTATTTACGAATTTTTTATAAGAATCTTTTAGTGGACACAATGGTACCAACAATTTATTTCAGAAGGGACTGGTACATATCGTATTCAAAAATTTACGTATGGTACGACGAATCAAATTTCATATTTCTTTATATTCCAACGTACAAGAGAATCAAGAGGACCAACAGTTAGATTTAGCCGGAATATTCGGTAACTGGTGCCCGTAGGGTGTGACCATTTTCAAACCATCCTATACTGAAATAAAACGATAGCTCAAAATTCGAGATAATTTATCCAGATTTAAATAGCCATGGCAAATATCGAACATTCAATTTTTATATCAGGTTACCCGCAATTGTTCGAAAACAGCCAGTTTATTAAATTTAAATAATAAAATCAATCAGTATCATTCCATGAGTCAAAATTCACAAATTATACCTACATGTAAAGAGGTATTTTATCTTCAATTGTTTCGAAAACTCAACCGAAACCACAATTTTGGGAACGGGTCAGATAGGACTCCAAGAAAACGTCCTGGGATTCCTCCAGGAATGCTGTCAAGGATTCCTTTGTATTTTCCAATAATTGCTTCAAGATTTCCTCCACGGATTTCTTTTGAAATTGCTCAGAACTTTCTGCAGTAACGTCTCAATTAATAACTCCACAAATTCCTCTAAGAATTTGTTCATTGAATTCTCCAGGGATTCCTCCGAGACTATCATCAGGAATTTCTACAAGAATTTCTCTAGAGATTCTACTAAAAATAAAAACATTCGATCGCAATCGTATTTTTTAATCAGTGCTTATAAGGTTCTATTCCTTTACTCCAGAGATGCCTACAAAAATTCTTTCAGCAACTTTTCAAAATTCCTACAGAAATATTTTTAGAGTCTCCTTCAAGCATTACTCCAGAGGAGTTGCTGGAAAAACCTTTATTAATTTATATTTTTTCTTTATAAATTTCTCTTAAGAGGATCCTCCAGAAAATGTTCAAAGGTTTTCAGGAATATCCCCGGGTATCTCTCCAGAGACTCCTACAATAAAAAGCTCCCGCACTTCCTTAATGAAAACTTACAGGGATTTAATATTCTTTCTGGGAAAACTTCCCTGGAAAAAAGTCAGGTAGTAATTTCTGCAGCAATTTCCCTGGAGGTTTCTATAAAAAAATCGTGTAGGAAACTCTTGCGGGATCCTTTGATGATTTCGTGAAGTAATTTATAGCAGGATCCCTATAGGTGCCTTTGGATGAATTCATAGAAGCATTTCTATGGGGAAATCTTTGGGGACATCTCGGCAGGGATCTATATAGAGGTTTTCTTAGAAGAATCCTAGGAGAAGTGTCTTGAACAATTTCTCAAGGGATCTCTAAATAGCACCATGAAAAATCGCTTCGAGGATCCTTGAAAAAAATTCTAGAGTTATCCCTGGAGGATTTATTGGATAAACTCCAGGTGGAATTCCAGCAAACATTTTACAGGATGAATGAATGGAAGCATTCCTATAGGAACCTTTTTTTCGAAAGAATCCCTAGGAAAACTTCTGGTAGAATTTCTGAATGAATTACTGAAGATCTAATCTGAAAAAGGTGGTTGCGATCTAATGTTTATCATTATGAGCTTTTATTGGCTTTTATCGGTGAAAGCGATACTACTCAAAGTGGAAGGGAGCAAGGAAAGTAATGAAAGAATATGATGGATAGAATCGCAAGCGAGCGACGAGAGAAATGAATAGAAGTTGAAAACTAACAGAGGGCCATATATGAACAACACAATCGAAGCGACAAATCGTTGCCTAACGTCCTGGTTGTGAACGGCTAGATGTTGTAGCGTTGGTCACTACTAACACTAGACAGGCAAAAATTTGTCGCCTCGACCTGTTAACTATATTTTCGGCGGATGTTTCAGTTCTATCGATCGGTGGCATATTTTTCGAGGATTCATATGAAAGTCGCGTTTCATATGAATCCTCGAAAAATATGCCACCGATCGATAGAACTGAAACATCCGCCGAACAATATAGTTAACAGGTCGAGGCGACAAATTTTTGCCTGTCTAGTGTTAGTAGTGACCAACGCTACAACATCTAGCCGTTCACAACCAGGACGTTAGGCAACGATTTGTCGCTTCGATTGTGTTGTTCATATATGGCCCTCTGTTAGTTTTCAACTTCTATTCATTTCTCTCGTCGCTCGCTTGCGATTCTATCCATCATATTCTTTCATTACTTTCCTTGCTCCCTTCCACTTTGAGTAGTATCGCTTTCACCGATAAAAGCCAATAAAAGCTCATAATGATAAAGTCATGCGGTGATTAAACTTTGGAAATAGATCTAATGTTTATCCTGGAGGAATATAAGGAAGAAAACCTGGCGGAATTTCTTGCGCAATCCCTTGTTGGATCCCTGTGAAAATCCCTGCAGGGATTACTGTACAGGTTATCTTGGTGGAATTTCTATCAGAAAGGTTATATATAAAGGAGTGTAATCTTGCCCAATATATTTTTACTATGCGTGTTGGAAAGGTGTACTTTACTTAAATTCCTCGTTTTTTTAGACTATCTCCGAAAACTGTACCTTCCACTCTTTTTAATGTATTCGAATCCTCTGAGCAGAATCTCAATAGAGAAGCTTAATAGTAGATTGGAATACCTTGTACCTTTTAATTCCGCCCTAAATGCTTATCTTTGACAGATTCTTCAGTGTTGGTTACTCGTATCCTGACTGACACTGAAGAAGACTGCAAGTGGTAGTCGAAATACGCGTATCTGTCAAAGATAAGCATTTCGGGCGGAACTAAAAGGTACAAGGTACTAAAAGGTACAAGGTAAATGCCAAAAAATTATCATAATAATAAAGTCATGCTGTGACTAAACCTTATAAATGATTTGCTTATTAGTTACTCACATATCAAGCATGTGCTAGAATAAGGGCGTAAGTCGCATGATCGATTGCTCTTCAGACGCATGTTTGTCAGCATTTTTTACCTTTATTCACAGAAGAGAAGATCCATTTATGATTAGACATGGAATTTGATTAAAAGTTGTCAATTTATTGAACGCTTATCTTCTTTTACAAGATTAACTTTCTTTGTTGTGACAGATGATACGACATATCAAATTGGTTTTCCCAAGCGAGATGACCTGACAGAACGGTTAAATTGATACCAAGCTCACTTACCTTAATAGACAATCCAGCCATTTCGAGCCTCCACCAATAATGTTAAAAATTGCGCTGCTCCTGCTGATGAGAAGAATGGTCCTTCTTCACAAGGGCCCGGTGAGTGATGCAGACGACAATTTCGGATAGATGAATTTCAAATAAAAAAAACACAACAACGATTGACCCAGTCACTTTCACTAACGAGAGATTCCTACGAGAATAGAATTCGATCAACTACACAGACCGCACTTTCGCTTAATCACCTAATTCAATGTTTGAATCTGAAAAGAGAACGAAGCAAGCACAAAAAACATTCCGTTATTAAAGGACGAAATGCAACAGCTCAAAGACGGAAACATCCCACTAAAACTATTCATCAACACTGTCACTGCCACGCCCCTCCCGCAGGCCTTGATTACAAAAAAGAAGAGAATCTTACTTTTCCACCGGCAAACAGCTTCGAGCGTTTATTCTTCACCAAAGGCGCACCACTGCTCTGTTTATTCACAATTTCCCTCAGCAATGCTGCTTTTCCATTCCGCACACTTTTAGAAATTGCCCGAAGAAACCCCGCACCTCTTGGCGACCTCGGACCTCACTTCCCCAAGACGACGATCCAAGCACAACACTTTCAACACTACACTTCCGTCCGTATTTCTCATGAAGCCCGGCCCAGTCCAACGTGCTTGACCGTAAAGTATATATTTGTGATGGTTGCCTGTCCTGCCGGTATATTCCTCGTCGACTGGTTCTGACAACTCAACAGCTACAGCAACAGCTGCAAGGAGGAGAGATGATGAAAGGGCGAAAAAATGCTTTCAAACAGTTTTCGTCATTCTCCGAGGGTGGCGTTTCCTGGAGCTCCTTCCTCCATCCAGTGAATGTTGCGCTCTAGCAATTTCCGGCTGTTGCACTCTTTGATTGGAGTGACTTTGAATGCAACATCAACGGCCAAGGAATTTGACCGGATTCACAATGCGGCTGCCGACACTGTAACGAGAGAAGGGAAAAGAAATATCGAAATGAAAAAGTGGTACACTTGTTGATGATGTCCTGTGATGATTTGAGTAAGATATGGAAATACATACTCCCTGCAGGTCATATAATCAATCAAATAATCACAATAATAACAATATTACGTTAAGGACCAAGATAATCGTAGCGGTAATAGGAGGATAATAGTTTGTTTCCTAATAGAATGAGATTAGGCATTTCTCTAAGAATATTTTTTGAGAATTATTTGCATCATAACAACAAGTACCGTCGTTGGGGGTGACAATGGGTCAAAAAGGGATATGTGCGATTTATTTTTTGAATAACTATTGCAATTTAACTCCAATAAACTTCAAATTTGGTGTGTATGTACTTTGATGGTACATTAACAACTGTTCAAAAAATTAAAGACAAATATTTATTCACAGCGGTACCACAAGTGAATGAAAAATGACCCAATCCCACCCCATAGAGGGGGTGACATTGGGTCACTGTAATTAAAGTAACTTGTTTTTGAGAATATGATTTCGAAACCATTCACAACTGAAAAATATTGATAAAAAACGATGCAAACAAGACAAAAAGATATCTAAGATGTTTCACAAGTATGATAAACCCACTTAAAAGAAAGATTATACTGAAAATTGAAGAGCTATGAGAAAAAATATGTAAACCCAACATTTATTGTCAAATTTACATAAATTTTCTTGGTATTTCTCTCGAATTGTCTTCAAAGTCTCATCCCCATTGCTAAAAAGCCCATTCAGTTTCCCCAAAGGTGTACTGAAACAGTGATTATTTTAAACCTTCGCAAATAGTTAAATTTCGGTGCGACATTCCACGATCAATAAATTTCAGGCAGAAGTTGACGTCATATTCCCAGTATTTCAGCGATCCAACTCATTTGTAGTTCCGTGAGATGTTTTTTATAATATGAAAACACTGATAAATAATCAAATTTAGGAAAAACACCCAATTGATAAAAATTTACGATGTTGCTGCGCACGAAACACAGTTGCTGGTTTGAGAAGTTGTCAAAATGCGTTGTATTGTTATTCAATGCACGGAATACTCAAGTAGACTTGTTTGATGTTTCAGAGATGCTGTATTTAGAAAGAATAAACACATCTTAATGAAAAAAGAGAACACCCGGCACCGTAAAATGTCAAAAAAGTTGACTTGGAATTTCATTTACTATCGTTCTTGCTTGACCCAATCTCACCCCCATTTTCAATGTTTTAGACATCGTACCGAAAAAAATATTTTTTTTGTGGGAAAATCAAACAGATTTCGGAAAATACCTGTGATGTGTAATGAAAAGACTTTCAACATTCTACTAATACAACGATAGAGGTTAGAGTACATGCGTGATACTTTGTACAGCAGAAATTTAATGTTGTAAATTTTATCTAGTTTCAACATGCAAGTTTATTTATGTAGTAAACAAAAACTACTATTTCTAAAACTGCATATTGTTATGAATTATGTGTAATAATGTGTTCCCTAACATATGAATTATTAATTTTAGTAATATCAGCGTTATTAGCTGAAATATTTCACAAAACATATTTTTCCGTTTTGACCCAATCTCACCCCCTAGACCCATTGTCACCCCCATCGACGGTACCTAATATTTCCCGTAGTGCTGTATGCACTTTTCATGGTTTTCTTTTGGAATTTTATGAAAAATAATATCGGTGTTTGCACGAAGATTCCGATATTACTCCGAAGATTTCTTCAGGTGTTCTTTTAGGGGTTATTTCCTATGGGATTCCCCCAAAAAGATTTCTAAGAAATTCCTCCAAATATTTTGTTTCGGAAACCTAAAAAAACAACCTGGATTTTCCCTAGAATAACCACAAGATTTACCAGAGAAACCCCATCATGAATTCCTTTAATTTTTAAGATGTTTTACAAGAAAGTGTTAAGTCTGCTAGGATTTTATCCGGTGCTTCTTCCATTGAATTCCCAAGCACATCCTCCAAGATTCTTTTTTTAAAACATCTTCAACCATCCAACCACAAACTTCTCGAGAGCTACCTTTAGAGATTCCTTAGGGTTCTCTTAAAAAAAAAGGAATTTCACTAAGGATACTTACAGGAATTGCTCCCTAGATTCCTCTTAAGATTTCTTCAGAAATTCATCCAGTAATAATTTCAAATATTTCCCAAAAAACCCTTCTAGATTCGTTTCATGCATTCTTCCTGGAGTTTTTCCAGGCATGTTGTTCGCGCCCACACGTGAAAGACGAATGACAGCCTCCAGCCAGGGAGAGCGAATGTTGTGCAATCATTCGACGTTAGCTCCGCCCATCGGGCATGCAACGACATGATGCTGAGACGACAACCGGACGGAAGAAGAAGAATAAGCAACAATGACCGGGAGAGTATAAAATCAGCGCACAAAGCGTTGCACGTATCAGTATTTTTTTTTTCTAAATTCGAAGTGTAAACATCGGAAAGAATAAAATGTTCAGTAAAGTGAAGTGAAGTGGCTAGTTTTCTTTCAAATTAATGAATGGGGCTTAGTATTAGCTTACCATTCTTCAATGTGCACAAATCGAGAGCTCAAATTTTAAATGTCAATAACGGCGCCGGTCACGTCCTTACGGTCATTGTGGAAGGGAAGGAATGTTAGTTAGACTACCGTTGTTACTAGATACCTCTGCATCTCCACAGTTGTCATGGAAAGAATATTGGGTTAGTGGGATAACATAGGGATCTGGGAGTCACCAATGGTTGGTGATGCGATCCATGACATAATCACGCCTAACCGGATTCTTGATATAATTCACTGTTTATCACTCGCCCACGCAAGAGCAAGCGACGCGATCAATAGATCAAACAATACTAACGGATAGCGGCACTTTTTTCACTACTACGCTACCGACGTGCGACATGTTCAATCCTGCCTTCATCGCCCGCCCCTGCAGGAGTAAACGACAAGGTCGAAGGATCAAACACTACTATCATTCTTGACGAATAAGAATTTCTGAAAGAACTCAAGGGCGTTTGACGAAGTTTTGGAACATTTTTTTTTGATAACTTTCGGTTTTCATTTCGAAGATTTTTGAGCGATTCCAGGAAGTAGCCGTAGACGAAAAGGCGTACGATATGATAAGTAGATTAATGAACAAAAAAAAAACCCACCAATCGACTTATCCTTCAACCGAATTCTCTAGTTGCTACTTTAGGAGATCTTACAAAGATACCCTCTGAAATTGTTCCGAGAGAATTCACAAGGGTTGTTCGCATACGGGTTGAGGTGCAAAAAATACACGGAGTACGTAGGCCATGGGGATAGTCCTGTGATAACTGACTTTATTATTCTTACATTTAGGGAATACATACATATTCATATAGGAGTAGAGGCACATACTATCTGGTTTGCACAAATAAGGTTTTATTCCAGAGTTTTTAAAGAAATTACAAAATTCTTAAGATAGTCCTTGAAAATAAATCAAACTAATTCCTAACAAAATATCAGAAGGTAGTAGCGTCGAAAGGGTCATTTGGCCAAAAGCCAAACGGCTTACCGGACTGCGAACTTAACATAATCAGCATGCTACAACGCTGGTGAGCAGGATTTATTAATGCGGTCCAATGATCGATCAACTATTTAGTTGGTACATTTTGATGATAAATGTTTGAGAATGATAAAATCGACTTGTTATTTCATCACGACGATGTGAAGATTGGTTCGTTTTCATGTTATCAGCAGTATTTTCTAATGTTTTAGAAATTTTTCCTTATTTCTAATGCTGTTGATGTAGACAAAAATTCACTCATATTATGATAGGTAATATTACCGTCTTTATATCATTTGCAGCGCTTTGTAGTTATTCTAATATTAAATACAATTGCATACATTTTCATAAGAAATTCTTTCTTCTTTTGATCTGAGGCTGTTACTTCAAAACTTATATTCTCATGATTATGGCCATTGCAGTTTATAACACGTTTGTCAAGAGTCTTCTTCAAAACATACATTTTTCTTTCGACTTCATATCTAAAATGAATACTGGTGTAATGTATATATATTTATATCCGATATTTCGCCTTTTTTCATAAAAATGCTATTCTTTCAATTAATGCACTTTCAACTCTATTTCTTATAAAACGTATACTGAAGACATAGTAATTTGTATATCAATGATAAATTGTTCTTCTTTGAGAATTAGCTGTCCTATCTAATTGGCTCATTCACAAATTTCATTACGTTGAAGGGAACGGGTGAATCCACTCATGGTGTTATAGTTCATACAAAATTTGTGGGAGTCGAAAATGGCTTAATTTGGCGTTATGAAATATGAGGATGAACATAATGTAGTTACGGAATTGGTGCCTTAAGTTTATTGTTTTATTTTATTATTATTTCGGCCAAACGGCATTGGGCCTAACGACCCTTTCGGATAAATGGCGTTCGGCCAAATGACATTCAGCCAAATGACCCGAAACCCGTAATGCTCAAGGATTGCCTGGAACAAATTCTGAAGAAGAACATATAAGCATGGTCCGGCCATTAGGCCGAATGCCATTTAGACGAGAGGGTCGTTTGACCGAATTCCGTTTGGTCAAAACGTGAATTAAAAATCGATAAACTGCTCTTGGATTTTTTTTAAAACTACCTAAAGCAATAAAACAGTACTTTCAGTGCTAAATTAAAGACGCTACTTTTCGGTACTATTTTTTCTACTATTGATCCCTTTACGATCCTTGTTTGGACCCGTGCCTTCGATTTTTCGTCGGACCCGTTGGCGAAAGCTAGCGGTGGTAATCCTTCCTGGACACCGTCTTGGGAATAAAACCTCTTAGGAAGTCACGTCTTCTTTCGTTTTTTTTTCACTAAACATGGTTACAACTACAAATAAAAGGAAGGGTGAATCTCTAAATTCACAACTTCCTTCCAAAAAAGTGAGATTTAAACTGTCACTAAACGTGGTAAGAATGGAAGAAAGGACGTTTCTTCGGAATGCGAACTCTCTCCCAAGGGTGAAATGAATAATGTTGATAATTGTATCGAAATAAGCAATCAGTTCGATACTTTAGACAAACTTTCCGAACACCAAATCGAAGCAGCTTCTAGCCCAGGCTCTTTGATTCAAGTGAGGAAGCAAAGAGTGCCGCCTATCGTGGTCAGTTGTTCTGACCAAGACCAAGTCTCTATAAAGAGACCTGCTACCAGCCCTGCCCAGGATATCCAAGCTGTACAGGAATATGAATAATAGGAAACATAAATAAGATAAGGGTAAACAACTTCCCTTCTACAAAATTATGTCAAAGAAGCCCAATTGAAAAATTAGAAGATCATTCATCTCATTTAAAGCCAAAAAAAAATCAAGATACTATAGCTGCTCCAAATTGTTTTTGGAGTTCAAATCCCTCAATCTACTTGACTTGCTGATTCCCAACCTTTTGGAAACCCTGACCCCCTTCTGTAGCTCTACAAATATCCCGTGGACCTCTGAAAATGAATATTCTCCAAAATGATAAATCAATCATAAATCAAAAGATATTCACACACACACACACACACACACACACACACACACACACACACACACACACACACACACACACACACACACACACACACACACACACACACACACACACACACACACACACACACACACACACACACACACACACACATACACACAAAAAACCCTGCAATCTACCACGGGTAATGCAAGGTCTTCTGAATTCAGTTAGTTCAATATGAATCTTGCCAGGAGTTCACAGTGTAAATCAAGCGAATTGTAAGCGATATTTCCAGAAATACAGTGGATTCTTTCATGAGAATCTTCCCTAAATATTTTCATAAGATTTGACAGCTATTTCAAAAATCTCTAAGGATTCTACATTATCCGCAAGGTTCTCCTCAAGAAATTCTTCAACGATAGGTATCTACCAAGAATCAACTCTGCAAGCTGTTTTGAGTATTTGAAGAAACTTGCTAATGAGTTCCTCAGAAGCTAACTAACTAGCTTTGGAAAAATTGTTTTAAAATTTTGTCAGCAGTTCTTCAAAAACTTTATGAGATATACGTCAAGATTTTTTGAAGAAATCTGACAAGTGTAATTACAACAAATATACTGCTGATATACTCGAGAAGATTGCTCCGATAATTTTGAGTGAAAAAGTGACAATTTCTCAATTCCTTTCATCCTGTCAATAGTTTTCCAATGAATTTCCAAGATTTTTTTAAGGACTCCGCGCACTTCTATAAGATACACTGGCAGTGCACAATGGTCGGGCTCCATATAAAGGGGCGGCCAAAGCTACCAAAAACTTTTTTGAGATTTTTATGATTTTTTTTAGTTTTAAAATATACCTCATGTGTTATATTATTATGATCCTTAACTGAAATTGAACTAAAATTTAAATTTCTATGATTTTTATGACGGCAAACCAGCTGAAGTCAAAAAATTGAAAAATGTAACAATAAAATAAAGCACAAAATTTATAATTTAGGAATGCAACATTTCCCCAAAGTTACCCACTATCTGAAAGCTTATGGTTCAACACTTTTATCGAGCATGAGGATGGAAAAAATATATGGTTTAAGTTTTAATACTATTCAATATTACACTTTAGTAATTTTGGTAAATTTGAATATGAAAAACAACTCTTGTCGCGTCATGTCGCCGCCATTTCGATTATTGCACATCAAAAAGCATCCTTAGATCTTACAAAAAACCTTTAAAATTTTTGCAGAAATTTGCTGATTTGCAAGTTAGAGCTATTTGAATAATTCAATATTTTACATATATTTTGATGATATTTTTCATACAAAGTTTATTTAAAATTTATTTAACCACTATTCATACATATTTTGATCAAACTCAATCAAATATAAACAAAATTTGTGCTTTCAGCCCAGTTTGATAACAATTTTTATTTAAAAAAATCTTTTTTTCAATGTTACGTAATTTGTGAATAACCCCTTCTGAAACAACAAAAACGCCAAATAACATATTCAGATTATATATTCCATCGATTAAGGCGATAAAAATAGTTTTGGCCAAACTTCACTTTTTTCCGACCATTGTGCAGTGGTGTTAGCCCCGCTGGTAGGCACGTGCTACCGATAATCTGAAGGTTTTTTGTTCAACTCTGAAAGCGCGCTGATATTTATTTGCTAGTTCCTATCTTGGTCGGCCATTCAATTGGCACCGATTAGTTGGGGGACGGACCTGGTGTAGTGGTTAGAACACACGCCTCTCACGCCGAGGACCTGGGATCAAATCAAATCAAATCAAATCCCAAAAAAAATTCAGTGACGACTACCTTCGGAAGGGAAGTAAAGCCGTTGGTCCCGAGATGAACTAGGGCTAAAAATCTCGTTAATAAAGAAAGAAAAAAAACCGATTAGTTGTCTGCCTTTCTATTCAAGCTGAAAGTGTTCAACGAAAACACAGACCGAGAGAAACGGCAAAGATTTTTCGTCGCCACGAGGTGCTTGGCTGCTGGTAGTTGAGCGTCGTTGCCCTTGTGCTACTGAACAACTTTGCCGAAGACGCCATCTTCCTAAGTGATCAGGCTTCTTAACTATCCGCAAAACAAAAATTCCATGTTCACTAGTGCTGCCTGGTGGCGTAATTCCGTATCAGAATGACAACTGCATGTCAGCATGATCGTACTGAGTGCTGAAACCAGTGCTGGGAATGGTAATAGTAGTAGGCCTGAATTTCGCGAAAATCACGTGGCTCTTCCCAGTACAGAAGTTCAAAAACGTGAATCTCATCAAGTAGCCTATGTTGGGTGCATGAATTTTCTAAAACACTAACATTGAAGGCATTAAATGCGGGAAATAGGGTAGATGTACCAATAGTGGAGGTACTAAGCATCATTGAAGTTCATTTAACCGCCTAAATTCAAGAAGCGCAATTAATGTACATGTTAATGTTGTAACAGGAAGTAACGGCCATTGACTCAATGAGAAAAATGATTTCATCGCAGTAATCCACGGCATGTCAGTGAAAAATAATACCTCCACTATGTGTACACAGTTCCTTTAGTTGCGGTATATTTTAAATTTATGTTCCTATAGTTGCGGTATCCGTGGTTTTCTTATGGGATCCTCCACTATAGGAACACTTTACCGCAACTATTGGTACAAGCAAGAACAGTTTTAGTCATTTTAGCGATATTTCATCAGTTTTAAAGTAATTTGAACGCTCTTTTCAACTATTCCGTGTATCAACAAGCCACGACGTCGATTGGCAGTGTCGGTTCTGTGACTAATGTAATAAAATCAGTGAAAACAGCACTACCGCAACTATAGGAACACCCACAACTAAGGGAACACTTACCCTAGAACATTTTTCTACAGTAATTTTGGGTTGACCTTAGCAACGGGTGTTTTGCAATTTTCAAAGCTTTTTGCCTACAGCAGCGATGGGCGTGAGTTTCACTGGCTTCGCTGACTGTGATTGGCTTTGCTTGGCTACTGTAGAGTGAATTTCAGATTTTATACCAACCAGCGGTCGAGGATCTTTTCGGGTTGGAAATTTTCTCGACTTCCCAGGGCATAGAGTATCTTCGTACCTGCCACACGATATACGCATGCAAAAATGGTCATTGGCACAGTAAGCTCTCAGTTAATAACTGTGGAAGTGCTCATAAGAACACTAAGCTGAGAAGCAGGCTCTGTCCCAGTGGGGACGTAACGCCAGAATGAATAAGAAGAAGAAGACCAGCCCTGGCTGAAACTCCACCGAAGACAGTACTTTACTATCTCTTAACGCATTCGAGATATTCAACAACACCCCCAAATTGATTGAATCCTGTAAGCCCTGGGTCTCCTATAACGCCCCCCGAGCAAAGCTTGAGATCATATTGAAAACTAATTATGATGTTGTGATGTCGCGAATTTTGATAACTCACTTTGTTGTCATTTTGGTCGTTTTAACGGTTAAAATATCAAAACTGAGAGCAGAAAAATCTTCCCATGACATCAAATTGATAATTAATTTTGCTATCAGTTACAGCAGATTGAAAACTGTTTCTGCTATCATGGAGAGCAAATTGAGAACTCATTGAGATATACATATTTTTGAGTGATATTGAAACAAGTCTGCGACAAAATAAATGTATTATTTTTATATTCTCATAGTGTTTATAAATGCACGTTTAAATTTAAAATTATAGAAAATGAAAACATTAACAAAAATTTGAAATGATAGCAGAACGAAAACAAAATAGGATATCGAATATTTCAATGATAAATTGGTATCAAATTGTGACTTCAAATTGATGCTGAAAACAAGATATGATTTCGACATGCTTTCTTTTTGATTTTAGACTTTGGTCGGGCCCCAACCATGTGTCTAATAGGAGACCCGACTGTACAAGGAAGTGCTAATTTGGGCGAGAAAACTACCTAAAATACACTGTAACTTTCATTTACGAACTAGATCGGGGGTGCGTAAATTGAATTGGTGCATAAATTAAATCAGTGCGTAAAACGAGGGAGTTCAGTTTGTAAAACGAGGTTTAGCCTTTTAGAGTCTACTTGTATGAAATTAATTCATATTACTTAGAAAAAATATGCTCTTTTAGCATTATTAAAATATTTTTGATACATTGGGTTCTTAATCAGGATAGAATGTGTGCAAGTTAAAGTCTTCCAAGAACTTTTTGGCGTTTGGGCATATGATTCTACATGAATTAACGGAGATCAATTTATCATTTCTATGTAGAAGAATGTCTCACATGGACCCTAGAAGATTGTTATATTTTGAAGAATCGTTTGTATTGTCAGATCCGAGTGTTCGTAACTAAGTGAATACAACAGGTTCATCTAAAAACTTCCTAGAATATTTACCTACAATGTACAGGCATATTTAGCGATCCTTTGATTTTGTTTTTTTTATATGGCACAGGCCCTTATCTATTCATAGTAGTGAAATGAGTTTTTTATAATTTGTGCCTATGTCCTAGGTCCTCCAAGGACTCCATTAGGCCTTGGGATCTACGATCGTAATAAGTGATTAGAGGTTAGTTTGCAAATACTCCACAGGCCCCTTACCATTAATGTGAGTAAACGGTATATTGTAATAATTTGTGCGGATGTCCTAATATCGAATATAGGCCTTAGGATCTACTAGCATAGCCTATTGATAATAATTTAATGCTTTTTTGATATGGTACATACCCGTATCTATTAATAGCAATAAAATGAGTATTGTTATAATTTGTGCCGATATCCTAGGTCCTCCAAAGACTTCATTGAATCTACAAGCGTGATCAATGGTCTTCGATAGTTTGTTTTTTATAATGGCGCAGTCTCTCAACCATTCATTTCAGTCATCGGAATATTATCATTTAAGTCATCGGAATATATTATTTTAGGTCATCGGATATATTATATTGTACGGATGGTTTTGGTCGTCAAAGGACTCCATTAAATATGTAATTAAATGTAGGCCTTGGGATCTACGATCGTAATAAGTGATTAGAAGTTAGTTTTCAAATGCTCCAAAGGCCACTAATCATTCCTGTGAGTAAATGGTGTATTGTATTAATTTGTGTGGATGTTCTTGGTCCTCCAAGATCTCTATTGAATATAGGCATTAGGATCTACAAACGTAACCAATAGATAGTTCTTCAATATTGTAAAGGTCCCTTACTAACCACATTGACGAACGAAGTATTGTATTGAGTTGTGTCTATGTTTTTGGACTTCAAAGCACACCACAAAATATAGGCCTGAGTATCTATAAACGTAAGTGTGGTTTTCGTGGCCGTGCGATTAGTGTCACCATGCATTTAGCCGCATCGTTCAAAGGAATGTGGGTTCAATTTCCACTTCAGGCCGGAAAACTTTTCGTTAGGCACGTTTTCCGACTGTGCCACTGGGCGTTGCATGCTAGCCCGTTGTCTAGCGTTATGCTTCCATCAAAGGACATAATCGTCCACTGGAAGCATTAACGTGTCGGTGTCTTTTAGAAAAAGTAGTTGTATATTGATGATACTTATTCATAGCATCTCTTCATATCCCTTTCGGGACGGACCATATTTGAGTGATTATTTCAAAATTTACCTTATATACTCATCATCTCGTAGAACAAAACATTCTTAATTTTGGCTATTTTATCACTCCATGAACTTTTTAGGGTCAAATTCAGACCAGCACAATTGTGCTGGTCCGTCCCCAAGGCGGTCGATGTTCGAAAAAAAAAATATTTTTTTATTTTTTTAGAAAATTGTTCAAATCATGCCTTTTTAAAAAATTTTGGACCCGTATTTTTTTATTTCGTCATTAGGGTGCTCTTTCGTGAGATAGGGTGACCCAAAAATTCAGAAATAATTATGTTTTTTTAATGTACATTGAAATTTAAAAAAATAATATACTCTAATTTATAAATTTTTTTTTTATAAATGGAACGGAAACAATGTACGAGAGATAAAAGAAAATTCATATTCTCTCTTAGATTCAAAGCATCACGTGACGATGACGTTTATCGAGATTATTCAAGAACTAGTCTACGTCATATAAAAATGGGTAAACATACATGCGTGAATAACTTGAAAACTAATTGTCTCAATCAAAACGTCTTGATTTTGCTATGTTTGTTTATATCCTCCTAAATTATGTGGGATTTTTCCTCAAAAATAATTATGCAATAAAAATTAAAATTGAAAATAATAATAAACCTTCGAATTGTTTAGTGGAATACCTATATATAAATGAAAACCTAATTGAGAACTATATCATTTTATTCCACTACAGTTTGTATCCTTTGACAGTTACGCATAATTCGACCTCCACTATAAGGCCGTTGTCAGAGTCGTGTACTAGACTCGAAATTAAATTATTTTTTTAGAGACTCCCTCCAACCTCTTTCACTCACTTTACCTTACATATACACCTAGATATACACTATCACTTTTGAAATCACATAGCCCTCCTTCAAATGATGCTTGAACGATGTTTTTGTTAAGGTTGGTAACATGGAACTAATTTATTTTAAATAACTGGAATCATTCATTTTATTCCTAGAGCTAAAATGGAAACGTCAAAATATTCAGTCTGTGTAAGCAGCTTCCCTAAACATTCATGTAAATTGACGTCATATGTGCCCGACAGCTTGGACGTTAATTAACAAGAATGGCGCATTTTTAAGTGCAAATAATTACCATGAAATTTCTTCTTCTTCTTTCTGACGCTAAAGTAGCCTGCTTCTCAACTTCTCAAGTGCTTCCACAGATATTAACTAACAGCTCTCTTTGTTAATCGACCAATGTTGCATGTGTATATCGTGTGACAGGTACGATCATACTCTACGCTCAGGAAAGTCGAGAAAATTCCCTTTACAAAAAGATGCTCGACCGGCTGGACTCTAACCTACGACCCTCAGCATGATTTAGCGCGTTTACTGTTATGGCTATCTGGCTCCCAATATCAAATTTACTTTATTTTATTTTTTACATCGAGTCTATTTGCTTAAAATTGAATTTAAGTCATTGTAATACAGTAGAGACCCGATTTGGTCAGCCCCTCGATGAATTTTAGGCTGACAAAATGGGGAACCTGACAAAATCGGGACATATATTTTGTTTCTGTTTTTCAAATTTTAACGTGTTAGTTTTTGCTACATACATAGCTTTTAAAGGGGGCGAGGGACATGGGCGTAGTCAGGTTTTTTTTTTTGTTTATCAGGGGGAGAAAAGCGGCCCTCACAATTTCATTCTCAAATTTCGCGCCAAAGGATCCCTTTGATCGGCAATGTTGCTCTGGCCTGTAAGACAACCGGTATCAATCTGAATCTACCCAACCGTTGAATTATCTAAGAATTTTTCTTAGGACACCGGAATTCCTAAGGAAAATCAAACGAAAATTTCTTTAGTTTTTTTTTTCAGAATTTCTTTTAAAATGGCATCAGTAATTGCCTCGAAGCTCTTCTTGCAATTCCTTTAAGTATAGTTCATCGAATATTTCAACTGGAGATTTCTATGTAAATTTTAAAACATTTTTAAATTCATCATTCATTTTTATATAATTGTTTTTAAAGTTTCGCAGGAATTTCATCAAGAGTTTGACCTGGAATTGTTGTAAAAAATTGTTTCCAGTATAAAAATTAAAAAATAATATTTTAAGAAACTTTTTTTAGTTTGCGATTTTTTGGTGTTCTTAGAGGTACCGTTTTGACTCATATTCCGAACACTTAAGGCCAACAGTGACTTCGAATGCATCTGATAGGCATAAATAAGCTGATATTTGTGAAAATTTCAATTTCTCCGCAAAGCCTAACTGTTAGCTGTTGGGTGTGGCGATAAAATTGTTAATTTTAACTTATTTTGTATTGTTGATACGTGAAAGCGTGGAACAACATTTTGATTCAAATGCCGAACACTGTGTTCAATCTGTCTCATATTCCGAACACCTTGATTCAAATTCCGAACAGCACGAATAAAGCGTATTCAAATGAGTAATTTCGCAAATAAATTTATCTAAACTAGTTTTACTGGTCTCGAACTAGAGAATCATCACAACTCCCGAGGTATAAAATAGATTGTAAGACGTTAAAATTGAATTGCAAATGACTGCCATTTCTTTGTTATTTGATGACATATTTCAGCGAAACATTTCAACCGAATCGCCATACAAAAACAGAGTGTTCGGAATATGAGTCTGTTCGGAATTTGAGACAAAACGGTATTCATAAATGATATTCGATAAAGTCATGAATTAATATCTATAATTATTTCTATACCTATGGGATGGTTAAATGCTTGAAAAAGATCTTCGAGAAATTCCTGGTCGAATTATTGAAAAATCTCGTGAGATGATTCCAGTAAGGATCCTTCATAATCTTAACAATTTTGCAAAAAAATAGAAGTGAAATAAGAGGAATTCCTGAAGGATTCTCTAAGACAGTTTTAGGAGGAGTTTTCGAAACTATTGATGAGTCCTAGGCCAAACTACATTAAGAATACTGTGAGCGAATTTCATCAAAATGTAGTTTTGAAGGGATACTTCCAAGAGCTAATAGAGTTATTCAAGGCAGAAAACCAATAAAACATTAGGAGCAAATTTTAAAGGAAATCTTCGAGATATTACTTTAAAAAAAACCTGAAAGAATGTACAAAATGTGGCCAATGAGTTAAATTTCCAGTACAAACGGTTGACTGGTTCTCTAGATTTGTGCTCTTGAAAATTCGAGTTTTGGCTTCGATGCATCTTAACCTTCATAGAAATTTTTAGAGGAATTCATGAATGAACCTACATACCAAATTTCTTTTTCGTGAACTCGGCTGTGTTTTTTGGTTTTTCATTTTTAAGAAATAATTACCAGGTTGCCAAGTAACGAAGCACGATTTACTGATACTCGAGAATGTATGTAATTCGTTTGTCGACTACTCAGGTGTGCATGTCTCCATTGCGGACTGTTGATAAAACCTTCGATCAATTTCTGGCAAGATGTTTTCAAAAAGTATGATGTTTGGTAGACTTTTTAAGTTTTATTATCTACCATGACGTAACTACTGTATAAATACGAGTGCTGGAGATAATCTTTGAAGAATTCAGATTCTCGTAGTAAAATTGTTCTTTTGTACAGAGGGAAGGAGGATTGCCATTGCCCCCTCTGGCTACGCCCATGCGTGCATGACATCGAACATCATCATCAGTATTAATGTTAACAGGTACTACATAACGAAGACAATTTTTGGATATATTCAAGATAGGCTGACAAAATCGGGTCAAAAAGCTGACAAAATCGGGGCAGACAAAATCGGGGGCTGTCAAAATCGGGTCAGTACTGTATTAGTTTTTAGTAGTGTGTAGGATTGAAAGAACTTTGACGGATAGCTTACATATAACAGGGAATTCAAAAACCCATTTAAAAAGGATTGACAAAATCAGGTCAATAACTATATTAAAGAATGAATTTGATTTTTGAAATTGTTACATACATATATTCCAGCTAATTTAAAAATTACATAGAACAATCATTTTTTTTAATGTATTCAAATATTTGGAAACTACCTGATTTGAAAATAAAGACACTGACAATGATTCTAATAAGACAATACAGAAGACAGCTGCAAACAGTAGACTTTTTGGTTTGCCATGAGCTTTTGAAGTCTCGCAATCGGTGTGACCGTTAGATGACTAAGGAAAATGTAATGCTCGACCATACTCGTAAGTTTTGTTTTCCCTTTCGTTTCGGTTGCATGTACATTTTTAGCTGTCAATCCTACCGTGGAAAGTTTCCTGGAAAGCATTATGCACGATTATGGCCTTGAAAGGGAGCATCACACGAATCAACAGACTAGCATGCAACGCCAAATGGCACAATCGTAATACGTATCTGACGAAAAAAATACTGCAGCGGGAATTGAACCTACACACTTAGATTTTTTTCATGAGCTCGGCTGTGCGAATCTCGGTTTCTCGATTTTAACCGAGACTCAGCTAACAAATTGTCCGGTTGATTAGCAACGAAGCACGATTTACTGATACTCGGCTTTTATTTGCTGAGATCCCAGGTAATTTGTTTGCCGACTACTCGGCTGTGCGGATCTCGATTATAATTAGCCGAGATTCGGCATTCTGAATTAAGTGTGTAAACTTCTTTGATCGATACTGCTAGTTACTTTGCAACACTATACACACGGCAATAAAGTTCAGATTTTTATTTTTAACTAGTGGTCTTGGCAAACTTCGTCTTGCCATCAAGTAGGCTGTTGTAAACCGTCATGTCCATCCCCCATACAACATTACAGATTAGTTTTCTCCCGTTTTCCCGACTACTCCGAAGACATTCTTAAGTTTTTCCTTCACACGAACACGTCGGAACCCTTCACAAATTCAACTGTGAAAGATTCATGAAAATCCGTTGCCCCGTTCGTGAGCCATTTCGTGACATACAAACACCATTCCATTTTTATTTATATAGAAGATATATCAGGTTATCTAAGTCTCAAAATTCAAGTTTTGGACAATATATTATTAAACGTAAAAGGAATGAAATTATATTTTCTATATGAGCGGATAATCTAGACTCCATAACTTCATACATTGTTTAATAGTTAAGTAGAGTATTTTAAACGCATTTCATACATCATAAACAACATATTTGCAAGTAATACCAGCAGGGACCTTCCTTAGCCGAGTGGTTAGAGTCTACGACTAAAAAGCAAAGCCATGGTGTCTGGGTTCAATTCCCGGTCAGTCCAGGATCTTTTCGTAATGGAAATTTCTTTGACTTCCCTGGGCATAGAGTTTCATCGTACTTGCCACATAATATACGAATGTGAAAATGGCAACTTTGGCAATGCAAGCTCTCAGGTAATAACTATGGAAGTGCTTATTGAACACTAAGCTGAGAAGCAGGCTCTGTCCCAGTGAGGATGTAATGCCAAGAAGAAGACCAGCATGGGCTGCATACATCAATAGTATGCCATTTATAGGACTCTGTGGTTCGGAAGCGAATAGTAAGTAATGGTTTTCAGCTTCAGTTGTCAAATTTCATAAATATTATGGCAGATATTGAACCTGTATGCCGGTTGTAGAACACCAAACCAAAGCTATGAGTTTCTGTTACATAGTTTTCGAACGGTACATCATCCTTATGATTCGTATGAAATCACTCATTCATGTTTTAATACAATATTATGCACTATTGTGGACATTAGAACCAGATTCAGCCATTTAATTCGATCAAAATACTGAAAATGAAAATTGGTAGTCTACAACGAACATTGACCTGGTAAGTGCCGGCACCAGCACAATTGTGCTGGTCCCACTTTGCCCCTCCAGAAATATTTGCTGTGTGAATCAATTCTCATTTGGTCTTCATCATTTCAAAGAATGACTTTTTCACTCTCAATTCGTATCTGTGCATACCTAGAAAAAACGCATAGTTAAAAAGTTGCGACAGATAAAACTTTTTCAATTCTTACGGTTTTTTTTTTTTTTTCATTATAGACCTTTTAATCCAACAAGGATCATTCAGGTCTGTATATTTATTAAAAACTATTTGACATTAGAAGTTTTACAATCTTTCATTATTTCATCGTACCGTTTCTGTTGTCGTTTACTTCGCTTATCAAATTTAATTATCCATCCTTCGACATCTTTTGGGTCTGGATCTGGTCCGGAATCCGTATCCATATCCACAGTGCCTTCCGATTCAGAATCACTGTTTGCTGTTTCTTCATTTACATTGTTCCATTTGGTTGCTTCTGTGGTAGCGTCTCTTCTTTCTGTTTTCTTTGGCGGCAGTTGGGAAGCTTCACACGGGCTCAATTGGCGAACAGTCCGTTTCAACTTTTGAGGATGATTTTGTTGCTGATTCGTTTTTGACGACGACGGCTCATCACATCGTTCCGCTGGTGGTGGCTCACGTTCAGTTGTTCCAGTAGTTGTTTTGGTGTCTTTCTTATTCTCCGAGCAGGATTTGCCTGGATGAAGAGGTTGAAGACAATAGCGGCAGCTCTTAGGTTGATTTTTATACGAAATTAGTGTGTTTTCACCAAGCACGGTGATAAACGATTTGATGTGACGATGAAGCGTCATTTTCACTGTTCGCACCCCGGTTGGGATGCCTTTGTAGGAGAAAGTAGATCCCCAAACAAGCTCCTGCACTTCATGCAAATCTCCATACTGCTTCAAATGTGCGGCGATATCGTTATTCGTAACATTCTCCGAGAGGTCGTGGACTTTGACCTCAATACATGAGTCGTCTAACGCTAGACGCACTTTGTAGTCAACACCATTGACTTCTATATGGTGCTGGTTGTTGTGACGCTTCACTATTTCTTCGGCGATTTGCTGGTTAGAGCACTTAACAAAGGCACAATTCTGTGCATGGTGCATTTGCAGTCTTTTAATTTGATCACGGGGTAGACCGACAACATCATGCAGAAAGAAATGAACTTTCTCAAACGAAGGTCGAGATTTAAAGTTCGTAAAATCCACTTTGAAAGTGTTCTCACGAAGCCCGATCACTGCCATGAGCAGCGAAACAATTAGACGATCGTGTAGAACGTAATGCAAAATACGTCCGACTCTCACTGCTACTGGATAACAACTGAATTCTTACGGTGTTTGTTTACATTTTGTTTACCCTGAGCTGGTGTTTTCTAAACACGATGTAAACAAATTCTGTTGTGCTTAATTACAAGTAGCAATGATAATTCAATAATCGAAATCAAAAAAGTTTAGAAAAACAATGATTTATTGGCTAAAAGAATCATTCAAAGTGATGGGTGCCGAACAGCACAATTGTGCTGGTTCGTCCCGAAAGGGATATAAGCAAATGGATCAATGTACTGATCTGTACTGATGTTCTTGAATATACGTCGTTAAAAAGTGACGTCAATTAAATTTGCGTAAAAACAGACTTTGGTAATTTAGGTTTTAGTGAATTGGATTTTAAAATGGCGTCAGACATCGATTTTCGTCAACCGCTTGTCGTGCCCGTTCCGAAAATACCCATATTGCATGATTTTCCCAAAACAGAGGTCTCCATCTTGGATTCCAAAATTGCGTTGGACATCAATTTTTGTCATCCCCATTTGCATCAAAGGCTGCCCGGAAAACCGTGCAAGTGTCTCTAAATCCGGACATCATACTAAAGCCTCATTATTATTTTATGTAAGTGAATATTTGGATTGTAATACTGGAGAAACTTGATGATATTATCAAAAGAAATGTTTAAAGTGTTCAGAATGCCTTAAATGCAAGAAAAGCTACACATTATTGCTTCAGTTTGAACAACGAGTAGTTGGTTGGATATGTCTGGGCTGCAGTTGAGGTAAACTATGCGTTTATGAGCATATTTTTCATTCTGTCTTGCAGTATACATCGCATGTAAGTTTTAAAATCTTATAAATTTAATTATCCTTCCAATAAAGACATGCCTCAATCATTTTTACGAATATTTTAAATAATTATATAACTGTATGGATTTTGATTCCATAGTGTCCGGATTTAAAAACACAACTTGCTTCATGTGTCCGGATTTAAGGACAAGACATGCCTTTTTATTTCAACAATTTTTATGATAAAATCATACTTTTCACCATCAAATTCATTGTTATTACAATTATATGGTTCAATACTGTTGGTAGCATAAGGGGGTTTTATTTAAATCTATGGGAAACATATTACAATTAAAGTTTAAAGAATAGCCCTTGCTTAGGCGTCCGGGTATTGATGCAGCACGGTACGAATATTTAAAAATCCCAGAGGATTGGAACATGTTCAAATCTACAGTCGAAGATCGTTATTACGACAACTTTTATAGCGACAAAAGCTCTCTATAGCGACATTTTTCGGTCCCTTGAAAAATTGTTTGATGTTAAAACTATTCTCTATAGTGACATTTCTCTATTACGACGGTCCCTTGCGATGTCGTTATAACAAGCTTCGACTGTATATGAAAATTGATTTTCACTACGATATCTCTCCGAGAAAAATATAAAGATGGTCGAAATACGGTTCATTTTGTGTTACACGGTGCGGAAATCTGTAGTGGGATTGATATGCGGTTACTTTTCATTATGGGACAATTTAACTTGCTGTTTTTTCCAATTTTTTCCGAACGAATTATATTATCTCATTAGTGCAGCTGAAAGAGCATTGGAAGATATGTTGAAAATTGAACTCAACTCAATTTTGATGAAAATGCAGATGGGATTGACTTGTGATTCACGGCAGTAAGGGCTCCAGCAGATCTTGTGTCCGAAAAAGATTCGTCCCAGTACCAAATGCACCATGTACAAAACACTCGTAGGACCCGTAGCTCTCTAAGGGCATAAAACGTGAAGAGAAGAGAAGAACGTGCAAGCTCTTAGGGTTTACGAATATCGGGTGCTTAGGATCGTCTCTGCCGGCGTACAGGAGATTGGAATGTGGCGAAAAGGATGACTACGAGTTCGCCCAACTCTACGGCGAGCCCATTATTCAGAAAGTGGCTAGAAGAATATGCCGGACAGCAACCCTGTAAAATAGTGGTCGCTTCGGACCAGGTTGGTATAAGAAGGCGTAGAACGCTAGTATGCTCATGTGGGCGAACCAAGTGCACCATAAATTGGGGAGCGTTGAGCAGAACTAAGGGATCGTTTAAATATTACGTAGCGCAACAGGGAGGGGTTTTTACATAGGGTTACGGTGCTTACAAAAAATTGAAATTTTCCATACAAAAGCTGTTACGTGGGGAAGGGAGGGGGTCTAAAATTGGAAAATTTTGCGTTACGTAATATTTGAATGAACCCTAAGCATGGAGAGATGTGGATATAAACTGAGCATAGTAGCGTGAAATTATTGATTAATTTACAGTTTAAATTGTAAATACTAAATAAATTAAACTGATTTTGCTTTCAAAATGCAAACTAGAAGAGAAGTTTAATTACTATTAACTTTAAAAACTAGTTTTTGTCTCGTCTCAATCTGAATCAGAAGGATTATAGTTAAAACATTCAGAACAAAAACACAATTCATCATCCGCAAAATAAAAATTGAAAATAAATTGCGATACGGAAAGTTTTTTGCTCATTTAGACTAGAGTTTGCCCAGTTACGTATCATGCAACAGTGAAGTATCAGTAAAATGAGTTTTCCCTAATATACACTCGAGATTGCGGTAGCCTGTTGGAATAAACCTATAAGCAACAAAGTGATTTAACCCAATCTAATGAGCTCTCGGAAACTTTAATAACCCTCTAGGCAAATAGGAACACAATCATAAAAATCCACGCATCAGGACACCAACTAATTACTACTAAATAATGAACTGGCGTCGTTAGTTGGACTTTTTGAATCGGCTTAAATTACTGTTTAATTTCCGCCATTCATCGGCCATGATGAAAGCGTTAACACTATTGTTCGTTCGGCTGTGCCCCAAAATAGTTTTTACGCCACGAGTTCTCTAATTACAGTGCGCACACACACATTCTGATGAGACGAGCTACAGGGTTGGTAGTAGGTCTCCTTTTAGCTGCTTTTTTTTTTCAAAAAAGAAATAACATGTTTAACATTTACTGATCAACTGTGAAAATAAGCAAAGCCGGTAGTCCATTCCACCATGACTTTCTAAGGAATCCAGAAGATCTTTTATAGATCCTCGTAGATATTAATTAGGAATTCCCACAGAAGTTTCTTCGGAATTTATTATAGATTTTTTAAGTAATGCCTTAGGGTTTTTCACGATTTTTTTCAACAATTTCTTTGATTCCTGAAATATCCCTGGAACATATTTTCGAGAACTTTCTTTGAAAATTTCTCGAAATATTCTGGAGTACTTTCTAAAGGAATCTCTGGAGACATTTCTAAAGATGCTTCCATCCTTAGAGGTATTCCTGAACGATAATGTCAATGAAAGAACTTGAAAATAATAATGTTAAAATCTTGAAGATGTCTTAAATGTCTTCGATGAGGTATCTTAAACGAAATTATCGGAGAAACTCCTAAGAAATTTCTTTGAATGATCACTACATTACCTCTTGAAGAACTCTTTGAAATTATATCTCAAGAAAACTTTGGGCAAATATCTGAGAATGTTTTTGATGAAATAAAAAAAAAAAAGAAATTTCACGAGTAATACTTTAAGGAATTATTTTTTTTAAATATCTTTCTAAAAATTTCTGAGCGGATCTAATGAAAACACTTAGATCCTTATTCCTGTTTGGATTGATTTTGTTTTCTTGGTTTCTTAATGGTCTATTTTTCCAGACTTAATGATTCCTATACTAAGGTCACTCATTCGCACCCAGCCCTGCGAGCACTATCGCCGTCAATCAGGCCGTATTGGAAGCTGCATAAATTTCCGCAGTCTGTCCGCTTTGTCAAGCTGAATCCAAAATTAACTCGGCAGCCGATAAATTAGCGAAATTGAATAAATTATCGTGTAATTTTACTACCAAACCGCATCGCTCGTTCTGGCACGTCCTATTTATCTACACGGCTATTCGGGCTTACTCGATAAAAGGTCCTCGCTCCTCTCGTGATCTCATGCAAATTTTGTGTCGAATTAGGTTTTATGGCTTCGCTCATCAATTTTGGAATGACTGTCGGCTGCCGGTTTCGATGAGTTTCCCTTCAAAATGTTTCGCGATAATATTCTATCTTTATATACATTGGTGATGGTGGCGGCGGTGATGCCTCCATAAATCGATCGGAGGATCGATGAAACCCGATGACAGCCATTTGCTACCCTTCGTTTCATACGCGTTGCAACGAGTCAAATATTGAGCCGAATGGCCCAGTTTCCAGTGCACATCCCAAGTAATTGTCGAGTGGCGTGGTACAGTATTTTGCACCGGTTTATTAATAATTCAGAGGCCAACGATGAAGAATAGCCGGAAGCAGTATTGTGAAAGTATGGGTACGATGCACTAAAAGGATTCGAACTGAAAAATATTTATATGTAAAAGTGCTTAAATTTGTTTGTGCAAAATACGATTTGAAGACCTTAAATAAATCCGCTTTAAGTATTACTTACCACTTAAAAATAAGTTAAGTAAATTTTGTATAGAAATTAATTAACTCATAACGCGTGGGACTTTCCTTAGCCGAGTGGTTAGAGTCCGCGGCTCCAAAACAAAGCCAAGCTGAAGGTATCTGGGATAGATTCCCTGTCAGTCGAGGATCTTTTCAGGTGGGATTCGAACCCACGAATCTTGTATGCTACACGAGTGGTTTATCAAATAAGCTACCGAGCCACTCGATGACGTAATAACTCAGAAGGTTACAAGCAGGCTTCTCAAATGCACCGCCTCATGACAGTATTTCGACGGCTGTCATCAACTGCTTCCCACGACAGCCTTGTGAATGAATTATCCATGACAGCCTACCATGAGGTGTTCATGCGACATGCAACGATGTCGTCTTGTACAGCACACGACAGTTCGTTCACACTTCCTGTAGGGCGATCGTTTGCCGATGACAAGCTCGGTTGTTCATTCATAACGTGTCTCCTACACCCCAGCGTCGCACTGGCAAAATGAATATGCAGTCGGGGCCTCTCGTGTTCTGTATTTCGCGTCATGAAATATGTCACGCTTAAACATTTTCACACTTATTTTTTTGAATCTGCAAAACGTTTGCTTTGTATTCACTAGACTATGTACTCACAAGACGAACATAGTGAATCATATGAAAATAATCATATTATCAATGTTTTTCAAACCATACTGCTCGTATTACGTTCATATCCACACTTTTGTACACAGGTGATCTTATATGTAAAAGGTTTAGCGTGAATTTCAAGTTTCATGACAGCCCACGACAGCATTCTCGCAACAACCGGTTCGAGTAGCAGAAGACTGTTACAGCCCTACGGTGGCTGCAATGGGAAACAGCCAGCTCGGGTTGCTACGGCATGATCACGAAAGCTGTCAGCTGAGTTCGTTAGGCAACGGCAGTTCCAATACAGCCAACATTTATACATGTGTGTCTGGTTGCCATTATGTTCCATGTTGATGCGAAACGTACAGCAGCAAGAGGCAGTGAAAACACACAGTGACTGTCAGTTCGATATTTGGACATTTGGAAAGCCTGGTTACAAATTTCGAATTCAAATCCCAACAGATCACGCAGATCCTTCTCATAAACCACATCCATGCAACTGGCATCGTTCAAATATTACGTAACGCAGTAGGGGGAGGGAGAGGGTATTCCGTAGTGTTACGGTCCATACACAAATTTTAAATTTTCCGTGCGGAAGCTGTTGCGTGGTGAAGGGAGGGGATCTAAAATTGACATGTTTTGCGTTTCGTAATATTTGAATTATCCCTCTCATGTGGCGTTCAATAAGTTACACTTGAAAAATGTGTTAAAAAAATGAAAATACAAGATATTATTTTCCAAGTCTTTTTCTATAAAAGCATTGTGTATTGAGAACCTTTAGGGCATACTAGCTGAGATCATCCCTTTGTGCTTTATGACGAGCTTGAAACATTTCTCAAGAGAATCGCACGCGGCACGTACCTGGTCTATTGGCATCTCGTTCCACATCTTGGAAACGAGCTTAAATTGGCCCATAGTGCTCACTTAATGCTCGATCTGCTGGGCCAGCATGTACGACCATACATAAAAGTCCTGGGGATAACGTCTAGGGATCTGGGAGGCCACATCAATCAAATTCTCTCGGCTCCACGCTTGGATGCCGTGTCAGCCTCTGCACCGTCCTGTTGAAAGGACGTAATGATCATTCCCGTAGAGGTCCCGAAGTGCCGGAGCCACGATCTTTTCCAGAACCTCGCTCTTATAATACGCTGCGTTGATTTTCAAGTTTTCTCAATAAACAGCAGGTGGAGTTCCTAACGCCTGTATACGACCCCCAAGCCATCACCGACGTGGCACTTTGGAACCAAGATGTTTATGCTGGCGAACGTCGGCGCCCACAGCCGATCATTTTGGACATTGTGTGGATGTTATACCCCTTCAAGCACTAAACCGAATAGCGCCGTCCGCTTTTTTACTAACGCTGTCTTCCCTGTACGTTAAATGAGAAGTGATTACAAAAGTTTTCAACGAGGATCGAAATTGTAACTCTTGGATCGCGAGTCTTTAACCACGTCATGTAGACTATCTAGACACCTGCATAATGAAGCAAAAATAGTTGTAGAGGCTCTTCGTTACTAAGCAGTTTTTTCAAAACTTGGATAACGATGACGAGCCGTAGTGGCCAACAGCGCATGAGACGAGTCTCCCTGAGAGCACATCACCTAGCGCGCGCTTTTAGAACTTGTCTTCGGCTAGCACAGCACACAAGGATTCCGATGAGCTGAGAGACGGTTTGGTTGGAGGCTCGTCAGTACATTTATGTGCTCCTGAGAAATATGTAACTCTACTTTCTGCATCAGCTAACACCGTAGCGAACGATTCGTCGTTCAGCTTCCGTACTACCGGAACGCACCCTAGAGCTGTCTTCACTGTCAGTACCATTGTCTCCCAACAGCCACCCATATGCGGTGCAGCAGGGGGATTGACCCGCCATAGCATTCGGGTATTCGTAAAAGTGCTCCCCAGTTCCGTAGACATCCTGCTGACCTCGTCTTGAAGCTCTCGACTCACTCCTGTGAAGTTTGTGCCGTTGTCAGAATATAATTTTTGAGGCCCTTCGTGCTAAGAACCTTCTGATAGCCTTCTTACACGCAACATTGAGCTTGATTGGCCGCCCGTGGATGCTACTCCAGTATCGCCAGATCAGCTGTACTTACACAAGGACCAACCGAATGACTGTTTGGGCCTAACAGACACCATCAGTGTATAAGTGATGGTGATCTTCTATTTTTGGGCCATAATGGCGCCTGCCACGTCAGAATGCAGACCAATGTGGGGAAGGGGAAGGAAATGATGCTGCACTTATATTGGCCTACTGTAGACCGTGGAGTCCGACTGCATCTACGCCATTTAATGCGGAAGTGTATGGATTGGGGGAAAGGCATGGCATAGAGGTTTGCTTTTGTGGTTAGCAGACTGCCTATGTATCAGGCGTAAGGAAAGGCATCCGCGTGGAAGAATGAAAGCGTTAAGGAAACGGTTTCTCGTCCGTCTCTGGTTCTAGCATTTGTGATGAACGAATAGTTTGAGTGTGATAGATTAAGAATGAAGGATAGAAGCAAGTGAGAGATATACAACTATAAAGTACGAGGAAAGGGACGGGCCTGGGATTGACCTTCTGCTTATTGAACAGAAGCGGTAGCCATTAGACCACCAACCCCGTCTGATCGCCTTCTTGCACGCATCCGTGGACAGTCTGGAAACTACCTCAAGATGAATAGCCTTGACCGTAAGACAGGTTAGAAGGCAAACCCATCGTTTTGCGTTCAACCGTCACCAGATACGGTCAGAAGAGTTGCAATCTCACCGCATGCAGCGGACCTTTCTCAGGGGGGAGCAACGGGCGTAGATTTGTAGACGCAGCACCACATGCAGCGTTTCCTGGCTACCCGAGCAGAAGAAAATAACTACTGAATACCAAATCGAGGTATTCCATACCAGATAATTTCCAATATTTACAACCTCAATGAGGTATGAATGAGCCCTGCATAAGAGGTAAAATACCTCAAATAATATCTCAAGCATATTCTACGAACACCAAACTGATAACTAGATCAGGTATTGTAATACCTCAATAATACTTGATGGTTTTTCATATCAAAGAGAAATTTTCCAATAGTAGTTCAATACCTCCAGCAGTCCTCAATAGCTATCGAATACCAAAATGAAGTATTTTTAATTGTGTTAAACATTTTTTTCAAATACCATTATAATACCAAAATGAGGTATTGATAACTGAGCAATACTTAATTACCGAGTCAGTGCTGTGCATTTCGTATGATCGGATCGGTTCTTGCATTTTTCTCATTGTTTTCATCCGCCATGGCCGCCAACAAGGAACGTACATTCATCATGGTCAAGCCGGACGGTGTCCAGCGTGGACTCGTCGGCAAGATCATCAAGCGCTTCGAACAGAAGGGCTTTAAGCTGGTCGCCATGAAGTTCATGTGGGCCGAGAAGGAACTGCTGGAGAAGCACTACGCCGACCTGTCGGCCCGTCCCTTCTTCCCCGGTCTGGTCAGCTACATGGGTTCCGGCCCGGTAGTTCCCATGGTTTGGGAAGGTCTGGGTGTCGTCAAGACCGGCCGGCAGATTCTGGGTGCCACCAATCCAGCCGATTCCGCACCCGGAACCATCCGTGGTGATCTGTGCGTCCAGGTGGGCCGCAACATCATCCACGGTTCGGATGCCATCGAGTCGGCCAACAAGGAAATCGCCCTCTGGTTCACCGAGAAGGAACTCGTTGCGTGGACCCCAGCCAGCGAAGGATGGGTCTACGAATAAGCGGTCCCATATTTTGCTTATAAGTTAATTTCCATCACTACCTTTAAACCAACTGATTTTAAACGCATTTTTAAATGATAAGGAAGTCGATTAGGGTAGAAATCTATTCGCGAAAGTGAGCTGAATCAGGTTGAAACAATAAAACAAAATGATAAAATGCAGGAACGATTAATTCAAAAAAAAAAAAAAAAAAAAAAAAAAAAAAAAAAAAAAAAAAAAAAAAAAAAATATGGTATGATACCAAAATATGATATGCATAAGTTATTGGCGAGTTATTCTTTCCTCCTCGGGTAGACGAATTTCCACTCGCAAGCGTGAACTTCTGACGCACTTCGTTGACTACTGTTTCATCGTTGGCATGACCGTACTTCCGATGGTAGAAGTCCAAATGTAGTTTGGTGATCCGATGGTTTCTTGGAAGGATAATCGGAAACTTTGCGTCGTAAGAGAGTATCTTCGCTTCTGCTGCTCTGCTGCCTACCCGCAACGCTCCGTATTCAACGGCGAATGGCGATTGTTTCACAAGACTGCTGAATGCTTCTATTTGCTTGTAATGTCCAGTGCTTCGATTCAGGTTCTGCTTCAGGGTCGCTACTTCCTCAGTAGAGTTACTGTGCACGTGTTGTAGCCTTAGGTGCAGCCCAAGTAACACCGAAAACATAAATCCAAATTTAAAAATACACAGTTTGTCCTACAATGATTGCTAGAAAGTTTTTGAAACATGTCATGTCTTACGTAAGTCGCTATTTTGTTTTGTTAAACCTTTCGATATTGAACTTGAATGGAGATGTTCTACTAAGGCATATAATTTGTTTTGCAATATAGTAGTAGTCCACGTAGTGCCTTTTCTTTACCGCCGCTGCACCTCTGGAAGACTCTGCTTCTTGTTCTGATGCATTTAGGTTCTTGATGAATTGCAAGTGTGCAGGGGAACAGGCCACTCCAGATATCGCCACACGGGTAACCATAATGCTTATTGGCAGTTCAGAAGAATCCCTGTAGGGAAACAGTAAGGCACTGCGATCTTCCGGCCGGATCTCTTTGATGTCTGCGGAACCTGCGACTTGACGCTTACGGTACGGAAACATCACGGATAGTAAAGGAGTCAGAAGATCCGGGTCCTTGAGCAACATGGAGTTCAATGATACGCTGTCAACTTTCGACGCTGCGTCCCAGATTACTCGAACTTTCTTAGGCTTCTCATTCACGACGGCTCCAATTGGTAAGAATCATGTGCGACGCAGGACGAACCCCTCAATATCCTCCACTGTCGCTTCGTGTATGTAGCCCTTGGCTTTAAAGTCAGCTATTTGCTGACGAACGCTATCGTAAAGCTGCGAGTCTCGAGCTAAACGCTTTTCCAGGAATCTGAAGCGTCGTTCCGCCATCGGCCAACTTTCTGAAAATTCCACGTAGTCGTGCTTACTGAACAGGCCTCTCTCAATCTTTACGCTGTTAAACCGGCGTGTGGTCCCTTCAAGGATACTGTAGGCACGTTGTTCTTCCACTCTTTTCACGGTCGGTGGGTACAAGAGCTACACCATAGAAGATTTTGTGAATCAGTATACCTACAAATCTGTGTTGAATGCTGGTAGCTGCTAATAAATAATGGCCAATCGTCTCAAAGTAATTTCAACGGCCGAATTTTATTTGATGAGTGCTCTTCAGGTTATTTCTCAATTCAATACCCTGATAGTCCTACATGTTTTTCCTCTTCTAGAAATCCATCTACGATTGCCTTGGTCTTAACCGACTCATCTTTGTAGCCAATTAATTACTCATGCTGATTTTGATTCTGATCATGTCCCTGTTACATTTCAAATATCCCATGAAGCGGTTCTCAATCCTATCAGCTCCACTTTCAATTATTTATGAGCCGACTGGAATACATATGAAACGTATATTGACTCTAATCTTGATGTCAACATTTCTTTACAAACTAAACTTGATATTGAAAATGCTCTTGAAACTTTAAGGTGAAGATGAACCGAAGCCAAACTTCAAATTTTCAAGAGCACGAATCTGGAGAACCGAACACCCGTTAGAGCTGAATACTTAATCGATTAGTCACCACCAGCTAGTAGCCAATCGATTAAGTTTTCAGCATAAATGGATGCTCGGTTCTTCAGATTCGTGCTCTTGAAAATTTGAGAGTTGGCTTCGATTCATCTTCACCTTAACAAATTCAATTGTTGAAGCCAGGAACATTGCAATTCCAAAATTTGAATCCGTGATTATAGACGATGATCTTAAACTCTTGATCCGTCATAAAAACGTGAGGAGAAGGCAATTTCAACGCACTTGCGATCCTGCTATGAAAATTATATGGCAGGATTTGCATAAAGAAATTAAGAAATGTTTTACACAATTAAGGACATATCTCCATGGGTACCAAAATGGCCTCTAATATGGCACCTTACTTCCCTCTTCACTTTCCACTCCCTCCTCCCACGCTTCTCACAGTGAGCACAGAGAGTGATCACAAAAAATGATTATTTGAAGTTACTAACCTTATTGTAGAGGGGTGGTTTCTTAAGCATTCCATAATGTGTTTTTCACAAATTACCTGTTTTGAAATGCAAACAAGTAGTTATTGCTGTGATTTGTGTTGTAAAATATCACGCTACCTAATCACTTCTTCTTCACGCACCGTGTTGTTGATTGAAGGCTTTTCGGTGCCCGTTCTAAAATTCACTTTTCATGGTATTTCTACTCATCGTGACAATTCAAAAATCTGATGCGATACTGGTAACACTTTATGTTTTCTCGCACCGTGCTTCTGGGAGCAATAAAACACTTAAGTTCACCGATTTGTGCTCGAAAAATTACAACGGAATACGAATTCACTGGGCCAACATTGTTTATGAATCCGATGCGCAGCTCTCACTGAGTGGAAGTGATGTCAGTTTTTATGTTTGGAATTCAAATTGTTTGGATATTCATGCACTTGCTACAACCACGTATTTTACAATTTCATAACACTCACAATGTTGCAAAACATTTTTAAGCGTGAGAAAAACAATGTACGACGCAATTTAACATCAAAAATGAATATGAGATATTATACAGTACAATTGACTGTAGAATTCAAAATGCATACTGATGGCAACTTTCTCCGTCCACGACAAGCGAGAGAAGAGAGGAGAAAACTGCCAAAAAAAGTAAACAACTCACGCATGGTGTGAAAAATACTTATAATTTTGGTCAAAAATCATGTTTTCACTACCAAATGAAATAAATTGTGATTTTGAGCTTTAAGGAAGTTGTTGAAGAATTCATATCGACAATAATGGTAGGTGGAGGTATACATGGAACATGATGATTTATTTTTGACCGACGCACATAACATTGTGCTCCGCCGTGTTGGGTGGCTCGAGAGGGTGGTTTAGCGGGTGGCTCGAGCGGGTGGCAACATTATGTTTACGTGTTCAATGAACCCTCACCTTAAGAAACAAAAATGAGATTTCTCAATTGGACCCTGGCTCTAAGCGCTTTTGGAAATTATCTAAAATTTTGAAAAAACCTCAGAAGCCAATACCGGCATTGCAAGAGGAAAACAAATTATTACTAACTAAATGCGAAAAAGCTCAAAAACTTGCTATGCAGTTTTAAAGTGCGCACAATTTTAATTTAGGACTTACTAGTCCAATTGAAAATCAAGTTACTCAGGACTTCGAAAATATTCTCAATCAAGAGAACGTTTTTGAAAATGCCTGGGAGACTGATTTGGAAGAAGTGAGAACTATTATTAAAAAAAAAAAAAAATAAAAATATATCCTCATAAAGAAACTTCCAGAAAGTAGCTTATCATTTTTAGTTGATATATTCAACAAATGTTTTCAATTAGCATATTTTCCTGACAAATGGAAAAATGCTAGGGTTGTTCCAATTTCAAAACCAGTCAAAAATCCTGCAGAAGCTTCTAGCTATCGTCCAATCAGTATGCTTTCCTCCATCAGTAAACTTTTTGAAAAGGTCATTTTCAACAGAATGATGGTCCACATCAACGAAAATTCAATTTTTGCCAATGAACAGTTCGCATTCCGCCATGGACATTCGACCACTCATCAACTCTTACGTGTAACAAATTTGATCCGTTCCAACAAATCTGAAGGCTATTTTACTGGTCTTGCTCTCCTGGATATAGAAAAAGCATTCGACAGTGTGTGCCAGTGAACCGTAAACTGACCTCGAAACTCTAACTGTCGATATCGGAGAGAAGTAAACGCGTAACGACAACATCGGTTTAGGAGACATTCCCGCGACGCGAAGCACTTTTGCTCGAGTAGGGTACACTGAAATGAATTTTATAGTAGAAACTACTGAATCCATGGTAAAATTAAGAACTGCACCAACGATTTTCAACCGACTACACTAATCTGTTAACTCTACCAGAACATAGTCAACATCACCACACAAGAAAATATTTTCGGTTTAATTAACCCCAGTTGCAGCATTTATGACTAGAAGCATTCTTGATTTGACAAGTTTGGCATTGCACTTTTGACCACACTGTGTTGTAAGTTGAGTGTCACGGATTGAAATACAATGCTATGTAGTCGAGACTACTATGGACATGGTCACTTTTACTGCACTGGTCAGTGATTTTTACCAGATTATAGTAAACTTAATAGATTTTTGTAGTCGGTTGAAAATCGTTGATGCAGTTCTTAATTCTACCATGGATTCAGTAGATTATACTACAAAATTTTTTTGCGTGTAGCTGAAAATTAGACGTTAGCCTAATGTAGATCAATCGTAAACTGTCAAGTAGTTGACTCAGATCATAAAGTGAACGAAAACTGTTCAACATTATTTAAACGCTACTTTTGTGAAGTTTGTCCGAGAGGACATCAACACACACAGAGTCAATACCAATGGTTTGTCTGATATAATATGTTTAACAAATTGAACACATTTTTTATAAAACAATGTGTATGCTCTATAACACATTCCCAAAAATAAAACAACTCTCCAACCGCAACTATCCTTAACCTCATCATCACTGGGAAGTGACACTGCACAAAGGCTGTTACATGCACAATTGCTTCACTGTCAACGTCGTCGTCGTTCACTTCCTGGATGCGTTAGACGCGGTCGACTGTGGAACTCCTCCATTTGGTTGACTGTGCTGTAATCTCGCGTTGGGAAAGTTTAACTCTGCCATGGAGGAGGAGCTAGCAAAAGTGATCATTCTCCATTTCACGATGATGACCATGACAGCCACCAGCACCGACAGAGGACGGTATTTGCCTTGGGTCATTTCTGACAGGAGCAGACCAGCAGCAGCAGCAACAGTAGCCAAAACCAGCAAGCAGAAGTAATTACTTGCATTTTTATGGGTGAAAAGTTTCGTGACTGCTGAATTAGGGTCAGAGAGCTTAAATGGGATTTTCTAGCCGTTCGAGGACCAGTTCGCGCTAGGAAAAGTTACGAGCGAGGGGCGTCCTGAAGGGGGCGAGACCGGAGAAAAACACATTTCATTTTCGTGCTGATGATTAGTGGAAAAGTGGGATGGAAATTGGAAATTTCTGTGGAACGACTGAACCACTCGATTGACCGAGGAGGAGGAATGGGATCAGAGGTTTGCAGAGAGCCGACGATGAAAGTAAGATTGGGTCATTGATGGAATGTGATTAAATTTTGATGACATAGTGGTCTGATTTTTTCCTTTGGTTTAGTGGTCGGACAGAAAAAAATCTATGCTGTATCAGAGGGTTGTAAATTTGGTGTTTATTTTATAAGGATAATAGCTCTTGGACTATTTCGTTTATTCCTCTCATAGCAGCTTTACGATCTGTCTGATAAATGAAAATCACGTTTGGAATAAACCAAAAGTTGTGATTTCTTATGAATAGTTGCTTGACCGTTAGATTGTCAGGGACATGTTCATCGTGGATCATAAACTAGAAAGCTTTTTATTTGAATCATTCCAACCATTACATTCATTTTAATATCTAGGTGTTCTGTGTTAGCAAATATTGCTGTTTGCATTTGAGGAGCAAATCTTGACTAAACGTCCTCCAAATGCGGTAACACAAAACAATCAAAGGACACCTAGCAACGATTAAATAAATCACCGCCGCCCTAGCAAGATAAATCGATCTTTGACATCGCATTTCTTGTGAAAAATCTTACCGCGTTTAGTGTTCCCGCATTTGATATTTGCAGTTCAAATGCACACAGCAATACTATCATCTTTATTTGGTAAAACTAAATTAAGCTTGTATTAATCCCTATTAATCCGTATCCGATCGGGTTAAAACTTTTTTTTTTCAAATTGTTATTGTGAACGTTCAATTCAACTGATTCAGATGTGGTTTTCACTAAATGGAATCCAAAGGCTTCTTGTTTCATATGCTGGCACAAGTGAACCAATTTATTTCCGATGGCCGGAGTTATTTCGGTGTCCTCTTGGGTCAGGTCGGGTAAAAATCGATCAACTTCCTTTTCTGAACAGAAAAGAGAGCTGGGATTTTTTTCAAACGACTTGAAATGACGAGCTTCAGGATAGTTTACCATCGTGGCCTCGATATTATCTCGAATGGCCATTTCTTGACCCTCCGGAAGATCCGGAACATCCGTAAAAGTGGACATATCCTGAAAGTTGACCTAGAGAGCTGGGATTTTTTTCAAACGGCTTGCAATGATGAGTTTCAAATTAGTATACCATCGTTACCTCGGTATGATCTCAAATGACCATTACGTGGTCCTCAAGAAGATCTAACATTCGTAAAAATGAAATGCTGACAATTGACAAACAGAGCTGCGATTTCTTCCAAACAATTTGCATGCGTGATTTCATAATCGTATCAATGTCTTCACTGTCGTCTGGTCCAGTATGGCAGTTTTGTGGTCCTTCGAAAAATGCGGAAGAATGGACATTTCTTGAAATTTGGTTTTAGGAGCTGTGATTTTTAAAACGGCTTTTTTTTACATTTATTAAGAAGGCTTAAGTACCGTCGGGCATTACGCATCCAAATTCATTGGATTTGATTTATAACATAATATTGCTTCTTATCAAACTAAGTTAAATTTAAGGAATCGTAGAACCGGTTTGGTCGAGAATTTTTAAACGGCTTTTAGTGATGTCCGCGTGGTTAAACCATCATTGTCTCCGAAATATTTTGAATGGCCATTCGTCCTTGAAGCGGAGAGGCTTGGGCCATTCGCAAACAAAGATTTTTGTTATCCCTGAGGTAACTCAGGTAAGTCAGATGTGAATATTGGTAATATTAGTTCAGAAAGAAAGTCTTTCAGAATTGGAGTTCTGATAATTAAACTGTAGTGTACGATTGGATAGATAATTTTGGATTTTTCTTACCATGTATGTTGGAAACTTAAAATTTTTTAATTTTACAATCAAACATTCATACCAAAGAGTTTTGAATGCCTTTTCTATTCGCGTTGTTGTGTTTAAGTTGCAAGAGTAACGTAGGTATTAAAGTTGCACTATATTCATAGGAATGCAAAAAGCGAATTATTTGAAATGCCTATATATCATTTAGGAGAATGTTAGATCCAACCATTACATAGGGCCTCGTTACTATTCTGCTTTATAGGAATTTATGGAAAATGACACCCCTAAAAAGCATAATCGACTGTTGGTGGCGCTGCCTTTACTCTTGCCCACCACTATTGGGTCCACGAGCTTTCAGCAGGAAAAGGCAAACGTTACTGCAGACACACTTCTGGAATTGTTATTACTGTTTTTCGTCGTTGGGTTTGTTGGTTTGAAGCTTCTTATTGCCAGTTCCGCCGCCCGCCATGCACGCAAAAAGCGGAAACCAGCAGAAGGCGGTTGTTCGCTTCTTGAGTTTTTTTTTGTTCCCATGTCAAACGACACTTCCGATGGCACGATGCGATGGTTTGCAAAGGATGGATGGAAGGCGCCTGGGAAAAAGCAAGCAGTTGAGACAGCTGCTGTGATTTCGAGTTGTCATAACAATAATTTTCGCTGGCAGCAGAGACGGCCTGTAGTTGTCGTCTTCGTTAGTAATGCTATTTAAAAATGGATTTGTGTAATTCTGGCTGTCGTTCTAGAAATAGGCAGACACTGAAGTAGGTCATTGATTGTGACGTTGTTTGCCTGTTCTATTGTACAAACATATCAGTAGTTGGAAAATTCAATATAAGGTAGATCAAAATAAATAAATAATAAGAACAATATAAACTACCGATGTCTCAGACCATCTGATACTTCCCACATCACTAAACATCGTTTCCGTCCTCTTGAATCAGCGCCATTAAACAGTCATTTTAGCCCTCGTGCCAAGTACTTTGCATAGTGCACGTGTGTATCCATCCACCAGCCCAGCAAGCACCATAGAATGGTCGTAAAATTTTATGGCCTCCCAACATGATGTCGCGATGCTCGATGTCACTGTTGATAATGTAATGCTCCCATTATTACCCATTCTCGATGGGTTGCACTTGACGACCCTCCCTATTGAAACGCTCTCGTACCCCCCATTTCAGGAGCCTAATCAGGTGAGGTGCTGCGGTAGATAGATTAGAACCAGTTGACCGACCCTCGAAAACACGTTTCCAATGTTCGACAACATCGGTAATTAATTGGTTTTCAGTGCGACACTCTTGCGCCCTTCCGCTCTACAGGCCCGGAGCTTCCGCAAACTGAAATCAACAATTATCAGCAATATGTTGCTGGGCAGACTGCCAGAACCGACATGGTTAACAATAGGCACGGTTCAATGAAAACGGTCGGATGTGCACCATCATCATCGTCGTCGTCGTCGTCAGCATCGTGATCTACAATACTTTGAGACCCTTTCCGCATTTTCCCATTCTACCCATTGTGCGTTTCTACTAACTCGAATGCTAATTCAACCGCAAAGTAAGCACACCACATGAATAAACTCACAGAAAAGAGTAATGACTCGAAAAATGGAATACTAAGCTGTATTTATAGATAGTGGAACGGTGATTGGACTACCGGATATGGAAAATGACCAGTAGTGGCCATATTTGCGAAAAAATGCATTAGATATTTAAAGTTGTGATCTTAGCTTACATTGTACACTCCAGTGCATAAGTTTGGGTTCACTCCTTAAAAAACATGCAAAAGTGTTCAGTCCTTTTCTTTGTGATCACACGTCCAATTGAAACTCTCTAAGCCCCATTCGAAAGGCAAAAAGTTATTCCTTATTCGTATGTATTTTTCCAAACACATTTCCATCACATTTCCAACACAACATAAAAATTCTGTGAAATCTCAAATCTAACGCGCCATTATTTGCTTTCGAAAAAACTAAAATATTAAAATCGGTTAAAAAATGTCAGAAATATTGACAAAAAATGATTTGCGTGCGGCTCAGGTGAACCCAAACTGTTGCACGATGACTTGAATGACTATTTCAATGATTTTGAATAGTTTTCAGATTTTTCCGCAAAAATTTCGTAAGTGCTCCTCAAAGAATATAAGATTACGATTCTAATGACACCTTGTTTTAAAATTTTGGTCGATCCAATGCTGAGGAAATTACAAATGTTTTTTTAGTGTGTTTGTTGAAAAATGTCACAACTATAAGTAAAAATTTAGTATACAAAATAAAAAATATGTGATTGGAAAAATACATACGAAGTAAGAATAACTCTTTGCCTTTTGAATGCGCCTTAGAGAGTTTCAATTGGACGTGTAAGCACAAAGATATGGACTGAACACTTTTGTATGTTTTGAGGAGGTGAACCCAAACTTTTGCACGGGAGTGTATGACAACAAGACGATGCGCTTCAATATACGCTTGTCAACTGGTGGGGTAGCTGCTCAGTACCTCCAGCAGCTAGACGAGCAGTCTGAAAGTATCAACGTTTCTTGAGATGCCAACTGCCTGTAAGACCCTATCTACAAAGCTGTGACACCAACGGCGTGGGAAGTAAATGGCACTGGGCAACGACGAAACCGAAACGACTGGTTTGATGAAGAGTGGCTGACGTGAAAAATGTCAGAAGCCGTATGCTTGTGGCCGGTACTTGAACAGGGAGTGGTGCAGCACAGCGAGAGCCGAAGAAAAGCGAATCTACCGCATAAGGAAAACGAAGCACAAAGAAAGTGTGGTTGCTGAAGATCCAGACAGCATGAACCGGAATGATATGCGGGGATTTTAAGCAACGGTCAATGGCGCGCGGCACAATACCGACGACCATGTGCAATGATCAAGAAGGGAAATGTAGCGAAAACAGGATGAACATTGATGATGACGACCAGGCTGTGGACTAGGGTGCGGCTTATTTTTCAAACGTTCTCAAAACCAAAAATTCGTGTGTTCCAATGAATTTAAAACACATTAAAAGAGAAACCTCAAAATCTGAGTCAAAAATATTAACATTTAGAGGTAGCGCAAGCGTCTTGAAGGTGAATTTTCAAGTTATAAAAAATGACTATCAGTAAAGTAAACATAACTTTGTTATTTTTCAACCAATTTTGAAACTTTTAACACCATTATCTTACAGATTAAATTTATGAAAACTTTGTAGAACATCAAATTTGTCTAAAATCAAAACTAGTCTTAGTTAAAGATACTTTGACTGTTGCACAAAGTTTCCATAAATTTATTTTTGAAGGTATTGATGCTAAAAGTTTCAAAATCGGTTGAAAAATAACAAAGTTATGTTTACTTTACTGAAGGTCATTTTTCATAACGTGAAAATTCACCTTCAAGACGCTTGCGCCACCTCTAATTGTTAATATTTTTGGCTCAGATTTTGAGGTTTATCTTTTATTGTGATTTGAATTCAGTAGAGCACACGAATTTTTGGTTTTGAGAACTTTTGAAAAATAAGCCGCACCCTACTGTGGACCCACCGACCATATGAGAGATAAAAAAAGCTACCAGTGAGCTGAAGAACTGTAAGGCTGAAGGGAAGGGTTCTTGTTGAGCTTTTCAAGCACAGAAATGAACAGCTTTACTAGTCAATCTTCCGAGTATTCCAAAGGTATGAGAGGACGAAGATATGCCCACCAACAGGTTGGATGCCCAATCTGAAATGCACAGACTAGAGAGTGGCAATTACACAGCAATTACCCGGCTGAAAATAGTGTCGCGAATCCTGTTTAACAGACTGAGAACGCTTGTGGATTTCGTCAGCGAATACCAAGCTGGTTTTCGTGAGAGCCGCACGACAACGGGCCAGATGTTTAACTTGCAAATGATCCTGGAGTATAACTTGCAGACCTACTATCTGTTAATTGATTTCAAGGCGGCGCACAATGCATTGCTCCATAGACAAAAATCAAATTTCAAGTAATTTTCCGGCGATAATAAGTACCCACAAGTGTTTATAGATATCATCCGTTATTGAAAAAAGTATTTGAAAGCTATACAAAGCACTAAAACTACTAGAACAAGCGTCAAAAGTGACAGTTGTTGGAGTAGCAGAAAAACTAAATTTTGTCGCATGTTTTCAGCATTCCTTTCAACTAGCACGGAGAGTGTTGAAACCAATGTATTCAATCAAAATCTAAAAGAGAACATGTCTGAAGGTTGGTAAAGTATATTTGGTGGGATAAGCACACCAATTTTAGCTTTGAATATGAGAAATCGGCACGATGAGTTGGCTACGAAATCAATCTTTCGAAATATTAACATGTTATTTGACTATCGATTCAAAAAAAGTTCCACCTAGCTCCACCCCAAATCACTTACAGACATGTTTCTTAGAGTGTCCTCTAAGAGATCTGAAAGATACAGCTGCAACTTCCTGCAACTCTTCGACATTTTGACGATTTTGTGGTATAGGGTAAGTGTTCCCTTAGTTGGGGGATAGCTTTTCGTTCCTATAGTTGCGGTAGTGCCGTTTTCACTGATGTTATTACATTAGTCACAGAACCGACACTGCCAATCGACGTATTGGCTTGTTGATGCATGGAATAGTTGAAAATAAAAAATATACCGCAACTAAAGGAACAGTGTACCAACAGTGGAGGTATTATTTTTTTTTACTGCGATTACTGGATTACTGCGATAAAATATTTTTTTTCTCATTAAGTCAATGGTCATTACTTCCCGTTACAACATTAACATGTACATTAATTGCACTTCTTGAATTGAGGCGGTTAAATGAAGTTCAAAAGTGCTTAGTACTTCCACTATTGGTACATGTACCCTACTCCTTAGCCAGCACAAGTATGAAAATGTGTTGTTTGTGATAAAATATCCGAAAATCTTGCTAAGCTATGTGGTTCGGTTCAATTAGACATTACACCAGAGCAATTTAATGCCTAAAATAATATATTTTAAATGAATATTTCCAAGATTTTATTCAAATTTTATATTACAAACTAAAAAATTAAAAATATATGTTTTTTTTTTGCATAAAGACGTGTAAGTCACTTTTACAGCTACAAGTAAGCAGAGACGTATTTGCAAATAACTTCTTGAATCATTATGAGCAACAAAAGTGCAAATTGGGTGTTTTTTCATGGAAAATAATGAAATTGGCGCTTGGGACAGTTTTGTGATTATGCGTATATTATATGTCATTCATGCAAATTATAGCTCTTTTGACCAGAACAACTTTCTCTTCCATACCAAGGTGTTCAAATGGATTAATCTTCCAGTTTTGATTTTTGTCCCGCATCTCCATACATTCTACGCACTGTGCGGCGTATGATTCAGTGAAAAGCATTGAGCTATTGTAGGTAACGTCTGAACATGGTTTTTCGGCAAAACTAATCAGGCTGAAATGTGTAACGGAATGGATGGAACCATGTGTTAGGATTGCAGACGAGGTGTCGGATTGAAGCAGGGAGACGTACTTTCGAATTTACTATCCAACGTTGCACTCGAGGATGCTATTAGGAGAACTGGCTTGCAGAGAAACGTCACACGCTATGTCTGAACCAGCAGATTATAAAAATCCAATGTACATCGGATTTTTTCTTGCTGAAGATCAGTATTCGGTCCATATTTTCATAATCGGAAGGTTTTGAAATATTCTATCGGTGATTTTTTTCCATACATTTTGTATGGGCAGATTTCGGTCATAAAACGGGATTTCTATAGATTTTGGTATAAAAAATAGCTTAAAAGTGGAAAAAATCAAAATTTCACCGATGGAATATTTTAAAACCTTCTGATTATGAAAACGCACACCTAATACGAATCTCTAGCGAGAAAAAAATCCGATGTACATTCGATTTTTTATAATCTCCTAGTTCAGACATAGCGTGCGTCACTATCATCACACGGTCGTACATGCTCCTTGGTTTTGCGGACGATATCGACCTTATTGGAATCGAGCGCAGGTCAGTGGAGGAGGCCTTCGTCCCTCTGTAGAACAACAGCGAGGATAGGCCTGACCATTAATTCTATCAAAACGAAGTACATGGTTGCAGGTAGAGATAGAGGTAGGACCAGTGCTGTTGGTGCTTACGTTGTGCTTGATGGGGAAGTGTTTGGAGTTGTTGAATAGTTTGTTTACTTCGGAGCACTTGTGAAATGTCTCAATGACTTTCCCGTGAATTAAAAAATCGTATTGCGGCTGCGAAAAGGGCCTTTTAAGGACTACGAAACCAGCTTAGGTCCCTCAACTTGCAAATGGAAACACTGAACAAACTGAAGCCGATTTTTTCATTTCCATGCGAGCCTTATCAGACTAGGATTAGCCGTCTGCAGATGACATCATTATGTGACCGACGGCGCGTTCTTGACATGTCTACGCTTCACCGACTAGTGCATGGATCTATCCACTGCAGCCTTACCAACGATCTCATATATCGCTTTCCAACAAACGGTCTTCGCCACGTGGATCTATTCTACGTTCCCAGATCAAGAACAAACTTGGGTAAATCTGCGCCTTTATCTCGTTTATGCCGGACCTACAACGAGAGCTACAACGACGTGGACATCTTTGAGAATCTTACGCAATTCAAAAGAATGATCCAAAATTAGGTTTTATAGTGTGTTAAATGTTGTTCAATCTATATACAAATTCTTGTATTATCGTCCGATTATTGGGTAACCCTGTAGGACTACATACAACGAAAAATGAAATGAAATACAAATACAATGTGCTACGAAACAAAATACACTCTGTATAAAACATTGATTCTTCCGGTGGCTCTCTACGAGCACGCAACGTGAACGTTAAAAGAGGCAGACCGAAAAGCCTTCGATGATTTTGAGTGCAAAGCGCCGCGGATAATACTCGATGGGAAACCAGAAAATGATGTGTGGCGCAGGTGTATGAATCACGAGTTATATCAAGTGCATAACGATGCGAATATTATCAAGCGTGTAAAACACGGCAGACTTTAGTGGACTGGTCACTTAGTGCGAATGTTAGACGAAACAATTGCGAAAATAATATTCAGCAGGGAACCAGATAGAGGCTGTACGCAGTGGAAGAGGACTTGGGGACCCAAATGGTTCGGGGCAACTGAAGAAGTATCTCCAAAGACTGAAGAAAATGGAGCTCTACAATACACCCAGCAATGGCGTGATGGATTGCGTAAGGCTACATGAGATCGACTAACACAATTTGCTTCGACGTACTTGCATTCTCTGACAGATTGAGTTGAGGAGTTAACACTCTGCTGCCTCATCTGTTGTAAGGTTTTCAGTTTATTAATCACAGAAAAACTTTGGAGGACCGGTCGAATGTTATCCTTAAACTCGTTTAATGAGTTTATATTTGGTACATGGTGCTGAAGGTCTGGTCATCTTCAATTAACGTCATGATAATTTTCCAGACTTCGACTGTTCTCTAGTATTATTTGATCTGCCCATGAAACATGATACCCATGGATCATTTACATTCATAGTTCATTCATCCCATGTTAGCAAGTAACGCCTCGTTCATGCTTAAAAACCGTGTTTAAACTAGGGAACAGCCAGACACTAACCAAATTTTGCGAAAAAGTTTCACGTCTTCTCGGTGAAAATCGAACTAACGACTCCCTGTTCGATTCTCACCGAGAAGACGTGAAACTTTTTTCGCAAATTTCTCATCAGTTTGTCCATTTAATCCAAATGCAAAATATATGTAATATTTGGTTTTTTGGCAGTTGTAAAACTTCCACTCGGCTGGTTTGCCGTAAACATAATTGAATCATAATTAATTAAACAAAAATACTTTGAAAGCCTTAATTTTTTTCTATTCTGGGGGTGTTGGCCCGTAAATCACCCTCTTCCTGATTGTGCCACTGATGCTACGTTTTCCTTCATTGAAGTACATACGACGAAATAAATAGTTTAATAATTACCAAAGATGAACTATTTGTCATTCAGTATTTACCTGTAAAGAGAAAAATGAGAAACACATGAATAAAAGTTACTATTTCCATGGACAGTAAACAAATGATTAGAGTGAAGTGGGGCAAAAGTTTGAGTGGGGCAGGAGTTTATTTTTAAAGTTTCTAGCTCAATTCAAAACAAATGTTATAAATGTCATGGGGGTTAAAATGCTTTCAAAGCTACGAATTTTCGCTCAGAAATCGATTGAGATTTGGAAATGATACGGCTATTTGATGTTTTTAGACGTAAACGTTCTCGAACTTTCATTCCATGGAGCAAAATAAACACAAAATTTTGTTCGGCATTTCTAGGACCATCAAAGATATGCTTTGAGGCATATTAGTTTTTGCATAATTGCTTTAAACCATTTTAGTCCATAGTTGGACAAAAGATCGAATCAGCGAGGCAAAATTTCGAGTCATTGGGCGGTATGAATCAAAAATGTAGTAAAGTTGGGCTTATTACATTATCGGTAGTAAACGCTATATGTGGAACACGAGTGGAACATGTTTGTATCATTTCTCTTCCTACACCTTTCGAACATACTACAAACAACGCATTGCTATGAATAAAGGTAGCATTTACTACAAAGCTACTGGTAGTTAGCTTCAGAGGTTGCTACTCATGCTTGGCGATTGTTGAAATGAATGGAATAATTAAAATTTGAGTAAATATCATGGGAAAACGATGCCAGCTTTGATATTTCGAAAGGTATTTGGAGATTTCCGTAGAAATGTTGATATTTCGAAAAGAATTTTGAGATTCCGGTAAGGAATTTTGAATTTATTTGAGAGATTTTGAGATTCCGGTAAGGAATTTTGAATTTATTTGAGAGATAGATCTGGTATTCTTTCTGACGTTAAGTCTCAACTGGGACAGAGCCTAGTTCTCAGCTTAGTGTTCTTATGAGTACTTACACAGTTTTTCTTTCAATGTCAATTGACCATTTACATGTGAATATCGTGCAGCAGATACGAAGATACTCATTACGATAATTATGTTCAATCTGGTATTACGATAATTATGTTGTTTCTCAGAAATTATTAGATGTCGGGTTGATTTCAGCTTATTACAGTGTAATTCTTAATTTTATGTAAGAATTCTGACATCCCAAATTGTCTGATTTCCTCTGGAATTCTGGAATCTCTATAGTAATTATGGGTTTCCTATAGGTATTCTAGATTTATTATAACAATTCTGGAATTCTGTAAGCCTTTCTGGGATTCTTTTGGCAATATTGTAAATCCGGTATTTGATCTGGCTATTAATCTTTTGAAATAATGCTGGTATCTTCAAGACGGTATTTCTGTAAGAATCTTTGAGATTTTTGTGAGATTTCTGCAAACTCTTGTCCGAATCTTTGGAATTCTTGTAAATTTTAGATCTCTGGAACTGGAAACCAAACAGTTCCGTTGGGATTTCAGAGGAAATCTTCAATTATAGTATAAACCTTTGAGCGTCTGAATTTAAAAATGTAAAAGAAAATCATTTATTCAACCACTATTAGGATAATTTATTTTTATTTCTAAACATTCCTGGGATACTACCAGGAAACCTACCGAAATAACGAGAATACCACAGAAATGCTAAGAATCCCATATCCATCATCGGAGTTCAACATGCTGTTTTTTTAAATTAACAGAGGAAGCTCAAAATTCTACCGCTATGTCATCAAATTCTCAGTACTGGAATCTTGAAAATTTTATAAGCTTTATAATGTCACAATTGCTGTAATAGCAAGATTTCTTCATAGGATACAGATTTCTAGCTAAAATTCCAAAAGTCTCAGAAAAATCCTTGTTGTCAAATCATTATAAAATTCACATGCACATAAAGTGAATGGTTATCGCAAATTTACACTTCAAATCGTGTAAAGTTACATAACCTACATGAATTTGTGTTCACGATTGATTACGCGATGCATAGCGGAAATGTAGTAATGTTCACATTTTCTCATGATTTGTCGTGTGAATAAGCGACAAAATCACTCTGAATGGAATTTTATTAACGTGCAGCACTGCACATAACTGCATATCTGTAACATTCGACAAAAGTAGGCATTGAGTAAATGGAATACCAAGTGTGCATTTTATGGCAGTATGGGAAGAAACTAAAATTTCTAAAAATAACCAGGAACTCAAAAGTGCTTATTTGAGGCTGAAATTTTGTACAGCTAATGTTGCCAATATGGTGAATATTCAGAAAATAATTCAGATCGAAATTTCATTGCTACTACATTTCGAGGCTACATTTATAATCTCAATGTGACTGTTATGCGGTTTTTATTACCAGTGTGACAAAACAACTTGGTATTTTTTTTTCGAATTTTCTAGAACAATCTCACAAATTTCAGTAAGTTGATCGAAAGTATTTATCATTCGATGACTCTCCATGGTATAGACTCCAATTTGTCAAAAATATCTAATGTTACTATTTTGCTGTTATGGGCACAGCATAACTCTGCACTCTGAATAGAATTTTCTTAAAGTGCAGCATCAGTCACTGCTCATATTCGAAAGTAGTAGGTAGATACTACATGTTCGAAAGGTTATTTATTTATTTCAAAAGTGTAGTGAACTTTGTGGATTTTGTTTTTGAGTAGTTGCTACATGTAGTAAAGTTCAACGCTTTTTATTCATACCGTCCATTATCTCACGGTAGGTAATAATTACAAAATGCCTTAAATCCACATATTACCCTTAATTTTATCGAAATGCCTGATCGTATGAATAAAGTTACCAAAATTTCACGTTTTTACATATTTTGCGAAAAACTGATATTTTTGGGTATATTACAATTAACCCTTTTTAGGGCAAAATTTTGAAGAAAATTTAGCGTGTTTATCAGCATACATAAGTTTACGGCTGGTAGACTGTATGTTTGTCATAAAAGTATCCGTATGTTATGTTTCAGCCCGTGAAATTTTGCCCCACACTATATTCGAACTCATGTCCTACCAGTGGGGCAAAAATTCGTTAAAGACAATCAAGTTTAAAACGTTTATTACTGGAAATGGGTAAACGGGGTTTTTTTCAGCAAAATTGTATCTAATATGTTAAAGATTCACTGTCTGGTATGTATTTCTTTATAACGACTATAGTTTTTCCGGAAATATTGGTTATTCCACTAAGGCCGAACTTTTGCCCCACCTTACTCTACTAATTATATTGGATGATCTTGATCACTAAACAATTTTTCCTGTAATTCTGGTTCTTATTCCTGTAGATAAATGCTAGTTATTGACTTTTCTGGTATAGAGCGGTTGGGTGACAAAAATTAAAAAAAGTAGCATTGCGAAAAAGTCGAAGGGACAAAACATCGAAAGGAGGGAATCATTTTTTTTCTTGCACGAATAAAAACATTCTCTTCAGAAAGAATGAATGATTTGACGATTTGGCGTTCAACATTAAGTCTTTCGACATTTTGATTGTTTTTGACGAATAATGTAAAATAGGTGACATTCGTTCCGATCGACTGAATTTCTATTGATTCAATTGAATTGAGTAAAAAAAATGTTTGTCGTAAATTTATGATTGGTGGAAAAATAAAAAAAAACGTGGACATATAGAAGCTTTCATTCAAAGTTATTATCGGGTAATTATATGTTGATGAATACTCAAACTGTAAGCTCCGCCTAGCATCTTACATGCATTTACATACAAAGTAAAATGCTATAAACACGATTGTGACGAGTGAAAATTTTACAATCCTTAAACAGACGTCGTTCATAATCCAACGAGTCCAAAAAATAATCCCATTTTCCCTCGCCAGGGACTTCCCATAACGCACTCCTCAACCAACATCCGTCGTAATCGCAAAAGCAAACTGCCTTCGCCCGACAATAGCCCAATAATGTCTCGTCGTCGTCGTCACAATTGTCCTTCCGACAAATAACGGGGATAACGACGAGCCAGTGCAAAAACCCATTCATCGTCTTGCATGTTTTCTCGAAAATTTTATGACCTCCTCCATTCGAGCCGTCACACCCAAGCCATTCGCATATCGCTGTAGTCGTCGCCGTTGGATTCGTTCGAGCAGTTTTTTTTTGCGTAGAGTAAGGTGGGGAAATGTTCGACCTTAAACATTCTATACATTTGTTACATTTGGGTTGAAAGTTTAATGTCTATTTAGCATGAGCCCTAGGTACTTAACTTCATATGACCAATTTATTGGAACCCCTCATATTGTCCTTTAATCCATCTGGGACGTCAAAAAATAATTTCTGCCCCACTCTACTCTAAATCGGTTTCAGAAGATTTTAATTCCATGAGATGTCGTCCGGCTGAGATTCCCGGACCAGCCAGCGATGAAAACTGGATTTCAAGTATGCAAAGTGAGCTGAGTTGTCTTTTGGTTCATGCTTTATGTACCATTTTTTTTATTTTGTGAGGATATTTTATTTAAGCAAGCTTTATTGTGCCCTCCGGGAGGAAGTTTAGGAATGAATGCAGTAGCTGCTTTTTATCGTTATTGTCGCTGTCGGAAGGATGTGACGTTGGCAGTTTCATTTATTCAAAACATTGCTTATCGGGATGAATTTGGTGTTTGTGGGCCGCCATTTCGTGGAATGTAAGGCACAACAACACACACACACACACACACACACACACACACACATTTATGGCACATAAAACCCAAGTGGTAGTTCGGTGAGGAGTTTCTCGCTGCCTTAATGGAGACCGTTGGGTTCCTGGTTTAGGTGGGTGTAACCAGGATTTCCATCAGGGAAAAAGGACGAACGACTCCAAAAGCTCATTCAAGAATTTCATGTGAAAACGATCGTTTAGGTATGAATTTTTGGTATACCATTAGGGTGACCCTACTGACCCTACTTTTACAAGTGAACTATTTAATATATATTGTCAACTTGAATAATAATAACTGATTGCTCTAGTAACCAACCAGCAGTGAAGTAAAAAAAGCAGAAGGGGTAAAACTAATAATTTTCGTCCGATTTAGATTTTCAATATTCCTATCTCTATTGTTATGAGTGAGTGTAACTCTGAAAGTTTATAATACTCTAATTGATTATCCTAAGATAAAGTATAAGAATTAAAACCTAAACAGGCACCGAATCAGTTAAAACCTATCCTAAATTTATAAAAACTACAGGTCTATGTGCAAGCAAATCTTTACCGAAAGCAGGAAATATGAGAACAGTGGTGAACGAAGTCAAAGGACGTAAGGGAGTTGTTATCTAATTTGGTTCTTATTACTCATTGTGTTCTCATTAAAGGAAATTTTAACCAATCACAATTCCCGTGGTGGTTCAATTTTTCGGCAACCGTTCCCTCCAGTTGGCGTGGCCAACATATTAAAATTTCGTTTACCTCGGAGCGATGTCAGACACCTCCACAAGACAACTCCTAGTACAAGATCCGATAATAAGGAACCCTCTAAATATCCATCTAAGCAGACCCATAATAAATGCTCCAAAAGCGACATCGTCGCTAGTTCGAACCCCAATCTCTTGAATGCAAATCTGTGGTTCGAACGGCTTGTGTGTTATGCGGTAACCCTGATGATGATTATTAGAGTGGTTCAAAAAATCGTTTTTGCTCCACACCGCTCATTCAATTCTAAATCAATGATTTGTGCGTGCTATCTTTCGCGCCAGGAGCAGCAATGTTGCCTGTTAAGAAGTTTAATGAGCACTGCTGAAGAATTTGTGACTGGATATAAATCAATAACTAATTACTGAGGCGTCCGATTCGAAAACGGTCTTCGGCAAAGTTGTAGCTGATGAATGTATCTCACAGTATCAACGTAGCTCTAATCCCCAAGAGCACATGGGCAAACACTATGGCCGATTGAATGAATTACTTGCTTTTCCCATAGTAATTCCCATATAAACTTTGAAGGGCTTGTGCAGTCTCAGTTTTCATCCGAATGAGCTCAAATTTTGGGAGGACACCCAGAATTTGATCTAGAATCGAATGAGCGGTGTGGAGTAAAAACGATTTTTTGAACCACTCTAATGATTATATTGTGCAGTGCGATACTTATGACGAGTGGTAGGGGAAGGGGTGGTAAAATGAACACCTTAAGAAAATCATCTTGTTTCTGATAGAAAAACGAGGAATTTGTATAGTTCTGTCCCACAACATCAAAAACAGAGATGTTATCTATAGCAGTGATACGAATTCATACTAAATTAGCTGTATTTTCACATATTTTTGTCACTAGCAAAACACGATGTAAATGTTCAGTTTACCTGCACTATGTGAGTAAAATGTTGGTGGTAAAATGAACATTATGCAAAAAACGTGAGCAAAACAAATATTTCTTAAAATGTTTATTGCCTTACCGAGTATATATTCATTGATGATTGTAACCCATTCAAAAAGAATTCTAAAGGTATCAGATTTGACCTCATATCATAACGATATTCACCTCACTGAAAAACCTCAAGTTTTCCAAGCTAAAAGTTACGTCAGTTTTCAAACGTGGTTTTCTCAAATCTTAGTTTTCGTTGCTATTTTCACTTCAATTGACCTACGTATCAACTCGATCACTCTGATTTATGCTATAAATCGTCTGTGCGGGATAAAAAATCATCTAAATTTGTTTTTTTTTCTCGATAAAAGGCAAGGTGTTCATTTTACCACCACTTCCCTTACCATTACTCGCGCATGGGTGTTTCCGAGGACATCAAGGACTATAGTTGGCCCTGCTTGAAATGCGTGAATGCGAAGGCGACCAAAGGTACAACTGTACAAAAGATGACGACTCGAACTGCAGCGGTAAAAGGTGCAAAGAAGGCGACTTCCACGGCAACGAAGAAAAAGAACGTTGAAGATTCCACCTGAAGGGTGCGTAAAAGATGCGAAGCCAGCGGTGAACGCAAAGTTTAGCTAGGCCGCTTCCGTAATATCGACAGCGTCGTGAAAGTTGGCAAAGGCACGATTGGACGTTGAGCTACAACAGATCGCGGCTGAAGAGGCATTAATGCGCAAAGCAATGCAACGAAAGAGAGAACTAGCTAAGAAGAAGTTCGATGTTCTTAAAAATATGGCATACCTGGAAGGTTGTGGAGAATTTCAGCCGAATGCTGTTCATTAAGTGGAACATTGGTTGAAGCACTATGGCGGAAATTGCATAAAAGGCAAGCGATTGCCGAACAAGAAAGCCAGTTCGTCTGACTCCGACGACGAAGTAGACACGGAAACGTCGAGCGAAGGAACCGGAAGCGAATTGGATAGCGAAGAAGAAACATCATCCGATAGTGAGAGAGAGAGTGGAAGAGCGGTCCTTCGGAGAGCTTGAAGTGCAAAAATGCGAAGTGTGAATGCAGCAAACCGTCCGGTTCAGAGCGGCAACAGTCTTTTTTGAGCGATACGAGACTTTCCAAGGATGAGTTAGCAGCACGTCAGGTCGTCCCCCGCGAGCTGCCGAAATTAAGCGGTAATCCAGAAGAATGGCCCATATTCCTGTCGACTTATGAAGACACCTCGACTATGTGTGGACACCGGCGCTGACCACATGATTCAACTGAGAAATTGTTTGAAGGGAGATGCGTTCAATGCTGCGGCCTGAAACCGTAGGAGGGGCGATTAGTGATTTAAAGCTGAGGTTTGGCAGAGCGGAGACCATCATCGAGTATATGAAGGAAAAAATCATATCGATGCCAATCATTAGACTAGACGCAATGGACTTTGCCTTGGAAGTGCCACCATCGAAACATGTGGTTAAAAGCAGTATATGTGCGATACGACATTACTGGAAGAGTTTGAGAAGAAGTTGCCGCCACAAATCAGGCTTGACTAGACGCGATACAAAAGAAAGTTGTCTACCTTTAGTCGGTGGATATACAATCTAAAGGAAGCAGGACTCTGGAATATCGAGGACTTCGGAAGGAGAAATACGTAAATATTCACGCACAAGTTGCCGTCAAGGATAGAAGTCAGCAAGTTTATCCAGCTCAGAATAGTTTGTCGGTGACTGTAACGATTGGAGAGGGCAAGGAATGGCCGGCTTGCAAAGGTGATTGCAGACTTCTAGGAAAATGCAAGCGATTTCTAGATTTGACGTATGAAGTGAGATGGGCGACAGTTCGTGACTTCAATGTCTGCGTTTAGCGCTTTCGGCAGCACAGATGTGGCTTTATTTCAGGGAAATGCGGAAACAACGGGTATACATTCAAGCATCACGTGCTGCTCCGAAAAGATATGGCTGCCCCAACTGCTCCGAGCAGTGGCGATCAGAATGAGGAACGCAACGTTGATACTCATCAATCTACAACGGGTCCGGATTCGTTTCACTATCTGCCTGTGACGTTGTTCGGCGATGGAAAAAAAATTGTCACGCCTTTTTAGACGACGGATCAGAGCTAACACTCATCGATCAGCAGCTTTCAAAAGACCTGAAGCTTTCTGGAACGGTTCTCCCGCTCTGTTTAAAATGGACGGGAGGGACCCATCGCTACGAATCTGACTCACAGAGCGTCAATGTTGTAATATCCGGACAGGATGGGAAACGGACTTTTCTTCAGGATGTAAGAACAGTTGAAGAGCTACAATTATCCTTCCAGTCAATGGATGTGGACCATCTGGTAGAAAAGAATAAATACCTGCATGGGCTGCCCGTAGAATCGTACCATAACGTTCGTCCACGAATTGGTTTGAAGCATGCGAGCTTCATGCTGGTTCGCTAAAGTCGCGAAGGAAAGATGGGCTGTTGAAACTAGGGATGGGCAACAATAATCAGAGCCGTTCAAAAGATCCGGATCACTGAAAAGAACGAATGATCCGTGGATCTTTTCTGCCGAGAGTTGGTTCATGTTATCAGCACGGATCAGTCAAAAAGTGGCCCGGAAAAAGTACCCCTATTCTCCTTCGTTCCTTTCTCGGCTTTATAGTAACGCTTGACACGTGCCTTGCTTTACGCGCCACGGCACACATGCAACTCCGCTCATTCAGAAAATACACACACGCTAAGCCTTCTCAACGCAGCCCATGTGTTAAAACTACACAGAATGAGGCAAACAATGCAGGACTCTCTGGCTGAGTGAAAATTCTGTGTAAGTAGCACTCATGCTATGAGTAACCGATGTGTTGGCCATTGGCTGTGCGCGGATCGATGAAAATGGAACTGTCAGTCATCTCCCGCGCGGCAGCAAACAGTTGGCCGTTGGTAAGATTGGGAGTTTTCAGGGATTTTTTTCAGCAAAAAGTCGGAAGATGGTCGCAAATGAGAAAGTTTTTTCCGCATTTGCTTCCGCTTCGGCTATTCGAATGAAAAAATCTCTGAAAAACTTTAAAATCAGAATGTTTTTTCAATGTTTTCAGAAGCAAAACAAACATGGGAGCGAATTTCGCATTCCAAGCGTTCCTCCTCTGTGCGCATTTCACTCATTCGGTTTGTCTACCACCGTTTGCACAAAACTGTGTACAACCCCCGTTGCACAGAATCTGTGCTGCATGAAGAGAGGCCGATTTTGTGTACTCGGCACTCATTTTTGAGCGGATGAAGTTTAGCGTGCAGCAAAACAACTAATTTGTCTCACCCAGTTGCACTTGAAAGGCAAAGCACTTTTTGCTTCTTCTTTTCGGGTAGGGGAAAACGGCCGAGTGAGTATAACGTGGGAAAGAATGTACGAATAATGAGAGAACGAAAGATACCAAAGCTACGACGCTTGTCATGCCACTCTCTTTTGCTCGGTTCAGTTCGCTCTTTCTTTGCGAGCCGCTGAGCCACTGAAACGTTCAAAAGATCCGGTTCACTAAAATGAGAGATTCGGACCGGATCCGTTCAATAAAATGAGTTTTGCCCATCTCTAGTTGAAACCAATCTCGGCTGGACTGTATACGGTGGCTAGAGATCACAAACCTCTTCGTCACACGTATCACATTTGTTGTAAACGACTACTTTTCCATCAGTATTTTAGTGGTTCAGTCGAACCAGATCGAAAAGCTTTCTAAAGATCATGAACAAGCAATGTCTCTACTTTAATCTCAAACATACTTCAACGGAGAGCGGTATGCAACAGGACTAATGTGGCGGTCTGATAAATTCCGTCTACCGGACAAAAAAGCAGTTGCAATTCGTCGTTGGAGATGCTTGGAGAAGCGCATGGAGAAAGATGATGAGTAGTCAAGGACTTTGGACAACAAGATCTCGGAATACAGGTCAAAAAACTACATCCGTAATCTGACGTCGGAGGAATATGGTATCTTACGCGAACGAATATTTGCCTATTTTTCCGGTGAACAACTCGAATAAACCATGGAAGATCAGGATTGTGTGGGATGCTGCTGTCGAAGCGTATGGTGTATCCTTGAGTTCCGCATTACTGACCGGTCCTGATCAGTTGGCGTCACTAGTAGGTATACTGTACCAGTTTCGTGAGCATCGAATAGGCCTGTGTGCCGACATCCGGGAGATGTTTCACCAGGTCAGGATTGTTCCTGAAGACCAGCATTGTCAACGATTCAAAAAAATTCTTCTTTTCCTTATGTTATGCTAAGATATTTCTTCAGACTTTATTTATGGTGATTCTTTTAGAATTCTAGTACTAATATTTCATGAATTCTATCGAACATTCTCCTATTAATAACTTTCCTGAATAATTTTTCTGGATATTCATAATGAAATGCATCCAAAGTACTTTTAAAGATGTATAGTCGACAAAACCTTTAGATATTTTTTATATTTCCTCCAGAAATCCTTCCAAAAATATCTTTTGAGTTTCTTACAAAATGAATGCTAAAATCCACTCCAAAAATTTAAAAATTTCTATCACATCACCGGAATTTCAACAGAGATTTGTAACAAAATTTGTCCAAGCACTTCTTTAAAAAAATCCTCGCAAATGACAACAATAATTTCCTCAGAAGCTTCTTAATGATTTCGTTTCGAAGGATTTTCTCCAAAAAATATTTAAACAATAATTGAAACTTCATCCTACAGATTTGAGGGATTTCTTCTTGAATCTCCTCAGATTTTTTTTCTCAAGATCTCCACCAAAGATCTGTTTAAGATTTTGCCTTAAAAATATTTCTTGGTATCTTTCACAATTTGAAGTGCTTTTGTTAGATACACGATAAAGCATGGCTCAATAAGTAAGTACTTCTCAGAGTCCAATTCCCCGTATCATTAGTTTAATTCCAATTAAAAACAAAAAGTTTAATGAGTTCATGAACATAAATAAATTGACAAGGTGTTTCAGTCCACATAGAACCTTACAAATGTTATGGTTTATGATTATTTTTGCAGGTCGATACCCGACCAGTGGATTACAACCAGGCCCTAGACAACCATATATCAATACACAGTGTTTGTCGTAGCCAGGATGTCCCGGGCGATTAGGGAATATCGCTCACTGTCAGTTGTGACAACTGAGAAAATAGAGAACATTGCTTTGTTTCATTATTTGTTATGGTTTGATTATCAATTTTTGATATCGTTCTTCTTCTTCTTGGCATTAACGTCCTCACTGGGACAGAGCCTGCTTCTCAGCTTAGTGTTCTTATGAGCACTTCCACAGTTATCAACTGAGAGCTTTCTTTGAGAAAGTTGCCTTTTCGCATTCGAATATCGTGAGGCAGGTACGATTATAATCTATGCCCAGGGAAATCAAGGAAATTTCCATTACGAAAAGATCCTGGACCGACCGGGAATCGAACCCAGACACCTTCAGCATGGCTTTGCTTTGTAGCCGCGGGCTCTAACCACTAGGCTAAGGAAGGCCCCATGATATCGTTAAATCAGCTAAGAATATGACAAAACAAAAGGAGCACGTTCAATATTTCGACGGTATTGGAAGAAGAGCAAACATTTAAGGTGAAGATGAATCGAAGCCACACTTCGAATTTTCAAGAGCACGAATCTGGAGAACCAAACATCCGTTTAAGCTGAAAACTTAATCGATTGGTCACTAGCTGGTGGTGACCGATAGATTAAGTTTTCAGCTCAAACAGATGTATGGTTCTCCAGATCCGTGCACTTGAAAATTTGAACTTTGGCTTCGATTCATCTTACCTTAAAAGCATGCTGCAAGCATACAATCAAGCAATCAGTAATTTTATTGCGACGCTTGTGATATTAAGAATCATAAACATTAAACTAAATTTAGCATTATGATTGCACTCTCGATTCAATTTATCCGAAAATGGGTAAATACATGGCGATGTTGACTACGCTAGAAGTCGTACCTTGCCATGGGCCTGATTGTAACAGAGTTGTAACAGATTTGATGACATCTTTATTTTTGTTACTCAGTTAGGATTTTTTCTAACAAAATATAGTATAATTTGGCTCGTTAGTATTTAAAATAACAAAAATCATAACACAATTTATTCTTTACTTAATAAAATTGAGTCAAAATATGTTATGATATGAACAAAAATGTAACTCGTTATGTTTCATTAGAGCCATTAGTGACTATCTCGGGGATGGGGTTCGATCCCAGGTTCTCGACGTGAGAGGTATGAGTTCTAACCACTACAGCAGGCCCGTCCCCTCGCAATGAGTTACTTTTTTGTTTATTTTCAAACATATTGAGTTATGTTTTTGTTTATATTATAACATTTTTTTTATAATTTTGTTTATCGTAGACAAAATTATGTTATATTTTTTTTTTATTTTAACTACTAACCAGCCAAAATTATAACATAGTTTTTTAGCAAATACGTGCTATCTGAGTAACACACACGGAAATAATGCTTTTGTAATGCACTGGTCGCTATGGCAGTGAAGATGCACAACTAATCAACTAGAAGTTCGGCTAAGATCGGCTATAATCTTCTTCAGTGTGCATAATTCAGTTGTAAATTTAAATAGGATCAATAACGGCGATGTATTCATTCTTGCAGTCAGGTAGGATCGTAGGAAATATTAGTGTGCAACCTTTGCTATTTGGATAGCGTGTTTACTTCTGCAATTCTTTTAAGGTTATGACAGAGGTGTTTGTCAATTTGAGTCAAAACATACCCGCCCACTGGACTACAAAAAATCGTATCCCAATTTTATCAAAATTTGTTACAAAAAACAGGCTTAAACGAAGTTACACAAAATTGAGTTCGATGTTCACAAAATCGAGCTCTTCTTTTACATTTGTACATGTTGAATACTGTTCTCCTGGGATGATTCCTTCTTTTGCGAAGTATATGCACGAGTTGTGAAGTGGTTCCTGCTGGCTATATCCTTCGAAGACCTTCTTTGAGTTCCATTACAGATTTTTGTCAGATTTCTCGCAAGATCTTTTTCACTAAACCTGACTTTTGGGGGGAGAACGCCCACCTTTGGCTACACCCATAGTCTTTTATGGTCTCTAGCCCACCTGTCATTAGCGAACTACTTGGTGCTTTTTGAGTCCCCCGACAAAACAAGAACTGAATCGCTCAGCTCCTACGTGGTTCGCCATGTGGGTGGAACTGAATTCAACTCGTATGCGCATAATTTTCAATTAAAAGTAAATTTCGTTTGACCTCATTGCTCTGCATCTGGGGTTTTGCATTCGATTCGACGCCCAGCATAATCCTCCAAACGAGCGAGCTTTAATTCCGGAGTGCTGCAGTAGTGAGAGTCAGCAGGGCTTCAAAGTCTGCCTGCGGTTGGCTCTACATTTCCAGTCTAGTGGATTATTATGGACATTATCGCTAATCTAGAAATGGATTTCTAATTAACGCATTCCGAATGAGCTCGTTTTCAAAATAAATCAATTAGCTGGAAAACCTCCGACAGAAATTATGGCCCACCAGATACCGACCCCTCGTTATGGTGGTCCTCTTCTGCCGTCCCTTCTAGTCTGTGTACGTGGCGAATGGTTCCGCCTGTTCGTGTCAAGCAAAGTATTCGTTTGATCATTTGGGAATACACATTTACCAAGGATTAGATGCTGCCGTTATGAGTTAGGTAATTATGCTCAAAAGAGTATTAGAAACGTATTGGAAAACGTATTACAAGGACAATATCAGAATGGGGCTTGCCTTATTTAATCGATTTTGGCCATATTGATTGTGCTGTTGTGCTTTTGAACACATTATTCACATCCAGAGTATTTCGAATCTCTTAGTAGAATTTCTGGCACATCACGGAGTAGCAACTACGAACTGTACGATCATCTTTGTACATGCTTAAACGATTTGAGCCTGATTTTATAGTAAAATGGTGAGTGATTCAGGGTAATACCACCACGAGTACCGCTTTATCTACTCTAGTTATTTTTATATCTTTCGAATCTTTCACAAAGTTTATCCTATAAGTCGCAATCTGAGATGGCCATATCATGTCCCATCTTACCCTACATTGTGCCAAAAGATGAATCTCATTCGATAGTCCTGTTCAATAAACCACCCGTATCGTAATGTTCAACAATTCGAATAATGTTTCTCAGTCCGATCCTGAAAACAAAGGACCGAACAGCATCGAACAAGAAAATAGAATTCTTCCAAAAGCTAGAACACGTCCCTCGCAAACTGCTTTGGATGCATGCTGCAGCGGGGTTTCACGTACTGATGCACGGGAACAATGGCTCACTGGAAAAGAGTACCTCTTCCACCCACTACTCACAAACGATTCCAGCCTGTTTCGTCTGCTGGAAAGTATCATCTTTGGATGTTGGTTTCATATTTGTAGCTTGAGCAACCCAAATCTTACCTTTCTCCGTCCTGGCCTCGAAAAGCAAAACCCGACAACGGCAAAAGAGCCCACAACTGTGGCGAAAGCATAAAACGACTACACATACATGCTATCCTTTTATGAGCGCCGGAAAACACTTAAGCCATAAGTACAATGACTTATTGCATTGTGCTTCGAGCAGAGGAGATAGGCAGATTTTGTGTTCGGTGCCGAAATAAAAAGGAGAGAAAAACACCAAACTGCAAAACACAGAAAGGTGCACGTATGAACAACACACAGAATACAGAACCGATCCTTATTCGTATAAGCAAGCAAGCACAATAAGGGTCGTATAGTGGTCATTGCATATTGGTCCAGTTTTCTAAAAAAATCGCAAAAACTCATTTTTTTCAAACATGTTAAGTATATGTCGAAGAACAAAAAATGCATCTTTAATATCAAACAGTTATGAACACCTGCAGTTTCTTCTTTCCAATTGCTTTGTTGTTTCTGAGCGGTTTTAGAGCATCTTTAACTTCACTTATTGTGCGAGTTGGCACGTCTCCCACATCTGCCTCATCTTCTTCAGTCTACCGTCTCTGCGCCATTCAAGTGTTCATAGTAGTGTTGCTTCCACGTTTCAATCATTTCACGTTCGTCCGTCCAGATACCACTATCTTTCGATAGGTGACATAAGGCCTTTGCAAGATTCATTGAGTTTTTTCTAGATTTTTTTCATTCCATTCCCGCTTCTTTCGCGGAGATATGTTGCTCAAATGCTCTTTCAAGTCTAAACAATCCATTAGAGAAAAATTCTCTTGTTTATGTTTGCCTAAACAGTAGTTTTTTTTTTAAGTTAAAAACCTGAAAATGTGTGAAAAATTTCAATTTTGTTCGAGTTGTGTTTTATGAAAACCAAAGTATGATGAATACGCCCAAGATAGGATGTTCAACCGTAAACGATTCTATGACACTACCCCGAACGCCACTACCCCGAATGCCACTACCCCGAACGCCATTACCCCGAAAGCCATTACCCCGAATGGGTCATTACCCCGAACGCCACTACCCCGAATGGGTCACTACCCCGAACGCCATTACCCCGAATGGATAACATTTTGAGACATATTCTAGTTAGAGAGTGGGGAGATAATTGTACGATTCCTTTTGAGTATTTCACGAGTTTGGGTCAAAAATGTATTTTTCAAATATTAGAAGATGAAAAAGCAGCTAGTTGTTCAGCAAATAATTTTTACACACTAAGTTTTGTCCTCTAATTTTGGGAAGATTCACACAGCCACATTGCAATGCTCTTAAGAACAGCCTATTTCGAAAAGAAGGGTGAATTTATTATGAGAAGGATAGCTATAATATGCACAAAATTAGGGTGTAGTAAAGTCTCTTATTGGACGTCGGTAGCCACTTCCTTTACTCATGTGTATAGGTGTCGGGCATTAAGATTAAGATCTTCTTAAAGATTTTGTTTCGTAAACGATGGTAATTGGAAGTTCACCCTGAGATAGTCGCTGCAAGTGCTGTTCTATGGAACCCGTCTAAAAACCAACCTAATAGACGACAGTTCCGCTATCGCACTTGTACACTTGTACATGTTAAAAAAATCGGCGACCTCTGATTGACACTACAGTAAGAACTTTTGATGATTTGTGGGATCATTAATTTGAATTTCTGTGAGATAACCACAAAAAAATATGTTTTTGATTCAAGATAATGAATAAATGATGATGGCAGAAAAGTGGTGAGTAAATCCATAAGAGACCTGGCTGTTTTAATACAAGAAGATAAAAGAAGGGGAAAATTTCCGATTAGAATTATAGCAGGAATCACTTTAGTGAATGCCTTCAAGATATATTCCTTTATAAAAAGCTGTTCTATATGCAAATATTAGTGCAAAATCGTGAAAGAACAGCCTATTTAAAAAAGAAGGGCAAATTTCTGGTGAAATGTTTGCAGCTATGGCGTGAATGATCACTGTAACAACGTGATGCTATGACACAACCTATATTCATAAGAAAGAAAAATATTTGTTCAAAAACAAAATTGAAATATGAACACCACCAACAAGTCCAAATACCGGTGATTACGCATCTGTTAAGCAACACCATTTTGAGGGTTATGGATAAGAATTCCTTTCAGTCAATAAAAGGCTTATTTTATTAAAGCCCATTCACAAATTTCGTAACGCTGAAGGGAGCAAAAAAGTTTGTGGGTGGTTATCCTCAAAATGTTACTGCCCATTCACAATATGTAGAATTTCCATACAAAAAAAAGTACGAGGGGGTGGGTAGGTGTTAAAAATGGCAATTTTTGGCGAAATGAAATTTGTGAATGAACCCTTGAATTGCGAAGGTGCCCACTGAGCTGATAAACAGGCACTGTCGCAGAAAGAATGAGAAGAATATAGTTGCCATCAAGATATTTCGAAAGAATAGCTGGCATATAAAAGAAGGGAAAATATATGATGAACATTTTACCGACGAATTTTACGTGCCATTAATTACCAGCCTTCATTAGAGACGCATTTTTGCACGCAAAACAATATACTGTACTGTATCTCATACTATTCGGGGTAATGTCTCATTTGGGGTAGTGGCGTTCGGGGTAATGACCCATTCGGGGTAATGGCTTTCGGGATAGTGACCCATTCGGGGTAGTGACGTTCGGGGTAGTGGCGTTCGGAGTAATGGCGTTCGGGGTAATGGGATGGAGCCCCGTAAACATGTTCCACAAGATTTTTTTTTCGCTTGCTTGCACTTATTTTTGACCATGACTTTCTGAATCTGAACCACTGTGCGTCGTTGGAACCATTGCCAAAAGCTTTTTGCCTGGCTCGGTCCCACTCCTGTAGGATCTTTATGACGACGAGGACTACGACCAAAGCAAAGTATCCTCCTTCGCTTAGCTCCTGACACTCCGACCGCCACTTCAGTCTGGTGATTACCGACGCCATTATCGAAGGCTGTGCAGCAGCATTGACCAGGGCTTCCCTTCCATATCTTCCATACCTTCACATGAGTGCAGTGTTTGTACGCGGGCCAAGGTTTATGGTTTAGTAGTGGAAGCCTCGGCAGTAACAGTAGCACAGCCCAAATGTAGGCTTTTATTCTCTTCACGTGCGCCTCTATGTATCTTTGTGTTCAGTCGTCGGATGTTCTTTTTGTAGGCCTCTTTATCGTAGAACGTGCTCCGATTGTGCGGGTGAGGGCGAACTATGATTTTGCATTTGTGCGGAAAATTTTGGGCTTTCAGGAAAATTGAAATGCGGGATTTTTTTACGTGGTGCCGTAGCTATTGATTTATTTGGGTATTTGTTTCTAGTTTATAAATGATACTTTTACCCTAAAGCTAGATAACCTTGTGTCCACCGAATTATACTTCTCTACGTTCTCTACTCTCTCTCTCTAAAGCATTTTTACAATTTTTGGCAAATCTTTAGGCTTAAGAATCCAGCATTCCATTAGCATTCATAAAAAATATTTTTTGTTCAATTCAGTGAAATCCCAGTGAAAAGCTATACCCGCGTCACAGATAGCAAGTGCAATGCAGTGATAGATTTTCATTAACATTGTTCTCGTTTTGGGTACAAAAACTACTTCAAAGCTAGTTGCAAAACAATGAAGATTATTTTTCTCTTAAATACCTAACAATGAAAATTGATCGAAATATAAGCAGTAATCGAAGCCCAAGATAACAGTGAAAACATACAAAATACACACTAAGCTCTTACGGTGAATTTCACCGTAATCTCAACAGCTGAACAGTTCGGTGAAATAAAACACCGTAATTCCGTCGAAATTTTACGGATTCCGGTGATTTTTTACCGAATACTGTAAAAATTTACCGTACTCCGTTAATTTATCACACCGAACTGTTCAGCTGTTGAGATTTTACAGGAATCCGTAAAATAATGTAAGTGTGTATGTTGTCTATATATGTACGTCCAAGTTTCTAATTCTAAAGGCAGTAAGTAAATCTTACTTTGTAGGTATAGTCAACTCTCCATAACTTAATATGAAAGGGATCATCGAGTAAGGGAGGTATCGAGTTACAGAGCACAAAACCAGTGTGACTACGACATGAGGTTGCCAAGAAAACCAACTTTTCCCATAATTCTAAAAATCGATAACGAAATACGAAATAACGAGTAAGGGAGAGTTGACTGTATTTTGACAATAACAGTTTACAAATTTTTCACTTGAAATTTGACATTTTTCTAAAATTATGATGAAACAATATTGTAAATTTTCTCAGCATTAGAACGACTGAAATTTGAAATCAGTATGGCAATGAGATTAAACAATATCTGTAATATATTATAGATCAGTATGGAATGAGATTAAACAATATCTTTGATGATCACTTGTAAAAATTCTGAAAACTACTCAAAATCAATAGAACAGTAATTCAAGTCATCGTGCAAAAGCTTGGGAACTTTTGCACGATGGTACTGAGGGGTGATCCCAAACTTTTGCACGATGGCTTAAATGACTTCGAGCTGTTTAGTGCAATACCTACAAGTAGATGGAAAAACCCGAATTTAGTGCTATCCCGACTAAGGGTACATAACAAAATTATATCAGCATATGTTATTATCTTATAAGTTTTTTTCGAACATAGGTTGTTACAAACTTGATGCAAGATGTTGTTAAAATAACTGAAATTATAACAAAAAGTGTATGAATAGTAACATAAACATAACAAAATGTGTTTTAATTCTATCAAAAACATATCAAACCAAGTTATAATGTTTGATACAAAGTATCAAAATTATAATACTGTTCGATATATGATAATATTGTATATTGCATAACTATCTATTTATTTTGTTATAAAGTTGATAAAAATGAACAAAAAAAATATCTTAAAGGGAAATAAAACACATTATGTTATGTTTCTGTTTTATTCTGTTCTATGGATGACGGAGCCGAACAAAATTATATCATAATATGATATGCATATCATATTCTGATAAAAATTTATTATATTTTTATTACAAGCCTCTAGTCGGGATACCATTGAATTCCACTATAATTTGTATCTTTTGACAGATACGCGTATCTTGACCTCAACTGTAAGGCCGTCTACAGTGTCGTGTACTAGACTTGAAGTCGAGTCTAGTACACGATACAGAAGACGGCCTTACAGTTGAGGTCGAAATAAGCGTATCTGTCAAAAGATACAAACTATAGTAGAATTAAATAGTATAGCACTAAATTCGGTTTTTTTCATCTAGGTACTTGTTTTATTGATTTTGAAAAATTTTCCCACAAAATATTTGCATGTGCTCAATAAAGATTATAAGATTATGACAAATGCCGTTTTAGTTTAAAATTTTGGCGGATCCGATATTCGGAAAGTAAGCCAGTATTTTTTCAGGTTGTGCTACTTTTCCCCGAATGTCATTTCTCTGATCGCCAGTTCCCCGAATGTCCTTTCTCCGAATATATCGTTTCCACAAATAGCCAAATTCCCAGCAAAGTTTTTGGAACTCTAAGTGTAATAACTTAATACGTTTCAAAATGCTGAATGAAACTGTAAATTAATATGCCTTCTTTTTTATTTGATTGACGGGTCTTTGACGTTACAGTCGACTTTGCAAAATTCGATATTGAAGGGACCATAGAGGTAAGGAGTTGCCGAGTTATCCAGCTTTTTACGCTAGCATGCCATAAATTTTTAATCATTTCCTTCTGACATTTTTTGCAAACACTACAACAATTTTTATAGCTTGATCTAAGCAAGCTTTGCGGCGGTAAAAAAATAATTATATTGACATAGAGAAGTCAAGCCTTGTGTTCTTGGAAATGATTTGTAAAAAAAGTTGGAATATAGTTTTTAGTAGATAGTTCCGCTGACCAGTCCAGAGACCGCTGTGCTGTGTTTTATAATAACTTCATTACGAAGTCGTTTCGTGTTACTAGAAATGGTCGGATTTAACATTTTTCAAACCCGAAACCTACCCGTACCCGAATTATTTTATATCTTCTAAGCCGGACAAACATTGAAAAGCAAACCCGGACCCGAAACTCGAAAAAAAATTGTAAGAGAACCCGAATTCGAAAAGATGGCAAATTCATCGTTTCTGATGCATCTAAAGTTTCCTTTCAGGTTGTTACTCTGTTCACAATTCTCACACTTTTTCAAGCCCAAACCCGATCAGTACCCGATAGTTTTATATCCTACATCCTATCCCGACCCTTTGGCGTAGCTTGGATTTTTTTCTGGAGAGGGCCAAGGGGGCACAGTGGGACAAAATCAAAAAAGTGGGACATGTGTGTTTGTGCTGAAACTTTTGGGTTTAGCGTTTCAATATGTTCCACAAAGTGTCATCGATTAAATTTGTTTTTCAATTTTAAATGAGTAAAATATTCATTTTTTGTCCAGTGAATAAAATCCTCAAGAAATTCTTCCAAAGAACTCACGAAGAATATCCCTTGTGAATCTTTTGCGAACTTTTCTGGTATCCAACCGAGTGCTCTTAAGAGATTTCTCTGAGAATTCCCACGGGTATTCCATCATGAATTATTTACTAACTTTTTAAGACTGAGATATATATGGAAAATTATGCTTGGGATTAGTAGTTTTGATGCTACCACAAAATTTTCTCGAAGAATTTGTATCAAATTACTTTGAGGTGGTTGAAGATTGAAAATTGATCAAATTGATTGCTTGCTGGTGGGACCAATTCATCAAATTTACAACGCGGAGCGCTGTGTGGTTTTCAAGACTTGTGTTCTTGACTGAGAATTTCCCCAAGAAATAGTATAAGAAATCGTTGGAGTCTCACCAAAATTGTCTACAAGATCACCAAGCAAAGATTCATTCCACAAATTCCCCGGAAAGTTAGCTGAGAAGCAGGCTCTGTCCCAGCGAGGACGTAATGCCAAGTAGAATAAGAAGAAGAATTTGTATCTAACATTTTGAAAATATTTTGCATGAAGTTTTTTGACACTATGGAAAACAGCTTGATGTAGAAACCATTTATTACTAGGTACCAGCAGGAATTTCAAACAAACTTTTTTTTGGAGAGACATGTTTTAATGATTGAGTTAGAACTGTGGAAGTTTAAAGTGAAAGTATTTGCGTTTTTTAAGAACATTGTCAAACATGGTTAAATACGTAATGGGAGTTATTACTAAATTTGAAGATTGGAGAATATTTTTCCATTCCTTCGAAAATTTGTCGAAGAATTTCTGATGAACTTTCAAAAATTAGGAATGATACGTATAAGAACTCTGCAAATTTTCCAAACTTCCAAAGCTTATGTTTAATTTTTAAATTCTTTAAAGTGTTTGTTTTCGAAGCATGAACAGATTTTTGTATGAAGTTCAAGCAAATGCCATGCGAAGGAAGGAGAAACAACTACATATTGAAGCTGGTAGAAACAACAGATGAACAACAGCATTCCTTTCTTGACTACTCGATTCATAAAAATTCTACCAGAAAGCCTGTAAGAATTCTTCCCTGAAATAACACAGGAGTTCAATCCCAGAATATGGATTCTGCCAATTATTGATAAATCTTTTTCTGAAGAAACATTTTAATGAAGATTCTTACAAATTTATTTCTAAATATCTTTTGAAATCCCTCCTTCCTTCCCAGTTATTTTGCTTAATGTTTCTCCACAAATTTAATTACCACTGTGCTAATTTTGGAAGAAAAAGTATTCCTGTTTTTTTTTTCAACAAATTTCCTCTAAAGATTCGAAGGCAAGAGATATTTCAACAACACTTTCGTAGATAATTCTTGTGTAATCCCGGGTTTTACGGCAGTATTCACAGAAAAACAGGCCCCCTGTTCCTACGCCAATGTGAACAAAATTGAAAAAAATTGGAAAAATTGTTGAAAATACCTACGAAGTAAGTTTAACTCATAAGCTTACGAATGAGCGCTAGGATATTTTGGTGGACGTATATTCACAGAGATATGAATAAATGAAAAGCATGCTTTGTACTAAAATGCCGTGTACTAGACCTGATTTAACTCACGACACTGAAAATGGCCTTATAGTTGCGGTCGAAATACGCGTATAATCACAAATTCTAATGGAATTAAATTGAATAATTCTCAATTCGGTAAACAGATTTACTACCAAAGAAATATGGACAAAACACTTACATATAGCAGTTATTAGTGAAACTTATTTTAAACCAGGATCCATACTCAAAAGAGATCTATTTTATTTTTTAATGTTTTGATCTACTTGATGATGCATGTAGAGGAGGTGCAAACATCATTGAAAGGCGTTTAAAACATCAACTTTTTTCGTCATTTGAAAACTAAGTTTTTGAAACTTTGGGTGTTTCCAATGTTTCAAAAACTCAAAATTCAATTATTTTCGAGTCGATTGGAATACATATGAAACATACATTGATAGTAATCTTGATGTTCGCATTCCTTTGAAAACAAAACGTTATATTGACAATGCTCTCGAAACCTTAACTAATTCCATTGTTGCAGCAAGATGCATTGCAATAACAAAATGTGAAGTAAATTCGAATGCGTGATTATAGACGACGATTTTAAACTATTAAAACCATGATGAGAAGGCAAAATCAACGCACTCACGATCCTGCTATGGAAATGATATGGGAGGATCTACAGAAGGAAATTAAAAACGATTTTCTCAAATAAGAAACAAAAATTTTGAAAAAAAAAAACCTCAGGAGCCAATTCCGGCAGTGAAAAAGGGAACCAAATTATTACTAACTAATTGCGAAAAAGCTCAAAAACTTGCTATGCAGTTTGAAAGCGCACACAATTTTAATTTAGGACTTACTAATTCAATAGAAAATCAAGTTACTCAGGACTTCGAGAACATTTTGAATCAAGAGAACATTATCGAAAATTCTTAAGAGACTGATTAGGAAGAAGTGAGAACTATTATTAAAAAAATGAAAAAAATATGAATGCTTCTGGCGATGATGGAATTGTTTACATCCTCATCAAGAAACTTCCAGAAAGTAGCTTATCATTTTTAGTTGATTTATTTAACAAATGTTTTCAATTAGCATATTTTCCTAACAATTTGAAAAATGCTAAGGTTGTTCCAATTTTAAAACCAGACAAAAATCCTGCAGAAGCTTCTAGCAATCGTCCATTCAGTTTGCTTTCCTTCATCAGTAAACTTTTTGAAAAGGTCATTTTGAACAGAATGATGGCTCACATCGACGTAAATTCAATTATTGCCAAGAATGGCTATTATTATTTTGTCACCTCCAGTTCTGAAAGACTTTCTGTAAGAGCTGGTGTTCCTCAAGGCAGCATTTTGGGACCAATATTATACAATATTTCCACATCTCAGGTATGTCGAGTTACTTTAGGGATGTCAAAAATCCTTGTTTGCGGATGACACAGGCCTCTCCGCCAAAGGACGAAGTCTGCGTGTCATCTGTAGTCGATTGCAAAAAAGTTTGGATATTTTTTCTTCATACTTGCAAAAATGGAAGATTTCTCCTAATGCTTCCAAAACTCAACTTATAATATTCCCACATAAACCAAACGGTCTTTATTTGAAACCTTCAAGTAGACATGTTGTCACGATGAGAGGGGTTCCAATAAATTGGTCAGATGAAGTTAAGTATCTAGGGTTCATGCTAGATAAGAATATAACTTTCAAAAATCACATTGAGGGCATTCAAGCCAAATGTAACAAATATGTAAAATGTCTCTATTCCCTTATTAATAGAAAATCAAAACTTTGTCTTAAGAACAAGCTTTTGATATGCAAACAAATTTTCAGGCCAGCCATGTTGTATGCTGTACCAATATGGACTAGCTGTTGTAATACCAGGAAGAAAGCTCTGCAGAGAATTCAAAATAAAATTTTGAAAATGATTCTGAAGCTTCCTCTCTGGTATAGTACCAATGAGTTACATAGAATATCCAATATTTAAACATTGGAACAAATGTCAAATAAAATAATTAAAAATTTCAGGCAAAAATCGTTAAATCTTCTATTGCCACAATTAATGCGTTATATGTTTAGGTTAAGTTAGATTGATTAAATTAAAAACGTGTTTTTTTTTCTCTTATATGCAGGTGAAATCAACTCGCCTGTAAAAAATCTGAACTGCTACGGCAAATGAAATGTAATATGTTGTTAACAAAATGTTAATAAAATCTTAAATTTATTTTACCAAATTAGGATGATAGTGTTGTCTAATAACACAGAACACCTAGATATAAGAAGTGAATGTAATGTTTGGAATGAAACTAATAAAGAAATAAAAAAAAGATGTTCTGAGCCCTTGGAAGCCCAGATAATTTCAAATCTGAAAATATCCCCGACCGGTGGGATTCGAACCCTCGACAGTCAGCTTGTTCTTGCTGAATTGCTGTGAATATATCGATGTAGAGGCCTCTATGTTTCTTCGATTTAAAGCAAAACAAAACTGTGGGAAATTGAAATATTTGTTCACCATGGTTGAATGGACTACTCAATAGAAAAATGTTCAAACTTCCGGTCCATTGAAGTCACTCTTCTAATGATTGTTAAGTCACCCTCCATACAACAAGCTAGAGAACGTTTTACTGTTTTCCTACAAACGGTAACACATGTTTAGCAGCCTAAAATTGGCAGAAAAAAGAAGGAAATTCCCATTGATGTGAAATGAAGCGAAAATGTACATGATCCATACAAATATGTGAATCGCATTCAACTTCCCCGAAGCGACGAAATTGTAGAATCCGTCTTTGCCGGAAGCAGCATACTTCTCGAAAGGTCGATTGATTTCCGACTCTGCCCCGGCGACCAACGGATTAAACCGGTTTCAATTAATTCAGCTCCATGATGGCTAGCAATTTCTTTTCCTCATACAAATTACTCCGAACAATTCGATAATTCAGCTACCAGAGAAAAGGAAAATCTGTTTTTCGTCTTGGGCTGGAAGCTTGGCCGGAAATAGACCGATCGAATGGATAGGACACCAAATCCGTCCGAGAATTATTGAACCAACTGAACCGTACCAAATGGCTGCGCAGTGTTCTTCCGTTGGGGATTTGGATGAGAAAAAATCTAGCGATTCATCCACCTATCAGGAACGAATTTCTTATAAATAACTCTAAAAATGTGGAATCAATGAAAAGATTGCAATCCCCATAGTAGCCATAGATTTTTTCACACTCTACATCTACAGTAGAAAAGGAGGAACGTGTCCAACTCATTTTGGTCCATTCTTTGGTGACAGCTTACAAGAGCTTCCCGGACTGGGATGGTCCAACGAAAGCCGGAATTTGCTAGCATCACTAATTTATGGCTGATCAATTCGCAACCGGATGGAATGGGTGGCATGTTCTGTTCTCGATTCTCCACCCTTTTTCTCGGCCCATTGGGTCCCACCATAAGGAGTGTATCGAAAAGTAGGTGCAAACATTCGAAACGGTATGTTCCAGAGCAGTAGCTATTCAAGAAATCAAGTTAATTTTCGTTAAGTCATCGAGTACTGAAGAAATCAAGACGTGTTTTACCAGAACATCTTGTATTAAAGGAGTGCAAGACTTTTTTCGACATCTGTTAATTATTTGAAAAATTATCGTACATAATGTAATTTTATTAAAACATATCACCACTACACCATTTTTAAAACATTGTAATGTACTTTTTATCACCAAATTGTTTGTAAGCTCAACTCAATATTTCTGAGATTGTTTCAACTGTTTACGATTTCATTTCGATACGCTCCTTACATTAACGAAAGCAAACGGATGCGCATTGGCTCAGGCGAATATAAGCTCCAGGGCGGATGGAAGGAAATATATCTTATTTTAATCAGCTTCATACAAGCGGTCGGTCGTAGTTCGTTTCTTTCCGGAGGAATTACATTGACTGCAGTGACAACCGAGGCGGCGACAGCACCAGAAGATCTTCGTGTCGGTGTTATAGGTACATATGAGACGATGGCAAAAATTGAGTTATGGTGGACATTCCCTAGTGCTAATGGCTGATGAAAAAATCAATCATTGGGTCATTCGTTATTTAGTAGTTTTCTGTTTTGCTACTCTGAAAATGAACTTAAGTTTTATAATTTTTCCTATATGTTTGGTGAACTCTGAGTAAAACTGAGTCCAATAAATATTGTTAGTCAAATTCAATTATCACCTATATGATTTCGCATTATGAGTTTTATACTGTGTATTCTCTGCTTTTTTGCCTTTGGCGACTTTTAAAGACTCTGAGCTGGTTTATTCGCTACTGGTCTTTATGTGTTGAGATTGCAAAAAGCCTAATCACCCCAAGTAGGGGTAGTTGCCACGGTTAGGATAGCTCAAAACAATCTTTACCATACAAAAACATCAAAGATTAATCTTTGCAGGCTCATGCAAAATAATACAGCCCAATCGGCGCTAGCTTATGAACATAACATTCGTAAAGGGACCTTCTATGTAGGTAACATCTTGAACTCAGTTTTTGCTACCTTCAGAAAACCTGAAATGGCATATTCCCATGCATCGTGTTCAAAAACGCAACCGTTGCTACACTAATTTCTGAGTTAACTACCAGAAGTGTATGTTATGTCACACTAGATATTTCTGTTGAACACCACACATAGAAAAAACATATATTGTTCGGTGTGTTTTTTATATGTCAAAACAACAATGGATTTAACCCGCATAGGCCTAAGGGGAAAATAAAACTCTTGTCGCTCAGCGAACACTTAACGAATTTCAATAAAGTTTTGTCAGTTTACTTGTACACATATCTAGTTTCCAAAAATGGCCAAAGAATCTCGTGAGGCTGGAGTTCTTCCGGTTTTTACTGAACCAAGTCGTATGGAAAGGGCGCTGTGCTTTTGTACCCCTAAAGCTCGGCAAATTTCATGTCACAAAAAGTTTTCGGAATCGATTATTATGTGGCCACTTTATCAAAGAATTTTAAGAAAAACACATCAGCAGTTGAAAACCGATTGAATTGAATTACCATGTTCCCTGCATTTGGTTGATCCTTCAAATGACCATTTTAGGATCCCCGGAACGCCTCAAATTCATTATTAAATTATTAAGTGGCCAAATTGTATCTAAACAGCTGTGTAATCTTATAGAAGCACTTTTTTGTCAACTGTTATGTCTGATCTTTACTTTTCGAGAATTGAAACGGTTTAAAATGATCGTCGTTGCATATAACTAAAGATAATTTGGCATGTATAAAAAAGCCTTGTTTATCCGACCTGACCCAGTGACCCACTGAAATAACTCTGGCCATATGAGTACTCCCGACTTTCTCTGGCCACTTTTGATAACTAGATATTACGAGTATACTGATTAAGAAAAATAATCCGTTAAGTATTCGCTGAGCGGTGAGATTTTTAGTATTTTTGCTTTCACTCAGGCCTATACATGTTAAATGAGTTGCCATACAGTACATATCAGAAGGCCTTTTACCAATTGTAATCAGTAAGGCTGATGCTTACAACATTAGCTGGGAAAGCCCGAATATTTATTTTAAAGAATTCAGTCTGATGGAATACTTAAGTAGTAGAATGTTGGCATACTGAATATAAGGAATTGTACAACCTTCGTGATGACTGATAGAGAAGTGTTAAACAAAAAGCTATGTTCGAATATGAAAGCTTTCGAAGAAGTTTTTCCTTTGTGAATTTCTAAGGGCTTAAGGGGGTTTCCAATGGTTTCCAATTCGGGAACTCATTCAAAACCTCTTATAAACTTTTGAGAGTTTATTTAATGTTAATTTCAACAGAATAAACAAGTCTCAATGATTGCACATAATTAACAACATAAGATATAAAATATTACATTTGGACTTGACGTAAACTATAATTTGGCAGGAAAGAGCATTGTGTAATCCACAATCTATCCTAAAATGCACATGTTGAGAACAAGAATAAATATATATTATTAGGTTGGCACTGTCGATATAAACCTTCTACCGGCAGCATATTGTATCATTTGTTTTTCGATACTTTTGCGCCATTTTATGCACACAAGTTTTCTAATAGTATTTTACGTAACAAGTTGAAGAATGATGATATTTCAGCACGAGTCGTACATATATCGAACGAGGCTTGCCAAGTTGGATTAATTATCCGACGAGTGCTGTAAATATAAAATTCTGCAACGAGTTGCGTAAAACATTTGTTTTTTCAATTTCGTAAACGACCACTTGAGCTCATCACATATATCATTCGAATGCATTCACCATAATTTTAACAATTTCTGAAAATTGTCATGTCATTCATTAAGAAAATATAATCTGTTGCGTAATGGAAAATCTTTGCGTAATATTATTACGCAACTGATTCTTTCTGTGGTGAACAATCCTTAACAATTCCATGAAAATTATACATGCAAATATACTCGCCCATATAGCTCGACAGCTGTCACTTCCACCTTCCCTGCAGCTGCCCTCACCTCACCTCGCATCCACTGACTGTTTAGATTGATGAACCTCCCTTCAAGGAACCTTGATAACTATGGTATGGTATGGTTCAGTGCAGGAAAGTAGGCCATTTTATGACAGGTTGGCGTAATAAAAAACAGCCTATTACGATGAGAAATTGAAAAAAAAACTTTTCCGTTTCGATTTTCACTGTTGGTCATCTGCTTGTAAACATATTTCGAAATTCCTTGTGGTACTGACGCGTAGCCATGCCCCACGTGAATATCTCAAGCTAAAGAATTTTTCCCAGGATCGCTATTCGCTTTTCAAAACAGTGCTTTTAAGAGTCTGCTGTGAAAAAAAATAAGCAAATTGTTGGAACCGTTGGAAGACAATTTACACCATCTTCAGCTCAAGGCTGCACAGACTGTACGATCAGAAACATTAGACAACGGACAACACGAAAAACACAGCAGCCCAATGATGAATTTTTCGTTTGATGAAAAGTTTCCACCACTGGAGCGGGAATTGAACCCACACTTCATGGCACAGTACGCCCAAACGCCGCTAACCGTACGGCCACGAAGCCTACAGCTTCTCGTACCACTCTGGCTTAATATTGAACTTGTAAACTTCAAAAAAAAAAACATCATTTTGGATTTTGAGATTCCTTGGAGAAACCTCATTCTATTCAAAAGTGCATTTAGTTCCTGAAAAATAGCGAATTTGGGAATTTTGAGACTAAGATTTCAAGAACTAGTTGTATGAAAGGCAGTTGACAAGTTTTCAGTGTTACGAAACGCTAAAGAGACTTATGGGCTTGTTTGTCCACAAGAAATGGGAAAGTAGGAACGAACTCACCGAAATAATATCATTGTTGCAGGTTTCCAAAACAACTCCTCTTCTAGGCGAGCTGGGAAAGACCGCATTCAATACTGGTTTCCTTATTATTGTCATCGACATTAGTCTCCATGATTTTAACAACTTAATAACGAAAGTAACATACGTAAAAGTACTTATCAGCAGAACCGTTGTATTGCCAATCAGTCATCGAATGACCAAGCGCCACAAACAGAAGCTGTTTAAATAGTTACTCCTTCCTTGTACAATTCTTAAAATTATATTTTTCATAACAGTCTGGACCTAAATCCCATTCCGATCACATCACACATGGGCCACACGAAATGTACCATCCGGCATCACCATCCAAATTGTCAACGTAATCGTGAAAACAGGAAATTGAAACGTATCGCCAAATACTACTGATCGCATCAACGTTCACATTCATTACTCACATAGGGTAAGTGATCCATTAGTTGTGGGTGTTCCTATAGTTGCGGTAGTGCCATTTACACTCATTTAACTGAAATGGCTGCAGATCCGATATCGCCAATCGACGTATTGGCTTTCTGATACTCGAAATAGCCAAAAACATCGTTCAAATTGCTTCAAAATTGATAAAATTCCACTGAAATTGCTTAAAAATTTCTCGCTATTATCAATAGTTGGGGTAAAGAATTCCTATAGTGGAGGATCCCATAAGTCATAAGAAAACAACGGATATCGCAACTACCGTTTTGTCTCAATTGCCGAACAGACTCATATTCCGAACACTCGAATTTTGTATGACGATGGGGTTGAAATGTTTCTCTGAAATATGTCAGCACATTGCAAGGAAATGGCACCCAGTTGCAATTCAATTTAAACGTCTTCCAATATATTTTATACCTCGTGAGTAGTGATGATTCTCTAGTTCGAGACCAGAAAAACTAGCTCGGATAATTTTTTTTGCGAAATTATTTATTCGAATACGATATATTCGTGTTGTCCGGAATTTGAATCAAGGTGTTCGGAATATGAGACAGAATAAAGACAATGTTCGGCATTTGAACCAAAATGTCGTTCCATACTTTTACGTAAAAACAATACTAAAACTTATTAAATCAACATTATTATTGGTACACCCAACATCTAACAGTTAGACTTTACGAAGATATTAAAATTTACACAAATATCAGCCAATTCATGCCAATCAGATGCATTTAAAGTCACTGTTGGCCTTAAGTGTTCGGAATATGAGTCAAAACGGTATAGGAACACAAATTAAAAATTTACCTCCAATAAAGGAACAGTGTATCAATAGTGGAGGTATCATTTTTCATTGACATGCCGAAGGTTACTGCAATGAATTCAGTTTTCTCATTACAACAATAATGTGTACATTTGTTGCACAACTTGAATTTTGAGGGGTTAAATAAAGTTGAACCGTGCTTAGTACCTCAACTATTGGAACATTTACCCTGCATCATGCTATAGATATGCTACTAAACCATCAGCCATCACAAAAAAAAATCTTCGAAACAACATCGTGGAACCGAGATAAATCGTGACAGCTATTTCGAAATCGCATCCACTCGCGCGCACAGCTTGCTGCGATCTCCTTAAGAAGTTTATGATTTTTTTTTTTAATGAAGACCTTTTTGAAGGTTTAACAAATAAAAAACAGTTTCAGTTTAAGTTTTAACAATTAGCTGACAAAAATTTGAAAAATATAATACTTTCCGTTGAGAATTCATGTTTTGGGCAATTTTTATTAAATAAGTAAGTCAAAATATTTTTTCAATTAATTTGTAGTACCCACAATTTTAAACTACTAATATTAAACTTAAAAAACGAATACTAATAATTATACTAAATTTACATCAAAAGCATGTAAAAGATTTATAAACCGTTGAGTATTCATGAAGTTATGTTCAAACAAAAATGATTTTTTTAGTAAAAAGAGGAAAAATTTGGAGTAAACTACTTTAACGAATACCAGTTTTGATTTTAGCCAAATTGGTTATTCTACAAACTTTTCATAATCTTAATTTCGAAGAGAATGATGCTATAAGCTTCAAAATTGGAAGCAAAATAACGATGTTATGATGACTTCACTGAAGGTTGATTTCATAACTTGAAAATTCATCTTCAAGTCGCTTGCGCCACCTCTAAATCTTAATACTTTTGGCTAAAAATTTAAGGTTTGCCTCATGATGCGTTTCATTATAATGATTAGTAAACCTTCCTGGAGGTAAAGTGGCCCATTCATGAAGTCATTAGAAGAACATTTTAAAAATCCTTTGAGAATTTGTCATGAACTTGACAGAATTATTCTCAAAATTAAAGGAAACCCAATTGATTGAGTTGAATGAACATATAGTTGTGATTTGGATTTCAATGTTTCTATATAAAAAGGGGGTGATTGAGTCCAAAATTGTTATTTTCGCTTGAAATATAGGAATACAAATTGTGACTGCTTGTTAGTGCAAGGTTTATGTTAGAATCTGATATCAACTGAATTTTGAAAAAAAAAAAACAGATGGGACTGACTTGCGATACCCTGCAGTTGAAATCCATTAAAAACCGTTAAAGGGCATGTATGCCAAATCCAATAACCGTTTCATACCCTCGCTACCCACATATCGGAAGAAACCTTGTTTCACAGTATGAACCGTGAATGATTAACAAACAAAATATCTAATTGGGTTCCAGGTGCGCACTACGACATGACAACACAAATTTTGCCATGGCTCTCGTCTAGCCTCCATACTATAATTACCCATCGTAATCATCGACTGACAGTCTAAACGAGAGGAGTTCCTAGGGCATTCGCTTATCAACAGAATTGCAATAGTTAGAGGCTTGTGGAAATACTACGTAATGGGAATTTGAGAAATAATCCTCCATATAAAAATAAAGATCAACCAAAAATTTAAAACCTTATCAAAATATCTTAGTATACAGTTATTGGTCAAAAATCACAAAACAACTTATTAAACCATTATTACAGAACAACACTTATATTCCCTCCCTAAAATTACGACACATTGTATTCGACTGCACCCTAAGAGATATGTCTCATCGCTCAACAGCACGTTCAGTCTATAAGCTTCAATATGACAATCAGACGGTTCAAGTGATAAGCATTTTTACAGCATGTGCTCGACGCACTTGAAGCTTGTTTCAATTATTGTCATCTTTTTTTTTTTTCATTCGGCTTCTTTCTATTGGCACAACACGATGTTAAACATGAAACATTCAAACGGGGTGATGCAGCATTGCGCGAAATATGCATAAGATGCAATTGACATTCCATGCATTATATACCAACCTAGCGGTTCGTCACTCAAACAGCACTGACCGGCAAACTGTTGCGTAGTTGAAATCTCCACACTTTTGCTTATTCCAGATCGAAACAAATCGCAATTCAATATACAGTGACTGAATTTTTTATTCGTACTAGGAAATGTTTTCACATCAGGTGGCTGAAAAACTATTCAATGATATTCCAATGGGTTACATGCATGCCCTGATTCGCTACTCGCCACACCGTAACGCACATGCGCTAGTGTCTATGAACGAAAAATCGCTAAAAGGTTACCCGAAAAATATTTATATGGCGAAATGCATCTAACGAATTATTTCTCAAAATTGGGAACTATTTTCGAAAAAATATTTGGTACCGGTTGTGCGTGATGATGATGGCTATCACGCCTACCAAATATTTTTTTGATTAAAGCTTTCATTCACAAGATGTTGGAAGTTAGATGCCTTTCCCCATACAAAATAAAATTAGAAAATTTCTGCTGATCAACTGTGAACAAGAGCAAAGCAGGTAACCCATTCTAAATACTTCATCAATAATCATAGGTGACATCCAACATTCTGTTTATGTTCGCTTATATGTTAGGTGACGAGAGACGGTTAACTGCTTATCCCTTGAAAAAGGTCCAATACACGGGACCAAAACGTCGGGCTTAGCCAAACAAGCCTGAGAAAGCCATAAAATTACAGTTCGCTTTTATCTTTGGTAAAATAGACAAGCTTTGAATTTCTGTCTAAAATGTTTTATATTCTATATCTATAAAGATGAATCACGTATGCTCTAGCTAACACATCATTTGTTTACCTTGCAGATAATTTGCTGTTATAGTATACTGATCTTTGAAATGAGTCCATTTGATCAATAATATAGATCCTTCTCTCCCACTGATCCGCATTTCAATGGATAATGTTTGAAAATTGTATGAAAATCGACTCTTTTTCCTGAATAACCGCGAAATTTCCTGAAAATAACTGTATTCTGAAGTGACAGGGAAGTAATTTTGTTTGTGCAGCATGGCCATGATATTTAATCATATTTTATTTTGAAGACCCTTAGTTGATCCGTAACTGTGGGGAGACTGTAAACAGTTTATAATCGTGGAATAATAGATGACATCTACAACCCTAATTAATGATAAAGTATTTTGAATAAGATTTATCATTAAATGATATTTAACAAATTCATGTGAAACAGAGCTCTGTACGAATATGCAATTCAGTCACTATATACACGTTCGCGAACTGATACACACCTGACCGGTTTTCACTTTCCTATCGTCACTCTTCTACACATAAACAACAACAAACTGCCGCAGACTGAACTGCGAACTGATGTGCGAACGATCACCGAACGATCAACACTAATACCACTTCACACGACACACTACAGACAGCATCCCCCTTTGCATCAAAACAAGACTCCGAGAGATCCCCCAGTTGGACTCTTCCAGAATGCACTTCGTTTCCGACCTAATGTCCGATAATTATTCACTTCAAATAAGACTTTGTCACATTAATTCCAACTTATCTCCTAACTAACGACCGAATAACTCAAAAACAACCCGGAGGCGATAAACCGCAATATTCGCTCGAAGTCACGCTACACGTACCAAAGCAAACCAAAGAACACGTTCGTATGCCTTCTTCACCGTTCGTTCACTGATCGTCACTGTTGAAGCGCAACTGAGTGCCCCAATTGGCTCCCCTCGTGATGTGGATGTGATGTGAGTGAAGCGTTGTTGTTAGGCATGTTATACGATAGTACACCAATGTATTACTAGCAACGTGTGTGAAGTAAACTGACAGCCAAAGAAGTGACCGCCACTGAGATACTGTGTAACATCCAGCAGAGATGCTATAAAATATTCCAAATAATTGAATATTTACAATACCAGTTTAAGTCTAACCTGAGTGATGCAGTGATAGATTGCATTAGTTAACTGTTGAGTTAATTACGATGGCATTAGTGCAAATGCTAACAATATATCGAAACAAAATTAGTATGCGGAAGTTTTAACTTATCGTCCTTGTTTGCTAGTTGTATTTTGTTAAATTATGTTTCATGTAGTTGTTGTTGTTGTTGTTGTTTGAAAGGGACTGTAACTAGAAGGTCATTCGTCTCTCTGTGATATAGTATCTCAACATTTTCCATTAGTCTGACCAATTACTGAAATTTGAACCTTTTTAACGATTCATCAGTTATTTATAATGCTTTAAACTTAAGTTACCAGGTTTGGCTTCAATGTGGGACACAATTTTTAAACTTTAAACAGGAAGAAAGCTCTGCTGAGAATTCAAAATTTAATTTTGAAAATGATTCTGAAGCCTCCTCTCCCTGGTATAGTACCAATGAGTTACATAGAATATCCAATGTTGAAACATTGGAACAAATGTCAAATAAAATAATTAATAATGTCAGGCAAAAATCGTTACAATCTTCTATTGCCACGATTATTGCGTTATATGTTTAGGTTAAGTTAGGTTAAGTATATTCAAAGCGTTTTTTTTTCTCTTATAAGCAGGTGAAATCAACTCACCTGTAAAAAATCTGAACTACTACGGCAAATGTAATGCAAATGTAATATGTTCTTAATAAAATCTTAGATTTGTTTTACCAAATTAAGATGATAGTGTTGTCTTATAACACAGAACACCTAGATATAAGAAATGAATGTAATGTTAGGAATGATGCAAATAAAAAAAAAAATAAAAAAAAAACGCGTTTCTTACAAGGGAAAGTTACGATGGTGTTACACGGGATTTTTAACCGGACTATTTTTATTAGAATCTACATGTCAAAATATGAAAAACTCCAAAGCCTTTCGGGTGATGGAGCAGTAGTGTAGCCAGAAGGGGTTCTGAAAGGGGCAAATACAGAGTTAATTGAAAATTTGACAATTTGATTTTCATTCGTATTTATCGTAATGGTAACAAACTGAATTGACATTGGTTATAATTTGTTATTATTATGCCATAGACGCAACCAGAATGAGTTCTTCTTGGCATACTTTTCCAATAAAACCATTTTTTTAGGTGTCAATATTCCGTTCGTTGGGGCCTTCCTTAGCCGAGTGGTTAGTGTCCGCGGCTACAAAGCAAAGCCATGATGAAGGCGTCTGGGTTCGATTCCCGGTCGGTGCAGGATCTTTTCGCAATGGAAATTTCCTTGGCTTCCCTAGGCATAAAATATCATCGTACCTGCCACACGATATACGAATGCGAAAATGGCAAATTTGGCAAAGAAAGCTTTCAGTTAATAACTGTGGAAGTGCTCATAAAAAACGCTAAGCTGAGAAGCAGGCTCTGTCCCAGTGATGAAGTTAATGCCAAGAAGAAGAAGAAGTAGTGCAGTCAGAAAGGGCTTGTAAAAGGCATAGTTGCACAATGTTCAATATATGGAGATATAAATTGTACTGACAAAAAATGCTACCAAAGAACGTTCCCAAAGTTGAGGCACCAATGCAAACATTTTTTGAACATTATGTTCCACTTGAATTCTTAATTCAAAATTTTCAAATTATTTTCGCTTTTCTGGATTTATTATGAATTCAATATTTATAGTTTGCATGCTTGTTTTATTAATGGTCATAACAAAATAATGAAAGCAGAACAAATTAAAATATGACTGTACAGTCAGAAGACTTATGTCACTCTTATGGCTGCCGAATGAACGTTAAGTTGTATACTTATCCCAATGGAAGACATTGAAAAATTCTTCATATTACGTAAAAGTTTAGAAATAAACATGGTTGTGGTGCGAAAAATTTTAAAACCAATTACAAAGCTTTCAAAATTTTACAAATTTCCTATCTTTTGCTACGCTTTCTGTGTAAGATTCAACTATTTGCTAACACCGTAGCATTTGTCCTTGTGTCTCTCCGACGCACTTTGCTTTTTCCTAAGTGATTTTTTGAATAAAATAGCCTCGTCCATATCTCGTGGATTGGCTTTGACCGCTACCGTTTCAAATGAATTCTGATACACTTTATTTCTCTTGAAAGTAACGAATGAGAAATTTATGTTCAGTATAATTTAAACAAAGGGAGACAAGAAAAGCAATCCACAAAATTTTCACGAGTCTATTTTATTTCACTTGATATAATGCAAAACCGTCTGAGAGATATATAGATCAGAATTACGGTGCGAACGAGTACATTATAACAGTTTAACATATAACATATTAAAAGACAACTACCAAAAAACTAAACATTACATATATTTTGCAATTGGATTAAATGGACAAATTGATGTGAAATTTGCGAAAAAGTCTCACCGAGAAGCCCAGTCGGCTGGTTAGCTGTGAACCACGAATCATAATTAATTAAACAAGTATATAAAAAGAGTTTTGTGGAAGTCATTAGGTTGTTCTAACGCGAAGACAACCTATCCTTTTGCCGGTTCCATACCATTACCCCGAACGCCACTACCCCGAATGAGCCATTACCCCGAATAGTATGAGATACAGTGCAGTATCTAGTTTTGCGGGCGAAAATGCATCTCAAATGAAAACTGGTAATTAATGGCGCGTAAAATTCGTCGGTAGAATGTTCATCATATATTTTCCCTTTTTTCATATGTCAGCTATTCTTTCGAAAAATCTTGTAAGCAACTATCTTCTTCTCATTTTTTCTGAGGCAGTGCCTGTTTATCAGCTCAGGGGGCACTTTTGCAGTTCAAGAGTTCATTCACAAATTTCACAACGCTAAAAATTGCCATTTTTGACACCTACCCAACCCCTTGTACCATTTTTTGTATGGAAATTCCACATACATTAAGTAGTTTTTTTTTAAGTAGTTGAATAGTAAAAAGTTCGATAAAGTATTATTGAATTTCGATTGCTAGAATTTAAAAGGTTGTACCTTACCAGAAATTTGCCCTTTTTTCTTAAATTGGCTGTTCTATCAAGTTTTCGTTGGATAAGCTTGTCATTAATGTTTCCATATAGAACGAGGAATATATCCTGAAGGCATTCACTAAAGTGAATCCTGCTATAATTCTAATCAGATTTTTTTTATCTTCTTGTATTAAAACAGACAGGTCTCTTATGGATTTGCTCACCACTTTTCTGCCATCTTCATTTCTTCATTGCCTTGAATCAAAAATAAATATTTGTTATTTTGGATTATCTCTTAGAAATTCAAATTAATGATTCCAAAAACCATTGAAAGTTTTTACTGTAGTGGCATTCAGAGGCCGCCGTTTTCCTAACGTTTCCTTGCTATAGCGGAACGGTTGTCTATCAGGTTGGTCTTTAAACGGGTTCCATAGAACAACACTTGCAGCGACTACCTCAATGTGATCTTCCATTATCATTGTTTACGAAACAAGATCTTTAAGAAGATCTTAATGCTAGAAGTCCAACACCTACAAAAATAAGTAACGGAAATGGTTAACGACGTCCAATTAGAAAGTTTACTACATCCTAAATTTGTGCAAATTATAACTATCCTTTTCATAATAAATTCACCCTTCTTATCGAAATAGGTTGCTTTCAGATCTGAACAGTAATATTTTTCCCGACTTACTTAACACTTCTGTGTTTCAAATACAAAGTTTGAAGCAGATTAATTGAATTTTTAATTTTATACAGCTCCTTAAGTGGACCGTGGAAATGATTTTTCAAGAAAATTAATATTTGCGATCCATTTTTCACAAGTTTTTTATGAACTCATAGAGAGCTCAAGCCGCAAATGTATCTCCAGCGAAATTGTTTGTATACATATAAAGTACAAATGAGTTGAATAAAAAATTTCATTAAATTCATACAAAGTGAATTAAAGTTAAAATTGTTCAAAAAACCTGTTATTTTTCATAAAAGTGCCCTAAGATATTAGTAGTCCACGAATGCCCGCGATGAGAATAAGTTCATTCGAAAGCTAAAACAAGAGCTTTCAAGTAGAGTACAAATTATTTTGCGAAAACTTGCGATAGACCACTTTCAACGCGTTTAAAGGTGTATGAAGTGCAATTCTAATTAAATAATAATAATCCTGTGATACGCTAGTACGTGCATTGCAATCGCAGTAGCCATGAATGCATCCCGAGAAGGAACGAAAAACTCGCTCCTATTTTCTTCTTCATCTTCTTTCTGGAATTACGCCCAATTGCGACAACGTCTGCTTCTAAGCAGGCAGGTGTTCTTATGAGCACTTCCGCAGTTATTGACTAAGACTTTTTTTTGCCGATTGACCATTTTGCATGCAGCCTCCAGATAAAATGAAACAATTACATAACACATGTTTAGCGTGACGAAATGATGACCGCACGCTTCTAGGCATATTCAGATCATTTTGATGAAAATTTGAGCTTGACAGCAGCCTGGCTGCTTGTTGATATCCAGTTCGCACCCCCTAGGTTTTTACTATTGGAGTTGTGCATGGAAAAATTACTCAAAAAAATATTTTGAAATTCAAGTAATGCCTGACATGCTGTGAAAATTTCATTTCAATCCGTCAATAAATAACTGAGAACTAGCCGGCCCAAGTTGACTATTTTGTGTTTAGGAATATTGAAAAAGTTAAAAATGTTGTGTCCAAACCTGAATATTCTAATTATCAGTCCAAAACAAGAAAACATTGAAAATTAAAGTCCATAATAGTTCAATACGTCATAAAATATGTCAAATATATGATTTCAGCTATTTTAACCCGTATAGGCCTGAGTGAAAGCAAAAATACTGAAATCCTCACCGCTCAGAGAATTCTTAACGGATTCAAATGATATTTTGTCAGTTCACTGGCCCACATATCTAGTTTCTAAAAGTGGCCTGAGGAACTCGGAAATATTCCTGTGGCCGGAGTTACCCTCACCACTCAGCAAATTCTTAATGGATTCAAATGATTTTTTGTCAGTATACTGGTACTCATATCTTGTTTCTAGAAGTGGACAGAGGAACGCGGAAATATTCCTATTGTCGGAGTTATTCCGGTGGATCACTGGGTCAGGTCGAGTGAGAAGAGTACTGTGCGTTTGTGCCCCTAGAGGTAGGAAAATTTTAAGTCACAGATAATTTCCGGAATCGATTATAATGTGGCCACTACATGACGGAATGTCAAGAAAATTACTCAGTGTAAACCTTTTGAGAAACGATTGAATTGGATAACTATGAGTTTTGCATTTGATTAATCCTACTAATGACCATTTTCGGGTCTCGGGACGCCTCAAACTTACGATAAAGTGGCCAATTTGTATCTGAACATCTATGCCAAGCTTATGGGAACGCATTTTAGTGCACAATTATGTTTGATTTCTACTTTTCGAAAATTGAAATGATTAAGTTTCCAACAAATGTATAGCCGGTTCTTCCGGGCAGTACGTCCGAATGGCCACATCCAGTATATTTTAAACAGTGCAAAACTCTTAAATTATAAAGTTGAATAACAGATCTTAATGATTTATGCAAATTAGAATGATTGTCATTGCAAATAAATAAAGGTAACTTGGTATGTCCCAAAAAATAGTCCTTTTTTATCCGACTTGACCCAGTGACCCATCGAAATATCTCTGGCCACAGGAATATTTCCGAGTTCCTCTGGCCTCTTCTAGAAACTAGATATGCGGGCCAGAAAACTAACAAAAAATCATTTTAATCCGTTAAGAATTCTCTGAGCGGTGAGGATTTCAGTATTTTTGCTTTCACTCAGGCCTATACGGGTTAAAACGTTTTAATTACTTGAGCATTTAAGCTGTGGATTTTGCACTTTATAATAACTATTAGATCCATAGTTTTATGATGTAGGATTTCTTTAATGCAATATTTTAAGGCTTAAACTGCACTTCATACTATCACTTTTGTATAACTATGGGAGAACTTCTGCGGTCTGGTGACGGACTAACTCGCGGACCGATACTAAGAACTGTTCATTTTATAAAGTGGACACCTTGTGCATGCTGTATGTTTCTTATTAATCAATGAAATTTCAATCGGTTTTTTGCACATCGTTCGACTAGTATTGTACAATGTTGTGATAATAAAAAATCTCCAAAATAATTAAATTTCACACGAATATGGAACAACGATTGGATCGGTCGATTTTTTGAGGTTATCAAAATCAATGATTGTAAGAAATTGGCTGGAAAATTCGATAATTTATATTTTCTATTTTCAAAAAAGGCTTGTTCTTCGAAAGCATCATCAATCAGAAGCCTGATGGAAAAAATCAAGTTAATTTTGGAGCAACAATTTTACAGATATAATAGAATCAATTTTCCCGTTTATTTTTAAATAATTTTTTTTTAAATTTGATGGGAATTGATATGAGTAGAATTTTTTGTGTAAAATTACGTCCTGACGGAAGTCCTAGTATAGTATTAATATGAAAAATAACTTACGCCTTCATAGAGTTACTTAGTAAGTCCCCACGTCACATTCAAAGCACAACAGAAACACAATTGCTTTATTCTTAGAAGACCTATCAAAGTAAATTGACAATCATCAAAATTGGCAACACTGCTGTAATGAAATCGATTTTATTTTACACATATTATTTTCATAATATGTTATTCTGAGATTACCAATTGAAAAATTCGGAGAAAACTGTTTACAATTTGCTGTAGATCGATAAATATGCGTACATGATTTTAGAAGTATGAGACTTTTTAGTAAAACTACCATAAACAGTAAAATTTATACTTAAGACTGTGGTTTAATCTCACGATTTAGCTTTCGTTTATACTAATATAGTTTTTTAGTAATCCAAACTAGTTTTGAACACGCTTTTTACTGTTCTCTTTCGCTGGGAGTGAAAGGATGGTGTATCAGCAACTTTGGCCATAAATGGGTAAATCACTAAAGTTACCTAATGTCATAGAATGATGGAATATAATTGATATTTTTAAAGCTTTACCTTTAGTAGAATAGTAAAGGATACAAACATACAATTTGTTCATAAAAATAAGGATTTTTGTTTAGCGAAAAATAATGTTAAACTTTGACGGACATATTTTTTTAAAGTTTTTGGAAAAACTATTTAGCTCTTCAACCAAAAGCATTTTCAAAGATTATATTTTTTGTAGCATTTTAGAATAATAGGTCAACGATACACAGAAAACCGATTACGATTTTATCAATAAATAAAAAAGATATAGCATAAACAAAGTGTCCACTTTATAAAATGAACAGTCCTTATCTCATCACTTTTCAGGACTTTTCAAAATACAATAGAGCTTCACCCTAATTGCCCGTCTAGCTTAGTCGGTAAAGCATGAGAAAAAGTGTTTTGACAACCCCTGACCTACAGATTTCTTCATAACAGGTGTTGTGGCCCTTACCAAGTGTTCAACCAGAGAGTCCGTTGATCGTCTAGATTTTGTTCCAGGTAGGATTGAGGATATCCGGAGTCTGTAGTTCTCAGGGTTGGTTTGTAGGTGTCCCCGAATCAGGCAAGTATATTCTTGGCACTCCAACACAGGTAATTACGCGATTTGTACTTTAAAACACTTTAATGCACTAACTCAACATTTATTACACACTACAATTAAGGTACCCCGGAGCAAGTGAGAATCCGGGGTAAGTGGGGCGTTTCGTCATAGCTCAACTAGGAAAAGTTTTTCATGGGGGTATTCTTCTAGAAAGTTGAAGATACAATGACAAGGAATGTATTTAGTACTAAACATATTGTTATTTTTATTACCTTGTGGTTCGTGTAACAGTTGTCAGTTCAGCGCCATTTTCAACTTGCATGATACATTGTGACACATTTCTCGTCTTGCATTGACTCGCAAAAAATAAATGTGTTTAAAATCAAATTTCCATCAGTATGCTATAATTTTAAGTATTTGAAGGTGGTTTTCTGCCATGCATATAAATAATAACAAAACATATTTTTAATTTCGTCAATTATTGATTGTTTATGTTCTACATTTTAATTACAATCTTATAAATGATATATTTTGAACATTTTTTGTTTAATTCCTCTTTACGCTTTTATTGAGGAATTTTCAGTTAATATTAAATGTGAGGTGACATACTATTAAATAAAGGGTTTCTTCCTAAAACGTAACGTAATTTATGGTTGATCCCTTATGTACATCAAATATGTACTTAAAATTAAAATCTTTGACCTATCAATCCTATTATTGTAATGGTTGACTTACTGATGTGGATTGACGCATGAAACTGGATGTGTCTCACTTGCCCCGTTTAGCGAGGTAACTGCGTCCAATGGCTCATTCTAATAGTTTCTTCCAAGGTTTTCACAATTTTGTAAATTATTCGATTAGTTTCATGCACACACCAGCAAATATGTTGCCAATACGTGATTGTGTTGTTGGATATGAAAAATATTGACATTTGAAAATTTTATTGAACAATTTGTTTGAACAATCGTTTTTTTCGTTCCCACTTGCCCCGCGGTACCTTAACGATTTATTCAAACTACAGACTATACATTTATTCTACAACACTACAGATTAAAATTGGACAATTTCGTGGCTGATCTGAACGATTCGGTGGTTGGACTAGAAGTGATCTAAGCGATCTCCTATAGCTAGCCTCGTAAAAAGAGTGTTACATCATTTTAGGGATTCTATGTGCAACATCTTGAATATGGTAAAACATTCTTGTGTAGCCTACAACCTTCTCACTAGCTTACTCGCGATTCGAGTAGATTGGTAGCATCGATACAAAGTATTATACAATAGGCTGACAGATTGGAGCATGGCTAATAGAGAGCTAAACGAAAACACCTACAACAGGGATTCCCATCGCGTTTTCGTAAAGTATCATGTCCCAGCATATTTTGTTTGCAATTGCAATCTGGAAACAGGTACCATCAATAACATCGGAGGTTAGTATTTCAGATCAGCACGATTCATATCTATCCCCTTTACAAACTCTTTCTGACTGCAAACTGAAAAATCACTCTACCTATCTCCGATTCCATGGATGATATGAGAAATTCAAAAAGTGCATTAAATACTGACACTAAATTTATTTGACTTTATTGGAAAAACATGCCAAGAAAACCCATCCTGGTTACGCCTTTGACATAATACATATACATTTTAATCAATGATGCCAATTCTGTTCATTATAATCACAATGAATACTGAAAAAAATATGTTTATCAAATTTTCAATGATCTTAATATTCACTATTAAATTCGTAAAAAATGTCCCTTTCAAAGCCCTCGTGCCTAATCCACTGCTCCATCACCAGAAAGGCTTCGGTTTTTTTTTTTCCATACTTCGACATGTAGAATCTAAGAAAAATAGTGCGGTTGAAAACCCCGTGTAACACCATCGTGATCTTCTTTGTTGGAGCAATTTGCACTTATGCATAATTGTGCAATTTGCTAAGATACACAATTTTGTAGATGTTGCCGACAGTTTGACCAAAAGAGTGCAAACTGACGTTATCTGTACTGATCTATCGGTGGCCGATCATAAAATCAATCACCCTATTGCAGGGTATCCCAATCGGAGGTCCGTAATGTTGTACTACTTGCTGGTCCGATCTACACTCGATCATTCCTCAGCGCTTCGGCATCCGTAATATCAAAACGATTCAAATGTGATTGAATCTGTTCATCTGGCCGTACATACGTTTTGTACCGGCTACTATGACGTGATCCGTTGCAGATACGCTAAAGGATAGGATCGATTGTCCCGCTTTTTTGAAGTCAATAGGAATAAATGTTTGACCAGTGGCACTGCAGAACAATACGGTGTTAAGGATAGCATTTCGGTGAACGAACCTCGGCTAACAATATGCCATCGTGTTTTCAACCGAGTTGCGCCTTTATTCGATTTCCATCCAGCTTTTTACGAGCGCTAATGGCTACCGCAAACTCGCTTTTTGATAGGGATCAAATGATTTGACGTTTGGCTTGAATCCGTTCAATAGAAAACGACTCAAGCCAAACTTCAATTCGACTACTCCCTACCAGAACACGAGCCTGTTTGCGGCAGCCATTAGCGCTTTTGAAAACCTGGATTTATCTCGACAAACGCTAAAACGTAAATTTTCTGTAGTCTTCTCAGCTCTGTTGATGTCATTTAAACATTGAATAGTACAATAACATATTACTTTATTATGGCTGTAGCCAGTATCGTAGCTAGGATTTTTGGGGCCCGGTGCAGAGTTCCATTTAGGGGCCCTCAAAATTAAGGTGAACGCCGTCTCAATGTAAAATTGATGTAAAATCGACTGTTGAAATAAACGAATGACCAAATTGCTTTTGTAGAATTATGACTAAAGTGATGCAACTTGTGTCAATATGTTATTGAAGTCGTTTTATGCCAAAAAAAGTCAATGTATGAGCCTACAGTCCTTCTTTTCTTTATACATGTTCGGAAATACATTAGTTTACTAGAAAATCATTGAGAGACCATCCAGTGACTTGCCATTGGAGTGGAAATATTAGCTGGCAAAGTAGCTCTGGAAAGGAAAGATTTATATACAACTTTAATTGGGTATTCTAGGGAAACTTAAACATTTATCAAATTTTGAGAGGAGATTGATTTTGAATTTCTGAATAAAAAAAAAACAATGAATTTGTCCAAATTTTGCTTCAAGTAATTTACAAAACAAACTCCAAAGATTGTTTCAGGAAATTATTTTGTGATTTTTACGAACTTTCTAAGAATTCCGTTTTAGATACCTTCAAAAATTCAATATAGAATTTCTTAATGATAACCGTAGAAATTACCTTAAAGTTTTCGGCATGAATTACTTCAAAGATTCTTTCAGATTTTCTTCAAGTAAATTATTAGTACTCCAGGAGTTAAAGTTTCCTTCAAAATTATCGTTTAGATTTCAACAGGAGAATTCATTCAAGAATTACTCCAGAGATTGTTCCAAAGATTCCTTCAGGAATTATTCCAGAAGTTCTTAAATTTTTTTCCAAAGATGGCTTCAATTCCCCCCAAATATGGCTTCAATTCCCCCCAAATATTTGCTAGGAATATCCCCAGAAAAAAAATTGGAAATTATTGGTGAAGATATTTTAGAAGGAAATCCCAAAGTAACATCTGAAACTTGATTAAGTTTGAAAGTAACCCATGATGAAATTTCACAAAGTTCTTTGAAAGAACTCCAGAGATCTTGAGGAAGTTCTGTAAGATTTCGTAGATTAATTGCTTACATAATTGAAATTCATAATTGGGGAAACAAAAATTTTGAAAAAAAAAGCGTCATGGTGCTCAGAGAACTCGGGGACCGGTGCGGACCACACCCACCGCACCCCCTAGCTACGCTACTGGTTATAACGGTCATGCGTCTCAAAGATAAAAGGAGTCTATAGAACATTTTTGCAAATGATGAAACTGAATATGTGGATAGGCGTCGCTAGGGAGCGACAAAATTGAAATTTGATTAGGTGGTGAAAATAGAGCAAGCCATTGTATAGTCAGTGATCATCGAAGCATCATGTATTACCTAACTTTTCTACTGGAGAAGGGTTGGCTCAAAGCTTTGAATGACTTCCTTTACTTTTCAATCGCATGACCGTTATAGCCAGAACAATATAATATAAAAAAAATCACGGTCAATACCTTCTTCTATAGTAGAATAACATTTTTCAGTAAAACTGTTTGATTTTGAAATATTTTCAGTATTAATTTGTGCCATTTTTCGCTAAATGATAATTTTTCAACACTTTTGTGTCGCAAATTTTGCAGTTTTTCAGTTGAATAAAATTCATGAGCTGCGGTAAAAAGTTCAAAACAATCGGACCCTTAGAGACTTATACTCCAAACTAAGCCATGTTGTATGGAAAAACGGCCAATGCGTACTTTTTTCTGTCCAGTATTGTATATTTTCAGTAGAATTATTACTTCTTGCTTTGAGGCCCGCACATTGTTTTAAGAAGAATAAGGTGACCCAAATGAACAGTCAGGTTGAGGACCACTGTTATTATCTACATAATTAGATCTCTTTCAATCCCAGTAGCCAGTAAATAACAATCCATTTGAGTCAGTAGATCAACAACCAACTTTGTTTATTCCGATCAATCTTGACAATCGGGGTCTTTCTGTGCTTTCTAGTGCAACAAAATACCAACTCGTCCAAACAGTTCCCAAGTGCGGTGCCGTTTACAGTCTTCCTCGATTCCCACGTGTCCTATCGAATAAATCATCCTTTGACACGTCTCCGGGGACTTTTTTCCTTCAAGGAGACGAAAACGTACCAAAGGGCACAAGACACAAAAAGTTGCGCGCGTGGGTTGAAAGAAACCATTATGGACCTTGATTCCGCATAATTTCATCATTACGAGTCACCGCAATCACAATTTTACCTTCTTTCCTGGGCTGGCTCGGAACCCGTAATCAAATAAATCCGGGCATCCGCACAAAAAGGTGAACCCTTTTTTTCAGGGCCCTATTATTGGCGCGAATTCTAACGAAACCGGGTCATAAATCTAAATTTGTGCAATTCAGTGGATCGGAAAAGGAGAGCACAAAAAACGTTACAAAAACCGGTGACCGTGAAGTTTTATAATGAATCAAAACTATGTGCGAAAATGTGAAGAATATTTGCAAAATATGCCTCCCCAAAACGAGGCGCATCCTTCGGTCCGAAGGCAACAACGTGTTGAATCGGGTTCTGTGAACCAAAGACTGATAACGACCGCCGCCGTCAACAAGGGGAAACGATATCCGGCATCCCGAAAAACTGCCCAACAGCCAGAACCGTTCGGAGGCGAAAAGCAGTCAATCAATAATCCTGTGCCTATTGGTGTTGATTCGAAGGGATCAGTTTGGAAAGGTAGGTCAAAAATTGTACCTAGAGCAACCATAAATTCAATCAATAAACATAGCAATTGAGGTGAGGAAGCAAAGGGTGCCACCAATCGTGGTCAGTATTTTCAAATTTGGTGGAAGGACAAGAGATAGCTCAGTTTTGCTGGAAACACTTAAGGTGACACATCTCGGAATCCAAACATGGCAGGCACAAGGGCTGACTCGTGCCCCTACTCGAGATTTCAAAGGCACTAATCTGCTGAAATAATGAACGCACAAAGTCATTCTTCTTATTTTAAGCTTTCTGCTAGTGCACAAAGCTAAAATAGAAATTGCACTGTAGTTTGATGCTTCTTTCGCGAGATTTATGCTTTCAAAGTTTTGGTATAATAACATAAGTTAAATATAATAACAACGGTTTGAAAATTATGGTTGGGTAACAGGACTTTGGCGTCATATGTACCACTTGATTTTCTGTTCACTTGTTTCACTTGGTTTCTTCTACAGTAAAAGGTAAAACATTGTCCAATCCGGGTCAGCAGGAGAAACAACCAGGCTCCAAATATGTTCGGCCTTGTTGTCGCCCACCGCCTCATCAACAGAAACGGGTCTTAGTGGATAGAGTTCCTTGCGCCCGCCCCAATTTATCCGTTGGAGGATGCCCGCAAAAGGCTAGTGATAATGTCAATCAGTCTGACAACGAGAAACCGTTGGAGACGCACCCGATTGAGCAACCCACCAAGAGGTATTACGAGTACGGGTCAGTTGAAGACGGGCAGCGGCAGCAAAATGCGAAAAGCGTAACAACCGGCAGCTGGGATGGAATTCTGACGTCTACGGGCACGGGAATGTCGTTGTCGCAGATCAAATCAAAGGTTAGTGAGTGGGTAGCGGGGTTGGGGGAGGTGGAATGCTTCTTGTAAATGTGGGATGTTTCTTTTCACTGAGTGGGGTCCGAGAAAATGGTTCCGCTTATCCTTCTGTGTGAACGTTCGAGGTGATCCTTTATGCGAGAGGGTAATGTTGCCAGTAGGCATTATTTTCTATAAATAACTGTACAATATTGAGCACTTTTAACTGAGATCTTTCATTGAAAAAGATGATAATTTTGCATTCGTATATCGCGTGGCAGATACGATGATTTAATACGAAATATACCAACTGTTAATACTGCTACAGAAGCAATCACTTTAGAAATTTCTATTACTATAACAATAACTGAATAACCTTTGGAGAAAATTCTGGAGAAATCCAGGGAGCAGATTCTGGAAGATTTAAAAAGAAGTTAATCAAAGAAGCTTTTGGAGAAAAATTTTGAAAAATCTCTGCCAGAATATCCACAGCCATTCCAGAACGATTTTAAGAAGAATTCTTTGAGGAATCATTAGAAGAATTGTCTGAGGACTTTGTGAAGAAATTTCGAAATGAATCTCTGAAAGAATTCCTAGTGAAATCCAAACAGGATATAAAAAAGGATCTCAAAACAACATTTCTGGTAATATCCGTGAGAAAATACCTGTAAAAAATATTGGATGTTTACATGAAGGGGCTTTCCTTAGCCGAGTGGTTAGAGTCTACGGCTACAAAGGAAAGCCATGCTGAAGGTGTATGGGTTCGATTCCCGGCCGGTCCAGGATCTTTTCGTAATGGAAATTTCATTGACTTCCCTGGGCATAATCGTACATGCAACACGATATACGAATGCAAAAATGGCAACTTAGGCAAAGAAAGCTCTCAGGAAATAACTGTGGAAGTACTCATAAGAACACTAGCTGAGAAGCAGACTCTGCCCCAGTGAGGACGTAATGCCAAGAAGAAGAACATGAAGAAATCTCAGAGGCAATAAATGGAAGAATCTTCTCAAAGTTTCTTGAAGGAATATCTGAATCCCTGAGAGAACTTGTGTAAATTTTATGGCTGAATACTTGAAGAAGGAATTTCTCTAAAATTTCTTGGATACCTAGAAGAAATTTCTAGAAAAAGTTCTTGAGGAAGAAATCTTTGAAGAATGCCTGAAAAATCTCTGAATGAATTTCATATCTGGAAGAATTCCCGGAAGAAAGCCAGAATCATTCCTTGGATGGATTTGTACAGGAATCCCTGATGGAATTCCTGGTAGAAACCATAACAGAATTTCGGAAGAGTTCCTGGATGCAACCTGGAGGAATTCTTCTAAAAATTTCTTTTGGAAATCCTGGATGAATTTGTTTTGCAATTTTCGAAGTAATCCCTGGTAGCGTTATTAAACGATTTCTTGGAAAAATGCCTTTACGTTTTCTGGATAAATACCTGATTCGATTTCTGGAGAATCTTTAAAGCACCTATCTCTGCTAGTATTTATGGAGGAATATATTATGCAACTCCTGTATGAGCCCCCGGTAGAACCTAAAAAAATCCCTGGTGAAACTTTTGAAGCAATTCTTGTAGGTCGACTTTCTGGTGAAGCCCTTGGTAGAATTCTTTGAGACAAACTCCTGGAGGAATTCCTTATGCAATTGCGAGGGAGAATCTCTGGTGGAATTCTTGAAATAATCCATAATTCAATTAGTTGAAAAATCTCTACAGTAAAATTCTTGGAGAAATAGTTGAATGAATGCTTGGTAGCGTTTCTGATGTGATTCCTAAAAATACCTTTAAGGAAGTCCTAGAGGAATCCCTGAAACAATTCATGGATGCAAGCATGGGAAAATTCAAGATGCGAACATTATTTCATATCAAAAAATAATAATCAAACTAGGTTTAATCACGCCCCACCCTCTCTTGTAGCGTGGCATGATTTTCGAATATTTTAATATTGATCACTTCTTATTACCGGGTACCCCCGTTGGTGTGACCACATTTAATCTGAACACTTTTTAATTTGTACCCCGCTAAATTCCACATCGTTCAAATTAAAAATGGTTCAAACGTCATTAAGCTCATGGAACGGAGTAAAGTGGAATGGAACGCTGTGGAACGAAACGCAGAATCAAAACAAAACAGTAAAAGAGGTAACCACATACACGTTCCTAGGATGACTAGATGTTCAAATTAAAAATGAACCCCGATGGTTTGCATGAGGTACCGTTCAAATAAACGGGGGTATACGGTACAAGTATCGGATGCGATAAAATCATTGGTCTTAATCTTTACAATACTGGGTTCCAGCACCAAAATTTCAAAATTGTATAGTTTCGATCGATTTTGAATATTGTTTTGAGCATTGAGCATTGATGACCGCACAATTCGTAGTTGCTACTCCATGGTTGACCGGAATAATCGAAATTGCACAAGGAATCAACAGATGAAGCTTGGGAGTAGCTTACCATCTCCAATGTATAATTTCGAGAATTCTAAATATTACAAAATTAATAACGGTGCCGGCCACATCCTTACGGTCATCAGGGAAGGGAAGGAATGTTAGTGTGATATTAGGGCGATTCAAAATTTAAAAATGTTTGAAAATTCAATCTTCCATATGTTCCTTACCGTATCCTTATCATAAAATAGTGTTCTGTGAAATTTTCAGATTTTTCGGTGGTGATTTAAAGGTGGTCTAAAGACAATTGTAGGTTTCTATGGAAATTACTATAAAGACATTTCCAGAAATGTTCAAAACACGCTAGTATTGTATTGTATGTATAAACTTATCATTCCATAGTGAAAACTCATTTCCTCAATTTCAACTCTGCTGAAGACGCCATTTTCTAAGTGGTTAGGCTTCTGAGATATTTGCAAAACAAATATTTTATGCTCACAAGCGCCGCCTAGTGGCAAAATTTTGAATCAACTAGCTCGGACAATGATATTCATTGAAATACCGACAACTTTGCAGAAAATGCCATCTTTCTAAGTGGTCAGGATCTGGGGATCTGTAAAACAGAAGTTTCATGCTCACTAGCGCCTAAAATAATGATAGTCCTTGAGCAACCGAACAATTTTGCCGAAGGCGCTATCTTTCTAAGTGCTCAGGCTCCTAAGATATTCGCAAAACCAGAGGTGTTGTACAAAGTACAACGCGCGACTACTCGCGTTACAAAAATTCGCGCGACGACTGAAAGGTTAATGAACAAGTGTATAAATGCAACATATATGCCATTTATACGATAAAGATGTGAAAAGAAGCATGGAACAAGCTCGCCAATTGATGAGCCATCGTTGACAGGGGAGCTCCAAAGCACTTCTATTTGGTCACCAAAACGGGTAAACCATATATGTGATATTTTTTATTCATGCATTCATTGTTTTGAATTTGATGTTGGTTCCGGATTTCAAAATAGAAAAGCACAACAGTATTTGTTCCGATTTTCAACATATCTGAACCGCGAAAAATCAATAAATAAGGCAAACATAAAATTTCGCACATTTCGACTGAACGAACATGGATGAACTTTTCAATCTACTTTTCAGTTCTTCAGTGCTATGTTGGCCCTGGTTCAGAACTGTTTTCAAAAGTTTCAAATAATTTTAAAAATACTTTTAAGGGTCAATTTTATTAATAGTTTGATTTTGTAGCAAGTTTTGAACCAAATATCATAGTATAAAATACCCTGCCCTTAGGTGATGGGATTGACGGTGATTTATCAAGTGATTGCATATTGTTGATATTGTGAAATATACTAATACTAATATATTGATCGCGAAAATAATCGTAATTATAACTTATAAAATGTAAGCTAGTCTAATAGTTTTAAATTAAATAATGACATGTGTTTCAATGCTTAAATATATTTTACACTTGATTTATCACACCTTCAGCATGAGTTTAGTTACTGTCGCATGATCTAACACCAGATAACTACGCGTAATGCTGGAGGGACCGGCAGGGCTCACTACCAGTCTCTACTAACACTCAAATCACTAACAAGACTGGGAAACCAACGATCACCTTCATCAGTAGCACTATTTCTAATAGTAGTGTTAGTTCAATATACATAAATCTTTTTCAGTAGACCACGAGGCGCAAGAGTGGGTGCGGGTGGTCTCTGCGTCTCACAGGTCATTGAAAATAGACATTTATGTTAGGTTTACTAACAATGTAGTAATTATTACCTTAGTAATACCGTAAGGTGCCGTAATTCAGCGCATCGCCTAAATCCGCATATTTGGTCCAACATTTTGAAATTTGTCCATACCGCTATTTGTATATGCTGGTAATGCATAATAATTCCAATTAAAATTGTCATTAACAATAATTTACGATTTTGGAGAAATATTCCAAAATTTTCTGAATTACGGCATTTTACAGTATTGCGTTATTTAGTAAGGTAGGTTGTAGCGGTGTTAGAGATAGTTTAGTAATGTTACTGATATATGTATAATAATTAGACAACTGATGGCACTGCTGTTACTGAAATGTTTCATTTTGAAATATCTTTCATAATATAATATAATATTGTTGAACAAAATGCTGCAATTAATAACTTATTTAATCCTCTACGCATTTTTGCACTACTTTGCATTTATCACACCAACACTGGCGACAATAGCGTTCTTTGGGTAGTATTTCTGTTATGTAGTAGTAACCTCTATCGTTTTTATTCTAACGATCATAACATAATTATCGTGAGCGTAGTAGTGGAAATAACATAGAAGTAGCTTTTGTATTTGTAATGAAGGTATCATGGTATTAGTTCCCTGTCCTTTGAAAAGGGTATGGGCGCGTTCTGCCAACTCGGTCGAGGCAGATTTCTTGTGTGAACAAGTTACAACATGGACGTTCTAAAATTCCAGAATGAAGTGTTGTGCATTTGAAGATGGGATGGATTCGCGTTCGTGCTTTACTGCTGCTTATCTATAAAGTTATATGCAATAACCGACCCTTAGCTTAACTATTTAAATTAACAGTTGCAAATATAATAATCGTTTTGAGTTTACTAACATGTCGTCGCGTTAATTTTATCATAATGATCTTTTATCTACATCCGTCGAACCATTCTGAATGGCCGTTGTGAGAATATCACCAAGAACTTCTCACATGCAATAAAGCTGGATTGTCATACATTTAAACATCAAGGTTCTCGCTCTTTTGGATTCATTTCTTGTTGTTTATCATTAGTTTCAGGGATTGTTATCGTGGGAATCAAAAGAGCGAATTTTGTATGACTTGAATGTACGCCAATACTGCCATAAAGCATGTAATAATCACTAACATTCCTTCTCTCTTTATCCTTGTTTTCATATCTAACCCGCTTCGAGGAATAATTCATCGAAGAGGAAAGGCATCTCTTATCATGGCAGCGTAATGGCCGAGAAAACGTCGGTTTGCGGTCGCATCTCTTCATCCTCGGTTCTGCCCCACGCTCGCCAAATCGATACGCACTTGATCCGCCCACCTAGCTTGCTGCACTCCACGCCTTTGTTAAGTATAAAGTTTCTGTAATCATTGAATACTAATTGAAAGGTAAATCAAATGAACTTATTATTTAACTAATAACAAATTTGTTCCACAGAGCGATTTACAAAACACCACACAAAATCCCTCCTTTCACATATCCTTAGGCAAAACACTTCACTACCGTTATATGTATGACTGATTCATGTTCTTTCGACCTTGCATCATTCATACGTGTAGGGGAAGTCTAGAGTAAAAGCAAAACTTAAAGAACCTTCTGGTCAAAGATGTTGCGTTGCCTACTTCCCAAACTCCAAAACCCCGGGTGTATTATGGAAGGTGTGAGTTTTTAAACTTATGCTGGAGACTTGGCCCCTGACCCCCTTGTACATCAATAAAATAAAATAAAATAAAATAATGACATGTGTTTCAATACTTAAATATATTTTACACTTGATTTATCACACCTTCAGCATGAGTTTAGTTACTGTCGCATGATCTAACACCAGATAACTACGCGTAATGCTGGAGGGACCGGCAGGGCCTACTACCAGTCTCTACTAACACTCAAATCACTAACAAGACTGGGAAACCAACGATCACCTTTATCAGTAGCACTATTTCTAATAGTATTATTAGTTCAATATGCATCTTTTTCAGTAGACCACGAGGCGCAAGAGTGGGTGCGGGTGGTCTCTGCGTCTCACAGGTCATTGAAAATAGACTTTTATGTTAGGTTTACTAACAATGTAGTAATTATTACCTTAGTAATACCGTAAGGTACCGTAATTCGCCTAAATCCACGTATTTGGTTCGATATTTGTCGAAATTTAAGAAAAATTTTGAAATTTGTAAATACTGCTATTTGTATATGATGGTAATGCATCAAAATTCCAATTCAAATTTTCATTAATAATTATAATAATACGAATTTTGAGAAATATTCCAAAATGTGAATTACGACATTCTACGGTATTGCGTTATCTAGTAAGGTAGGTTGTAGCGGTATTAGAGATAGTTTTGAAGTGTTATTGATATATGTATAATATTTAGAAAACTGATGACGCTGTTGTTACTGAAATGTTTAATTTTTTACTGTCTTTTATAATATGATATAATATTGTTGAACAAAATGCTATAATTTATAACTTATTTAAATCTCTAAACATTTTTGCACTACTTTGCATTTATCACACCAACACTGGCGACATTAGCGTTCTTTTGGTAGTATTTCTGTTATGTAGTAGTAACCTCTATCGTTTTTATTCTAACGATCATAACATAATTGTCGTGAGCGTAGTAGTGGAAATAACATAGAAGTAGCTTTTGGATTTGTAGTTAAGGTATTATGGTATTAGTTGAAATGTGACACTTTGTTAGTGTCTATGAATATACCGCTTCGATGATATCACATATATTTTCTAATTCTTTATTTCTCGGTACACCGGCCACGGGAACGTCCCTCGGACTCAACGGACCAGCGATGGACCGCTTCTCAAGCTAAGTAGAAAAATTATACTGCATACTATTTTTGTTTAAACTGAAACAACAACTTAACTTTTTGATCCCTGCATATTCACCCGCCTGATAATACAGCCTTTCCAATCTGGAAACTAACTTGAGACATTATTCAATTGAATTCTCATTTTGAGAAGACCTCAGAACAATAGCAACGAACATAAAACACATAGCTGACCATACCGAACACATTTACAGTACATTTCGATTTGATACTTCTTCTCATAATTATCTATAACTTGGAATCGGTACTACAAGTTATCAACATAGATAGTCATCTCTCCTAGAAATTGTAATGGTTAGCATTCCAGCGCGACCTTTGGAACATAAGACTTTTTAACTTGACTCATATTTTGGGATAGATCAGAACAATAGATTGGAATAGATTGGAACACATCATTGACATTGTTTCAGACTAGTAGCATAAACGACTAAAATACAAGAGAATACATGACATACAAGACCTGAAAAATGACGAGACACTTCAGATAGTTCTTGTTCGCGTATAGATGGAAGCACATTTCATGTTTTTCACTTCTATAACGTTCATTCGGGAAAACGGATCTTCCATCAAATCGCTATCATTTTTAAATTCGACCACAATCTATATAATTAAAATTCTCTGTATATCATTGTCAAAAGATGCTTGGAGATGACATTTGGGCTGCAATTTGTCAACATAGACTACAACATGGGCCTATTCACATGACGGTCCAAAACAGATGATCGGGAAGCTCTTTGACAGTTCTTGTATGAAAATGACAGCCTCGTGTATGCACCGGTCCTCCACCGATGTAAACAAATACATAGACGGACCTGTCACATGAAAAGGCCTATAGCTCTGTATGTTATTTCCAAGAAGTGCATTCATTTACAACATATATTTTCATGTCGCTTCTCCATGCGTAAACAAGAATCCGAATTGCTCAGGACTAAAGGCTGACTATACAAACACGACAACGGAAGGAAAACTGAAGCAAAAACAATTTAGTAAAACTACTTCTGCACAATATTCAAACAAAATAGTGTTAAAGCGGGCAACATAGCCTATTCCGTCTAAATATTGGCAAAAGTAGAGGTAAAAATTTGCACTACGGGGTCCAGCACAGACAACGAAGCTGTCATGCAGCTCCAGCTGAGTACACCATAAAAAAAAAAAAAAAAATATCATAGTATAAAATAGTCTCAAAATTCTTCAAAAACCTAATTCTCACAAAAATTGTTCAGAAATTTCTTCACTGATTATTTTGATATGATCATTTCTCAAAGTATTTGATCAAGAAAACTACTGAAAATACCTCCAGTAATTTCCACATGGATTAATCCAATAAATGTCTTTCCTCCTGAAGACGAATCCAGCTCGTATTTTCTTCAAAGAGAAGAAAATTTTCTTACTGGTGAGAAATGGAAGAAAATTTCTTCTCCGATGAAATTGTTCGCTGGAATTCATCTGCAGATTTGTCGTTTTATTCTCCCAGCCGTTATAGAGTTCCGTTATTTATAGAGTGATTCCACAAGAATTAATCCACATTTTCCCAAGGGAATTTTCAAGGAAAATTTATTAGGAACTCCTAATTAAATTTGACCAGGGAATCCTTGTTAAGTTCATACAGCAATATCTCTTGCAATTTATTACTCTTGCATATCTTCCAAATTTATTTCGATTAGTTTATAAAGTTTTATTCATTGATTCTTTAAAACTTAATAGAGTTTAATACTTCAGTAATTTCTCCGTTCTTCTTATTTTTCTTTTTCTTTCTGGTGGTATATTCCAACTGGTACAGAGCCTGCTTCTCGGCTTCTCTTGGGTGCTTATCGTCTTCACATACACTCCAATTCACGTTCTCCCAAGGAACAAAGCGTACATATGACCAATATCCTTCAAATTGAAGATTATTGTTTCATGTTCAATGATAGTTAGTGACATAACATCATCACTACATGATTTTTAAATACATCGTAAGGAATTTCTAAAAATTAAATTGCTTGTAAGCTTAACTCATTTCTACTAAGTTTAACGAATGCACCTGTGCGGTGTAAAGTGTCTGTAATAAAACAAACAAACAACAAACAACTTAGTTTAAATTGTTCCAAGTTTTATGAAATTAAAATGAAATTAAGAATAATCACATTTATTCCAAGTGTGCAAAATTACGCCCTACGTACGCAACGTACCTGAAAGAAAATCGAGATGTTACTTGTAGATAGGGAAACTTGTGTATTTTTGGTAGTTTAGCTCTCTTCGTCATGTAAGGGTCATATTTGACACCCAAATCGTCTGAAGTTTAGTAGTAAGATGCACGTAAAAAAATAAAAATATTTTGAGCCCGATGGGTTATTAAAAAAACCCCTTCCCCTGATAAATTGAATGAAGTTGTCAAAAATATAAGAGGTCACTCTTCGTGTAAGTATACCAAAATTATCACTACACAAAACAATTTCGCGAAATATTCGGAAAAATTTCATTTCGTTTCGAAACATTTTGTGAGAACTTGAATTTCGTATCGGTTTTTACGGTATATTTTAATTATTCGTTTCGTTTGCTAAAAACAGTTTTGAAAATTCCGCATATTGTTCCGTTTTGTATCGTCATTTAAAATACTCATATCGCATACCCTTAATAGTATTATATGATCAAAAATGTCACTTACACCGCTTTGCGTTTGGGCCCCTAAAATGCTGTGCGAATCATTCCATGAAAGGTATTTTTTGCAATTTCTCATCGTAATAGGCTACAAATTGAACTTTAACACTTCACTTTTTGCAAAAAATGAAATACTAAAATCACTAGTAAGGCGAGCAAATACCTTTAAACTCTAATATGTGTTGCTTATCTTAACAGATAGGCCTATTTCGTCTGCGACTTACAGACTTCTTCAGTATCGAGTGCTCGACTTTATTAATTTTTTGCAAAAAGTGAAGTGTTAAAGTTCAATTTGTTGTTTTAAACGTACTCTAATAATCCCTCCCCTAAATTTATTATAAAAATGTGTAGTAATAGGCTGTTTTTCATCACGCCAATCTGTCATGAAACGGCCTATTTTCCAGCACTGAAGTAGGCATGGCGGGAATAGTCATTACGCATCTAAAACCAGTGCTGTAATGATTCATTACGCAACGCTTTCTCATTACGCAACTGTTTTGAGTTGCGTAAAGAACCATAACACAACATTTTTCCAGAAATTGTTAAATAATGGTGAATGCATTCCATTATAATATCTGATACCCTCAATTGATCTTCTACGAAATTGCAAAAAATGTTATACGTAACTCGTTGAGAACTAGATTTTTGCAGCACTCGTCGTTATTATCCTAACTGAATTTACGACTGGTGCTGTAAAAATCATCATTCTTCTACTTGTTCCGTAAACTACTATTGCGTTAAAGTCACCCACAACAAAAATAAAATGACTTATTACGAGTCAGACTCTATGACACTACCCGAATGCCACTTCCCCGAATGCCATTACCCCGAAAGCCACTACCCTGTACGGGTCATTACCCCGAATGCCTAACATTTTGAGACTTATTCTAGTTAGAGAGTGGGGGGATTGGCAGCACCCCTGCCAATCGCGTGTCGAGTTGGCGTGAAATCCGTCAATTGTACGATTCCTTATGAGTATTTAACGAGTGCGGCTCAACAATATATTTTTCAAATATTAGAAGATATAAAAGCAGCTAGAAGGGGGCAAAACATGTTTTTTTTTACTAGTTCGTTTATTTGGGGCTCAAATGCGTGTAACGCTTTACGGAGCCGAGGTTCGTTTTTGTACTATTTACAATTTATTTACTTTTTCATTACCAAAGTTAGTATGGGATGGAGCCAGGGTACTCGTGGCAACTCGAGGTGAATGGTCACAATTTTGAAAGGGAAGGACATGGTAAGGATTGGGTTAAGGGTTCTCTGCAGCTCATCCGGGAGGTATAGCGTGGTAGCTCTATTATCGGGGCAAAACATGTTGTGGGTGGTTGTTCTCAAAATGTTACAGCCTATACACAAAATGTAGAATTTCCATACAAAAAATGGTACGAAGGGGTGAGTAGGTGTCAAAACTGACATTTTTTTACTTTATGAAATTTGCGAATGAACCCTTGAACTGCGAAAATACTAAGCTAATAAGCTACTAAGCTGATAAACATGCACTGAGAAGAAGATAGTTGCCAACAAGATATTCCGAAAGTATAGCTGACATATAAAAGAAGGGAAAATATATGATGAACATTTTGCCGACGAATTTCAAGCGCCATTAATTAGCATTTTTGCCCGCAAAATAAGATACTTCACTGTGTCTCATACTATTCGGGGAAATGGCTCATTCGGGGTAATGACCCATTCGGGGTAGTGACGTTTGGGGTAATGGGATGGAGCCTATGAGTCAATGTGCGCAAGTCAGTTTAATTCAAATAAACGTGCCACGCTATGTCTGAACCAGCTGATTATAAAATTCGAATGTACATCGGATTATTTCTCGCTAGAGATCAGTATTTGGTCTATATTTTCATAATCGGAAGGTTTTAAAATATTCTATCGGTGAAATTTTTTCCATACATTTTGTATGGACGGAAATGCGTTGAAAACTTGATTTTCATGGGATTTAGTATAAAAAATGGCTAAAAAGTGGAAAAAATCAAAATTTCACCGATGGAATACTTTAAAACTTTCCGATTATGAAAATATAACCCAAATACTAAATTCTAGCAAGAAAAAATTCGATGTACATTCAATTTTTATAATCGTCTGATTCAGACATAGCGTGCGTGCTGCCCAGTAAATTGAAAAGGCAAATAGGCAGCTATGAAAGTACAGGGGATAGGCAAAATTTTGCCTAAATTCAAGTGCTTATAACTTTATGTAAAATTGATGAAATTGGATGCATTCAGAAGCAGTCGACGGCAAATTTGGTCTAGTTTCAGGAACTTGCTTGGCCATGCATATTGGCCACCGGACACCGGAGATATTCCGGATTTTTCCGAGGTCATATCCAAATGGCATTTTTTTCTGCCGCTTGTATTTTTGTGCGGTGTGAAGTTGTATAGATGTTCACAATTTTCCTAAATAATAAGAAGTTGAATGTCGGTGGACGCATTAAGATTCGTTGAAAATCTTCAGATATATGACCGTTTCCGTAAAACTGGTTCCGGAAAATATGGTCAGTCATGTTAATATTACCAATCATGTAAATATTATTTGGAGCGATATTCAAGTGCCATCAATCTTCAAAATAATGCTTCCAGTAGCATATTCAGAACGGCTCTATCCCATTTGGCATAATGCCATCTGGCATAATGCCGTTTGGCATAATGGTCATTTGGCATAATAGCCATTTGGCATAACGGCCATCTGGCATAATTAAAAAAATATTTTTCTCACACATTTCACATTTAACGTTCAACGCTCCGTCATTGTAATCATCGTCATCATCGAAACTTCCAAAGCAGTTTTTCTGTTCAAAACTGAAAATTATTCGATGAAAATGTGTTCACTGTGTATCAGTTGGAAAATAGAATACAGTGAACACATTTTCCTGTAAATTTTCTTGATTTTGAACGAAAAAACTTCTTTTGGAAATTCCGAAATCGTATCCTGTTCCTTAAGGTGCTTGAAATGTTTGTCTAGGACAAGTCAAATTGACTTGAAAAAGGGACTAATATTGACAATGATTTTTAGTCCAAAGAAGTTAATGTGAAGTAAGTACGAGGAAATATTTTAAGATAGGCTCATCCAAATAGTGCGTTTGAGGCTGATGATAATAACACAGTTCGACAAAAAAAAGTCGATCTGAATGCACAGAGACCGGACACCCCGGGCTTGAAAGTATAAAAATAAACAAAAATAATGGCTTTTTCAGAATTTTCGTGTCTGCCCCAGGTCTTTTTTAAAATGTACTTGAACATTTTGCATTTTTTATTCAAAAATCCAATCTAATCAATAACCCGACACAGTGTTTTATTTTCAGGACAGCAGAATTCATGTGCCATATTATGTTTTAAACTTTAAATTCAATATGAAGAGTTGTATTAAGATTTGCATGGACTCCCTCCCCCATTTTGTACCCTTCTTCTTCTTCTTTCTGGCGTTCCGTCCCAATTGGGACAAAGCCTGCTTGTCAGATTAGTGTTCTTATGAGCACTTCCACAGTTATTAACTGAGAGCTTTCTTTGCTGATTGACTATTTTTACATGTGTATATCGTGTGGCAGGTACGAAGATACTCTATGCCCTGGGAATCGAGAAAATTTCCTTTACGAAAAGATCCTCGACCAGTGGGATTCGAACCCACGACCCTTAGTATGGTCATGCTGAATAGCTGCGCGTTTACCGCTACGGCTATCTGGGCTTTTTGTACCCACCCCATTTTTAAAGTATTGCAAATGATGGAATATTTGATATAAATGGTTGAAATAAGCGATTTTAGTGATTCTACCATCCACCAGCTATCCCTACAGAAATATCATGGTTTATGAACAACCCCTTTACTATACTATGGAACCGTCCATCAATTGCGTGTTTATTTTAAGGGGGGGAGGGTGTCTGTTCAAAGATTACGGTTCATGTAAATAAAAATAAAAATTTGAAGAGTGGAAGGGGATGAGAACTACCAAAGATATAACCACGTAGTTCATGGAGGGCACCTTGCAGATTATTTTGTGTCTTGTTTGCTATAATGACTGATAATACTTCATTTAGTCAAAAAAATGCCTTTTAATTGTTATTGAACATTTAAGCATTTTCACAAATATCAAAAATATACATTTTCAAAACGAATTTATTTTTTGTTCACGAAGATCTACAATTCCTTGAGATAACAGTAGAGTTTAATTGCAGCTACATTATCTTCGGCATTGTTTTTTGTACATCACGTTTTTATGCTTTTCTAAATATATTGAACGACGAAATTTTTTGTTTTGATTGGTGATTGTCTTTTATGTTCTTTTGGATATTTTTGTCAAACTAATTCCCAACAATATGTTCCCATTGCATTGACGTTATTTTTCCTTTGAACCGTTGTTCGATGTCCTTGAAATCTAAAAGTGCTCGCTCGTCTGCAAAACTTCCAAGGTTTGAAGGAAATCTTGCATGATGAAAAATCAAAGAATGCATTTTCAATGTAACATCAATGTCTTATTTTTTATAGCTAGCCATCATGTTGCTTATAAGTTCTTTGTAGTTGATAGCTCTATGGTTCCCCAGGAAACCAGCACAAACAAGTTTGAAATTTTGGTAAGCAGATTTTTCATCAATTGTTAATATGTTACCAAAATCAGTGCTTTTGAATATATTTCGAATTTTAGGCTCATCTCAACTTTCATGTGACTTAATTTTGGCAAAAGATCCTTCAGATGCTCCGTCACTTTAGAATTTTGGCATTCAGGATAATGGGGTAGAATCGCAAACACAATGATTAATTTTAGACAAATCTTTGATTTGTGGATCCCTTCTAAAGTACTGCTAGTACTTGTCAATTTCCAGTGGAGTGAAGTTGATTTGCTTGTGTTTTGGCATGTTAAAACCACAAATGTTACACAAAAGACTTCTAACCAAATCACTTTTTGAGTTATCCATTTTCACCTTGCATTGATATTTCACTTGAATAAAGAAACATATCACGGCCGAAAGTATGGTGATGTTTGAAAAGATGATTTTCAGCTACCCACTCGAAAAAACGCAAGTTTGACAACAACAAAAATCAACCGTTTTTTATCAGCCCACTGCTAAGTAGCCAAATTTTTGTAGTGAGCATCAAACTGTTTGCGGTCTCAGCATAGAAAAACGATTCGATTCAGTATTAAATGTTTCAATACAGAATAACGGCCTCAAATTAGTGTTATTCACCTAACAGTTTATTTGATAAATTTTAATCATTTAATGCACATCTGTTTCTCAAAAATAACGTTTTATACGAAATAGATGAGAAAAACATAAAGGCGCATTTCATTTTCTCTTTCCATACGAACTCTGATGTCAATTTCGCCCATCTTCTCCCCGGGCGCATTTGAGATTGAGTGTGGCAGCAGGGCGCATTTGAAACTGAGAGTGCAGAAGGGCGATAGTGATGATGGTTCGTGTGAAAGAGCGTAGCAAAACGGCGAAGCTGATGATAGTCAAACCAGAAAGACGAGGTCTAAAGGCGCAATCGCTGCTGTCAAACTGAAGGAGACGAAAAACCGAGGGCGCAACCATTCTGAATTTTAATGCATGGCGCATGATGCATTTTTATTTCTTTTAACATGTTATTCATATTATGAAAATAAATCAAATGGTTTACTACAGAGGTAATACTGTAATGGATCATACAAAAATGCATCATGCGGTTAAATCGATCAGATACATAATATAGAATTGAAATTATATCCGCTTAACTTCAAACCGATATTACTGAGAAAGTATAAGTTTTCACATTCGCCCTAATTCTGACTCTGTATTGAACTTCAAGCGTTTGCAACTGTGTGTCTGCTTAAATTAGCGTACATCTTTTTTCGCCATTCTAGATTGTTTTTCCCGAAACGACTATTTGGTTACTAACATTGAATTGTCTTGAGCAACCACTTCCCAGTGGGAACCGAAGAAGGTGGCTCGTTTTTTTCCCATGGGGTAGTATTGTGGTGCCAGAAGCATGTTTTTATAAACTGATCTTACCTAAAAATCGTTGGCCAGGAGGCACAAGTATTGTTTGTTTTACAATTAATCAATGTGAAATGTACCGATTTCCAATTGCTTCAATTTCAACATTGTTTATCTTTAAATGTTCAACACCCAGAACAAAGCAGCTTACCGGCACAATATCGATAGGATATTCATAAGAGTAGTATAGTCATCATACAAGCATAGGATTAATTAAAAAATAGTTCATAGTCGGTTGATCTGTCAGGGAACATTCATAAAGCACATGAACTTTTTTTGGAAATCAAGATCCCTCTCCCCCGTTTTGGCCTTTTGTCCATATACAAATTTAAAAAAAGTCACGTGGTTTATGGAGAGCCCTTTGATGTAAAATTCGATATTGTAAAAAAAGACACAAAATAACCTGCAAGGGGTCCTACATAAACCACGTGGTTATATTAGTGGTAGTTTTCACCCCCCTTCCCCTTGTGGTCAACTTCAAATTTTTATTTACATGAACCGTAACCTTTGAACAGACACCCCCCCTTAAAATGAACACGCAATTTATGGATGGTTCCATAGTATAGTAAAGGGGTTGTTTATAAACCACGATATTTCTGGAGAGATAGCTGGTGGATGGTAGAATCACTAAAATCGCTTATTTCAACCATTTATATCAAATATTCCATCATTTGCAATACTTTAAAAATTGGGAGGGTACAAAAAGGGGGGGGGGAAGGTGGAGTCCATACAAATCTTAATACAACTCTTCATATTGAATTTCAAGTTTAAAACATAATATGGCACATGAATTCTGCTGTCCTGACAATAAAGCACTGTGTCGGGTTATTGATTAGATTGGATTTTTAAATAAAAAATGCAAAATGTTCAAGTACATTTTAAAAAAGACCTGGGGCAGACACGAAAATTCTGAAAACGCCATTATTTTTGTTTATTTTTATACTTTCAAGCCCGGGGTGTCCGGTCTCTGTGCATTCAGATCGACTTTTTTTGTCGAACAGTGTAATATTACCAACATTATTACTTGTCACATCTGAGGTTGAGCATATTGCTGGAGAGGCATCCTATAACATATGGGGTAATTAATTTAGATTAGGGGTCGTCCATAAACCATGTGGTCATTTATGGGCGGAAGGAGGGTTTGGCCGAAGACCACAGTCCATACAAATTTTAAAAATTTTGTGTGGACAACTGACCACAGGGAAGGAAACAATTCGGTCTGAAATTCCGAAAAAATGACCATAGGTAAATGGGCAGCTCCATAGTAAAATTCACCTTCTTTCAAACATGAGCCCATAATAACCACGTCCTTTACATTTTCTATGCATAAAGTAGAAGAAAATGACTTTTGGGTGAATTAGGGGCAGTGTCTAGGATTGAGTAGTGTTTAGTCCATTGGATGTGTCGCTTGCTCCAGCGGGAGCGAGCGATGGGACCAGAAACATACTCGTTTGGCATGCAATGCGTAACCGGGTAATATCTGAAATCCGGTTAGTCGTGATCATATCATGGATCTCACCACTGAGTCGTGCTCATTCAATTAAGATGAGTTTCCGGAATTTGAAGCGTCCGGGAAATTTGAATCAACACGGCACCAAGGGCATCCGATGTAACTAAAAATTGATCATGGCGTGCCTACGATTCACTACGATGCATACTAAAAGAACAGCTTAAGTTTGAAAGAAGGTAAAATTTCTAGTTGGGTAGTTCACCAATTATTGAATGCATAAAATGCTCGCTAATTGTTGAGCATTTCGTTGGGAACACACATATTCTTCAGTAATAGGCGAGATTTAAGGCCGTTCAGCAATAGGCGAAATATTCTGCTTAACTAATAACCGTGTATCAACTGATTGTTGTAGCAATTAAGGCAAAGCATCTCTCATGAGATTTTCCTTCTTTGGAACATTGGATGTTCTTCATATTTAACTTCTGTGCCCTCAAAAAAAAATCAATATAAAATCGTGGCACCCAAGCGACGGCCAGAAATCGAGCTAATGCTTTAAAAATAATTAAAGACAGACGTTCAAAGAGCATAACAAGAATGATTAAAGCCGGCTACGTGAATAAAATCTCACAGCTACAAGTGTGGCTTGAAGGGCACTGGTCGAAAATCGAAAATGATTCTATTATGTTGTCTAGAATGGACATGTATTTCATTTAGGCTGAAATTATGCCAAATGGCCGTTATGCCAAATGGCCATTATGCCAATAGGCCATTATGCCAATTTGCATTATGCCAAACGGCATTATGCCAGTTGGCATTATGCCAAATGGGGTAGAGCCGTTCAGAACCATTAGATGCACTGACCACTCTATAGTAGGTTCCAGGTGGTCTGGGGGAAGTGGTCAATTTGGAACATATATGGAGCCATATCAATATGGGCATCAAACTTTAATATTTTCAAAGGTGATGCTTATGGAAGCATTTTCAACACCACCGGCTGCCATGTATACGATTGTTACCGTGCATAAGATTGAGTTCACCCCCTTAAAACATACAACAGTGTTTTGTCTTTATCTCTGTTATTATATGTCCAACTGAAGCGAATTCAAAAGGCAATAAGTTATTCTTAGGTTCTTAGTTATTTGTAGGTATTTCGACTTAGTGTATCGCATTATAGATAAATGTTGATCAACATATTTCAGATAGACCTCAAATATAAACTAATTAAATAACTTTATACCCACATAGTATATTTGACAAAAACTTATTTTTTGCAATAGAGATTTAAAAAAGTGTCGAATATACCTGAAATTCAATTTAATTTTTAATCATAAACCCTTCCCCTTCTTTCCCTTGTGACACATTCTTTTGGAAAGTGACTAAAGAAAAAAATCAGATTTGTTCCCGCCTAATCTGTAATACTCCAACTTGTTGCATTAATCTTTTAAGCTTGTCGACAGCTTTCTTCAAGCTAGCATTCCATCCACAGTATAACTATTCGCCCCACTTGGCAACGCTTTTCGCAAATCTTGTTCTGACCCGGGCCTAGCCTTAGATGGTCGCTCGTTGAGTATCATCCAAGCGTATTATGTATATCATCCAGAAAAGAAATGACATTTCTCCTTCATTTCCCGTCGGACGCATCAAAGCAAAAATTAATCTAATTTAATCCGGTCCAGTGACATGGCACGACAAACGCTCGCGCCTTCTTTGCTTCCAATGCACACACAAGCACACACTGGCAGACAGATACTTTCTTTGGAAATGATAAGGAAACATGAGATAAGGGATGCGTCTGACGTTACCTTTGATTGCTGTATCTTTCAGTTTGTCTTCCCCATACTTGCTCCCTATTCAAAGCATCATCTTCAAACGAATGTGGAGGCTGATAGTAAGGATATAAAAGTATCCTGCTGCAGGAACTGACGTTGTGGAAGTGATTAGTTGTTTTACCTGGAAAGAGACGATAAGGGAAAGATGTTAGCATTAATGCGTACCGTCAAACGGGGTGACTTGCAACACTTTTCAACTTCAATCAACCAAAACCATGATCTAAACGTCATCTAAAAATTTAAATTCCTCGTAGAACTTTGAATGGTCGGCCCGCCCACAGAATGGGATGACAGAAGATTAAATCGAATTATTTTGTCATATCAAAAGTAATCAAAAAAAATGAAATTTTTTAAATGTTCTTGTGCGGGGTGACTTGCAACACTCAATGCTAATTTAGTTTTTGCCAACAAAATGTTGATATTTTTTATTAGTCACACTTGTTAAGTATTGTTATTCATGTATTTAAAGCATTCGAACCAGTACAAGACCATTTGAATACCTTTTTATAAGAAAATAAATGAGCTATTTTTGTATGGGAAAAAGAAGCGTTAAATCATCAAGGTCCAATATCTTAACTGAACAATATTTTTGACGAGTATTAGTAGTTGATTGATGAATTATTACTCTTTGAATTATAAAGAAGACTTTTATAAAACTCTAAAACTAAACTCTAAACTTTTATAAAACTCTGAATTGCTTAGAAATAAAATGTTGCAAGTCACCCCGCATTTATATAAAAAATATTTTTATTAAAAAGTTACTGCTACAATTTCGTAAAAAAAATTTCATATTATCACTTATTAGTTATAGGAACACCATGTAGAATATTACTTTTGTAAATTAAATCTATCTCATGTTTTCAGTTCACGATTTTGAACCTCCATCAAGTATCAGTTTTCAAGACATTTAAAAGAATTATGTTTAATGTATAAACATATCTACAATATCAGCTTTAATCGTGGCCGTTACTTGAATTGTGAGTCACACGTATTGAAGCACCGATTTAAAACAAATTTTCTTTTGAAATTTGGGTTTTATAGTGAAATTTAGTTGTAAATTACAATGTGTTGCAAGTCACCCCGCCGTTGCAAGTCACCCCGTTTACGGTAGTCGGATTTCTATTAAAGGTTATCACGGTGTGTGTATGGCAAAAGTTCATTGTTCAAAATAAGCATTGGAAAATTTTTCCAGTATTCAAAAATATAGTATTTTTGCGGGGTGCTAATGCATTTCGCAAAAAGACGTTCCGCATAATGGTGTTTGGCATAATAGACATTGCCATAATGAGAATAATACGCCTTATTTATAATGCTTCCCGTTTTCGCATGAAACTGCTTCATGCGAATCGTCCATTATGATACACATCCTTATGTGAAACGCTTCTATGCGAAATGAGCTATCCCCGAATTTTTGTAGTCATTTGACATGTTTTACAAATAAGTTAACCCAGAGATTCCGAAAACTTTTTTATAAAAAATGGTCTACGGATTGAAATTTTCATCGGTTTCTACAGTGTTTTGATTAACAATAATTTAGTAAGACAGTCCAAAACACCAATATCTACATCAAACAAACCTGATTTTTTTTATTAGTACCATTTAATGTTATGTCATTTCTTGTATCTAGGTGTTCTGTGTTAGAAAACACTATCATCATTATTTGGTAAATCTAAATTATGCATTCCAGTTTTCAAGTTTTCCAACGATATTTTAAGGGTTTTTTTCTTTCAGCTGAAAAAATAACATAGTTCTTTGAAGACTGGCTCAGCTTTTTGATTCCCATGCAATTTGTATGAAATGAAAAAAAATCTGAATAAACTTCAAAGTCGTTTCTCTCGAAACCTTGTTTGTCACTTACACTTCTTTGCATCACACCCTTTCATTAACTGTGCTTGATTTAAAATTTAAGTTTTCATCGTACTTGAGAGGTATAAAACCTCATTGTACTGCGATTACATTTGAAATTGATTTACTATAAAGTACTAACTTGTTTTATTTTAGGAAAATGACAAATAAAAGATTTTTGTGATAATATTTCTTTGTTAGACACGCCGACAGTTTAAGTTCTTTAACATAGAAGATGAAAGTCCGGAACCTTCCTTAGCCGAGTGGTTGGAGTCCGTGGCTACTAAACAAAGCCATGCTGGTGGTGTCCAGGATCTTTTCGTAATGAAAATTTGTTGACTTCCCTGGGCATAGAGTATCATCTACCTGCCACACGATATACGAATGCGAAAATGTCAAATTTGGCAAAGAAAGCTCTCAGTTAATAACTGTGGAAGTGCCCATAGAAACACTAAGCTGATAAGCAGATTTTGTCCCAGTGAGGACGTAATGCCATTAAAAAGATAAAGAAGAAGAAGAAGATGAAAGTCCGTTCACAGAACGAAAAAAATGTAATTCAACTTAAATTAAATAACTATATTTTTCTTTCTCCTGCTCAGAATGCGTCTCATCACAGTGCAGTGCCCGCCGAGGTCCCACCAGGACTACAGTCAACGTCAGCATCCTCATCATCATCGTCAGCAGCGCCATCGTATTCTACCACACGACCGAACAGCTCTATTGTAGCCGTTCCCCCGCAGCCCCGACGATCTGCGGCAACACCCCAACCTAGCCGGCCCAATGTGATGTGCAAGTCATCGGAGCTGGATACTGACGGTATTAATTTATTCCGTTTCGATCCACTGAGGACCCTTCAATTTTTAACGCTCGAGCTCAAGTCCAAGCTGAAAGCTCTCGATTCCTCCACTAGTGACAGTCCAGGTAAGTTGAATCGAGTCTCATCGAGTGGTAAATTTAATTTTCATCTCCGGTCCGGAGTCCGGCCATCATTTATCGTTGTCGTCGCACTACCGGATGAGTTCTACTTCCGGGTACTAGATGGGCGTTGGGTGGGAATTTTCAACTGTGAGAAGGTGAATCTCAAATTATGAAGCATTGACAATAGTTTGCGATACTGTCTTTTCAGGATGAGATAAACTATATTATTTTTTGATTAAATTATGAATTGAACCATTCAAACAATGACAAAAAGTTTCACACGCTATATAAAAGACAAACTTGTTAAATCTCAACTTTATATTACCTTAAACAATAAAATAAAAAGATAATTATATTGATTTCAACTTTCATTATAATATGCAAATCGGTCGCATCCGTATTTCACCATGTTGCTTTGCTAGTTGTCCATGCTGTATTTATGCTAGTGAAAACGAGTCCTTGCTTACGATAAACGACTAGCAGTAACAAAACGGGATGAATAACGCCTCAGGTTATATGAAGGCGTCGATTAACGATCGCTGAAAGTTAGCTCATCAGACATACCTGTGCCTACGCTGCTTAATTGGCATGGCAAATGGCCGTGTAAAGCGACAGTATGTGGATCTAACGGATGTGAACTACGTCACCATAAACTGTTGTATCCCGGGAAACCAGAAACAGCATCTCACGGAATAACTTGGGGTTCCTGGTGAACTGGAATCACCGTGCCTTCAATGGACAAGTGGAATAACACGAACGGAGGCGAATTCAGTCGACTGCTGCAGATGGAAATATCAGGTGCAAAAGCTGCCATGAAGAATGTCTTAGAAGATGTGCGTACAGTAGAGAAACTGGATCTCTCACCCCAATTGCTGCGGTATCAGGAGCTTGCCGGTAATATGAATACCTGAAAGGTTTACCAATAGCTAGCTATGATAGCGCATTGCCTATTGGTGTGGCTAACGCCAACTTATTGGTAACGCTCAAGAAAAGAGAAGGGAAGAAGTTCAAGTCAGTGGCCACCATAACTAGGCCTGGCTGGACAATCTACGGAATCGTGGAAGGCTTTTGCGGATCATCGCAGAGGGTCCTTCACATTTGCGCCCGATCTTCAGACGATGAACTTCACGAGAAAGTCAACGGATTCTTCTCAGTAGAGAGCGTTGGCGTTGCCGAAACCACTATCTGAACTCCATCTGGAAGGTATCAAACCGGCCTACGCCGAGTTCCCGGGAAGTTGGGCCATGGCAGAACAACGCATGAAATGTTTGGAGCTGAAGCTTGGCAGAACCCAGAGAAGACAGGGTTGGTGGTCTAAAGGCAACCACTTCTGCTACATAAGCAGAAGAGCATGGGTTCAATCCCAGGCCCGTCCCTTTCCTCGTACTCTGTAGTTGTATATCTCTCAATTGCTTCTATCTTCCATTCTTAATCTATCCCACTCAAACTATTCGTTCATAGCAAACGCTAGAACCAGAGAAGGACAAGCAACCTTTTCCCTAACGCTTCCATTCTTCCACGCGCACACCTTTTCTTACGCCTGATACATGGGCAGTCTGCTAACCAGAAAAGCAAACCTCTCTGCCATGCCTTTCCCCCAATCCATACACTTTCGCATGAACTGGCGTAGATGCAGTCGAACTCCACGGTCTACAGTGGGCCAGTATAAGTATAACATCATTTCCTCCCCTTTCCCACATTATTGGTCTGCCTTCTGACATGGCAGGCACCATTGTTGCCTAAAAATAGAAGTGTAGGACGGAAAAAACATGACCAATGAATGTTAACTTAAAATCTTCCAATTCAGACCGATATTCCCGCATGACATTTTAGCGTTAAGCAAAGCAATCTTTACTAGAAAACCGTAGTGATTGGTATTTATGTTTGACCTAAAATTACATGTAAAACTTTAAAATTGATTATAACATTAAAATTTTAGAATTCTTGAAAAAGGTCCCAAACGAACCAAAACGTCGGGAAAAATAAAAAAATAGCGTTTTTAATTCCCTAAAGACTGCTCAGCCAACATTGGGTCAATAAAAATAGAAGATCACCAGCTCTTATACACTGAGGGTGTCTGTTAGTCCCAAGCAGTCATTCGGTCGGTTCCTTGTGTAAGTGCAGCTGATCTGGCAATACTGGAGTAGCATCCACGGGCGGCCAATCAAGCTCAAGCTAAAGCATAAGCTTGGCAGAACCCAGAGCTATACAACAACGTGATACAGCAAATCGTTGATTACCAACTTAAAGGCTATGCGCACGAATAAACCAAAGAGGAGAGCAACAGCAGCGATCCACGAAGGGTTTGGTATTTGTCCCTAAGGGTTGTAACAAACCCTTACAAACTAGGTAAGGTACGAGTCGCCTGGGACGCCACGATCAAAGTGGAAAGGCCCAGAGCTAACGACTTCCCTCACTACAGTGTAGTATCGCTTCCGGCAATGGCAGATTGCAATATCAGGTGACATCAAGGAGATGTTTCATTGGATTCAAATACATCCGCAAGATCGTCAAGCCCGAAGATTTTTGTTTCGAGATAGAACTGGTGAACCGCTTAAGGAATACGTCATGGACATGGCAACCTTTGGGTTGGCCTGCTCACCGTCGTCGGCTCAATTCGTTAGGAACAGGAACGGTGAGGAGTGGAGTTGTCAATATCCGGAGGCAGCGATAGCCATCACGGAGAGTACCTAATTATGTCGATGACTATTTAGACAGTCTAGACTCAGAGGAAAAAGCGGTGAAACTGGCGTTCAACGTGAAGACCGTTCATGCTAAGACAGGATTCGAGATCCGGAATTGGTTGTCGAATTTGGAAGTGTTCGTTCAATGGGTCGGGGATCCAGGTCACCAGATTGCGGAGAAATTTACCGTCGGAAAAGGAACGGAGATATGGAAGAGTACTGAGAATGAGTTGGACGCCGAATGAGAACTCGTTCACAATCGCAGTCAATTTTCGAAGCGCCATTCAAACACTGGTCAACGGTACGAGCGTACCAACTGTACGGCAGATTCTAGAGGTCGTCATGAGTGTTTTTGACACACTGGGATTAGTCACCGCGTTCGTGATCCATGGAAAGTGTTTGGTACAAAATATTTGGTGTACTAAAATTTGATGGGACGACCATTTCATTCCAACGGAACTCTACGATACATGGTGACGATGGATTCAAATTCTGTAGCAGCTAGCTCTGCTCGCCGTACTATTCCCCAAACTATAGTACCGATTGTCTTCAGAGTTTGCAGCTTCACGTTTTCGTAGATGCTAGAGAAGCGGCCTACACTTGCGTTGCATACTTTTGAATTGTCTATCAGAAAGATCCGATGCGTGCTTGTGTCATCCAAAATGAAAATGGCCCTATGAAGCCGTTGTCAACATTCCGTTTAGACCTCCAGGCGGCTGTCATTGGTACACGATTCAAGAACCGTGCTGTCGTGAATTGAATCAATCAACGGAAGTACCAACAGTTAGTTGCGTTTCATGTTAGAGAAATTTTGGACGAAACCAAGTTGGATGAATGAAGATGGAGATGGATCTTATCACGCCTCAACGTAGCGGACGAAGCAACACAATGGAGCAACGGACCGAATCTACGAGAACACAGTCGAATGTTTTGCAAACCAGGGTTTCTGTACAACGAAGAATCGGCCGACACAGGAACAGCCGGAAGCAGATACATCAGAAAAACAACGCCCGGTACATGCACATCATCGAGCAATAAAGGAACCTCTCGTAGATTTCCAGAGGTTCTTAAATATTCAGCGAATAATTAGAACCATCGCTTTTGTACGTCGTTTCATTGCCGTTTCTAGAAGAACGTTCGCTCCTAAAGTTCCAGCTTCTGCGATACTGTCTCGCCTAGAGATTCAGGACGCGGAATTCTCCGTGTGGCGTTGGCAACTCCAAGCCCATCAACTTAAGAAGTTTGGGAAAAAACAGTCCATTGTGGAAATTCTCAAGATTCCACAAGACTGAATGAACGACTGCAAAATGCTTCACACGCTTCATACTCGGCCTAATTTCCAGTCGTTTTACCGAAAACAACTACTTCACGTGGTTGTGCGTCTCTTCGTACCATCAAACAAATGGAAATGGTCAAACCGTGCTCAAAGAAATTCGTCAAAAAATTCACATCGTCTGACTTTGAATCATTGCTCGACAGATTTCTAAACATTGTTACTGGTGTACTGTCAATAAGGCAGGCCCAAGATTCCCCTTTCTTCTTCTTTTTGGCTTTACGTCCTCACTGGGACAAAGCCTGCTTCTTAGCTTAGTGTTCTTTATGAGCACTTCCACAGTTATTAACTGAGAGCTTTCTTTGTCAATTTTGCCAGTTTTGCATTCGTATATCGTGTGGCATGTACGATGATACTCTATGTCCAGGGAAGTCAAGAAAATGCGGGCCATTTTCGATACACGTACGGTGGTACGAAGTGAAGAAATGGGTGATGCTCGTGACATGCCTAACGGAACAAGCAGTACACCTCGAAGTGATTGGATCACAGAGAACAGACGTTCATCTTTAATCGTCAGCGTGTGTAAAGCTTTGTACTAGTCGTTTCAAAGTATGTCGTTATGCTCCTGTTACGCGGCGCTATCATCTGAATAAAGGAGCTTCAATTTTGCCGTTTTTTACAGTTTAGCGCTAGTGTCACCATCAAAAATTGCCACTTGTCGCTAGCGTTGCTTTGTGTGCCAATGTATGTTGACGTACACTAGTGCCATCGTGTGGTCGAAACGAGTTTGTATGTCGCGCTGTCTGCTTTGGCGGCGCTGATGATTGACTCTAACCTTTACACGTGATTTTAATGGAATTTTATTCGAGCCTCCATGTCTGTTCTCTGTGATTGGATGTCTATCGACGGAGGCATGCAAGATCGCCATCCGACGATTCATAGCGCGACGAGGATCACCGCTAGAGATTTAAAGCGACCAGGGAACAAACTTTGTTGGTACAAGCAGAGAGCTCAAAGAGGAGATAGCAAGCATCAACATGACTGGAACGTTCACTAACGCTGACACACAATGGCGCTTAAACCAACCCCACATATAGTTGGCGTATGGGAGCGTCATGGGAGGTCGGTGAAAACAGCGCTAAGGACTATCTCAGCAGGGAGGAAGCCGGACATAGAGACGTTCTACACTTTTCGTCACTTCTTGCTCAATTCGATCTGGCTGCAATTTGTAACTTCAACGTCACTCACATTTTTGGGGCCGACCACACGCCAGGGACATGTGAGACTTTCTTCGGTAGATGCTACTGTGCTTTGTTGGTGCGTTTGGCTCCTTTTTTCTGCTCGTCGTGCTCTCCGGGTGGACCGGTTAGATGCCGAGGTCGGTCTTGCGATTCCGGCTGATGGATGACTTCCGGTTCGCAAGCGCCCCGACGACCCAAAGCCGGCGGTTCGTCGTAATCGATACTACTCGGCGTAGTTCCCGACGGTAAAGCTAGCCTACTCCGATGGAGAGCACCTCGACGGGTGCTCCCGAAGCCGGTAACTTTATGCGTTGGTCTTACTCCGTTGTTGGCCGGTTCACTGGCGCTCCGAAGACTCAAGCCAGTGATACGCTCGTACTACTCAAAGTAGCTCCCGACGGTGGATCTATCTTACTCCAACGATGATTTCCCCGGCGGCGGAAGATCTTCCAAACCGATGCTATCCGGGCAGATGCCGAGGTCGGTTCTGCGATTCCAGAGGAAGGAAACGTCCGTTTCACAGGTGTCCTGACGACCATTTGCCGGTGCTATTCCGCAATCTACTCAGCTAGTCCCCGACGGTGGACTTGGCCTACTCTGAAGCTGGCCGGGCAGATGCCGAGGTAGATCCTGCGATTTCGGTGTAGGGTAACTTCCGGTTCCTCAGCGCCCGACAACCCGACGTCATGCGCTTCTCTCTGCGTTTCGCTGCTCTTCTCTGCTCGCCAGATGCACTGTAAGCCAGACATTATTTGCACCACCATGTTGGTCATCATATTCCAAAGATCGGGATCGCTTATCATTACATGTACCACACCTTCTATGCTGAAGTACTCACCAAAAGCAGCCAATACCGTTTTTTGTACTATGTTGAACCTCGGGCAGTCGAAGACAACATGTTCGGGCGTTTCTTCAATCTCCATACACTCAGGACAGAATGGTGAAGACGCATCAAATCGATGCAGATACTGCTTGAAGCAGCCGTGACTTGACAAGAACTGTGTCAGGATGAAGTTCACTTCTTCGTGCTTTCTGTTCACCCAGGCTTATAGATAAGAGATGAACCTGGATCTATTGTGGTGTGGACATAGGAGTATCTGCCTACAATCAATTGCCAGTCCAAGTGGTTGACAAAATCATAACCTCTGCAACCTGGAGATCTGGTGATGGTAGTAGACTCAGGGTTACGGAACAGCTGGAAACGGGGCAAAACAGTAAGGATTTACTACAGATGGCGTTATACTCCGAGCCGATGTTCAGACTTCCAATGGACTGCTGCAGAAGTCGGTTACTGTATTTGTCGTGTTCGAGGCAGGGACGAAAAAAGTCATGCTCACTATACTCAGTTCACTTACATTTATGCCACCATCAAAGTAACCGCACCACCACCAATATGGTTGTACCAATGAAGATAGCACAAAAATAGATGAAGAAATCGAACAACGATGCCCGTATATCGTTGTTGTTTTTGATTATCAGAACCAGAAGAGTAAGTTTAAGAAAATTATCAATCAGGTTCATATTAATTAAAAAATATGCTGCTATACGGGTAATGAACGATCCGATGCACGGAATCGATGATATTGACGTGTCTTTAGTGTGCTTCGTGCATCCTGAAGCGGAAAGTAAAAAAGTCAAGGTAGTTCAAATGAAAATCATTTTTTGTTTCCGATTATCACAAAGCGGTTGAGTATCAGCAAGTTAAAAGGAAACTGACAATCTTGCTGCAAACGCTTTGCCAATCTTTTTTGTGTTGTCAAGGTGAGGATAAAAACAAATAAAAATCAACGAAGATTCTACCCAGCAAGTGTCAATATATACGAGGGTAGATTGAGTATTTTCGTCCCTGGCTCGAGGTAAAGAAGAGCAGTACAGCTGCAGCAGACTGTCAGCAAAACGTGTCGGGGAATGTTGAAGAAACAGATCACCCGGCAACAGTTGACAGTACTAACTCAATCTGACTTTGAAACATCACAATGACAGTCAACGACAACTATAACGAAGACTGACAAACACACACACATATAATCTACACACAAGACAAGAAGGAATAATTGTTAAACACGATAAACATTAAATTTGTACCACGCTTTAGTTAACAATAAATAAAAATAAATAAATAAAGTGTATTCAAACAATAAGATTAAATTAGACTTGTAAGTGCACGACAATGAACTTCATGCAGATAAAATAAATAATAGACATATTCGTGACGAAACTTGCATTACCAGTTAGACACGGACAATTAAATTTCAAAAATAACTTGAAATTGTAAATAACATGGACTACCTTAGGCTTTTAATGACACTTATTGAAACCAATAACAGCTTAAAGCAATACGCCACCAAATCCGAGATTGGTACATAGAGCGTCCGAATGTCCGTGCCTAGGGCTGGCCACAACAGTACCTAGCGTTTAAGAATCACTCCACATCAAGGAGTCAATACGCATGGTGTACGCACGGGCGTTTCGATCGCATGGTTCTTGGTTCGATTCCAGATTGGCACTGAAACTTTTTTTTTTTTCAAATTTTGGTTCCATAAGACAAATTGAAGAATTTCAATCCTGTTTCTTAAGGCGTATTTTGATAAGGGGTTTCTATGAATTTCGAAGTCCATTTGCTTACGTGTAGAAGTTTGTTTTTCAATATGAGACCACCATTTTGATTCTCATTACGAACATTTAAGGCTTCAGTTAAGTATAAGTTTTAACCCTCTAATACCCAACCCCGCTTTTAGACGGGGTACACTTTGGTATTTTGTGTATTTCTTCGTAGCTCGGAAATCGAAATGATTTTATTTTTGGCTTAAACCTTGACTCATAGCACGCGAAGTAAGAAAGTTTAAGAAAAGTTTTTATACATTTTTTGTATTTTTGAAAATTGTTTGAAAAATTCTTTTTTTTATATGACCTACAAATGCCTAGAGTTCATTTAACGTGTAATATAAAAAACGACCTTTTTTATATTTTTCTTCGAATAACCTATCACATAAGAAGAGTTTTGTGGTATAAAAATAATTTGAAACCTGGTTTTCCGTTTTTCCATTACACAAAAAATGAAAATTAAATATTTTTAAGAGTATTGTAAAAACTTGAATTTTTATTATTTACAAAAATCAGTAACTAGAAGAGGCTTCAAGAAAAAATGAAAAGGGATAAGGATGCTCAAAAATAAAAATTATAAAAATCAAAAGCCAGATATAATAGATTAGCGAATAAAAATAAATCATTGCTCAAAACGAGTAAGGCAGTTAGGCATTTGCAATTTTAATAGATATCTATGAAAAATGCTTATAAAAACGAGTCTTGAAAGTGGGATCTTTTGAATGGCAATTATTTAACATTTCGTGTGAAATGTGTAACACGCCAGCCTGCGCGTTTCGGGGTTTAAAGTAAGGTGGCTTACGCGCCACTCCTTTCGGAGACCACCTACCAGTTTAGGGCTTGCCCGGCCGTAGAGACTCCCAGGGAATGGGTCTAATTACTCCCGATCAAAGATAGCTACGAGTTGGCTGACGTCCAACTTTGGGAAGAACAATTTAAAGGGAAAAGGACGGGATTTCAAATTACGAGAAACATAAGAACGAAAAGACAACGCAAAACTAATTCGCTAAGTTCTCATCACTGGCCGACCTGACAAATCATCGATCTGACCAGAGGAAAAATAGGGAGCATCAATGGTTGTTTCGGGGAACCGCCCCAGTAAAGTAAAACAAATTAAATACAAAAAACTACGACCGAATTAACATGCAAAATCTTTACGCAAACATTTATTGACGACTCTTCACTATTCGACACTAAACAACATAAATTTTACTATAAATTTTGCCTGCATTTATTCTTCCCACCTTACTCTACGACATATAAACAGCATAACATGAATTCATTGCTCATTTTATTCTCCCTCTCTTTGTATCTTCATTTTACTCTAGCCTAGGCCTAATCTTTGCTTTCCCTTCTATCTACCTTTCTCTTGTCGTCATTTGGATTGAGTGTGCTGATGTTCATTCGAATGGTGTGCGTGTGTGCGTGCTCAGGGTGACTACCGGCGCAAGCGCGGGATCTAAGGGTAGCCACGTGAATTTCTGGTATAGCCACGCTACCGACTCATAGGCTACGGTAGCGGGTCAAAACTGAGCCATGCGCAAGGACTTATTTTCTAATCATGCATGATTTCTACTCACGGTTTGATCAACACTCGGAAGGTCTTACGCGTACCGCAGACGGCCGTTCATTCGTCAGTGAACGCGCCGCTGGGCGAAATTAGCGTCGATGGGTGCTGGTGATGACGCTCTCCGACTCTCTTTCTCCGGTTGTGGGTTTATGCGACGGGGACGGCCGACGCGACGCCGGCGGTGAACTCCTATTCACGTTTGGCGCAATTCGTGATGAATGCTGGGTGCCTGCTACCTATCGCCTGGGGCGCGAATAACGTGCGCAAGCCCCCTTCCGGTTTCCGTACCTCCGGGATAAACCTCGTAGCTGACGGTGGGGTCAGAAGTGATCTGGACGGAATGGTGTGACGTGTATGGCACACAGGACGGCCACAACCTAATTGGGAACACGTGGTGTCGTTCGACAAACGGATTAGCACACACATTTAGCACACATATTTTACACCTTATTACCTGCACAAATTGACTCGCACACAAATCTCCTTCTCTGCACTAACTTTGCACTAACTGCCAATTGATAGCAACTAACTAGAGGGAAAGACTTATTAATATCACCTAAAGACAAAGCATGTTAACAATCACCTTCAAATACACGTCACGGCGTAACAACTCAAATAGATTACTCCTGCCTCTTCCACTAGCCAGAACGAAGTGATCGGTCAAAATCAGATAATCCTCAGATATGTCGCGAGATGCATATTATCTTCTAATCTGAAATATTTCCCGAGAGAAATATCTGAGATTTCCTCGTTCCTATGCTCGCGAAACATTCAAGGTCAGGGGGAGGGGGTTGTTCTTCACCGAAAGGCTTTCGTCAAAACGACTCGTCTCTATCTCCGACCTAAAGAGAGGCGAAACATTCGGGAAAGTTCAATATCCCTTGAATGCATTTCTTGGGGGTCAATGCTCAGAAGCACGCGCGCAAATTTGGCTAGAGCGCTATCGCTGTTGCTTTTTGGGCGGCACATAACATGTGCGAATTGGCTTCGGACGGAACTCATTTAACATGTGGTTTGGAGGATGCTACTCGTGAACTCGAATAAATGTTCATGCAGAGGGAAGATGTGTTTATCTTAGACTGGTTCAATATATTTAACTTAACTATATGGACAAATGTTTTGAAGCATACGAAAGACATTGAACTAATCATAAATTAACCCTATGGTCGTTACAAATGCTTCCCATACAAAATTGAGTGCCTAGAATTTGAAGCTGTCCGGAATTTAGATATGAACAGTACATCATCTTCATATTTTTCCACAACATTTTCAAACAGAGTGTGTTAATTTTTATACGCGAAGTAAATTATACATTAAAACATGAATGTTATGATAATTAAGAGTTCGAAAATCTATATGGAATAATCTTGCTTATATGGGTAGTGTATTACATTCATAAAAGTTCAATAAATAATGCTACTCTCAACTTCATTTTAATATGGTTACTTCTTCTTTCACACCCGTTGTTGATTGCATTGTTGATGAATATATGAACCTTAATAATTTCTATTGTAATTTAATTCATGAATAACTTGAAGCAACCGTTGCTTGGAAGCGCTCATCACGTCATTATCGTTGTACAATGTTGTAGGAAAAGCAAGTAGTTTTCACGCCACCACACCCCTAACACCGGCCCAGCGATGAAAAGTTCTGCTGCATTGCGATGCAGACAGTTCCAAAACTATAGACCGTATAGACACAGATGAGCTTTTACGGATTGAAAGTTTTTCTATACCTGCCATGCATCCCTGGCCTGTTTTTCTGCCGTAGGGGATTTTTGGGAAAATGTGCCATCTTAAACAACGTGTTCTCTAACTTTGACCGAAGCTTATCAAACTTATTATTATTATTATTATTATTATTATTATCTTTATTATCGAGACTTTCAGCCGGAGGCTGGTTCGTCTCCATTTTCAAACTTAACAGTTTAGCAACATAATGTAAAATAAATGAAAAATCGAATTTAGATCCGTACCAGTTAATTCCACTAGAGCATGTATTCTTTGACAGATATGCGTATTTCGACCTCAAGTGTAGGAGGCTCCACTAAACAACTCGAAAATTTATTATCAACATAATGTTAGTTTCACATTTTCACTCTTCAAAAAAGAGCAATTTTCATTATATTTTGTACATAGTACCGTTTTGTCTCAAATTCCGAATAGACTCATATTCCGGTTTTTGTATGGCGTTGTGGTTGAAATGTTTCTCTGAAATATGTCATCAAATTACAAGTAAATGGCAGTCAATTGCAATTAAATTTAAACGTCTTTCAATCTATTTTATACCTCTGGAGTAGTGATGATTCTATAGTTCAAGACCAGTCAAACTAGCTCAGATAATTTTATTTGCGAAATTATTCATTTGAATACGATTTATTCGCACTGTTCGGAATTTGAATCAATGAGTTGTTCCACACTTTTACGTGAAACCAATACTTAACTAGCTAAAATAAACAATTTTATCGACACACCCAACAGCTAACAGTTAGACTTTGTGAAGAAATTGAAGTTTTCATAAATATCATCTATTTTATGCCTATCAGATTCATTTTAAGTCATTGCTCGCCTTAAGTGTTCAGAGTATGAGCCAAAACGGTACTTAAATTTATAAGGGAACATGTTATTAAACTCAAATAAAAACGAGTTGTTGCAAAACATAGGACTGGCCTACTTGCCTCCTATGACACATTTACCTCAATCTCCGCTACAAAGTGAAGAGTGTCGTGAATTGACTTTGGTAAAAGTGCCAGCTTATTCCGTTGTTCCTTTTGTGTTCCGATCCAATCTTGTGCGGAGATGCCAAAACTAACTGGGAAAGAACCGAGCTGAACATGCAAACCAAACGACAGCAGAGCGCAGATCCTCTCCCTGTGCCGATTTCCCGATGCTCGTAGTAAAAGACAAAAGAGGAAATTAGTTTTCTTGTGTTTTCCTCTGGTTATACGCTATTTGAATTATATATTTTCCCAACTGGCTGGCCGGGTTCGGGCTGAGGTGGAGCGGTGGGATATTAAAATGAGTTTGAATTTGTAACTCATGATTGATAGTAATTTATTTAGTGGTGTTTGGAAATGGCTTAATTTTAGTGCGAAGCTTTTCCGAACCTATGATTCTGGAAATGAGAGGGAACATGGGAACGTTCTGATATGGAAATGTGTTCCGGGTAGAACGCAACAAGAAAGTTTAATTTAATGGTTCGTTGAAATAAGTAGAATGGGATTTAAATAATAAAAAAGAGGGAAAGATACAAACTGTATGATTATTGTTTTGCATTTTGTTTTTCGAGGCCTAGAATGGAATATCATAGCTTAGTAATTATGTGCCTACAATTTCAACAAGGCTGTGGAAAACATTTTTATTTACTAATCTGGTCAGAAGTGTTTAAATGATTAGAACTATTTTGGCTTATCCATTGCATTGTTTTAGGTTTAGGCTTATACTTAAAGCCGACATTTCTTTTTTTTCATTTTCCAAACATTCCTTAACAAGGTTTTAAACGAGCTTTACGAAAAAGCTTTCAATTTCTGGACCATGAATTATTCCAATTTTCAGTATTGAAGAACCCCTTGCAGGGTTCAAAGACTTCTACTTAACCCGTATAGGCCTGAGTGAAAGCAAAAATTCTAGAAGCCTCACCGCTCAGCGAATTTTTAATGGATTCAAATGATTTTTGTCAGTATACTGGCATACATATCTAGTTTCTAGAAGTGGACAGAGGAACGCGGAAATATTCATGTGGTCGGAGTAATTCCGGTGGATCACTGGGTCAGGTCGGATGAGAAGGGTACTGTGCGTTTGGGCCCCTGGAGGTAGGCAAATTTCAAGTCACAGATAAATTCCGGAATCTATTATAGTGTGGCCACTACATAGCGGAATTTTAAAAAAATTGCATCGGTGTAAACCTTTTGAGAAATGATTGAATTGGAAAACTATGAGTTTTGCATTTGATTAATCCTACAAAAGACCATTTTCGGATCCCGGGACGCCTCAAACTTACGATAAAGTGGCCAACTTCTATCTGAACATCTATGCCAAGCTCATGGAAATGCATTTTAGTGCACAATTATGTTCGATTTCTACTTTTCGAGAATTGAAACGGTTTAGTATCCAACAAATCTATAACCGGTTCTTCCGGGCATTACGTCCGAATGGCCACATCCGGTATATCTTAAACGGCGCACAACTCTTAATTCATAATGTTGAATATCTGATCTTAATGATTTTTGCAAATTAGAATGATTGTCATTGCAAATAAATAAAGGTAACTTAGCATGTCCCGAAAAATAGCCCTTTTTTACCTGACTTGATCCAGTGACCCACCGGAATAACTCCGGCCACAGGAATATTTCCGAGTTCCTCTGGCTTCTTCTAGAAACTAGAGATCTCTATGTGGGCCAGTGAACAGACAAAAAATCATTTGAATCCGTTGAGAATTCTCTGAGCGGTGAGGGATTCAGTATATATGCTTTCACTCAGGCCTATACGGGTTAAAGCTGTTTCAAGTGTACCAAGAAACTGTATAATGATTCCGATATACAGTCAACTAACCGTAACTCGATATTCAAGGGACCATCGAGTTATGAAGGTATCGAGTTATAAAACACAAAATCAGTGCAAATGCAATCCAAGAGACCATCGCTGTAGGTATGAAAATCAACCTTTACTTTGGGTTCTCTAACTCGATATTGAGATACGAAATATCGAGTAAGGCAGTCTTGTTTGTAATCGATTTACATTTTTATAACTCCGTGCTCCGTTCATATACAATGAAACCTCGATTTTCAGTCTTTTGTTACGTATGTTCTTTTTCTTGGCATTAACGTCCTCACTGAGACAAAGCCTGCTTCTCAGCTTACAGTATTCTTATGTGCACTTCCACTGTTATCAGCTGAGAGCTTTCTTTGCCATAGTTGCCATTTTCGTATTCGTATATCGTGTTGTAGGTACGATAATACTTTATGCCCAGGGAAGTCAAGGAAATTTTCATTATGAAAAGATGCTGGGCCTACCGGGAATCGAACCCATACACCTGCAGCATGGATTTGCTTTGTAGCCGCGGACTCTAACCACTCGGCTAAGGAAGGAAGAAAAGAATCGATATTAGAATAATTGAAGAAATCCATGGAAGAGTAGCAGTCGCCTGTGGACACCGGTTCAAAGGATATAATGATTTCAATCAACATTTTTTAAACTGTAATTTAGTGAAATGGTATGACAAACATATTGAAGATCACTTTAATTGAGTTAAATTGAAGGACATAAGAACTTGTTTTGCATTTCTCGCTTTTGATTTCTGTTAAACTGTTTTTAAGCTTAATTTATAATGTCATATATTTTCAACATACATTCTCAAAGTAGCTACATCAAATTACAAAACATATAGTTTCACGTTTAATATTGCGACAACAATAAGCTACGAGAGACTAGTAGCTCCAGTAGTTGATTAACCACAACAATCTCCACATGAAACTAAACCATTGCCTTTCCATTTAAAATTCGCTATTGCTGCATAGGAGCGCTTAACTCCAAACACATAAGCTGATTCCATTAAATTGTCACTTTATGTAGTTCTTTCCCGGACAGAAACCGCCCGCCCTAGCCGTAGTTCTTCGGTAACGACAACATCGTGTAGTATCCAAACTTGCAGCAAAACTTTCCCATTCGACGACGCTTCCGATGTTCCACTTTGTTCTCTATCGGACGCAGCTGAGAAAATGGTCGCTCGATTTTGGTGGGGGGCGGCAGGAAATGGGAAAAAAGGGTGAACTCGCGATACGCCACTATTCGCTCGGTATTACCTCCCATGATACCATCTCCGGTTGCGTTTGATTGGAAGATAGGAAGTGGAGCTTGTAGGTCGGAGGGGGACTTCGTGCTCGCTCGCATGAAGACATTAAATGTAATGTATTTAACTTTTCTTTTATGACTTTTTCTCCCCCTTTCCACGGTTCTGGTTCGGGTGTCTACGTCGTCACAAGGCAACGAGTTTTAGGTATGACGCAGCGTACCTACTCAGCTACCGCCTCAGCTAGAGACTCCAGTAAATTCAATGTTGTTCTTTGTCCTTTTCTGTCATTTCAGAGCTCAAACAGTTGTACAAAATTTCCAAGGAGGTTTTGCTGGCAGTGAAAATATTAACCGAAAGCTGGAATGTAAATCAGAAGCTAACTGGCAATTGTAAGCGGTGCGAGAAGGTGAGTTCATATCTATTTTGGATTCACTTAACCTTGAAATTGAGGCAGATTGAACAGCAAAACCTAAGTAATTATAAGTGCGAAATGTTAGCCTTATATCAGCTTTAGAAATGCTAACACCCATTTGTATAGTATTACAGTTGCAACTTTATATGCACTGAAAATATTGTTTCTTTCAAACCATATAAAACACGTGATCAGTTTCTTCTTGTAGTGCTAAGATAGATAAAAAATTAAATTAGTGCGCATCGTACCTCCGTGCTATGCGTACACAAATTCTCTCTGCTCTTGGAAGTTTTGAAAACTACCAAAAGCAATAGATCAGTGGTTCTCAGTGCTACAAAAATAATACTTTTCAGTACTATTGTTCTACTACTGATTCCTTTACAGTCCTTGTTAGGACCCGTGCCTTCGATTTTTCGTTGGACCCGTTAGTGAAAGCTATCGGAGGTGTAATGGTTAATGTTGATAATTGTATCAAAATGAGCAATCAGTTCGATGCTTTAGATACATTTTCTAAACACCAAATCGAAGCAGTCTCTAGCCAGGGTTTTTGATTCAAGTGAGGAAGCAAAGAATGTCGCCTATCGTGGTCAGCTGTTCCGAAATTGGGGGTTTAGGCAGGAGATCTTGAAATCCATTATGGGAATCAAGGTTTCCGTCCAAATCGCAAAGAAAGGAGACTGTCGCGTTTTGCCGGATACTCTTGAAGATCGCGAACTTCTTCTCAAACATCTTGAAGAGAAGAAGCACATTTTTTTATTTATGACGACAAAACTGAACGTCTATTCAAAGTCGTCTTGAAAGGTCCGTCAAATGACTATAAGTCACCTGAAGAGATCAAAAATGGAATAAATGATTTACTTGGATTTTACCCAGTCCAAGTAATAATTATGAAAACACAATCTGGAATTCTTCGGCAAGGGCTATCTCGAGAAAATTATTTTGTTCACTTTAACAAAAGTGGTCTAAATAATATTAGAGCTTTAGAAAAAGCAAAACAGGCAGATGTACAGAAAAACAGCTTGGTAAATATACTTTCATAGCTGCCTATTTGCCATTTCAATGCACAGGGTTTTTATTTTGCTCCCAACTGACTTGCAAAAATTGACTCGCTATAAGTCAAAATTTGTTGTCATTGGTGACTTTAATGCCAAAAATCGGTCATGGAATAATTCGCAAAATAATTCCAACGGCTAAATTTTATTTGATGAGTGCTCTTCAGGAAATTTCTCAGTTCAATACCCTGATGGCCCTACATGTTTTTCCTCTTCTAGAAACCCTTCTACGATTGATTTGGTCTTAACCGACTCTAGTCACTTTTGTAGCCAACTGATCCTGCTGATTTTGATTCTGATCATGTTCCTGTTACATTTCAAATATCCCATGAAGCGATTCTCAATCCTATCAGCTCCACTTTCAATTATTTTCGAGCCGACAGGAAACTATATGAAACATATATTGACTCTAATCTGATGTTAACATTTCTCTACAAACAAAACTTGATATTGGCAATGCGCTTGAAACTTTAACAAACTCCATTGTTGAAGCCGGGGGCATTGCAACACCAAAATGTGAAGTGAAATTTGAATCCGTGATTATAGACGATGATCTTTAACCTGAGGAGAAGGCAATTTCAACGCACTTGCGATACTGCAATGAAAATTATGCGGCAGAATTTGCAGAAAGAAATGAGGAACCTTTTTTCACAATTAAAAAATAAAAATCAGCAAAACAAAATAATTTTATTTTTTTGAATTAAGGGATTAAACAAAGCATTAAAAGAGGAAATCAAACTACTTACTTTTTTCGAAAAAGCTCAAAAATTTGCAATGCAGCTTGAAAGCGCACACAATTTAAATTCAGGGCTCACCAGTATTTTTTGAAAATCAAGGTACTTAGGATTATGATAACCTCATATGTCAAGGAACGTTTGCGAAAATTCTTAGGAGACTGAATTGGAAGAAGTGAGAACTATTATTAAAAAAAATCAAATGAAAAATATAATTATAAATTTATATGAAAATTTTCAACATCCTCAAAGAGAAGCATATCAGTTTTGGTTAATATATTTAATAAATGTTTTCAGTTGGCAAATTTTCATAACAAATGGAAAAATGCCAAGGTTGAACCAATTTTAAAACCGTACAAAAATCCTGCAGAAGATTCAAACTATCGTCCGATCAGCTTGCTTTCCTCCATCAGTAAACTTTTTGAAATAGTCATTTTGAACAGAATAATGATCCACATCACTGAAAATTCAATACTTGGCAATGAACAGTTCGGATTCCGACATGGACATTCGGCATCTTATCAATAAATCTGATTCGTTCCAACAAATTTGAAGGCAATTCTGCTGATCTTGTTCTTTTAGACATAAAAAAAAGGATTCGACAGTGTTTGGCGTAAAGGCTTGATTATAAAATTAAAAAAACTTCAATTAAATTAAAAAAATTAAATTAAAAATTAAACTAAAAATATCAATTTTCATTTTAACAATAATTCAAAGTTATCTGTCAAATCGTACATTTCAGGTTACTTATCAGAACTCCAAGGTTGAAAGACTTTCTGTAATCGATATTATATCGATACCACGTTTACTGAAAAACTCTAGAACGCATGAATCACAAGATATAAGGGAACTTACGTATTCTCGGCAGTCTTGTAAGAAACGACAACCCGGCAGGGCGGCCTAGAGCAGGGTACTAACACTAAACTTGGACTTCGGATGAAATCAAATGGGAAAAAAGAAAGAAATATATCAATTTAAAAAAAACCTATATTCTAAGCTGACCTTTTCTCACTCCTCCCTTACTACGGCACTGGTCGTCACTCGTTGGGGCCCGTACTGCAGCGGTGGCGGTGGTCGTTCGCTTTCTCTCGCTCCGCACGGACTGTGCGAAGCTCCTCCTCCTCTTTCTTCTTCTTGTTCTTCTTCTTCACTTTTTTGGGCACAAACGCCGCCTAAGCGACGGTCCTTTACTATTAGCTAGGGGGAGGAGATTGACTCCTTTGTCGGACCCCCCCTAGCGACGCTGGTGTCGAAACACCGAACTGCCTACTCACCGTAAGCAGTCCCGGCAGATTCCGCAGAATCCTGCCACAGGTGGTACGCCCCTTTGTACGCACCTGTCTTCGTCTTCCTTGGCGATTAGCTACACGGGCGAGACTAGGCTCTATTGACTGAGCCTGCGTAGCGAAGACGGCGGGTTTTTTGGAACCTTTGACGGAACCACCGGGAGGCGAACAACTCCTTAACGATTAGCACTCCCAAAATGGTGGCGGTTCCAACCCTTTCCACTGCACTACACAGCACTCGCGTTCTCGAAACCACGGGCCGGCACTTTCCGATCGGGAACCACTATCACGGTGCTGGGAACGATCTTCCAGCTTTCTTCCGGACATAAACGGCACTTTTCCCGGTTTTGGTGGCGAAAACTTTCCAAGTTCGTCGAAACAGATCAAGACGCGACCGTCGCCCTTCGTGGTTCGAAACACTCTCCCCTTTTTACGTCATCGTCACGACCAAAAACACACAACAAAACCGCCATCTCCTGCCACCGTGCTCGACATGTTATGCTGGCTATGTTGGTTGCCGCTTTTTCCGCTACGGGAGGAGATGGAGACCTACTTTTATTCGGCTCACCGATACAATTCACACGATAATTTATCCCCTATATTCTAACAACACTAAACTAACGATTCAAATAAAAATAAATGAAAAACGAACAAATTAAAATTAATCACAACACAGTGGTGATTTATGTTGCCAACTAATACGTCAACAATATGTCAAAACAAATCAACATATTTTGACATTTTACACAACACGCTAAAATTGTTTCACTGTGGGACATTTACACACGGAAACAAAATGGGTGAAAATAGGTGTAAATTACACACTACAAAAATATTACACAAAATAGCTTAATTGTAACCACAGGTTACAATCTCGCCCACACCGAGAAAAAAAAATTGGCAACAATTTTTTTGACTAACCCTAACACCTAACACCGATAACAATGATAATAAATAACGATTTAAAAGAATAAATAAATAAATAAATGTAAATAAAAAATCTGCCTAACCTAACCAAAGACATTTTCCACAAATTCTGATTAAAAATAAGTGTAAAACAATCAGGGAAACGACCGAACAAAACAAAATCTAAATCGGTACATCGTCTCATGGTTTTGTCTGCAGACAAGGACTGGGACCCGTCGCTATTAACGGCACCAGACCACCCTCGACACATCCGGTTCTCAATGGGAGAGCTAAAGATCCTCAACTCCCCCAGACCAATTCAGGACAACACCCAAAACAACCCAACTTCCCAAAACCCTGCTAGCCTCCGGTCAAGGATTGTTAAGCATAGCAGAGGAACGGTTGTCGTGGTTTTTGTTTTTTTTTCTTGTTATGTTTTTTTGACGTCCAATGTTCCCGTCCTGACGGTATTCATATTAACCAAACAGAAGGGGTTTCAATTCAATCCACATTCATCCAAAATGTGCCACTCATTCATCCCATTCACTGGCCTACACGCTCACACGATCAAACAAGATAACTGAATGAACCCCCGCCATTTCACAATCACACTCATTCATTTTAACCATTCATTCTTATACATTCATTCAATATTTCAATTCACATAAAACATTTGCTCATTCATACAACACACAAAATACCGAAAACGACTAGACAATAAGGACGCAAGGTATAGTCTTTTACGCATCAAGTATTTCTTTTACAGATATACTTGAGCAAGACACCGAATGCGAATACAAGGTAATTCCGAACTGATTCCATGCGGAATCAGTTGAATTTCCCTGGTTCTGACAGATTAAAACAACGAAGAAACAAACAAATTAAAAAAAAAAGGTTTAAAAAGTGTTGCCATCTATGCGCGGGAATTTTACATAGAAATAACATTTATTATACAAAGGCGCATACATAAATGACCTCCTGCATGAATCGGAATAAAATACGTAAATGCGGATTTACTCGCCACACCCGCATAACTGTCAGCAAAAGGAAAGCTGGTGATTCCTTTTTGACGTCGTCATGCGACTGCGGGGAAGGAAGATGTTGATTTGGAATGTAAGTAACCAATCCGGTCGCATCGTCAAGCGATTTCGCGAAACGTGATTGTTGAAGGTTTTCGAGGTTTTGATGCTTTCGAACGAAAAGCATCACGATCGTGGTGTTTTAGTCCTTCCGTGTGGAAGAAAATGTAAATAACCCAGGGCTCAAAGAGACCCGGCACAAATGGGAGGTGCCCGAAAGGTTTTATGGGGCCAGCTCCAGAGGAAAGAGGGATGATTTCCAGCGTGATTGGCGAGAATGAATCCGCCCTCGATTCTGCTCGTACTTCGGAAGCTCCCAAGTGAGCAACCGTATGGAGCCGATTGTGCAGAATCGATGGGAGGAAAATGGAAGTTTTCACGCTGGTTCAAGAAAGATCACCGACCCATACCAACGGGTCAACCAAGTTGTAAGCGATGAAATTCGATTTTGGGTGAGTATTGTGATTTAGGTAGTGTAATTGCTAGCGATCGTGTCCATGATGTGACGACATTATCCTTGTTGCCTCACTTCTGAGGGTTCGACAAACTTGGATTGTCACAGAATGCACGAGAGATAGACACTTTAACTAGCGTTCCAGCTGCCTACCTTACAATCTCACCCAAAACTTGATGTTTTACTTGCAGGTCATCGTAGAAATGATCATCATTCAACGGATGCCTGGATCAAAATAATGGATACCAAGTTTTTGAAGGAAAAAATCACTCGCGGTGTACCAATGAAAGAGTTTAACAGGAAAATTTTTAAGGAGAATAATTTGAAAAATTGGTACCGTCCGGAGCTACGGGAAATTTTCTTTTGAAATTTTTGGGGATTATAGTACCAATATTCTTAATTGGACCTAATCCCATGTTTCAAACAATAAGGGCAGTGAGAAGCTTCAAATCCCTTGAATCCACACAATATGCAGAAGACACGCTTGGGTTTAAAGCACTCATCGTGTTCATGCCCTTTAGTTCCACAGTTGTAGCACACTCCTAGATTTGGTGGACGGTGTTTGTCCACCAAGGAGGGTAAGCAAAATGCGCCTTCCTGCGATTGTGTGGATTTGGGACTTGTGGCAGTCTTCTCTTGGAGATTTCTTTGACTTTTTCCTCCTGTTTGGTTGAAACGAAGAGGAGGAGGTCTGTTACGTTTCGGTGAAGATGGAGGACTATTCTTGTTGTAGAATACCCTCGGTCTGTACCCATTTGAATTTTCATTGGATTGTTGCTGCTGCTGGCTCTGCCGAGAACCATTGAAGGCAGGCTGACTTGAAATAGTTGATACCTCCTTGTAATTTCCAAATACTTTTTGGTAAATGGAAATCTTGGAAGCATCAATTGTTTTTCCGATGAGCATCAACTCGGGCAATGTGTTCACCGGTTTAAATATTAGGACCTGCTTGTAATCAGGCCTCATATTTCGCTTGATAATATCCAGTTTCTCACTTGGACTAAGCGGTGTGGACATAGCACGGAAGATTTTCTCTATCTCAAGATAGAAATCTTGGAAAGACTCATTCCTCTGCTGGCGTCGCTGGGATGCCTTCATCCTCAGCGCGGCGTCGAGTTCTGGATGAACAAAGTTCGCCTTTAACTCGCAAACCAGGTGGTTCCAGTTATAAAACCGTTTCTGGGAACGCATTGCTTGGAACCAAGCTAAGGCATTCCCGGTAAACAAATGCATTGCCGAGTTGAACAGTTCTTCTTCGGAAATTTGTTCAGACTCCGCATAATGGTGGACAGATTCTAGAAATTCGTTAAGCCCCATACCTTCGTCATTCCCAGCATACTTTCGAATTTTCCAATCGGCAACCCGTTGGGGCCGACGATGGTAACCGGTGATCTCCACCGATGCTACACTTTCCGGTTTACGCGGAAGCGTGAAGTTTGGAAATGTAGGCTGTTTAAAGAAATTTTGAGAATACAACGAAGGCCCAAGCTTCTCGAAAATTTTAGAATTGTCTACATTATCGGAGTCGAGATGTCTTTGAAAATTATGATTTGATAATCCAGAGTTCTGGCCGTGCATGGGCGCTCGCCTTTTCAGGTTCTGTTGATTACCAAATCCTTCTAATGTTTCCTGATCGAAATCAGGTAAATCCGGTAGATTGGGAATTGTTTGATACTGAAGATTGGGTGTATCTACCGGCAAACTCTGGGAGTTTACATTAGGCATTATATTGTCAACGATGGCCTGTAACTCAGAAACTTTGTCACGAAGTGTTTGCACTTCGTGATTAGTTTTCTGCAGTTCGGACGCAATCGTACTAATAGACGCCAGACCACTACCGAGCTTTTTGACTACATTTTCAAGTGAGTCCACTCTAGATGCAGTCCGAGTCTCGCTGAGCTTGATCTGTTCTTGCGTCTTTTTAATCTCCGCCCTTATGTCAAGTAAGACATCGCGGATTTCTTCTCCCACAACTTGATTGTCGGAAGCTTTATCATCCAGAAGTTGGTTATTTCCATCCGATAAAACTTCCTTTCCCACGGCAATTTGGGCCAATAAATCTTCATCCCCCTTTTCTTCCTCATTTGGCGTGATAGGAGGCGCCACAGTACTCGCGAAGTGGTAGTTATGGAGGGCTACCACATCGCCTAAAAGGTCTACAAAGGCCTTGTTAACCTCCCCTACGGTGTAATTTTTGACGATTTGGAGCCGGACACCCAGATGAAGCAATCTGCTTCGGTAAACCTCCTTATTCGAACACCTGTACCCCAAATCTTCCTTCATGGACTCAAACTTGCCACGACAGAGTTCAAATTCCGCTTCAACATCCCCTTGATAAGAGCGGACAGCTGTTTCCGAGCTATTCAGCTCGCTGACCAACAACCCCCGCAATCGACGACGCCTTTTTGAACCGGATTGATCCAATTCAGGAGGGACGACAACACTGCGGGAGTTCAATTCAAATTCAATTTCATCTTGCTGTAAGTGATCGGGGCGCAAATGAAAATAAGCGACGTTGAACTCCCCCAACGTCAAAGTATGGAACGGCATTTTGATGAAAAAGCAACACAAGTCTTCAAAATATGGACAAATTCAAACTTACCAACTGTTCAGTAAAATATCAATACGGTAAGGAACTATTTTTCGCTCACTGACGGTTCCAAAATGATTTTAGGTCACCAGATTGAATCAAATGCCACCCCAAATCGGCCCAGGAAAATCAAAAATCCCGCCCTGAGAACAAGGAGACCCAAAATGCCCCAATTCGTTCCGCAGACGAGACGATTTACCGATTTAGGTTATGACAAACACAAAATAAATAAATTAAACGACCACGCGATTGTGGAAAAAGTCCCCACCACTGTGTTTATTCCACCCAAAATCCAAATTTTGGTGGAAGTACCCCTTGCTCAGTGGAAAAAATCGAAGATTTTTTCGCAAAATTTACGTTGGGCGCCAATTGTAAGACCCCTTGCTCAGTGGAAAAAAGAAAGAAATATATCAATTTAAAAAAAACCTATATTCTAAGCTGACCTTTTCTCACTCCTCCCTTACTACGGCACTGGTCGTCACTCGTTGGGGCCCGTACTGCAGCGGTGGCGGTGGTCGTTCGCTTTCTCTCGCTCCGCACGGACTGTGCGAAGCTCCTCCTCCTCTTTCTTCTTCTTGTTCTTCTTCTTCACTTTTTTGGGCACAAACGCCGCCTAAGCGACGGTCCTTTACTATTAGCTAGGGGGAGGAGATTGACTCCTTTGTCGGACCCCCCCTAGCGACGCTGGTGTCGAAACACCGAACTGCCTACTCACCGTAAGCAGTCCCGGCAGATTCCGCAGAATCCTGCCACAGGTGGTACGCCCCTTTGTACGCACCTGTCTTCGTCTTCCTTGGCGATTAGCTACACGGGCGAGACTAGGCTCTATTGACTGAGCCTGCGTAGCGAAGACGGCGGGTTTTTTGGAACCTTTGACGGAACCACCGGGAGGCGAACAACTCCTTAACGATTAGCACTCCCAAAATGGTGGCGGTTCCAACCCTTTCCACTGCACTACACAGCACTCGCGTTCTCGAAACCACGGGCCGGCACTTTCCGATCGGGAACCACTATCACGGTGCTGGGAACGATCTTCCAGCTTTCTTCCGGACATAAACGGCACTTTTCCCGGTTTTGGTGGCGAAAACTTTCCAAGTTCGTCGAAACAGATCAAGACGCGACCGTCGCCCTTCGTGGTTCGAAACACTCTCCCCTTTTTACGTCATCGTCACGACCAAAAACACACAACAAAACCGCCATCTCCTGCCACCGTGCTCGACATGTTATGCTGGCTATGTTGGTTGCCGCTTTTTCCGCTACGGGAGGAGATGGAGACCTACTTTTATTCGGCTCACCGATACAATTCACACGATAATTTATCCCCTATATTCTAACAACACTAAACTAACGATTCAAATAAAAATAAATGAAAAACGAACAAATTAAAATTAATCACAACACAGTGGTGATTTATGTTGCCAACTAATACGTCAACAATATGTCAAAACAAATCAACATATTTTGACATTTTACACAACACGCTAAAATTGTTTCACTGTGGGACATTTACACACGGAAACAAAATGGGTGAAAATAGGTGTAAATTACACACTACAAAAATATTACACAAAATAGCTTAATTGTAACCACAGGTTACAGTCTAAGCAGCTGAACTTTTTAAAAGGCAATTATACACAACAATAAAGCACAACAATTAACGGAAGACACCTAAATACACTTAAGCACTCCTCATTTATTGGTTATTATACATACACAAAACACTATTTTGTTCTTTAAATCATTTTTCCTCACCAAAGTCACGAGTCACTTGTTCTTTTATAGGCAATGCAATTACTATTGTCGGCGATTAAAATGTTCTCTTCGGCAATCCAAAACTGTACAAAAACTAGTGAATGCATTGGTAACATATCGTATTTGTTGCCAATGCCTGAAACTAAACGTCATTCATTATGTTCTACACGTTGAAAGGGCCAATGCCGAAAAATACAGACTACACTGAGAACAACGTTGCAGTTATAAATACAATACCAGAGAGTCAAATAGAATACACAAGGCCACTTAATTTGTGCAGACTAAGGCGCCGTACGCAAATAACGTAACGCTTTAGGGGAATAGGCTCAAACGTTGCGGCTCACACACATAATTTATTAATTTTTTCATACGAAGTCCGTTACGGAGGGGGTAGGGGTCGAAAATCGTATATTTTAACGTTACATCTTAAATGGACTCTGCCTAATTTCGTTTTCATTTATTTCATCGAATATTTTTGTACTAAATCCCACTACGGCAGCATTTCGGCTGTAAAAATGGTCATGCCATGATTATAAACTTGCAGCAGGTGCGAATCCATCCAAAAAGTTGCAGCGTGACGTCATTGTTAATTGGTTCATAATATTGTGCTCTGCAAGAAAAATCTACGGAACGCGATTATCGGTTTACTTCAATTTCAGAGTTGCGTTTGAATTGCACGTAATATTGTCTGCGCATTACTGCCGCTGCTGGATTTGGATTAAAAATGAGCGATGAAATACTATCCCTTCTATCCGTTCTTTATTCACACTATCCGCCTGCATTCAAACAACACGCATGACTTTTGTCGTCAGCAGAAGAAATCACGAAAGAGAAAAAGAAAAACACACCGTCCTCTGATTGGTGCCGACGACTGCAAGTCACCACTGGTTTTCTCTCCTTTGAAAGAACTGAAAACAACGGCGTCAATGCCTGGCAAAGTTTACAGGTACTGTCGTCGTGGAAGACATTAAGCCAAAATAGAATCAGGCTTGACAGAAACTCCTCTGCTATGCAAAGAGATCTCCTCCTCTTGCCGTTTTTCTGAGCAGGAAAAACTGAACTCAAAATTTTCAACACGGATCCTCAAGCGATTCGAGTGAGAGTGCAAAAAAATGTGATGATTTTTTCGGGTAGGGTGATATGCTAGTATCCATCGTATTAAGCATTGATCAGTGAGAACTGTTATTTTCACAGTATTGCAGTGAATGATGCTGATACAAACCGATGCCAAACCATTCTTTCTCGAAACGGCTTTAGCATTGTACAATAACATTTTGATAAAACTTTATCTCTTTTTGGAAACAATGCAAAGAAAATGCATCTTACCGTATTCTCAATCCGTCGTATCGTTTTCAACTCCGTCACAATCAGTTTCCAGATTCGTCTCACAACTTACGACTCACGGTAATGTAATGAGTAGTTAAAACACAACATATCAACGCTACAATAAAATGTTTTACTAGAATATATTGATCTACGGGCATCTCCCTCTATTCCTTCAGCATGATGGAATGTACTAATTTTCTTTAAAATTAATTGTTCGTCATCAAAATTCAGCCCAAACATATGAACACAATTTCTTTTGACCGTAGAATTCTGGCATTTGCTCACAGTACAGCGAAAACAACACAATCAAAGGAACCGTATTTTACATTTTACATCGTCGCACACACATGCGCACAAGCTTTTTTTCTCAGTACGACGGATAGAACTTTGTTTACATTCTCAATCAAACGCGGCGGTTGAGGAAATTTCGTAAAATTTGGTGATTTATTGAAGTTTACGGCGTGTGATTGGAATGAAATCCTTCAGTGAGGAAGTACGAAGGTTTTCCATAGTGAAAATAAGTGCCCGGCGAAGTAAGTCACCCACGGGGGCGGGAAGACACTTGTGTTGGAAAGTGGTCTGGCTCAGTCGATCGCTAAGCATTTCTCTCAAATCTTGTTCGTCCATGCGATTTCGGTGAAAAAGTACAAAGCGGATAATTGAACTGAAGTTATTTACCGAAATACAGTACTTTTATTGCATTTTTGGTGTACAATTGTACGAACCATAACAGCTTTCACAAAATTACACTTGGATAATGAATCTATGTTGCAGATAAGTTTGAATATCCACCGTAGTGGAACATTTAAAGTTTGATACGACGAATTATAGTGCTTACGATGAAGTACAACAAAACCCTACTGTCTCTCTCTAGTTGCAATGCTCACCTTTACGAATTTATGACATAAGGTCGAAAGACAAAAGGTCTAAAGGAGAAAAGGTCGAAAGACAAAAGGTCGAAGAACAAAAATGAAGGGACAAAAAGTCGAAAGCATTTTTTCAAAGAAGGATAAATTCCCAACCAAGCTAATCATTTCGACCTTTTGTTTTTTTGACCTATTGTCCTTCGACGTTTTGTCTTTAGACATTTTGTCCATAAACCGTTTAACGAGTAAATTTTACCCATTATCCAAAAACATTTTTTCTAAGACACATAGTAAAATTTACTCTTTTTCAAATATTCAAAACATAAATCGATTTTTATGCGCTTTTTCGAAAAAAAAAAACATTAGTGCAAACATATGACAATCAAAATATTTTATTTAATAATATAATACACATAAATTATAGTCCAATGTGGAATCGTATGTTAAAGGCTAAGTTGCAGGTCTGGGGACGGACCTGGTGTAGTGGTTAGAACACTCGCCTCTCATGCCGAGGACCTGGGATCGAATCCCATCCCCGACATAGTCACTTATGACGTAAAAAGTTATAGTGACGACTTCCTTCGGAAGGGAAGTAAAGCCGTTGGTCCCGAGATGAACTAGCCCAGGGCTAAAAATCTCGTTAATAAAGTCAAACGAACCAACCAGTTGCAGGTCTGGGTAGCAGTACTTGGAGGTTATGTGCAGCAAGACAACCATATGGAACAGCAGAAGCTTAGGAAAAAAACATCCTGTGAAATTTGATAGTTTAATTAGTTCGAACACGACAGGGAAAGAATTCGAATTACTGGCAATTCTGATTTTTTCATTGGTACGGGATCAACTAAACAAATTATTGAAACTGCTGCTAACCTGAGAGAGAAATTCAATCTATTTTTTATTGCAAGAGTTTTCACTCATTGTAGAATAAATGAATGGAATATGTAAAAGGGTACTAAACACCTAAAAACACCAAAAAACACCGAGAAATACGAAAAAACAATTTACCCTTTATTTTGACGTCTACATTTATCAGAAAATAATGGGTGTTTTTTTTCACATTAAAGAGTAATGACGAGCTTACAGTGTAGTGTAACGGCCGAACACGACAGTCCTCGAAGAGTTGTAATGTCAATTTTTTTTATTGAATTTTACTTTGGTGTGTTTAGTGCTGCATCTGCCGAATGGCACGATCCATCACAAAAGAGAAAAAAAAAAACTAGCGCAGAGACGCAAAAGAATTAATCGTTATCAGTCTCGGGCCCCAAGAGTATCCAAAAGTTGCGCTCTGATGGAGTCCAAATCCAGAAATTGCCAAACTACTTGGCCGATACTATGATAATCAGAACCACACCTAGTATAAATATTGCTCATCGCGAGGTTAATGCGAAATTATTCGATGTTAATCGATATTATATCGATACTGCGTTTGCTATGAAACTCTAGAACGCATGAATCACAAGCTATATAATGTGTAAAAGGTAGCGAATATTATTAAGCGTATAAAATACGGCAGATTTCAGTGGGCTGATTACTTAGTACAAATGTCGGCAGGTAGAGCTCAGTAACTTCGTGGAAGGTCTGAAATAGTCAGGCTGTACGCAGTGAAACAGGACCTGGGGACCCTTAAACGTACGGAATAACTGCAGAAGTAAATATCGTCCATGACCAACGAAGATGGAGTTCTACTAAACGGTGGGGGTTGGCTTGACGCTACGCTGTGGCCTCCAAGGTACATTAATGTTCTTCTGAAGGTATAAATAAATGTACAAAAGCTCATCGGTTGGTTGGATGGCCTTAAAGCCCGATCTAAATGAAAATGCAAAAGCTGAAGTGCTCCAATTACAGAAAGAACTCAAGTTGAGTAGACTTTTCGAGCGTAAAATGCTACATCCTATGTTTAGTGGGAAACACTAAAATAATGGAGCATGGAATAGTGCAATAATTACAAGTTATGTTAAGTATAAAGATTTGAATATTTCACAGCGTAACAAAAATGACATGTTTGCGTGTCTCAAGAACCAAATTATGTGTCTCTAGTAGATTTGGGGCTGCTGAATCTGATGCCGTTCTCAGAAATGTTCCAGCACGTCACAATTTTTAGCTACAGGTCGCCAAAGTTGTATAAAACACCGGTTTCATTAATGTTTACATGAAATTTAAAGTACAATTTATCATACTTTTTTGTAATCTAATCCACCAAGCATGCAAAATAGAACTTGAACTTTCATTTCAGACATAATCTGATTGAAATTGCGCGATTAAATTTCGATTAAACCGATTTTTTCAACATGCTTGCAGTCTCCATACAACATTCTTCGTTTCTTCTATATGGCAAAATACAACAAATCTCTAAACCATAAAAAAATAACTTTTCCGTACCGAAAATAATACAAACTTTGATGATAAGTATTGTTATACACATAAAGTTTGAATTCAGTGGCAAATTAAGCCAATATATTACCTTACAAGCTGGCAAACTTGCATGCAAGTTGGCTGAAATAGTCATTGTTTGCATTTTCAACAGTCAATATCTCAAAAACTAGACGTGCTATGATATTTCTGAAAACGGCAATGGATTCAGCAAGCCTTAATTAAGTGAATAGCGGTATTTTGGTGCTGGAGACAAAAACGTGCTCCGCAGTGTTATTATAAGTACAAATACGGATGACAACCTGATATTCACGACTCGAAGAAAGACCGTTAGGAATACGCACTGGAAGAGGACCTGGAAACCCAAAACTGCTACATATCTTGTTTCACTTCATTACAGCAATCTTATAATCGTTATTCATTTTTTTTTTCTTTTGCTTGCATGCTTGATGACGTTTTGATAAAAAAAACAACAGTAAACGCTTTGTAAACTACCGGTCCGGATCCTTTCGCGCGAAAATCAATATTCCACCTGCTTGCTAAACCCCGCTGGATTAGCCTTTTACATCGGGGCATAATTTATTCAACACCCTTTCGGCTAATGATTGACAGCTTGGCGGTTTTCCATATGTAGGCTACGACCCCCACGGAAACCGATGAAAACAATCGAGGTTGTTACAAACGACGACGACGACGACTACGATGGCTCTATGGTCGATGGCTGTTTGCTCATAAATTCAAAGACCTTTGCCAATATTACGCCAACATGCGCACACGTATAGGTCCTCAACAACGGCGGCACACACAAACACCCGCTGTCCTCTACGACTAGCGAACATCAGGGGGATTCGCGTTATAGGGCACAGAGGTTCAATATGCGCTCATGGGGTAAAATAACACAGGTTACATTTTAATACAATTAACAATACTTACTATACTTATCGGCTAAAAAATACTCAAAACCACTCCATTAGAAGTATAATATTATAATATTATATATAATTAGTATATAATATTCTAATAATTCTTAGAGGAATAGCATGTCTCTTGCTGTTGAACCAAAAAATACGCAACAACGAAGTGCGCCACTTGGTTGAAAGCCGTTCTTATAGTGGTTGTCTGAAGGTTATGGATGATCAGTTAAATATATTAGCATAGTTTTACATGGCCACCGCTAATAGTGTAATATAAAACATAAAATGTTACTTGGGATCGATCATTTTGAACCATCTTCCCCTACTGGAGGTGGCGCCCACCTGACTGCCTGCGTTCATGGCCAACCGACCAGGTGGAACGATAAGTCATAAATCCTGAAACAAATTTGCCTCCAAATACCATTTTTTCCGTTTTCCTGGATCTGTTGAGCCGATCTGCCGCAAAAGTCCCCCTCTTTCTCTCTCTCGCTGGGTGGAGTCGTATACGCCACGTGTACGAATCTGTTCGCTTATTGCCAGAGGAATACGGCATGGGGTAGAAGCAACCATCCTTCCTGCTTACAAAATGATTGCAAAAGCTGAGTGAAACATCAATCAATATCGGTTTTCCATAAGCTTCCGAAAGGGAGGAAGAGATCGATAAGCAGCAGCTGCTTGCCCCCACGTGCCTCCCCGAATCGTTCTTCTTAGCGTTTTCGACGTTCGGTTGGAGTTTTCAAGTAAGCTCGCACCAACAGATGGTAGAAAAATTGTCGGCATTCGTTGATTACGTAATCCACGACATTGGCATTCGTCTTACCAAAAGCACTATTTGTTGAGTAGATCATAAAGCTTTCCACGACGTTTTTCTTCCACACAATAGGTACGTAGCTTTCGAGCGGCTCCCAGACTACATATTTACTGGCTGTCGTGTTCAATAATAAACCAACAACAGCTGTGCGTGGTATTCTGCGAAAGTCATTTGTGCTGGATTGGATAAGTAATTATAACGCAATTTGTTACCATTTGCGGTTTTCGACAGCATTAACAAGTCCGTACACAATCAAGCCCCCTTTCCCCCCAAACTCACTCGTTTACTTTGTGCTTTTTTGAACTTGACATAACTTTGCTGTTATGTTTTGATGTTGTAAAAGTGTAGAAGCGTGTTTGCTCGAAATGTGGATAATGAGAAGAATGACAAGTCACTCTTTGAAATTGCAAGATCAAAGAAGATTTTCTGATGGCAGATATACAAACATATTGAAGGTCCCTCAGTGTTGCTTTAGAATGTTCTCGCAAAGAAAATTATTAGATTTTTAGATTGAAGGGATTTGCTCTGGGCCTTTTTATAAACTACATAAATTGTACAGGAGTAATTTTGAACACTTAATTGTATTTTACTTATATGCATTAAACCCCCAGTCTATTTGATCAAGAAGTTCAAATCTTGATAAAATATTTTTATGTAAAACTTGAATGGTGTAATTTTAGTTACCGTAATCCGGGGTAACATTGATCAGCGGGGTAACATTGAACGGGATGACTCATCTCGTTAAAAGTTCAATTAAAGATTTATCGATGAAAGATTTTGGAATCATGAATGGTGTCTCTCTTTCATATATTCATAAGCTAATGGAAATTAAGGTTTTTGTCAAAATTGCGTTTAGTTCATGCGTAAATATGTCAACTTTTTGAAACAATGATTTCTATCATTTTCTCTGACACTACCGAAAATGTATGTCTCACATGAGTTCTGCAGACGATGTGATCAAGAAAAATGCGATTGTTACTAAATATGGCATCGCCGAAAACGATTCCGTTGTCAAATCTTTTATAAGTTCATTCAATTAGGCAACATTAACTAATTACTATTAAGATTGTAGAATTTTCTTAGGAAATTGCCTACTTTTAGGCGTTTTCCGCGGTTCAAGGTGTTTTTAAATTTGAAATAAATCAAAAGTAAACGACTTGTAAGAGTTTGGTCTTCATATTCGGCTTCAGGGGCTATGATTTTAGTAAGTAATGACATTTCCAATATTACCGAACGTTGTTTACTTAAGTGATCAATGTTACCCCATATCAGCTGAATCAAAAAATCACTTAAAACATTTATTTAAACATGTTTAAATCTTTAGAAAAACAAAATAAAGTATATAGTTAGGGGCGGTGGGTGCCAGTACTTGTTTTAAAAATATAAAATTTCTAACATTTGCATTGTAAAATGAAAAAAATAAGAAAAACTAAAAAAAATGATCAATGTTACCCCGGATTACGGTACATTCAATCAGTGGTCGCAATATTTCAATACATTGCTAGATGAATACTTAACATATATCGTGATACATGTATCACCCGATTTTGTCAGCACCTTTTGAAAGCGTTTCAAAATGTAAGCAAATTATCAATGTTCCTTATTTCCATTGTATACATATTCAAAGTAACTGTTACATTATTTAAATAAATTTGAAGAATATTCTTTTATGAAGCAGTACTGTGTCGTTACAAATACAGCTTCTTTTAATGGTACACATTCCCAATAAATCAAGTGGTTTAAGTCTTTTGGGATCCAAATGACGTTAATTTGTGTCGAATTTAAAATACGTTAGTGTCTGATTCTGGGCTGTGAAACGGTGAGCCGATATCCAAGAAAAAGCGTCCAACATAGCTCTGGTCCTTACAAGTCCCTACCTCACGCTTCCACGGGACAAACCTTGGCAAAGACCACCAGCTAAGGGTTGCGTACTTACAGGTAGTACAGCCTGGGCACTGTTGTCCTTCTGACATCAGCTAGAGTCAGGAGGTGGGTTTCGAACGTCTGTCCACCAAGGAGGTGCGGCTCAAACAGCGTCTGTTTTGGCATCCAGCAGCTGAGTATGAAATGCTTTATCACGTCAGCTACACCTAAGGCGGCATATCAAATATCGTAGCATATCGAATTTCTTACCTACCGCAAAAGATGGAGAAAGGAGAAATAACGATATTTTCGGCATCCGACCTGGCAACGAAATAAGGACTGTGATTGGAAACTCGATACCTGGCATATAAGGACGTTAAATGAACCCGGACGAGCGAGCCTTTTGGCTCGTGAACTGCAGAAGGCTGGAGTGGGCGTGGCCGCCATTCAAGAAGTGCGGTGGCCTAGATCTGGAGAACGTGAATTCCGGGCGGTTGATCCCATCGCCAACACAGCTTTCAAATACAACATCTACCATAGTGGCAGCGATAAGGGAGAACATGATGTTGGATTCATAGTGATCGGGAAGCAGATGAAGCGTGTTATGAGGTGGAAACACTTTGATAAACGTTTCTGTGTATTGAGGATACAATGCAAATTCTTCAACTATAGTCTGATCAACATCTATGCGCCGACAAACGATAAACCCGACGATACGAAGGAGCGTTTTATGATTGTCTCGACAAGACCTACGGAGAATGCCCAAAACTGACGTGAAAATTGTTATCGGGGATGCCAATGGTCAGGTCGGAATAGAGGACTTTTTCCGTCCAATAATTGGTACGGAGAGCCTTCACTCCAGCACCAATGACAACGGCCTAAAGTTAGTAACTTTCGCCGCAGCTAGAGATATGGCCAACAGCAGCACCTACTTTGCACGCAAAGACATTCGAAAGCACACCTGGATGCACCCGAATGATTTCTGCAACCAAATAGACCACGTTTTGGTGAACGGCCAGCATTTCTCGGATGTCATCGATGTGAGAACCTTCAGAGGTCCAAACATCGACTCTGGTCACTATCTCGTTGTCAGTAAGATTCGCGCACGGTTGTCTATCGTGGCGAACACAAAAGTACAGCGACCGTTGCGTTTCATATTCAGCGGTTATCTACAGACGATGTAGTAGTTGAATACCGCCGGAAGCTTGATGGCGGATAAGGCGAACCAACTTTCCACAGAGCGGGGAGGTGATAGGTACTACTCAGAGACGACCTAGGAACGGTTGGTTTGATGAGGAGTGCCAAAAGGTGACAGATAAGAAGAATGTTGCCAGAAGCCGGATGTTAGTGTCTGGTACCCGACAAAATAGAGAGCGGTACAAGGAAGCCAGAGCAGCCAAGAAAAGATTCCACCGTAGAAAGAAAAAGCTGTATGAAGAATATGTCATTACTGAGGCGTAAAACAGCATGGAAAAAATGAAATGCGGAGATTTTACGAAACTGTCAATGGCGTGCGGAGAAAAACAGCACTGTTTCCCGTCATGTGCAATGACTGTGAAGGTAACTTGCTGAGATAAAACCATGGTGGCTGCCAAGTGGAAAGAATACTTTGAGCATTTGTTGAATGGAGAGAACATCAGCGCGTCTCAGGACAGATCAACCATCAGCGACGATGAACAAGCTGTGGAGGCTATCAGAGAGTTGAAGAACAGTAAGGCTACTGGAAAAGACGAACTCCAGATCGAGCTTTTCAAGCAAGGTAGTGAGCTTACCTACTCTTATCAGGCAGGATAAGGCCTGGATGGCCTCTCATATACGTAGGAGACGTCTCCAGTTGACTCGGTCCATGGCTGCCCGTCGCCAGCCACGCATTCTGCGAAGGGTTCGCAGATCGTCCTCAACTTGATCGACCCATCTTGCTCGCTGCGCACCACGTCGTCTTGTGCCGGTCGAATTGTTTTCAAGAACCATTTTTCGGGTTGGTATCCGACATTCTGGTGACATGCCCGGTCCACCGCAGCCTCCCAATTTTTGCGAGGTGGACGATGGTTGGTTCTCCCAGGAGCTGGTACAATTCATGATTCATTCGCCTTCTCCACGTTCCGTCTTCCAACTGCACTCCGCCGTAGATGGTCCGCAACACCTTCTGTTCGAAAACACCAAGGGTGCGTTGATCCTCTGCACGTAGGATCCTTGTTTCGTGCCCATAAAGGAGTACCGGTTTAATCAGCGTCTTGTAGATGGTTAACTTCGTGCGATGGCGAACTTTGCACGATCGGAGCGTTCTTCGAAATCCAAAGTAGGGACGATTTCCAGCAACGATGCGCCTCTGGATTTCTCTGCTGATGTCGTTGACGGCGATCCCCAGTGAGCCCAAGTACACGAATTCTTCGACAAACTCTATTTCATCACCGTCAATAGGGCGTGTCGTGTCTTCTCTTGAGCCCCTCGCTATCATGTACTTCGTGATAACCGCAAAACAAACGTTTCATGCTCACTTGCGCCGTCTGGCGGCAAAATTTTGAATCTCATAGCTTTTATAATGATAGTCCTTGAGCTACCGAACAACTTTGCCGAAAGCGCCATATTTCTAAGTGGCCAGGATCCTAAGGAAACCACAAAACAAAAGTTTCATGCTCACTAGTGCTGCCTGGTGGCAACATTTTGAACCTTTGAATAGCATTTATAATGATAGTCCTTGAGGTACTGAACAACTTTGTCGAAGACGCCATCTCTCTAAGTGGTCAGGATCAGAGATATCCGCAAAACAAAATTTCGATTCTCACTAGCACCTCCTAGTGGCAGAATTCCGCAATTCCATGACCATTATATGGTAGCCCTTAAACTACTAAACAATTTTGCTGAACATCATGATCCTCTATTTTGAATACTTTTTAAGAGAATGATCATTTATAAAAACGATCGTTTATCTGAATTTCGGTCGTAAAAAAGTGGTCGTAAAACGAATCGTCGATAAAAAACGGTCGTAAAAAGAGGTTGGAGTGTATTAATATTTGAGTGAAATTCTACAAATAATGTATAAAGTCTCCAATAAATTTAAATGTACATATGTTTATATTTATCTCTATATATATTAATAAAAATGGAATGGTGTTTGTATGTTGCGATTCAGCTTGAAAACAAATCAATCAATAATTTAACTTAATCTTCCACTGTCAGATTCTTGAAGAGTTCCGACGTGTATGTAAAAAAAAGTTGAGGAACTTAACTAGAAAAGTTGTTAAAACAGGAAAACGAAACTAACAATTTGAATCTTAATTTTGATGAGCGTATTATGCTTATCATACTTGCTCCTTTTTTACAATAATGAAAGGCTCTGAAAAATAGAATGCTTTTAACTAACAATTAAAAAGATAGGAAATAAAATTCAAAAGCTAATGAATTTAAACTTGTTTAGCCCGCTTTCAAATAGCGAAAAATTATATGAGTATATGTAGAACAAAAATATTTGGTATCAAAGGATTGAACTCTGAAGCGTTATGAAATCAAGAGTTTAATGTCTGCCACCTCATACTTACGTTATGAGTAAAAAGCCCTGCCTTCACCACATGCTTTAGAGACATGTGGATGAGCAACTCAATAACATCCTGTAAAACAGCATTCGATCCTTCCGCTCGTGCATTTGAACCATACGACGGAGGCGAAATAAATTTACTGCAAGAGTGCTACAGTTGCGTCTTTACGTAATAACAATCTTCCGGCGTGCTCGATATTTCACTCACGACCCGGGTCGTTCTACATTTGCTTCGTTTACCCACCTTGGCAAAGTATGTGGTAAGTTCCCCTACAGGGAGGGGCAACCACAGAGCCAGAAGCGTACGCCACGGGAGGTATTCCCTTTTAAGAAAACCACACGCCTCTCACCCGGGTTGGCAACTCGATAGATATACTACAAAGTACGAAAGACCCAGTCAGTACAGGACCTAGTCGGCTGCTACTAGTTGGATGAGCAATTTATGGGGAATAACTCAGCATATTCATGCATACAACAACCAACCGGATTGCAGGAGTCAGCAAGCCAAGGCCGCTTCTTCGCCAGGGCCCCGTGCCGTCAATAGTCCTGCGTAGGCACCGACTGATGATAGAAAATTGAATTTATTGTTGAACAAATGATAGGAGTGGTAGCCGTCGTCATGGGCGTAAAAACAGGGGGGGAGCAGAGGTTTCAGGCACCCCCTAGGAATTATTCTTGCTATTGAATATGAAAAATGTAGTTCATGCTTCCCAAGTAACTACTAGACCGCAGATTCGAATTTTTGGACATATAAAACTAGTATTGGCTAATATAGGGCATGTAAGCTCTATAATAGCTGTCTATTAGCATGCAAGGCGATTTAAGGTGGTATTTGGTACAAAACCTAAATATTGACGAAAACCGTGAACCTTTACATCGCAACACACTGGTCCCTCCTTGGCCCCTTTGGAAAAAAATCCTAGCTACGCCAATTGCCATCCCAAGAAGATGGTTGCTGACGATGATGACGATCATCACCTACACTGACTGACCCGGTGGCAACATTATTCCTGGCCGGGCGCAGCTTGGAATGATTGTTTTCTGAGCCAAAACCGAGACGTGCCGGTGAAACAGGCTGTGGTTCCCGGAGCCATCTTCCCACAAGAGTCGGAACGAGTTGTCCCTACAGCTGCAGGATATGAGGATGAATGGTTTGCTTGCAACGGGAATATGGAAAGCCCGGCAGCAGCTCTCAGTCCTATCTACGGTGGGCAAAGTCTCGAGGTGGTTCCGATAAAATATGTGCGGTTTGGCTCTGACAGACGAAGGACTTGCTGGGAATACGTTTGGCATGTGAGGTAATGTGAATGAATAGTGATGGTTGAGGAACACAGAACTATGTGCACGAGTACTACTGAGCAACTGTTGGAGCGGAAGCTGATGATACCCCTCGACAAGGTGTTTGCGTTTACAACTGTAATTATATTGTTTATCTGCTACGTTTGTAAATCGGACCAACATTCGTTTATTCTAATCTTGTAACCCTTATGTGATACTGGTTGGCATGATTTATACGATGCAGTTAGCCTTTTCAGAAAAAAATAAATACGAAAATATGAGTGATAAATTAATTTCCGTTTGGGATAAGGCAGCATTTTGGGACCAATATTATACAATATTTTTACATCTGACTTACCTGAGTTACCTCAGGGATGACAAAAATCCTTGTTTGCGAAGTCTGCGTGTCATCTGTAGTCGACTGCAAAAAAATTTGGATAATTTTTCTTCATACTTGTAAAAATAAATGATTTCTCCTAATGCTTCCAAAACTCAACTAATAATATTCCCACATAAACCAAAATCATTTTATTTGAAACCTTCAAGTAGACATGTTGTCACGATGATAAGAGTTCTAATAAATTGGTCAGATTAATTTAAGTATCTAGGACTCAAACTAGATAAGAATTTAACTTTCAAAAATCACATTGAGGGCATTCGAGCCAAATGTCATATTTGTTACATTATGAGTTTATGAGTAGTCGAATCTCCATGGCGGAATCCGAACTGTTCATTGGCAAAAATTGAATTTCGTTGATGTGGATTATCATTCTGTTCAAAATGACCTTTTCAAAAAGTTTGCTGGTGGATGAAAGCAAACTAATGGGACGATAGCTAGAAGCTTCTGCAGATTTTTAGTCAGGTTTTAAAATTGGAACAACCTTAGCATTTTTCCATTTGTTAGGAAAATATGCTAATTGAAAACATTTGTTAAATATATCAACTAAAAATGATAAGCTACTTTCTAGAAGTTTCTTGATGAGGATGTAGAAAATTCCATCATCGCCAGGAGCTTTCATATTTTTGTTTTTTTTAATAATAGTTCTCACTTCTTCCAAATCAGTCTAACAGGTATTTTCGAAAACGTTCTCTTGATTGAGAATATTTTCGAAGTCCTGAGTAACTTGATTTTCAATTGGACTAGTAAGTCCTTAATTAAAATTGTGCGTGCTTTCAAACTGCATAGCAAGTTTTTGAGATTTTTCGCAATTTGTTAGTAATAATTTGTTTTCCTCTTTCAATGTTGTTATTGGCTCCTGAGGTTTTTTTTTTTTAATTTAAGATAATTTTCAAAAGGGTTTAGAGCCAGGGTCCAATTGAGAATTTACGTTTCATATATATATATATATATATATATATATATATATATATATATATATATATATATATATATATATATATATATATATATATATATATATATATATATATATATATATATATAACGAGGATTTATCAAATTAATTGATGTAACACCAACTAAATAAAATAATAAAATAATATATATATATATATATATATATATATATATATATATATATATATATATATATATATATATATATATATATATATATATATATATATATATATATATATATATATATATATATATATATATATTATTTTATTATTTTATTTAGTTGGTGTTACATCAATTAATTTGATAAATCCTCGTTAACGATGTTACGCCAATTTACTCGGTCCAAGGCTGTGTCTCTCCAACCTCGATTTTGGCCCACGTTCTCCAGATCTTGTTGCACCTGATCAAGCCACCTCGCTCGCTGTGCTCCCCGCCTTCTTGTGCCAACCGGATTCGACGCGAACACCATCTTTTTTTGATTGTTGTGTTTCCGGTAGTCTTGCAACATGCCCTGCCCAGCGCACCCTTCCGGCTTTAGCAACCTTCTGGATACTTGGTTCGCCGTAGAGCCTAGCGAGCTCGTGGTTCATTCTCCGCCGCCACACACCGTCCTCCTGCACTCCGCCAAAGATCGTTCTAAGCACCCTTTCTTCGAACACTCCAAGTGCTTGCAGGTCGTCTTCCAGCATGGTCCATGCTTCATGTCCATAGAGGACCACCGGTCTTATAAGCGTTTTGTACATGGTACATTTGGTGCGGGGGTGAATCTTTCTCGACCGCAGCTTCTTCTGGAGCCCATAGTAAGCGCGACTTCCACTGATGATGCGTCTCCGTATTTCACGACTAACGTTGTTATCAGCCGTTAACAAGGATCCGAGGTAGACGAACTCATCAACCACCTCAAAAGTATCCCCGTCTATCGTAACACTGCTTCCCAGGCGGGCTCTGTCGCGCTCGGTTCCGCCTATCAGCATGTACTTTGTTTTTGACGCATTCACCACCAGGCCGACTTTTGTTGCTTCACGTTTCAGGCGGGTGTAAAGGTCTGTCACCGTTCCAAATGTTCTGCCGACAACATCCATATCATCCGCGAAGCAAACAAATTGGCTGGATCTTGTGAAAATCGTACCTCGGTTATTGAACCCGGCTCTCCGCATGACACCTTCTAGCGCGATGTTGAACAGCAGGTACGAAAGTCCATCACCCTGTCGAAGTCCCCGGCGGGATTCGAACGAACTGGAATGTTCGCCCGAAATCTTCACGCTATTCTGCACACCGTCCATCGTTGCTCTTATTAGTCTTGTGAGCTTCCCGGGAAAGCTGTACTCGTCCATGATTTTCCATAGCTCTTCGCGGTCGATGCTATCATAAGCCGCTTTGAAATCGATGAACAGGTAATGCGTTGGGACTTGGTATTCATCGCATTTCTGGAGGATTTGCCGTACAGTGAAGATTTGGTCCGTTGTCGAGCGGCCGTTGATGAAACCAGCTTGATAACTTCCCACAAACTCATTTGTTATTGGTGATAGACGACGGGAGATAATCTGGGATAGCACTTTGTAGGCGGCATTCAGGATAGTGATCGCACGATAGTTTTCACATTCCAGTTTGTCGCCCTTCTTGTAGATGGGGCATATCGTCCCCTTGATGCTACAACTAGATAACTCGAAATTTGAAATTTTTGACTTCAATTTGTCAAAACAGTTTTCTTAATAAGATCTGCAAAATATCCACAGGTCTTAAGCGTATGATTCAAAATATACAAGTAAAAGATTATTTTTCAATCATAATCTCTGCGATTAACCATCACCTTGTTAAACGGTCATACTTTCAAAGTTGCACATCTCAAAAATTTGATTTTCGAGTTATCTAGTTGTAGCATTAAGGGGACGATATGACCCCTTGCTTCCACTCCTCCGGCAGCTGTTCGGTTTCCCAGATTTTGACAATCAGCCGAGGCAGACAGGCGGCCAACCTCTCCGGGCCCATTTTGATGAGTTCAGCTCCAATACCATCTTTACCAGCGGCCTTATTATTCTTGAGCTGGCTGATGGCATCCTTAACTTCCCTCAATGTGGGGGCAGGTTGGTTTCCTTCATCCGCCGTGCTGACGTAGTCACTTCCTCCGCTGTCGTGACCCTCGTCGCCTGTGTTCTCCGTGCCATTCAGGTGTTCATCGTAGTGCTGCTTCCACCTTTCAATCACCTCACGTTCGTCCGTCAAGATGCTTCCGTCCTTATCCCTACACATTTCGGCTCGCGGCACGAAGCCTTTTCGGGATGCGTTGAGCTTCTCGTAGAACTTTCGCGTTTCTTGAGAACGATGCAGCTGTTCCATTTCTTCACATTCCGCTTCTTCCAGGCGGCGCTTGTTGTCCCGGAATAGTCGGGTTTGCTGCTTCCGTTTTCTTTTATATCGCTCCAAGTTTTGTCGCGTTCCTTGCTGCAGCATTGCAGACCGCGCTGCATCCTTCTCCTCCAAAACCTGCCTGCATTCTTCGTCGAACCAATCGTTACATGTCCTCCTTTCCACATACCCGACGATGCTCTCGGCTGCGTTGTTGATGGCTGCTTTTATGTTGCTCCAGCAGTCCTCAAGAGGGGCTTCGTCAAGCTCGCCCTCTTCCGGCAACGCTACCTCGAGATGCTGCGCGTATGCGGCAGCGACGTTCGGTTGGGCCAGTCGCGCTAGGTTATACCGAGGCGGGCGTCGATACCGTACATTGTTGATGACGGATAGTTTTTGGCGCAGTTTCACCATCACTAGATAGTGATCAGAGTCGATGCTAGCGCCACGATAGGTTCTGACGTCGGTAATATCGGAGAAGTGCCGTCCATCGATCAAAACGTGGTCGATTTGTGATTCCGTCTGCAGTGGTGATCTCCAGGTGTATCGATACGGGAGGCTGTGCTGGAAGTAGGTGCTGCGAATGGCCATGTTCTTGGAGGCGGCAAAATATATCAGTCGTAGGCCGTTCTCGTTCGTCAGCCGGTGGGCGCTGAACCTTCCAATCGTCGGTCTGAACTCCTCCTCCTGGCCAACCTGAGCGTTCAAATCACCTATGATGATCTTGACGTCGTGGCTTGGGCAGCGGTCGTACTCGCGTTCGAGCTGCGCGTAAAATGCGTCCTTGTCATCATCAGTGCTTCCGGAGTGAGGGCTATGCACGTTTATGATGCTGAAGTTGAAGAACCGGCCTTTGAGCCTCAACTTGCACATTCTTTCGTTGATCGGCCACCACCCGATCACACGCCTTTGCATATCACCCATCACTATAAAAGCTGTTCCCAGCTCACGTGTGTTGCCGCAGCTCTGGTAGATGGTATGATTACCTCTAAACGTTCGCACCATCGAACCTGTCCAGCACACCTCCTGCAGCGCTACGATGTCGAAACCGCGGATCTTCAGTACATCGGAGAGTATGCGTGTGCTTACTATATATATATATATATATATATATATATATTTGGATTGAGAATCGTTTCATGGGATATTTGAAATATAACAGGGACATGATCAGAATCAAAATCAGCATGAGTAATCAGTTGGCTACAAAGATGGCTAGAGTCGTTTAAGACCAAGTCAATCGTAGATGGATTTCTAGAATAGGAAAAACATGTACTGCCCATAACTGCATAACAGTCACATTCGACATTTTTGACAAATTGGAGTTAATACCGGGGAGAGTCATCAAATGATAAATACTTTCGATCAACTTACTAAAATCTGTGAGTTTGTTCTAGAAAATTCGAAAAAAATACCAAGTTGTTTTGTCACACTGGCAAATGTAACCGCATAACAGTCACATTGAGATTATACATGAGCCTCATAATGTAGTTGCAACGAAATTTATATCAGAATAATTTTCTGTCTATTCACCCAATATGCGGTATGAGTTGTGCAAAATTTTAGCCTCAAATAAGCTCTTTTGAATTCTTAATGATTTTTTGAAATTTTAGTTTCCTCCCATACTGCAGTAAAATACAAACTTGGTACCCCATTTACTCAATGCCTACTTTTGTCGAATGTTACAAATATGCAGTTATGGGCAGTGTAGGGCTATCTGGGTATTGAATTGAGAAATATCCTGAAGAGCACTCATCAAATAAAATTCTGCCGTTGGAATTACTTTGAGAATTATTCCATGACCGATGTTTGGCATTAAAGTCACCAATGACAAATATTTTTGACTTATAGCGAGTCAATTTTCGCAAGTCAGTTTGGAGCAAATTAACTTGCTGTCCAGAGCATTGAAAGGGCAAATAGGCAGCTATGAAAATATATTTACCAGACTGTGTTTCAACAGAAACACCTAAAGTTTCAAAAACTTTAGTTTCCAATGACGAAAACAGTTGATGTTTTATACTCCTATGAATGATGATTGCAACTCCCCCACATGCCCTATCAAATCGATCATTAGGCGGCATCCACAAGTTACGTAACGCTCTAGGGGGAGGGGGGAGTAGACTCAAGCGTTACGGATCATACAAAAATTTGAAATTTTTCATACAAAAAGCGTTACGGAGGGGGGAGGTGGTCAAAAATTTCCAATTTTAGCGTTACGTAATAAATGGACGCTGCCTAACGATAAACAAAAAAGTTAGAATCTTTTTTAGTTTGGATCCAGGTTTTAAATATGTTTCAGTAATAACTGCTATATGCACGTTATTAGCTGTAAGAAAATTGAACAGCTCGTCCCCTTTACCATTCAGAGAACGAGCATTCCAATTTAAAATATTTAAATTATTATTTATTGTATCCATTAGAAAAACGTAATTCAATAACAATTTGATTAGTAATTTTTACCCTGACTTAGACTGCTTCAGTCATTGTGGTGGCTTTGAAAATTGCATCAATCATTAGATTCAATTGTTCAGTTAGGAAATTAAAATCAGAGGCAGACATATCACTTGAAGTGGGTACATTTGATGATTTCCCATTAGAATTTTCGGTAGACGAAGAAGCGGAGTAGGAGGTACCTGTGGCGATAGGGTTTTTTTCCATTTGATTTGAAACAAGTAGAATGGGTACTCATAGTACAAATAGGGGAAGAGTTCATATTACCTGTTACGATATCGGCAAAAGATTTTCCGTGGGTAGATACATTCGAAATTGAAAGATTCGAACGGCTACCCGTCGGATTAAAATTAGTTTGTGAATGAGCATGATTATGATCTTCCTGATGGGTATGATTCCTAATCAAGCGATCGTTAATTGAAAAATGAGTATTGTTTGATACTCTACCAGAAAAATTCCGGAAACAGATATTATCTTTCATCTGCCTGGCACGAGCCTGAATGACTCTCTTGCGTGAAGGGCAATTCCAAAAATTTGACTTATGATTGGTCCCGCAATTAGAGCATATAAACTTGGTGGTATCTTCCTTCACTGGACAGACGTCCTTGGCGTGACAAGAACCTCCGCAAATCATGCATTTAGCATCTATGCGACAATTTTTTGGCACCGATGGCACTGAGTGGGGTTCTGGTAATTTCCTCCAGGTTTCTGGAAATGTTCCCACGTCACACGGACATCGAATATGAGTTTTGCTTTTTCTAAAGCTTATTATTATTTAGTTCTTTTTTGTTAAAGTGAAACGTCCTTTCTTCCATTCTTGCCACGTGTAGTGACAGTTTTAAAACCCACTTTTTTTGGAAGGAAGTTGTGAGTTCAGAGATTCACCCTTCCTTTTGTTTGTTGTTGATACCATGTTTAATGGATGAACGAAAGAAGACGTGACCTTCGAGAGGTTTTTTTTTCCCAGGACGGTGTCCAAGAAGGATTTCCACCGCTTGCTTTCGCCAACGGGTCCAATGAAAAATCGAAGGCACGGGTCCAAACAAGAATCGTAAAGGGATCAATAGTAGAAAAAATAGTACTGAAAAGTACTGTTTATGTAGCACTGAAAAGTACTGTTTTATTGCTTTAGCTAGTTTTTAAGAAAACTTCCAAGAGCAGAGAGAATTCGTTGATATTGCCAACATATCATGCCTCTTTAGCAAAATACGTCAACATGTTTCATCTTCCTACTTCAACTCGCCGAAAAGGAGTCGTCATGAATTTCATGGTAAATATTTTAAAACGAACAATCAACGTGTGTCACCATAATGTTGAAATTCTCTACATAAATTACGACAATTTACATTTCACAGGCAGCTAATCTACTGGGGTATCACTCGTTCTACTTTCGCCAATCGCAGTACCACTCGATTAGCACAGACTCCCTTTGGCCACAGGGCAATCCACAACGTACGAGACCAACATCCAGCACGCTGCTTTATAAAGCCATAATATTAATTATAATTGAAAAAGTTCTAACAAACCATTTTAAAACACAATTTTCCCATCCAATCTGGATGTGATTGCGCCCAAGTGCGTGTGTATGTATGCCCAAGCATTTGGCAGCTTTACTGCAGAAGTGTGCAGATAAAGACCATTTTGTTTCGCGAACATTAGCCCCTTCCGTTTTTTTAGGTGGAAGGACTATATTTGCTTATGACCTGGTGTCGTTGCTTGAACTTTTGGAGGAGAGAAAAAAAATGTAAGCCAATAGAGTCATTGAAAACGAATCGAGGGCATACGGAGGAAAAGTTTTGCCATTAACGAAAAATATATCCCTAAGCAGAGGAGTACACATTGCATTGGTATGGCGAAATCATAAATCAGTTGAATTGAGCCTCGCAGACACACCACACAAGTTTAGCACTCGTGATGATGAACAGATTCTAACTATCCTTAGTATACTTCATTTTATGAAATATCGAATTATTGTGGTCATCTTTGAAGGCTCGACATGATGATCACAAAGTCGTACAAGGTTAATCGTTCTGATTCACTACAGGGTGAATCTGGTTGATCACAATCCGATCATTTGGACAAGTCATGAGATTCACAATACGGTAGCCAAACAAAGCATATCATAGTCAACGAAGCCATTGAAACTCAGTAGCTGCTGTGAGCAAATAATAGTTTACGCAACAAGTTGCAGAATGATGATTTTTACAGCACGAGTCGTACATTTATCCAACGAGGCTTGCCAAGTTGAATGATTACGACGAGTGCTGTAAAAATCGAATTCTTCAACGAGTTGCGTACTACACAAAGCTCCTTCGACGTATTCTGAATAAATATAATAACTCTTTTTGGTAAAGGCACCTGTTTCTATTAAAACGTTTTTAGGCCACTTGTCAATTATGTCTAGATAATGCCAAATATCGTAGATCCTACAAAAAATCTCGTTTTGCAATGAATAATATGTGAAATTGTATTTTTTTTTTCTAGATAAAGTTTGCCTGTTAGAATATACATTTTATCTTTTATTTTTCATTCGATTTCAACCAATTTTTCTTGTCAGGGATTTTATTTTTTTTTTTTTTTATTATTTTGTTCCAGCTTAAAATGCACCAATCTGACGTGAATCATGTTAGCATCAACTCACAGGATACTATCGGCGTGAGATGCAAGTAAGTAGTATGACGCAAAAACGTCATGTTATTAGTAAATGTCATGTACTAGATGAAAACGGCCTTATAGTGGAAGTTGAAATACGTATGTCAGTCAAAAGATAAAAACTCTAGTGGAATTCAATAGTATAATTTTAAGTTCAGTTTTGATTTACTTATAGGCACCAAACAGCTGAACGATTTATCATCGTCATTTTTTTTTCGAAGACATCTTGTTAAACGTACTGTAGGCTATGAAGCATTATTCTCCTTCTCCATTTTACAGGCTACCGCAATTTCGGATCATTCGCAAAAGTTTTCATACCTGGCATTCAAATGTTATCGATTTCAGAAAAATTGAACGCCTTTTCGGCTCATGTATAGCAATTACCAACCAAAAATGACTATACTGCTGAAATGAAAGAAATCAATTATTCTTATCAAGGGGTGAAGCAAAATTGATCACCGTTAATCAATAATGATCGTTTGCTACAAAACAAAACTATTTTCTTAAAATGTGGGTTCCATTCCTCCGAAAATGCTTGCTAAATTCTTATCACTTCGTTGTATAGCGAAAAAAATGTACGATTAGTGGTGAACCTAAAGAACTTACTAATAAAATCATAAAATTTGTGATTTTAACTTACCAGTTGGTAGATTTCAAATCCGTTTATCATTAAAATGTATGAAAATCACGATTTATTTAAAATTCCCTTGCAAATACCTTTGCACCAATAATCGAAACACTGTTCCAATAGTGGAGGTATGTTTTAAATATGGTTCATTTAATGGCACAATCCATTGATGTCTTTGACCCTTCATTATGGGCTTAAACAAAGCTCGCTTGTTATTTCTCAAAGCATTCCTGGAATAATCTATTGACGATCAGTGGTGGAAAAGTTCACATCACGAAGCAGCTCACGAGTGTATATCAACGCATAACAAACATGACACACTCGCGAACAGAGTAGGTTGTGAGTAAGTTCGCACGCGTCCGCTCGGGAGAACATGCCAAAAAAAGTAGCAACAAGCTCGGGAACGTTTACTCGCGAGTAATAGAGCAAGGCGTGATTTATTATGGTTTCAACAAACAAATTAATTGCATAACCATCAAAAACCCTTGAAGAACCATAAAAATCGGAGGGGAACCCTTTTTTTTTTACAAAAGCACAATTGAATGTGAACAGCTCCGAAAACGTTCACAAATCACTTAAGCTTCGATTACTCGGGAGCACGACAGACGTGAGTAAATCAGTGCTCTGACGCTCGGGAGCATTTGGATTTTGTTTTTGTTCCAGTTCAGCAGAAATGTTCACCACTTTCCATCACTATTGACGATCTGTTGAGCGCTATCTACAGAACTCCCGAAGCACACTCTGTAGAAGTTCTTGGTTGTATTGTTGTTAACAATTTCTGCAAGATATTCCTTTATTAATTCCTAGAAAATGATAACATCCTATTTTCCGTGATGCAAAAAATAGAGTATATTTTGGAGAATTTCTGAATACTTGTGGGAAATATTATGAATGCTTGCAAAATATTTAAAGGAGTTTCTGCACGTTGATCCATTTGCCAAGAATCTTCAGATTTTTAAGTAATTTTACAATTATTCCGGAAGATTCTAGCTTTGGTGATATCAAGTTTGCGCCACTGCTATGAATCGCAAGTCAAATTGAGTTGATATCAGTTTAAACATATCTTTCATTGATCTTTCAGTTGCACTAATGATACAGCACGATTTTTTTTGTTAAATTAGGAAAAAACACGCACAAACTTCTCAGAACATTTTTTCAATGCCTACGTTTTATATATGGGACTGACGAGCGATTCTCGACAGTTGAGAAATAACAGTCGAATCTCCTCAACTTGGTATGCTATAACTCGACATACGTTATAAATCGATGTCTCCACTAGTCAATGCAACATGGAGGTAAATTTTTCTCCATGACTCGATATCCTTTTGAATCTCCTTCTTATTTGGGAAATTTTGACTACTTCTTATTTGAAAGAATTCTCTTCAATGAGTTAAACTAGATTCTCTCTAAGTGGGTACTTTTTTACTCTTTAAAGGGTACTTTGACCTTACAGTGTAATTTTATATTTTTTGGAGATGTTTCTGTGATACTGCATTGTAGGTAGTAATTGAGACATGGACTGTTTTCACTTCACACCACTATGGGCCAGAAATACAAATTTCGCAATACAAAAAAATCCAAACACCTTCAAAATGAACAAAAATCAACCTAAAAGTAACACAAACTTTTGAAAACATTAAAAAGTTTTATAAAAGAAAACCCGTATTTAGTACTATACCATATAATTCCGCTAGTGATTGCATCCTTTGACTGATACGCGTATTTCGACCTCAAATGTAAGGCCGTTTTCAATGTCGTGTACTAGACTCGCATCTTACAGAAAATCACCATATAATGATGGCTGTGTAATACCAACTCAACATATGTAAAAAAAAAGTTGCTTTTCGGTTGAATGTTGTGCTCAATATAACAAATTCACAAATAGTATGATTTAGCAAAAATATGTTTTACGTAAACGAGCGAGTTATCCGACGTTGAACGCAAAAGTGATCTTTAACTGTGTGGGCATGGTAGAATGAAATAATGTTTTTCATAATAATATTAACAGAACAATATCGCTTTCTAATAGAAGTGATTATAACAGTGTTGAAAATGCAGAAATTTGTCCCTGTTTTTTGTGTTGGTGTGCAAGTCGATGATCCCTTGAAATTCAAGTTATGGATAGTCGACTGTATCTATCTTTTCTAGTTAGTTCAGTTATACTTTTTCGGGAATCTCGGGAATCACAAGAAATAAATAGAAAATATTCACAATATGCAAAGAGAATCTATATAAATAAAAATGGAATGGTGTTTGTATGTCACGAAATGGCTTACGAACGGGTCAGCGGATTTGGATGATTCTTACTCCATTTTGTTCGTCAAGGGATCCGACGTGTTTGTGTGTATAAAAGTTCCAGGATATTCACCGGGAAAGTCGAAAAAACGAGAGTGAACGGAATTGTCATTTTGTATGGGACGATTTCAACAGCCTACTTGATGGCAAGACGAAGTTTGCCGGGACCACTAGTTATAGAATAATATCAGTGTTGAGTTTTACAGTTTGTTCTAGTTTATGTCAAATCTGTCTAAGTGAACTAGTTTGAAAAAGGATATACATTTTAATAAAATATAAAATCGCTTATGAAGTGGATATAACCTATGCTCTTGAAACTTTTTCTGTCTTGTGTTAAAGACCGACATGGAAACAGGCACTTCCAATTTGCACTCTAGAATTCCATAAACTTGAAAAATGTACTGGACATGAAGATATTGCCAACGTTTGTCTTACCCATGGTTTTGAATTTGAACGCGCCTCTACTTCTCACCAATCAACACTCGGTTGAAAAACCGGTTTTCATTTCCTATAGTATCACGCTTTTCATTAAGGTGAAGGTTCATTGAGCACGTAAACATCATGTTGCCACCCACTCGAGCCACCCGCTAAACCACCCTCTCGAACCACTCAACACGGCGGAGCACAATGTTATGTGCGTCGGCCAAAAATAAATCATCTTGTTCCATGTATACCTTCACCTACAGAATTATGTAGGCAGTCTTACTTGCACACGTTTCATACAAATGTATTTTTGTCGATATGAATTCTTCAACAACTTCCTTAAAGCTCAAAATCACAACTTATTTCATTTGGTAGTGGAAACATGTTTTTTGACCAAAATTATAAGCATTTTTCACACCATGCGTGTGTTGTTTACTTTTTTGGCAGTTTTCTCTCGCTTCTCACGAACGGAGAAAGTTGCCATCAGTATGCATTTGAATTCTACAGTCAACTGTACTGTATAATATCTAGTATTCATTTTTGCTGTTAAATTGCGTAGTACATTGTTTTCCTCATGCTTAAAAATGTTTTGCAACACTTGTGACATTGTACACCTTCTGAGTGTTATGAAATTGTAAAATACGTGGTTGTTGCAAGTGTATGAATATCCAAACAATTTTAATTCCAAACATAAAAACTGACATCACTTCCAAATCAGTGAGAGCTGCGCATTTGATTCATAAACAATGTTGGCCCAGTGAATTCGTATTCCGGTGTTATTTTTCGAGCACAAATCGGTGAACTTAAGTGTTTTATTGCTCCCAGGAGCACGGCGCGAGAAAACATAAAGTGTTACAAGTATCGCATCAGATTTTTAAATTGATACGGTGAGAAGAAATACCATGAAAAGTGAATTTTAGAACGGGCACCGAAAATCCTTCAAACAACAACACGGTGCGTGAAGAAGAAGGTATTCGGTAGTGCGTGATATTTAACAACACAAATCACAGCAATAACTACTTGTTTGCATTCAGAAACAGGTAATTTGTGAAAAACACATTATGGAATGCTTTCAGTTAAGAAACCACCGCTCTACAATAAGGTTAGTAACTTCAAATAATCATTTTTTGTGATAGCTCTCCAAAAAACTGTGAGAAGCGTGGGAGGAGGGAATGGAAAGTGAAGGGGGAAGTAAGGTGCCATATTAGAGGCCATTTTGGTACCCAAGGGGATATGTCCTTAACGAAAATAAAAATTGGGTTTTCGATTTTTCCAAGAATTTCCAAATTTCCTTTCTACATACATATATTATGCCCAACATTGTTACCAAATTCCTTAATATTGAACGCGAAAAGTCTTCTCTCAAAGAATGTTGCATGCAAAACGGCTCGGTTTACACGATTTTCCCGCTGAAAATTCCTTCATAAATAATGCACATGGAATGACAAGCCGTCGATCTATCCATGTGCATTATTTTTGGCAGAATATTCAGCTTAGAATCACGTAAACCGAGTATTCTTGTTTGCAATTTCACTTTCATGATGCAAGAAAGCATGCAATATTGGCGAATGTTGGATGTAAGATCATGAAATGTTTCAGTTTCACTCAAGATTGCAAGCATTTTTGAATGCACTGACACAGTTTACATTATTATTTATCCTCGAATATTCAGTTATAACTCATTTAGCATTAGCATCATTATCATAGAAGTTTACGTGTCATGTAAATTTAAGATTTTTTTTGCTGAGTAGATTAGGATAATTTGCATTACCTAGAAATCCATAATATCTGCTGTGAAATATAACTAGAAAGGACAGCCTTTAGTTGAAAGAAGGAAAAAAATACTGATGTAAGTTTTAGCTTTATTGAAATAGTAGTAAATGATCAAATCTTATTTCGGCCTAACGACCAACAGCATTTGATCTTAGGGGTCATGCACAAATTACGTCACGCTCCAAGGGGGGGGAGGGGGTCAAGCCAAGCGTGACAATCCTTACAAAATTTTCGGAGGACTCATACAAAAAGTGTGACAAAGGGGGGGGGGAGGGGGTCGAAAAAGTTGAAATTTAGCGTGACATAATTTGTGTACCATCCCTTATGGCCTTCGGCCTAATGACATTCGGCCTGCACAACTTTTTTTCTGATTTTTCGCATATCTAAATCGCGAGTCTTCAAAAAAAAACAAAATAAAATTTTTACTTATTGAAGGACAGATAACATAATGGCAACTCACTTTTTACCAAATTTTCAAAGGTTCTAGTTTATCATGCACAGTTTGTTTACAAATTGCACTGTACACCATGGTGGTTAGAGTCCGCGGCTACAAACAAAGCCATGCTGAAGCCATGTTTGATTCCCAGTCGGTTCAAGATCTTTTCGTAATTGAAATTTCCTTGACTTCCTTGGGCATAGACTATTATCGTACATGCCACACGATATACGAATGCGAAAAGGGCAACTTTGGCAGACAAAGTTAATAACTGTGGAAGTGCTCATAAGAAAACTAAGGTGAGAAGTAGGAAGAAGTAGTAGAAGAAATTAGAAGTAGTAGAAGAAATTGTTACAAAACGGTCCACCTCTGATTGACGACATGAAATAAATAAATAAATATCACGGTACGGTGGAGGGTATGGGAAAATCACACTGTAAGGTAAATATTACAGTAGTAAATTGTATTTCATTAAAAAGCAATATGAAAATATATTTACTGAATCTTTGTTATGATTCTTAAACTAAGATTTGTGCAACCAAAATCAGGAAATAAAACTAAATGAGTGATTCAAATTGATTTTTTTTTGTTATTCCTCGTTCATGAAATTTCATACTGATTGGATAACAATTTTTCTTAAATCAAATAGTCTCTGCGAATTGAATAGGAATCGATAAAAAATATCATTTCTAAAAATGTAATCCACCGTTTCGTAGAATTCACGACATTTTTTTCTATTTTGGGGAAATAAAAAAAAACTACTGTATATTCATTTACATTACCTAACAAGAAAATTCTATTCTTATTATTGATAAAATTTGTAGTGAACATCATAGCCTTAATAATGTAAAGATAAAAAAAGTCATTAGAAACAGTATCCTAACCAATAAGAAAAATAACTCATCCGTATATTTCATTCACCCGGCCTTTAGGAGCTGCGATAATCTCAGAAACGAGCTGGACCGGCAAAGTGCGCACCACTCCGAGCAGACTGAACTACTAAACGAGGAAATTAATTATCTCAAGGTAAGAGAAGTGTCCTACAAAAGGACTCCGCTTGTATGTAGTGATAATGATTCAAAGTCGAACTGAAAAGGTCCATTTGAAACGGTTGGACGAACACGTTAAACTGGGAGGCGAGATCTGGGTAATTAGCTCCATCTCTCGTTGCTCCCATTATCGAAGTCTAAAGTAACTAAACCGTAATTTATGGGTGTTGCTTTATGTACGATTGTCCCATCGGCAGACCGATACTGGGTTGTGAGCAAAAGATGCTTCATTGGTGGGTAAGATAAGAGGTTTTGTACTTTCAATCCGGAGAGCAGCAGATAAGTGGTCATGGTTATCGATTAAATCGCAAGGTTGAAAAAATAAACTTACAAGTCAAATGTACTTCGATGTAGTGGCAAACTGAGTTATTGCTAGATAACGTTGTTAATCAATACCGAAATAAAAGAAACGCATGGTAGCTATTTTATATCTTTATCTATATGGAGCGTTATTCCAATCGCCGGTAGTTATCTTAAATTAAATTTGCATACCAGAAAAAAACTTCGAAACTTGGAATTATCAGGAAATTTCATCTAACCTGAAAAACAAACAGAAATCCTCAGAAAATTTTAACCATAACAAGGAAGTGCATTTGAAAACATTATAACCGAAAAGTGATACTTTTCAGTTCCGTTGTGTGAGTTGGCAAGGTAATGTCCTAGTGGTTTTATCGAATTACTTTGGATTTCTCAACGACAATGACTTGGACGATGCAAATTTGACTCAACGAGAATCAATTCTCCTAGAAATAATCAAACTACTAGACACTTTTCGTATTTGCAAAAAAGCCGTAGGCAACTCGTTGCTAAACTCGTTTCTTTAACATTTGTTGTAATTATATAAATCGGCAAGCCTCGCTAAATGTACAAATCGTACTGAGGAAATTCTCATTTTAAAACTTATTGCATATATAACATTTCAAATTCATCTATAAAAACTTTTAGTCATCTAAAACTATTTATTTTTTGATTGTTTATGTAGCATTTCCTCGATGAACTGAAAATCAATTCAAAAATATAAAAACAAGACAATCTCTGGAAATATTAGTGAATTTCATTCCTAAGTATAAACGAGTACAAACCACAATTAATAAAAACACTAGTACAAACCACAATTAATAAAAACACTACAGTCAAACCTCCATGAGTCGATATTGAAGGGACCATCGACTCATGGAAATATCGAGTCATGGAACAGCTATTCTTTGGAAAGCTGTTTGAGGGTACCATCATAGTAACCATGATTTTATGTTTTTAGTATGGTTCCATGAGTCGATATCGAGTATGGAACATCGACTCATGGAGGGATGACTGTATCAACAAATTTTGTTGAAGCTAACAGTAAGAGCTAAAAGTATTTTCAATACGGCAAGATGTAACAATGACATAAAAATCGAAATTGAATCTATTGCTCTTTATTTAACATACATAAATCCATCCACTAATCCTTACCTAACCATGGTTGAACATAAACCCCTTTCTCGTACTTATTCCTGCATTATCCGTCAGGATGCAGAACGTCTCCTCTCCAGCGATTCTACACGAACGAATAACACGAAACTTCAGCGCAATGATTCACTCACCTGAAAAAGAAGATAAAACAACGCAAAGTTAGTACGCAGAGCAGAGCTGCTGGAGGGCACTGTATACGAGAGCACGAACAAAGTTATATGAACGGGGTATATCTATTCCATCACCGACTGTTTAAGACTCGTTCCGCCCTCGCTAGGGGCAGTCCGGGAAGAAATTGGAGGTGGCGATGCAGGAGCAGAGTGATATTAATTAATACACATTTTATTTCACTTTATATTTCACCTCGTTCAACCCCAGCCCAGTCAGCTGGTTTTTATCTGGCAGTAGAAAGACACAGGGCCAACTTCTGCGACAGGGGTATGTCAGAAGAGCGAGAGTGCCATTTAATGGAGGTCACTTCTCTTGAATCATTTTGTTGCGAGTACAGTATCCATTGGAGCAGCAGTTCTCGAGCATTTCACGCATGCTCCAAGCATTTCAAACTGGCTGTTGGACACCTGGGGCTTCATGCATTGAGCCAAAAGATATTCAAGGTTCCTTAATGCTGTTTTAAACAGATATGTGCCTCATTCACTAAAGAATCATTCAGAACAAACTCGATGAAACGCCATTTCATCAAGATTTTAGCTGTTCAAAATCTGGTTTGAGACATGTTTGTTTACCAGTTTGGATTATTCTCCCTAAAAGAGCGAAGCTGGGGCAAACTTTGATAGTCTACGAAGTGAGAAAGAATGGTTTAAGATGGAAGGCGGGAAAACAATCCTCCAGGAATTCATACAGAGACTCCTCTAGGAATCATCATATTATTTCTCCGAAGAATCCCCCGAGGAAGTCCACCCGAAGAAATCTCCAGAAGCACTTCCAGGAATTCTACCGAAGTTACTCCGATGTGCCTACCAGAATTTTCACCGGGAATTCCTCCTTTGATTTCTTTCAGGAATTCCTTTTCTTCCAGACATCCGTCCGGGGATTTGCTGCAAGAATTACATTTTTTCTCAATATTCCTACGGGGATTTCCTCAGAAAATAGGGAGTTGCAGCATGAATCTCTCCATCTCAATTCGTCTAGAAATTCCTCTTGGAATTTCATTATAAAATTCTTCCAGATTTTATCCAGAAACTGTTTCAGAGAATTTATTCGGAAATATCCACCAGGAGTGTCTCTCGGAATTTGCATCAAAAATTTCTCCATGGAAAGTCCTCCAGAAATGAGTTTGGTGATTTTCTCCAGAAATTCCTTCGTAGATTGTTCCCAAAACCCCTGCAAAAACTCATTTGGGAATTTTCTTAATGGAATCTTCAGATAATTTCCAATAACAATTTCTCCGGGGATTTCGTCCATAAATTCATTAAGAAATTACTCCGAAGATTTTCTCCAGAAATTCCTTCGTTTTTCAGGAATCTCTCCGAGTATATCAGAAAATTTTCGCTATGAATTTCTCAAGAGATTTACAATTGCAATACTTCCGGGGATTTTATCCAAGAGTTACTCAAGGGATTTCGTTCAAATATTTTCCAAAGATTTGCTCCAGGGATTTAATAAGGAAATTTCTCCGATGATTTTTTTTTAGTTCATATGGGAATTTACAAGAATCAAGGAATTCCATAAATTCCTCCAGGGAATTCCTTCTGTAATTTTCATTGGGCTTCCACCAGGAGTACCTGCGAGGATTTCTTTCAAGAATTATTCGGGATTACCTCCAGGAATTTCACCGGGAATTACCGGAGATATCTTTCAGAAATTCCTCTAAAGATTTCCACCAAGAATTTCTCCAGAAACTTCTCCACGGTTTTCCTCCAGGATTTTTTCATGGGACTTCCACCAGGAAATCCTCCACGGATTGCCTCCAGAAATTTTTGCATGAATTTCTTACAGCACTTCCTTCTGGATTTCCTCCAGGTATTCCTCCGGAGATTTGCTCCTAAAATTCGTCCGGGGATTTCCTACTAGATTTCATCCGGGCATATGCTCCAGGAATACATCCGAAGATTCCCTTCCGAAATTCCTCCGGTGATTTTTGTTCCAAAAAATCCTCCAGGGATTTTCTTCAGAATTTATCCGAAACCTCCTCAATGAACTTTTTCAGGGTCTCTCAAGCAATTCCTTCGGAGTTCCTCTAAAAATTCCTTTGAACTTCCTGCACGATTTCTTTTAGAATTTTTGCTGGGAGTTCAATCAAAGCTCACCGAGAATTTCTTCAGAGTTCCTCCGAGAACTCTACCGTTGTTACTACGGGAACCTTCGAAGCTCCACCGGGAGTTCCTTTGGATTTCCTCCATGGATTCTCCAGGAAATCTTTCAGAGTTCCTCGAGCAATTCGTCGGATTTCCTCCGGAAATTTCTCCGAGCTCCTTCAGGAATATCTTTGGAGAATTTCCTGCAGGGTTCCTCCGGGAATCCCTCCATCGTTACCTCAGGAATTTCTCAGGAGTTTCTCTAAAAATTATTCCTTCGGCTATTCCTTCGAAGTCCCAGGAATTTCTTTGAAAGCCTCCTGGCTTTTCGCAAAATTTCTTCATGAGTGCTTCAGATTTCTAGTGATACCTCGGAAACCCTTCGGATTTTCACTAGGAATTATTCACAATTTTCTTCGAAAAATGCTCAACATTTCCTTAGCGAATTCCTCCAGAGTTCCTCAAAAAATTCTCAAGAGTTTCTCCGGGAATTTCCTCTAGAGTTCCTCCGGAAATTCCTTCGGAGTTCCTCTACGTTGTTTTAGGTTCTTCCAGAAATTCTTCCTATTTTCCACCGACAATTCCTCTGGATTTTGTCCAGAAATTTCTCGGAACTTCTTCTTAATTTCCACCAGGAGTTCTTACAGACAAATTTATCTAGTGTCCCCAAACGTTTGCTCTTACAATTCCTGAAAAGTTTTTCCGGAGGTTCAACAGGAATTCTTTCGAATATCCTCCATAGTTTCTCCAGGAATTTCTCATGAGTACTTCAAGCAATAATCCCGGAGTTCCACCAGAAACACCTCTGGAGTTCTTTCAGCAACGCATCCGAAGTTTCTCCAGGAATGCTCCAAGATTATCTCTAAGAATTGCTCCAGAGCTTCTCCTGGAATTCCTTCAAAATTCCTCCGGAAATTCCTTCAGAGTTCCTCTAGAAATTCCTTCAGAGCTCCTCCTTAAACTATTTCGGAGCTTCACCGGTAATTCCTCATGAGTTGCTCCAGAAATTCCTCCGGAGTTCGTTCACCAATTCTTCTGGTTTTTATCTAGCACTTGCTCCGAAGTACCTCCAGAGCTCCACCGGGAATCTTTTTGGATTTTTTTCGTAGGTGCCTTTGAAATTTTTCCGTAGTTCTTTCAATGATTCCTCCAGGGAAGATCGTAGTGTGCTATGCGCGTGAACGGACGCATTTTCTCTGCTCTCGTGCTTTTTTTCCGCGCCGTATATCGCGTTTCGTGGTCAGCCGAATGTCGGCTGATGGTTATTTAATTCCCGGAAGTTTCCTCGTGAATTTCAGTGTTTTACCATTGCAAGTGGCCATACGTTATTATATTTGATATAATTGATGAAACGTCGAGTTGAAAATGCATTCTCAAGTGATGGTTGTCGCGTGTGTTGTAGCTCGGAATATCTTTCCAGTTTAATGTTAAGTTCAAACGGGAAATAGTGATATTAGGAGAAATCTTTAGATAAAAGATACAATCAGTCGCTTTTCGTTAAAAGCATTGGGAATCGAAAAGGTTTCCCGCTGCCGACCGGAGGGTGAAAAAATCCTGCGAATGATCGGGTACCTCATGTGCTACCAAGGTGATGGTGTGTTGGTTGACATTTGGAGGATTGCTTCTTTATTTAAATGTGGTGGGTTGCTGTGATTAATGAGTAAGACGAGGGGATAGTGTTCGTTTTGTAAAAATTTAAAATTGTGTTTGCTAGAAAACCCTACTAGAATATGTCAATATTCTGATATCAATTTGCTGCTGAATAGTGCTACTGCTATCGCTTGTGGATACATGATGAGCTGCAACTTTGGTGAGGAGTTTCCAATTTATTCTTTTCATTCAACATTGTAAATTTGGGATTTTACATACATTTATCCTATATCGCATAAATGAAAGAGGGATCAGATTTACTTTTCTTTTCGTTTCAGAGAGCGAGTAAAGGCGCTTAAGCCAAGGCTTCATGGCCAGGGCATACGGAAGAAATACCTGTGTCCCATCCCAAGGAAAGAAGTCCAAACAGCAATGGAGTGTGCATTAATTATTTTAGCTACGCCACTTCCAACAATTTCCAACAATTGATTTTTTAATTATCTTCAAACCCAAGTCTGCACAGTAGGCCTGGCCATTTTAATATTTGTAACATATTACCGATATGCTGCAAACATTAATGTCGACAAGAAAATACAGGAATTATTTCCAGTATTTCCAGGATGCTTTTCAATACTGGCTGTGCAAGCACTTAGATTAGATTAGATTAGATTAGATTAGTTCTTTCAATGATTCCTCCAGAGTTCCACCAGATTTTTTCCCGGATTTTCCCCATGAATTCCTTCAGAGTTGCCTCGGGCATTTCTCAAAGATTATTTTCAGAGATCCTCCAGCAATTCTACGTAGTTTCTTCACCAATTCGCCCAGACTTCCTCTGGAAATCCTCCAGAGCTCTGCCGGGAGTTCCTCCAGAGTTCCTGCGAGAAATTCTAAAGAGTTACTCTGGGCATTCCTTCAAGATTTTTTTCGGACTTCCTCCGAGATGTGCTTCGAAGTTTCTTCAGGAGTTCCTTCGGAGTTTCTCCAGGAATTCTTTTGGAGTTTTTCCAGGAATTTCTTCGGAGTTCCTCTAAAAGATCCTCCAGGATTTTTTTCAAAAACTTCAAAAACTGCAGAGTTCCTTCCGGATGTCCTCCACAGTTCCTTCAGGAATTTCTCCGGAGTTCCTCACAAAAAAAAAATCAGTTGCTCCTCTGGCAAATCCTTCGGGGTTTCATGAAGTTTTGTGAGGTACTCCAAGATTTTTTATAGAGTTCCACATGGATTTTCTTAGGAGTTTCTCCGGAAAATTCTTAAATGCTCTACCGGTAATTACTTCAAATTTCCGCTTTTGTTCCTTCAGGAATTTTATCGGATTTGTTAAGAAAATCTTCAGATTTCCTCCAGTAATTCCTCAGAAATACTCCGGAGCCTCCTAAGAAATCTTCTGGAATTACTATGAGAATTTTCCTAGATCTTGCGATAAATCCTCCAGAGTTCCTCCGGGAATTGCCCAAAAGTCCTAGAATCTCTTCGGAATTCCTTCAGAGTTCCTCCTGGAATCCCTACGGAGTTCCACCAGGAATTTATTTTTTCCCGAACATTTCATCAAGCAATCCTCGAAATTCCTCCGTAGTTCAACCGGGAATTGCTCCGAAGTTCTTCCATAAATTCTTCCACATCAGCATCTCTTCCACTTATCAGTAAAGATCAGGTGAAAAATTCTAGCTTCCGGCAATAAACTTTAGAATTTTGCTAGTTCAATACTATTTATTTGTTTTCGTTGATCACATCAGAAATGGATCGAAAAAAATACAATAATCACTGCATGAGCGTGCAATTTGGTCTATTTTTTATGGTCTATTTAATTTTGATAGGTCTCTTATTAATACAACATTGAACCAAAAAATGGACCACCGGTGAAGTTGTCCTTATGAAAAAAAAAACAATAAACCCCAAGTCACGAGCCCTTATTTTCACAGTTTTCAGTGTTATTTGTGCATTCAGGTATGCTTACTTTGTAACGTTTGGGAAACACTTTTACAGAAATAGCGATAAGCGGTACCTCACATGGAAGACAAACGCGTGGAGTGAGCTGAAGGATTTTATTTCACATTCAAATCTGGCTTTTCAGAGCTCAGTGCGAAAACGGGGAGGAATGCCCTGAAGTGGCCTGGGGTCGGGCATATCTGCTGGAAACTGAACTAATTAGTGCTGTATCTATAGTTATGTGCCTTATTCGACCCCGCCAGAGCTCTGCTGTTGCGAAACGAGGGAAAAGATTAATTTTCTTCTCAATGCCTCCAGGGACGATCATTATCGTTTTGCGTTTTGCACTGCCGAGAAAGGGTTTGAATGGGAAATTCTCCAAGCAAACGATGCAAGCAAAGCAACACTATCACTGCCACATTTTGTTAGACGAGCTAAGAGATAAAGCAACAATAAGACCCCATCAGCTCGGTTGAAAATCTTGAATTGATAATCATATTTTATTTCGGAAAAGCTTTTGAAATCTCAAAAGTAAAATCAGTTTATCTAAATCACAGCACACGGACGTTGCTTGATGATGACACCCCGGTTTTTGTTTTCTCTTTGGGAAATGACAAATTCCTGAAATTAGTCTCCCCGGCAGTAGGGTAAGAATAATTAAGTGCTAATAAGAGTCGTTTTCCCGGTCGAATAGTTTCCCCTGCAGCGGACTATAGATCAATATCAGTTGTGCAGAGGCGTGCACATGATGTGGGACTGTCGATCTCTTCCATTTTCACCAGTTACAAGCACGTGGCCAGGGAAATTTTTGATGGCTTGATTATCAAAGAATGAAAAATATTATAATAGCAAATCGATTTAAATTCCTGAATATGACACTTGGTGCTTTACTTGGCCTAGTAGTAACGTCCGCGGCTACAAAGCCAGGCTCTGCTTAAACTATCTAGGTACAATTTTTGGCCGGCCCTGGATCTTCGGAATGGAAAATTCCTTGATATCCTGAACCTAGAGTGCCAGACGATATAATGTTAATCAAGCTAAATCGACACTCTTTGATTTTTATTTTTTTATAACAGATTTTCATGCAGTTTTTATCACAATGTGGAATTTTGTGTTTCGAATGACATTAGGGGCGATCCATTAATTACGTAAGACAACTTTCGGGGTTTTTCAACCCCCCCCCCCCTCCCCCCATGGTAAGATTTTTTGTATGAAAATTAAAAATCAATTGTATGGCGCGTAAGAAATCTCAAACCCCCCCTCCCCCCATAAACCCTTACATAATCAATGGACAGCCCCTTACAACGTACGCTACAAGCAAACTGTCAAAATAAACCACAAAATCATATTGAACAACATAGAAGAAACAACTTTGGCAAAGAAAGCCGAATCGAATATTTCTGGATCTGGATCTAGACTTGAAACTCCTCAATACACCCTTGGACAAAGCCTGAATACCCCCGTAAACCGTACAGTACAAAAGCCACAAGCCGTACTTCTCGCAGGATCAATAGAAGAACACCATCAGAAGGGGGTAGGAGACACGGCTCTAAACTCACAACAGGCAACCGTTCCAACCTCGAAACCGTTGATTGATCGCAGTAATTAAGAACAGTCGAGTAGGGCAGGGCAGGGTGCGTTCTCACTAACCTACGTCAGAAAGTTTCCCGGTAAATCCTTCCCGTCTTTGCCTTTGTTGCCTCATGAATACTTATGTTTGCCATTCCCCCCACTGACTGGAGGCAAAAAGGCAAACCACCTCATAACGTATACAAGGGGTTACCTTGTAGTACGTAAATACTTTGCAGAAGTCACGCAATTACATTGTCAAACAGTGCGGGAGGTGCGGCTTCCCCTTTGGACCTTGAAAGGGATGGGTAGCCATGCGAATGCCGTTGTGTGGTCAAGTTGCGGTAATTAATCTACTGCTGTTTGAATAAAATAGTTCGATGCATATAAGTCTTTTAACAAATGGAGCATGAGGTAAGTGTTTGTTTTGGTAAGAATTGATGGATCATTACGCATCGCACACTCGAGCTATGCTGTACTTTTTAAACCTATTGATCCCTTGTCTGTTTTGTGAAAAAAATATAGCAAAAATTGTATATTGTTCTTATTAATTAACTTTATCAATTACGATTCACGCAAAACAATTGTTTGTCCTGCAGACAACCAGGAACGTTTATTGTACCCGTTGTTTTGTAGGAAAAATCATTCTCCAATTGAAGATTGTTTGATAACCCAAAATCACATCACTAAGTAAATTTGAATCATGCTCGTCAACAAACACATTTTGATTGTACCACTGGGAAAACGGTTAGATTTTCTTCAATTTCTTTGACAATTTCACTAAGGGTACACATAATTCAAATTGCATCTCTCTGCGTGTTATCTGTAGTAGATTGCAAAAAAGTTTGGATATGTTATTTTTTTCGTCAAACTTGCAAAAATGGGAAGATTTCTCCCAATGATTCCAAACTCAACTTATAATATTCCCTCCTAAACCAATAGCTCTTTATTTGAAACCTTAGAGTAGACATGTTGTCACGATAACAGGGGTTCCAATAAATTGACCAGATGAAGTTAAGCATCCAGGCCTCATGCTAGGCACAAAATTAACTTTCAAAAATCACATTGAGGGCATTCAAGCTAAAACTAGGACTAGGAACATTCATATCTATCAACAGTAGGTACAATATTACCTTTCAATTAGAGATAGCTTTCTAAACCATCCTCACCTCGGCAAGCCCGGCTTGAGCAGTAGCAAACTAATACACCGGATAAATCTTCCGAGACAAGAATGTTTGCTTCTATTCAAGACACGCGAATATATACATATTTGCTCACGGAATAGTGTCGAAACGACGCTGCGTGACTGACGGACCGACAGCCAAAAGACCGACGACGCGTTCTCAGCGAAAATTAGATTCCTTACACAGGATGCAAATATGTAGAAACTTATAAAAGGGAGGACGTGAGGCAATGCCGCCGCTCCGGTTGTCCTATGTATTCTGATAATTGTGTTTGTTTGAGGTCGTGTTATAGTCAGGACAAGGATGATGACGGTGAAGACGGTGTATTCGTCTTTGGGAAATTCAGCAATGATTCATGTGCGAAGTTTGGGTTGCACTGTGAAGTACAATTGATATACTCTGGTGAATATCTGAAGCCTTCAATAATAGAAAAAGTTATATCTGAAATATTAATTGCAATACCTCATAATTCACTGAAATATAATTATACGAACATTTTGTAGCACATACAGTGATTTTTAAATCCACATGAATATTTCTATATTTCTGTTACCTACTGATTAATAGCTGATGCCAATTTAAATATTCTAAAATGTTGATATTAAACAGCACTGAATACATCTTTTTAAATTATAAACTGTATTTAGTCAGTTCCAGTGACTCTGTAATTTTTATTCTACATTGATTATATTCTCACAAGAGTTCTATGGATTGACAATTAAATAGCCTGAATACATAAGCTTGACTACAATATTAATTTTGGCCAGTCGTTTATGTCTTTAAGCCACTGTGAACAAAGTAGATAGAAATAGGAATCGCACAGTCCACTCGTCTCCGTGGTTCAAATAACGACAGCAGTGCAGCTATTGGGACGTGTTGTGGTTTCAAGTAATTTGCAGGAAAATGTAACTGCGGTTTGGTGGGGGCATTTTGAAACGATACCAAAGGCCAGAGGGTAACTGACAAACACCTAAAATTGTTGGACGCACATTTGGCTGGGCTATTGGAGTGTGCTGGACTAGTATAGCCAAAGACGAAATAAAATACCTTTATATGCGCACATAAGAGCGTCTGTGTGGCAATATTGACTACAGGAAATTACTGAACTACTGGTACACATAATCTTCTGTATTAACCTTCCAGTCGTCGCGTAGTTTGCCACCGTCAGAACCACTACGCTGCTGTTATGAACGGAAAGCGAGGTTTTTTCAACAGTGAGCAATTCTCGCTGAAACCAGGCCGCCATAGGCACCCATCGTTAGAATTCCAATTTTATGTCACTGATCGCTAGTTTTCGATAAAACTTAAGGGTGGTCCTTTCTGTTTTCTCAAATTGGTGGACCCCTCGTACGCCAGCTAGCTGAACGGTTTGCAAAAAAGTCCATTTTTTGATAAATCTTGGGTATTTCTTCACGGGATATGTCTCATATTTCGCTTGGAACACATAGCAAACTTAGTGGCATCGTATAGAGAAAGAATATAGCTTTCATTTAAACTTGAAAAAAATTTGGTGGTTATTTTGAATTTGGCCGCCATCTTGAATTTTGTTAGAAAAATCGATTTTCACCATTAGCGCACCGCTAGTTTTGAATTCTGAGATCACCATCAGAAAGCTGAGGAAAAATTGCGTAAGATAGGCTACAGAAACTAGGTGAGCAATGGTATTTACCCTATCAAATGAACGATTTTCTAAATCTTGTTATACGATTTTGACGTATTTGGCGAGTGCAATCAATACAAACATCATTTTTTGTACAACAAAGAAACATGAGCGAAATATGAGACATATCCCGTGAAGAAATACCCAAGATATATCTAAAAATGGGCTTTTTCGCAAACTGTTCAGCTAGCTGGCGTACGAGGGGTCCACCAATTTGAGAAAACAGAAAGGACCACCCTTAAGTTTTATCGAAAACTAGCGAACAGTGACATAAAATTGGAATTCTACCGATGGGTGCTGATGGCGGCCTGGATTCAGCGAGAATTGCTCCAGTGTTGTACAAAATACAACAGCGCGACGACTGAAGTGTTAATGGTTCAATTATTGCGGTTTATGCTGTCCGGATTTGGACTGAACCACTGTTCTGTACTGTAAACTGTTCACACAAATTTTGAATGATCACTGTATTTCTGGGCGATTACAAACTGGATGTGAACGGACTAACTACATAAACCTTTGAACGGTTATTAAGTGTAATGTACTCAACTTTGGTCTTTTATATGATCTTGCTGTACAGACTAATTGTTCTGAACTATTTCTAAAAGCAATTCTGATGAGTTCAGTGACCTATCACTGGAAGTTTGTTGCGCATAATGCTAAGTTTTGGCGGTAACAGTACTGAGTGACTGAGTGCATAACAATTCCATGAGATTTAGTTACGGTTACACTACAATCTGACTCTTCAAATCCGAATTCCTTGCGTAAACAACCTTCTTCTTGGCATTACGTACCCATTGGAAGGAAATGACTTCTCAGCTTAGTATACAATTAGCATTTCCACAGGTTTCAACTGAGAGCTTTTTTTTTTTCAAAATTTTCTTATTTGCCTTCGTATATGCTGTCGTGAAGTCAAGGAAATTGTATTACGAAACAAACATGGGCCGATTGGGAATCGAATCATGACACTTTCAGCACGGCTTTGCTTTGTAAAATTAAATTATGGGTGAAATTATAAAAATCCACGTGCTCGGCTGGGATTTGAACCCAGGACTCTTGTATGCTAGACGAGCGCTTTACCAACTTGTAACCAACTCAGTTATTGGGTCACCAAGTGGCTCGGTAGCTTAGTTGGTAAAGCGCTCGTCTAGCATACAAGAGTCCTGGGTTCAAATCCCAGCCGAGCACGTGGATTTTTTTCATAATTTCACCCATAATTTGTCCATCTTTACCACGCGTAATGAGTTAATTAATTTAATAACCATGCGGATTGGATTACCGAACAGCTCAATATAAGTGTCAGTTTTGCTTTGTAGTCGCGTACATGCTTCAACGCTTAAGGTGAAGACGAATTGCAGCCTAACATCAAATTTGGAAGATCACAAATCAAAATGGAGTATCGAAAATTCATTTGAGCTGAAAACTTTAGAGATTGATAACTTACTTGAGGTGACTAATCGATTGAGTTTTCAGTTAGATTCTCCAGATTTGAACTCTAGAAAATTAGAGGTTGGGCCTCGATTCATCATCACCTTAATAGTTATTTGAATTCAATAGTTATATTGTAAGATCAGTTGGGTGCGAACTTTTGTCTAAAATAACTCTATGCCGCTTTGCATAATAGAGCGTATAAACCACTATAACACTAATAACTAAACAATGGTATTTGTTCAAATAGTTACTTACAAACAGGCTCCAGAAGACAAATTCTCATTTTAAAAACCAAACTCCCTCGTTTTATGAACTGATTCAATTTACATACCTCCAATCTAGTTCGTTGATTGAGGCTACGATGTACATGATCCAATATGAAAACAATAACAGCTACGGGCAAATCCATAGATGCACAGAGTTGAGTAAAATCGCGAGAGCAATCAAACTATATACTTGAAAATATCTAATTTTGGATTTCTGGGTAATTCTGTTCTATCGTACTTCATCCGAACACCATTAACAAAACAACAAACAAAATGTGGAAGCGTAGGCATATCTAAAACACAGCTTTGACCCTTTTTATCGGAACGTGACTTGTCGGAAAAAGTGCTAACACTCTCCCCGCCTCCCCTTTCGCCGTTTTTGTCGTTCCAGGCCAAATTGATGACCCCCGCCAACAACGGCGACAGCACAAAGCACCAGTCAAGGGAGCAGCCCGAGCCGGAAAGCTGCCTTCCGAACCCAACCTTGCCGCCAACCGATCTGGAGCTCCAAAAGTGGCTGGAAGGGGAAATTAAGCGATTGCAGACGATGATAAGTGACAAACAAACGCTCCAAGACGGCCTTATCGACGATCTCAATCGGAAGCTGCAGGAAGCCACCAGTCGCTGTCGCCATCTCGAGCTCGCCCGGAACGAGTCGGAGAAGCGTCTTCTGTACGCAACGCTCGAGAACGAACGGCTGAATGTAAGTTTTTCGTATGGTAAGCGAGGGTGAGAAAAAGTTTTTTGGTGGAATTTTGCCACACAGGCAACTTGAAGGCTGGTTTTGCTCTTTCACCTAAATTCAATTCAAGGGCGTTGAAGCTAAAATTTTGTCTAATCTGGATAACTTTGTTTGATATTCTACCGTTTTGATTCATTTACGGGCACTTAAAGGCTCAGAGACATTGAGCTTATCCTAAATCATATCTCGCGTTCAGTATCATAAGGGCGTAACTGCAAAGATCGATTTCTCTTCATCGATTTTCTCTTCAGCCAATTACTCAGCTGGGTGACTGTTTTGGACTGCTATTTTCGTTTCAGTAGAAAAACTCATTGTCCTTCATCATGTTACATCGTAAAATGTTACCAAAATAGATTGATTCTTCGTGCACTAATCAAAAGAGAGAAACGACGAAGAGAAATCGATCACTGCAGATACGCCTGTATGATACTCTACGAAAGATATTGATCTATTCTTTCTAATTTCAATACCTTGTGCAATATATGATGTTCAGAGGAAATTTGATAAAAATCCACAGGAATACTTTTGCTTCCGAAATCAACATTGCTATCTAAAGGAATTTGTGGAGAAGCATTCAGCAAACTATGCTGAGAAATGGGGTGATTTATTACGATATTCATAACGAAATAAAAATACATATCGTCCTCAAAATATTTCTTTAGAAATAGTTTTATATTATTGGCAGAATCCATATTCTGGGATTGAATTCTTGTATAATTCCAGGGCGGAATTACTTGAGGCTTTCTGACAGAATTCTGGGGAGTCCAGAAGTCAAGAAAGTAATTCTGCTAAATTTCAATGATATTTTTATAAAGGATATTCTTATGGAATCTCGAGAAATTTGTGTTTTTTTTATTTATAAGATAGGGTTTAAGGTGAAGATGAATCGAAGCCAATATTTGAGAATTCAAGAGCACAAATCTGGAGAACCGAACACCCGTTTGGGCTGAAAACTTAATCGATTGGTCACCATCAACTAGTGACCAATCGATAAAGTTTTCAGCTAAAATGGATGTTTGGTTCTCCAGATTCGTGCTCTTGAAAATTTGAAGTTTGGCTTCGATTCATCTTCACCTCAATTATCTTGTAATGATTTATTTCTGGAGAAAAAAATACAAATAATCATTTATCTTTGCTTCTATCAGCTTTAACAATTTGTAGTTTCTTCTTCCTTAGCATGACACTTTCTGGAGGAATTTTGCACAAGTTTTTTTGTCATACTCCAACAGAAACTAAAAAATAGGTAGGAGGTTTGAAAAATTGGATAATTCTTATATGTCTGGCTGCTGATTTCTGAAAATCTATATGTAATTCCTTAACAAAATCTTCAAAGTAATGCAAAAATTTCCTCTAAGATTTAAGTTCAATGCAAACTTACGTTACGAATTTCACCATATGACATCTATGGCAATTTTCTTTAAAAATACTGCCAATATTTTCGCGTTAAACTTCACCAATTGAAAAAATCCTTGCAAAAAAGTTTGTTTGGGATTTCTGCAAATAGGGAAAAATTGATATTTAAATCAATCTGTACGCCATAGTATCATGAAACATCGGAGTTCATGAAATACTTAGCAGTTTACGCAGCAAGTTACAGAATGATGATTTTCATGGCAAGAGTGGTACATTCGTCCATCGAGGCGTGCCGAGTTAGTGGAAAACTACGACGAGTGCATGCATCATTAATTGACAATTTCAGAAAAAATATTGCGTTATGATCGATTACGTAACTCAAAACAGTTGCGTAATGAAAAAGCATTGCGTAATAATCATTAAGCAACTGATTTCAGTTGCGTTATGACTATTACCGCACTGCATAGTTCTTTGCAGGAAAGTAGGCCGTTTCATGACAGATAGGCGTGATGAAAAATGGACTATTACGATGAGAAATTGCAAAACACATTTTCTAATATGTTAAAACCAATATCTTCAGTAAAAAAAACCAACCATTTTAACGCCAATCATTGTCTAGCAGAAAATACCCTCCCCTTGGTTATGCGACCTTGCCGCGATGGGAGGGCATAATCCATTAGCCCATATGATGGAAACCAAAGGCGTAACCTGTAGTGGTGGTATCACATTTTGGCACTTTTTGCTTAAAGCCGCGTCATAATTCATATGGCATAGACGCAATAATATCTCGGATGTGATCCAACGGACATTCTGCGTCATTGATAGAATTGATGCCCATTTCAAATAATTAATCTATTCGAAGTGGACATTAATACTATTGGTGACGTTCAGTTTGCCTTTTGCTAACCAGAATGATCCGTAGCCACTCTTACTATTAGCTAGCTAGATACATCGTTATCATATACGACGTAGGGAATACTTAGGAACTCTTAGGAAAATGACTAGTAGATTCACTGAGTAGAAATGAGTGGCGACAATCTTATTTTAATATGGTTTTTACATTGCCATAATAAGAAATACCTCTTTTGTAACAGCGGTATAAATAATCTAATTCCAGCTTCATTTTCGCAAAATTTACAAGTAGAAAGTAGGCGTTGTGAAGCATTGCATTTGCCACCGAAAAGTGAATCATGTAGGAGACTGTAATAGAAGCCTAAGGTAACTTTACTTTTCAATATTCACTATAAAATGACTATGGAAAGTAAGACGCTGAGATCGATCATTAGGGTTCACTTGCTAGTTTCGATAAATTGTTGAACAGACAAGGAAAGCGACTTTTTTCTTCAAGGATATATGAACGTAATGACCAATAAATACTTTTAACAACAACAAATTAAATTAACTAGAACTACTACTAAACAGCCTAATTTTGTTAAAACTTGACGACAATTGACATTTAAGACTCTAATCTAACGTAAAAGACAGGAGTAATCAGAATAGCACTTGAATGACAAATTATTTAAAACCATTTCGACTAAACGGTATTAGTAATGACACTACTACACTACTATTTCAAACAAATTCTGATGGAGCTGCTGATTTTCACAATGCTTCCTTTTCTCAGAAGCAAGGGAATATGGGTACTTTTCAAAAACTACCACGTCACAATACTAATAAAAAACAGTGTTCATGTGGGCGCCATTGCCTAGTCCGTCTGAGTATTGGTCCTGGTAGAGGGGAAACTTGGCAAAAGCCAGACCGAGGGTTCAGGCTTGACAAGTTAAGCTGTCAGGCAGCTCCAACTGAACACCATACAAAAAAAAAAATCATTGTCTAGCAGAAAATACGAAGAAAAAAGAACAAGATTTTTTGTAGTTAATCTTACAACAACCGCTCAAGCTTTTCTGTATGGTGTATATCCAGAAATTTCGTCTACAATTTTCAGAAATTCTACAGTTAGATCTTGAATTTTCTGACAGGAACATACATAGTATTTTTTTTTTTCAAACTCAATTGAAGCTGAAATTATCCAACAAATGTTGGTTGGTCCAACAAATTTAAGTTCTTTTCAAAGCTTTTCAATGTGTTTTTTTTAGAATCTAATATAAATTGGATTTTTAAATGGAGTAATTTGTAGAGTAGTTTGCAAAGAAATCTCTAGATAAATTTTTGATGAACTCATGAAGTAGCTGTTGAACCAAAAATGAGAAGTGGATAAGTTTCTAGAACCCAAAAGAATACCTGATGGATATTCCGATGAAAGTTTTTGATAAGTTCAATACTGAATTGCAAAATCCTTCAGTGAATCTGCTGAAAATTTTCTTCAGAAAATATCCAACAGAATCACTAGTGCTGTTTGAAAAATAAACCCTAGAAAATATTCTCTAGAATTTTTTTCCGGATATGCCTAGTCAGTGCCGGATTTGAGCTTCGGGGGGCCCGGATCAGATATGAGATGAGATGAGATATGAAAGGGGGCCCTTTTATACAAAATTCAGCACGTTTTGGGATTCCACAAACCAACGTGTTGAATTCGAGTTTTGAACGAGATGGTCGGTCCAAAGATGTGAGGGGCCCAAATGCAAAGTGGTGAAAATGACATTTTGACGATTGTTAGCTATATACATTGAAAAATTTAACTGTTTTCAAACTTTCCAATAGTATTTTGAGGTGATTTTTCCGTCCAATAATGGGAAAAATATAACAATTAGTAGAAAATTGACTTCTATATGGTCGGTGTTCAGACGAACTGGACTAATTGTTTTGTTTTTAATGGCTCCAAGAAAACGTACCTCTGCCATTCGGAATATCAAAATATTTGCATTATTTGCTATGATAATTCAACTTATCTATTTGAGGACAAATTTGGATAACAATAGCATTGACAAAAACAGAATTGATGTTGTCCTCAATGTATATACAGAACGCCAAAATATTGTCTAGTCCTGTCTGTCTGAACACCGATCATATAATTTATATTTAGTGAAAAATTGTTGAAAGTGTTTAAAGCCGAAAAGAAAAAGTTCACAAAGGATGATTTCCATATAAAATGGTCAAGTTTAGAGATCTGCATGTCTGCTTCTTACAAACCGATTGACTTGAAATTTGTACCGAAGTTGAAAATAACTTCAAATTAGATCTGTGAATCCATCAAATTCTACGCGAAGGTGTCTAAATTCTTAAAATTCACCTATTTTGACAAAAATGTTCAAATTTTGATACTAAGATATTTTGAAAACAAACAATTTACGATAAGTATAATCTTCTACAAAGTTTGGCATTTCATCGAAGTGAACAAATTTGCAGAAACATGCCTTCTTCTGAATATTCACATTTAATAAAATCCAATTTAAAATTTTTGGCATATTTTTTTTTAATAGTGTTTTTAAATGCTTTCCAAATTCTTGAATTGAATTGTATTAATTTCTCATAAATCAAATTGTTATTTATTAGATGTAATTCAAATTTCAGGTCAACCGATTTGTCAGAAGCTGTTATAAAATTCCCTAAACTTGAACATTTTGTATGAAAATCGGCCTTTATGTACTGTTTTCCTACCAGTATTGTATATTCAATGGAATATATTCAAAGCAAAAGCTTTACTAAAGCAAAACTAAGCCTATGTTGATTTCAAAGAAAACTTCATCAACTCTGGCATACAAAATAGAAAAGTATTAAACATACTTATCACCGCGTCACAAAAGAATTTCCCATACACTTCAAGTCTCTGATAGAATTGCAAATATGTTTAAGTTTTAAAGTTCAGATAAGAACCCAATAAACTCTTTGAATTTAGCAGTGCTTTATAGGATTAGCCGTATTTTAAGATCCTGCAAAAAGGTTAGGCGCATTTTTATTTCCAATATTTTTTTAAATTAATGAGAGAAGAATGTTGAAGGTTTTGGCTTAATATCCATATTTTCATGTAATATACTGTGCGATTCAGATATAAGGTGAAGAAAAACAATTAACTCAATTTTTGAAAATTTGTCCCCAACGAAAAATTATGGAAAGGTATGTTATAGAGTTTTTGTTCTTAATTTTGATTCCTCGGGGGGCCCCCTCAACCGGAGGGCCCGGGGCATTTGCCCCTTTGTCATCCCCCCAAATCCGGGCCTGACCTGAATTCATATGCTTATAACTTTAAGGAATATTTATGACATTGGATGTATCCGGAATCATTCGACGACAAATCTGGTATAGTTTCAGTTATGTCCTTGGCCATGCATATAAGTCACTGGGCACCGGAGATGTTCCGGATTTTCTTAGTTCAAGTCCAAACCACATAATTTCAATTGCTTGTATTTAGGGGAAGACGGGGTAAGAGCGCCCGCCGGGGTAAGACGGACCACCTTCAGTTTGGCATGAAAATGGCAATTTTCTTAAAAGTTCACTAAGCACTTTCCATGAACACAAGATTTTTGACATTCCGGAGCATTAAGTGTGATATTAACATAAAATTTTTCATAACAAATGTCAAAAACAAAGTTTCTGCTTGTCGATAGTGAATTTGATCTAAATTTAACAGATGCTCACTTAAGGATTTCGGAAGGGATTTTTTTAGAAAAACATAACAAATTACCCGTCCATGCTTTAACAGAAATGTGAAATGTGCTTCTGTGAAGTGAAATATGAATTGTAAATATTAAGCTTTGAAATATGGCCATAGTTGTGAACATTGCGCAAGCGGGGTAAAACCGACCACTGTTGACGGGGTAAGACCGTAACCCTTAATTTATACCAAATAACTGTGTAAACCATTTTAAAAGTTGTAACTTCGTTGTACATTACTGTTCAAGTGAAATGAAATCAATTTTGTGAAAAATACAAGCCAAATCCTCATATTTTATCCAAAATATGGGTGTTTCAAGGTGATAAAAAGTATACATTTAAGTTTTTTGAAATAATTAACCCTAAAAATGATTCAATATCTACGTTAATCAATGTAGAATTCATAAAACATTATACTTTTAAGAATCACAGGGAACTGATATATTTTTTCGCAAAATTGTTTACGAAAATCGTGGTGGTCGCTTTTACCCCGTGGGTGGGCGGTTTTACCCCGTCGCTAAAAATAATCGTGATAAGACATCCTTTTTTTAAAGCTTCAAGAAATAAATATTTTTTAGAAATACAACACCTGTGATATTTTTTGATCATGCCTAAGGCTTCAAAATACGACATGCTGCGTCGGAAAAGGATTTATTGATTCTTGATTTTGATATATGAATTAAATTGCTTAGGCGGGCGGTCTTACCCCGTCTTCCCCTATGTGCGGTGTGATGTTGTATAGATGTTAATAATTTTCCTAATAAGCCGAAATAGCCAATTTCCGTAAACGTATATCAACTATGTATGTCACGAAATGGCTTCCGAACGGGTAAACCGATTCGAATGATTATTTTTCCGTTTTGTTCGTCAAGTGTTCCGACGTGTTTGTGTGTATAAAAATCCCAGGATATTCACCGGGAAAGTCGGAAAAACAAGCATGAACGGAACTGTCATTTTGTATGGGACGATCCATAGCATTTTTCAACAGCCTACTTGATGGCAAGACGAAGTTTGCCGGGACCACTAGTTAAACAATAGTTTATGATTAAATCTGTTTCGACCCGATGCTATTTTCTCACTTCCAGAACGATGCCTCTCAATTACATACGATTTCATTCATTTGGTCAATATATTCCTTCTGACGTTTTGAACCATTTTTTTATCTCTTTTCCCAAAAATACTCGTAGTTTCTCCTAAACACTCAAGCATCGACCATGACCACCTTGAAAAGTGATTTCCGTGCAATTGAAACCCTCGCCCACCAACAAATCGACCTTTTCCAAGATCGCACTCAAAGCCCTTCTAATGCTGGCCACACGAGTGCCACTCGTTCCCCCATTGGCGACAACAAAGCATCGAACCCCATCAACACCACCATCATCGATAATCACCATTGCAATTATCGGCAACCTTCCAGCGCAATCCCATCGACAAGCCGTTTCTCCTCCGGTACTCCTTCCGGTGACTCCGATGATGGCGATAGCAACAGAAATCAGCAGCCTTTTTCCAGCCCTGGTTGGCAGCAGCAATCATCAAATGCCGATACCACCACCATCACCAGCAGCAGGAAAAGCTCCCAGGAAAAACTCGATGCATGCATGGGGGCGGAAAAACTCAGGAAGCAAAGGCGTCATTATGGCTTTAAAAATATCGCTGAAAAAGAAAGTGACGACGGTAATGATGCTAACGACTTGCTGGCTTCACTGCCATCCTCGTCTTCCCGTTCGATGACGGCACTATCGGAGGCACTAAAGACGACAAAGGTACTCGGCGACAACACCCTGGATGCTACTGCTACTGCATTCCGACGAAAGCCAGATGATCATTTGATGAATGTTCAGGAGGAAGCTGATGCAGCAGCTATTGCCGGGAACGATGGGAGAAATGGGTCATATTTCAAATCAACCGCACTAGCACAAACTTCTGCACCGCATGAAAAGTTGAGCTCATCGAAATCCATGTCAGCGATCGAATGTGTGCGATCAAAGTAAGTAGAATTGATTGAAATTGAGACGTTATCGTAATTGATTCAACATGCCTACCTATCTAGGTGGTAACTTTTATCTATTTATTTATTGTCGTCAATGATTTCGACCGTTATATATGTTTGGAATTGCGTCCTTATAATTACAATAAGCAGTCTCTAAGAAATCTCGATACAATTGACAATTGGTCGGGAAAGAGCCGGCTGCTCAGCATAGTGTTCTAAGAGCACTTCCAAAGTTATTAACTGAGAGCTTTCTTAGCCTAAGTTGCCATTTTTCGCATTGGTATATCGTTTGGCAAGTACGATGATACATTTTATGTACAGGGAAGTCAAGGAAATTCCCATTACGAAAAGATCCTGGGCCGACCGGGAATCGAACCCAGACACCTTCAGCATGATTTTGCTTTGTAGCCGCGGACTCTAACCACTCGGCTAAGGAAGGCCCCTATTTCCAATAGATATCATCATCTATTTAGAACTACCATATACTATAATCGCTACCAGCAGTAGTGTACCATTAAATATTCAATAAATTGACCTTTTCTATAGCATCTTCAACTGTTTTTGAAGTTACATTAAAAAAATATCAAATTGCACTTGAGCTCAACCGGCAATTTCCACACAATTACAAACTGTTATAGGCATTTTTCTTCCACAGAACTCTTATCTTCTTGAATGCTGCCTTTTTTTTCTTTCCCATCTCTTACCAGACCAGTCAGGCGAACAATTTTGATTGATTCGGATTGTGAGTTATCATTACCGGAACCGGAAAGGCCGTTTTCCAAAGCTGGTGTCGACGTCAATCAGAACTATGCCGTCACCGATTTCCCAGTGCCAGAGGCTAAAAAAAGATTCCCCCTCTCAGCCAAAGGTATGACCAAGGGAAAAACAATCGATGGTAAAAATGATTCCAGTAAGACTAATAATGATTGCGCCAGACTAAGTTTCCGACCGGAGCAGCAACAACACCATCAACATCTGCCGCCGCCGGGATTGGAACGGCTAATGGCATCAGTGGCTGGCAAACCTTCTTTCCCAAAAGGCAACGGCAAAAAGGACAACGACAATGGCGCCGGAGCCACCATGGAAGAAAAATACCCAAGGGATTATGGTGATAAATTTGAGCGGCGTGAAAGTTGCTTGCTCCGGTTGCCGTTTTCGCCGGAGAGGGAGCTTTGCCAAAATCGTCCGATAATAGGTCAGATTAGACAGTCAGGACGTAGTGCCGGTGAGAAGGCACCGAAAGGAACTAGTGCGATGTGACAATTCGACGGGGAAGTCAAGGAGTCAGGAGAAGGAAGGAAAGCCTTCGCTGTCGCTAACGAGTCTACTTCCGGCCCACGGCGAACGGAGGAGTTTTCTATTGACTTTGGTAAGTGATGTAAATTTATTTCAATCGGGAAAAGCTGCACTACTATTCCTAATACCACGGTGCGTCAAGAACCGTTATGAATGAAAAATATGTTGACATTAACAATTCTAGCATTCATAGTACATTATTCAGCTTATAATTGCAAATATTATGTGTTGTTGTCGATAGAGCTTTGGTTCTAACGTCAGTAGCGCTTACGTCGGCCTTGCGTACATAGGTAGTATGGTATTCTATTCCGCTGCCATCATTCGCAAATTAAATAAATTCTCTTCGTAAATTTGAGAATATTTCATCGAAAAAAATCTATTGTGATAGTAATTTTAAGATTTAGAACAAACATTGAGATTCACTGTGAAAATTTTTCGTAAATACATAACGAATTTTTAGTGTATTAATGCATTTAACGAAGTGATCAAACATCAAACTGCATCACAGAAAAAACAACTTTGCAGATAATAATTCATAAGGTATTCTTGAAAACTTGAGTAGAAGTAGTTTAAGGTGAATTGTTCACTCTGTATTTTTATCGCTCTCACTTTTCAAAAATCGGAAAAACGGCGTTATCTACAAAGCAACTTGGTGAATCGATTATGCCCAAGTACCTGGAGAATCGTGCAGTCAATGGTGAGCCATGTAATTTAACGTTACTACGTATTTCTGACCGTCGAACGAAATTAAAATGTCGGTAGAAGGGATATTCTTTTAGTGATCAGAATCACAAGCGTGTCGTGAATGCGTTTAAACGGAGTCCTGATGCTTCGGTCATATTTATGTATACCGTCAAGCTACCATTCACCGTGCATTTAAGAAAAATTTGCACTTCAATAAATTGTATAACTTTGCCAAATAATTTAATGCGTACTAAAATACCACTACGTAGCGTGCAATTATATAATAATTCAGGAAAAAATATAAAACTAGTGTTGGATAACAAAAAATACTCTAAAAATATGTTTGAAAATGTAATGTTAAGGTCGCCTCGTACCGTGCTATGTCACCATTTACCGTGCACACCAGTGCACCATTCACCGTGCATATAGTTTTCGTCATGATTTAATTTTGTATCTTGAAGAAACGTTGGTAATGGAGCAGCTATGTTGCTAGTAGTGTGCGCACTGATTTTTAAGAGTATTAAAATCTTCATAATAAAATGTTTATAATAAAAAAACATAAAAAGTTTAAAAATTAACTAAATAAATAATGTTTCATTAAAATCGTTATAGGAGGTTTGACTGTATAGTCCAAATCATTTCATATTCACTCAAACACTCAATATGAAGTTTTTTAATCACAACATAACAATAAATCTAATATTACCGAATAATTTCAAGCTTTTTACGGTAATGCACGGTAATGGGAACCATACATATTGAAAAGGGTCCATTTACCGTGCATTTGGGTTTTGACTGAAACACAATAAAAAATTATAAATTGCATAAAATTTCATTGCTCATACGATGAAATACATCTAACTAGTAATATCCACAGTGTAAACTTGTGGAAATTTTGAAAAATTTCATACTCTTACGTTAAAAATGAAAAATGGTAATTTTTGGCGTTTCTACTAAGAGTGTTGAAAAATCTCATTATCAAACAGAATTCATATGATTTTGACTACATAAACTAGGTTTTTCAAAATGATTTGTGACAAAAACTACTTCATTTTATCAGTTTTATCTTATTTTGCTGACAAAAGAATAATTTGTGAAAATTGTATGAATATTCTGTAGGAATTTGTATATGTGCACGGTGAATGGAGCCCGCACGGTGACTGGTGACTTAGCGGTAGTTGAATCTGTCCAATTATTTCGTTCAGAGAGCCAAAGGCCGGGAGGGACTGCATACGTACAAAGTGCCGAAGGTTCCAAATTTGTTACAAAGTTCAAAACATGGTGGGAAGGCTACGACCCTGGAAACTATTGACAAAGCCTCATTGTCTCATTATGGATGATGAGACTTACGTCAAGGCAGACTTCCGACAGCTTCCGGGACCAGTGTTCTTCATCGCCCAGCACGAATTTGATGTTCCGGAGGAAGTAAGCAAAAATAAATTTTCAAAGTATACCAAGAAATACATGATTTGGCAAACTATCTGCTCATGTGGCAAACGAAGTGCGCCGTTCGTGACTACCGGGACTGTAAACGGGGTGATCTTTCTCAAGGAGTGTTTACAGAAGCGTCTGTTGCGTCTTTTGAAGCAACACAAGGGCTCTACGATCTTCTGGTCGGATCTTGTTTCGTGTCACTTATGTTGTCTTGAAATGGTACAAAGCAAACCTGGTCACTTTCGTACTTAAGGACATAAGCCCCTCAAAGCACCAGAACTAAGCTTATCGGCTATTATAAAGCAAATTCTATGGAAGAATCCCGAGGAGGTCAACTCTGAAGAAGGCAGAAAAAGAACAGATGCCATCATTCGCAAATTAAATAAATTCTCTTCGTAAATTTGAGAATATTTCATCGAAAAAAATCTATTGTGATAGTAATTTTAAGATTTAGAACAAACATTGAGATTCACTGTGAAAATTTTTCGTAAATACATAACGAATTTTTAGTGTATTAATGCATTTAACGAAGTGATCAAACATCAAACTGCATCACAGAAAAAACAACTTTGCAGATAATAATTCATAAGGTATTCTTGAAAACTTGAGTAGAAGTAGTTTAAGGTGAATTGTTCACTCTGTATTTTTATCGCTCTCACTTTTCAAAAATCGGAAAAACGGCGTTATCTACAAAGCAACTTGGTGAATCGATTATGCCCAAGTACCTGGAGAATCGTGCAGTCAATGGTGAGCCATGTAATTTAACGTTACTACGTATTTCTGACCGTCGAACGAAATTAAAATGTCGGTAGAAGGGATATTCTTTTAGTGATCAGAATCACAAGCGTGTCGTGAATGCGTTTAAACGGAGTCCTGATGCTTCGGTCATATTTATGTATACCGTCAAGCTACCATTCACCGTGCATTTAAGAAAAATTTGCACTTCAATAAATTGTATAACTTTGCCAAATAATTTAATGCGTACTAAAATACCACTACGTAGCGTGCAATTATATAATAATTCAGGAAAAAATATAAAACTAGTGTTGGATAACAAAAAATACTCTAAAAATATGTTTGAAAATGTAATGTTAAGGTCGCCTCGTACCGTGCTATGTCACCATTTACCGTGCACACCAGTGCACCATTCACCGTGCATATAGTTTTCGTCATGATTTAATTTTGTATCTTGAAGAAACGTTGGTAATGGAGCAGCTATGTTGCTAGTAGTGTGCGCACTGATTTTTAAGAGTATTAAAATCTTCATAATAAAATGTTTATAATAAAAAAACATAAAAAGTTTAAAAATTAACTAAATAAATAATGTTTCATTAAAATCGTTATAGGAGGTTTGACTGTATAGTCCAAATCATTTCATATTCACTCAAACACTCAATATGAAGTTTTTTAATCACAACATAACAATAAATCTAATATTACCGAATAATTTCAAGCTTTTTACGGTAATGCACGGTAATGGGAACCATACATATTGAAAAGGGTCCATTTACCGTGCATTTGGGTTTTGACTGAAACACAATAAAAAATTATAAATTGCATAAAATTTCATTGCTCATACGATGAAATACATCTAACTAGTAATATCCACAGTGTAAACTTGTGGAAATTTTGAAAAATTTCATACTCTTACGTTAAAAATGAAAAATGGTAATTTTTGGCGTTTCTACTAAGAGTGTTGAAAAATCTCATTATCAAACAGAATTCATATGATTTTGACTACATAAACTAGGTTTTTCAAAATGATTTGTGACAAAAACTACTTCATTTTATCAGTTTTATCTTATTTTGCTGACAAAAGAATAATTTGTGAAAATTGTATGAATATTCTGTAGGAATTTGTATATGTGCACGGTGAATGGAGCCCGCACGGTGACTGGTGACTTAGCGGTAGTTGAATCTGTCCAATTATTTCGTTCAGAGAGCCAAAGGCCGGGAGGGACTGCATACGTACAAAGTGCCGAAGGTTCCAAATTTGTTACAAAGTTCAAAACATGGTGGGAAGGCTACGACCCTGGAAACTATTGACAAAGCCTCATTGTCTCATTATGGATGATGAGACTTACGTCAAGGCAGACTTCCGACAGCTTCCGGGACCAGTGTTCTTCATCGCCCAGCACGAATTTGATGTTCCGGAGGAAGTAAGCAAAAATAAATTTTCAAAGTATACCAAGAAATACATGATTTGGCAAACTATCTGCTCATGTGGCAAACGAAGTGCGCCGTTCGTGACTACCGGGACTGTAAACGGGGTGATCTTTCTCAAGGAGTGTTTACAGAAGCGTCTGTTGCGTCTTTTGAAGCAACACAAGGGCTCTACGATCTTCTGGTCGGATCTTGTTTCGTGTCACTTATGTTGTCTTGAAATGGTACAAAGCAAACCTGGTCACTTTCGTACTTAAGGACATAAGCCCCTCAAAGCACCAGAACTAAGCTTATCGGCTATTATAAAGCAAATTCTATGGAAGAATCCCGAGGAGGTCAACTCTGAAGAAGGCAGAAAAAGAACAGATGAAGCTGTAGCCAGATGTTTTGCAGAATGTAATAAGTGAAGTTAAATGTAAAAGGCAAGCCTACGGTTATGATATTGAAGTTAAATATATTGAGTATACCAAAAACTTACTAATGGGTTGAATTTCATTGCCTTAAAGCTTGAACAGGATTGGTCAACTCGGTAATTTTCTACAACGTTTTCCAGTGATGCTATTTGATATACCCTTTACAATACACTAGAACTGTATACGAAATTTGGGCATAAAGTATTAATTGTGTCTACCACACAGGGCCGCATTTACAAATTTGGGGGCCGATGTCTTGTGGGGGGCTTTTTTGTAGAATTGTATTCAATAAAACTGTGTATAAGGTTTGTGGATGTTGGCGATTAAATTTAATGTAAGATTCCAGCAGTAGTGTTTGATCCTTTGACCTTGACGCTTGCTCCTGCAGGGGCGGGCGATGAAGGCATGATCAAACATGTCGCGCGTCGTGTTGAAAAAATGCCACGATCGCTTAGTAGTGTTTGATCTATTGATCGCGTCGCTTGCTTTTGCGTGGGCGAGCGATGAAAATTTGTTCGGCGTAGAATGGACCGATGCACGAGTTCACTAATCTGACGTTTGAGCGGTGCCAAGATCACTCGTTCCCATGGTCACGTAAATAACACGGCTCAAACGTCAGATAGTGAACTCGTGCATCGGTCCATGCCGATAATCGCAATTATTTGGCGAATCCGCTTAGGTGGGATTATATCATGGATGGCATCACCAAATACTGGTGGCTCCCAGATATCTACCTTATCCCACTAACCCACTAACCAATATCCTTTCCATGACAACCGTGGAGATGCAAAGGTGAGCTCGGTCTCTAGTAACTTTAACATTCGTTCCCTTCCCCGATGCCCGTATGGACGTGGCTGGCGCCGTTATTGACTTTTAAAATTTGAGCTCTTGATTTGTGCACATTGAGGAATACTAAGCTATTGCCAAGCCCCGTTCATTAAATCTCTGTGCAACTTCGATTGTTCTGGTCAATCACGAAGTAGCAACAACGAGTTATGCTTATGCTATTGAATTTGATGTAAGATTCCAATTACTATATGTTGGTTTTCTACTGATTTTAACCCCTCACAAGCGTAACTTGGATTAAAATTTCCCATAGCTATGGGTAACAAAACATAAAAACCAAAATATAAGTTTTTAATTTTGAAGTATTGGTTGTAACACGTTTCTTTGAATTTCGTTTCCACGAATGCCATTTCCCCGGAAGCCAGTTCCCAAATGACAAGATTCTCTGAATGCTAGTTCCCAGAATAACTTTATTCCCCAAAAAGTTATGTAGCTCAAAAATTCGAAAAAATAATCTTCAATACCTGGGATGAACTAGAATGATTAATAAGCAAACAAAAAAAGAGATAACTGTCATTCTTGACTAAACATATACCGTAAAATGGGGTGTTAAGGACTCGTGGGGTTTAAAGGGATTGAACTTCTCAATCAAGTTCGACAAATCACAGAAACCTCGAAAATCGATATATAAGTCATCTGAAATGCTCGATTTGTTCAAAGGATTGTGAACTGCATTATGTAATAGGAGCTCTCTATTAATATGAAGTATTGTGGTTTCTAGAATTTGAAAACCTTTCAAAACATTTTTGTTCAAATTTTTTGGGCTAAATACATTTATCTACAAAACCATGAAATATATTTGAGAAAAATTCGTGAGTAAGGTAGAAGATAAGGAAATTTAATTGAGATCATAGTACAGACAAAAATTTCATAAAATTATGTCTGGGTTTCATTTTTCAGAAACAGTTATGAAAAAAGTCTCGTTTTGTAAATAAGTGGGGTGTTAAGGAATTATCTATTCTAACTTTTCTTAGTAACTAAACTCATTAAATTTATGCCGTAATATATTTCATTATAGTTTTGAGTTGTTCCGTCAAGTTGAACTACATTGTAAGGTTAAGGGATCTATTTAGTATGTCACTAAATATCTCCAAAAATGACTTATTTCAAAATTTGGTAAAATTGGTAGGAAAATCTAAATAAAAACTGATTAATGTGAATATGTTTTATTTTTATGATAAGATGTTCCATCACATTGGAGAAAAGTTTGCATATAGGAATGATTATCTTATTTGAAATGGTTTTGGAGATATTAATTCTTTTAAGTTTTGAGATTTATTGACGTAATTTCGGTCCACGGGTTACATTATTAAACAATCGTTTTGATTAAAGCCGACGTTTCGAGCATTTATTTGCTCATCTTCAGGGCAAACTACAATTTACAAAAATATATACTATTTGTCTGGTCAAGTTCGAAACATTAATTAATACTACTAACATCATTGATTTGTTTTTAGATTGAATAAATTGAACGGCTAACAACATTACACTGCAATTACAAATAAATTTCGGACATAATAACTTAACTCAGATAATTTTAATTTGAACGGAGCACAAACTTACACAGCTTTCACCCGAGCACATCTAAACAGGTTTGACCTAAATTACGCCAAAAAATCTCAAAATCAGTCTAGACGGTCGATATTCCAACAAATTCTTTTGTATTACCTAGGTCCTAGATAAACAATTATAGTATAAGGTTATTTCCAAGCTTTTTTTGGAAAATATATAGTGTGCGGTATAGTGTGAGCGATTCTCTGCATTAGAAACTTTTCGTTAGGATTTTTCCCGATCATGCCACTGTGTGTTACATGCAAATCCGTTATTTGGTGTGGTGCTTTATTTAAAAGGCAAATTGGACACTTACCCTATTCACACTTAAAGCTTGTTGAAATTATCCATCTTTTGACAAGTCATGACAAGATTGCTCTGCACTGTTCTAGAATACAAGTACTGCATACAAGTATAAAAATCTGAAGGTCGTAGACACAAAAGTCCACGTCGAAAGCCGGACCCATACTAACCATCTCATTGAGCCAACGTTGGCTAATGAGTAGTGTGGCACAAACAAGGCAACAGTGCGACGCTAAAAATAAAATCTCTCACTGTTGTTCGTAGGCACGCTTAGGAGAGTCGAATTGGGCATCTCAGAGAGCCGAAGGAGGTGTAGGGTTGTGAAGGAGAAAATGGGGTCGTGACGGACTTTGGTTTCAGGTTGGCCGATTGCGCTGCAGAATCGTTACCCGTTCTGTGGCGTAGTTGGTTAACGCGCCCAGTCTAGCGTATTGGGAGTCGTGGGATCGAAGCCCACCAGAACGATTCTATTATTTTTCACAATCTTACATCTCAATTTGTCCAAATTGACTTTTGTGTCTACGACCTTCAGGTTTTTTCAAAACACCGTCGGCTGGTTAAGCCGTAATAGACATGACAACCCTAGTTGAGTAAAATTGAGCGGCGATCTCTCTATCGCAAAAGGGGTCGATATGACGAGATACGACCACGTCGAAAGCCGGACCCATACTAACCATCTCATTGAGCCAACGTTGGCTAATGAGTAGTGTGGCACAAACAAGGCAACAGTGCGACGCTAAAAATAAAATCTCTCACTGTTGTTCGTAGGCACGCTTAGGAGAGTCGAATTGGGCATCTCAGAGAGCCGAAGGAGGTGTAGGGTTGTGAAGGAGAAAATGGGGTCGTGACGGACTTTGGTTTCAGGTTGGCCGATTGCGCTGCAGAATCGTTACCCGTTCTGTGGCGTAGTTGGTTAACGCGCCCAGTCTAGCGTATTGGGAGTCGTGGGATCGAAGCCCACCAGAACGATTCTATTATTTTTCACAATCTTACATCTCAATTTGTCCAAATTGACTTTTGTGTCTACGACCTTCAGGTTTTTTCAAAACACCGTCGGCTGGTTAAGCCGTAATAGACATGACAACCCTAGTTGAGTAAAATTGAGCGGCGATCTCTCTATCGCAAAAGGGGTCGATATGACGAGATACGACCACGTCGAAAGCCGGACCCATACTAACCATCTCATTGAGCCAACGTTGGCTAATGAGTAGTGTGGCACAAACAAGGCAACAGTGCGACGCTAAAAATAAAATCTCTCACTGTTGTTCGTAGGCACGCTTAGGAGAGTCGAATTGGGCATCTCAGAGAGCCGAAGGAGGTGTAGGGTTGTGAAGGAGAAAATGGGGTCGTGACGGACTTTGGTTTCAGGTTGGCCGATTGCGCTGCAGAATCGTTACCCGTTCTGTGGCGTAGTTGGTTAACGCGCCCAGTCTAGCGTATTGGGAGTCGTGGGATCGAAGCCCACCAGAACGATTCTATTATTTTTCACAATCTTACATCTCAATTTGTCCAAATTGACTTTTGTGTCTACGACCTTCAGGTTTTTTCAAAACACCGTCGGCTGGTTAAGCCGTAATAGACATGACAACCCTAGTTGAGTATAAAAATCTTTTCAAGACAATTGTGCGATGCAATGATAGCTTGCTCGAAAATAAATTCAGGAGTTCCAACTTGAATTATATTGAAGTAATTTCATCTTTAGATTTAACAAGACCTTTAGAGTTGAAGGGACACATCAACAATGTTGACCAAAATAATATTTTTTTGCTGTTGGCAAAATATAGTTTTATATACAAAGCTCAACCCAAGTAACACAATTTGTCATAAATAAAGTCAAAATGCACCATTAATACATCGCCGCTGTTTGGTTCGAATGTACAAAACTAAATTTCATACATCTTTATAACCGAAAAAGCGCAGAAATTGAATGTTTTAAAACATCTTACATAGTTCAATCAGATGTTCTACAATACCTATTTCATACTTCTCATAGCATTCTGATTTGTTATATCTAAGTTATATCACACATCATTATGACCAATTAGTTATAATTAAGTTATCAAGACATAATTTGTCATGTTTGAATACAAGTGCAAATTGTGTATTGCTTGAAATGTTTGACAGCTCAGAAAAGTAAAAACAAAATTTACATATAACAAATAATCATTGACTTCAAGTGGTTTAACAAACGGAATGAAAAACGAATATCTTGCTGCAGGAAATTTAGCTACGATTTTTTTATCAGTTTACGAGTTTCAAAATATAATGCAACGATTGTGCATGTATGGTGTACTGTTTTGTAGGTGCCGCGTAAGATTTTCGGTGAAACTGAGTGTTGTACTCCGTGTTTATTGATGCGCTATTTATTAGATGCGCAATTGTAACTTGCGTTCCATGAAATTTATCAGATTGTGAGAAATTTTAATCTGAAGGAACAAGCGAGAAACATGGTGGATTCAATCAAATGCATACATGGCAGGTAAAAAATCTTTGTAATAGTTATTCGTTAAGGTACCTGCGATAATTCAATTCTCGCATACTCTGAGATAACGCCCTAAAAGCCATTGGTAACCATGTGTGTAGATCATTGTTTCTGAGCAAGTGAAGGAATAAACATCCAAACCAACATCACTTGTAGGTAGATAATGATCCTTTCTTCACCATAGAGTTGTTAAACAACGTGTAAATTCAATCAAATGCTCAGAAACAATGAGCTACACCCATGGTTACCAATGGCTTTTAGGGCGAGATCAGAAGTTATGCGAGAATTGGTTGGTATGTTTTGAATCAAGAGATCATAAAATTCAAAACCAATCGAACTTGTTAACTGGGCTGCACACATTCTTGACCTGCCGTGCTGAAAATCGTAATTCAGCTACATGTCAGTCGCTTGAAATGAAAGTTCAACATTTATTGATTTTTATGACCGGTGCTGTAACATGACATTGCTTTGGAAGGGATAGAAAACACGGGTGTTGGAAGCAATTTTGCGTTTGAATGAAGTTTTAAATGCGTATTAAGTACGTGTTTAAAACAACAAATATAAATGCTGTCAATATCGTCAATAAGATGAATTGCTCGTTCACAATGAAAAAATCACATCTGGTGAATTATCATTTGCGCACAATTTTCGTGTAGGTATGTTTTAGATCATTTTCTCTCCGCTTGCATTAATTACCATTTTGTTTAATAGTTCGCTTCGGATTTTGTTTCACTACATCGATTACGCTGCATCCATCTTCGAAGATAAATTGAGATTTCAAAGAGACAAATGCTAAATATGTTTTTCAATTGACAGAAGAAAACATAATCATAACATCTCTATCAAAACAATCAAACAGATATGTTCGGAATATGTATTCAAAAGCAACTTTATAACTTAATTTACATCGCCTGAAGTTTAGTTATTGGGAGTGCTTTAATTAAGTAATATATGCATTTATCAATCAGGAGTATAACATAAATGCAGTTTCTGTGTTTGCCGAATAGATATGTTTTTCTAAAGCATCACCAGAACTGTATTTAAACAGAAGATGTATTGAATTTCATCTTTAACACCTAAATATAGCATCATTTTCAAATAACTGACCGAGAAGATGTTTTCTGTGTTACTTGGGAAATTCCTTAACACCCCATATTGCATTTTCGTCAAAAATCACACATTTTTATGATTATCTCAGAAATCTGCGATCGTCTTCATTGTAATTGGCTTTTGATATACACGCCGGGAGAATGGTAGGACTGTATTTTGTTCAATTATTGGCATACTAGAAGTTGCTCGAAATTTAAGTGGATTTTTTTTTTCATTCCTTAACACCCCATTTTACGGTACACATCTTGATGTTTTTTTTTTGGACTCTGCATACATTTTCACTCTCTATATCTGGATATCCTCCTTATCTCGATATTTCCCTATCTCGATGTGAATTTCATTCCTGATTTTCTCTCCGTATGTCGATATGCCCATTATCAAAGTGTTGCAAAACTATCCGAGACGTGAATCGTATGAATCCATCAATTTATTTCCAGTGAGTTCGCAGAAATACAATTATAAATTCCTGTGAAGTATGGTAGTTAGATATCACATGAACATGGTTTTTTGGCATAATTCGCTTACTTTTCGTGATTCACAGTGGATTTAAGTCTCGGAGGACTCAGCTTGGCACGAATTTTCAGTACAAACCTATCAATTATAATTATTATATTGAAATGTTGGCCTATCAATTGTGTTTTGAAGTACCATACCCCAGCAATAGAAGATTATAATGCTAATTATCGAATCCTCATACAACCTGATGGTCTATTTGGCGTGAATCGCCTATACTAAATTAACAAAGAACAAATTATATTTTATATTCAATAGTAAATTCAGTTAAATTTCACCTCACAATTAGAATTCAATTTGGGTGTTGTTTTAAGAGTTCACTAGATGATTCTATCTATTGATCTTTTTCTCTATTTGTTATGCACACTCTTAGTGCGCCGATCCTTCGGGTGACGCACGGGTGTGGCGCGATCGGTCAAACCCCGGGGGGCTTGCCAATGGACGTGGCGCTCCTAACATTCCCCCCCTTGAATACACGGACGATTCTCCGGATGTGTAGTCTCCAAAACGCCTACGTCCAGCACTGCGAGCTTCACTGTCGGTCTCTCGTAAATTCCCCCATTTGGTGTCTGAACTGTGGCGCTCCTAACTTGACCATCTTGGGATGTACTGACTCCAATAACCCTTCCTTTTGGCCACTGGTTGCGTGGCAGCTTAGGATCCACAATGACCACTATGTCACCAATTTCAATTGGTTTTACGTTGCTGAACCATTTGCTTCTTCGTGTCATCGTAGGTAGATAGTCACGAAGCCATAGCCGCCAGTACTTATTGGCCATCACTTGAGAGTGTTGCCAACCGTATTTCAAGGCCGATGGGCTATCATCGAACGGAATGCGAGCTTTAAGACCGTTCTGTGATCCCACCAAGAAATGATTAGGGGTCAATACGGGTGACTGATCATCATCCAGTGGGATTTCGGTAAGTGGCCGCGAGTTAACAACATTTTCGATCTCCAGCATAGTGTTTCTCAGGACTTCGTCACTCGGAAACCTATTGGGCTGTAGTTTGTATAGGTTTTGTTTGACTGTCCGGATCATCCTTTCCCATGCCCCTCCCATGTGTGGGGAGGCCGGTGGGATAAAAACCCACTCTGTTTTTGGCGTAGTGAATTTGGATGCGAGGCGTTCCTGTAGATCGTGCATTTCTTGCTGCATTTCTTTGCTAGCGCCTTGAAAATTTGTTCCCCGGTCACTGTATATTACCCCCCTCCGTACCATGACATTCCGTAGTGCCATGACGCACGAATCAGTGTTCAAAGTGTGGGCAATCTCTATGCAAATGGCGCGTGTCGTCAGGCAAGTGGCTAGGACACCCCATCTCTTTTCTGTTCGACGTCCAACTACGACAAACAGAGGGCCAAAATAATCCACCCCCATGTAGACGAACGGAAGAGTGAAGGCAGCAAGACGTGATTGTGGTAGATCTCCCATAGCAGGTGGTAGCGGTGAGACTTGATCATTGCGGCACTGTTGACATTCTCTACGAACGTTACGGTAAACACTTTTGAGCCGGATTACATGGAATCGTTGACGTATTTCGTTCATAATAGTAGCGTGATTTTGGTGCAGGAAACTGCGATGAAAATCCTCCACAATTAACTTCGTGATGTGATCCTTAGCTGGCAAGATAATAGGATTTACTGCATCATAATCAGCAAACTTACACGCAGCGGTGCGCCCACGAACTCTCAGGATTCCTTGCTCGTCTAAAAATGGGCTAAGCCGGCGAAGTGAGCTTGTTTTTGATACTTGCCTCTTTGATGTAAGAGCAGCTTTTTCTTCGCAATATGTATTGTCTTGGGCTAGACGATATAAGTAGCGCTCGGCTTGAGCGAATTCCGATTGGGTTAACAAACCTTGGTTTAGTGGCGTTTTGTTGACCCGGCGGCGCCAGATGTCGGTAAATCTGTAGAGATTCGCAATCCTTCTGAGCAACTTAGACCACAGGGAGAAGTTTTGCGGTATGATGATTGGCTCCTCAGTTTTAAAATTCACTAGTAGATGCGGACGCAACTCCTCATCAGTAGAACCAATCGTAAATGCATTTCCTGGCCACGTTTCAGGTAGCCCACGAAGGAAGTCTGGACCTACAAACCAGCGATTTGAAGAATCTAAGTTGATGGTCTTCTTCCATTTGGTGCCATCGTCGGCCACATTGTGTTTGGTCGGAATCCAGTGCCAGTCACTTACGTTTGACATCTCAAGAATCTCACTGACGCGATGTGCGACGAATTGGCTATATCGGCGGTGGTCTGAATTCAGCCAACACAACACGTCTTTCGAATCGGTCCAGTAAAATTGTCTGTTTATCTTCACTGATAGCGATTGGAGGATGGTATCGCTTAGCCTTACGCCAAGTATGCATGACTGCAGTTCGGAACGTGGGATTGAAAGAAATTTCAATGGCGCCACTCTTGTTTTCGCGCCAACTAGCGAGCATTCTATTGCGTCATCCTTCTGGAATCTTAGATACACGGCAGCAGCGAATCCATTCTCACTAGCGTCCATGAAGGTATGTAGTTGGATTTCGACACCTTTTTCTAAAGAGATGGAAATGCGATAACACCGTGGAATCCTGATGTCTTGCACATATGGTAACGCATGTAACCACACCAGCCATTTTGCAAACTGTGTATCTTCTATAGCGTCGTCCCATCCAACTGAGGTTCTCCAAATTTCATGAAGCAATACTTTCAGAAGCATCGTGAAGTGGGCGATGAGTCCTAAAGGATCGAACAACAGCATAAGAGTCCGTAACACTTCGCGTTTAGTTGGACGCCGATCTCCTGTCAACAGTTCGGAATCATGACGGGAGGAAAGCTTGTAGGTGAAGCAGTCTGAGTTGGTATCCCACCACATACCAAGAACCTTTTCAGTCGTCGTGTCTTGGCTAGTGCTGAAATCCTTCTCTTTTGCTATTGGTTGCTGTAGAGTCTGTATCACTAGCGACGAGTTGGACAACCAGTTGTGCATCTCAAAACCACCCTGTTTGTGGATCTCTCGAACATCGTTTGACACCTGCACTGCTTCTTCCTCCGTTTCCACGCTAATAAGCATGTCGTCAACATAGTGACAGTCTGTAATTGCTTGAACAGCGACTGGGCATTCTTGTGCGAATCGTTCGGCGTTGTGATTCTTTACGTGTTGAGCGATGCTGGGCGAGCAACAAGCCCCAAAAGGCTGCACCATCATGACGTAAATGCTTGGTTCGGAATCGCTTTCTTCCTGCTTCCAAAAGAAGCGAAGGCAATGTTGGTCATCCTCCCTCATCAGCACCTGATGGTACATCTCTCGAATGTCGGCGCAGACGGCTACTTTAAATTCACGGAACTTGATGAGAATCCTGAGCAACGAAGTCAGTTGATCTGGCCCCTTCAATAGCACGGAGTTCAAGGATACACCATGAGCAGCTGCCGCTGCGTCCCACACCAGTCTGGTTTTACCCGGTTTGTTTGGATTCCAAACCGGGAACATCGGTAAATACCACACTCGATCTCGTGGAACCAACAGTTCTTGATCCGACAGCTTTCTAATATAACCCTTTGTGACGTAGTCATCGATTTTCAATCTGAGAACCTTAGCAAGAGATGGGTCTCTCATAATACGACGATCTAAACATCTCCAGCGGTTTAGGGCCATTATCTTTGAGTCTGGTAGTCTAACATTTTCGTACTTCCATAACAAACCGCATTCGTATCGTCCGTCTTTAGCAATTGTAAGAGTTTGCAACAACGATCGAGCTCGCTGTTCTTCTGATGACAGTAGTTCCTTGGATGTTGTTTTGACACCAAGGCTGTCCAGAGCGAAGTACTGCTTCATCGTTGAGTGAAGATCATCATCATTTATGCTACAATGACAAGCCTCGACGCTGTGGTGGTTGACATGGTGAATCGACTTACCGTCGTTCGAACAACATCCGTATACTGTCCACCCGAGACGTGTTTTAACAGCGATAGGCTCATTTAGTCCTCCTTCACGACTTTTGATAACGTGTCCTAAAGTTGCGTTGTCGAGCCCTATTAAAAGGCCCGGACTGATGTTATGGTAAGATTCTAATGGGATTCCTGCTAAGTGGGAGTACCGTTTCTGCAATTCGGATGCTTGTAGCGTTTGTGGACGAATTTTCAAGCTTTCTACGGTGCGTACGTCTTGAAGGTGGTATGTCTTGTCCGTGTTCTGTGCAGCAGATAATTGCAGTCCAACTCGCTGTGACGATTTTTCAGTTCGACATGTATCACCTGTCCATTTCAAGCACAGGGGAATGTTGGTGCCCTTCAGTCCGAGTTCATCGGCAAGACTCTGTTCGACCAGCGTCAGCTCTGAACCATCATCTACAAATGCGTATGTCCGAATTGTTGTGCTCGGGCCATGGAGCGTAACCGGGAATATACGGAATAAGAAGTCTGATTGTCCCTGATGTATGTTGATACTGGTGGTTTCAACTCTCGATGAATCTTGTTGCGGGACATTTTCACCGCTAGCGTGCCTTGATCCATGGAGAAGCGGATGGTGCAGGTAGGTGCAACCATTCATTCCGCATTGTTGCTTGAGTCTGCAGCTTCCATTATGTTTTCGGAGACATTTGCGACATAACTTGTGTTCCTTGATAGTTGCCCACTTTGAATCAAAGCTAAGTTCCGTGAAACGCTTACAGTTGGTCAGCGAAGAGCAGACTCCTTTACACACAATGCAGCTTTTTGTCGTTTCATACCTGCTTGACGATTCTGCGGCTGACTCCGAAAATTGTTCGCATTGGGTTTCGGAATCGGTTTCCGAATGATGGTTCAAAAACCCTTCCCTTTTAGTACTGCGAGGCTTCGTAGTTGATGATGGAGAAACCATTACAGCACTAGCATCTTCTGCGGTGCTGTACAACCAATTGCTAAAATCGATGAGATTAGGGGTAGGATTGTTGCGGGCGCATTTAGCCCAGTCCAGCTTGAGTGTTGGCGGCAGGCGCTCGACTAACTCTAGTCGCAAGGAAGCATTATATGCGAAATCTCCGATTTGACAGGCTTGCATGGTGGCTACCAGGTTTTCCACTGCGAGAGCAAAATTGACTACGGTTTCCAGTTTTTCCATATTGGGAGCCGGAAGGCCTCTAACCTTTTTGATTATGGATTGGATGATAGCTTCTGGTCTTCCGTACAACATTTTGAGGGTTGCAATGACACCATCTACATTTGATGGGTGCAACAGGCGACATCTCACAGCTTCCAACGCCTTATCCTTCAAACATTTCCTTAGCCTCAACATATTTTCTTCGGGTGAGAATCCGCACATCTGGGTCGACGTATTGAACACGGAGAGGAAGAGAGGCCAGTCTTCGGAATTACCACTAAATTCTGGAAGATCTCTCGAAACCGCTTGGCGAGCTGCCAATTGACTTCGGTTTAGTATGCAAACCGTATTATTTCCCACCGGATCGAGATGTTGTGGGTAAATAGTTGGATGATGTACAGGTACAGAACGGTGCATCGGTGTAGAACCATGTCGAGGGAAAAAGTGGTTCGTTGTAGATGCAACTCTCACATGTTGATCTGGGTGGCCGTATGCTGATCTGATTTGACCAGTGAGGCCGACGTCGTTGATTGCTGCTCTGATGTCATTCAGATTACTGATGCCAGGCGGTAGTGGTCTGTTTTGACGACTTACGTAGGCACTGTTTTCGACTGGAGGACGTTGAAGTTCGTTAACATTTGAAGGTTGCGGATGTGTCTCTCGAGCGGCGTGCTCCGAAGATATCCTTGCGTTGTCTGGCATGTGTCTTTCGTTCGTTAATTCTGCATCAACTCCGGAATCCAGCTCTTCCCAACAGCCTTCCGTTGCGGCGATCCAATCCTCGATTTTCCCCAACTCGTTCTCATTCAACACTTGACTGCTACATTCGGTTTCCAGCTCCAGCATTAGGCTGTACTTCTGATCTAAATACTGCTGATGAAACTTCTTCTCCTCTTCTAATTTTTGCAGCTGTAGTTCGATTCGTCTACTTGCGCCACGGCTGCTGATGGATGCTTTGCTACGCGTTTGTCGCACTGTTGGTTCGAGGATTTCAGGTTGACCCTTAGACGGCACTACTGGGGGTGGATTTTGGTGAAGATACTCTACAACGGTGTGCAAGGCAGGATCTGATAGTGCCTTGGTGGAAACTTGCTGTAGTTGCTGGGGCTTCGCGCTAGCACTTACCGCAGTCCGGCAGTTCGTACACCACCATGTTAGTCCTTCTGGGCCTGACGACATTTTCACACACTCTAAGTGGTAATTTGCATTGCAGCCATTGCACTGAAGAAGATTATCACTGATTTGATTGCCACACACTTGACAGCGATCGAATAGATTCTCACGCGCGCGACGGAACGGATTACGCCTGACATACTCATTTGCGTTGACTACGGTAGCCGGAGGTAACTTTGACACGCTCTCATTATCGCCAGCTGGCGGTTTGATTCTAGTTTTCTTCAACGTACCGGTATTGGCAGGATTAACGTTATCGGTCTTAGTATCAATTACCTGCTGTCCAGGAGGGGGGACTTTGGGGTTTACCATAAACTGCTCAACAGACGTACGACTGCGATCCGTGTCCTTCTCGGGAACTCCGGTAGCTCCAACAACGTTTGTCTGGGCGGTGAACTGACCCCTCTTGGATCCTTGACTCGACATTTCGTAGGAAAAGAATTTATAAGATGTTGCAAAACTATCCGAGACGTGAATCGTATGAATCCATCAATTTATTTCCAGTGAGTTCGCAGAAATACAATTATAAATTCCTGTGAAGTATGGTAGTTAGATATCACATGAACATGGTTTTTTGGCATAATTCGCTTACTTTTCGTGATTCACAGTGGATTTAAGTCTCGGAGGACTCAGCTTGGCACGAATTTTCAGTACAAACCTATCAATTATAATTATTATATTGAAATGTTGGCCTATCAATTGTGTTTTGAAGTACCATACCCCAGCAATAGAAGATTATAATGCTAATTATCGAATCCTCATACAACCTGATGGTCTATTTGGCGTGAATCGCCTATACTAAATTAACAAAGAACAAATTATATTTTATATTCAATAGTAAATTCAGTTAAATTTCACCTCACAATTAGAATTCAATTTGGGTGTTGTTTTAAGAGTTCACTAGATGATTCTATCTATTGATCTTTTTCTCTATTTGTTATGCACACTCTTAGTGCGCCGATCCTTCGGGTGACGCACGGGTGTGGCGCGATCGGTCAAACCCCGGGGGGCTTGCCAATGGACGTGGCGCTCCTAACACAAAGGTTACTAGACTAGATTTTAGGAATTTAAAACAATTTGAGAAGTCGAAATGACGTCTGTTTGTTTTTAATTTTCCTGGTACCGGAGTAGTTTTCAATCTAGTAATCATTATAAATTTGTTCTATGTCTCGATCCCTATCTTGACGGTCCCTTCGATATCGAGATGTGGAGAGTCGACTGTATTGCCAAAATTAGTCGGTAGAACTAAAGAGAATTTTCTAAATTTACAAAAAAATTCTCACAGTTTTTGCACCAAAAATTGCCTAATGTATAACCTTTCCAATGCCACTAGAAAATATTTTTTATCGAACCAACTAAAGGAAATCTAAAGCTTTTGTAATTTTTTACTTAAATTTGCCTAAAACTTCAAAATCATGAGAATTACAAATTTGCTATGTTCAGCAAAAATGAGTATCATTACTTTCTCTACAACTTTTCTGAAGACCACATTCACGTAAAACTGAAAACGAAAAGGTTAGACATAAATAAAGGATTTTTCGGGTACATCCTAAGTTAAAACTTTCAGAATCAATTAACTTAGCTCAAATGAAGAGTTGGATCAATAGTGTCGTGAACAAAGTTATTCAAAACAACATTTTCTAAAAGTTTGCAGAAGAGCGTAGCCACAAATTTCATCAAACAAAAAAGTTTGAGTCAGAATTTTAACTTAAATAAGGATCACCCTATTCATTTTTTTTCTTACAAAATGCAATTACGAATAACTTCTCTGGAGACATCTAAAATCAACACGAACACAGAAAAAACTCTTTTCCTGTTAAATTGTGGATTTGGGCCATGGTGCATTGGGTAGATGTATCTCTTTCTATTTTTGACAAAATTCGTGAGGAAGAAAGAGAATAACGAGAAATTTTGGGTTGAAAGTATAATCGATATACATAATTTTGGGTAAACTAAACTCAAAAGTTAGTTAAATAAAATTCTCCGTGCAGAAACTCACAAAATGGACCATTGTACGGTGACGTCTTCAGAAAATCGCTCTCGTTCCCTCCTTCGGGAAACCATTAAACAATGGTGCCAGTATCTGTCAAGGTTGACAATAATGATAAATTTTGATGTTTACGCATTAATCACATGCCTCTGTGAAGCAAATTATTTTATTTTCCTGGTAAAAGACGGAGTGTTAAAGTACAATTAGTAGTTTTTTTGGAAGATATGTTGAAAACTGAACTAAACTCAATTTTGACAAAAATGCAGACTTGTGATTCACGGCAGAATATGATGCATATTTATAGTGATTTCAACAAGATTCTAAGAACTTCGGAAAATATTCGATACTAAAGCAGAAACAAAAAAAATATAAGAACAATAATAGTTGTGTTCCGTCTTGCGTCGCGTTTTATGTGATCGTAGTGGAAGTTCTTAAGTTAGCACACCCCAAAAATGGAATGCAGAATAAAAAGTTCAGTGCAAAAATTGCACAAATCGGATCAGTAATAAAATGGGGCAAAATAACAATACATGACAGACATATTTATAAACCATTTAGATTTAAATCCAAAGGATGGCACACTCATTTTTCGGGCAACATGGTTTTGACACATTCTAAATCTATTTGAATGTCTTGAACTCAAATAATCCCATTCATGAAATTTTGAATACTTGGTTTTGATTTAAGTTTGAATTGTTAAAATGTGGACTTTTGTATCGGACCGCAAATTGGCCGAATCCGGATGTTCCTATTTCGGTTCCGGTAGGACTAAAATGGACACTTATGGGCTTTTCGGTACCAGACTATTGTGACGACTGACATGATTGTTTATATTGTATTGAAGAGACATGATGACATAAGTGAAATGGAAGTTATGGACCCATCCGGGTGTTCTGAAGCCGGTTCCGCAAATTCTAGAACATTTCTCAATACAACCCGAATAACTATTGGAAATTGCCTCATGCGTTCTTCTCTGATCAATTCAAGATAATTGGGCTTGTCGTATATGGGTATCAGTCTTCTGAAAACGGTTCAGAAGTGACTCTTCCGAAGATTTGTTCGAGAATATCGCTCCATCATTATTAAAGGAATTCTATCAGGTATTTTTCAAAGATTCAATTTTAAGGCGAAGTAGGCCGTCATTGAAATTTGTACGCGTCGTTGATGATTGTTGCTAATTCATCTCATGATTTCGAATCAAATAAATGTAGTTGGTTTTGCACTGACACAGTTGAAAAAGTATCAGCATACTTTATGCATGTTAGCGCGTACAGTGATACATTTTCAAGTCAATATAAACTATCAAGACTGAGTTTTATCACTTTGAAATGCAAGCTGAAAAGTCGAATGACGGGCTACTTAGCCTTAAAAGTTGTTAAGATCTTCATTGAAAAAAAATGCTGGTAGTTCCATTATACCCTTCAAGTATTCTAAGAGATTTAACCTTCTATGATTTTAGATTACTCCTAGAATATCCATGAAACTGCACCAGAGATTCTACCAAGATTTCCTCATTCAATATATCAAGAAATTTGTATCTTCAACGCTCGGGAGATTGATCAGTGGCATTACGATAGCTTGAAAATTAAATTTTTGGTGGGGCCAAGGCATTGCAGACCAGAAATATTCAAATATGTGTTCAATCAGAGTGGACCAAGTGGAAATCTTGAGTACGGGCCAAAACAACTGGTTTAATAAGCGGATTCGAGAACATTTCAAACAGACACCATAGAACTACCCTAATCCGGGTTACATGGATCAGTTTTTTTTTATATTACTGAAATATTTAATTTAAAAATGCAAATGTTGTGAGTTTTGCATTTTTAAAACAAGTACTGCCACTATATACTGTATTTTAATTCTTGAATGATTTAAGCATGTTAAAAAAAATGTTTTAGGATTTTTTTTTATTTAGCTGTTATGGGGTAACATTGATTACCTATGTAAACAACGTTCGGTAATATTGAAAATGTCGTCACTTACTTAAATCAGGACTTCTGAAGCCGAATATGAAGGCCGAAAGCTTACAAGTCTTTCACTGTTTTAGTTACTTTAAAATAAAAAACACATCAAACCATGGAATGCACTTAAACGTAGGCAATTTCCTAAGGAAATTTTACATTCTTAACAGCAATTCGTTAATGTTGCCTAATTGAACATTATTATGAAAGTTTTGGCAGCGGAATCATTTTCGGCGATACCATTTTAGTAAGAAAGGGGCCCAGATAGCCGTAGCGGTAAACGCGCAGCTATTCAGCAAAGACCAAGCTGAGGGTCGTGGGTTCGAATCCCACCGGTCGAGGATCTTTTCGGGTTGGAAATTTTCTCGACTTCCCAGGGCATAGAGTATATTCGTACCTGCCACACGATATACGCATGCAAAAATGGTCATTGGCATAGTAAGCTCTCAGTTAATAACTGTGGAAGTGCTCATAAGAACACTAAGCTGAGAAGCAGGCTCTGTCCCAGTAGGGACGTAACGCCAGAAAGAAGAAGAAGAAGAAGAAGATTTTAGTAAGAACCACATTTTCTTTGCCCATATCGCTTGCAGAACTTATGTTAGAAGGAGATGCGTAATTCATGCGTTGGTAATGTTTCATCAATAAATGATGATACGAACTTTTCACAAGCTGAGTCATTCAGATCAAAGATACCCCAGATTACGGTACCCAAAACTTCCATCGGACTCTGAAATCGACTCAAAATGTGCAATAATCAAACAGTTTATTGCTTTTTTGAAATTCGTGCATTGGGTCTGCACAGAAATTGTTGCAATTGCAATCTAAATACAGTCAACTCTCCCTAACTCGATATTGAAGGGACCATTGAGTTAAGGAGGTATCGACTTACAGAACACAAAGCCAGTGCAACTGCGATCCAAGGGACCATCGAGTTAGCCATGAAAACCAACTTTTACTATGGTTCTCTGACTCGATATCGAAATACGGAATATCGAGTAAAGGAGAATTAACTGTATGGTAAATGGTCAAAAATCAAAATCCAATGCAGCAAATCAAGTAATTCTTATAAATTTCTATTGATGGGTGAGAAGAAGAATCATTCGATGTCGAAAATTCTGACAAATCACTTGAAATGTCTTTCATTTTCTAGCACTCCTCAGTGCACTGATAATTTTTGCTGTTATGGTAATAAGCACTTGGTTCATTTTGACTGCATATTTTTATCGTTTTTTATTGATCATCCAAAGTAAATTTGTCATGTATCTCTCGTAATTTACCAAAGTACTTTAGCATCTCATGGAAGAATAATTCAATTTTCCCAAGTTTTGTACTTGGTCCACACTGACTTAACGCAGACCAGCTATTGTATCTGCTCAGATGTAAATGCGCGGAGAAAATGAAGTACTCAAAAGTAAGTTCATTTAACTAAATTGAGTACTGGGGTTGCAGCTGTTTTCGTTTGAAACCATGCGAAAAAACACCTAGAGTAAAGTGGGGCAAAAGTTCGAGTGGGGCAAGAGTTTCTTTTTAAGATTTCTAGCTCAAATCAAATCAAAACATAGAAATGTCATGGTGGTTCGAATGCTATTCAAGTAAGAGACTTTCACTCCAAATATCATAAAAATCGATTGAGATTTGGAAAAGTTATGGCTATTTGTTGTTTTTCGACGTTAATATTGTAATATTTGGTCAAACTTTCAATGCATGGAACCAAATGAAGATAAAATATTTTTCAATATTTTATGTACGGGCGTTTCTAAGCCTATCATAAGGATGCTTTGACGTGTATTAGTTTTTTCATAAATAGTTGGAATCAAATTTTGGCCCATAGCGGGGCAAAAGTTCGAATCTGCGGGGCAAAAGTTCGACCCATGTATAAACCCACGGAAAATTTTTCAAATTTCCTGAAATCTACAAATTATCTTCAAATTTAGCGAAATTTGCCTGATCGTGCGAAAAATGTCACAAAAATTTTACATTTTCACTTAGTTTTGCGAAAAACTGCTATTTTTTGGGTGTATTACAATTAACCCTGTTTTGGGCATTTTTTGATGAAAATTTAGTGTGTATTTTTCGGCAAACATAAGTTTACGGCTGGTAGAAAGTATGCTTGGCATAAAAGTATTGATATTTTGTGTTTTAGCCAACGAACTTTTGCCCCACACTAGATTCGAACTTTTGCCCCACCGGTGGGGCAAAAGTTCGTTTAAGACAATCAATTTTGAAACTGTTATAACTAAAAATGGGTAAATATTTTGACGCAAGTTTGTTCAGCAAAGTTATAGCCAATATGTTGAAGGTTCGCTGTATGGTATTTGTTTTGTTTTATCTGCTATTATTTTCCTGGAAACTTTCATTATACCACTAAGGTCGAACTTTTGCCCCACCTTACTCTACTGGTTCTTTTCACTCAATTGGCAGATCAATTCATTCAACTTTGAACTATACTACTAAATCAGGTTTAAGTTAATGCACTAAGGTTCGTGTTTGGGTTGGTTTTTGCTTCTGGAACTCTGACAACAGTAAAAAGAGCGAATGCAATAAGAAGAGAAAAATAACTCGAAAATTAGGTAAAAAATACTCAAATGTGTTTTTTTTATTTCTTCGTGTACCTGAAATGCCTGATACTACACTGAAACAGGCGTTGAATTATCGAGAGCCACGATCAAGTTTTTAAATTTACTATTCCAAGCACGACTGAGCTATCATGAACGCTCTTTTTTTGCGTTTTGTTCCTTGTCAAACCAACCTTACCTATAGTCATGCGGTAAGCGTACGCGCTTGATAATCGCAAAATCCTCGGTTCGATTCTGGCCTATTCCATGTTTTTAATCGTGGTATAGTAATATTTACTGTCGAAATTGTAAAAATTGAATGTACAAAAAAATATTTGAAATAAATGCGAATTTCGTCTGCATAAATCAAGTGACGTTGTGTTTTTAATTTAACCCTCTGATATAGTTTTTTCTTTTCAATTTCAATGCTATTCTCAGTATATTTAAATAAATATTGTTACCATATTGTCGGGTTATCTATGAAAAAACCAATGAGCTGGCGACCAAATGAGCTGGTTTTTTCAGTAAGTCTTTCTCTAACCCTAAGGTATAAGGGATGCCCCGTGGAATTATATAGTTTTATATTCCTCTCATACTGAGCTGAGCCAGTCTAATTACCATATCCACCAGATATGATTGTAATATTTTTTTTGCAATTTCTCATCGTAATAGGCTGTTTTTCATCACGCCAATCTGTCAGGAAACGGCCTACTTTCCTGCACTGAAGTATGGAGTGCAGGAATAGTCATTACCTAACTGAAACAAGTGCTGTAATGATTCATTACGCAATTGTTTTGAGTTGCGTAATGAATGATTACCCAACATTTTTTCAGATATTGTAAAATAAAGGTGAATGCATTCTGATACCCTCAAGTGGTCTTCTACGAAATTGCAAAAACTGTTGTACGTAACTCGTTGCAGAACTCGAATTTTACAGCACTCGTCGTAAATTACGACTCGTGCTGTAAAAATCATCATTATGCAACTTGTTCCGTAAACTACTATTGGTCATAATGGAACTGTTACCGGGTACTGGACGTACCGTGAAACCTTTTAAATGCCTTACCTATCAGTTCGGATATGGAACTGCAGAGGTGGTGCGCCACTACGATGCGGGAGGAGGCACAGATTCCCGCATCTAATTAGCTAATTTCTGCAGGCAGCTGGTGCTAGAATGCTGCCGGAATGCTCTCTATTTATCTGGAGGGGATTTACACGGACCGAAGATTCTGTCAATAATGTGGGCTGACAGGGATTGCGATTTTCCGGCGAAAAACTTTTCCGCATCCGGTAATTGAAGTTTCACTTGGCAGCACAGCACAATCGTTATCCGAAAGTTAATGGATGTCGGGCTTAACGCGTGCTAGTTGTTGTTGAGAAGGAGCATTTCATTGGTGGCAACGTAAAAGGTTTAGTGGCAAAATGGGTTTCCGGAAACTCTCTCGGATGAGCAAACTATGTGTTCGTCGGTGTTCGGGCTTTCTGTGCTTTGGTATTTGCTGTAGCTATTACACATTCACCAAGCTTAATTAGGTGCAATTAAGGTGGCACCCTGTCTGATTCTCGAAATTTGACCGGTATTCAACTATAGGAGCATGCTAACATTATCACACAGCATTGGGATACAAAAAGTAGCCAATTTCTGTACAAAATGATTACTTTTAAAGGCTTTTAGTTTTGTATTCAGTTATCCAATTTTTTTCTTACGGTTCACTAGCATTTCTAGGTCAGTTAGTTGGCAACGGTCTTCATAGGCCGGTAATTCTATAGTAATTCGATAATTTAACGTGCAATATAAAAAATCGTATCTTTTATATTTTTCTACGATAAATCTATCGCAGAAGAAGAGCTTGGTGGTATTGAAATAATTTCAAACCTGTTTTTCCGTTAACTACACGGAAAATTAAAAAAATGCCAGAAAAAAAAAATATTTTTAAACGTATTATGAAAACTTGAATTTTTATTATTGACGAAAATCAGTAACTAGAAGAGGCTTCAAGAAAAAATGGAAAAGGGTAGGGATGTTCAAAAATAAAAATTATAAAAATCAAAATTCAAAATTCATACATTTTTGAATAAAAATAAATCACTGCCCAAAACGTGTTCAGAATGATTTTATACAACTAATAATGATGTTTAGATCGAAAACAAAAATTTGGGTATTAGAGGGTTAAGGTATTTTCTTTGATTATAGTTGCTAGTACGAAATGTGTGAATTTACAACTTTCTTTCAAGAAGTGGGTTTTATAACTGTCATATAATAGGCAGCCGTATCGTATTCTTGGCACTTAAGATTCACTTCAGGAGTAGTTTTTTTTAGTTATTGAGTCCATATTTGGCCACAATATGCGAAGGAACGGGCAATGATCTATTATTGATATGCAGTCTGTAGATTTCAAAATAAGCTTCGTATCTATAATAATAATTCCAGCATACATCATAACTTCAACGTAATTTTACCATCGACTCTTCTTTCAGTGCTCCCCAATATCGGTTTATTTGAGCTCGATATGATTTGTCAAATATGAGCTTATCTTCAGTTAGTCAGTATTTGAGAGGCCCATTGTCCAAAATGAAGCCAATATAAAAATTTTCAAGGAGATATAAAAATGGTTTAAAACGACTACTAACAACAAAAACAATAATTAAATCTGTATAGTTATTCACTGGATCATAAAATAATAAAGATATAATACGGAGCTTTCCCCCTAAAAAACAATGCATCAAATTTACTTCGGAAAATTAAGTTCTTGAAAATTCCCCGGTATTTTCAGGGAATAGTAATATTATTTCCCGTTTTCCAGGAAGTGAATTTCCGGGAAAATTTAAAACTGTAGATTGCATATATAATCGATTGAAAATTGTATGAAATTACCTTGAATTCACTTATTCCGCAATGCAATACGTACCTGGAAAGAATTAGGAGAAAAACATTTGTTATAGTTTTTTAATATTCTTAATTTATTAATAAGGGTATTCACTTAAGAGCGTAAATCACTGCGTAAGTCATGCTAAACTGGTTATATGAAATGTTTCATGAACCTGCGTAAATAATCAATGAAACGTTTCAGCATGTTCAAAATCAATCGAAGTATGCTTTGGTAATGTCAGTGTATCACTATGGGAATTCCAAACAAAAACAAATATTATGTTACGGAGAAGACTGAAAACCCAAAGTTTTACCATTCTACTGCCGGAAATTGTGAAGAATAGAGATTGAAATAGAAGATTCTGGGCAAATTTAAGTGTACACTTGGAAATAAAATCACAAGTTGGCCATTCTACGTCTACGTAGTTTCCGTTGGTCTCTTGTCTAGTGAAGGTAGTTGAACCGGGTACACTGGGTACCGTAATCCGGGGGCAAATTGATCACTATTTCACAACTTTTTGTCATGTTTTCCTTTGGAATTCGAAAATTGTCAAATTTATTTCGGTAAAATCAGTACTTCATTGGTCTCTATCAGTTTATGTAATAAATTTTTTATGAAATGAAATTTAACCTTCCATAAAATTAGTTTTAATATTAAAAATAGAAAATGACACATTGGGGCGATTGATCACTATATAATAAAGTATATTTTAGAATGTAAAATTTTCCTATCTGCTAAATTTGGGTCTCCCGAATCTGAAAATTTTGTCAAAATTCTTACAACTCGTGTATATCATCATTTTCTTGCAACATTAAACTTTGTAAATCTGCATAAAACGCCTAAATGCATGCAATTTTCCTTGTAGTAAGCAAGTTAGTCAACAATAAACGGTTTTATGAGCAAAAAACTATTTTTGTAATGCTGTATGATTTCAAAAATGAGTTCAGCGGTTCACATTGAAGCTTACACAATATTTTTAACACTCGAAGTTTACATGCTGGCTTAGCACCAACGGATTGTTTAGTACAGACATTTCCAACAGTATTGCTAACACCTTCAAAAAACTGTGAATATTTCTATGCAAAACTGACCTTAATAAAAATGAAATATCTTAAAATCATCATTAGACATCTTTAAACAAGAAAACATGGAATGTTTGTGATGGCAACGAAGCTACAAGCATCCTTGAAAGGAAATGCTATTCGGTACCGACCTGATCAAATTCACCCCAGTGATCAATTTGCCCCCGGATTACGGTACATGGCTAGTTGTAGCATGTGAGATAGAAATTGCACCTATTTGGCTTTGTCATGTGGTTCCCATTAGTACCGTTTTGATTCATATTACGGACACTTAAGGCTTCAGAGAACTTCAACTAATCGAAAAATATATAAATTGAATCGTTCCCTATACAACTTTAGCGTAATCAGGCCTTGCAAACACTTAAATTTCGAATGCTGGGTGAAAATTTGGATTCCACAGCTTTAATTCACTTTAATCAACAAAAATGTTCGGCCTCTTCATGATTTTTATTGCGGACACAACCACACTTTTGCTTCATATTCCGGACACATTGATTCGAATTCCGGACAGCTCATGAAAAACACAATTAGAATAGTCGAATCATTAACTAAATGCACTAATCCGTTAGAAAGACGTCAAAACTAGTTGAACATTGTAAATTTTCATGGATTGTTATGTAAAATGTTTATAAAAATCATATTTCAAATTGGGAACTTTTCGACGGCCCATTTTGAAACATTTCGAGTGAAATCTTTCCCATACAAAGTAGAGTGTCCGGGATTCGAATCAAAACGGTATTCCCATCTTCACATATTCCCATACCATTGGTCTCCCAAATCATGCACATATGAAAATCATGGACATCTCCGTTAACATGATACAAGGAAAAATATCCTGAATGACCACAAACAGTGCACTGGCTCTCATTTATGGCTGTTTCTTAGGTTGGATTCAGGTTTTTTTTACGAATAATGAATGCATAAACATCAGTTTTGAAAAGTTATCCTCCGGCGATAAAAAACAATTTTGAGTTCTAACAACAAACCTTGGACGAATGTTTGACGTTTATAGTGGATAACTAGACTGTGTTTCTTTGATTTGACATTCAATAGAAGCAGACGAGGGATATTTCATTTGAAATGTTTCATTGCCAAAGTTACGCAGGATTTCATTTTACGCAAGTTTTAGTGAATACCCCTAATATTTACTTCAATAAAGGTTCATATTTATTGTGTAATGGAAAATCGATTTGTAAACTCTCTGTGATGATACAGATAGTAACATTCTTTAACGGATAATTTCAATTTACGTCATCAATAACAATCAATCCGCCAACACAATCAAATTCACAAAAAGTGTCCGCAAAAAAACTTTCAACTGCAATCGGATCGCTTCAGTCTCGTCACAATTTCCAGCTCGGATATTCCTCCGCGGGGATCAAGACAAATCCAATCTCGGCACCAATTTATTATCCCTTCCCCTCCCCCCTTTTTTCCGCTGCTGGTGGCAGCCAAGGATACAAGACCTCGAACTCTCCCCCCTCGGGGGGAGGCAAATAGGTAATCCTTAAATAGATCACTCACTCGTTACACGGTCGTGGAATACCGGCGAAGTGCTGGCGATAGTAATGGCGTCGAACAACGTGGGGGAAAAAAGCTCCATGCCAACGTTGTAAGCCCCACCGCTATGACTAGGGGACTACGGGAAAAGCAGCTTCTTGGCTGCCTGCGGTGAGCAAGATAAACCGCGCACTGCAATAAAATATTGGCTCACCTTGATTCAGTTCATGTAAAATCGATTTATTTTCCATAGTGAATGTAAACTCGGCTTCCTACTGTTTTCTTTCGAGAGATGAGTATTGGCATCTTCAAAACCATGGTTTGGATGTTGAATCATTTACTCGATTATACGTCAATATTTTTTGTAGGAAATCAGATTTTTTGTATGAATTTTAAAATAAATATTTAAACCGGACGCATTCATAGAGAAACATTTGCAAAAATGCATTCAGTTAACACTGTAGGAAAGACAATACAGGTCGGACTCGATTATCCGGAGACTCGATTATCCGGGGACTCGATTATCCGGGATTCGATTATCCGGAATTTTAGACTCGATTATCCGGAATTTGATTTTTTATGTTTATGATTTTCAATTTTTATGCATAAATCTGAGATAATTTGTTATTGCAATATACAACATGAATGGTTTTGCAGTTTTGAACGTATTTAAGAACAGGGGAGGTTTACAAAAGTGGTTTTTGTTTATGCTGGTCCAAAACATTTTTTTTTCTTGTTAAGACCCCTACTGTTCCTAGAAATAATTTCTGGCTACGCCACCGCATCATATAAATAAAACAACAAAAAAAGATAATATTTATGTTCTTTTATCGAAGATTTCAATTTTTTTCTTAGTGATTCGATTATCCGGAGGATTCGATTATCCGGAGTGAAAAAAAAATTAATACTCCGGATAATCGAGTCCGACCTGTAGTGCAAATCAAGGAATAAAATATAAGTTCACGCAACACATAGCAAAATGATGATTTTTACTGCAAGAGTACATAACAACTAAACAACTTAGACGAGTGTGAATCGGTTTCAATAGTGAGCTGCGTACATTATTTTTGGCAATATCATAAAATACCAATAGAGGATATAAGGACATTTATCTCTCAAGAAAATGTCGACCAAACACGTCCATCCCTACATGTTCTTACGTCAATTTTAATGTAATTTAACACAATGACCTCGAAATCAATACGATATAACATTTTTAACTTTGTTCGTATCTGTTTGAGCAATCAAAGTTTATAGCAAAATAATTGAAAAATTACTTGTTTTCTACAAATTATTTCAGCTCAAACTTTGTCCACTTTCGTATTAAGGTGAAGATGAATCGAAGCCAAACCTCAAATTTTCAAGAGCACGGATCTGGAGAACCAAACATCCGTTTAAGCTGAAAACTTAATCGACTGATCACTCGCTGGTGGTGACCAATCGATTAAGTTTTCAGTTCAAACGGGTGTTCGGTTCTCCAGATCCGTGCTCTTGAAAATTTGAGGTTTGGCTTCGATTCATCTTCACCTTAATTATTGAAATGTTCTCAAAACATCAGACAAAATTACTTAACCTTTCTTAGTCCCACCTCTACCCGGGTTGACAAATAATGCCTTTCTGTTAATGACTGTGGAAGTGCTCATTGAACACTAAGCTGAGAAGAAGGCTCTGTCCCAGTAAGGGTGTAATGCCAAGAAGAAGAAGAAGGAGACATTGGCATGAGAAAGATAGCTTTACTTCTTGTCTTTGTCTTGTCTGTGGATGATCTAAGTATTGTTCAACTCGATTCGTGTTTAAGGAAGAATAGTGAGCAAAGTTTTTGTCCTTTGACTAAATCAATCTTGGAAAGCATTGAAATTTAGTTCCAAGTGTTGAATGTTTGATTTTTTAAAGGTTTTCAAAGATAAAAGTATATTTATACAATTTACTGTTCTCGAATAATAAATGACGTATAAGACCTTCAAAATAATATTTTAAATCCTGTGCATATCTCGCTTAATTTATGATCTCAGTATTTTCCGGGGATGACTTTTGAAATTATTCTGAAACTTTTCTAGTGGTATAATAACTATATGGTTTTATGAAACAAAGGAGACATGACGAAATATGCCAGCAGTTTACCAATACATAAGTCTTTGATATATCTTCCACTGAACTTATTTTGTAAAACCATGAAGTTTGGTGTGTCGCAGAGATCATTCTAAAAGTGGTCACTTCCCTGAGGGCACCACTACCCATGGCAGTAGGTGGCCAATGTTGTCGAAGTCATGTCGGTTCCTCGAATTTCGTTTCCTCAAACGCCACTTCCCTAAATACTCCGTTTCCCGAATAATCATTTTTCCCGAAAAGCTTTTAGCACAAATTTATGAAACGATAATTGTCCTAAAAAAAAGTGCACTCTTTTTTTATGTGTCGCTGTGCTCGGAATTTTTGGCAATTTGTGTTTAATAGAGAATATCGAAAAATCTACTTCTTTGGATTCTTTATCGTGCATTCCAGTTCACCACCATTTTGGTTCTTCCTTGAACTGTATCACTTTTCGGGGAAACGGCTCATTCGTGGAAAAGGGTCATTCGAGGAACTATAGTATTCGGGGAAATGACATTCGGAGAAACGACTTCCAGGGAAAGTACCTCAATCATCGGAATATGTCAATAGGTGGTCAATGTCGTCAGAAGTTATTGAATTCTCATTTATATTATCATGTTATTGTTATGTTTTCTATTGAACTCATGGTGCAAAATCATAAAGTTTGATGTGTCGCACGAAAAATTTGAAATTTTGAGTGATTTTAATAGTGACCACTTTCTTGATGGCACCACAACCCCGGAATATGCCAGTAGTTGGCCAATATTGTCAGAAGTCATTGCAATATTTTCTATCGAGCTTATTTTGCGAAACCATGAAATTTGGTATGTCGCAAGTAAGGTTTCAGAACAGAAGTGACATCTTCTCTGAGGGCACCACATCCCCGGAGATTCTACCCCATTACCGAATGCCAAATGCCATTTCCCCGAATGCAATCACTCCGAATTCAATTACCCCGAATGTACTATTAACCCGAATTCCATCACGCCGAATGATATTTCCCCGAATTTACAATTATCTTGGTATGATGATATTGATGACATTTTCCATTATTTTTGAATTCGGGGTAATGTCATTCGAGGTAATGGCGTTCGTGTTAATGGCATTTGGGGTAATGGCATAGAATCATCCCCGGAATATGCCAGTAGGTGGAGAATAATGACAGAAGTCATTGAACTTGGTTTGCAAAATCATGAAGTTTGATGCGTCGCTAAAAAAACAGTTTCAGAATAGTTCTTAAAGTTGCCACTTCCCTAGAAATGCCGCCCGCAGATTTCTGGGTATTTAGGACCCCTAGAAATGCCTACCAGAGATTTCTGGGTATTTAGGACCAATTGGTTTAGTTTGGGTTTAGTCAGACTGGACCAAGTGAATTTTAGTGCTTCCAGGAAAACGTACTCCAATCATTCGAAATAACACAATATCTGCATCATTTGCTGTAACCTATCTACGGTTTTGATTCATATTACGGACACTTAAGGCTTCAGTGAAGTACAGTGAAGTACAAAACACATAGAAATTGAATCGTTCTGTATAAATCTTTAGCGTAATCATACCTTGCAAATACTAAAATTTGGAATGGTGGGTGAAGATTTGGATTCTACATCTTCAATGCACTGTAATAAATAGAAATGTTCGGCCTTTTCATGATTTATATTCCGGACACAGCCACACTTTTGCTTCATATTCCAGACACTTCGATTCGAATTCCGGACAGCTCTTGAAAAACGCAATGAGAATAATTAAATTATTGATTGAACGCACTAAGCCATTAGAATGATGTTAAAACTAGTTGAGCATGGTAAAGTTCCATGGATTGCTATATAAAATGTTTATTAAAATCATCTTTCAAATTGGGAGCTTTTCAATGGCAATTTTTGAAACATTTAGAGTGAAATCTTTCCCATATAAAGTAGAGTGTACGGAATTTGAAGCTGTCCGGGATTCAAATCAAAACGGTATTTGATGGAGCATCTGTATCAAAATAACAACGGAAAAATCAAAATTGAAGGAGTGGTTGACTTATCTTTACATAGGCAAAATTTCATCTAGTCCGCCCAAGCAACCAAAAGTTAAGACAAAAGAGCATGTTTAGGTTTAATCAGCTAATCTAAATGTCATAAGTAGCTTGCTATGCAGCTCTCTTTTTAAGTAACTAACCGAACTTCAGTTCACAAAAAGTTTCCTTGAGGTGCTGTAAAGAATGCAATCCAGCTTAAGAATAAACTTTAATATGGAGATTGATAATTAGAAAAAAAACTCTTTGTGAGCCCAACACATTTTCCATACAATTTATTAAATCCTCAGTGGTATTGGGGAACGATTTTTCTGTTTATTTTTAGTGAATACTTTGTTCTATAATTACATTTGCTGCAAGACTCGAACTTGAGCTCTCCTCGTTGATACCATAGCTTATACCGCTGCTCCATATATGTGTTGTGCAAATGCAAATCAATTTACTTGATGTGCTGATTTCTTAGGTTCGGGTTTCGGCATTTATATTTCTGACCTTATTTTGAACTTTGAATTCTCTTCGAAGTTAACTTCGAGCTTAATATATACTAGAAAGTTTAAAGAAGTTCAGACGGTACTTTATTCAAACTTGAATCATTTGACATTTCTTTGATTGTTTTGTTCTTCATAAATTTACCCTTTTCAACTCAAATGCAAGTGAATTGATCATAAATGGCAAATAGATGAAAAAATACAACTCTGAACGCCACGCAGGTGCTGAACATAGTAAAAAAAGATTAATTATGTTGCTCAAGTGTTACCTACAGCACCGTTCTGGATTACTCCAGGATTTCGCCGGAAAATGACGGGAATATGGACTTCACTTTGATGGTGCATTGAGCGGTGCACAGCGGTGCTCCTAAATATTCTACATTCCATAAAACTATAAGAATATTGCCTCTTAAAACAGTTTACCAATGTAGGTAGGTCAAATAAAACATTAGATCGTGAAGTGTTTGAAAAAATCTCCGAGGCTCGAGAAAAGAAAATGTCCCGAACTTATGCTCTCCATTCCATCGCGCGTTTGTTTGCCCTTTTGTGTTTCAGTAGTCAACGAGAACTATTGAAAACTTAATTCTGGGACAGTGTAAATACTGGGTAAGCTAATACATAGATCTCTTAGAGATTGGTTGTAAGTAGTATGTTCGTGTTGTAAGTAATATATTCTTATTATAATTTTAAAAGAAGTTTATAGTAAGTTCGGTTAGCAGCTTATCTGAATATTGTGTTCGAAGCTCAAAGCAAGTTCGTTTTAAACTGGCTGTGAAGTCTACATTCGAAGTTTGTTGCTATTTTCAAGTCTGAGAGAAGTTTGATTTAAGTACGGTTAATACTTTTGCTGAACTTTGCATTAAAGTTCTGAACGAGTTATTCCAAAAAGAGTTGTTAACTTTAGCGTTGATTTGAAAGAATAAAGGCAACTTGAATAGTACTTTCAAGTTTCTAATAAATTAAAGTCGTACTATTTTGAGAATCTAGTTCTAATTGTAGAAATTATCGTTTTAATCAACAACAAAGTTCCGTGAAACTAAATTTCAACTTTATTTGAACTTCTGAGTTCACTTATCAAACTGTTGGTTGCTTGGGTGGTCTGTCTGAACTCCGACCTATTATGTAGTGTACCCTCTAGAGATGGTTAGAACCAATCAGAAATTATGTTTGACCAATTTTAGATCAGTTTCAAAATCAAACAAAATATATGTATCGCATAACAGGTTTGTGTAGCCACTCTTCCCCTTGAAGTGACTTCAAAAAGTTCGTAATTCTGTTGGCTAGTTCCTGAGAACGAGCCATTTGAAGCGCACAAGTCTCGTCCCGGGCTTTTGAGAGTTAAGGTGGAACAGTTTGGAATCAAACTTCTAAGATTGCACTAAAACTTCAAACACACTAATCTCGCGAAGGAAGCATCCAACAACAGTGCACTTTTTACTTTGACTTTGTGCAGCTTAAAATAAGAAGATCAGGAACGTTTGCATACTATTTCTCCAGTTAAGTGTCTAGTGTCTAGTGTCACAAGTCGGCCATAAACACAACGAGCTACACACTCAGTTACCAATGGCTTTTAGGGCGAGAGCGTAAGTAATGCGATTAGTATAATTTGTTAACTTGTTATCACGTTCATACGAAAAACACAAAAACAAGTTAAAAAAAAACTCTGTTAAAAATAGTGATAACGATCAAAAGTGTGTAAGTTTAACACAAAACTGTGCAACTTTCACCTACCTTCACTCGAAAATCAATTTAGAGTGTAAGAATCTGTAGTCTGATCATACCGTCGCCTTTGAAACCAACCACCGTGGGCCATCAAATTGAAGAATGTGTGTAAAACCAGCAAGGTACACTTTGCCTCACCGCATTCCGCAAACCTTGAGATGGTTGGTTGCTTGGTTAGAAAGGATGCTACTGAGAAAGGATTTAATGTTAATCCCGCAGCAGAGCCATCAGTCGCCAGCCTGTGGAGGAAAACTTCGATAAGAAAGAGCCGAGTGAACCGAGACTAAAAGGTATTGACGGGGAGCTTTCGTGAGCTTGTCGAGTACCGGAGCGATTTCTCGGGTTTCCAATCTTAAATGCTTGTATGCCATACATTGTAGGGCTGAGACCCGGACCCATGCATTGAAATTGTTGTAAAAAGAAAAGCCAACTTGTTTCAGGTAGGTATCCGTGCCGACGACGCCAAGAAGCAAGATTGATTATTTAATTTTTGAAATACGAAAGAGAAACTGTGAAACATGTAATCGGATCTTTCCTTTATCGAGATGGTTGTGGTACCTGAAAAAGGGGGAAATAAAGAGCGCAGTATTATTTTCTTTCTGGAGACGTTACTCGCTTATCTTGATATTGAATTGACGTTAAATGAAAACTGTATAGATTGTTGCAAAACGAGTACTGGAGCAAACATCAACTGGCAGACAATGTTGTATGTATGTAGGAACAAAGTTTTCCGCTTCAGATGGGGTATCAGTTCAGTCAGTTTTTGTTCTTTTGGGATGATCAATCAAATACGGGTATGGTGCTTGTACTTGTGCTTCACGCAATCATGAATATTCAGTGTATGATTTGATTACTAGTTAAAGAAAATAGAGACAATATTACAGTCGTCTGATTTCTTTAGGTCATCATCATTCTACAAGTAAATTCTTCTTAGATTCTTCCAAACATTTATCGAAGGGATCTCACAAGATAATATTTGCTGATTTAGCTGACCTTCAAAAATTTCCTAACTGATTTTTTTCCATTCAAGGGTTCATCAAGCGTAATGTTTCAGGAAGAAATTCTGCCCAGTTATCTCAGTGATATTTGTTTGATTTTTTTTTTTGACTTCCAATAAAAATCAAGGATTTTTAAGCAATTCTACAGTTACTTAAAACATCTTTGCCAATACCTGCAGCGTTATGCTTAAACATCTTTTGGAGATTTTTTGAAGATCCACTTAGGATTTTTTTCAGTGCAAATGTGGAGTTGCCTATTAATTCGTAAATATCGCATAAACAAGTACCTCGAAGAATTAACTGCATCATAATCGTAGTAAATTAAAAAAAACATGAATTTCAGAATAAAGCGAAACGTCTCGGCATTGTCGTCTAATGTTTGATGCACAAACTATTTTATTATTTTTTTTCTGTTGAAACGATACACAAGAGTTGTGATACCCCGCAGCTCAACTTCAATGCATTAAATTCTGAATTAGAATTTGCACAGAAAAAGTGTGGAATTTTCTTCAACTTTTGAAACAAACATGTTTTCTATGAGAGACTGGAGATTTGCTTTCTTCAATGACGATTGGTATGTTTATGGACAAATATGCTGTCAGACTGTTATGTATTTATGATCAGGGTATTTGTTATCAATGTCGTGCTTTGTCACTTCTTCTTTGTCAACGGCATTAAATTTCATTAAAAAGGACAACCCTAGTGACCCTTTGTTATTGCCAACGTAGCCACCAGTCTAATTAGTTGCGCTGAAACAAGAACACCTGTACCCAGATCAAACAGCCTATCCATGAATACTACATCGCACGCACAGTTCAAAGAATGCGCTGGCGTCTCAATCTCCTTCCAAAAACCTACAACCAGAATTTTCTCAAACCAAAGCACACCAAAATGGGGTCAGACAGCTATCAGCTAAAGTAGGAATATAAAATGAGCGACTAAATGAAATAACACATTTCTTCGACAATAAACGCAAGCCGGTTGTCCGACCCTCGTTGAACCTGTTCCAAGACGATTCCGTGTTTTCGTGAGGGTGTCTGTCTATTCTATGTCTGCCTCGGTGAGCAGAAGAAGGGATTTAGCCTTAAGCTGTGTGATAAGGACGATCTGGATGGCTGGTGGAAGCTTATCATAGAGCATATTTCGTGTACCCCCGCTTGGATCAACGGAAGAAAAGACCATTCTTCGTACACACCTACCAAGGCAGCAACCGGCCAGGATAGTGAATGTAGGTACTAGTAGGTACTACAATGCGAATATGAGGATGAAATAGGTTTGGATTCGTTGGAATGATGGTAAAACGCTAGATATTTTCTAGAACCTTCCAACTGTGTTCCGGCCGACGGGGCACAGTGCTTCCGAAAACCTGGATTCGTGATCGAAATTGTTTTAAGCTAAAAAAAAGTAGATTCACTGCTAGGGTGCAGAGCTACTTAAGCACATTGGCATGGAGGGTTTTCCTCGGTTGAATAGTCTGAAAATTTGCAATCCGAAGCCGTTTAGTACGATGCATAGTGTAGTCAAATATGAGCTAAGTAATTTTCAAAAAAAAAAGACTCAAAAGTGCCCAGAATAGGATCCGGCCCTATGATGTCTTCAGAGATATTTTTTTAATTTCCATCATAGGATATTGATAATGATAATAATAATGTTTGAGAAACTTAAAAGTAGATTGGAGTACCTTGTACCATTCAATTCCGCCCTAAATGCTTATCTTTGACAGATACGCACATGTCGACTACCACTTGCAGTCTTCTTCAGTGTCAGTTACTCGTGTCCACTGGCTCCAGTGGATACGAGTAACTAACACTGAAGAAGACTGCAAGTGGTAGTCGAAATACGCGTAGGGGAAGATGTGGTAAAATGAACACCGTGCCTTTTACCGAGAAAAAACAAATTTCGATGATTTTTTAACACGCACGGACAATTTAGAGCATAAATCTGAGTCTTCGGGTTGATACGTAGGTTAATTGTAGGGAAAATATCAACGAAAACTAAGATTTAGACCACGCTTGAAAATAAGAACTGACGTAACTTTTAGCTCTGAAGACTTGAGGTTTTTCAGTGAGGTAAAAATCGTAATGATATGATGTCAAATCTGATACCTTTAGAATTCTTTTCGAATGGTTTGCAATCATTTATGGATGTATTTTCGGTGGAGCAATGAAAATTTTCAGAAATATTTGTTTTGCTCACGTTTTTTGCGTGGTGTTTATGTTACCACCAACCGCTGTTCATTTTACCCACATAGTGCAGGTAAAATGAACATATGCATCGTTTTTTGATAGCGATGAAAGTATGTGAAAATTTAGCTATTTTAGTCTGAATCCATGTCGCTGCTATAGATTACATCCCTATTTTTGATGTTGTGCGATAGAACTATACAAACTTCTCGTTATGCTATCAAAAAAAGATGATTTCCTTAAGGTGTTCATTTTACCACCTCTTCCCCTATCTGTCAAGGATAAGCATTTAGGGCGTATTTAAAAGGTACAAGGTACTCCAATCTACTTTCAAGTTTCTCCATTGAAATTCTGCTCAGAGGATTCGTATACATTATAAAGAGTAATGATTGAGAATTTTTTTAGTAAAATATAGACGATTTTCAAAATTTTGATATTTCGTTGAAATAAACATAACTTGATGGTCAAATAAAATATTTAAAACTAATAATTAATGACAACCATGATCACTTTTCTAGAAGTAGCAATTTTCGATATTTTTCAAAACAAATGCAACAATTTATTAATTAAAAAAACTACCGTTTTGACTCATGTCAAAACATGGCTGTTACTTTTTGAACTAATGGTAAAATTGTTGGATTTAAGTATTTTGGTGTTATACGTAAAAGTATGGAAAAACATATTGATTCAAATGACACTTTGTGTTCATTCTGCCGCGCATTACTATGGTTCTGCGTACACTTTGATTCCAATTTCAAACAGCACGAATAAATCGTGCTATGTTATAATTAAATAAACCTATTTTATAATTTAATTAACATTTTTTTACATCAAACTTTAAATGGCTACTTCTAGAAAAGCGATCATGGTGACCATTATTCTGATTTGATGATAAATTTTTTTTTCATAGAATAACATTTCAGCAAAAAAAAAACAAAATTTATAAAATCGACGAAAAGTAGTTCTTAGAAATACTTAAAAAAACAGTGTCTATCATGAAACTTTATCCCCAACATCAGTTTTTTTAAGACAATTTACACCGTCTTCAGCATCTTAAGCCCAGCGATGAACTTTTCGTTTGACGAAAAGTTTTTACCGACGGGAATCGAACCCACACCCCGTGGCACAATACGCCTAGATGACTGACGCCGCTAACAGCAAGGCCACGAAGCCCCAATTTTTAATTTTTTTTTATCAAGATTCTATGGTGATAAATATTTAAAATGGGGTTTTCATGAAAATTTTAAAATAAATATTTTTTTGTTTTATTATCAATTTTTCATGATAAAAAAATTAAACATATTATCAGCGTACACTAAGGTTTTTTCACACGGGGGATACGAGCCTGTTAACCGTGTTAATTCTAAAATCCGTGTGAATGAGGAAAAATCCGTGTTAGTTCTGAAATTCGTGTAAATAAGAAAAAAAAACGTGTTAATTCCGAAATCCGTTCAACAAAAAATACCGACGAAATTCCGAAAGCCTTGTAACAAAAATCGTGCAAAAAGAAAATCGCGTAAAAGAAACTTCAGTGTATATATTTTGTTTTTGTAGAGTTTCCAAATTTACCGGGATTTGACTTTCCAGGAAACGGAAATTCTCAAGAACGTGGAAATAAAACAAATTTGATGGAATTTTATTTCACAAATTCTGTGTATTTTATATCAGTAAATTTGTTGGCTATTTCTTTTCTTTGTGAGTAATTTATTCATATTTTTCTAAATAATTTATTAGCTTCGTTTTAGTCTTCAATACAAGATAGCATTAAGCAAAAGTCCACGTGAAGTTTATTCTTGATAAATCGTATGAAGTTTAGAATAAAATCCAATTAGAGTCTTATATTCCAAATTGTGACTGTAACTACATTCATGGAACCTTTATAAGCCTACTCACTTCTCGCCTGCGGCTAATTTTTTACTGATATTGACGACGATGCATAATACGACGATGTATAATACGAAGAACTTAGCCAATATTAAAGTGTTCACATTTTTGCAGTGTCAACGGAGTAAACTGCTCTAAAGACTGGAAAGTATAATTCAGTCTTAAAAAATGACGTATTTCAAATTAAAAATAAATACGCGGTAAGAAAAAATCATCAGGATTTAAGCTTCCGAATATTTTACAGCACATATTTTGCAGTCAAGGAAAATAGTTCTCAACATTAGTTACCACGGGTTCACTTTTACTCAGTTACGCTTTCAAATACAAGCAAATAATTATCCCTGTTAAAGTTTGAAGAATGTCAAAGAGTCGACTTTTCCCCTACAAAAATTTCACATGACTACGAAAATATGAACGATACATTTTTGTAGTCTTGTGAAGAAATGCTTATTTCATTCAAAAACGTTGTAAAACATAAGACAATTTTCAATAATTCAGTAATTTATCGATTATATCACGGAGTCAAAAAACGATGGTGTGATAAACCGTAGCGTGATATAATAAACAGTTTTTTGGCATTCAATATTAATTAAAATCTGACTAAACATTACAAAAATCGAATGAACCAAATGGAAGCACATACAAAATTGATCAAATAGGAAAATATTTGTTGTTTCCGGATTATCATTTGATGTAAAATGTATGCACATCACTTAGCACTAGGAGCCCCGAGATCAAATAACAGTTGTACCTTCAATTTCAATCAGCCATATCTCAACAACGGTTCAACCAATTTTCAAAATTCTTTTAGTACGGTAGGAAAAAATGTTCCTAGGGGTGAGCAAGTTTCCCCAACTTTTTTTCGCACACCAAAGCTACATGAGAATCGTACCAAATTGTTTGGCAAATGTTATAATTTAATTTAAGGTTTTTTTACCAGAGGCGAATGACACTAGTTCAAACCTCTATAATAAATAATAATAATAATAATAATTCAAGGTATTTCAAACCCAAATGACCTTAGATAACTAAACAAATAAAACATGTGAAGCAAAAAACATATTTTGAGCATCACCAACGAGACAAATTTGTGTAGATCGCGGATTTCGTATGCCAAAACCTTCAGTGCTCTTGATGTGCATGCTAAAGGTTTGGAATCTTAAGCAAAGTATTTTGGATGTTGTATGTATGTATTTATATGTTGATCCCTTTGGATTTGATCTAGATAACTTACAACTCACCAAGCTGAGGGTCGTGGGTTCGAATCCCATCGGTCGAGGATCTTTTCGGGTTGGAAATTTTCTCGACTTCCCAGGGCATAGAGTATCTTCGTACCTGCCATGCCGATATACACATGCAAAAATGGTCATTGGCATAGTAAGCTCTCAGTTAATAACTGTGGAAGAACTCATAAGAACACTAAGCTGAGAAGCAGGCTCTGTCCCAGTGGGGACGTAACGCCAGAAAGAGGAAGAAGAAGAAGAACTTACAACTCATCTACATCATTTTTATCGCATGAAAGGAACGTTCAAGTTCAAAGTTTCTACAATGTTGTTCAATAAGACATTTTTCTCATTTTTCGACACAAATTTGCTTGTAGAATTGTAGAGAACATTCTTGAACCAAAACATAAATTTTTAATTGCTCTCAAAATATAAATTACTAAAAATACATAGGAAATACCCTTTTTCTTAACTGTTTGTCCATGAACCAAAATTCAAAGCACTGACATGTAGTTTTTCGACATTAATTTGATTGAAGTAGACTTCACAACATTTTTAAGGAGAAAATAAAATTCAAGATTACACTCAAAATTGATTTCCATTAAAAACTTCAATAAATCCTAATTTTTGAACCTATTTGTCTATAAAACTAAATTCAGCACGGTGACATGTAGTTTTTTTTTTTTTCGGTATAAACTGGATTGTACATATCCAGTTAACATGTTTGAGCAGCAGTATAAATTTTGGATTACACTATAAATTTATTTTACTAAAAATCTACGAAAAGCCCTAAATTTTCATCCCGCTTGCCTCCAAATCAATTTTCAAATGAATGATATGTATTTTTTTCTCTATGAATTCGCTATTAGAAGCTCAGTGAATATGTGTGGGCATCAATAATAATTTTCGAATACACTCAAAATTTCTTTTGCTCAAAATCTACGGAAATACTTATTTTATGTTTGGTTTCGGCAAAAATATGTTTGATGAATTTCAACAAGCCAATTTACGTAGAAAAATTACATGTCTTCGCTAAAAATTTTGTTTTTCCAGTGAAAGGTTTCAAAAATAAGAGTTTCCGTACTTTTAAAAGTAAAATAAGTTTACAATGTAATCAAAAATTTTGATTTCTGTTTAAACATATCTATCAAGCCTTTAATATTCATATTTATGTAAAAAAACGTGTTATCGATTTAAATATGTAAATATGGGCAAACAAGTTTAAAACTATGGGTTTCCGTAGTATTTTATTAAGAAGAAATACAGATTGTAATGAAACATTTCTTTTTTGTCCTAAACATGTTTTCTGAGCTTCCAAAACTTAAAACATGTTAAAAATAAACTACATGTTATTAGTTTGAAGTTTGTTTTATGGGCATTAGACTGATGCAAATTTTGGAGTTTATGCTCCCCTATGCTTAAACGATGTCAATTATGATGAAAATGATCCTCCCAAAATTTGAAGTGATTCGGAAGAAATTTGGTTGTGCACACGCTATTTGAAGTTTATATGGAAATTACTATGGAAAAGGCAAACCTTTTGTGTTCAGTCCTCTAACTGCTCGTCATAATAATCTATGGAAAAGTGAACACACTCATCTCATGTGAAAACTTCCCACCTACAACTTTGCCGAAGACCATATTTCGATGGGACGTAAGGATAATTTGTTATTTTTGATAACAATGTCTAAATCATGCTGAGATGATCATTCAATTACTTTCAGAGCAACACTGTTTTTTTCTGTAGAACATAGTAGCCTGGATTACTTTGATCTATTCTTCCCGCTAGGAACACCACTGTTGCCTGCCGAACAGTTGGTGAAGCATGCTACATGTAAACCAACTTTATGATGATGAATAACAATTTATCCTGAGGTCCAATCAAAAAGTGGTCTTCGTCAAAGTTGTAGCTGGGAGGATTTCACATTCGAAGAATTTGTTCACTTTTCCATAAAATATTATGATGAAGAGATAGAGGGCTGAACACAAAAGATTGACGATTTCCATAGTAATCTCCATATAAACTTCGAATGGCGTGTGCACAGTCAAATTTCTTCCGAATCACTTCAAACGTTGGGAGGATGCTATTTACCATAATTAAAACCGTTTAAGCATATGGGAGCAAACATTTCAAAATTTGCATCACTCTAATGGGCATATAGGTTTATTAGAAATATTTGATTTAAGCGAAATTTGAGTTCAATCTAAAACATGTTCATTAGAGTTTTAAAACCATTCACAAATATTATATTTCGTCACTTGGAATGGTGTTGCATTGTTGAATTTGTGCCAAAAAGCAAAGCAGGAAAAACAAGGAAATGCTGTTAGCTAAATAACACAAGATAGACTGTCTATTTTAAGAATTTTTAAGGGTGCATTCATTTTGAATAGTATTTGGATCCATCGCTGTAAGAATTTTGAATGTCGCTGCACTAAGAGGACATACCATGCCCACACAGTTACGTGTGTGTGATCACAGTGACGGATCACTTTGGCGTTCAATATCGGACAACTTGCTCAAAACATAAACGTTGACGTAAAACATAATTTTTCCCATGTTATACTATTTGTTTTCTACCATTTGTAATGTTAAGCACAACATTCAACCGCTAAATAACGGTGTAGTTCACAAATGTTTAGTTGGTACCATACAGCTATCATTATATGGTCGTTTTCTGTAAGAAGTGCCGTCAGAATTCATAAGCTCCCTCCCACAGGTGGTAAAATTCAAATGTTATAGCACAAAACATACTCGTTCGCTTCAATTTAGTATGAATTCATCTTTGGAAAACATTTTCCTTGATTTTTGATTCTAAATACCGAATATTAGCACTTCTAACTAGTGATCCATAATATGGGCCAGGAAATGGTTGTTTACCACGGTTATGGATCACTTCCAAAGAATGTAGATTTTTGTTACTTTAAGCATTGTATTCGACATTTTCATACAATAGCACTAAGGAAAAAACTAATAAAACATCAAAATGTGTTAATTTCATTTTTCAGCAGACAAAACTGGGTGGAAAACTTGGTGTGGAGCAAAAACAGTTCATGTCTCAGTTACTACAATGCAGTATCACAATAAAAAGGGCATTTTACCCTTGTTTCCAGCTCTAACACTGCAATTTTTTGCAGTAATATATGACACATTGTTAACTATCGCCATACCATGCAATACAGAAGCATGGAGATGAAAACCTCTTGATTTTGCGCACTGATCCGTAATATGTCACAATTTGATCCATAATATGAAAATTGATCCATAATATGGCTTTCAGAAACCGATACAATTTTAATTTTTATGCAATCCTGTGTAAATATTACACTCATAACAGTTTACTAACTGAAGTTCCAATTTGAACCGATTCAATTCGTGCTTTTAAATTACAGTTTTACGTTTTCCATGTCGTTTTATTGAATTTTATAGGTTGGACTCCACACTATTTGATCCATAACTGTGGGGTCATGGTATGCCTTATAAAAGTTAGAATTTGGATTTCCCTCAATAATCTCTTCAAATTTAGTTTTTCATGTAAAAGTAAGGGTTTTCTTAGTTAAGGACTGTTCATTTTATAAAGTGGACACTTTGTTTATGCTATATCTTTTTTTTTTATTAATAAAATTGTAATCGGTTCTCTGTGTATCGTGTAACTCTTATTTTACAATGCTATGGAAATATAAAATCTTAGAAAATGCTTTTAGTTGAAGAGCTAAAAAGTTTTTCCAAAAACTTCTAAGAATAGCTGATCGTCAAAGTTTAAAATTATTTTTCGCATAACAATAATCCTCAAATTTATGAATAAATTGCATGTTTGTATCCTTTACTATCCTACTAAAGGTACAGCATTAAAAAATCAATTATATTCCACCATTCTCTGACATTAGGTAATTTTAGTGATATATTCATTTATGTCCAAATATGCTGATACACCATCCTTTCACTCCCAGCAAAACAGGAAAGTAAAAAGCGTGTTCAAAACTAATTTAGATTACTAACGAAACTATATTTGTATAAACGAGAGCTAAATCGTGAGTTTGAACCGCAGTCTTAAGTATAAATTTTACTCTTTATGGTCGTTTAACTTAAAAGTCTCATACTTTAAAAATCTCGTACGCAAATTTATCGATCTACAGCAAATTGTAAACGTTTTTCTGCGAATGTTTCAATTGGTAATCTCAGAATAACATATTATGAAAATAACATGTGAGAATAAAATCGATTTATCACAGCAGTGTTGCCAATTTTGATGATTGTTAATGTATTTTGAAAAGTAAATAAGTAACCCTATGAAGACGTAAATTGTATTTCATAATAATACTATACACTGTAACCTCAATTTACGAACTAGATCGGGGGTGCGTAAATTGAGTTGGTGCGTAAATTGAATCAGTGCGTAAAACGAGGTTTTGCCGTTTGGAGTCTACTTGTATGAAATTAATTTATATTATTCAGTAAAAATGTGCTCTTTTAGTATCATTAACATATTATTAATACATAAGGTTCTGATTCAGGCTAGAATGTGTGCAAGTATAGGTCTTCCAAGAACTCTTTGGAGTTTGGGCATATGTTTCAACATGAGTTAACGGAGATCAATTTACCATTTCTATGTAGAAGAATGTCTCACAATACTGGATCCTAGAAGATTGTTATATTTTTGAGAAGCGTTTGTATATAGGACTTGGGATCTACGACCGTAATAAGAGATTAGAGGTTAGTTTTCAAATACTCCACAGGCTCCTAACCATTCCTGTGAGTAAACAGTGTATTGTATTAATTTTTGTGTGGATGTCCTAGGTCCTGCAAGATCTATATCGAATACAGGATATACAAGCGTAACCAATTATCAATACATGCTTTTTTGATATGGCACAGGCCCTTATCTATATGCAGCAGAAAATTAGTATTGTTATAATTTATACCGCTATCCTAGATCCTCCAAAGACTTCATTGAATATAGGCCTTTGAATCTACAAACGTGATCAATGGTCTATAGGTAGTTTTTTAATATGGCACAGTAGAGTGATGCAAATTTCGAAATTTTTGCTCCCCTATGCTTAAACCATTTAAACTATGGTAAAAAGCATCCTCCCAAAATTCGAAATGATTTGGAAGAAATTTGACTGTACACACGCCATTTGAAGTTTATATGGAGATTACTATGGAAAACACCAACCTTTTGTGTTCAGCCCTATATCTCTTTGTCATAATATTTTATGGAAAAGTGAACACACTCTTCTTATGTGAAATTCTTCCAGCTACAACTTTGCCGAAAACCACATTTTGATTGGATGTCAGGAAAAATTGTTATTCATCATCATAAAGTGGGTTTGCCTTCAGTAAGCTTTACCAACTATTCGGCAGGCAACAATGGTGCTCATGGCGGGAAGAATAGATCAAAGTAATCCAGGCTACTTTGTTGTACAGCAAGAAAGCAGTGTTGCTCTGAAAGTAATTGAATGATCATCTCAGCATAGTTTAGACTTTGGAATCAAGAATAACAAATTATCCTTACGTCCCAACAAAATATGATCTTCAGCAAAGTTGTAGCTGGGAAGATTTTACATGGGAAGAGTGTGTTCGCTTTTTCATATATTATTATGGCGAGCGGATAGAGGACTGAACACAAAAGGTTTGGCTTTTCCACAGTAATTTCCATATAAACTTCAAATGGCGTGTGCACAACCAAATTTCTTCCGAATCACTTCAAATTTTGGGAGAATGATTTTCATCATAATTGACACCGTTTTAGCATAGGGGAGCAAACACTTCTAAATTTGCATCAGTCTAATGGCACAGTCTCTTAACCGTTCATTTAAGTCATCGGAATATTTTATTATTTTATACTGATGTTTTTGGTCTTCCAAGGACTCCATTGAATATAGACCTTGGGATTTACAGTCATAATAAGTGATTAGAAGATAGTTTTCCAATACTCCAAAGGCTCCTAACCATTCATGTGGGTAAACGGTGTATTGTATTAATATGTGCGGATGTTCTTGGTCCTCTAAGATGTCTATCGAATATGGGCATTAGGATATATAAGCGTAACCAATCATCAATAGAAGTTCTTCAATCGCCTCTTACTATCCATATTAGCAATCGGAGTGTTGTATTGCGTTGTGCGGATGTTTTTGTATTTCAAAGGACAGTTTGATATATAGGCCTGAGTATCTACAAACGTTAATAGTTGTACATTAATGCTACTCATTTATAGCATAAAATCTAAACTTTTAAGGCTAAGCAGTCCGTCATTCGTTTTGGTAGCCATGTTGATTTTGCAGATTTCAATTTCAATAGTGATAAAACTCAGTTATCTTATATAATATTGATTTATAAAAGTATCACTACATGCGCTTACCTTGCGCTTACCTTGCGCTTACATACCGAAAGTATGCTGATACATTTTCAGCAATGTCAGTCCAAAACCAAGTGATTTTCTTTCCAGAGGTCGCCATCTTGAATTCCAAAATGGCGTCGGACATCGATTTTCGTCATCCCCTCGTCGTGCCCGTTCCGAAAATACCCATATATCATTTTCGTCATCCCCTCGTCGTGCCCGTTCCGAAAATACCCGTATATCATGAGTTTCCAACGATTTTCCCAAACCAGAGGTTGCCATCTTGGATTCTAAAATGGCGTCGGACATCGTTTTTCGTCATCCCCTAGTAGTGCCCGTTCCGAAAATATCCATGTTGCATGAGTTTCCAACGATTTTTCCAAACCAGAGGACGCCATCTTGGATTCCAAGATGGTGTCGGACTGAAATTTTCGTCATCCCCTCGTCGTGCCTGTTCCGAAAATACCCATATTACATGGGTTTCCAACGGTTTTCCCCAACCGGAGGTTAATAATTTCCCACATTATTGTCTAAACTCAATTTACGCACTGCGTAAAAAAAGTGACTTAAATTGAGTTACTTCGTAAAAAAAGTGACTTAAATTGAGGTAGCGTAAAAAAAGACTTCGTAAATTGAGGTTTTAGTGTATTAGTACTACCGTCAGAACGTACTTTAAACCTAAAAATTCTACTCATATCAGTTCTTTTCAAATTTAAATATTTTCCTCTAAAAATATCGGGAAAGATGATTTTATTATACCTGTAAAATTGTTGCTCCAAAAATAACTTGATTTCTTCCATCAGGCTCCTGATTGATGATGCTTTCAAAGAACAAGCCTTTTTTGAAAATAAAAAATATGTATTGTCAAATTTTCCAGATATATTCTAACAATGATTGATTAAGATCACCTCCAAAAATCGACCGTTCTAAATGTTGTTCCATATTCGTGTGAAATTTAATTATTTTTGGATTTTTTTTTATTAATACGACATTATACAATACTAGTCGAACGATATACAGAAAACCGATTGAAATTTCATTGATGAATTTAAAATATACAGCACGCACAAGGTGTCCACTTTATAAAATGAACAGGCTTTATTTTTATTTTTTGAAATTTTGAGTGCAATAAAAAAGTTAATTCTATGTTAAACATGTTTGCTGGACTTAAAAGAGACTTTAATAGCTACCGAAAAACTAAACATTACATATACTTTGCAATTAGAAAAAGTTTCACGTCCTCTCGGTGAGAATCGAACTCACGACTTTTTGTTCTCTAGCTAAGGCACGTTACTATATTTCGTAGATTTCAATTCTGATTCTGATCGGTTTAGCCATCACTGAGATATAGCCGATAATACATATGATTGTTTTTGATCCCGGGGCTCCGCGTTACATTTTTGATCGCGAGGCTCCTAATGTTTATTATCATGGCGTGATATAATCGTAAAGAAAACCGTGCTTAAATTGAACGTCACAAAATAAAGCGTGATAAAACTGAACAGTGATATAATCGAGAAACTACTGAAACTATTTGAAAATATAACCTAAACCTAGTTTGTAGAAATCGTTCACAAAAAAATGACTCTTTGTCTCGTGAAAAAAGCTAATGTTCATGTAGTGAAATTATCTTCAACTTTGCCGAAAACATTTTTCATTTTTGGTATAAAGGCAAAATCTATATCCCAAAAATACATCGCTGAAGACAAAATGCTCTTAAAGCTATCTTTTTAAGCATAAAACAATTTTAAACAACAGTTCAGGCCTCAGGAACCACTGTGCAGCAGGATTCCCGTACCACTCATTGGCGGTACTTTGGTTGGTGGAGGCAAAAGCGAATATGTGTTACTGCAATTTGAGCAATGCGAGAAAAAATAATGGAGAAAATTTCTTATCTTCTGTTGTGTTAGCGTTCAGCCAAGTGCGACGAATGGTGATGGAGGTAGCTATATGAAACGAGCCAGGCTGTATAATACACATTCTATTTCCTGCTGGAGATGAGGAAGAAAATTGAGCATAACGGGAGTAAAACATTTTTTTTCGAAACAAAAGCTGCTATTTCTGTCTCAGACATTATACATTTTGCTGTGTACATTGGCGTAGGAATAGGGGGAAGAAGGAAGAACAGCCTCGTCCCCAAGATTTTTTCCATTTTACAATTTTTTTTTGCTGTGTATACCCAGGGAAGTCAAGGAAATTTCCATTAGGAAAACATCCTGAACCGGCCAGGGATCGAGCTCAGCCACCTTTGGAAAGGCTTAGTTTTGTAGATGGAGACGCTAACCACTTGACTGAGGAAGGCTTCATAAGACATTGCATCCGTAACACAAGAATACGCTGGATCTCCCACACAGCAAAAAATAAATTTTAATATCGCGTCATTTCAGCTACACATCAGTCCCCTCGCAAATAGGATGTACAATTAAAACATTTAAACGTAGAAAACAAGCCAGCTACTGTTGAAAATAGAGGTTTATCAATCAATAGAACTGGTTTGACAAGTTAAAAAAAAAGATGTAAAAGTCTGACCGGGATTTGAACGAGCGAGTGAGAACTCCGTGAAGTGTGAGTTAAACTTAATAAAAGTTTTGTGCTGTTGCTTTAAATGGGTTTCTTGGCATTTTCGTCGATCGAATCCGATTACGTTTTGAGAGGGATATAGTTGTAAAATGGATGCAGTCCTACTCAATTACGTCCGATTCTCGATACATTGTCAAAAAATACGTACGTCGTTACTATATTTTATGCTGTGCAGCCCCCTTCCAGAAAAAATCCTAACTACGCCACCTTAGGCTGCAGCAGCTTCCAAGCTATGTATATAACGTGGTGAGATTATCCCGTCCACTAAGGCAAAGGAATCGAGCATACAAAAGTGAAGTGAGAGTGGTGCTTTCTAGGTCTAGCACAATAATGTCCGTTGTGCTTTCTTTTCGGATTCATTTTATCCCTCGCCTAGCCAGAGGCTCTTCTCAGGGAGAAGGCAGAACAAGGGCCTTCTTTTGACTTTATTATTGGCATGGAGTTCAGTCATGGTTGCTTGCTTTTCCGGTTCGAAAGGATGCTGAAGTTGGCGGGAGACGCTGAGGGAGGTGACACGGATCAAAGTTGAACTGCTTCGTATTACCAAATTTTCCATTTTTCATGCTGCATCATTTGACCGTAGGCTATTTGTTGAGCAGGGCTGTTGTTTGTTCGAAATTTGGTCGATCTATATCGCATCGTGTGTTTGCTGAGAGATGTCCATAAAGTGTTAGCTTAGCTTGCAGGCTTCTTGAACGGATTATGGGTAGACTTTTGTTATCTGCAATTGGGTTTGGTCAATAAATAGGATAAAATTTTTTATGTGCACCGAAGAATGGAGACTAACTATAAATCACATGAAGAGATCAACAATTGAATAAATGATTTACTTGGATTTTACCCAGTCAAAATCATTATGAAACAACGCAACAGAACACAATCTGGCACTCATCGGAAGGTATTTTCTCAAGAGTATTGTTTAGTTCACTTTTACAAAGGTGAAAAAGCAACATTGCCGAATGCAAGCTAAATGCATGATCTGTCCTGTGAAGGAAGCTACCAAAAAGTGTGTATGCCTAAATTGCGGGGACAACCATAAATCTATTTTTTACCCTTCGTGCAAACGATTTGATGAAACTCGAATTAGGCAGATAAACAACAACGTTTTTCGTAGCCGGAATTCCCAAGACAGAATCTCCAACAATTCTCATTTTTTCAGTTAACGATCGCTTGCTTAATCATAATCATGCTCATTCACGAGCTAATTTTCTTCCGTCGAACAACAGTTCAAATCTTTTCAATTCGAATGGAAATACCCAAGGAAATTCCTATGTCAATATTGGCGCAGATAATTTCAGTTCCTCCCCTTGGAATTATCTTCCAACTGGTAACAAAATAATTACAATCTTCTATTGCCATGATAAATGCGTTATACAGTCACCTCTCCACATCTCGATATCGAAGGGACCATTGAGATAGGGAGAGATCGAGACAAAGAACATTTTTTCGATGAATACTAGATTGAAAAACACTCCGTTGCAAAAAAATAATACACAAACAAACGTTATTTTGCGCTCCTGATTTGTTGTGAATCCCAAAACTTTGGTCTAGTAACCTTCGATATTGATCATATCGACATACGGAGAGAAAATTGAGGACATAAAATCAACAGAAACACATCGAGATATGGAGTTATCGAGATTTGGAGAGTGAAAATGTATGCAGACTGAAGGGACTTATGAAATCATCGACATAGTTAGAGATATCGAGATGTAGAACATCGAGATGTGGAGAGTCGACTGTATATTCAGGTTAAGTTAGATTAAAGAAATTGAAAACTTTTTTTTTTCTCTCTGATAAGCAGGTGAAATCAACTCATGTGTAAAAATCTTAACTGCTACGGCAAATTAAATGTAATATGTTGTTAACCAAATGGTAATAAAAGATTTTTTTTACCAAATGAGGATGATAGTGTTGTCTAATAACACAAAGCACCTAGATATAAGAAATGAATGTAATGTTTACTAATAAAGAATTTAAAAGAGGGGGGTGATTCGCTGTAAATATGTCTGCACAAGGATGGAGATGAACATGTCTGGCAAATCAGGTATGCTGGAGATGTTCAACGAGTGATTCCCTCGCTATGCGCACCAGCTTGACTTGAACAAGTTGTACACACATACGTCGAGAAGGAGTTCTGTTGGGCTGGATGCTTCGATCGCGAGTGAGAATCATGATTCCACTGCTCCAGGACTGACAGCAATTACGAGACGAACTAGCGCTCCATATGGGCACAGCAGTTTGGCAGTTTCGTGGAACAGACCCCATGTCTCGGCACCGGATACCAAAGCTGGTTATTCCTACCGGCTGACGAGTGAGTAAACATACTAAATCAGGATATTCTGCAACAGTACTTGGAAGCAGTGGAGAACCTTGAGATGATCTGAAGTTTATTGTGTATTCAGCTGTAGTAGCTGTAGTTACGACGTTTGGTTTGCGAACACGCTAGTAAGGAGAAGATGGCACACGCCCCTACGCACAGAAACCCGAATGGATGTGACACCTTGAGAGTGGGATCACCACACTGTGGTCAAAGATTGGTCGATTAACACAGTACAAGCAGGGGAATCGATCAACGAGACTAGTTCGTCATGTTGCTGAAATCTCAGAGAAGTCGACATTACTAAGATCCTCCCATGTACAGTGGTTGAGTGCTCTTGCGAAACGATTGCGACGTTGTGGAGAATGTTAAAAGCAGAAGGAGCAAAACCGGATGTTCAACATAAACGAGAGGGAGCTCTACAACTGCATCCGAAATGACAAGGTCGACTTTGGCGAGGGACTTCCGGAGATTGGCGACATTCTACAATTATGGGCCAATTTATGGGAGAATCCCATCAAACATAAGGGCGATGGGATGTGGTTATCAGAAGAAGAGTGACAGTGTAATAGAATTGGAGACATGGCCGCGGTCCTGGTAACCGCTCAGGATATACGTGAAGCAACCCAGTATACCAGGAATTGGACTGCACCAGGACCTGATATTATGCGCAATTTTTGGTATACAAAACTCACAACGATCCATGAATAGCTGCTTTTGTTTTTTGCTGTCGCGTTTATATCGGAACCGTAAAATATTGGATTCGACTGGTGAAGTGCTTAAACGGTTTTTGGTGCTATGCCACCCGGAAGATAATTCGAAGAAAGAAGTGATGTGAAGTGATATTTTCTGCAGTTTGGCTAGTGATACACAATTTGAATTATAGCCCATGGGTGAAATACAAAGTTCCTGCAATCGCGTGGGTTTGGCTGTGTTGTCACGGTGTCTGCGACTTAACGGCTTTCGGCCGGTGAATATGGTGCTATGCCACCCGTCATATGTTGAAGAAACAACTGTTTTGTGAAATAATATTTGCGTATGCTTCCCATCACAATGTTGAGAAAATGAACCGTGTGTTTACGTTTGCTGAATATTTGCGAATATCTACGGCATGGTGAAAAAAAAGATCAGTGAGGCGCTTGGCAGGTTTCCATGGTGATGACGGCGCCGCGGCCGACTTGGATGAAATCGGTGAGATTGTTCTGGTTATGATTGTTGCTTTGATAAACTAAATACGAGCCAATTCTAAAAAGTATATTTTTAGAATTTGGAAGTGTGTTTGTATTATCATTATCCATTTGATAACGGTAATGCATACATGCGGGGCTTATTGTAAGTGAAGGTGACTTCTGAATGGACGTGTCTCTCCAGCTGTTGCGGCCAGCCTTAGGCACGGAAATTCGGACGCTCTATTTAGCAAACTCGGATTATGTGGAGTATTGCTTTTAGCTGTAATTCATTATAGTTAGTGTCAGTAATTGTCTTATATAGTCCATGTCTACTTACAATTATAAGTCCTTCCACTTGTTTATTTGTCCGTGTCTAACTGGGCTTGTAATTGTTGTCCAATCTATATCAATGTTATTTGTCCATTATTTATTAAGTCTGTATGTAATTCAATGTTGTGTACTTACAAAGTCTAATTATCTTGTGTAATTGTCCAGAAAATAGATCAATCTAATATTTACTAACTTCTAACTAACAGCGTGGTACTAATTCGTTTTAATTCGTTTTAATAATCAACTTATTCTTGTATTGTGTGTAGATTACATATGTGTGTGTCTTGTCTGTCATTGTGACGTTTCGAAGTCAGGTCAAGTTCGGACTGTCAACAGATGTCAGTGTTGCCGGGTGATCAGTTTCTCTAACATTCCCCGACCCGTATTGCTGGCAGCCTTCTGCAGCTGTACTGCTGTTCATCACCTCGAGCACGACCAATCCAGTAACCGACCTCTGCAGCAATCCATTGGCCGTCTGAACATCGGCTCGGCGTACAACTCCATCTGATCCATAGTAAATTCTTACTATTTTGCCCCGTTTCCAGCTGTTCCGTAACGCTGAATCTACCACCATCACCAGATCTCCAGGCTGCAGAGGTTTCGTATCCGTCAACCACTTGGACCGGCAGTTTATTGTAGGCAGATACTCCTTTGTCCACTTACTCCAAAATAGATCCAACAGGTGTTGGATTTGGCTCCAATTAGCCCTCAGCGCTGATCCGCTGACTACCGGAGATTGAGTTGGCTGCACCACGCCACTGGAGCTTAGCAACAAAAAATGGTTGGGCGTAAGTGCTTCCCCATCCTCATGTTCCAGTGGCACATGGGTTAAAGGGCGGGAGTTAACGATGGACTCCACTTCGGTTAGGTAGGTGTAGAACGTTTCTTCGTCCGGTTTTCTCGCTGATGAGATAGTCCTTAGCGCTGTTTTCACCGACCTCACAAGACGCTCCCATACGCCACCCATATGTGGGGTTGCAGGAGGGTTGAAGCGCCATTGTGTGTCGGCGTTAGTGAATGTTCCAGCCATATCCCTGTTGATGCTTGCTATCTCCTCCTTGAGCTCCCTGCTGGCACCAACAAAGTTTGTTCCCTGGTCGCTATATATCTCTAGCGGTGATCCTCGTCGCGCTATGAAACGTCGGATGGCCATCTTGCACGCCTCCGTCGATAGGCTTCCGACTACTTCGAGGTGCACTGCTCGTACCGTTAGGCATGTCACGAGCATCACCCATTTCTTCACTTCGTACCGCCGTACACGTATCTAAAATGGCCCGCAATAATCTATGCCGATATGCGTAAATGCACGGACATAGGGTGTCACTCGAGCTTCTGGAAGTGGTGCCATCTTGGGGAATCGTGGGCCTGCCTTATAGACAGTGCACCAAGAACACTGCTTAGCAATCTGTCGAACAATGATTCGAAGACTGGAGATGTGAAATTTCTGGCGTATTTCATTCACCACGGTCTGGCCATTTCCATGTGCGAACCGTCGATGATACGAAGAGACGAGCAACCCCGTGAAGTAGTGGTCCTTTGGTAAAACGACTGGATATTTGGCCGAGTACGAAGCGTGTGGAGCGTTTTGCAGTCGTCCATCCAGTCTTATTACACCGGTGTCGTCGAGGAAGCATGAGAGTTTTCGCAATGGACTGTTTTTCCCAAACCTCTTACGTTGATGGGCTTGAAGTTGCTGGTTGTCACGAAGCGTCCGTAGTTCGCCAGTAAAGGTTTCCGCTTGAACCCAACGCCACAAAGTGAATTCCGCTTCCTGAATTTCTAGGCGAGACAGTATCGCAGACGCTGGAACTTCAGGTGCAAACGTCTTTCTAGTAATGGCGATGAAACGACGTACAAAAGCGACGGTTCTAATTAATCGCTGAAGATTTGAGAACCTCTGGAAATCTACGAGAGGTTCCCTTGTTGCTCGATGATGTGCATGCACCGGGCGTTGTTCTACCGCTGTATCTGCTTTTGGCAGTTCCTGTGTCGGCCACTCCGATTCCTCGTTGTACAGAAACCCCGGTCCGCAAAACCATCGACTGTGTTCTCCTAGATTCGGTCCATTGCCCCATTTTGTTGCTTCGTCCGCTACGTTGAGGCGTGATGGGATCCATCTCCATTCATCCAACTTGGTTTCTTCCAAGATTTCGCTAACCCGAAACGCAACAAACTGTCGGTATTTCCGTTGATCTGATTGAATCCACGACAGAACGGTTCTTGAATCAGTCCAAATAACTCGCCGGCAGATTGGCAACGTATGACTCTGCTGGACAGACTTCATCAATCGTGTACCGATGACAGCCGCCTGGAGCTCTAAACGCGGAATAGACATCGGCTTCAATGGGGCTACTTTCGTTTTGGACGACACAAGCACGCATCGTGTCTTTCCTTGGTCGATAATCCGAAAGTATGCGACGCAAGAGTAGGCCGTCTCGCTCGCATCTACGAAAACGTGAAGCTGTAGACTCTGGAGACTATCGGTATTATAGTTTGGGAAATAGCACCGCGGAAGTTTGAGCAGAGGTAGCTGTTGCAGAATTTGAATCCATCGGCGCCATGTGTCATGGAGTTCCGTTGGAATGGGTTCGTCCCATCCAATTTTAGTCCGCCAAATATCTTGTACCAAACACTTTCCATGGATCACGAATGCAGCGACTAATCCCAGTGGGTCGAAAACACTCATTACGACACGTAGAACCTGCCGTTTAGTTGGTACGCTCGTGCCGTTGATCAAAGATTGGATGTCGCTTCGAAAGTTGACTGCAAAGGTGAACGTGTCCTCATTTGGCGTCCAACTCATTCCTAGTACTCTTTCGGTCTCCGTTCCTTTTCCGACGGTAAACTTCTTCGCAATCTGGTAACCTGGATCCCCGACCCGTTGAATGACCACTTCCGAATTTGACAGCCAATTCCGGATCTCGAATCCTGCCTTAGCATGAACGGTCTTCACGTCGAGCGCCAGCTTCACCGCTTCCTCCTCGGAGTCTAGACTGTCTAAATAGTCATCGACATAATGACTCTCCGTGATGGCTATCGCTGCCTCCGGATATTGACAACTCAACTCCTCAGCGTTCCTGTTCTTAACGAATTGGGCCGATGACGGTGAACAGGTCGACCCAAAGGTTGCCACGTCCATGACGTATTCCTTAAGCGGTTCACCAGTTCCATCTCGCCACAGAAATCTCTGGGCTTGACGATCTTGCGGACGGATTTGGATCTGGTGAAACATCTCCTTGATGTCACCTGCTATTGCAATCTGCCGTTGCCGGAAGCGATACAGCACCGTAGTGAGAGAAGTCGTTAGGTCCGGGCCCTTCATCAACATAGAGTTGAATGAAATACCGTCCACTTTGGCCGCGGCGTCCCAGACGACCCGTACCTTGCCTGGTTTGTTAGGGTTTGTCACAACTCCAAGTGGCAAATACCAAACCCTTCGTGGATCACTGCTGCTCCTTTCCTCTTCGGTTAATTCGTGCGCATAGCCTTTAAGTTGGTAATCAACGATTTGCTGTTTCACGTTGTTGTACAGCTCTGGGTTTCTGCTAAGTTTCCGCTCCAAACATTTCAGGCGTTGTTCTGCCATGGCCCAACTTTCAGGGAACTCGACGTAGTCGTATCTCCATAGAAGGCCGGTTTGATACCTTCCAGATGGAGTTCGGATAGTGGTTTCTTCCATAATTGATCGAGCTCGGCGATCGTCTTCTGCTTCGATTTCCGATATGACGGCAACGCCAACGCTCTCTACTGAGAAGAACTCGTTGACTTTCTCGTGAAGTTCATCGTCTGATGATCGGGCGCAAATGTGAAGGAGCCTCTGCGACGATCCGCAAAAGCCTTCCACGATTCCGTAGATTGTCCAGCCAAGCCTAGTTTTGGTGGCCACTGGCTCGAACTTCTTCCCTTCTCTTTTCTTGAGCGTTACCAATAAGTTGGCGTTATCGACACCTATCAGAATGCGAGGTGCTGCGCTATCGTAGCTAGCTACTGGTAAACCTCTCAAGTATTCATACTTATCGGCCAGCTCCTGAAACCGCAGCGATTGAGGTGGGAGATCAAGTTTCTCCACTGTACGCACATCCTCTAAGACATGCTTCCTGGCAGCGTTTACGCCTGATATTTCCATCCGCAGCAATCGAGAATTCACTTCCGTTCGTGTTATTCCACTTGTCCATTGAAGGCACAGTGGTTCCAGTTCACCAGTAACGCCGAGTTCTTCCGCGAGATCCTGTTCTATCAACGTGTAGGAGGAGCCGTCGTCGAGAAACGCTAGTGTACGAATGGATGTCCCGTTTGCATGAATGGTGACCGGAATGACTCGGAAAAGGGTGGGACGTGACTTATGACGGTGTACGCCTACTGTTCCGGTGACCTTCGGTTGATCCTTAGCGATGACCGATGATTCCGGTTTCCCGGGATGCAACAATTTATGGTGACGTAGTTCACAGCCATTAGATCCACATACTGTCGCTTTACACGGCCATTTGCCATGGCCGATTAAACAGCGCTTGCACAGGTTTGCCTGATGAGCTAACTTCCAGCGATCGTCTATCGACGCCTTCAGAAAACTACTGCAATCTTTTACCTTATGGGATTCTCTTTTGCATATCGGACACGGCTTCGGGGTGTATGGAACCTTGGCTTCTCCTGCGTTGCTAATTTTTCGCTCTTCTCGAGTGCTTCTGTCTGCGTCATCCTTAGAATGGGCATTCAGAAAGCCTTTCTCTTTGCCCTTTGGCTTCTCGGGCCTTCGTACAGGTTCTGATCCAACCGAAACCTCAGAAGCGGCGAAAACGATCGTTGACATGTAATCACCAAACGATCTCAGGTCTACGTTTGCCAGTTGACGCTGATGCAATGCCCAATCCAATTTTAAGTTGGTGGGCAACTTTTCTATCAGCTCTTGCAGAAGAGTCGGATTGGTCATGTGGGCCTCCATTCCCATTGATTGCAGATGACTGCAGAGATTTTGGACAGCAAGACCAAAGCTGATGAGGGTTTCCAGCTTGTCGGCCTTCGGTGCTGGGGTTGATTGAACCTTATTCAACAAGCAGCGAACGATGAGCTCCGGACGACCGAAGAGAGTTTGCAGCGTCATCATGATTTGCGGAACTGACGAAGGGTGCAGGAGATGACAATGAACCGCTTCTCTTGCACTCCCTTTTAGACTGCGCTGCAGTCTCATCAAATTTTCGCCGTCCGAGTAGCCACACATGGCTGTGGAATTGTAGTAACTGCTGGCGAAGAGTGGCCACTCCGTAGGATCGCCGGAGAACACTGGCAAATCCTTTGGCACAACGTGCCGAGCTGCAATCTGCTGGGGTGTCGGTCCATTTAGGGGAGCTAGTGGTTGAATGCTTGTTGATGGTACCTCGAACTGCTGCATACCGGAGAAGCCTGGTGGAACGAACGATGCTCGACCCAAAGCTGCTGGTGCCACCATGTTCGAATGTATACCCGGTTCCCTAGCACGTGGAGCACTTGGAGCGCTGACAGTTTGCGAAACACTTGTCACATTTTGACCATGCACTACTCCGTCGAAAACCATCGGCGTAGTGATTGGATATGAGTAGCTAGAAACACTAGTAACGCGTTGGTGTGTTGGGGGCAATACAGGGACCATTGTTGTAGAGAGTGTGTCTAATGTATTATTCTCTACTAAGGGCTGAGACGAGAATTGCTTCTGAGCTGGGTTTTTGGGAATAATGCCTAATTGAGGAGGGCGAGATATTCTACCATAGAAATCACCACATGTGGTTCGCGGAGGAGCGAGGAAATTTGCCTGGGATCGATTACAATCTAATGGAGCAGTTTCAAACCTACCTTGATGTAGCATTTGACTACTAGCTAATGTTACCATACGATTGGGAGCACCATCGATTGCAGCGCTCGAAACGTTTTGCAGAGCTGGTTGGTGCTGACCGGCATCCCCCTGTTGTTGGTGCTGCTCGGCATTTCTTTGTAGTTGGTGCTCACCTACAATCAGCTGCGAAGAAGAACTGTTCCCCAGATTGGTAGACTCTACAGGAGGAGAAATGACCATGTTCGTGGACGACATCATGTCCTTCTGTCGGGCTGAAGGAGGAGAAATATTCAGAGCCGCAAAATTAATGGTTCTGCGTGTGTCATGTCCACTGGAAGGAACTCCTGTAGCTGGAAGGTTGGTTTGGTCATCGACGTGGGACGTGTTCACGATTCGACCGACATCGTAATTCGCAGCAGACGTCCTTTTGGGCAAAGTTCCGGTATTTGACGTGGGACCAGTGGGAATACGCTCAATTCCGGTACCGGTGGCCAGGGTCATATCTTCTTGGTCCTTCACCCACTCCTGGACTGTGCGGCGAATGCTTCGGTTGCTTCGGTGGCTTCGTACACTCCGATCGTCATCATCCTCGTCCAACTCAGCATGCAACAACTCGAATTTCTTCTCGATGTACTGCCTTTCCAGCTCAAGCTTCTCCTGCATAGCCCTTTTCTTACGCTCCTGTTCTTGCTCCATTGCCCTCTTCTGCATGGCTTCTTCCTCTTCTTGCCGTTCCTTCAGCAACCTTTCCTGTAGTGCCTTTTCCTCGGATAAACGCTGCAGCTCTAGCTGTCGCCTGGCAGCACGAACGCTTGACGACGTCGATCTTCCCGATCGTGAGCCATCTGGGAGGGGTGGGGCACATTTCGCACAAGTAAAGGCGCTGTTCCGAATGGTCTCGTCGACGCCGGCACAAGAAAAGTGGATCCAGCATTGGCAAACATCGCACTGGACCATCCACTTATCGGCGATGTTCGGTTGTGTGCAAAGTGGGCAATCGAAGCTGTTTTCATCATCCGTTAATTGCCGCAATAGGCTTTGCCGACGGATGGAAGTAGCCATGTCGAGATGAAATTAATTACACCGTGACCGTGCAATTTAGAACCTCCGCTTGTGGGGGGAAATATCCACCGAATTGAGGTTATAATTCTAAAAGTTTGTTGCGGCCAGCCTTAGGCACGGAAATTCGGACGCTCTATTTAGCAAACTCGGATTATGTGGAGTATTGCTTTTAGCTGTAATTCATTATAGTTAGTGTCAGTAATTGTCTTATATAGTCCATGTCTACTTACAATTATAAGTCCTTCCACTTGTTTATTTGTCCGTGTCTAACTGGGCTTGTAATTGTTGTCCAATCTATATCAATGTTATTTGTCCATTATTTATTAAGTCTGTATGTAATTCAATGTTGTGTACTTACAAAGTCTAATTATCTTGTGTAATTGTCCAGAAAATAGATCAATCTAATATTTACTAACTTCTAACTAACAGCGTGGTACTAATTCGTTTTAATTCGTTTTAATAATCAACTTATTCTTGTATTGTGTGTAGATTACATATGTGTGTGTCTTGTCTGTCATTGTGACGTTTCGAAGTCAGGTCAAGTTCGGACTGTCAACAGATGTCAGTGTTGCCGGGTGATCAGTTTCTCTAACACCAGCCATTCTGAAATGGGTCACTGGATCTGCAATAGAGCTATCACCTTCTAACTCCTGGACTAAAGCTATTTGCAAAAGCAAAGTAGCATTGCAGATAGGTTTTTTCCATAATATCACTGCCGGACAGTGGGTGTTAGATGGAATACACACACACACACACACACACACACACACACACACACACACACACACACACACACACACACACAAAACTCACAACGATCCATGGGCGGATTGTGAAATGCTTAAATATGGTACTAGGAGACCCCACGCAGCTACCGAAATTCATTACCAGGGGTGTCACATTTCGTCTGCCAAAGGACCAAAACACAGCTGACCCAGCGAAGTACAGACCAATAACGTGCCTTTCGCGTCTGTACAAAGTGCTATCGTCGGTAATAGCGAGGAGGGTGCAAGCCCTTTGCGACGCCAACAACGTGATGACCGAGGGACAGAAAGGGTGTCGCAGAAACACGCAAGGCTACAAAGATCAGGTTATCATAGATGCAGTCATTGTTGGGCAAGCTACCCAGAAGCAAAGGAACCCGACGCAAATGCACAGATCGGGAAAGAAGATTTCTTCTGACCCGTCATTGGAACGGGAAGCCTCCATTCCGTTACCAATGATAATGGCCTGCTGCTAGTAACCTTCGCTGCTGCTAGAGGGATGGCAATCAGCAGTACCTACTTCGCACGAAAGAATATCCACAAACACATCTGGCGACACCCGAGTGGCGACGCCATCCTGGTGCTGGTTGATAGGCGACATTTCACAAATATCATGCATGTCAAGACCTTCCGAGGCCCTAATATCGACTCGGATCATTGTCTCGTTGTAGCTAAAATTCGAGCGCGGTGATCCGTCACGAGTTCCAGAACAAACAGAACGCTGCGCTTCAATATACAACGCTTGTCGACTGATGGGGTAGCTGCACAGTACCGCCAGCAGCTAGACGAGCAGTTGGGAACAATCAACGTTGCTGGAGACAGCCTGTGGGACCCTATCCACGAAGCTCTGACAACAACGGCGCGGGAAGGGATTGGCACTGGTCAACGACGGAGACGAAACGACTGGTTTGATGAAGAGTGCCAGAGAGTGACAGACATGAAGAATGTCGCCAGAAGCCGTATGATTGTGGCCAGTACCCGACATAACAGAGAGCGGTACAGGGCAGCGAGAGCTGAAGAAAAGCGAATCCACCGCAGAAATAAAAAGCAGCACGAAGAAAGTGTGGTAGCTGATGCTCAAGAAAGCATGAATCGGAATGATATGCGGAGATTCTATACAACGGTTAATGGTGCGCGGCACAATACCGTACCAGTGCCCCCCATGTGCAATGATCGAGAAGGGAATTTGCTGACCGATAAAACTGCGGTGGCTGCGAGGTGAAAGGAGCATCGGTAAAAATGGAAATGTAGCAAGGAACAGGATGCACATTGATGATGACGATCAAGCTGTGGACCCACCAACCATAGGAGAGGTTAAAAAGGCAATCAGCGAGCTGAAGAACTGTGAGGCTGCTGGGAAGGACGAGATCCCGGTCGAGTTTCTCAAGCTCGGAAGTAAGCAGCTTTATCAGTCGATCCACCGAGTACTTCTGAAGGTATGAGAGAACGAAGAATCGCCCACCGGCTGATTAGATGGCCTCATACGTCCAATCTACAAGAAAGGGCACAGACTGGAGTGTGCCAATTACAGAGGTACTACCCTGCTGGATTCGGCGTATAAAATTCTGTCGCGCATCCTGTTTAACAGACTGAGACTGCTCGAGGAGTCCTTCGTCGGCGAATACCAAGCTGGTTTTCGTGAGCGCCGTTCGACAACGGGTGTTAAGATGTTTAGCTTGCGCATGATCCTAGATAAATTCCGGGAGTATAAATTGCAAACTCATCATCTGATTATTGCTTTCAAGGCGGCGTGCGACTCAGTAAAAATAAATGATCTGAAAATGGTTTTCCGGCGAAACTAATTAGGCTGATGCGTGCTACGCTGGATGGTTCGCAATCATGTGTTCGGATCGCAGACGAGGTTTCAACCTCGTTCGTGACGTTAGACGGGTTGAAGCAGGGAGACGCACTTTCGAATTTACTTTTCGACATTGCACTCGAGGGTGCCATTAGGAGATCTGGCGTGCAGAGAAATGGCACTATTATCACAAGGTCGAGCATGCTCCTTGGCTTTGCGGACGGTATAGACCTTTTTGGAATCGATCGCAGGCAGTGGAAGAGACCTTCGTGCCTCTGAAGAGGGAGACAGCGAAGATAGGCTTGACCATTAATTCTACCAAAACGAAGTACATGGTTGCAGGTACAGATAGAGTCAGGCTTGGTGGTGTAGGTGCTGTATGATAATTTTGCAAATTACTTACAGATGTCGATGAAAATCTAGCACACCTCTGAAAAAATTGATATGTTAATAAATGTGTTAAGTTTTAAGAAAAAATGGTTTTTGTTTATACTAATATATTCTGTGCCACAACTCTCATGACATAGTGTAAAAAATATTTTGAAAAATGCATTAACAAGCATTTGAGAGCAAATGCAAAAATCGAAAAAAGTCGATTTTGAAGGTCTTCGTTTTTTGATATTTTCTTTCTTTACGTTAATGGTAATATCGAACTATTGTAACGAATAAAAAATAGTTTTTTGATTGGAAAAGTTTCTTTGCATATAATAATTCTATATAATTACCGCTGTATATGACAGAGTTTCAAAAGTTGATTATACAAAAGTGGTTTTCTAAAACCGACCTTATTCCAATAACACAGCGCAACAAAAATAATATACTTGCGTGTCTCAAGGATCACACTATGTGTTTCTAGTAGATTTGGGGTAGCTGAATCAATTCCCGTTCTCAGAAATGTTCTAGCACGTCAGGATTTTTAGCTACAGGTCGCCAAAGTTGTTCAAAACACTGGTTTTATTGATGTTTAAATGAAATTTAAAGTATGATTTATCCAAATTTTTCGTGATGTAATCCATCAAGCATGCAAAATAGGCCTTTAACTTTCATTTAAGATATAATTTGATTGAAATCGCACGGTTAAATTTAGATGAAATCGATTTTTTAACATACAAACGGTCTCCATACAAAACTCTTCGTTTCTTTTATATGGCAAAATACAATACTTTTATAAATCATCAAAAAATGACTTTTGAGATTTAAAAATATTATGAATTTTGTTGATAAGTATTGTTATACACTTGAAGTATGAGTTCTGAGGCAAATTAAGCAAATAAATTACCTTACAAGCTGGAAAACTTGCATGCAAGTTGGCTGAAATAGTCAAATTTAGTATTTTCAACATCCAATATCTCAAAATCTAGACGTGCTATGATATTTCTGAAAACGGCTATGTTTTCAGCACCCCTTAATCAAGTAAATAGCGGTATTTTGGTGCTTGAGACAAAAACGTGTTCCGCAGTGTAATTGGACTTTCTTAGAGCAATAATTAATTTTTTTGAAATCCGTTTTACGTGCTGTGTGAAGTAAACATGTTTTCCGATAGAATAAGCTTTTTATCCGATTTTGTTTGATATACATTTTGTTCAATACAAATAATCGAATCTTCAGAAGACACTTCAAAAATGTAATTTTGTGCAAGATTTTATTTTCTATGCTTTATAAACCTTGTTATATTTATATTAAGACTGCATAATATTCAATATTTTTTTAGTTGCTTCAATATTTGATGACATGATAAAGATTTGCTTGAAAAAAGCTTTTATAAAGATGAACTATGCTCTGAGATATACCATTTTGAATACAATCCTTAGTTTCGAGGTGGTAAAGTGGACCAAGACTGACTTGGAGGCGATAGAGCGAGCAGTACGAGTGGCGTTCACCAAGCACCGAATGTGCCACCCAAAATCGTCCATTGAGAGAGTCACCCTGCCACGTGCAGCAGGAGGAAGAGGTGTCACCGATATCCAGGCACTATGTGTCTCCCAGATTCAGTAGCTACGAGCATATTTCGTAAAAAAAACTTTAACCACCACAAAATTTACCGCACTGTATGCGAAGCTGACCACGGTTTCAGCGTGTCGTGGTACTTTTGATTCACTTTGGCAGTGGGGTTTTTTGAAACTGACGTGGAGGACCGCTGTAAGAAGTGCAATTTAGTAGGGGAGACTATCTAGTATGGATCAGCCTACCTCGATCGTCACAACGAAGTTGCCAAGATTGTGCACCAACAGCTTGCTCTTAAGCACAACTTGGTGGATCGATTTGTGCCCTACTACAAATACCGGCCTGACCCGGTTCTGGAAAATAGTTGCATAAAGCTGTACTGGGATCGCGAGATTATAACGAACGTCCTTATCCGTACCAATCGCCCTGACATTGTATTCTACGACATAAGGATTAAACGAGTAACACTCATCGACATCGCTGTACAACTGGACCACAATGTTCAAACAACGTTCTCCAACAAGATAGCAAAGTACCATGACTTGGCGATGACCTAGAAGATGTCCGTATAGTTCCGGTAGTTCTCTCAGCAACCGAAATTGTCCCGAAATCTCTCCTAAGGTTCCTAGACGAGGTGGAATTGCAGGAGGACCTACACAGCGTCCAAAAAGCGGTGACTCTTGGAACCTGCAGTATAGTGAGACGGTTCCTGAACCACCACAACTGAGAAACTCATCCAGCAGACTCTTTAGGATAATAAAAACTGACGAGATCCACAGAGCCTAATACCCTTTGGCATAAAGACTGCCCAGGGTAGGTGAAAGTTTTCAGCATTTTTTGCTGAGAAGTGCCACTCTATAACAATAAAGATCACATTTGGATGGCAAATTTGCCTAACATAACAGAACACGTATATAAGAAAACAATGTACTATTTGGAATAATAAAACAAATAAATAAAAAAATGTGTTTATAAAGCCAGCTATTAAAATGTCCTTTAAACCTTTAAGAGTTTTACAGCAGAGTTCAGTGATCGTAAAGCCTCTGTACAACACAAACAAAACAGGAAATGCAGCGGATTACAATTTACTCGATTACAAACCGGTTGAATATTCCTCTTGAAAAGATAAAATAGCAGCGGACCGGTTTGCATTTCCGTTGCATCCAAAGCTTACCAATCTCAACAGTTTTATTTACCGTCGCAGCTTTCAAATGGAAATGAGAACTGTCTCGTTCGTACAAATCAGGTACAACAAGTGCACTTCAGCAGCAAAACTTGTGCACAACTCCGCCATTTGTTGGCTGCATCTCTGCTTCCTTTTTGCAACCCTTCGAATTCATCATCATTTGTAGCGCCAACCGCTACAACAAGGGATTGTAATTCCTTGATCCCGTTGCTTCCACTCTCTTGCTATACCGCGGGAGCACTTGACAATGCTTCGCTTTTCAAGCAATAAATTTATGAAATCCACCTGTACTTATTGTTCATCATCATTGCCGTCACCGTCGTCATCATCGTCATCATCATCATCATCGTCGTCGTCATTTGGTATCGGTATCACAACCTCTTAGTGCCGTTGTTGTCATCAGCGTCATCCTAGTTGAAGTAGCGTACTCTTGAAAATCCATTTCCATCTACCCATTCGCGATGTCCTCCCACCAAACGAGTGACATTAAGGGTAGACGGGGTAAAATACGCCCCCTAAGGACAAACTCAATTTGAACTTCGCATTTCTTTATTTTTATTATGTTTACAGGGAAATCGCACAAAAAAAGTTCGCAATTACTAAAAAATGTCATATCAAGGAAATTTATAACCCAAGATTCCATCATTCAATCATCAACAATCATAAAAAAACAGAAAATCTATCATCGCATTACAGATAGCCAGCGCAATGTAATGATAGATTTTCTTAAGCAAGGCTTCAACATTATTGGTTATTTTCCTCTTAAATTAAACGATTTGCAGGAACAGAGCCGTAGCGTGGCCTAATGGCTCCATATGGCGAATTTCTGTTCAAGCGCCCCTATGTGAAAGCTTTACATCTTTTTTATGCAGTAAGAAGTGTGTGGTCTTTTGATTCTGTTGCACGCTCTTTTGGGACGAGCGATGGACGCAAGATCAATCATGTCCGGATACGGTTGTGTGAGTGCCAAAAGATATTCGTATTCAAGCGTGGACGGATTATCAACTGGTGAGTTCGTTTCATTCTTATGATACATATTTTTATCGTGTCAACGTTGTTACATTTATGTAATTTTCTAGCATACTATCTATGTATGGTTTCTTTTTTCGTCATTACTTAAAATAACTTAGCATAGTTCAACATTATTAATGTCAACCTACAACATACAATACGAATTATCAGTTTTTCCATGCAAAATAGACAAGTTTAAATGCTGCAATCTCGGCTATAATGCTCCGATTGACCTTAAATTTTATTCGCAGTTCAAATTCATAGTATTTCGTAAAAGCTGTTAAAAGAATTACATTATTGCCTGTAAACAAATTAAAAATGATCGAATTTGATTGAGATACTCTGTCTCAGAGACACGTTTCTCAACAGAGGGTCCTCGGAACCCCAACCATGTAAAAAATACGCAGAAACAAACACCTCACAGCGAGCTGTTTTTTCTCCATTACCAAAGTTGAGAAACAGTGAGATATTGCGGTGACACGTTTTGCCCTTATGGCATATTCTACACCTACTTCCCCTACTCTTTCCCCGCGCTTCGAAATGTAATCAGAGCACTTGAAGGCTCAGCCCCACCCCCATCCTACCTATTGCTATGCTTTTGCGTCCGTCAACCTTCATTCATCAGCCGGAGTCGTTACAGCTTTCGTTGGTCGGGTATTCGGTTGGTTGGGCGGAAGTTCGCTGAGCGGTTCAGCCTCCACTTACAAGACCAAGAGATATTCATTTTTGTCTTCGTTGTTGTCCTCGGGTTAATCCCGTGCCCTTTTGGAATTCCAAAGGAGGAAAGGATTACCGAACGAAAGCTGGATTTATTATTTAATTTGTAGTGTAAAGGAGGCACGGGGGTTTGAGAAAACTTAAAAGTTGGCATTGCTAAGGCGAAGATGGAGGTTTCACTTCTCCGTTTCAAAAACTTAGTTGTCTGATTGATTTTTTTTTTCACAATCTGAACATGAAGGTTTTTTGTTTAGCAATTGTTCATCAATCACGTACTGTGTCTTGCATGGTATTCGTACTTTATTCCTTCAATTTGTATAAATTGTACTAAAGAATCAAATATCCATCATACGGTTTGGTGACTCCAATGTTACTAAATGATAAAAATTGAAATTCGGGCATCATTTAACTAAAGTATGAGTTTCAAAAATTATAAAATAAAACTTGAACAATATCTATGGATAACAAAGTGAGTTATCAGAATTACCTTATTGTTAAGAAAATGTTAAGATATTCAAAGAAGTAGATTTGAGAAGTGTACCTTTTAATTCCACCCTAAATGCTCATCTTTTGACAGACACACGTATTTCGACTACCAATTTTAGCCTTCATCAGTTTCACTTTATGCGAGTGGAATGCACTAAATGTGAGTAACTAATACTGAAGAAGGCTATAACTGGTAGTTGAAATAAGCGTATCTGTGAAAAAAATAACAATCAGGGCAGAATTGAGAAGTTCAGTACTCAAATCTATTTTTTTGATTCTCTTTATTGGGATTCTGTTCAGAGGGTTCGAATAATTAAATGAGCTAAATGTCAAATATATTTTGTATTTCTTTCATAATAATAGTTTGAATCACATTGACTGCATTTCAAGCCAGATAATCAAACCACAAACTATACGCGGACACAGTGGTGGAATTATTCGCATCACGAAGCACCTCACAAGTGTAAACCAACGTAAAACAAACATGACAGACTCGCGAACAGGCTTGGTGTGAGTAAGTTCATACCCGCCTGCTTGGGAGAGCAAACCAAATGAAATAGCGAAAAGTTCGCGAACATTTACTCACGAGTAACCTAACAATGTGTGATTTATTATGGTGTTGACTGACAAATCAATTCTATATCCATCAAATTGACAGTAAACTACCAGTATGTGGTCAAAAACCTTTGAAATCATCTCGGAGGGGAAACACCTTTTTTACAAAAGCGTAGTCGACTCTGAACAGCTCCGAACACGTTCAAGAATCAGCTTCATTTACTCGCAAGCACGACAGATTCGCTATTTTCCATCATTGTCGGACATTAAATTCATTAAAGATTAATATTTGATTGTGTAAAGATATCGATCCAAAAATATCCGGGTTTAAAGCTTTAGTCTTAACCCAGACAACCAAAATGTACGTATAACGAAATCACCTGGAGGTTTTGTATGTGCAAAATTTCACTTATAAGATGTCGCGAAAAGGTCTTCTACGTACAAAAGTGGAGGCGATATGCATGCATATATTATGTGATGAATAATAACATACAATGCGAGTGTATAAATATTCTACCGAACTAACCTGTGATCTTATGCGAATTAACTTATGATAACAAATGTTGATTTGACAGCTGCTACGGATTGATCCGACTTACTTTGTAGGAGTGTACGGGACGAAACAAAATGTACAAATAAACTTAGAAAAAAAGTGTTTTATGCGAGGAAACTCATCAATCTGACGAGTTTATCCACGGTGTTTTGCGGGTTTGATGTAATAAGTATGAATAAACGAGTTATAACGTGAACTTTCATGCGATTTTTGGTTGTCTGGGAATCTTTTTCTTGATTTCATCATAAAGTTTATTGCTTTCGTAACAATGAAACAAAGCGCGGGTATTGATACAGCACGGTATATATTACTTTATAAATCCACCATAAGAAATATACCGTTCTGATTCGGATCCCACACAGCTTTGAATTCAGGAAACTCTACTTTGTATGGCAAACTTGTCTTTGAAAACGCAGTTCAAAAGATAAACTTTGCAGGCTATTTTTAATAAGCGTCTATCATAGATGTCTATGAATGTTTTCAATGCTCAACTAGATCATACGCCTCTCTAACAGTTTAGTGAGTTTATTTGATGATTTGCATTTATTGATTACGCTTGTCATGAGCTATCCTGAATTCAAATAAAAGTGTGGGGTCGTCCATAAACCAGTTGGTCATTTTTCGGATTCTTCAAACCCCCTTTCCCCTCGTAGATCTGCGTGTTTTTGGTCAATAACCAATGGAGGCTCCCTATGACCACATGTATTTTCATGAATGGAACATATATTTGAAAAATACGATAACAAAATTCAAACCTAATAAGTACTGGTAGATCCAATCACCACCACCATCAAATTAAACTCCTCGAATGTATCAGGTCTCATCTACTCATTACACTATTGGATTCTTTACAAATTGTTAGCAAAATATGAGATTTTTCTGAGGATTTCTAGAAATTGAAATTGGTCCTCAAATACTTCAAGCATTTTTTCCACAGCGTTAACCGAAAATTATTCAAGATTTACTTAATAAGTTCTAAGTGTGGTTACTTTAGCGTTGGTTGAGATTTCCGGAAGATCTCCAAGCCAAACATTTTAGCAAATTAGGATTACAATAAGGGAATATTTTTTTTTTAATTTCTGATTTACTGATGGAAGCTTGTGACGTCAAAAAGATTACACAGCGAAAAGATCAGAAAAAAAAACATGTTCGCTTGTCTCAAAGACCAAATTATGTGCCTCCAATATATTTGAGGTTGCTGAATCCGTTGTCCCTCTCAGAAAAAAAGCACGTCTCAATTTTGTGCTCCAGGTCGTCAAAGTTGACAAATTCAAACTATGATTTTTTGATCGGTTGTGTGTTTCAGTTCACCAAGCATGCTAAATTGAACTTAAACTTTGCAATGTAATTTTATTCAAATCGCACGGTTAAGTATAGATTTAATTAAACATTTGGACATGCTTACAGCTGTGGATTTTTTTATTATCGGACAATTTGGGCCGGAGGTTCTACGATTTGTATAAAATTTTCATCAGCGGTAGAACTCGTGGATATATGACCAAAAGTAAAATTCAAAATAATTATAGTGGCCTATTTTCCCGGAAAACTCTAAATATCATGATTTCTCTATATACCTCAAACTTAAAAAATTGTTATCTTCTAAACTATGCATTGTAGAACAAAAGTCTTTTAGTGGAATCGAAAGGAAATTATCTCAGCAATCTATTAAAAATATAAAAAGAAAAACATTCCCCGAAAATATTTTCACCATGGAGAAAATTGTCGGAAAAATAGCGGAAAAACTATCGTTAGTATCATGAAAAATGTTCGAAAAAAATATTTTTGTTGCATCAATCCATACTCTAACTTTCCATAGACGCCAAAATGGTATCTTTTACCGTTTAGGCGATAGAACCTAAAAACCGATGACAACCCGCACGCTTCCTATAGGAAAATGTGTTCTATTGTGAGCCTCATAACCGTGCGCTAACGGCGGCAGTAATTTACTCGCATTGTAAATAATAATAATAATAATAACTATATTTTTTTAAATTCTACTTTTGGTCATGAATCCATGAGCTCTATCTCTGGTGAAAATTTCATACAAATCGGAGAACCTCCGGCCCAACCCAGTAAGATAATTTAAAAAATGCCCAGCGTTCAGACAAAATTCGTCGTTTCTTTAATATGTCCAGAAACAATACTTTTCCAAACCATCTTAAAAGCGAAAGTATTGTAAACTTTGTTGATTCGTTTTCTTAAAAACTTAAAAATTGATTTCTGTGGCAAAATAAGCACGTCAGCAAATAATCTGGAAAACTTGCATGCAAATTAACTGAGATCGTGCAATTTCAAGCTTAAATACATCCAAAACTGGATGTGCAATTATATTTTCGAAAACGGCAATGAATTCAGCAACTTCAAACTGTGTAAATAACGATTTTTTGGTGCTTGAGACAAAAACTTGCTCCACTGTTTTATCAATCCGTTATTGGACTGCCGAAAATCCTAAAATTGTTTCAGAACTGTGAGTAAATTGGTGAAAATGTTGAACATTGTCATAAACATATATGCTGCCGATCAGTAGATTACAATAGAATCATATCACAATTAAATCAAAATTTGTTACAAACAACATATTTTGTTTAATTTTTGATACAAGAACATTGAGTGGATAGAGGAAATTATAACACAATCTAAACAAAATCAGTTATAATAACAAAACCAGTTTCAATTGTGTTCTAATTTAAAACTAAGGTATAACACAATTTGTTATGTAAAATCTGATGGCAGAGAAATTAATAAATTTTGTTATAATTCTGTTATGGATAATAACAAAATGAGTCAAGTATTTGTTTGATTTGAAACACATGTATTGTTTCAATTATGTTTAGTGTAGAAGAAATTGTTTTATAATTTTTGTTATTTTAACGATTAGTAGCCAGAATTATAACACATTTTGTTAGAAAAAATGCGCTACCTGAGTAACAAAATCTATTACAACTCTTTTGTTATCTACTGGTCGGGCTGCCCAATATGGAAATAGAATAATTAGGACAAATAAAACAGTGGATTTAAATGCTCGTTTTCTATGAATGTCACTTTTAAAACATTATATACTGGCAGCTTCATTTTTTTAATAAAAAAAAATTCAAACTGCGATAGCTTTTTCGTTTTTTGATGTTTTTGCACCATTTCTTTACAAGCCCTCAAAAAACTCTTCTATTTTAAGAATCTATGTCGATATTGGTCATTAGCAAGGATGGATCATGACAAAATAAATGATGGTTGTTCTTTATCCTGCGAACATAGCAACAACGATTAACCTTTTGTCGTCAAGTCATCATAACAAACTACGCTCCGCGAATAATGCATCATTCAGCAATAACGATCAAATTTTCACAAACCAAAGTCATATTTTTGGAGGACTTTTAAGATAATAAATCTTCGGGCTGTTTAGTAGAATACCTATAAGTAGATGAAAAAAAAGTCCTTTGATACGCGATACGCGTATTTCGACTTCAACTGTAAGGCCGTCTTCAGTGTCGTGTACTAGACTCGACTTTAAGCAAACCATCGTATGCACACTAGACTGATGCAAATTTTGAAGTTTTTGCTCCCCTATGCTTAAACGATGTCAATTATGAAGAAAATGATCCTCCCAAAATTTGAAGTGATTCGGAAGAAATTTGGTTGTGCACACGCTATTTGAAGTTTATATGGAAATTACTATGGAAAAGGCAAACCTTTTGTGTTCAGCCCCCTAACTGCTCGTCAAAATAATTTATGGAAAAGTGAACACACTCATCTCATGTGAAAACTTCCCAGCTACAACTTTGCCGAAGACCACATTTCGATGGGACGTAAGGATAATTTGTTATTATTGATAACAAAGTCTTAATCATGCTGAGATGATCATACAATTACTTTCAGAGCAACACTGCTTTTTTGCTGTAGAACATAGTAGCCTGGATTACTTTGATCTATTCATCCCGCCAGGAGTACCATTGTTGCCTGCCGAATAGTTGGTGATGCTTACTGAATGCAAACCCACTTTATGATGATGAATAACAATTTATCCTGAGGTCCAATCAAAAAGTGGTCTTCGGCAAAGTTGTAGCTGGGAGGATTTCACATTAGAAGAATTTGTTCACTTTTCCATAAAATATTATGACGAAGAGATAGAGGGCTTAACACAAAATATTGGCGTTTTCCATAGTAATCTCCATATAAACTTGAAATGGCGTGTGCACAGTCAAATTTCTTCCGAATCACTTCAAACTTTGGGAGGATGCTATTTACCATAATTAAAACCGTTTAAGCATAGGGGAGCAAACATTTCAAAATTTGCATCACTCTAATGCACACATTATATATTAACACTAGGTATAAACGTATTTCCCTACCCTTTTTTTTGTTTTTTATTCACTTAAAATTTATGAGCTGACAGTGGATCAAGATGGCGTCAAAATCCAAGACCTCCATAACTTTTCCCTCCAGAAGAAGGTTTTCTTCTTCCTAGGGTGACCATGTCCTGGAGATTCAAAATCAGGACATTTTTCCAACTTTTTTGTATGTTCTTTTTGTCCTAAATTCTGAACATAATCATTATTCCAAACAAAAACGATTTCAAAGGTTTTTTTTATTATTGAAGACATGTAATGTAATGGAATTAATCATCCTGCGGAGAAATTTGAGCAATTTTCTTGAGAAATTTCTGTTTGAAGATGTTCGGAATTAAAGGCAAACCGTTTTTATTTATTTTTAAGACTGTGTTCTGTTGTTAATAACAAATGAAAGATACATTTTCCATGAATTTTCCATTTATTTAAGTAAAAATATATTTATATTCTGAAACGCAATTCCAGCGCTTAAAATTTATTGTTGTATTTCTTGGAAGATCTCTTAGAAATTTTTAATTAGTTGGTATTAATTATCGCTTAAATGTCACAAAGCATCTCGCCAGGAATTCACCAGCAGAAATCATTTGAGCATTTGCCAAGGGTTTCAAAATATTAATTTAGATATCCAAAGCAATACTGCAAGCATTTTGTCAGAAATTTACCAATGATTTTTAAAGAAATCCGCTTAGTGTCTGGTCAATATGTCGATAGAAAATTACTACCAATTTCAGAGAACAGCTAATTATAATTAATAGAATTTAAAAACCAATCATTTAAAAATTCACCCAAACATTTTCGGAGATTCATTGAAGATGCAAGAAAATGCCGCTATGAAATTATGGTTTTACAAACAATCTTCTTAGAATCTTGTAAGGAATTTCACAAAAAGCTTCCGTTAAGTTCCCATTAGAATCTCGTAAGAATACACTAAGGATCTTGCCAGAAAACTATGAAGGTTCCTGCTAATAATCAAAGTTTTTGGCAGACATCTTATGATTCTGAGAAGCATTCGTTAACGATCTCTCCAAAAGCTCATGGTTGTGTGGACTGTCATACTTTCCCTTGTAAAATGAAGTTGCTTCGGCCATGGTTTCTATTAATATTATCTCTACTGAAATGTGCTTTTTGAAAGCATCTTCAATTCGATACTTTTTTGAGTTTCAAAAAGGTGACATACAAATGAGAAAATACCTCCTTGCGATGCATCTAGAGATTATACGATGATGGGAAACATTTTTATGTTCCCATGATTGCCACCAAGCAAGCAGGACAAAACTTAAAATGGGGCAAATAAATCAGAACACCTCATAAAATCTCAAAATCAGAATGTCCATACAAAATGCCCAAGTTTGGGGACCTGTATCTCAGGTTCTGGTAGGCCAAATTGGCTGAACGAACTAAAAATAACCTACAGTTTTGTGTATACTTAGCTCATTGAATTTCAATCATTTTCCGAGGTGTTTCAGAGGGTTGGTCAAAGAGAAAAGTAAATAACCGAGAGATTTTTCGATTTAATCAAAACACAATAAGTTTTGGTTCACCCTCCCTGATCCAAAGTCGATCGGTAAAGCAAGTTAATAACTGTGGAAGTGCTCTTAAGAACACTTAAATGAGAATCAGACTCTCTCCCAGTCCCAGGGACGTAACACCAGAAAGAAGAAGAAAAAGTTAGATTCCATGATGATTTTGTGTTCTGTAACTCGATACCTCCCTAATTCGATGGTCCCCTCAGTATCGAATTATAGAGAGTTGACTGTAGTTTGTAATCTTGCTCAACTCATGATGTGAAATTCTGACTAACCATTACGTAAAATCTGACATCTAAATTTACATTTAAGATTGTTTGATGCCTGATAATATCGATTATTTTTTCACAAGGTTAAATTAAAGCAATTGCTGAAAGAATAACAATATTTTCTTGGATACACGTCTACAATTTCAACAAACTCTTCTTTTTCTCACAAAGTTCAAGTAATTGCTGAGAAAATAGCCATATTTTGAATAAACGTCCACAATTTTAGCAAACCCTCTTCACGAATTCATCCAACGAAAAAGTAATGCACAGATCGTTACCGAGCAACACGGGTCCTAAACTTGCAATAACCACTTGCAATGCGACAGCCAACCGTAATGGAGCAATCCCATCATGTAACCACGGTAATGGCTCCTTTAATCCTACGAACCCCTCTTTTCTATCACACCATTAAGCCAAAACGATGATGGCACTTAGGTTTTTCGGAGATTCCCCACCAGCATGAGGACAGCTTAAACAGCTGCTTTTCAAGGTAAGCATGATGACCCGTCGCACCTTTCCCAAGGGCACGAATTTCGTAAGGATGTGTCTTGAATGACCTCTCGGACTCCCTTCAGGTGCAGAAAATAGAGGGAGGCTGGAAAACTGGTGGTGAAAAAATATTTCCACTCAAGCAAACATTACGATTGGCTTCGATATTCGAGTCTGGGAAGAGACATTAGGAGATGTTTCGATTTGATTTCAGTTCTTCAGTGTTTCTTTAAATAGTTTCCTCGAGTTGCATCTGTTACTAGTAACCAATATTCCTCCAATCAGAAAGTTTCAATGCACCTCAAATTGATATCACTTCAGTTCTCTTCGTGCTTCGTAAATCCAAAGATCCCTCGATGAAATGAAATTTTTAAACTTAATTAAAATTCATCGATCGACAAAATATCCACCTCCGTTCCTTCATCAGTAGCAGTGCAGTTTCCTTTCGTCGGAGAGGGTCGTGGCCTATCTATGTACAACTTTTATCGGAAAAGTTAGGTATCTCACCCCTATACGCGATAAGCGTGCCGAGCAGTTAGTCAATGAGCGAAAACTGGAAAGAATCCTCACAGCCTCCCATCCACCTGTTAACTCGACAGAATACTTTCCAATGCTAATGAGCCTATGATTTAATTGTCTATGTTAAAACCTCTGGCAGGGAACAAGATACAACCAGGTATCGGGCGGAGAGGAGCGAAAACCTTGAACAAGACCAGCGATGGCCTCCGGGGAATGATGGGAAGTCATGCTGGGAAATTTTTCGCAAATTTAATTAAAACTGTTGATTAATAGGAAATTCTAGGATACTACCCCGACACGGTGATGTAGAGGCATAAAGCTGCACTCTGCTGATGCGACGATGTGCTGGTAGTAGGCTCGAATATTCCCGGAAAATATCAGCACATCAGACAGGTTGTCGTTTGTGTGTACCTTCGTTAGGCTCTGTGGCTGTCTGAATACTAACGCTGTCAAGAGGCGTACTCAGGATTGATTCGAATCCTCTTCTAGACATGATGACCAAACCCAGTCGTTATGTTGAGCTGTATTATCTTGAGCACAGCTGATGTGAAAACTAATTTCCATAAAGAGTGCTTAAATTTGACATGTTGTAAGTTTCTTTTGCACAATTTGATTTTTGTAAACTGATTTTTCTCCAGCAAGAGTCCTAGATAACTTAACTTCATCTGATCAATTTATTAAAAGCACTCTCATCGTAACAACATGTGTACTTGAAGGTTGCATATAAAGAGCTTTTAGTTCATGGGAGAAATATTCCATTTTTGCAAGTATGAAAAAAAAATTCAAACTTTTTTACAGACTATTTCAGATGACACACAGTCTTCTTCTTTTGGCGGTCATCCGTAAACAAAGATTTTTGACATCCCTGAGATAACTCGGGTAAGTCATACGTGACACGCAGTCTTCTTCTTTTGGCGGTCATCCGCAAACAAAGATTTTTGACATCCCTGAGGTAACTCAGGTAAGTCATACGTGAAAATATTGTAAAATATTGGCCCCAAAATACTGCCTTGAGAAACACCAGCTCTTACAGGAAGTCTTTCAGACTTGGAGTTCTCATAAATCACCTGAAGATTACGATTTGAAGGATAACTTTAGATAATTCTAACAAATATGTTGAAAATCAAAGTTTTTTAATTTTACAATCAAGCCAAAAACTGTCGAATGCTTTTTCTATGTCTAGAAGAGCAAGACCAGTAGAATAGCCTTCAGATTTGTTGGAACGAACCAAATTTATTACACGTAAAAGTTGATGAGTGGTCGAATGTCCATGGCGAAATCCGAACTGTTCATTGGCAAAATATGAATTTTCATTGATGTGAACCATCATTCTGTTCAAAATGACCTTTTCAAAAATTTTACTGATGGAGGAAAGTAAACTGATTGAACGATAGCTAGAAGCTTCTGCATGATTTTTGTCTGGTTTTAAGATTGGAACAACCTTAGCATTGGAAAAATGTCAGGAAAATATGCTAATTGAAAACATTTGTTAAATATATCAACTATGAATGATAAGCTACTTTCCGGAAGTTTCTTAACGAGGATGTAGAAAATTCCATCATCGCCAGGAGCTTTCATATTTTTGATTTTTTTAATAATAGTTCTTACTTCTTCCAAATCAGTCTCCCAGGAATTTTCGAAAACGTTCTCTTGATTGAGAATATTTTCGAACTCCTGAGTAACTTGATTTTCAATTGGACTAGTAAGTCCTTAATTAAAATTGTGTGCGCTTTCAAACTGCATAGCAAGTTTTTGAGCTCTTTCGCAATTAGTTAGTAATAATATGTTTTCCTCTTTTAATGCCGGTATAGGCTTCTGAGGTTTTTTCAAAATTTTAGATAATTTCCAAAAGGGCTTAGAGCCAGGGTCCAATTGAGAAATCTTATTTTCAAAAATATTGTTTCTTAATTGTGCAAAATGTTTCTTGATTTCTTTCTGCAAATCTTGCCATATAATTTTCACAGCAGGATCGCGAGTGCGTTGAAATTGCCTTCTTCTCACGTTCTAAGACGGATCAAGAGTTTAAGAACATCGTCCATAATCATGGATTCAAATTTTACTTCACATTTTGGAATTGCAATGCTCCTGGTTTCAACAATGGAATTTGTTAAAGTTTCAAGAGCATTGTCAATGTCAAGTTTAGTTTCTAAAGAAATGTTAACATCAAGATTAGAGTCAATATATGTTTCATATATATTCCAGTCGGCTCGAAAATAATTGAAATTGTAGCTGATAGGATAGAAAAATATCCTAAGCAGCACTCATCAAATATAACTTTGCAGTTGGAATTACTTTGTGAATTTTTCCGTGATCGATGTTTGGCAGTAAAGTCACCAATGACAAAAAAAAATTGTACTTATTACGAGTCAATTTTCGCAAGTCAATTTGGAGCAAATTAACTTGCTGTCCAGAGCATTGAAAAGGCAAATAGGCAGCTGTGTTTCAACAGAAACACCTGAAGTTTCCACAAGCCCCATCAAGTCGATCATTACGATAAACGAAATAGTTAGAATATTTTTTTTAGTTTGGATTCAGGTTTTAAATACGTTTCAGTAATAACTGCTATATGCACGTTATTAGCTGTGAGAAAATTAAACAGCTCCTCCTTTTTACCATTCAAAGAACGAGCATTGCAATTTAGAATATTTATTATTATTTGTTGGATCCATTAGAAAAACGTAATCCAATAACAATTTGATTTGTAGATTTTACACCTACTTGGACAGCTTCAGTCATAGTGGTGGCTTTGAACATTGCATCAATCATTAGATTCAATTGTTCAGTTAGAAAATTAAAATCAGAGGCAGACATATCACTTGAAGTGGGTACATTATCTGATGATTTCCCGTTAGAATTTTCAGTAGACGAAGAGGCGGAGTAGATGTTTCCTGTGGTGGCAGGTTCTTTTTCGTTTGATTTGAAACAATTGGAACGGGTACTTATAGTATAAATAGGGAAGGAGTTCATATTACCTGCTACGATATCGGCAAAGGATTTTCCTTGGGTAGATACATTCGAAATTAAAAGATTCCCGACGGATTAAAATTAGTTTGTGAATGAGCATGATTATTATCTTCCTGATGGGTATGATTCTTGATCAAGCGATCGTTTACTTAAAAATGAGCATTGTTCGATACTCTACCAGGGAAATTCCGGAAACGATCGTTATCGTAACGGATATTACTGTTAATCTGCCTGGCACAAGCCTCAACGACTCGCCTACGCGAAGTGAAAGCCCAAAAATTTGACTTATGATTGCCCCCGCAATTCGAGCATATAAACTTGGTGGTATCTTCCTTCACTGGACAGACGTCCTTAGCGTGAGAAGAACCTCCGTAAATCATGCATTTAGCATCCATGCGGCCATGACCCCACTTTTGGCACCGACAGCACTGAGTGTGGTTCTGGTAATTTCCTCCAGGTTTCTGGAAATGTTCCCATTTCACACGGACATCAATCATAAGTCTAGCTTTTTCTTATTTAGATATTTTTTGTCAAAGTGAATTTAATAATATTCTTGAGAAAGCCCTTTCCGAACAATGCCAGATTGGGTTCTCTTTTTCATAATGATTACTTAGACTGGGGAAAATCCATGTAAATCATTTATTTTATTTTTTGATCTCTTCAGGCGACTTAAAGTCACTTGAGAGACCTTTCAAGACGACTTCAAACAAACGTTTAGTTTTGTCGTCATAAGTAAAAAAATGAGCTTCTTCTCTTCAATATGTTTGAGAAGGAGTTCGAGATCTGTAAGAATTTCCGGCAAAACGCGGCAGTCTCACTTCTTTGCTGTTTGGAAGAAAACTTGATTCCCCTAATGGAGTTCAAGATCTCCTGTCTATATCCTCCAAATTCGGAACAAATGACCACGTTAAGCAGCACCCTCGGTCCCTTACGTGAATCAAAGATCCTTGGCTAGAGACTGAATACTGCACCTCCTTCTTACGCCTACGGGAGAGCAAAAATAAGAAACTTTTACAGCGGTAGGGAGTGCTGAAATTTTAATAAATGCCTAATAAACACACAGCCAACCGTGGCACCGCATCGATCTGGTACGCAAACGTAGGCAGCCTTCGTTGTTATTCATTAGACAAGATTAATATTCAGCCAACCGGGAGTGAATTATTAATTTGGCACTGCGCTCTGAGACGGAGACGGAACATCTCATTCGAGGCGCATCATCAAAGAAACTCCTCCCGAAGGGTAACACGCCGAATTAAAATTAATAATTTGAAACGAGAGCTACTGCCTGACTGCGAAAACTGCGATGAATTTCTCAAAAGAATTATCCGACTTTTTTGAGATAGTGTACCGCGTCCTTCGCGTATTGACCGGTAGTCGCAATGTGTATTACCTTATTTGACCGGAATTGAATTTTAAATATTAAATCCAATAGCTAGCAGCAAACCGAAGAGAAGCCTTTTCCTCCATTCTGGCCTCCCTGGGGACCCGAGCGACATCTGATTTCAAAATCTTATCAAAATGATATCAAATTCTGTTTTCAATGACATATTGATAACAGTTTTTGATAATCATTTTATAAATCTGAGTATGACTTCAAAATTTGATATTATTTGACATTCCTCAATCCAAGTTGCATTTTTTTCATCAAAATTCATAATATATACATGAAAGTCTGATGGAACCACCGAAAACATTTTTTCAATACTCTTATATTACCCTACACAGTTTTTCAAAGATAATCTGAGCTATACGTTGATATAAGTTGTAGTCGATGGTATTGTCTTCTAGTCAATGATATTGGCACTTATTAGATTTTTTCTTTAAATATTTTCAATATTTTTTATATCCTCTACCCGACTATCAAAATTTGATTATTATTAAGTTTGTTTTCATGCAAAACTTTGATCTCAATTTTTGTTATGATTGTTGTTAACTATATCATAATATTAACATATTTAGTTATACAGTTAACTCTCCCTTACTCGATATTCCGTATCTCGATATCGAGTTAGAGAACCATAGTAAAAGTTGGTTTTCATGGCTAACTCGATGGTCCCTTGGATCGCAGTTGCATTGGTTTTATGTTCTGTAACTCGATACCTCCCTAACTCGATGGTCCCTTCAATATCGAGTAAGGGAAAGATGACTGTAATATTCGATGGCATCACAACATCAAAATTAGCTTCCAGTTAGTTCTCATTCCGTAATCGGGGAGCCAGCCACTATACAGAAGCAGAAGCTCACTGCGATCCAGGAACCTGGACCACATCGTATGAGAATGAACTGACCGAAAGAGGCGGAGCAGAAAAAAAAGGTGGAATAAATTTCATCCATCCTGACAAAAGAAATCCAGTGCACCGTCCGGCAGAACAACACAGACACAGACGGGATCAGGTTCCAAAATCCGGATGATATAAATTTCAATAGTAATGGCAGCTCAGCTGTGACAGCAGCCGCCGCCGCAGGAAATATGAAGCGCAATGAAATGCGAATGATGATAATGCAATTTTCACAGCCTCTTGAAGTTGATAAAGCAGAATGGATTGGGTTTAGGATTCGTATGGCAAGGGAAGGCACATATTTCAGCTGAAAATGTGAGATATGTCTAGTTTTGAATATTTTCTTCGAAAACCCGTTAAACAATGAGATAAAGTTTGATTCTGTATTTTGTTGGCACTCGCTTTTTTTCTCGATCAAATTTTGCGGAGTTTACCATTCTCTTATTTTGGTAATAATCATATTTATTCTATTCTAAGCATATTCTGAGCGATGATGATGATAGACGAAAGTTTTTAGATTTTATAAAGGATGAAACGGGGACAACCGTACCAATCGTTTCATTTTAGGGGATGGGTAAAATCGTTGGAAATGCCCAGTGCCGTAGCGTGCGGTTGGCCAGGTTGGCACCCGCCAAGGGCGCCAGCCTGAAAGGGGCACCAAAATGCGCGAATCGTTTGGAAAATTTTTGGAGATGCGTATTGAATTAGGACTGCTTATTAGTAACAATTTCAAAAGAATTATTGGACATAATAAAGTAAAATATGAAACAATTGCTGAAAACATAACAAAATATGCAATAAGCATTTCAAAAGATATTGTTCATTTCTTGCATTTTTTTATGTTTGATGTTCAAAGATTTTAATTGTTCATAAATCTGAATGTATGCTGAAAATTAGACTGTACGTTTCGATCACTTGATTTAATTATTAAAATTACAAGAATTACTTCCCCAGCTTCGACTCTTTGAGAAGTTGTCAGGCAAAATTGAAATTCTACTAAGCCTTGATAAAGGTTGTATCATAATGATTAAAGTCGTAGAACACAACACAGAATCCCAGACTGGATCCAAAAATAAATTTTCATAGAATACTGAACATGAATATAACATTATCAAGGACAGGATTCTGAGCAGAGCTCTTGCTTTATCTTGATCGGTCTTTCACATGACTCTAGGTGTGTGTGTGTTTTTGACGTAGAAGTACGTCTCTCTTCTCTATACAGGAGTGAAATTGGAATTTCAAAACCAAGAGCGTTACGTTGGCATGAAATATTTTAAACGTTTATAACTTTTCGCTGGCTTAATGAAATTTCTTGATTAGCAACTCAATCGAAAGCCAAGACATCAAAGCTTTATGTCGTTTACTTACTGAATCCCACATACCTGTCCAAATAGTTTAATAACTGTTTTAAAAGAGAACGTTGATTTTAAGCAAATCTATAAATAGGGGTGGCTAGAGAAAATTTGACGTCATTTGCTTTTCACTCTCCGATTGGCTCGCATCTCAGCAGGCGACAGATCGGCTTGTTCTGACCGGGCGTGCTTCTCAGGCACAGACATCGATAGCGAAGGACGCCCCCGTTTGTCTTGCTTCGCTCAAATCAAACTGTCGAGCGAGCGAGAGAAGATGCCGTCCGAAGCCAAAGTCATCACCGCTGCCGCCGCCTAGAAGAAGAAGAGGAAGCAGTCCACAGGAGAAATTGCGGTCGAACTGTGAACACGGTCGGGCGAGTCATTCTCGCTTTGTGGTTCACCGCTTGTTTGCGTTCACCCAACCATCGTCATCGCCGCCGCAAATTTCATCGGCCGAGGAGCTGTCGACCCGCGCTTCAAAATCTCGACTCGTGATGAAATCATCATTGGTGGTCAAGAAGCAATCCCGTTAGACCAGAAGCTTCCTGAGTTTTGCTGGTCCGAGCAGTGTTATTAATCCGTAACATCATCGAAGCTAACTAAGCCATCGGTTCTTTTCAGAGCCATCAAATTTGTGGAAAAGAGTTAAAAGATAAATATTTCCGACTTTATTTATAACTTCTAGTATTCCTAAATCAATTTCACGGCCTCATACAAAATTTCATTTGTCGTGAATCCTTTTGAGATTGTACTCGTGGGCGCTGCTGCAGTGCCGTCGGGGTGAGTGCTCAACATTTCACAACGATTGCAAAATAGAGTGGCTTTTCCAACAGCGCCTTTTATGTTCCATATTTTATGGGAACACTTTGATTAGGAAAATTATCCCATGTGACAAAATTGCGACATATTTAGAATGCTTTTGAAAAGACATTCTCAACAATTCTAATAATTTTGGCACCCATGGATCAGAAATTTACCGTCATAATAAAGAAAACTATTAATTATCAATAGCTCGTATTGAATATTTAGGGAACGCCAATCATTCCAAAAATTCATGTTCGACCAACTTCTCACGTATTAGTATTCTCCGCAATTTTCAAGTAATTCCAAGCAAAACACATCATTGGCACATACCCATTTCCCAGATTGGTCGATCAGAAAGCGAAGAGCACAAAAGGAAGGAGCATCATCTGCTATTCCAAGGTTATAAAACATGCTGCCTTCGTTGGATTCAGTTTCATTCCATTTCCACTTTCGAGCTGGTAAGAGCTCCTCCGAACTTGCTTAGCGAGAAGTACCTCGCTGCTAGAAGCCTGCTGAGCTGTTAATCCAGAATCTGGTTTGTGAAATCGCTCAAGATTTCAAGATTGAGCTACGTTTCCAGATTTCAACTAAATCCCTGTGTACGCTACTCTGTTGCTGTTGTGTACCCATGAAATATTAAGCTTGTTTGTCGAATAAACAGAGAACTTATTCACATCTTCTTCTTCTTCTTCTTCTTCTTCTTCTTCTTGGCATTAACGTCCTCACTGGGACATAGCCTGCTTCTCAGCTTAGTGTTCTTATGACACTTCCACAGTTATTGACTGAGAGCTTTCTTTGCCAAAGTTTCCATTTTTGCATTCGTATATCGTGTGGCAGGTACGATTATACTCTATGCCCAGGGAAGTCAAGAAAATTTCCATTACGAAAAGATCCTGGACCGACCGGGAATCGAACCCAGACACCTTCAGCATGGCTTTGCTTTGTAGCCGCGGACTCTAACCACTCGGCTAAAGAAGGCCCCAACTTGTTCGCATGCATTTGCAACTTTTTCGATTTTCCATACAAAATGACCAACTTTGGTAAGTTAGATCTCAGTTTTTTATGGAAATATTTTCGAATGAAACATTCACAGAACATCAGATGTAACTTGAATTTTAACATATATTTTTGAAAATTTTTCCAATCACAAGTTTATAAGTAATAACGGTTTGACTAAACTGTAATTTTCGACGAAAAATTCAAAACTTTTTATCTTAAAATCTGATAGCCTTACACAAAAACTGTCTTCAGCAAACTTATTCATCTCGTCAAAATCTACAACTTTTCTGAAGATACCATGAAGCTATTCCTTCAATATGTTTAGTTATGTCAATCATAAAAAATCGTCAAAAAATTCACTTTAGTCAAACCGTTACTGCTTTTCAACGTGTGATTGGAAAAATCACTCAAAACATATGTTAAAATTTAAGTTATGTCTGATATTCTGTTAAAATTTCATTCATTCAATAACTGAGATATAGTTTATCAAAGTTGGTCATTTTGCATGAAAAATCAAAAAAGTTGAAGTTTTTTTTACTCAGCGAAGAATTACACCATCAACGAAAACAGCGCGAAAGCAATAACCTATCGCGTGCGAGTAGCGAACGGAGTGACGAAACAATAAAGCGAGAGCCCCACCACTCGCCATCGGTGAACGGAGCTCGAGCAAATAAAACCACTGGTTGTTCTGCTCCCAGCTCATTCACAAATCGAACGGCATAACGAACGGATCAAGCAGCGGAGCAGCAAAGAAGAGCGCGTGAAAGCCACAGCAGTGTGCGAGTAGCGAACGGAACCAGAGAGCAACGAAGCGAAAGCAACAACTGAAAATCATTCAGTGGACGGATTAGTAGTCAGCGCCTACCGGCGACCTGTTGGAAAGTAACGCCAGCAAAATATACACCATCTGCCTCTCCTTACCATTCATATTCTTGTACTTGATGAATTCAATGAAATGGTTTGGTTTGGCGATGGAGCAAAGAGTTATTAAGAATGATTTTACTTAACAAAGAGTTGTTGATAAATATTCCAATCAACAAGAGTTGTTTTGAAACAGTTCACTTTTATCAGAAATTTCTGCTTTACCAAAGAGTTGTTAATGAAATTCCTGCAGCAAAGGGTCGAGTTTTTCCCCACGAATATTTCCAGCCAGGACTAGTCATGGAGGACAATCCATCCCGAGCATCACGGCCCCCGCTTCTAAAATTCTCGAGTACGGAAATTGGAAAATTAATACATAATGTTCATCTTGTACATCCCTTGCCAAGACATCAATTTCATATAGCCTATTTCGCAGATTAACGCAATAGACTAACATGTAGAAAAATTTCAGATCAATAGTTGCTTATTACAGTTGGTCAGGAAACAGTTTATTGAACAGTATTTAAAATCTGACGCAATTTTAATACATTTTTCAATTTAATACTCGAGAATTTAGGAAGTGTTCCCCCATTATATGATAAATCAACGATGCTGTTAGAAATACCATACAATGCTGAGTAGCATGATGTTATTACGGTCCGACGGCGCTTCAGTGGTAAATTCTCAAATTCATGTAATTATGTGGGGTAAATTATGTGAACCAAATTGTAGTATACCGCGATATTTAGATCATTATAGATAAATCAGTAAATATCATCCAATAAACCCTTATATGAACGTATGTTGGCCCTGAAAAGGGCCGATTTAGCTTGGATGCTGTGAATACGAGTTTACCACGAGGCGTAATCTAGAAGCGCGGATCGGTCAACCTAGAAATCTTGAGCGATTTCACAGACCAGATGCTGGATTGGCAGCTTGAAGAATGACAGCTCAGCAGATTTTTAGCAGCGAGGTACTTCTCGCTGAGCAAGTTCGGAGGAGCTCTTACCAGCTCGAAAGCGGAATTAGAATGAAACTGAATCCGACGAAGGAAGCATGTTTTATAACCTCAGAATAGCAGATGATGCTCCTCCCTTTTGTGCTCTTCGCTTTCTGATCGACCAATCTGGGAAATGGGTATGTGCCAATAATGTGTTGGGCTTAGAATTACTTGAAAATTGCGGAGAATGCTAATGCTGAGAAATTGGTCGAACATGAATTGCTGGAAGGGTTGACATTAACTAAATATTCAATAAGAGATATTGATAATCAATAGTTTTCTTTATTATGACGGTAAATTTCTGATCCATGGGTGCCAAAATTATTACAATTGTTCAATGAGAATGTCTTTTCAAAAGCATTCTTAATATGTCGCAATTTTGTTACATGTGATAATTTTGCTAATCAAAGTGTTCCCACAAAATATGGAACATCGAAGACGCTGTTGGAAATGCCACTCTATTTTACAATTGTTGTGGAATGTTGAGCACTCACCCCGACGGCACTGCAGCAGCGTCCGCGATTACAGTCTCAAAATGTTGAGTCATAAATTATTCATGACAAATGAAATTTTGTATGAAGCTGTGAAATTGATTTAGGAATATAAGAAGTCATATATAAAGTCGGAAATATTTCTCTTTTAACTCTTTTCCACAAATTTGATGACCCTGAAAAGGGCCGATGGCTTTGTTAGCTTTGATGCTTTTACAGATAAATAACACTGCGGGATGTTATCAGTTGATTGCCATGGTCAAACTGGGAATCCTCAACTCAAATGTATAAATTTGAGCAAGTTATTTGCTTATACGACGAACCGAAAGTTTCGTGACGTGGATGGCGCACAACAGTAACAGGTAGTGGATCACCGGTCATCAGTCAAAATCTGATGATGGCGGCGATGACGATGGCTGGGTGAACGCAAACAAGCGGTGAACCACAAAGCGAGAATGACTTGCCCGACCGTGTTCACAGTTCGACCGCAAATTTTCCTGTGGACTGCTTCCTCTTCGTCTTCTTCTTCTTCTTCTTGGCGGCGGCAGCGGTGATGACTTTGGCTTCGGACGGCATCTTCTCTCGCTCGCTCGACAGTTTGATTTGAGCGAAGCAAGACAAACGGGGAGGTCCCTCGCTATCGATGTCTGTGCCTGAGAAACACGCCCGGTCAGAGAAAGACGATCTGTTGCCTGCTGAGATGCGATCGAAGCGGAGAATTGAAAGCAAATGACGTCAAATTTTCTCTTGCACCCCTATTTATAAATTTGCTTGAAATCAACGTTCTCTTTTAAAACAGTTATTAAACTATTTGGACAGTTATGTGGGATTCAGTAAGTAAACGACATGACCCTTTGATGTCTTTTCTTTCAATTGAGGTGCCATTCAAGGAATTTCGTTAAACCAGCAAACAGTTATAAGAGTTCAAAATATTTCATGCCAATGTAAGGCTCTTGGTTTTGAAACTCCAATTTCACTCCTGTATAGAGAATTTTTATTTTACTTTCAAACTGTGCGGCATAATCAAATGCAAACGCATTCAGTTCCCGATGGTTAGTGCCTGTGCTTTAACTGTCCATAAGTCGCAAGGTGGAACTCTCCCCGAGGTCGTGTACGACTATGACAAAAGCCAGGATCAGCAATTGGTATATGGTGGTTTGTCGCGGGTTACTTCACTGCAAGGACTATTTTTGACAAACTCTACCAATTCTTCCCAGTTCCATCACGCCAAAGGCAGCAATTCCAAGGGTTGACTTGAGGAATGAGCTGCAGCGCTTAGGCAATCATCGATTAGTGACGCTTTGAGACGTGAAATACTGGATCATAGTGGTCCAGCCTGCATATTGATGAGTATCAATGTACAGAGCCTAAATGCTCATGCAATGGATATTGCTACAGACCAAAGCACTGGACCGATTCAATCGATAATCACGATCGAAGCACCCGAGCTATCAAACATCTAATCATAGACAAACAGACGTAACACTTAGAACAAATCTTGATCAAAATCATAGTCACGAGGACATGTACGCCCAATGCTAAAATCGGTGTGTTTGGCCGACGGGCCAACAGATGGCGGTAGTGTGTAAACGTCAAACACGAACAAAAACGATGCGAGCGCTGCGGGTGGCGGATTGGCCACCCAACATATATTTGAATCGACCGCCAAAAAGGTGGTCGATGGACAATGATGAGAGTGTGACGTCTGTTTGTCTGTGATCTAATCTACTGGAGGAGTTTGGCGAACTACAGCTGGAGCCAGAAACCGATCACCTAACCAATCAACACAAGGAAGCAACGACCAAACAAACAAATTCAATCATCTGGCATTATTCCTGGAACACCAAACACTGGTTCTCGAAACCACAGAACGACAAATGGTTCTTTTCTGGACTACCAAAATGAGTCCAAAAAGAGTTAACTTCTGAAAACTTCATCCGATCAATAACAACACAAAACTAGTACACTTGCAAATTCATACACATGATAAATCAAATTATTAATCATCGTAGTTCTACGTCAACCCCGCGGTAATGTAATAGACATTACCCACCCCAAATTTTTAATATAACTTCGATAATTTTTAAACTTTCATAAACCTAGCCGAAAGTTCCCAGAGCAGACATAATTTAAGAATCTGCAATACATTTTAATAGCCTCATGAACGTTCTACACTATTTGAAACTTGTGAAGAAAGCTTTCAATTTCAAGGGTAATTGTAATTCCTTAGAAATTATTTAATTAAAAAATCTTTAATATATTTCAAGTTTCCGTTGATTAATGAAAAAATTGTGATTTCCACATTGCTGCTTTGCAATGAAAGTTTAGAGAATATCTTAACTAAATCTACGCTAATTATTTATTAGGAAGAAAAGGCATAAGCTCTTAAATTCTTCCCAGTCCTTCAGAGCAAAAAGTATCAAAGCTTTGCTTGAAAACAAAATTTGTTTTAATTTAATGGTTCACAAATATTTGTCAAACATTTGCGAATTGTGATTTAAACATCTAGTACGTTCTGTAGACTTGTTTCCAGCCAAATTTTCAAATCATCTTTCAGCTAACATTCAAAAATACTCAGAAAATGTTCATGAAACAAATTAAAGAATACAGGTCGGGCTCGGTTATCCGGAGACTAGATTATCCGGGATTCGACTATCCAGAATTTTAGACTCGATTATCCGGAGTATATATTTTTAATGTTCTTATTTTTCAGTTTTTTGCATTAATTTGAAATAATTGAGTATTGCAATCGACAATATGAATGGTTTAGCAGTGTTGGACGTAGGTTACTTAAGGGGAGTTTAAAAAGTTTTTTTGTGTTTGCTGGTAAAAAAATCCTTCTCAAGATCCCCAATGTTCCTAGAAATAATTTCTGGCTACGCCACTGCATCGTTAAAAAAATAACAACAAAAACAGATAAAATTTAAGTTCTTCTGTCGCAGATTTTAATTTTTCTTTTAGTGATTCGTTTATCCGGAGTGAAAAAATAAAAAAGACACTTCGGATAATCGAGTCCGACGTGTATACATATTTTCTTGCAGGAGTTTAGACAATAATTTAATGTGTCCTGACTTGACGAAAATATTTCAACTATATGTGACACTTGTGAATATTTTCATAAAAAATCTTTCAGAGATAATTTTTGATAAGCTTTGATTAAGGGGCGCTAAAATGGAGGTTCGCCAAGGGCGCCATGATGCCACGCTACGGCTCTGGAAATGCCTTTGCTAAGAATGTTAGTGTCCTTTTTGCTGCCATCGAACGACGTCGCCTTAGGGCGCGGCCAGGGTAGACGCGAATTGCGAAGCGAATCGAAAATTGCACGGGAAGGAATAACAATTATTAATAATGAAATGTCAAACTCTAAAGGGTTTTCGCGGCGCTTCGCGTGACGCGTCTACCCTGGCCAACACCTTATTTGGAAACAAGCGAATTGATGCAACGGGCACGACTGATCTTGAATCTTCGATATCTTATACCATTTTTTCCGTAATGTTCGGTGGTATCGGAAAAGGTTTTCGTCGTTCTGTGAATAACGCCATCACAATCTAGTTTGGTTCACTAATTTCACTACGATAGTTTATTAGGGTTACCATATTTGCTCTCATTGAAAAGAATACATTTTTTCCATTCTGTAAAAGTGTACTAAAGAGTACACTAAGCTTGTATTAAAAAATGCGCTTTTTGCGTATGCGATTATTTAAATTATCTTGTTTTGAACAGTTTTTGTTTTCTTTTTCTTAATTCTTATGTCGTTGGTCACATTAACCTTACATTGTCAGGTTAAATTTAAAAAGGCTAAAATGTTCACTAATTACGGCTTCTTTTCGCCGTGGTTTTGCAAACAATTATTAGACTCATATTTGCAACCACTTATCTTACATTTAAGTCACAGTTATCTTTTTCAAGGAGACACTGTTTTCTACACTTCATTACAGATCTCTTAAAAATTGACTTTAATTTTATTTTCCATTTCTGTAACATTCTTGCTTAGCAATACTGGACGTTCACTGAATAGGTGAATTTGTTCAATATTTGTTTATGATAACGCATATAATACAAAAAGCCGTTCGACTTTTGCTACCGTGCAAGCACCATATTCTGAACGGTTAAGAAAATGCAATTTGAATAACTTAATTTATTAAGGATTTCAACAGCTGGGATATTGTTTTGTCTTGCCGTTGCATTTGTCTAATATCTAAATAAACGTATAGATTAAAATAAAACGTCCATAGATTATCAATTATTTAAAAAATCTTATGTTAGTCTGACGCATGCATGTTCCTAATTATGGACGCCATATACATCAATGGTCCTAATTATGATCGATATTAAAGGGACCATCGAGTGTAACGTTTTACGTTTTTTGTAGTTTAAAAACATTAATAATAAACAAAAAAATAATAAAACAAAAAATGATTTTAGTTTTTATAGCGTTGAATAAAAATATTTTGTTTGCGTTCGTAAAATGCAGCGATCCATGTAGCGTAAGCTTATGTGGATTGCGTTTGCCATAACGAATTATGAAAGCTTCGTAAAATGCAGCGATCCATGTAGCGTAAGCATATGTGCATTGCGTTTGCTATAACGAATTATGAAAGCTTCGCAAAGCGCCATGTACACATTTTGGCGGACTACAGGCGTAATTCAGATTTGTCGCCATACCTACCAAGCGCCATGCAAAAGCAGTTGGCGCGATTTTCTATAATAATTGCTTTTTGGTTTGAATAGTTGGACGGTCAGAATAGGCAGTTTCTTGGCGCAAGAATTTCATCAACTCGTTCATTTCGCTACGAAGTTGGCTGGAGAGCAGAAGTGCGCGAGTTTAGTGAACCAATTACGTTTAATTAAAGTAAATTTGAAAAGTTAAAGTTTATTCTGGTGAAATTGAAGTTTAAATTAAAGGTAAAAGTTAGTGAGTGAGTTAAAGTAATAAGTTGTGTTAAACGTTTTGTGTATTTCTTTCTTTAGAGGACCGAGGTCCGTGAATAAATCGCGATTCTGCACAAAAGTGTTCATTTATTTTATTTCAATACGATAAAAGGTAATTATGTTTAATTATAAGATTGAAAACTTAAAACTAATGTGATTTCGCGTTGGACATGCAGCGCTCTGCGCTTTTTCCGTACGGCTGGATTTTACGTCAGCGTTCGGCATCCGTCACCGCCGAATCGTGATTTTTGGTAGTCCGTTCGTCGAGAATTTTGGAAGTCCGTTCATCGTTCAGACCCGTGTGCAGTGCAAAGGCCCACCTTTTAATTAGGTAGCTAAACGGAGACGTGAGTGAAGTCGCTAAAACTCTTCTGTAGCGAGTTTTCCTCCTTCGGATGCCAATTACCGAAGGTAAGGTCCCATTCCGTTACTCCTAGTGGACCAATTTCCGAGAGTTCGGTTTGTAGTAGCGTGAAGCCAATTACACGCCGTGAACCTCGATCCTAACCCAAAGATAGGGCTACATTACTCCCCGCTCGGATTAGCGGACAGGTACGCGAAGCCGGGTCGCTGGGTACACAGCCATTTCAGATTACCGACCCCAGTAAAATTTTACTGGGTTTTGGAACTACGGTTTTTTCGGTAATTTTTACGATTACCGAAAAAAACCAGTAATCCTTAATATGTTTTGATTGATGGAAATAACTGACTTAGTCAGTAAAAATATTAAGCGTTTTTACTGGCTTTCCAGTTTCCCATGCTTCATGCTTTGCTTCTCCGGATACTGTTTTTTTCAGAAATCAATTCAAATTAAAACCCAATCGACATGAACATGAACATCGACATGCATTTTTCTTACGAATAAACATCTACGGTATGCATATATCTCAGTGGAAGTAATCGAAAAATGTGTGACAAAACCATTATTTGGTTGGTTTGCATACAAGAGGCAAACTCAATGATGCAGATGAATTTACCTCCTGTATGGAAACCAACCGAATTTTCCAACGTAAGCAGTTAAAATCGTGCTTTTGGCTGCTTAAAATGGTTGATTTTCTCACTAAATTTCGACTACTTACCACGAGAAAGCGCAAAATAGGTGCAGGAAAAGTTTGGTTGCAATAGCCGTGTCTTCCGGCGCCGGTCGATTCTACAGCAGGAGATTATCATTTGACACTTTCCCGCATGCGTATCAGTTTGTTTTGATTTGATTTTGACAACAAGTCAGTAAAAAAAACATCAATTACTGAATAGTCGGTAATTGTTTTTACTGACTTTTCGGCCTGTTCGGTAATGTTGCAAAATTGGGTCTGACAGCTACCGTAGTTCAGTAAAAAGTAAAAATTATTACTGAACCTCAGAAGTTTTCAGTCAAAAAGCTGAAAGTTCGGTATTTTTTATGATTTACAATTCGTACCCAGTATAAAAAATTACCGAACAAGCAAATCGTGATTGAGTGTGTACGTGTATTCCTATTGGCAGGAGCGGATCGACCCGGGTATTACTCGGCGAAATCGCCGTCTTACTCTCGTGAACAGTTCGAAATCGGAAGCTTCCGTTCCAGCCGCCACTCCCTCCGCAACGATACTTCGGCCATTTTGCACGCGGGTTAATTCTTCGCTGCCCGCCAATTTGCAGCACGGACACGCCGGTGGTCGCCATCTCGCTACCGCCATCGCCGAGTTCGATCGTCGTCATCATCGAGTCTGCGGAGTCAACGTTCCGTTCCCCGTCAACGAGCCTTCATCGAGTCAACGTAAAAGCCTGCGCAGGTACGTGAAGAGCTTATTTTACATGGCCATGTTTGCTCTTTTCCATTCCGTACGGTTTTTCCTTTGTCCAACCCGAATGAATGGTGAATTCGATTCCTAAAATAAAAGTTTTGAAGAAAGATTAGTTACTTTTTCCGTTACGTTTAACTACCCGACCAGAACCACATAACAAGATTATAATACATTTCTATCAGCAGCAGTTAAAAATCACAGAAGTTGATATAATATATTGTTATCAAGCTGCCTTTGTTCTCAACTTGTTATATTTTTAGTAACACATTTATGACAACATTTGTTATATTTTTAACATCGCTTTTATAAGTTTGTTGCAAATAACATCCGATCCCGACCAGAACCACATAACAAGATTATAACACATTTTTATCAGCAGCAGCTAAAAATCACAGAAGTTGATATAATTTTGTTATCAAGCTGCCTTTGTTCCCAACTTGTTATATTTTTAGTAACACATTTATGACAACATTTGTTATATTTTTGACATCGCTTTTATAAGTTTGTTGCAAATAACATCCGATGCCATACACATAAGTGCCATAAACAGTAACATAGTTTGCAATAATTTCGTTATTTTGTAACATCCTTGCAACAAATTCTGTAATAATTTTGATATAATTATAACAGGGTTTGTTATATTTTGGTTCAATTTGGAGCAAATTTTGTTAGAATTTTTGTTACTTTAACTACTAACGGTACATGTTTCATAACAACTGGTGATATAAAAAAATCATATCAGGGGAACACATTCTGTTATAATCTTGTTTTTTCCATCTGGTCGGGTATGCTTAAATAAAACTACTCGCTAACTTACATTACATTCGTTCCGTTTATTAGCTCTTTTGAGTAAGCATCCTCTTCTGAATTCCCTAAAACTTTAAGGCTGTGGAGGAGTAAAAGTCATTCTTGCGTTTGATTTTCTAGTGTTATTAATATACATTATTAATATATACTATATTATACTATATTAACAGAAAAGAGAATCGATGAAGAGAAATCGATCATGCGACTTACGCCCTTATTCTAGCACACGCTTGATATTATGTGATGAATAATAGCAAACAATGCGAGTGTATAATGTATAATACATTACTTTATACGAGTGTACGGGAAGAAACAAAATGTATAAATGAACTGAGAAATAAAGCGTTTTATGCGAGGAAACTCATCAATCTGACGATTTTATCCACCGTGTTTTGCGGGTTTGATGTAATTTGTTTGAATTACCGAGTTATTACGTGAACTTTGATGCGACTTCTGGTTGTCTGGGTTTGAAGCACCACACTAGACAACGGACTAGCATTCGACGCCCAGTGGCACAGTCGAGATACGTTCCACATTATGTCTGAACCAGTCGATTATAAAAATCAAATGTACATCGGATTTTTTTTCTCGCTGAAGATTAGTATTTGGTCTATATTATCATAATCGGAAGGTTTTAAAATGTTCTATCAGTGAAATTTTTCCCATACATTTTGTATGGGCGGAAATGTGCCGAAAACGTGATTTTAATGGGATTTAGTATGAAAAATGACTAGAAGGTGGAAAAAATCAAAATTTCCCCAATAGAATATTTTGAAACTTTCCGATTATGAAAATATAAACCAAATACTAAACTCTAGCGAGAAAAAATACGATGAACATTCGATTTTTATAATCGTCTGGTTCAGACATAGCGTGCGTTCCTGACGAAAAGTTTTCCAGACTGAAGCGGGAATCGAACCCACACTCCTTGACTCGATGCGGCTAAATTCATGGTAACACTAACCACACGGCCACGAAGCTCACCTTAAAACGGTGAAAATATCATAACTGATAGTGGAAAAATGTTGCAATGAATCAAATATTTTTGTTATCAGTTATAGCAAATTGAAAACTGTTTCTACGATCATGCAGAGCAAATTGAGAATTCAGAGAGATATACATATTTTTTTATTGACATTGAAACGAGTCTGCGACAAGAAATGCTTTATTTTTATATTGTCTTAGTGTGTTTACATGTAGCTCGAAAAAAATGTAATTATGTAAAACGAAAACATTAACAAACATTTTAAATTATATCAGAACGAAAGCAAAACATGATATCAAATATTATTTAATGAAGCCATATTGCAGCCATAATAAAACCTCAATAAATAACACCAAAGACCAGAAACCATTGGAATTGTTACTTGGGTTGTGGGGCTTTATCTGCATCTATTTGGCTTCATAATGATAATAAAGACCTGACTATAACTTTTTTTGTTTGCAATTTAAAAATATACTCTTGTAATCCGGTAGGGTGGCCAGATTTATACAGAGTTCATGTCTTCAGCAAACTTGTTTCTATTTGGCTTGTTTACAGCTTTGTAGAAGGACACCATATTGAAAAATAAAAAAGGTAGAACTCAAAGCTCCATTCGCTTCGGTATTTAGACCTAAACATCTGGTCACTAGGGCGATTCAAAATTTAAAAATGTTTGAAATCCATCGGATTGAGTTGCCCTCTTCAGCAAACTTCTTTATTATGGTTTGAAAAATCAGTTTTCGCTACAGGATGATACGTTTGTTCTTACATTTCAGTACCAACGTGTTTGGAACATAATTCAAAATTTCTCCATAGTAATTTCCATATAAACCTACTTTGTCTTTGGGCCAACTTACAATCACCACCTAGAAAGCTGAAAATTGCATAGAACGCTATTTTTATTGTAAGGATGGTTAGGAGGATATGATAGACTGGTAATTCAAACCTTTTTAAATTGTGAACTGCTCTACTGGTCAGTGGTCACCCGCCATATGCTTTACAGCGCCGTAAAAAAATCACGATCTTGAGCATTTATCCAGCTGCGCACTGCATCATTTGATAGGTAGATACGATGATATCTTTCGAAGTGAAAAAAAACCTATAACAAAAAGATCGAACCGGAAAACCAAACAAAGCTTTTTAATTTAGCTCGATAGAACCGAAATTTTCCAAGACACTGATTGTTAGAAGCTGTTCAAAGATTTTGGGTTGAAAATGAACCAATGTTCATATTTGCAGTACACTTTTTTATATTAAATTTAGGGGAGGGATTATTAGAGTATGTTTAAAACTACTAATTGAACTTTTACACTTCACTTTTTTCAAAAAATAAAATACTAAAATCACTAGTAATGCGAGCAAATAGCAATTGACTGTTTATATAAATCAGGCGTTTACCAAATTACATGCGACCACTGCAATAAAATTTACATAGGACAAACAAAACGGACTCTCAATACACGTTTTAAAGAACACGTAGCAGAAGTTACTAAAGCACACAAACACACAGAAAAAGGACATGTACACCATTTCAAATCAAAAGTTGCAGAACATATTTACAATGAACAACATTTCCTTAACACAAAAAAATAAACTCTTACGACATATTTCAAATCCTTGAAAGCTTGACGTAAATTTTCAAACAAAACAACAATAAATTACTAAACAAAGATCAAGGAAATGGGTACTCTTGCAACACATATTATAGTTTAAAGGTATTTGCTCGCCTTACTAGTGATTTTAGTATTTTATTTTTTTGCAAAAAGTGAAGTGTTAAAGTTCAATTAGTCATATTTGCAGTCTTTTTATGAAAAGTTTCCTTAAAATCATAAAGTTGTTCGACTATAACAAAACAAAATCTTTAAAAAAAATGAAATGGATGGGTTATTTCATTCAACAGATACATTGATTTCAAATTTGAAATGACCCCATTTTCCTCACTCAGGGTAATAATCGTGAAAGTAATTTTCAGCAATGTTTGTTGAGAAACAAATGTTGGCCTAATAGAGATGAATCGCCATAAGTTGAATTCAATTATTTATTTATTTAGTTGGTGTTACATCCAGCTCACTATACTCAATTCACTGACATTTATGCTACCATCAAAGTAACCGCACTACCATGAATATGATTGTACCAATGAAGATGGCACAAAAGTAGATGAAGAAAACAAACAACAATGCCCGTATGTCGTTGGTGTTTTTGATTATCAGAACCAGAAGAGTGTCAGTTTTAGGATATTGATTATCAATGAGGTTCATATTAATAAAACAAATATGCTGATTAACGGGTAATGAACGATTTGATGCACGGAATTGATGATATTAACCCGTCTTTAGAGTGCTTCGTGCAAAAATTACAATTTCCCGGAGTGGAATTTAAAAAAGCCAAGCTGGTTCGAATGAATATCAATTATTGTGTTTCCGATTGTCACAAAGTGATTGAGTATCAGCAGGTTAAAAGGAAACTGACAATCTTGCGGCAAGCGCTTTGCCAATCTTTGTTGTGTTGTCAAGGTGAGGATAAACACAAATTAGAATCAAAGAAAATTCTACCCAGCAAGCGTCAATATAGGCGAGGATAGATTGAGTATTTTCGTCCCTGGTTACATCAATTAATTTGATAAAACTTCGTTAACGATGTTACGCCAATTTATTCGATCCATGGCTGTGTCCCTCCAACTTCGATTTTGGCCCACGCTCTCCAGATCTTGTTGCACCTGATCAAGCCACTTCGCTCGATGTGCTCCCCGCCTTCTTGTGCCAAAAGGATTCGACGCGAACATAATCTTTGCAGGATTGTTGTCCGGTAGTCTTGCAACATGCCCTGCCGAGCGCACCCTTCCGGCTTTCGCAACTTTCTAGATACTGGGTTTACCGTAAAGCCTAGCGAGCTCGTGGTTCATTATCCGCTGCCACACACCGTTCTCCTGCACACCGCAAAAGCTGGTCCTAAGCTGAGAGAGACTCGCAAAGAGGAAAAATATCAACGTCATATGCAGCCGAGATACTACTGTCACGAAACGTCAAATGCAGCCCATCGTTTCTATGGGTGAGGAAGTGAAAAGTATTGTATTCAAAATAAACTATTATTAAAAACCTCAGTCAGCGGAGCAGTTTTTCCAAAGCTGCTTATAAATCTAAACACAAGAGTAGTTATTTATAATGTCTGCTACGTTTGCTGACATGAAATTTCACTAAAAATGCCGTTTATGCTTCGGTGTGATGCAAACATAATAGTTTTTTGCTGAGATGGTCATGTGAGAGCTTGAACGGTTTGCGTAAAATTGATGTACACACTGAGTGGAATAAGAAAAAACTCAGCAATCGCAGAAAAAGAAGACCGTCGCCGCGAGTTTCGTCTCAGGTCCTAAGCACCCTTCGTTCGAACACTCCAAGTACTTGCAGGTCCTCTTCCAGCATGGTCCATGCTTCATGTCCATAGAGGACCACCGGTCTTATTAGCGTTTTGTACTTGGTACATTTGGTGCGGGGATGAATCTTTCTCGATCGCAGCTTCTGCTGGAGCCCATAGTAGGCGCGACTTCCACTGATGATGTGTCTCCGTATTTCACGACTAACTTTGTTATCAGCCGTTAGCAAGGGTCCGAGGTAGATGAACTCGTCAACAACCTCAAAAGTATCCCCGTCTATCGTAACACTGCTTCCAAGGCGGGCTCTGTCGCGATCGGTTCCACGTATCAGCATGTACTTTGTTTTGTTTGAGCTTCCCGGAAAAGCTGTACTTGTCCATGATTTTTCATAGCTCTTCACGGTCGATGCTATCAGAAGCCGCTTTAAAATCGATGAACAGATGATGCGTTGGGACTTGGTGTTCATGGCATTTCTAAAGGATTCGTCGTACAGTAAAGATTTGGTTCGTCGTCGAGCGGCCGTTGATCAAACCAGCTTGCCACAAAATCATTTGCCTATAGTGATAGACAACGGAAGATAATCTGGAATAACACTTTGTAGGCGTCATTCAGGATAGTGATCGCACGGTAGTTTTCACATTCCAGTTTGTCGCCTTTAGATGGGGCATATGACCCATTCCGTTCCCTAGATTCTGACTATCAGCCGGTGCAGACAGACGGCCAACCTGTCCGGGCCCATTTTGATGAGTTCAGCTCCAATACCATCCTTACCAGCTGCCTTGTTGTTTTTGAGCTGATTGATGGCATCCTTAACTTTCCTTCCATAGTGGCTTTCCTTAGCCGAATGGTTAGAGTCCGCGACTACATAGCAAAGCCATGCTGAAGGTTTCTGGGTTCGATTCCCGGTCGGTCCAGGATCTTTTCGTGATGGAAGTTTCCTTGACTTCCCTAGGCATAAAGTATATTCGTACCTGCCACACGATATACGAATGCAAAAATGGCAATTTGGCATAGAAAGCTCTCAGTTAATAACTGTGGAAGTGCTCCTAAGAACACTAAGCTGAGAAGCAGGCTCTGTCCCAGTGAGGACGTTAATGCCAAGAAGAAGAAGAACTTCCCTCAAAGTGGGACAGGTTGGTTTCCTTCATCCGCCGTGCAGACGTAGTCAATTCCTCCGCTGTCGTGACCCTCTGCGCCTGTGTTCTCCGTGCCATTCAGGTGTTCATGGTAGTGCTGCTTCCATCTTTCAATCACCCTACGTCCGTTCTTCAAGATACTTCCGTTCTTATTCCTACACATTTCGGCTCGCGGCACAAAGCCTTTTCGGGATGCGTCATGCTTTCGTATAGTGATTCAAACTTCTGAAAAGTGAACCAAATTGCAATAAGTATTGAGGGGAATGTGTTAGATACCACGCGTCTCCATAAAGCCGTTTCAAAATACAATGTCGAGATAAACATATTCTTGTGATTCCATGCCTTTCCTAATTCGCGTTCAAATTCTTAGACGAAAACTATTCTATAAATAAATATCACTTAAATGAAGAGCATCCTGCCAGGGAGGATAATTGTAGGTAAGAATCTCATGAAAAGAAGTTTGTACAATTTTAGAATGACTCTTTCGATTGAGATACAGCGATGGTTATAAGAGGAAAACAATCCCAATTTTTTGAACATAGCTCCAGTCCAATATTGGATCGTCAAACTTAATTCGCTGTGAAGCAAAAGTTGCATCCTGCGCGAACCACAACATCTGAACCTAACAGATGCAATTTTCCCTCTAGAAGAGTGCTGTGATGATGCCAACCGACGACGAGGATGGTGATGATGCTATCTTCGGCGATATCTGGTCGTTGTAGTTGCTGCCAATGCAATGCTGGTGGCAGGTCTAGTTCAACTGCAATTGAATTATTAGTTGTACAAATAGGTTTTCCCTGAAGGCGCTGAAGCTGCTGCTAGTAGAAGTGTAGGTGGGTCGAAGTGGCGAACGAAAATCAGAGTCAGGGTGGCTGGTTGACTTGCAATTGGAGTTATCGATATGATTTTCCATTTCAACACCCGCAGACTGACTGACGCTCTGCTGGGTGATGCCAATCGAGGTTACACCCGCAGTGCACACAGTGAAGAAGCATCAGAATTCAGAATGTGAGAGGAGGGCAATGTGGTACAAAATGCACTCATGGAGTAAAATGATCCAGTTTACATATTGATGAAATAAATAGTATACAGTAGACTGGCCCACTTTAGTATGGGAGAAAAATAAAGTTGTATAATTCCACGTGGCACCTACCAGGATTATTCTTTTGGGTGACAGGAAGACTTCCTGAAAGTTTCAGCTTATTTGGTCGTTCCATGAGCTGGCGCAATTGAATTGAAGTTAATGTGGGATTTTCAGCTCCAACATATAGGAAACAGCACATCATCTCCTGTTTGAGGCAGGAAAATTGTTGATCGCTTTCCATTGAACCCAGAATGTCAAAAACACTACTTGATACTATAGCAAACAATATTGTAGAAGGTTGTATGATGATTAAAATTGATAAAGTTGGTGTTTTAACTATCTGAAGTAGATTTGCAATATTGCATAGTATTCCTTCAACTAAGCTGGGTGGTAGCCACCAAGCGCATCATAGCCACCTATGACGCTGGGCGACCTGCGGCACAAGGTGCATGCACATGTGTGATTGTACGGGAGTGCTGATCTAAGCCTAACTTTCAACAACTGAAAGCTTAATGAAAATGAGCTTAAATCCAGATACAACCTTCGGCAACAATGTTCATTAGCGTATCAACTAGTGAATTTGTCATTCTGGGCTCAATTGAACGCGATTGACTAGTTTACGAGACCAAATAGTGACATAGGGTCAATTTTCAATATATTTAAGACGAATATTCCATACAAACTTTGAATTGAATGCGCCAGCTGGGGGAGCAACCAAATGAGTTGAAATTTTGAGAGAGCTTTTTTCTTACCCTAAGGCACATATCTAGGGGGTGCCCCGTTGAATTTTACAACTTTTTTGTTTAAGGGCCAGTCTAGTATACAGATAGTTGAAAATTTGACGTAAGTCATTTTGTAAATCTGGATATTGAAGGTTATAAAGGTGACAATCGAGTAGGTTCAAAATGTGGGCTGCGTAGAAATTTATCTGCGGAATACGGTGAATCGATAATATATAACTATTCGAAGATAAGACTGTTAGAATTCTTTTTCTAGATATAATCGATAGCAGAACCAAAAAAACTACTGTGTTACATTACAAATTTCTAGTAAAACTTGAATATTTCCCTGTAAAATGCGATTGAGCTTAGGCTGGCATTTTGAACCATCTTCCCCTATTTGGTGCACAGAGAGATGAAGAGTTGGTGCGGGTACACACATGAAGTCGTTCGTCATCGTGTGGCATATCTCATCGTTTGGATAGTTGCTTGGCATGACGTTGATATGTGGAGTGACATATTTCAGTTTCACTCTGGAGCCAGGGGCACTAACATTGCATTGCACCATGGGAAGAGGTCGCTAGTAGTAGACGGTGGAAAAGTTTGCCTTTTGTCACACGTTTGCTTCTCCATCTGGATCTCTGGGGAGCAATCGACGGGAATGCCCCGAAAGATAGTGTGAGGCATCATGATGAAGTGTTTGCTACTCTTCTTTTTGTGATGTTTCAATCGTTCGTCGGTGGAATTTCGATGGTTTCTGGTTCATAAGCGAGATAGCGAATGCAAGATGGAGTGATATTTATTTTGCATAGCTATTTGACTTATTGAGCAATTATCGTATGTCTTCGTGTTTGACTTGAGAGCTTGTGTGTTAATAAACAAATAACTTGAAAGTACCATTGCTATTTGATGAAAACACGAAAATATTAAAATGTCCAGTCATTTCATGGCAAAGTTGCTGGAACCAAAGATGACTATCAGTCCATCGTAATGACCACCTTGTTTATTTAACACATTTTCAAGAACACGAAACCATCCACCTGAAAACCTTTTAGCTGGAAATGCCACTCCAGCAGTCAAGTGTTTCGACAAAGATCATTAGAATTGTAAGAGAAGGTTTTTCAAATTTTATTTATTTTTCCTGTCTATCATCTTATTGAAATAATTGCATCATAAGGAACTTCTCTGGAAATTCTTGAGCTGGCAAAGATCTCTCTATATATTTTGTCGGAAATATAGCACGGATCTTGAAGATAATCTTCCAAAAACCCATTATGTATCCCACTAAGTTTCAGCCAAGGATCTTGCCTTCAAAATTACATGTCATCCCAAGATAGCTCCAGCAACTTCTTTGTTTTTATTTTTGGTGTTCCATAAATAATTTCTCTCTTTATTATGAAAACTGTTCAAGGATCTCTCGACTCGTTTAACCAGATAATCTCCAGCAATTTCTTTATTAGTTTTTTGAGAAAATTTCACGTGAATTCTTCCAGAGAGTCATTAGGAAGTACCAATATGTATTACATGTCATCCCAATGAAAATGGGGACGGACCTGGTGTAGTGGTTAGAACACTCGCCTGTCACGCCGAGGACCTGGGATCGAATCCCATCCCCGACATAGTCACTTATGACGCAAAAAGTTATAGTGACGAATTTCTTCGGAAGGGAAGTAAAGCCGTTGGTCCCGAGATGAACTAGCCTAGCCCAGGGCTAAAAATCTCGTTAATAAAGATAAAAAAAAATACCAAAATGTATCTCAACTAGGGTTATAATAATTCGTTGACGCTTGGAGATGTTTGTACTCAGGAGAATTGTGTCTTCAGCAAAACTTTTCAGGAGCTCAAGGACTATCCATTCATACATTGTTCAATTTAAAATTAAATCGGAAGCATTCGATTGCTAGTATATTGACCATCGGACACCGGACATTTTTTCTATCGCATGTATTTTTTTGTAATGTGAAGTTGTATTGTACATTTTTCCAAGAAAAGAAACAAATGAAAATAAAATGCCGACAGATGCATTAAGATTCATTGGAAATCTTCCGGAATATGGCCATTTCCGTAAAACTGGTTCTAGGAAACATGGTCAGTCACGAGTATAATTCCAATCTTGTATATGTTATCCAGAATTATATCCGGAATCAGTGGGCATGAAACTACAAGATGACACTTTGGGGAGAATATTCAGAATCAATAGATGCTCTGATCACTCTATAGTAGGTTCCAGGTACCTTGGGGGAAGTGGCTAATTAGGAACATGTGCGGTGCCATACACTGGGACAGATCACGATTTTCGACGGCCAAAACCTCTAGTACTCTGGATATGCATCCTAGAGGTAGACACAAATTGGACAAAGTATTTTGGAATAATGTGTAATACATTTTGACTCCTTCGGCTTTTATCTAAATAAGTTTTAACTAATCTAGAACAGAACAGTCATAGGAGCGTCCTAGCCCAAAATTTTATTCTACAATGTTGTTCATTGAAGCATTTATGACATTTCTTCAGAAGACACTTCTACTCTATCACTGGCGCTGCATGGCACTTAAATCGGCTTAACTTAAATTAACATCAAAAAATCGGTTTTGGCCATATTTTTGATCAGATAAAATAAAAAAAAAATATGTTGTTCTCAAGTGAATCAACTTAACAATGACAAAGTATAGTCAACTCTCCCTCACTCGATATTCTGTATCTCGATATTTCCTTTAACTCTATGGAATGCACGGTCCCTTCGATTTAGCATACTTTGATTCCTCTGTCATTCGATACCTCTCCAACTCGATGTTCCTTAACTCGATGCGATCTGTTTGAGTTATCCATGCAAGTTCTCTGACTCGATATTTTCATAAAAAGTTTCAAATATCCTCCAAATGTTAATAAATTCCATAACTATGAATGTTATGATTATTCTTATAGTAAAATTAATGGTTTTAACTTTTTTCAGGGTGATAACACTTTGATTTTTTGTTGACTGTTTAAAAGGTATAAAGTAGGTGGATGTGTTATAATTCTACTATTTTCATGTTGAAATAACTATTTTGAACATATTGCTGTTTGCGTTTGACGTGCAAATCTTGTTCAAATGTGATTCAAATGCTAATCAAAGGACACTTAGTAACCGTGATCAATATCATCGCCAACTTAGCAAAGAAAAGCTATCTTTGACATCACCTGCCTTGTAAAAATTTTACCGCGTTTGGTGTCCCGCATTTGATATTTGCATTTCTAACGAACACAGCAATATTTTGTGAAATTTACAAGAAAAATCTCAGATTCAGGAATTCGAAAACGCCGGAAGAAGGAGATAAATACAACGTTCACTCACGACGACAAAACATCGTTCTTTCCACAGGTATCAGGTAACAGAGATGCGGTTGCCTGAAGCAGTGTTAGAAATAGTTCTCGAAGAATGAACGGATAAACGAAAATTCAAAATACTGGAACCTCGATGCTACCGGACAAACTGAGTTTGCTCAAGAAAGAGTTCATCAAATAGCAATCGAATGGCGTATAAATAATCGTCATACAAAAGGCAAGTTCATCGGTAAATATTAAATATGATGAGAAGAGAGTTTTTGAGGATTTGCCGTAAATTTTTCCTAAATACGATCGGCTTCAATGATACATGCGGGTTAGACTGATGCAAATTTTGAAGTTTTTGCTCCCCTATGCTTAAACGATGTCAATTATGAAGAAAATGATCCTCCCAAAATTTGAAGTGATTCGGAAGAAATTTGGTTGTGCACACGCTATTTGAAGTTTATATGGAAATTACTATGGAAAAGGCAAACCTTTTGTGTTCAGCCCCCTAACTGCTCGTCAAAATAATTTATGGAAAAGTGAACACACTCATCTCATGTGAAAACTTCCCAGCTACAACTTTGCCGAAGACCACATTTCGATGGGACGTAAGGATAATTTGTTAATATTGATAACAAAGTCTTAATCATGCTGAGATGATCATACAATTACTTTCAGAGCAACACTGCTTTTTTGCTGTAGAACATAGTAGCCTGGATTACTTTGATCTATTCATCCCGCCAGGAGTACCATTGTTGCCTGCCGAATAGTTGGTGATGCTTACTGAATGCAAACCCACTTTATGATGATGAATAACAATTTATCCTGAGGTCCAATCAAAAAGTGGTCTTCGGCAAAGTTGTAGCTGGGAGGATTTCACATTAGAAGAATTTGTTCACTTTTCCATAAAATATTATGACGAAGAGATAGAGGGCTTAACACAAAATATTGGCGTTTTCCATAGTAATCTCCATATAAACTTGAAATGGCGTGTGCACAGTCAAATTTCTTCCGAATCACTTCAAACTTTGGGAGGATGCTATTTACCATAATTAAAACCGTTTAAGCATAGGGGAGCAAACATTTCAAAATTTGCATCACTCTAATGCGGGTATGTCAAGGAAATTTTCATTACGAAAAGATCCAAGACAAACCGGGAAACGAATCCATACACCTTCTGCATGACTTTGCTTTGAAGCCGAGGACTCTAACCACTAGGCTAAGGAAGGCCTCAAGAAGGTACACACTGACATCATGACATCATTTAAAAATTCTAGGCGTTATTTCTGGATGAATTCATGGCAAAACATTAGGGAGATTTTTTAATGTCTTATCTTGGTCTATAGATACCTCTATAGACCAAGATAAGACATTAAAAAAATCTCCCTAATGTTTTGCCATGAATTCATCCAGAAATAACGCCTAGAATTTTTAAATGATGTCATGATGTCAGTGTGTACCTTCTTGAGGCCAGTGAAGGAGTCGCAGGAAAGAATATATATCTGAAATAATTTATGACTGAATGTCCATAAGAATTTCAGAAGAGTTATTGAGAGAACTCTTGTTGGTTTATTTTATGGAATGGAATGGAATGGAATGGAAACTGAGAAAACATTTTTACAATGATAGCGATAGTAAAGAAATTCCTTAACGTATTCTTACAGAGCACTTGGAAAAAATGTTTGATATCTTTATAAAATCCAGAAACCACAAATTGCAATGAACTAGATTTGACACTGAAGTTTGAACTTTTACTTGTCATCTATTGATTTTGCATTTCTTCATATCGAAAATGTTCCAACCCGACAGTGTTAAACGCTTCAGTTTGCGTTCCAGTTCAAACCTTTGAAGTAGGCTTGAACATTGAGCAGTTCAAAAATTTGAACCCGTGCGAGCTGAAAATTTAACGCGAAATGAAAACTGTCATCATGGCAGACACACAACATATTTGAATGCGGAAGTTTTGCAAAGAAGTTAAGAAACATTTTAGGTTCCATATATTTGTAATGATAGGAATTCGATGAGTTATGATGTAGTTTTTTAAGGTTTTAACTTCAATGTGCATTTTGAAAAGAACGGGCCGTTCATGAGCAGGTGCAGAATCTTGCACGAGAGTTCAATGTCTACTAGGTTCTCGTGCAAAATTAGAACGCGTTCAGTTCACTTTTGGCTCACGTTCAGTTTAATGATGTAACTCGTTAATTAGTCTTATTACATAGCTCAAAAGCTGAATTCTGTTGTGCTCTCCAAAATAGACTAGAGTAATAAATATCACGTTTTTTTCACGGAATTTTGAAACAATACGCAAAATAACTTTTAGCTTCGTAACACCCACCTTCCCATCATTCTTCTTCTTCTTCTTGGCATTAACGTCCTCACTGGGACAGAGCCTGCTGATCAGCTTAGTGTTCTTATGAGCACTTTTACACTTATTAACTGAGAGATTTCTTTGCCAAAGTTGCCATTTTTGCATTCGTATATCGTGTGGCAGGCACGATGATACCTCATGCCCAGGGAAGTCAAGGAAATTTCCACTACGAAAAGATCCTGGACCGACCGGGAATCGAACCCAGACACCTTCAGCATGGCTTTGCTTTGTAGCCGCGGACTCTAACTCGGCTAAGGAAGGCCCCTTCCCATCATATCCCTGATGAAAAACCTGGCTATGCCCTTGAAAGGTATGACTCTCGGAGTTACAGGTAAGAGTAAATTATAAAATAGAAAAAATAGGAAGAGTTATTGCGAAGTGCAATAAATAATGATCATAAAATAATCCAAAGTTTCGATTTTAGGACGTGCTCCTATGCCAACACCAAAGCTAAATTTCATGACAGCCCACTAAATTTTATCTAAGGGACATTTATGGAACCTACGTTTGAAACAGAAATAATTTAATATTTCCAACAACAGCTGTTGGCATCATCAGTCAACAGTTCATCGCTTCATTCCGTTGGAAAGAAAAACGAACCGGATCAAAACTCTATCACAAATACATCACTCAACGAAGTGCAAAAAAATCAAAGCACTACTAAAGTGTGCATTTTAGGGCGGCTCAAATCGCAAAAATGTCTGAAAAATTTATCTGCCGTATCTTTCTCACAATCGTTACAAAAAAAAGTTAAGTTCTGTCAAATTTTTAATAATTTGGTGAAGATGTACAGTAGACTGATGCAAATTTTGAAATTTTTGCTCCCCTATGCTTAAACGGTGTCAATTAAGATGAAAATCATTCTCCAAAAATTTGAAGTGATTTGGAAGAAATTTAGCTGTGCACACGCCATTTGAAGTTTATATGGAAATTACTATGAAAAAGACAAAGCTTTTGTCATCAGTCCTTCAACTGCTCAAAATAATAATCTAGGAAAAACTGAACAAACTCTTCTCATGTGGAATCTTCTCAGCTACAACTTTGCCGAAGACCATATTTTGATGGGACGTAAGGATAATTTGTTATGATTGATAGCACAGTCTAAACCAGTGCTTCCCAAACTTTTTCAACTTTCGCCCCCTTTAGGCCAATATTAATCTAAAATCGCCCCCCTGATATGGGATTCAAATATTTTAATAAGGACTAAAAATGTCTTCGACTCGCATATCCAAAGAATCATAATACAATAACTATTATGTACATTTAAAAATATTTTCTTAAATATCGTTAACCTGGGCGGTAAATTATAACATCGATTTTTTAAATATTTTGTGTACATTACAGGCTACTGATTTAGTCGGTAAAAATTTGGTCCAGTTTCAACTTAACAAATGCAATATATTCATAGGCGCCTTGTGACGTAGTTGGTGGCGAAGTTCTCCAAAACTGAACCAAAAGCAATGTTTTCCGAGCAAACGCATTTATTTTTACATGAATATGTCATATTTGGGTGAACTACAATGATTCTGTTCGCAATTGTTCGTTTTTGAAAGATCTCACCCCGTGAATTGTGACTTATCAGCTATTTTTTAAAATTACTGGAATCATTTTCAGAAATTGTGAGTAATAAATGCCTGACGTTTCTAACGCTTTTCTTCATCCAATCCAAAAACCATATGAAAATCCAGAATGTTTTTCAACTCATTTATCAATTCAATTTATCAACACTAAGAAAAACTCGAATTTTTCGGACGTTCTGGAGGTATAAATCCAACGCATCTCTGAAATTTCTTCAAATCTATTTATAAATAGAGTTTTTTGTCCTTGGCTTCGCTGGAACGCGATTTTTTCAGGCTAAATTTCCCAAAATTTGTTTATAAAATGATAAAAAAAACATCACAATTGTAAAAAGCTGGATGCCTTATATATATTGGGCATCTGCAAAATCTCGTGAAAATCTCAAAAGCTGACCATTCTTAAAACTCACATGATATTTAAAAAGCTTAATGAATAACACACATATTTTGTGTTTGACAATCATGTAATGTTGTATATAATAATTTTAAAATGACCATGATTAGAGATATAACGATCTAAATATTTAAGTTTTGAACTGATTAACCTACAGATGTGTGTCCTCCAAAGGTTATTAGTAATTATTTTCAAATGCTCCCATGTTAGCTTTTTCGCCCCCTTTCTGGATTTTTCGCCCCCCATATTTTGTTTCACAAATTTTCGCCCCCTTGAGCCTGAAAATCGCCCCCAGGGGGGCGAATTCGCCCACTTTGGGAATCACTGGTCTAAACCATGCTGAGATGATCATTCAATTACTTTCAGAGCAACACTGCTTTTTTGCTGTAGAACATAGTAGCCTGGATTACTTTGATCTATTCTACCCACCTGGAGCACCACTGTTGCCTGCCGGGCAGTTGTTCCAGCATGCAAAATGCATACCCAGTTTATGATTATGAATAGCAATTTATCCTGACGTCCAATCAAAATGTGGTCTTCGGCAAAGTTGTAGCTGAATGGATTTCACATTAGAAGATTGTGTTCACTTTTCCATAAAACATCATGACAAAGAGATAGAGGGCTGAACACACAAGGACGGCGTTTTCCATAGTAATCTTCATATAAACTTCAAATGGCCTGTGTACAGTCAAATTTATTCCGATTCATTTCAAACTTTGGGAGGGTGCTTTTTACCATAGTATGAATCGTTTAAACTATAAACAAAAATTTCAAAATTAGCATCACTCTAATGTACAGGTGGCCTAATTACGGTAAAGGTTCAATTTTTTTTATGAAAGCCAAAATAATACTTCTTAAACCAGTAGAACTACCATATCCATGCTTAAGCTAATATAAGCTATCGAATCCTATGATGCAAGCATTTATAAAAATATACAGAGTGAATGAATAATTTTCGTGTTAATATCGTTTGAGATATTGCTAGAAGTTTACTGAGCTACAATCCCGCATAGAGCTAAATAAAGGCAAATTAATTCAAGTAACAAGTAAGCGCGATAATGCATCGCGATACCATGATAGGATGTTCTTCTTTTTTATTTGAACCACTCTAGTGCATACGTTCTCACTGTCGACGCAGCACCGCGAGCTGCAAAGTGCCGCCCATCCTCCTTCGGCCAACAGTAAAAGTTCCAAGCGATGGCGGTGACGCCCATTTCCCCAGAAGTGTATGTGAAAATATGTGACGACCCAGCCTGCAATTCACTGCTGCATGCAGCGTTAGTTCATGGATGCACGTGCGAGAGCTACGAGCACTTGGAAGTGTATATTTATGAAATTTTCCTCAAACATATTAGATGAACGAAATGCCAACAGCTGCGGGGCACTTTTGGGGATGAAAGACTGCGCATAGTGTTCTGCTGCTTCAACGTTTCGATGTTGCCCTGAAAAATCTGGGACCATCATCATCGGTTTTATGCGGCTGCTGGGACTGGAAAAGGGATCACCTGGAAAATGGAAATGCGCGGGGGAAGGTTTTTTCTCTTTTTTTTTTTGTTGTCCTTCATCCTGGTTGGAAATTCACCGATAAACAACGCGAGAAAAAAGGTCAATGCTCGGATTTTGTTTCACTTTTGAATAAACAGTCAGAAGGCAGCGCACGACTTGTCTTCTTACAAAGTGTATTCGAGTTGAAATAAGCTGGGTGCGGGTCGATGAGAATTGTTCTTTTCTACTCCAATGCTGGCAGTTTTGGGTCTTGGTAATGCCTTTTAGGATTTTGTGTTCTTTTGACAAATGCCATTTCCGGAAACTTTGTGAAACATTTTGCCTTATTTTATCCGTTTCTCTCATGCTTTCATAGTACCATTAAATCATTAAATTCAATTATTATACCATACCCAAACAGTTACGGAACACACACACGATTATGGATCACTTTGGCGATAAAACAGAATTTCACTCTCAAAACATATACGGTAACTTAAGTTATATTTGTACCTAATTTCACTAGTTGTGTTCTATCATTGGTCATATTAAGCATAACATTAGACCGCAAAATAATAGTGTATAGTGTAACTATAGACGGGATTGGTGCTGCAAAGCTCTTTCCAAGGAGTCACTTTTGACTTTTCCTTAAGAAAATCCTTCAGTGGTAATGTTAAGAATTCCTCTAGTGACTTATTCGTTTTTTTTTTTCGAAAATGTTTATACCGGTTGCATAAAGAAATGTTTCAACGATGTCTACATAAATTCTTGCTGTGATTGGCTAAGGATTGACTTGTTGCAGAATTTCTCTAGGGACACATTTGAAAAGTTCTTTAAGGACTTATCCAAATATTCCTTTTTTCGGGTCTTCATTAACGAGATTTTTAACCCTGGGCTAGTTCATCTCGGGACCAACGGCTTTAGTTCCCTTCCGAAGGAAGTCGTCACTATAACTCTTACGTCGTAAGTAACTCGGGGATGGGATTCGATCCCAGGTCCTAGGCGTAAGAGGCGTGTGTTCAAACCCCTACACCAGGTCCGTCCTCATATATAATTTTACTTCACAGTTTAGTAACGCAATTCTTCAAAAATTTCCTAACAATCTGTAATATCATTGAACAAAACCATAAAGAACAACTCGAAAATGGTCCAATCGAAAATCGAACTTCTGACCTACCGATCAGGAAGGAGGATAAGGCAACGTTCACTGCTTGTTAGTAGTATGAAAAAAAAACTAAAACAAAAGGAACTTATGCCTGCCAGAGTGGCTGTCAAATGATTTCACAGAAGTTCGGTGACAATAATGCTGTAACCAAACTGTTCATTAGTAATTCACGAGGTTATAGTAAAATTGTTTATTTCACAAAATTTTTCAGGTAAAATAGTAAACTTCAAGGATTTTTTCGGTAAAATAGTAGATTTCACAGGAAAATCTGTATTGTTGTTGTATACAGCTCAATTTCGGTTATTTATTTCACAAGATACTACGATTTATTCTAGAATCACTGCATGAATGTTGGGATGATTTTCAAGTTTTTATCGTGGAAATTTCATCATCAAGTGTTGTTCATTAATTTTTCCAATGATCTCTTAGTGATTTCTTAGATTCATTTAGAAGTATATAAAAAAAATCCAAAGGATATTCAAACACTCCCGTCATTGACTCATCTTAGGGTTCCTGTAGGAGTTATACAAGAAAACATCCATGCATTCTTGCACTGATCGCTGTTTATGCACAATTTACTTCCAGAATCATTGCAGGGAATTTAAAGAATTTCTCTTATAATTACTCAAAATATTCCCCCAGGAGGAGCAATCCCAAAAGTATATTCGAGCAATTTCTAAAAGAGTTCCAAGCGAAATTCCTGTAAAAATATATGTACAAATTTCTGAAAAAGTTTTCTGAATAGTCTCTCAAAATACGTTGTCATTATAAATAGAAAAATTCCAGCAAATAATCATTCAAAAATATTTTAAAAGATTATCATAATATCTTGGAAAATCCATGGATGAAATCCTGGAAGAATCCAATGATTATTTTTTTTTTGAGAAATACCGGGAGGAAATTCTGGGTAATTCAACATTCCTAATGGCAGAAATTCTACCATGAAAGAAGAGTACCATAGAAAGAAGAAATCATAAAGTTATGCCTAGACAAATCACTGGGGGAATACTTAAAAGAATCTCAGGAGAAATTATTCCAAGAACTCCGGACAGATTTTCTATAGAAATACTAAGAGGAGGAAATTTATAAAACCCAGGAAGAATTCCAGGATAAATGTCTTGAAGACTTCCTGAACAAATGCAATAATCTGGGAAACTCCCGTAAAATTGCTAGAGGAAATAATGTGAGAATTCCAAAAGTAGTTTTTTAAAAATTCCTCGATAGCACTTGTGAAGGAATCTCAGGAACTCAGAAACTTCTAAACCTTCATAGAAGTAACAGCTTAAAGATTTCCTGGCGCAATCTTTTATGTGTAACATCTGTTAAGGAATCGGGTTCTAAACGATAATTTAAGATGAATAGCCGCGACTGTGATATGGTAAAAAGATACAAAATAAAATAGGCCCGTAGCCTATAGTTTAAGAACCTTTCAAAGAAATCCTGATAGATTGCCTGTAGGGAACTGGACGGATTCCTGGATAAATCGCAGGAAGAATATCTGCAGGAAAAACCTGCAATTTTCTGGAGGAATGTACAATATGTGAAGGATTGTTTTCAACTATATTACACCAAGCCAAATCTAGAGCTTTCAAGAGTAGATTTAGAGAATAAAACAACCAATCGCACTAAACATTGGTTCGATTAGTAACTCGTCAGTTACGACCAATCAAAAAAAATATTTAAGATAACTGTTTTGTTCTGTAGATTTGTGCTCTAGGAAATTTAGAGGGGGTTTTATTTCATCTTAACCGTATGATGTTTTCAACGTTTCGGTGGATAAACACATTTTTTCCGAGCCTTATGTACAATGTGTCAAAATCTCAATTATGTGTGAACTCATTTTTCGGATATTTTAAGAAAACTTTCAGCATTTAAGCTAAAATTTCGTAACTGGAAGGTTAAAATTATTTTTAGGTGATTTTTTTTAGATACATTATGCCTGTGACAGTTTCAGCTGAAAAATTAAATTTTCTTGAATTTGATATGCAAAACAACCCTTAACGCTAAAGGAATACAATTTTCCTCAATAGAATATTTAGAAACATTCAGGGTGTGAAAGTTATGTTGGGATGCTTAACCTTGTCGACAATCTTAAGTACATGCAACCTCGAAAAAAATCGACATTTTTGCACCGTGATACAAAATTAGAAATATTTCACGAGTTTGATCAAAAGTATGAATATTTTCGAGAAATCTGAACTTGTAGTTAAACCATTGAGATACAAAAGGCCTTAAAAATATATATAACTACAGAAACTCGCTCAGTTCTTCGAATTTAACAACAAAAGTAGGAAAATATCCAAACAAAAGCAATTCCGTCGTTTTCTAGTCATGAATTTTAAAATATCTGAAATTTTTGAATTTGCCCCCTGAAAAAAAATACATATATTTGTAAAGTCTGACCTTATCATTCTGATGTTCGATTACTGTAGTTGCCAATGCTTTCAAAAGATCCAAAGTTCAATTTTCTTTTTTGACATTTTTTTTTTATTTTTCGACTCTGTATCTGATCAATAATCTTACATTTACTGCCGTTATACGCATAATTGTCCCATGTTACATTTTGTGCATTTTGACTTTTTGTCATCAAACAGTTTATTTTTACGTATAATTTTAGAAAACACCCACCAAAAATTAACTTTGTTCGGAAACTCAATGAAAAGCAAGCCAAGTCATTTTGTCCCATTGTTGAATTTCCACGCATAACTGTCCCACTACTGTATTTCTACGCATAACTGTCACACTATACAATTCGCTGCGCTGAACTCGAGCAAAATATTCAGAAGGCAGTTTTGAATTAGCTGGTGTTTGGGAAAATCGTTTCGAACTTCTTCTTATGTTGGCTCTACATCCCATGTGGAACACAACCCGTTTTATGTGTTTGAATTCTCGGGATGCATTCATCATTCATGCGAGCCTGACGTCAAATTTGATTGAAATTTTCAATATCAAAATATTATTTCCCATCCGTTTTTCAATGAATTTCAGTTGAATTTTCATGGCGATCATAAAATTCTTCTAGTTTTTGGAACCGTGGTCATCGATTAGAAATTTATCGTAATCTTGAAGAATCAGTAACCACTTTAACTTCGAGTGGCTGGCTTGCGACAAACCAACTTCATGATTTAAGAAACGAAGTCTAAATAAAAATAGTTCGACCGATATTGGATGACTTGGCCACATGCTGGGTTGTTCCATATACCGGTACACTGGTGGAAATGGCCATTATATTGGCGAATCTGAAACCTGGCTTGCGACATATCAATGTCAAAGGTGGTTCAAATCAAGTCTTAAGGTGGTTCAAATGTATTTGAATGACTTGACCACATGTCGGATTGTTCCGAATTCCCGGTTCTCTGGGGGAAATGGCCACTAAACTGTCGGTTCTGAAACCTAGCTGGCAACATTAAACTTCATAAATTCCCAAATCAAGGCTAAAGAAGTGTAACTCAGTTTTGGATACCCTGTTCCCCAGAGAAAGTGGCCATTATATTGGCGGTTCTGAGACTTGCGACATATCAAACGTGATGAATTTGCAAATCAAGTCAAAAGAAGAATATTTCAAGAGGTTTCAGATGACCTGACCACATACTGGGTTATTACGGATAACTGGTTCTTCGGCGCAAGTGGCAAATATGTTGGCGGTTCTTAAACTTAATTTGCGATGTATCAAATATCATGATTTTGAAAACCAAGTCCAAAGAAATGTCAAATCGTGTGATGATTTGTATCGTGAATTTTTAGGTAAATATTAATTCCGCAGAATAACCTTGAATTCGCAGATGAGTTTCAGTCAAGCCTGTAGCTGGAAGAGTCGATATAAGAATTTATTACATCTTATAAACTCTTTAACTTACTCATCCACTCTTTCTATCACTAACTCATACATTTTCTCATTATCACACATACAAAAAACTATGCTTTCCATCTCATACTATAAAATCGTATTTCATCACTTCCCCACACGTGGCTCCGTTTGGCACATGTCTCTTGAGCCTTCATGAGGTGCCTTAACATAGTCTTGAGGTTATACGTCCTCTACATTCGGTACAATATATACGTAAGAACGGTCATCTACAGCAGTCACTACAGGTCACTACTTTCAGTTTGTGTCTTTGGTGGTACTGTTATGCGTAGAAATTCACCAAAAACCTCGTATTTCTAGGCATAACAGTCTCACTTTGAATTTCGTAGCTAAATTTACTTTTTTTCAGTAACACAAACTCTTGACTCTAATAAACACGCTATTTTATAAACTATGGTAAAGATTTTAATTTAATTTACCAAACACCTGGTCAATACGAGGCCTAAATGTGTTAAAATCTTGAAACGCGTTTTTCTCGATTGCATGTTTTAGAACATGGACAATTATGCGTATAACGACAGTTTATATGTCGTAAAATCTTTTCTCAATCTAATAAATCAAATCGTTTTTGATAAGAAATAAGGATAATACAAATATTAATTTTCTTTTATGTTAACTGTCACGTCGATAGATTATGAGCCTTTTTTGAAAAAAATAAAACAAAAACAAAAAAACGTGTCCGTAATTGAACAAACGATCTCTGAATCGTCAATGTCATGCGCTTAACAACAGAGCTATTGTTGAAGCTTGAGGAGTACGGGTTAAATCGCCAATACAAGCAATTCTGGGATGGCATTCGCTGTTTTGTGCATAGCAAGCGAATATACAATAAACGCCTCCTTCGTTTGAGAAAGGGGAGCGAACGGAATGAAGACAAAGTTGTTCGTTGACGATTTTAGATTGACGTTCGTCGTGCATTCTTTCGTCGATGACGAGACGACGACCTGCCAAAGTTATTATACTGGATGACGATGTCTTTTTTTTTTATTTCGTCATCGCACTGTGACGAATCTGACGATTGTCTGCCCTGTCTATACCTATACCTTATGTATTACGTATGATTTTCGTTTCAAATGAACTTTAATAAATGGCAATTGACTTCGACTGCAGATAGATGAAATATTGATGAATTAAATCTAAGATAGCATTGATCTTTCCTATGAGAATTCAACTTAACATTCAAAAACAGGTCCGTTATTACGAAACTACTCTATAAAATTGAACATTTCTTTGAAACCCGCTTATACTGTTCTATTGTCGTTTTGGAAGCAACTGATTTTTATCTCGGGACCCTCTAGTGACAGCAAGCAACTCTGGTTATCATTGGTGGGTTTGGCAAAAGGCCACGGTTAATACAATTTTCAGCGGAATTCAATAACGATATTCAAGTCTTCTTCTTCATTCTGGCGTTACGTCCCCACTGGGACAGAGCCTGCTTCTCAGCTTAGTGTTCTTGTGAGCACTTCCACAGTTATTAACTGAGAGCTTACTATGCCAATGACCATTCTTGAATGCGTAAATCGTGTGGCAGGTACGATCATACTTTATGCCCAGGGAAGTCGAGAACATTTCGAACTCGAAAAGATCCTCGACCAGTGGGATTCGAACTCACGACCCTCAGCTTGGTCTTGCTGAATAACTGTGCGTTTACCGCTACGGCTATCTGGGATATTCAAGTGGAATTCCTGAAAGAATATCAGGTTAAATCCTTGGAGAAATTTTTTAAAGAAGCCCTAGAAGAATTCCTGAAAAAATCTATTGAGAAATTCTGAAGAAGACTGTTCTCTGGAGGAATCATTGAAGAAATTTTCTGGAGAAATTGCGGAGTGTTTACTGAAGGAATCACTGGTGACTCTTGGAGAAATCCCAGGGGTGATTCTCGAAGGAGTCCCTGGAAGTATTCCTTGAGGAATTTCTGGAAGATATCTGGATTTCTTCCTTTAAATCTATGATAGAAGTACTGGGATCCATGTAAAAGTTCTCGAAAATGTATCTTATTCCTTGTTGAAATGATCTTAAGGAAATTCCATAAGAAATACATTAAGTAGCTTGTGGAGAAATTCTTGAGGGAATCCTTGGAAATATTCCAGAGAATTCTCGGAGGAACCTCTGGAAGAGGTTCTGGAGAAATCCTTGAATAAATTTCTTCAATATCAAGGTGATATGTAGGGACAATGGAAATTCGCGGCAAAATTCTTGAAATTTCGCGGGTGACTAAAGCGATAAAACCAAAATTTCGCGGCTTTGTCGCAGTCCCATAGATTTGACCATATTCCACATAAAAATGCATAATTACAAACTCAAAAATTTTCACCATTTTTTCAAAACCCGATCTTTTGGTCAAAATTGTTTATTATTTGGAATCAAACAAACCCATGAAATTAGCATTAGTCGGAAGGCATTGTATTTTGAAGACTACTATGAGAATGTCAACATTTTTTTTAACTTAAAGGCTTTAAAGTTTTACCGAACGGTTCAGCTGTTGAAATTTTCGATAAAAAAAATACAAAATAGAGAGCCGGATCCTATTTTTGAAACTTTTGATTCACTTCGGCAGTGGGGTTTTTTGGAAGCACAAGAGCTCATATTTGGCCACAATATGCGATGTACGTTGCTGTTGCAAAGTTTCAGACAATTCGGCCGTGAAAAACCCCATATCCTTTAAAAATATTTTTTGTATGCATACGTTTTAAGAAATTTCATATGCTTACCCATATTGATATTCCAAAATTTAAAACAGGACTAATCAGCCAGAAAGAGTTCAACTTGAAACTAAACGGTAAGAACATTTTGAATGGAATCTCGACTAAAACATGAAATAATCATGAGATGAATCAGGCTAAGACTGAAAATCTCAATAATAAAGAAAAAGAAAATTGAATTCTGTGATAAATCCTCTAAGTTTAACTAATTCTGCGGCATTTCACGGGACTTTTCATATTTCGCGTCGAAGGACAAATTTCGCGGATTTCCATTGTCCCTAGTGATATGTATGGAGAAATTAATGGAATCCCTGCAACAGTGTTCAAAAAGTCTACTAATCATTTAGCGGTTAAATTTCCCTAGAGTAATTCTTTGAAAAATTGCAAGGAGAATTCTCGAAGGAATCCTTGTAGAAATTTCGTCTTTTTTATGTCGAGCTGCAACCTATGAAGGAATTACTGAAATCCCTCGAAGAGTTTTCGGAAAAATCTCTGAATCATTAAGCGTTGAAATCTGCCAAGTTCCTTGAAGAAATCGTTGATGGAATTTCTAGACGTATCCCTGGAGGAGTTCTTGAAAAAATCCCTCGAGAAATTGCAGGACGCTCTGTTGGAGTTCTGGAGGAGTCCCTTAGGGATTTCTCGGAAGAATCTGAGGGGAAATCTGTGGAAGAATTCGGGAAGAAGTCTCTGCAGGAATCCTTGGAGAAATTTCTGGAAAGTATCTGAATTATGTCAAGGTTAAATATTCGAAAGAATTACTGAAATCCTTAAAAAAGTTTTTTGAAAGAATCTCTGAATTATCTGGCGGCGAAATTTCCCACGAGAAATTCCTTGGGAGGTCCCTGAAGGATGGAAAATATTTGATTTATTTCATGGTTAAATCTTTGAGAAATTCTTCAAGGAAACACTGAAGTTTTCAAAAATATCTTTGAATTATTTCCTGGCAATATGTCCCTAGAGAAAAACCTTGAGAAATTCCTGAAGAAACTTCTGGACAAAATTCTGAGGGAATCGATGGACAAATTCCCTTAAAAATCTTAGAAGGATTCTCATGCGGAATCCTTAGTGAAGTTCTTTGTAGCAGGACGTTCTGGAAGAATCTCTGGTGGAACTCTGAAGGAATTCCAGGTGGAGTTCTCGAAGAAATCCCTGAAGGAAGCCATAGAGAAATTTCTGGAAAAAGTCTTAAGGCGGCATCCATAAATTACGTAACGCTGTAGGGGGAGGGGGGCAGGCTCAAGCGTTAAGGCTCATACAAAAAAATGAAATTTGTCATACAAAAAGCGTTACGGAGTGGGGGGAAAGGGGTCAAAAATTTCCAATATTAGCGTTACGTAATAAATGGACGCTGCCTAACTATATCTAGGGGAAATCTTTAAAGGAACTACTGAAATCCTTGGAAGAGTTTTTGAAAAAAAAATCTCTAACTTGGTGGAATTTTCCAACACGAATTTCTTGAGAAATAGCCGTAAAGTAATCCTGTAAAAAATGAGGCATTCTTTGGAAGGCTTTGACATTTGGTCGAATGACATTTGGTCAAAAGTACATTTAGTCGAAGGGACATTTGGTCGAAAATCTTTAGAACATGTCGTCAGATGAATTTTGTTGTTTGGTAGAACGAAAATTTGGTTGAGATATTATTTTGAAATAGTTTATTAAAAGATCATTTGATAAATAAGACATATGACCAAAAGACAACTTTTGCACAATGGAATACATGGTTTGAACTTTATAACATTTGGTCAAAAGTTTATTTGAAGTTAACTGGAACAAATTTCCCAATTAGTGGGGAACGTGACTCTGAAATTATGCAAATACCTAGGATTTCGATGATTATTTAAATAAACTTTTTAAAAGTATTTTTTTATCAAGTTCCTGAATCAAGTAACTGAAAAAAAACATTTAAGTAAATTTATTGTTCTTTCAAAATATCATCATTCTTTGAATAATTCCCTAACGAGTTATTTCTTTACTGAACAATGTAAACATAATGATTTCATGAATTTATTATTATTTATTAATTATTCTTTCAAAATGCCATCGATCTTCGTTAAGAACAGCTGATCTGCATCTGCTGTTCGCATTCGGAGAGAGTGAACGGGTCCTGAAAGTTACGGACGTAGATACGATTTCGTAATACGAAAATCATACTTAAGACGGCAGTAAAAAAATTAAAATTGAATCACAACTATCGCCAACAGGATACGTTTCTTTACTTAAAGGCAATTGGCTTATTAGACTTTCAGTTAAATATCATTCCTTAAGTATGTCTGATGGTGTTGATGACTTCAGGTAAATAGCAGCGTTTGCGGTGGAAGCTAACCATTCAATACTAGGGAAGCACTAAGAAAAAGTTTGGTTATCGGAAGGCTGGCTCTAAAGGCACGTTTTTCACCAATTGGTATATTTGTGCATTGAAAAAATTGTGATTATTTTTTATATCGGGTGAGATCAGACGAATTGTCTGAAGCAACAAAACTCGGCTTGCATCCATTTGAGATCAGCTCGTCTTGCCTCGCAGAACAAGCGTCTAAAATCGTGTTAGTGATAAAAATCTCCTCTTGTCGGTTTCGATAGACTCAGCAATCTGTTGAAGAATTCTCAGAGGAGTCTCTGGAAGTGTCATTGGAAAAAATTCTGAGAAATTTCTGACATATTTATTGATGAAATGTTTGAAGAAATCATTGAAGAAGTTACTGCATTCTCTGGATGAGTTTTTGAAAAAAAAACTTGCTGATGAAAGTGTACACGAAGAAAGGAGTTACACATGCTGTAACGAAGGACTCAAGAGATATAATAATCAGGAATGCTGAGGATCTGCTGGATGAAAACATCTACAAATGACCTATTCTTTACAGTTTTTCTGTTTTCCTTCCAATCCTTCCTTTCCCTTGATTCCTTCCTGAAAGTTATACTCATCGTTTCAGTGATTGCTGATGCTGCTGGAGTTGTTGCTGTTCCTGCTAGCTGATGTTGATGCTTTTTTTTTTTTTTTTTTTTTTTTTTTTTTTTTTTTTTTTTTTTTTTTTTTTTTTTTTAATTTCTTTATTAGTATCATTCCAAACATTACATTCATTTCTTATATCTAGGTGTTCTGTGTTATTTGACAACACTATCATCCTAATTTGGTAAAACAAATTTAAGATTTAATTAACATTTTGTTAACAACATATTACATTTCATTTGCCGTAGCAGTTCAGTTTTTTTTACAGGTGAGTTGATTTCACCTGCTTATAAGAGAAAAAAAAAGTTTTTACTATACTTAACCTAACTTAACCTAAACATATAACGCATTAATCGTGGCAATAGAAGATTGTAACGATTTTTGCCTGAAATTATTAATGATTGTATTTGACATTTGTTCCAATGTTTCAACATTGGATATTCTATGTAACTCATTGGTACTATACCAGGGAGGAAGCCTCAGAATCATTTTCAAAATTTTATTTTGAATTCTCTGCAGAGCTTTCTTCCTGGTATTACAACAGCTAGTCCATATTGGTACAGCATACAACATGGCTGGCCTGAAAATTTGTTTGAATATCAACAGCTTGTTCTTAAGACAAAGTTTTGATTTTCTATTAATAAGGGGATAGAGACATTTTACATATTTGTTACATTTGGCTTGAATGCCCTCAATGTGATTTTTGAAAGTTAAATTTTTATCTAGCATGAGCCCTAGATACTTAACTTCATCTGACCAATTTATTGGAACCCCTCTCATCGTGACAACATGTCTACTTGAAGGTTTCAAATAAAGAGCTTTTGGTTTATGTGGGAATATTATTAGTTGAGTTTTGGAAGCATTAGGAGAAATCTTCCATTTTTGCAAGTATGAAGAAAAAATATCCAAACTTTTTTGCAATCGACTACAGATGACACGCAGGCTTCGACCTTTGGCGGAGAGGCCTGTGTCATCCGCAAACAAAGATTTTTGACATCCCTGAGGTAACTCAGGTAAGTCAGATGTGAAAATATTGTATAATATTGGTCCCAAAATGCTGCCTTGAGGAACACCAGCTCTTACAGGAAGTCTTTCAGATCTGGAGTTCTGATAATTAACCTGAAGTGTACGATTTGACAGATAACTTTGAATTATTCTAACAATGTATGTTGGAAAATTAAAGTTTTTTAATTTTACAATCAAACCTTCATGCCAAACACTGTCGAATGCTTTTTCTATGTCTAGAAGAGCAAGACCAGTAGAATAGCCTTCAGATTTGTTGGAACGGATCAAATTTGTTACACGTAAAAGTTGATGGGTGGTCGAATGTCCATGGCGGAATTCGAACTGTTCATTGGCAAAAATTGAATTTTCGTTGATGTGGGCCATCATTCTGTTCAAAATAACCTTTTCAAAAAGTTTACTGATGGAGGAAAGCAAACTGATTGGACGATAGCTAGAAGCTTCTGCAGGATTTTTGTCTGGTTTTAAAATTGGAACAACCTTAGCATTTTTCCATTTGTCAGGAAAATATGCGAATTGAAAACATTTGTTAAATATATCAACTAGGAATGATAAGCTACTTTCTGGAAGTTTCTTGATGAGGATGTAGAAAATTCCATCATCGCCAGGAGCTTTCATATTTTTGAATTTTTTAATAATAGTTCTCACTTCTTCCAAATCAGTCTCCCAGGCATTTTCGAAAACGTTCTCTTGATTGAGAATATTTTCAAACTCCTGAGTAACTTGATTTTCAATTGGACTAGTAAGTCCTAAATTAAAATTGTGCGCACTTTCAAACTGCATAGCAAGTTTTTGAGCTTTTTCGCAATTAGTTAGTAATAATTTGTTTTCCTCTTTCAATGCCGGTATAGGCTTCTGAGGTTTTTTCAAGATTTTAGTTAATTTCCAAAAGGGCTTAGAGCCAGGGTCCAATTGAGAAATTTTATTTTCAAAATTTTTGTTTCTTAATTGAGCAAAACGCTTTTTGATTTCTTTCTGCAAATCCTGCCATATAATTTTCATAGCAGGATCGCGAGTGCGTTGAAATTGCCTTCTCCTCACGTTTTTAAGACGGATCAAGAGTTTAAGATCATCGTCTATAATCACGGATTCAAATTTTACTTCACATTTTGGAATTGCAATGCTCCGGGCTTCAACAATGGAATTTGTTAAAGTTTCAAGAGCATTGTCAATATCAAGTTTAGTTTCTAAAGAAATGTTAACATCAAGATTGGAGTCAACATACGTTTTATATATATTCCAGTCGGCTCGTAAATAATTGAAAGTGGAGCTGATAGGTTTGAGAATCGCTTCTTGGGATATTTGAAATGTAACAGGGACATGATCAGAATCAAAATCAGCATGAGTAATCAGTTGGCTACAAAGATGACTAGAGTCGGTTAAGACCAAATCAATCGTAGATGGATTTCTAGAAGAGGAAAAACATGTGGGGCTTTCAGGGTATTGAATGGAGAAATATCCTGAAGAGCACTCATCAAATAAAATTCTGCCGTTGGAATTACTTTGAGAATTATTCCATGACCGATGTTTGGCATTAAAGTCACCAATGACAAAAAATTTTGACTTATTGCGAGTCAATTTACGCAATTCAGTTTGGAGCAAATTAACTTGCTGCCCAGAGCATTGAAAAGGCAAATAGGCAGCTATGAAAGTATATTTACCAAACTGTGTTTCAACGGAAACACCTAAAGTTTCAAAAACTTTAGTTTCAAACGACGAAAACAGTTGATGTTTTATACGCCTATGAATGATGATTGCAACTCCCCCACATGCCCCATCAAGTCGATCATTACGATAAACAAAAAAGTTAGGATCTCTTTTGAGTTTAGATCCAGGTTTTAAATACGTTTCGGTAATAACTGCTATATGCACGTTATTAACCGTAAGAAAATTAAACAGCTCGTCCTCTTTACCATTCAGAGAACGAGCATTCCAATTTAAAATATTTAAATTATTATTTGGATCCATTAGAAAAACGTAATCCAATAACAATTTTATTTGTAAATTTTACACCTACTTGGACTGCTTCAGTCATAGTGGTGGCTTTGAACATTGCATCAATCATTAGATTCAATTGTTCAGTTAGAAAATTAAAATCAGAGGCAGACATGTCATGTGATTTCCCATTGGAATTTCCGGTAGACGAAGAAGCGGAGTTACCTGTGGCGGTAGGGTTTTTTCCATTTGATTTGAAACAAGTAGAATGGGTACCCATGGATCGAACAGGGGAGGAGTTCGAATTTCCTGCTACGATATCGGCAAAGGATTTACCGTGGGTAGATACATTCGAAATAGAAAGATTCGAACGGCTACCCGACGGATTAAAATTAGTTTGTGAATGAGCATGATTATGATCTTCCTGATGGGTATGATTCATGATCAAGCGATCGTTAACTGAAAAATGAGCATTGTTCGATACTCTACCAGGCAAATTCCGGAAACGACCGTTATCGTAACGGATATTATCTTTCATCTGCCTGGCACGAGCCTCAATGACCTTTTTGCGTGAAGGACAATTCCAAAAATTGGACTTATGGTTAGCCCCGCAATTACAACATATGAATTTGGTGGTATCTTCCTTCACTGGACAGACGTCTTTGGCGTGAGAAGAACCTCCGCAAATCATGCATTTAGCATCCATGCGACAATTTTTTGTACCATGACCCCACTTTTGGCACCGACGGCACTGAGTGGGGTTCTGGTAATTTCCTCCAGGTTTCTGGAAATGTTCCCATGTCACACGGACATCAAACAAAAGTTTTGCTTTTTCTAAAGCTTTAATATTATTTAGTTCTTTTTTGTTAAAGTGAACTAAATAAAATTCTTGAGAAAGCCCTTTCCGAACAATGCCAGATTGGGTTCTCTTTTTCATAATGATTACTTGGACTGGGGAAAATCCAAGTAAATCATTTATTCCATTTTTGATCTCTTCAGGTGATTTATAGTCACTTGTGAGACCTTTCAAGACAACTTTGAACAAACGTTCAGTTTTGTCGTCATAAGTAAAAAATTTGTGCTTCTTCTCTTCAAGATGTTTGAGAAGAAGCTCACGATCTTTAAGAGTTTCCGGCAAAACGCGACAGTCTCCTTTTTTTCGATTTGGAAGGAAACCTTGATTCCCCTAATGGAGTTCAAGATCTCCTGCCTAAATCCCCCAAATTCGGAACAACTGACCACGATATGCGGCACTCTTTGCTTCCTCACTTGAATCAAAGAGCCTGGGCTAGAGGCTGCTTCGATTTGGTGTTCGGAAAATTTGTCTAGAGCATCGAACTGATTGCTCATTTCGATACAATTATTCATTTCACCCTTGGAAGAAAGTTCGCATTCCGGGGAAGCGTCCTTTCTTCCATTCTTGCCACGTGTAGTGACAGTTTTAAAACCCACTTTTTTGGAAGGAAGTAGTGAATTCAGAGATTCACCCTTCCTTTTGTTTGTTGTTGATACCATGTTTAATTAATAAACGAAAGAAGACGTGACCTTCGAAAGGTTTTTTCCCAAGACGGTGTCCAAGAAGGATTACCACCGCTAGCTTTCGCCAACGGGTCCAACGAAAAATCGAAGGCACGGGTCCAAACAAGGATCGTAAAGGGATCAATAGTAGAAAAATAGTATTGAAAAGTACTGTTTTAGTAGCACTGAAAAGTACCGTTTTTAATTTTAGCACTGAAAAGTACTGTTTTTGTAGCACTGAAAAGTACTGTTTTATTGCTTTAGGTAGTTTTTAAGAAAACTTCCAAGAGCAGAGAGAATTCGTGTACGCACAGCACGAAGGTACGATGCGCACTGCTGATGTTGATGCTGATTTATGTTGCTGGTACTGTTTGCCTTTTTGCTTCTATGATATGCTACTATGACGGATGTATGGAGCTTAATAATGTTCTCTGATTTACTCAATCACTTAGAAAGTTTTCGAGTCATGATGATTAATGTTAGTGTAAAGTATGAATGTTTTTATGTTTAAATGTAGTTTAGTTTTTGCTTCACATCGACACCTTTTCTTGAATGTTGCCTTTGCTTTTCCGTTCTTCGATTATGGCTAATTCTAGTATTATGAACAACTCCCTTTCAAATGTTTGTCTTCCTGGCGTAGTGTTAAAGTCTGCCTTAATTTCGAATTAGTTATCAGTTTGTTGTATTAATGCACAAAGCATTTGTGCCAGAACAATGTCAAAATATGACAAATTTCATCAAATTGTCCTAACATCAAATGTAGATTTTGTGTGCATCGTAGAATCATGGTTGAATGATAAGGTGAGTGATAATATTGTATGTATTGATGGATATAATTTAGTAAGACATGACAGAGTTCACAAACTAGGTGGAGAAATTTTTATTTATATTCAAAACAAGGTAAATCATAAGATTGTTGATGTTTCATGAAATGTGATAGGTGTTGTTAATACAGAATATGTTTTCCTTGAGCTTTCTATAGCACGCTCTAAAATATTATTGGGAGCTTTTTACAACCAACCAAATTTATCATGCAGTGAGCTGATTCTTGACAAAATAAGTTCGATTGGTGTTGCATATGATGACATTATTATGCTAGGAGATTTTAACACAAATTTGTTAAATTGTTCCTTAAGAAAAGTTAATGATTTTATATCTGTTGTCGACTCACTTGGCCTCATAAATGCTGGATTTGAGCCAACATATTTTTATAATAACGGTGCTTCTCAGCTTGACCTTATTCTCACAAACAAGCCAGAAAAACTGATTCGCTTTAACCAAGTAAGTGTTCCAGGTATTTCGAATCACGATCTTGTGTTTGCTTGCTTTGACTATGATTGTACTGTTTGTGAGAACAGTGGCACTTACAGAGATTTCAAAAATGTGAATCCCCATTTTGTGCTTGATCAGTTCAATCAAATACCTTGGAATTAATTCTTTGATTCAGGAAACCCAGATATGCTTCTTGATTTTTTCAACTTTAATATAAAGACCCTATTCGAAATTTCAGTTCCACTTAAAGTGTTTCATTCAAAAAAACCCTTACAATCCATGGTTCAACGCTGATATTCAAAGAGCTATTATTGATCGCAATCTTATGCACCGTATGTGGAAACAGTCAGGAGAACAGAATTATTTTGATAGTTTCAGAAGATTACGTAACAGAGTAACAGCTATGGTGAAAAAAGCGAAGAAATCTTACTTTAATGCTCTTTTTAACTCAGAAATGAGTAGTGAGCAATTTTGGAGCAAAATTAAAAGTCTTGGTTTGATTAAAAAAAGAAATGATGAAACAAGTCACCACTCTGCTAGTGAAATAAACAGTTTTTTTTTCTTCAAGTTTTTCCAATTCGAACCATCGCCAAGATTCTGATGATAATACTAGTGTAAGAACTGTTTTTGGTTTCACTGCAATCAATGAGGCTGATGTTATAAACTTAATTTATGGGATAAAATCAAACGCTGTTGGCTTGGATGAGATTCCCATCAAATTCATCAATCTTATTTTACCGACACTTTTAAAGCCCATCACACACTTGTTCAACTGCATTTTGCGTACGTTTTCCAACGGTTGGAAGCAATCCAAAATATTACCTACACAGAAAAAATCCGTTCTCGCATCCGTGAACAGCAGACGTGAACTCGTCAACAACCAAAAATACACCGTGAACTAAATCATGTTTATGTGACCGTTGGTGGTAGTTCATGGGGTATTTTTGACAGTTCACGTTTTCCAGAACTCTTTTTTGAGCGTGTATAAGAAAAAAATCGAACCTGAACACTCTTTCAAATATGTGACCAATTTCCATTGTATGTGCATTATCCAAAGCATTTGAACGTGTTATGAAAAATCAAATATGCACCTATGTGAATAGAGAAAACTTGCTATCCCCTTACCAGTCCGAATACCGACCTGGATATAGTACAAAAACGGCAATGCTCAAAGTGATAGACGATATTTCAGTGGTGCTGGATCGTGGCAACCCTGTAGTATTGATATTGCTCGATTATTCGAAGGCGTATGATACCATTTCGCATGTACAGATGTTTAAGAAGGGTCGTGAGGGTCGTGGGTTCGAATCCCACCGGTTGAGGATATTTTCGGATTGGAAATTTTCTCGACTTCCCAGGGCATAGAGTATCTTCGTACCTGCCACACGATATACACATGCAAAAATGGTCATTGGCATAGTAAGCTCTCAGTTAATAAATGTGGAAGTGCTCATAAGAACACTAAGCTGAGAAGCAGGCTCTGTCCCAGTGGGGACGTAACGCCAGAAAGAAGAAGAAGATGTCTAAGAAGCTCACAAACAATTTCGGGTTTACTCATGCAGCCATTCGTTTAATCCAGTCTTATTTGTCTGAGCGACAACAAGCAGATTTGTATAATGGAACTATTTCTAGTTTTTTACGGATTTCATCAGGTGTTCTGCAAGGTTCAGTGTTGGGGCCGATTTTATTCTCGTTATATGTTAACGACCTTCCAGGAATTTTAAAACAATGCTCCATTCACATGTTTGCAGACGATGTGCAAATATATTGTGACTGTTCAAATTTGAGCCTCGAACGGATTAATGCTTTGCTCAACGAAGATCTTATGAACATAAGCAATTGGTCCACAGCCAATTGTTTGAAGTTTAACGCGTCTAAAACTAATGCGATTTTCATAACCCTTTCCAGGAGTAGAAATGAAACTTGTTTGCCGGAACTTTTTTTGGACCAGAAAAATATTCCGTTTGTAGACCAAACAATGAGGTATAACTATAGGTATAACTATTGATTCAAGTCTTTGTTGGGATAAGCAAGTTTTTGAGCAATGCGGAAAAATTTATGGTGTACTTAGATCTATTTATCCATGGGCATACTATCTGAACACCGATACTAAACTTAAGCTGTTTAAGTCTTTGATCTTACCGCATTTCTTTTTAATTGATTACTTGCTGACAAATGTTTCCACGGCTTTAATGGACAAATTAAAAGTTGCATTAAACTCATCTGTTCGTTTTGTGTACAAACTTAATAGATTTGATCGTGTCACTCACTTGCAGAAAAATTTATTGGGTTTCTCTTTTTACTATTTTCCTAAAGCTAGATGTAATATTATCATGCACCAATTAATTGCCACTAAAAAAAACAGATTACCTCTATAGCAAACTGTGCCCTTTTCGGAGCAATAGGTTACATCAATTTGATTTACCTAGATATTCTACTGCGCAATACGGAAGGTCATTTTTCGTTAGAGGAGTTGTTTACTGGAATGAGTTACCACAAGATATGTCCAGTGTAGTTAGTAAGGCAGCATTCATAAAACGGTTTCGAGAGTTTTTCTAGTTTTGTTTTGTAAATTAATTAAAGTTGTATGTTTTTCTTTTAGCGAAATCATCTATAGTACATCCACAAAATTATAAGTACACTTTGTTAACTATGGTATTATCTTGTAACACAAAACGATGTAAGTCTTATATTACGTATAATAAATAAACAAACAATTATAACTTCATTGATAAATTTCACGCCAACTTGCATTCCTTTTTTTTAAAGACACCGACACGTTAATGCTTCCAGTGGGCATTTTGCCCTTTGAAGGAAGCACCACACTAGACAACGGACTAGATGCAACGCCCTGTGATACAGTCGGGGAACATTCCTTATGAAAAAATTTCCGACTTGCAGCGGGAATCAAACCCGCACTTTTGAACCACGTATCGTATAAGAATGTGCATCCATAATCACATATTCGTATGTCCGAAATCAGAATCGCACAACATGCCAGATTAAGCGTTATCAATGTCAACATGAGTTGTACATAAATCCCCAATACGATTCATATACGACGATCCGTGTTGACAGAAAAACATGTCGTAAATATTGCAACATAAAATCGCGTTAAATTGTTTAAACTGACAGACAATATATCAAAATTGCCACTCAAACTTGGTATCTGCTGACGATGGGCCTCAAAGAACAACATAGCAAGTGTCGCTGAACATGAAATATGCATTAATATTGGTAAATAATCACTGATCTATCATGTAAACCTTGGTGTCACAGTGGTAAGGTGTCCGATTACTAATTCGCAGGTCTCGCGTTCGAGACATGGTGGAAACTTTTCTTATTATTTTCATTCAAATTTTGTGGCATCGTATATCTGATCGCAGAAAGTCTAAATAAGTCGTGCCAAGTACGCATATAGCCTCCATTTTGGTAGGTATGGCCTTTTCGTACATTATATACGATTGAATTAATTCATATAGAATGATATATAACAAAAGTTATACCAACCAAAATGTTGACTGGGGATGCGGTTAAATGCCTGGTGACACTAACCGCACGGCTACGAAGCCCACGAGCTCTCTTTTACTTAAGTCGAAATTTAGGAAACTTTTTAGGGATATGCTTGTCAAACTTACGTATTGATGATGTGTAGTAGAATTAGTTTACTTGTCCATACCTGCAACAAGAAAGAAAAGTTTAGTTAATCCTTCGCTTTCATCGGAGATGGTTTCATAATTCAACATTCATTACTGTACAGATCAATCAGTTTCAACCGTGCAATCTCTTTCCCATCATCCCAGATAAAAAAAAAAAGTTTGTCCATTCTTATTCTACTCAGCAGCAGAAGTTGTAAAGGAAAACTTTTCACCCTTTGCAATCGATCCCTTACATTGGGTAGCTTACGTTACGTTTCGGTAGCATAGAGCTTCGGAAAAAATCAGTCATGCACAAAACTTGCTCAATCAACTGATAGAAATCAATATACAACAAAGTTTCGCAGCGTGGAAAAAAGTTCTTTTCTTTTCTGGCGCTTCGTCGGAGCACATCTGGAGATGCGCCAAAATTGCAAGCAAGCAGACAAGGACTCCCTATTCATCCTTCCCCGACCAGAAATGAATGGCAAATGAATGCAATATAATGGTATTAAATTTAAATACCAGCATATTTACAGTATGTCCATCATAAGTTGGGAATAATACCAAAAATCAATGCCATAAATTTCTATGAAAAACACTTTCATCATAATAAACGGAAGTATTCAAAACTTAATGCATACTCAGACATTGCAGAATTTGTTCTCATTTGATTTTGGAGCATGATCAAATCAAGCGAAGAAAAACATATCATCTGTATCGATCCATGATCGGCAATATTTCGCAAGTTGTAACAAGCTTGATAAATAATAGCAGCGAATGAGTGACCCAAAGGTAGTATGATGATACAACTCATTTATCTCGCCTATTCACCATTAGGGGTAAGTGTTTTATTTTACAGGCGTGACAAACAATACCAAAACATCCTATAGTAATAGTGCCCAACAAGACTTGGAGCTTGCTTAGATAAGTTCTATCATGCATTGTTATTCCCTCGATCAAATCAGAGCTGTAGCAGAAGATGATAAACAGACTATCATGATGTATTGCGGATCATGATTATGATTGTGTTATCGAGAGCGATAAGTGAGAGATTTTCTCAATTTTCTCAGAACTGTACAACACATCTGCATGAGCTCATTATGTTATTGGACAGATATTGAATAACAACAAATTATTAAGTTGGTACTCAATAACATGCTAACAATAACATGATCTTGAAATTGTGAAGAAATTTTTTCTCTTGACCTTATTTTTTCGTAAAATAATTAAAAAAATCATATTAAAAGATAATTCTGTCATATTAGCATAAATTGGTCCTCGTGAGATCTTTATACTCATCCATATAATAGCAAGTGAAAAATAAATCGAAGAATTTCAGCTTGTTCTGGCATGGGATTGTTATTGGCTAGTTATTTTCTCCTGATCGGGTCCATCTATCCATCCATCGTATCGGGAATCCATCCCCGCCATCGTCGCTTCCCAAAGTATTCCCCGTTCAATTTTAGACACGTCGTCAGCGGTGGCGTCACGTCGGTGCAGTTGGGAAAGAGTAATATTTAAAAAGATGCCCAGACTGACGGACTAGAACATCACATGTGGCCCCGGATCTTCGAGAGATGAGATGCAAGAAAAGTGGAAAATCTCAAAAACAAAGAAAAATTTTTGTTATGGGAGATTGGGACAGAATGCATCGGTGAAGTCAATCATCTTATTACAAATATTAAAGCCGTGATCTATCGTCATGTCCGTTTATCCCTCTATTTGTGATACTTGCGAGGAAGGTAGCAAAACTTGAATACAAGTTGTCATTTTTGCTTTTAACACATTTTCTTAAATCTATAACAGACATGGTTGTGAAAGAGCAAATAAATATCAATTGAAAAAATATTCCAAATAAAGGATGATTAAAACTTATTGGTAACAAGGAATTTTTATCACTGCTAGCCATTTTACCCCGTTGACTCTTCCCATTTCCCTGTACCAGGTTGTAATCGCATCCCATCAACAGATTTGTTTTCGTCTGTTTGAAATTTAGTGGCTCGTAGCTCCAAGATTGAAGCCACGTGGAAAGTTATTTTAATGGAGAGGCTACCCAAAAAAAATCCCCAATCTTCCCCTTCTTTCCTGGGAAAAAAATGATGAATGATGCTTTGCATCATCGAGCGTTGAGGAAGCAGTAGAGAAGGTAGATAATCCTATTTCATCATACAATGCCACAACCGGGATGGCTCGGATCCTCTGAGGTGGTTGGTTGATGGTGGCACATGTTGGTGGGTTATCTACACCAAAAAATTCACTCAATCTTTTCAGATTGTGTTACAAAATGTATACTTTTAAGAGACACGTTTTTTCATCCCTTTCCAGCTATGCAACATAAGCGATACCATTGGAGCATTTGTGTGGTAAACGTCCTTAGAGATACGCCGTTCAAAATATCTACATTTGCACGGTTGATAAAGGCCGGGGAAGCTCACAAAGAGATGTTTATCAAAATGAGGAATATTGCTTTGCAATGTGTCGACTTGACGGTTGATGAATAAAGCTTCTGTTTTTGTATGTTTCATATCTGTTAACATATATATCCTTAGGCGCAAATTGCATCTCTTTATATTCAGGTTTGGTATCACACCGTTATTAATTATTCTTTATACCATTCAGCAATCTTATACTTATCTACTTATAAGTATTCCACTAAACAGCTCGAAGATTTATTATCATTCAACAATCGTTAATTGAAGTGCTTATGCTTAGCTTAGCTTAGCTTAGACTGACTACACATATCAATGGTTGCTATTCCGTGATTCCGTGAAGTCAGTGAAGATGCACGAAGAATCAATTAGAAGTGCGGATGGGTTTGGTCATAATCTTCCATCAGTGTGCATAATTCAGTGCCTCTATTTGTACAGGATCAGTAATGACGGTCACGTCCTTGCAATCAGGTGGGATTGGGGGAAGGAATGTTAGTGTGTAATCTTTGCTATTTGGAGACTGTGTTTACCTTTGTATCTTCAAAAATATTACTAGGAGGGATATTTGTTGATGGGGATCGTCTTAACACAGGATTCACTTTGATAAGCGATTAGACCATGATAAATACTTCTTTGTGAGACATAAAAATGCCTTTAAATATAATATTTTCAATTGATATTAAAAATTTCCAAGAAGAAATAGAAGAAAATAATCTCGACACTTAAAGTGACGAACTATTCAAGTTTGTCGAACAAATATCTAAAACGCACCATTCCTACAGCGGTAAGGACAAAAGCATGTGTTATTACATTTTACTCATATGAAAAGTAACAAAACTCGGTTGTCTGGACCATCACACAACACTCTTATGTCGACACTTACAGTGGCAAACCATTCAAAATTTGTTGAATAAAGTAAAGCTTTTGCAAATCTACACTCATAGTTTCGAATCATCCAAAGAATTTCGTCAATTATAAAAACAAAGGAAAAAGGTATTTGAAAAAAATGTAAAACATAAATAGTTTATAAACATGAGTTTATGCCGACACTCATAATGACGAACCATTCATAGTTTGTTGAAAAATTACATTGCCGTTTCACCGCTGAACGATCAAATTTTACAGATTTGAAATAAAAGCATGAAACGAGCTCACCAATTGATACTTCATTCTTAACTGAGCGCGACAATCCAGCGACGCAATGAAAAAACTCATGCTTGCTCGGGCTCTTCAACTAACCTAACCGAAAAGAAGAAGCAAAAGCATTCAAGTGGGAACTTTTCATTCATCTATCATCTGCCTGTATGCAAGTGAGCAGGGCAAATTATTTGTTTGGTTCTGTGTGCTGAGAGTGCGGAGCTGCAACAAGCTGTGTTTGCGTGTGTGGCATGGCGTGCAAAGGAAGGCACGTGTCAAGCGAATAGAAATATTAGATTTAGAACGCTAGGGGCGCTGTTACATCCATACATTGAATGTGATGGAGTTGAATCAATCACAGTAGCCTTGATGTTCCCCAGACACGATCCACTGGTACTCAAAGTGTCAACCTGATTGTTTTGTTTTCTCTCGTGTGTTTATCATACGAGATGACCAATTCAAGTTAAACCTGATTTAAATTTAAATTAAATTAATTTAAATTTGCAAAACTGGTCACTCATTTGAGGCCAGATCCTACGCCGAAGATCCGGTTGGAGGATTCCTTCCCGAAGCTGGTCTCTTGAACTAGTAGAAGCATTAACCTAAGAATGCTAATGTCGCTGCTGTTCGTGTTACCAACATCTAGTTTGCCACGAACTGACAGCGTGAGTACCGGGCCTCAAAGTGTCAGATTAATTTTTAGAACCAAAACAACATCATGGTATAGAACAAACAATGAAAAACCATAATTTAAGGTAATAAAAATTGAAATCAGTTTGGTGACAACCACGTCATTAGCGTTCTACTACTAATATTTCTATTGTTCCAACGTACAGAAAGGAGCCATTGCATAAAAATCAAACTAGACAATAGGTGCCTTAAATATTGCGGACAAGCAGTGCATTTACAATCAAACAGTGATAAATCGTGAATTTAATAAACCACCTGTGGAACGACACGCCTAGTCGAAAATTTCGTCTGTATGTGGAGTTCAAACTGTGGAGTTGCAAGGTTCACCCAATTGTTGTGCAAAAACGCAACGTGCGTGCGATGGTACTGTGGCAAAGTTTGTTTGTTGATTTACAAAGAAGGTTACTATGGTTATATTGGAGAAAATTTGACACTTTGAGTACCATTTCCAAATCTTGTATACTAGATGTTGGTCACATGATTAGCAGCGACAATAGCGGTCTAATTTCTTATACGTCTATTCCTAGGACAGGACGCGACAGCTCAACTAAGACTGCCCCGTTGTTTTTCAGTCGATAGCCTTGACGATACTAAATCCAGTGTTACCAGTATCCTTTTAAAGCAAATATTGTGAACAAATTTAAATATCAAGGCTCATAATTTGATTGTATCTTGCACAGTTCATTCATTTGGTACAATAGTGGGTGTTATATTTAAAAAAAGAGGTCAAAATTCAAAACTGAGAATATTTTAGGGAGAATTGACATAATTTCCATTATATTGGTTACAATTAGGTATTTTTTTATTCATTTTTGCATTGTAGGAGCACATGCTTTAAACTTAACATCGAATATAAATGGATTTGATACAAAAATATTTCATGAACATTTTCCAAGCTTTTGATAAAAACTCTAATTTATGAACTAGCAACATGGTCGAGTTAGCAACAAAGTGCCCTGTTACAATCAAACTCACCGATGTGAAAGTAGGCATTTGTCAAAACGACCAATGAGAAATGGTCTTTTTTGACAGGCAATTGGTTTCGTTTTTGTACGTTGACCTGTCACGTCTTATCTTAGGTCTGTTCTGCCGATACCGGTTGTGCCTAATGGAGAACAACATCAATCCTCACATAAGTTTTTTTTTTTTTTGTTTTCATATTCGAGAAATTTATAGTGATATGCCTCTTTCCATAAAAAAACATTTTTTTTTAGTTTCTGTATCATTCCAAACATTACATTCATTTCTTATATCTAGGTGTGCTGTGTTAGACAACACTATCATCCTAATTTGGTAAAACAAATTTAAGATTTTATTAACATTTTACATTTCATTTGCCGTAGCAGTTCAGATTGTTTACAGGTGATTTGATTTCACCTGCTTACCTAACTTAACCTAAATATATAACACATTAATCGGGACAATAGAAGATTGTAACGATTTTTGCCTGAAATTATTATTTATTTCATTTAACATTTGTTCCTATATTTCAACATTGGATATTCTATGTAACTCATTTGTACTATACCAGGGAGGAAGCTTCAGAATAATTTTCAAAATTTGGTTATGAATTCTCCGCAAAGCTTTCTTTCTGGTATTACAACAGCTAGTCCATATTGGTACAGCATACAACATAGCTGGTCTGAAAATTTGTTTGAATATCAAAAGCTTGTTCTTAAGACAAAGTTTTGATTTTCTATTAATAAGAGGATAAAGACATTTTACAAATTTGTTACATTTGGCTTGAATACCCTCAATGTGATTTTTGAAAGTTAAATTCTTATCTAGCATGAGCCCTAGATACTTTACTTCATCTGACCAATTTATTGGAACCCCTCTCATCGTGACAACATGTCTACTTGAAGGTTTAAAATAAAGTGCTTTTGGTTTATTTGGGAATATTATTAGTTGAGTTTTGGAAGCATTAAGAGAAATCTTCCATTTTTGAAAGTATGAAGAAAAAATATGGTCTGGGGGTGTTTTTCATGGGGTGGAGTAAGAAGCCTCGTGAAAATCGACGGAATAATCACGGCAGATTTCTACATCAACATCTTGCGGGAAAATCTGAAAGTATCGCTGATCCAGACGGGCCTTGAAGAGAAATTCATATTTCTCTAGAACAACGACCCGAAGCATACTGCCAAGAAGACCAAGTCTTTCTTCCGGTCTTGTCGGATTGAACCGCTGGAATGGCCTCCACAAAGCCCAGACCTCAACCCCATCGAGAATTTGTGAGCGATTCTCGATGCCAGGGTTGACAAAACTGATGTTATCAACAAAAATAATTATTTTGAAGCCTTGGATCGCGCCTGGGAAGAACTAGATCCACAACACCTACAAAACCTGGTGAAAAGCATGCCGAAGCGCCTTCAGCAAGTCCTTAAGGCCAAAGGAGGAAACTAGTTAATGCTTTTTATTTTTCTTAAATCATCTTTTCTGGGGCCAAGAAGGAAGTGGGCACTTTTTTTTGTCACTATATTTTTTTCAATACAAATTGATTTTCTTTTCCTTTGAGAATTTTTTTTAACTAATTTTCGTAAGTGCACTTTTAAAAGAATATCAAAAATATTTGAACCAAATCAATGAGAGAAATTTGAAAATTGGTAAGGTGGGCACTTTATTTTGCCTATCAGTGTAACAATGTATGTTGGAAAATTAAAGTTTAATAGGATAGGCTTCAGATTTCTAGGAACGAATCAAATTTGTTTCACGTAAAAGTTGATGAGTGGTCGAATGTCCATGGCGGAAGCCGAACTTTTCATTGGCAAAAATTGAATTTTCGTTGATGTGGGCCATCATTCTGTTCAAAATGACCTTTTCAAAAAGTTTACTGATGGAGGAAAGCAAACTGATTGGACAATAGCCGGAAGCTTCTGCAGGATTTTTGTCTGGTTTTAAAATTGGTAAAACCTTCCATTTGTCAGGAAAATATGCTAATTGAAAACATTTGTTAAATATATCAACTAAGAATGATAAGCTACTTTCTGGAAGTTTCTTGATGAGGATTTAGAAAATTCCATCATCGCCAGGAGCATTCATATTTTTCATTTTTTTAATAATAGTTCTCACTTCTTCCAAATCAGTCTCCCAGGCATTTTCGAAAACGTTCTCTTGATTGAGAATATTTTCAAAGTCCTCAGTAATTTGATTTGCAATTGGACTAGTAAGTCCTAAATTGAAATTGTGCGCGCTTTCAAACTACATAGCAAGTTTTTGAGCTTTGTCGCAATTAGTTAGTAATAATTTGTTTTCCTCTTTCAATGCCGGTATTGGCTACTGAGGTTTTTTCAAAATTTTAGATAATTTCCAAAAGGGCTTAGAGCCAGGGTCCGGTTGAGAAATCTTATTTTCAAAATTTTTGTTTCTTAATTGTGCAAAACGTTTCTAAATCCAGCCATATCATTTTCATAGCAGGATCACGAGTGCGCTGAATTTAAATTATTATGTTCTACAGTACCGTGTGGGACCGAAAACCGTACACTTGATTAAATTTTCATTATTTTAATATAAAAATGAACACATTTCTTTTTCTTTTTCTTGGCATTAACGTCCTCACTGGGACAGAGCCTGCCTCTCAGCTTAGTGTTCTTATGAGCACTTCCACAGTTATTAACTGAGAGCTTTCTTTGCCAAAGTTGCCATTTTCGCATTCATATATCGTGTGGCAGATACGATTATACTCTATGCCCAGGGAAGTCAAGGAAATTTCCATCACGAAAAGATCTTGGACCGACCGGGAATCGCCAGAAAGAAGAAGAAGACTTTACACGACTCGATCAAAATATCAACACTCGAAAAGAAAGACCTGACAAAGTATGATGACAATTGACTATGACTATACAGAAACAAAAGCTAAAATTCCGAAGCTGTCGGGAACTATTCAGTATATTTTGCCACAAATACTCAACAAAATTGGCTCCGTAATGCCTTATATATCCTATGAAAAATATGTTGATTGTGGAAAAATTAGAGCATTTAATTGTGGACCTCGCACATCCTATTTGTTAACTGAGACCGGTAGAGGAGTCCTTCGTTGGCGTGTGATGTCTGAATATGGTTTTCTGGTGAAACTCAACTGGCATAGGGTAAAAGCACCGGTTATGGCCAGCCTAAGAGAAAATGTCAATAAAAACTGAATGGGAAGCCGTATTGATACTGCAAATATGTCAAATGCAAGCTTTCAATCCATATTATATGTGTAAAATATCAAAACTGAGCCAAAAACATTTTTTCGCTTTGAAAATCCCGTTGGTCAATATAGGCCAACGGAACCAGTTTCGGCCAGAGATTTAACTTCGGTTCCTAAATTGGCCAATTGCATTGATTTCTCATGAGAGTGGCCAAATTAGGAGTGCCCTGGCCAAATTAGGTATATGGGAGTTAAAATTATAAGGAAAATTAATTGTTTTTCTCATGTTTTGAATCAATTTGGACAAGTAAATGAATGTAACTCTATCATATGAATCTGATCTACTGCACACAAAAGGTTTCATGCTGATTGGCTATGTAAAACGGTGTATAATCCACTATGGCTACAACTGGCGTATGGCCAAAACCGGTGCTTTTACCCTGTACGTGATTAGTTTAAGCTCAAGTGTTCGGATTTCAGACAAAATGGACCATGGAAGTGAATGATGACAAGTCGATAATTCTCTCAATATCACCTAAATAAGTTTCACAATATTTATAAAATTTAGAAAATTTAATGGAAAAACTAAATATTTTGCTCAACCTTTTTTATTTTATTACACATTTTAACATCATTTGCATAAACGATAAATTGACTTCTTAAAAAAATGGATAATGACTTTATAAAACATCATTGATTCCATTTACAATCAACTCCCGTTGGCCTTATCCATTATTTCAATTTAAAATAATTGTATATGTATGCCAAACGCAATCTTCTTCTGGTTGATTTAAACTCCAACAATCTTTTCCAAGCCTCCCAAATGCAGGACGGTAATATTTTCGATCAAAAGTTTAAATTAGCTATCCAATCCTCTTGCCTGTTCCACAGCAACTCCGCCCCATTCCCACACAATCACTACTTATTCATCTAATCCTCTTTCCAAACTTCTGTATTCCAGTTCGAAGACCAACTTTTAACGCGGCAGGAGATCATTTTTCAGATTTCTTCTGCCGCCTTGTGCTCCTTGCGGCATATAAAAAGTTTGGCCCCCGAGATTGCATTTCATCACTGCTTGCTTGGTGCTCACATCGTAATAATTCCCACTTGGCTCCCATTTCCACTGCTTGTTTGTGGTTTGTTTGAAAATGCAGTGCATCAAGAGCCTAGTCGAATCTCTCTATTGAAAGCTACATATATTGCAGAGAGCTAACGAGAAAGAGCGTTGCTATGAAACCTAGAACCTGAGAACGACTAATACTATTAAAAAGTTCCAACTTGCTAAAAAGGATTGATGGCACTGTTTTACAGATTTATGGCTCATCTATGGTGAGGACTATTGATCAAATTTAGATTACCTAAATTTGACCAATAGTGCTCACTAAAAAGTTTCAATTGCAATAAAATCGGAGTTTGATTTGAAATAAAATCAAAGTTAAATTGTGTGTAATACTACGTGCAAAACAAAAAAGTAAACGATGATTTCTGTTTGAAATTTGATTCGATTAATGTATTTCAATATAATTTATGATAGATATGTCAAATGGCTTCACCATTATGTAATAAGACAAAAATAATTTTTAATTTGTTATTTTTTGTCAAATTAATGGAAACAGCATAGAGAAATAGTTATTTATGCAACAAGTTGCAAAATGATGATATTTTTCAGTACGAGTTGTACATTTATCCAACGAGGCTCGCCGAGTTGGATAAATACAACGAGTGTTGAAAAAATCGAGTTTTGCAACGAGTTGCATACAACGTTTTATGCTATTACGAATAATGCCGTTTAAGATCATTTCCAAAAGTACAAACAAACATTTCAACAGAATCCACGTGGGCATACATCCATGTGTAGTATCATTTCAGTATTTTTCAATCACGTAGGCTGCGACATAGTATCTACGTATGTCACAAATTTTCCAGTTCACATCATACAGACCCATATTCCCTATTGAACGACAGAACATGTAAGACCATAGAGTAGCGGGTTCCGCTGCCAGCGCTAGAATGCTGGACGATCCGTGCCTAATCCAGTATAGGAAGATGCAGTTCGCTGAAAATGGATTTTCTCGGTATCCATGGATGATACCATGCTTCGGAAGTAGGGCGCATTAGAACGCATCCGGGTGCTAATCGAATGCACCACTTCGATGTTATCTCGCATAGATTGTGAGAAATATCCAACACCGGCGTGCAACCGATTCCAATTTTTTTTATCGCGCCAACAATATCACCAGTCTTTCATCTGGATCACACATCAGATATAGAATCAGATGCTATGGCAGAATAGAGTAGGATATTTGGCTAACGCCTCCCAAACAGAACTGAAAAGTGCTACTTTTCAGCACCGAAACCAGTGCTGAAAAGTAGCACTTTTCAGCATTGTTTTTTTTTTTTTGGTAGGAAAAGCAGGTCATTATGTTGTGCATCTTATCAATGAAAAGTTGATTAATTTGCAACGAAATCGCAAAAAATCGTTTTTTTGCAATTTCTCATCGTAATAGGCCGTTTCTCCTCATACCAATCAGTCATGGAACGGCCTACTTTCCTGCACTGAAGTATGCAATGCCGTTATAGTCATTACGCAACTATTTTCAGTCGCGTAATGGTTCATTACGCAACGCTTTTTTTATAACACAACTGTTTTGAGTTGCATGATAAATTATTACACAACATTTTTTTCAGAAATTGTAAAATAATAGTGAATGCATTCCGATATGGTTTCTGGTACCCTCAAGTGGTCTTCTAAGAAATTGCAAAAAATGTTGTACGCAACTCGTTGCAGAATTTGATTTTTTCAGCACTCGTCGTAGTTTTTCAATTCGGCAAGCCTCGTTGGATAAATGTACGACTCGTGCTGTAAAAATCATCATTCTGAAACTGGTTGCGTAAACTACTATTGTTAAAGTGGTCAATCAATTTGATAGTCAGGGAAGCAAGAAACCCAGTTTATGCAATATTTTTGCGATCTTTCTGGCACTTGTCCCAAGTTTTCTAGTCCTCAAACAGTTTGAAAGAAAAAACAGAAATAAAAGTTTTTACCGAAAAAAGCGCATTGCTAAATTATTCCATACATAATCATGAGATGGGGTTCTCCCCCTACATCTCTCCTACTGTCGGGTCTTTACTTAAAGCAGTGCACAATCAGACACAAACGCAAATTGCGTTTTGACCGGTACGGTGTCACTTCCAGCTATTTCTGTACCATTTCGGGTCGAGGGATTGGATTTACTATTTTTTAACTTGTGTTAAGCTTGAAGCCAATTCTGTCTTTAAGGTATGTTAGATCAACACTGAGCAATTTTTTTTGTTTTGTTTCAGATGACATAACTCTACCAACCTCGCCAATTCCATTCCAAGGTGGAAGCCTTTCAGCGATTGCAGAAAAGCTCGTATCAGCTGATTTTTGAGTATTGTGGTTATCATTTGTTTATTTTAACATTAGGATGAGGTAAGAATGACACTTGATGGTGTATAAAATTTTATAATTAGTTTGTCATAAATTCCAAATATGGCTTGCATTGCAAAGAGTAATTTTTGAAATTGTCCTGATTAACATTTCCCAAACATCGTTTTTTGGCAACGCCTTGCATTTTTTACAATTCCTTTGGAATACCCCAGGACTACTTTTGCTTCGAGATCAACATAGCGGTTAGAGAATTTGTGAAGGAATATTTAGCAAAATAGCTGAAAGGCAGGTGTGAATTATTAAAATACTCAAAAAGAAATAAAGAATAGTAATCTTCGTCAAAACATATCTTTAGAAATAGTTTTATCCATTATAGACAAAATCTACATTCTGGGATTGAACGATTGTGCAATTCCAGGGTGGAACTTTTAAAGGCTTTCTGGACAGATTCTGGGGAGTCCAGAAGATAAGGATGGAATTCTTATAGATTTCAAGCATAATTCCTAAAAAATATTCTGATGAAGGAGAAACAACAAAATGTTGAAGCAGTTAGAAACAAAAGATGGACAACAAAAGATAAATGATTATTAATAATCTTTTCTCTAGAGGAAAAAAAGTAAAAATTATTAAACCATCTCTAATTTATAAAAAAAAATCTCCGGAAGCTTCCTCAGAATACTCTTATAAATTACCCTAGATATCTATCAGAATTCTGTCCTTGACTTCTGGGCTCCCCAGAATTCTCGAAAAAATCCTCTAAGAATTCCACTCTGGAATTGCACAAACCAACTACAACAGAAAAAAACGTGAATTGTAGAAGTTTCGAAAAATTGCATAATTCTTATACTTACGGCTAAAAATCCATAAGGTATTCCTTAACAAATTTGCAAATTAATGCAACCATTTCCTTCAAAATTTACATCCAGTTAAAACTTACGTAACGAATTATACCATAAGACATCTTTGGCAATGTTTTAAAAAAATACCGTCAATATTTTCGCGTTCAACTTTTACAGTTCTACTACAGTAAAAAAAAAATCCAAACAGTTTTTTGGGATTTCTGCAAGAAGGTAAAAATTTGTATCTACATCAATCTGGACGCCATAGCATCATGAAACTTCGGAGTTCATGATAAACATTTCCTAAGGTTTTAAGAACAAATATAGACAGTACAATTTCCATCCCTTTTAACGCAAATGATTGTCTTTCGGAAAAGGCGAAGAAAGAAAACAACAATGTTTGTAAAAAATCCTGAAAACTACTTACGCTTTTCTGTGAGGTATATATGTATTCAGGAATTTCTTCAAAAAAATATCCGAAATTCTACAGTTAATCTGAATTTTCCGACAGGTGAATATGGCATATTAGTAAATATACGTTTTGCTAGAAATCTATCTATCTATCTATCTATATAAATAAAAATGGAATGGTGTTTGTATGTCACGAAATGGCTTACAAACGGGACAACGTATTTGAATGATTCTTTCTCCGTTTTGTTCGTCACGAGTTCCGACGTTGTTGTGTGCATAAAAATCTCAGGATATTCAACGGGAATGTCGGAAAAACGAGCGTGAACTATAGTATGGGGCAAACCAAAGCGTTAATCAACAGCCTACTTGATGGCAAGACGAAGTTTGCCGAAACCACTAGTCTAATATAAATTGAATATGGATATGGAGTGATTCGTAGAGTATTTTGCAAAAAAATCACTAAAAAAAATATCGAGGTATTCCTGGAGCCGCTTTTGAACCAAAAATAGAGAGTGGATGGATTTCTAGAACCTGAAAGAATGACATTTCTTTGAAACTACCCAGAGGAATCGCTAATCTTATTTAGAGAAAAAAAATCTTGAAAATATTTGGATGAATCTATGGTGAAGGCATCTTAGGACAAACAATGATATAATTGTCTGAAGAAATGCTTGAACAAATTGCTAAGGAAAATTTTGAGTAATTTAGCGGAAGAATTTTTGAAGGAACAGTTGGATGTATTCTGCAATCAACATTACAAATTACACTTTTCAATTTTTCTTAGGAAGTTTTTTTTTTCAATTTTAAAGTATTATGTTCGAGAGAGTTTTGAAGGAATGAAGGGAGCAACATTAAATAGATATTTAGAGAAATCTAAAGATTTCTTTGTAAAAAAAAATGCAGATGAGTCTACGGAAAACTTCTCTGAGAAATAACTCAGAACATTTTCACTACTTAATACTTTTCAATTGCTTAAACAAGTCTTGTGGAATGTTAGAACAACACCTGGAAAAATCATTTAATGCTTTTTAATTTTTTTTTTTTTTGAAAATTTTGCTAAAGGATGCTGCAGAGAATCTTTAGCAAGAACCTTGAAAGAAAAGTTGGAAAAACTGTTGTTGAACTCTCTAAAAAAAAATGTGTAAAAAAAGTCTTGCTAAGTGATCTTGAATTTCAATGAGACTCCTAGAATTTCTTGTAATATATCTGGAGAAATCCTCAGTATTTGCAGAAAATCCTAAAAACTACTGGCAAAATTTAGAGTCAACTAGATCGATCAATGATACTCCTTGACTTATTAAGGAACTTTGCCGAAGACGCTATATTTTTAGATGATCAGGCTCCAGAGGTATTCGAAAATCAAAAGTGTTATGCTCAGTAGCGCTGCCTGGTGGCAAAATTTTGAATCGTTTTGAATCAGGAATTTCATGTTGAACAGTGGCGCGGGAAGTGGGTAGGACAGGTAGGACACACAAACATACCCGGGTAGGACCGGCAAAGGATTGTCCTACCTATGATTCAACACGAAGTAACATAATTTCTACAAAATGTGTCAGTCGTAGATGTTCTTGTATAAATTGCCATCAGCATTTTTGGAAGTATTTCTTGATGAATTACTGGGTTGCAGGGAGAAATATCAAACAATTCATAAAGAATCGTTAGAACAATTTATGGATTAACCCAAGATCGGTAGCATCGTGTACTGAGTATACGCATCTTAAACAAAGCTCGGTTGTTATGGACCGATGCACGAGTTCACTAATTTGACGATTGAGCGGTGCCGAATTCACTCGTTTCCATGGCACGTAAATAACACTGCATCACTCAAACGTCAACGAGTGAACACATCCATTGGTCCATAGCTGATGATGCTCTTGATTTCTCAAGGCATTCTGGAAAAAGCTGTTGACGATCTGTTGAGCAATTTATATAGAACTCCCAAAGTACACTTCATAGAAATTCTCTGCATTTCTGCAAGATATTCCTTGATGAATTCTTAGAAAATGATAGGATTATATTTCCCATGATTCATTAAAAATAGAGGACTTTTACATCTATTCTTCTTTCTGGGTTTCATCCCAAATATGAGAAATCCTACTTCTCATCTGTTCTTAAACGCACCTCGACAGTTATTAATCGAGAGTTTATTTACATTACGAAAAGATCCTGGACCGATCTGGTATCGAATCCAGACACCTTCAGCATGGCTATGCTTTGTAGCCGCCGACTATTACCACTCTGCTAAGGATGGCCCCGAAAATATCTAAGATTCTCATTATCAATAAGGTTTTGAATAGCACATTGAAATTCATTGTTTCAGAGCAACAAAGTTATAGTTGTGAAACTTGAGAACATTCATCCATTAAAATCATGTAGCAAATAAAATCTTTTCAAATTAATTGAATCCCCTTAAAAAACGGATTTTTGTAATTCTAAACAAAACTATACATGATGTACAAATTTGCAAACTACAATGAACTCAAACGATGTGTATTCGATAACATCTGTACTAAGATTTTGAAAGACAGAGTTTAGATTAACAGTTGTAAAATTATAAATTTTGTCTTATTTGAAAAAAACTGAACGTTTAGCTAATCGAAGTCTATTAAACGCATTGAAAGCATGAATGTCGGTGAGCAGATGCAACCAATTGTTTTGGAATGAAATTGCTAAACATCCATGAAATTATTAACACTGGCTAGTGAAACCTTTTTTTCTCCAAAATTGTACGTGTTACGACAAATCTGAGGACAGATTTCAAAGGGCCAAAATCTATGGATCCATTGCAAATGGTCTAGTGCGAGACAAAAAACTGATTTTGTTTCCTAGTGTTATTGATGCATAGCTAGAAATAACTGGTTCGAAAAATAATCATTCTTAGAAGAAGTGTAGTTGATAGAAACGTACGTTTAGAATTAGATCTATTGTGGAGAACATAATCAAGAATTACTGAGGTGTAAAATCGAAACGAAGAACAATGATTCCATTAGAAGGCAATGAGAAATTTCGACAATAATTTCAACATCAAAACAATTTTGCCTACGTACCTAATCATTGTAATGTATGCAGTAAACCCCGTCTGTTTGGTTATATTTCCATATCAATCGTAATCCGAACGTCAATAAATTTCAGAATGCATCTAAATGATGCATACCGATCTGCAACAGTACCGAACCCTTTCTATTCACTGAGGATATCCAATCAGATACATGGTCTCACATACAGACACGAGCGCACACAAACACTCGCTACCAATATGTGGTACGGACACGAAATGAAGGTACCATGTGGTTTTCTCAAAAGCAAGTGACCCACATGTATTTGATACGAACGTGCACATGTTCTCCAGCAGGCAAAAACTGTTTTGCCGTCCTGTCCGATTGCAGCCATGCATCAGGTTCTATCAAATGTGCATTAAATTTCTATCTGATGAATTTCAAAACAAAAGTGACATATTGTCACAAACAAGAATTGGTAGTTCGTTACACAGCTGCGGCAGTCCCAGTTTATCCTGCCCAAATCACTCCGGGCCAGTAATGTAAATTTCGCGGCAAAAGTCCTAAAAACTTGTTTTATGAAATGAATCATGTAACTTAAATTTTTCAATATTGAAAACATATGTGATTTTATAATATTAAGGTAAAGATGAATCGAAGCCAAACCTCAAATTTTGAAGAGCACGAATCTGGAGAACCAAACATCCATTTAAACTGAAAACTTAATCGATTGATCATTAGCTGGTTGTTAAAAAAAGCAATCAAAAATTTTGAAAAATTATTGTATTGATTTGTGCGTTTGAAATGCAAATTCCAAATGCGGGAACACTGAATTCGGTAAGATTTTTAACAAGGAAGGCGATGTCAAAGTTTGATTTCCTTTGCTGGGTTTGCGGTGATATGGATCATGGTTGCTAAGTACCCTTTGGTTACTTTGTGTTACCGCGTTTGAAGCCCAGTTGGGCTGGATTTGCACGTCAAACGTAAACAGAAATAAATTAAACCAGGGAAAGTGTACCAGTTATGGCCATAGTGGTTCCCTATTTGGCCATATGCATTATTTCGATAACTTACACGTTTTCAATTTTTTTTAATGTTTTAACATCAAGATATATCCTATATCTTACTACTAAAACACAAAAAACTTTTCAAAATGTGGAAACGTTCAAGTTATCACGTATGGTGAAATAGGGAACCGCTATGGCCATAACTGGTACACTGACCCTAGTTGACATAATGTATTATCTGTTTCAGTTTGAAAATCATTGCGTACAAACGGAAAAATTTCTAAAGAAATTTCCCAGCTTAAGAAAGTGAAACTGCTCGTTAAATAGTAAGTTGAGAAACAAGCGTTATTCCAGAAAAAAAAAGAAGAAGCATATGAAATGATGTCAATTCACTTTAATCATAAAATTAAAGCCATCAGCCATTTGGAACCTTAAAACAGAGTGTTCGAAAATGATCAGATTACTATTATTATTACTTTATTAGTCATGTCACGATATTTGGTTAAATCTGGGTATAAAATAAAACAAGATTTTTGAGCCGTCGAAAGGTATTAGTGTATCAAATAAATTAATGTTTGATTGATTTTTGAAATTTGCTGTTGAAGTTTCTTGCATTTTTTATGCAATATACCAGGTGGGTAGAAGTCTTTCGAAATATAAAGGGAAAGCCTTATTTATACTGCAAATATGTCAAATGCAAGCATTCAATCCATAGTATGTATGAAAAATATCAGAACTGAGCTGAAACCATTTTTCGATTGTAAAATCAATTTAAGCCACAAAAACAGTTTCGGCCAGAGATTTTGCATCGGTTCTTAAATTGGCCAATCACATTTGTTTCTTATAAGAATAGCCAAATTAGGAGTACCCTGGCGAGATTATGTGTATGGGAGTTCAAATTATGAGGAAAATGAGTTATTTTTCTTATGTTTTTAATAATTTCGAACTAGTAAATGTAGCAAAAAAGATGTTTGGGTTTGACGTTTGGTCGAAACCAGTGCTTCTATCTTACTCCAATAAATTGGGACCTCAGTCCTGAACCATCAATAAATTCAAATTTTTAAATCCATGAATAAAATATATAACTAATTTGTAATTTTTCATTAAAATCTCATTGAAATGGATCGAACGATGGCGAAGATACAGAATTTTGAAACTTTGATGTAGGCGGCCAGTACTGTAATGGTTGAACAAAATTAAAACATTTTAACCTTTTCTAAGAAAATATGGTTAGTGGTACAAGATGGAAAGATTAAATATTGTGTATTTTTATTTTTGGAAAGCAAACTTAGTATGTTTTCATACAACGAATATAAACTAAAATTTAATTTCGAATACTAACACAGATTTTACTGAATAAAAACATGACAACTCTAGTTGCGTACAGATTTTACTGTTTACTCATAATTCCTACTAGTTTTTTTACTAGTTTGCCTTTAAAGTCAAAGTTTTCCGCTGTATTTGGTTTGCAGTCAGTGTGACGTGAAAAGTAAGGAGTCACTTTTCTTTCATGTGCTAAGCCTGGAATCCCTTCTTTGATGTGCTGAATATTTTGTATATATTTGAGTCGATGGTCGAGATAGTACAATAAAAATCAACATGTAACAATTAAATAAATTATATTTTACGAATAATTAGACTTTTGTGGTCAAACCCTGACAAAAACAATGAAAACAATATCAAAACGATCAAACGACGGTCAAAAACATGTAAAACTATCAAACGGTGATGGTAATCGATCAAAGTTGATAAAAAACTATCATAAACGATTCCAAACGATAAAAAACAAACAACAACTACACACTTAGAAAAAACTAGTATAACATATTACGCAAAATATTCGATTTTTTGCATCGAAAATTTTGCGTCATATCAAATTTATGGTATTTCAACATAAAAATATTTAATTCTTGTAAAATTACGTCCAATGCCACTAAACATTGTTGTGATCCGAGCAATATTCAGTTAATTTGAGGGAAAATAACATCATTAGAAACTTCAATTGACGTAATTTTACTTTAATATGTCAGGCACAAATGACGTAAATTTTAGTGATTTTTACAGTGTGTATCCAAATTGATCGAAATATCATAAAAAAACCTGACAATGGACAAATAAAAACAATCAAAAGCAATCAAATATTATCAAAATGAAGAAGAACAGTCAAAAACACTTCAAAACGATCGAAATATAACTATGCCTCACGATATCCATAACCTGCCATGAACTTCCCAAAGGATCAAAAACGGTCCAAAAAGATTGAAAAGTAATAAAAACGGCCTAGTCAAAAACCTTCAAAACGATGGAAAAATTATCAAAAAAGATCAAACGACGTCGAAAACAGTGATTCCTTAAGTTGGCGAATTCGCCCCCGGGAGGCGATTTTCAAGACCGAAGAGGCGAAAATTTGTAAAACAGAATCTAGGGGGTGAAAAATCTAAATTTCACTGGTGCATTCGTCCATGACTCTCTCGTGCGAAGAAAAGTTTAAGAAAATCCTCGAAATAATCGAAAAAAGGAAGAAAGCTAATCTGCAGTTTTGTATAAGAGATTTTATGACTTGATGACGAGACGAAGTCTCCCGGGATAACTAGTATTTAGCATTAAAAGTTGGTTTTACCCATTTTGATATTTTATTTACATGCCCCCTTACTATTCTTACTTCTTATGGTTATTGACTTTGAGGAGCAAATCATGACTAAACATTAGCCTGGGACACGATTATATGAAAAAAAAAAGATTTTCGCTCCAGTCCACTTTTTGGGTTGTATTTGGGTCCCATAACAACTGTGCAAAACTTTAGCTCGATCGGTGAAACTATATTTACGCGCGAGCCGTTCAAAGTTTGTATGGGATTTACTATGGGAAAACTTACTTTTGCAAAGAAAAATCGCCGGTGATCGCCCATTTACATCACAGATCGCGATAGGTATTTCTACGATGAACAATATTGCCGATGACCGCAAAGCAATCCGACGCTTGTGAAAAAAGTTATTAAGCATAGACTATTTGAAAAAATGCCCGATTTTGCTATTATTGTTATTCCTTTACGTGTTTATCAACGTCGCCTTGCCAATATGTTTTCATTGAATAACTTTTTTCACAATTGTCGGATTGTTTCGCGGTCTTGAGCAATGTTCTTCATCGTAAAAATACCTATCGAGGTTTGTGTTTAGAATTTTTATAGAGGTCAATGGGCGACCTCTGGTGATTTTTCTTTGCAAAAGTAAGTTTTCCCATAGTAAATCCCATACAAATTTTGAACGGCTGGCGCTAAAATATAGTTTATCCGATCGAGCTGAAATTTTGCACAGTTGCTATGGGACCTAAATGCAATCCAAAAAGTGGACTGGAGCGAGAATCCAAATTTTGTCCCACACTACTAAACATCCCCCAAACGCGGTAAAACAAAACAATCAAAAGACACCTAGCAACGATTACACAGCTCAACGAAAATGACATGTTTGCGTGTCTCAAGGATCAAATTATGTGTCTTTAGTAGATATGGGGTTGCTGAATCTGATGCCATTCTCAGAAATGTTCCAGCACGTCACAATATTTAGCTATAAGTCGCCAAAGTTGCATAAAACACTGGTTTTATGCATGTTTACATATATTGTAAGGTACAATTTATCATTTTTTTTTATGATCTTATCCACCAAGCATGCATAATAGGACTCAAACTTTCATTTTAGATGTAATTTGGTTGAAATTGCCCGATTAAATTTAGATTAAACCAATTTTTTCAACATGCTTGCTGTCTCTATACAAAATTCTTCGTTTCTCTTATATGGGAAAATACAATACTTTTTTAAACCACCAAAAATAACTTTTCCGCATCATAAGTATTGTAAACTTTGTTGATAAGTATTGTTATACACATAAAGTTTGAACTCTGTGACAAATTAAGCAATTAAATCACCTTACAAGCTAGCAAACTTGCATGCAAGTTGGCTACAATAGTCAATTTTGGCATTTTCAACAGCTAATATCTCAAAAACTAGACGTGCTATGATATTTTTGAAAACGGCAATGGATTCAACAATCCTTAATTGAGTGTACATATAGCGGTATTTTGGTGCTTGAGACAAAAATGTGTTCCGCAGTGTTATCTAAATCACCGCAGACCTAGCAAGAAAAGACTATCTTTGACACCGCTATTTGCGTTTCAAACGCACACAGCAATACAAATCTTTTGATGAACAAATCTCTGAAAATATGACTGACGAAAATCGGGTTCCTTGGATATATTATAATTTTTTTTATGGATAAGTGAGTGAAGGACATATTTTGGTGGGTATATGTATTTCAAAGCACCTGTGTTGGATTATTTCAACACTTTTGAAGTAATATACGAGTAAACTTGATATTTCAATCGATGTTCTGGCATAGGGGAACTGGGATAAAATGAACACCCTAAGCAATTTTCATGTTTGCTTGTTTATGAAGCTGTCAGATTCTTTTTCAATTGCTCAGAATTGAAGAAGGATGTTTATGCAATGTAACAAGTTGAAATATTGTGATAAAAAAAATAAAACAATTTTATCAACATTATTAAAATTTTTAAAAATTTATTTCCATATGATCAATGTTCCAAACGTGTGGGTAAAATGAACATGTAACGGGGGTAATATGAACATATACTTGGGTTGTAAAATGAACATATAATGGGGGTAAAATGAACACATGCTAGGGGTAAAATGAACATGTAGTGGGGGTAAAATGAACACCATTCAAATTGAACGGGTTGCGAAATGAATCTCGGCATCTGGTACATGATAAATGCATATCTTACAAACATTCCGGAGCATCTGAAATAAAATCCGGTAGTACTCGCCATGCCATGGTGTTCATATTACCCCCATCTCGAGTGGTTCATTTTACCCCCAAAGAATCAACATTTTCAAATCATTTATTCTAATAATTTAGAAGATAAAGATGCATTCAATTTTCATCTACTTATCATAAATACTTTAAAGATATGATGTGCTACGCATTTCAATAGATTTTTGACGGTTTTAGTCATAAAAACCTTAAATTCCAGAAGTGAAAATTTACATCATCTGAGAAAACGGAGAGGCGTACTTTGTTTTTGTTTACTTTTTCAGTTTTTGACAGTTCTAGAACGCGCTAGAGTTGTTGAAATAGTTCCTAAGTCTGAGTATTAAGGATGGTGCTATGTTTTGCATAGATTTATAGCATAATTATCGTAAAACACAAACCTGTTCATTTTACCCACAGTTCCCCTAATAAGTTTTTTAAAACTTTTTTATAACTTTAATATTACTCAAGTTGTAATAGATTTTACCAAAAGAGCTTTTATATAGCAACTTCTTCTATAGGCTCCCAGAAAGAAGTTTTCAGTGTTACTTAGGTAGTCGAGAACAATGAAAGAAGAGATAAACACTGAGCCAGCCGGAGAAAACAGTAATCAACATCAGGATGATTGCATGGGCGCGGTTATTGTTAATGCGATATTGAGATGCAACATCCCTTGTTCTTCTCGATGACTGCCAGGACGTGGCTGGCTCCGTTATTGACTTTATTATATTCTGTGCTCTCGAATTGTGCCCATTGAGAATGGTTAGCTATCCCCAAGCCCTGTTCATTGGTTCTCTGTGCAATTTCGATTGTTCTAGTCAATCACGGAGTAGCAACTATGAATTGCACGGTCATCTATGATTATGCTAATTGCTTATGCTTATTGTTAATGTGAAATTGACATGTTTATTTGTACTGCTGTTTATTAGTTTCAAAACATAACTCAAAGATCAATAACTCAACAAAAAATATTTTTGCAATGAGGAAATCTAATCCGTGTTACAAAATAATTCCCAACACTGAGAAACTCAGCACTGCTGGTCTGTTGTCATTTTATTTTCGATAATCTCTCATATAAAATATCCCTAGTTAGGATCGGTTCAAACATCACGTTGGTCTTTAAGGTGCAGTTGAAAATCAATCTATCATTTGTATGTACACAGTACCAAAAAATAATGTGATTTACGTCTTTTGGGATGCACATAAAAGAAGCGAGCCAAATGACATAAATTTGTGTCGAATTTCAAATACGTTAGTGTCTGATTCGGAAAATGACGATCACAGTTCCATCCTTTTCGGGTCCTTTAATATGTAAAATTACATATTTTGTTCCATTCATCTTCATAGACGCGTTTTTGTGTCATTTCATCAATTACATCATGTGTCATTCAGTCATAACCAGAATTACGTCCAGAGTAATTTTCATTATTTTTAAGAGTGTATTAGTATGTTCCAAAAATAAAAACGTTTTTATTGGTGAATGATAATAGGAACCAATACGCATGCTAAAATTATGTTTCCTAAGATATAATGAAAAGTATTGTGATGTTATTGAAATTAAAATTAATAACTATTATGTTTTTAACCAAACTATTTTAAGTTTTAGAAGCGAATGATTTATTTTACATTTTATGCAACATGTAATAGCGGTAAAAAAAGTTTTCAGGTTTATGTTATAAAGATTCGTAATAATAAAAATAATAATATAATTAACCAAAAAAAAATGATTTTCACAGAAATAAACATTTTGAAATATTATTAAATGGGCGGAGAATGGCATTATTGCAATCAAATACTACTTTTCAGTTTGTAATACTTCTAGGTTGAGATTTGTGTATTATGAAAATGCTTGAAATTTTTATTTCCGGCCCATAGTGCACACGTTAGCTAGTTTTGGCGGAATCCAGTGATAAGACGAAAAGGGCGGCACTGTGGCAGAGCAGAGAGGCCTTGTCGGTCGCTTGGTGGATTGTGGACGCATGGAGGTGTGAGATTTCCCAGAGTTCGTGCGATATCTCTCAGTGCTTTTTGGGTTATTCTCTGTGCACTGAATGTGAGTTGTGCTTGCTGCTGGTCGGTCGATTGTGTGGCGGGGTTACGCGTCAATCTCTTCGAAAGTTATAGCTATGATCCAAACCCTACGGTGGGGTGGACCCCGAGGAAGATGGGTTTGGGTTTCCATGTTTCTACGTCGTGCGTCAGTTGAGCGAATAATAAAAATATATTGTTAAATATGTGCTCTTGTGGGTCCCATAAATTTATCGATACGTGATGTGTTAGAGATGTGCCGATCGGAAAGGGACGTAGAGCGGGGTTGCAAAAGGTCCAAGCCTGTTGGTTATAATGGGGTGTGAGCTAAGCGTGACCGATTTGAAGCTGGTGGTGTTAAATGAAGAGCTTTGTTGAATTGAGAAAATGGTAACATGAGTTTACTTTGCCCCAAAATGGTTTGCCTGTCTAGATTACTTCAGGTAAGTTAAAACAAAACGAAACAAATGACTTCATCCAATAATTTCGTCAATAATTTAATCAATTTTGAGAAATGCAGTATCTTCCATAAAGTTTCTTCAAAATTTTTACAATTCTTTTCATTATTGGGAAATAAAAGTAGTCCACATGCTTCAGATGATTAGAATATCAACTTTTAAGCCTTTTCGTTTAGCAATGTTCCACTTAATTGAAGAACAATAAAATTTGAGTAACTGGTCAAGAAACTACTGGCACGCTATATTTCCTTTTTGGACCTATAGGGCATGTCAACTGTATGGTATTTCCAATATGTTTAAACAAGATTGGTACCTGAAAAGTTCTCAACATTGAATTTATTTATCAAAATTTTTTATTTTATCAAAATGTACAACTTTGCCGAACATGTCAAGTGTCTAGAACGTGACAGTAAAATTATGACTTAGGCTATTTTCAAACTATTTGTATATGTCCGTAAATGGTCCTCACTGTTTCAAAAAAACTTTACCGAAGACATTACAAACTTCTAAAATAGTTCTCAAAAGGTACGATTAGCACTCTTTTTTATACTTTATGGGTAGTAGAGGTTAAAATCATTCGATTGACGCCGTAAGATCTCTGTTAGGACTTTTCTTATAAATGATCTTTTTTTTTTTTGCTCTGGTGATACACTATTGGCACCGGCACCTAAATTAGAAAAAAAATATATTCTGCAGAATTTACTGAAAGACGCCTCCTTTCAGTAGTTTTTGTTATATATATAACATTTTCATTAAATTCCAAATTTGTATGAACTTGGGTCCCCTAGGTAAATTCTAGAAAACTTCAAACAGATTTTTTTGGTATTTCTGAATGATGATCTCACGGAAGTTCGAGGCAAATATTCATAGAATCTAAACCAAAATTTTGATTTTATGTGAGGTGTAATTCCAACAGGATTGCAAATTTGATTATCGGAGAATTGTACAGTACAGTCGAAGCTCCTTAAAATGACAACTTTTATAGCGAGAAGTTCTCTATTGCGACATTTGACGGTCCCTTGAAAAATATGTTGATGTTATAACGATTCTCTATTGTGACATTTCTCTATTACGACGGTCCCTTGCAATGGCGTTATAACAAGCTTCGACTGTATTAAAATTAAAACATGAGTGAAAATTGTATTGTTTTTTTCATAAAAATCCGTACTGTTTTCATCGTTATATTTCAAATTCGTATTGGCTATCGTCAGAACTTGTCACTTGATTGCTATACATTTTAATAAAGCTTCGTTTAGAAAGAATCCTCGAAGTTTCCCTAAAATCTACAATATTTCTAAAACTTGTACAATGCAAAAAATATTGACCGTTCAACAAGGAGCACTCAAATTGCAGTTCTTCAGGAGCGCCATGGGACCATACTACGGCTTTGAGAATTCGGCACATGATCGGCTGGTATATAAGAGATTTATGCCCTGACTCATCTCAGAGTCGTAAAGACGAGGGCTGTAGAAATCTTAATTTTCCAATAGTAGTTTCTGCAACAAGTTGCAGAATGATGATTTTGGTCAAAAAACATGTTTCCACTACCAAATGAAATAAGTTGTGATTTTGAGCTTTAAGGAACTTGTTGAAGAATTCATATCGACAATAATACATTTGTATGAAACGTGTGCAAGTAAGATTGCCTACATAATTCTGTAGGTGGAGGTATACATGGAACATGATGATTTATTTTTGGCCGACGCACATAACATTGTGCTCCGCCGTGTTGGGTGGTTCGAGAGGGTGGTTTAGCGGGTGGCTCGAGTGGGTGGCAACATGATGTTTACGTGCTCAATGAACCTTCACCTTAACCGTACTGGGTGGAGTGTAGCATGAAAGCGTCGAAACCAATACACTTTTATCCACGAGGCACGAGTGAACGCATTTAGCATCCATTCGCCAAATGCATTGAACCCACTCACTGAATCATTCCGAGTCAGTGAACGCAGCACTCAATCCCGAATGCCACTCGAACGGAATCAGAATGTAAACAATCATTCGGCATTGCATTCGGCTGCTTTCGGCTTTCAGAATCGGTAGCGACTCTAGCAGTTGCCGTTTTTTGTTTCACTAAGTTTTCGCCGAAGAAGCTGAATGGACACTGGAAATTTAAACGTTCGGCTTGGTTAAAGAAACGGCTTTCTCGCTCCCGACTGAGCGTGGAAGCGAGTGAGGAAAACGCAATAACTGAGTGAGTGTTTTTCATGCTTGAGTCTCGTTAGTATTCGTTGTATTGAAACTTTTTTGCATTAATTTTAGAAATTTCTCAAATCTGATTTTTGTATAGAAAACCCTTTACTTTGCACTTATCTACCATATAGACTAAATCATAAATAGGCACAAATTTGAAATTATCGAAAAGCTCATGAAACATGAAAGCTTCGACCGGCTCTGGCAACGCATTCATTCCCGGTCATAGATTTCACTTTTGTGGCGTACTTCACTCCGTTGTCCCAGTGGACGCCGCATTCGTCCCAGAAATGTGCTACATTGGTACATTGTACCCACCGTAGACGACGAGTATCATGTGGTGTTTGTGCATGCTGTACTGGATTTATGCGATGTGAGTTGCCGAAGATAAATCACATCAAGTGCTGGGTTGCGCTCTGTATGAACAACAACCAGTTTTACTCTTCTATCCCGATTCGTTTGGTCGTTTGGTTGATCCTGGGGCGACAGTTTCCAAAATGAGAAACAATAGCCATATCGGTTCTTGACTTGAGCCGCCCAATAACCACATACAGTGCCGTGCAAACGTTTGGGGACACCCCGTAAAAAAGCATGCAAAAGTGTTTTGTCCTGTGAATGTACATTTAAATGAAAGTCTCTGTGACTCAGGACAATGAGGCAATAATTACCTTAATCCGGTATACCATTGATCATTTTTGTGGATATTTCTTAAATATTTTATTTGAAAATGTATATGTTGCAAGTTTAATATTCTTAAAACAAGTACTGACACCCATTGCTCGTGTCTATATACTCTATTTTGTTTTCTGAAAGTTTAAAGCATGTTTGAAATAGTTATTTATGCAAAGTTTCGAAATAATGATTTTTTCAACACGAGTCGAACATTTATCCGGCGAAGCTTGCCGAGTTGGATTAATACGACGAGTGCTGAAAAATGCGTTGCATACAACATTTTTTGCAATTACGAAAAATGCCGTTTGAGTTAAATCAATCATATTTCAAGAGAATCCACATGGCATCCATGCGTTGAAGCGACTCGATATTTTTCAATCAGGTAGACTGTGATGCAGTAGTATGATCATAGTCACGGTAGACACAACAAGGTAGGCTATTCCCACGTGTAAACAACGATTTTCCAACAAAACATGTGTCGTCATTCCTATCGTCAAGCATGAGACCTTGATGATAGTAAAGGAGGGCAGGCCTTGCTTTCCTTTGCACTCATTCGAGTTTGCGATAGAATGACGTCACTGCCAAATGTCATTTTTCGGAGTATAATACCTTGCTTCTTTTGACCGTGATCATAGTCATGACAGTCACAAATTTTCACGCATCACCCGAAATCAAACTGATTTACGTATAAATTCGTGAACGGACAAGATATGATTCCGCATGAAATATTCTTCTGTGGTGTACAGTTGTTTCTCATGTTCCAATCTTCCTACACAAACCGAACATGAAATGCCGATCATTTTGCGACCAATTCAAGTACAACCCCCCTCCTGGGGTCCATAATAGGAATGTTTACAAATTTGACGTTTCCTATTATGGACCCTCCATTTGATTCCCATGTTATCCGGCTCGCTGCCGACGTGCCTATTATGGACCCACCTGGAAATACGTATTATGAACCCTCTTGTGTGGTTTCATTTACAAAACTGTTCCAATATCTGTATTTATGCGTCTCAATCCAAATATTTTGCCTGAAACTGCTGACTAACAATGTAATCGAAGTTCCCCCGGTTGATTTTCATAGGAATAAGGTTGCTTTCAGTGTTAATTTTGTGTATTTGTGTAGGGGGTCCATAATGCGCAAAGGGTCCATAACCGGCATCGACTCCCTACATCCTATGTCAAATCAGAATCCCTCACAATAAACTAGCTTCTGATTCTAAATCCGAATCCGCCTCGATTCGGTTCATTAGACGGATGTAGAATCAGAGCCTAGTTGACTAAGTCATTGTAAAAATCAGAACAATTGAATAAATGACGTATGGATGCAATCCGACGTAATTTTATAACTCCCAAAACAGTACTGAAAAGTGCTACTTTTCGATGCTGATATTAGTGCTGAAAAGTAGCACTTTTCAGCACTGTTTCTTTCGGTACGAAAAGTAGGCCGTTATGTTGTCCGTTCTCTTGATAAGAAGTAGGTTGATTTGCAACGGAATTGCAAAAATATGTTTTAAGTGTTTTTTTTAGCTGATATGGGGTAACATTGATCACCCATGAAATCATCGTTCGGTAAATATCATTACTTACTAAAACTATGGACCCTAAAGCCGAATATGAAAGGCCACTTTTTGAGTTGTTTCAAAAGCAAAATATCTTGAATCGTGGAATACGCCTAAAGGTAGTCAATTTTCTAAGGAAATTCTGTATTATTTATAGTTATTTTCGAATTATGCTTAACTGAACATATTTATGAATGTTTTGACTACGGAAATCGCTAAAAACGTTTCACTTTTAGTAACAATCGCATTTCTCTTGCTCATAGCATGTGAGACATGCTTCTTTGATCGTATTATCCATAATTGTTTCCAAAAGTTGGCAAATTTACGCATGAACACAACTTATTTTGTTTTTGTTTTTTTTTCAAAAACCTTATTGTTTATTCTTCTTTTTCTTGGCATTTAGTGTTCTTATGAGCACTTCTACAGTTATTAACTGAGAGCTTTCTTTGCCAAAGTTGCCATTTTCACATTCGTATATCGTGTGACAGGTACGATGATACTCTATGCCCAGGGAAGTCATGGAAATTTCCTCTACGAAAAGATCCTGGACTGACTGGGATTCGAACCCAGACACCTTCAGCATGGCTTTGCTTTGTAGCCGTGGACTCTACCCACTCGGCTAAGGAAGGCCCCCTTATTGTTGTTTATTAGCTCATGAATTAAAGAAAGAGAATTACCATTCATGCATTGAAAATATTTCATCGATAAATGTTGATTTGCGCTTTTACGAGGAGGGTCATTGCAATAAATATTACCCCGCTGATCAATGTTACCACGGATTACGGTACTTGAAATTGATGCATTTTTATGGTTGCGTCCAGGGTTGTTAACGATAATCAACGATTAACGCCGTTTCTTTAAATCGTTGACGTTAACCTGTAACGGTTAAACACATTGAAAAAGATTTTTACGATAACGTTAACGTACAGCGTTGATTCAACATCAATGACTTTGTTATTTCTAACGTTAACGATTGGAAGATTCTTATATCTAAAAAAATAATAACTTAGACACTAAAACATGCCAAAGTATTTAAGTATTTAAGTTCTTTGTTGAATTGTTTTGAAATAATGGTTGCATAGTGTATAGGTAGAATGGCGAAGAGTGAGAAGACAAAAATACCTTATTGAAAAGTCAAACATGTAAATTTATTCATAGCGAGTTGAGAGTACCGCTGAGATAAAAAAAAATAGGGTAAGTGGGCGTTGTGACGACCGCCACCTTCCACTTATATTGCAAAGCGAGTTGAGAGGACCGTTTGTGAAGAGATTCGAAGTGAATTGAGAAGACCACAGAAATCAATAAGTAAGCGAGTTGGGAGGAGCGCTTGTAAATTGATTAATAGCGAGTTAAGAGGACCACTGAGACCAAAAAGTAAGGTATGCTCGCGTTTTGATGACTGCCATCTTTCACGTATATTTTAATGTGAGTGGAGAGCCACTTGTAACAAAATAAAAGCTGAGCTGAGAGTACCGCTGAGATAAAAAAGGATAAGTGTGCGTCTTATGGACCGCCATCAATGATTTATATCGAAATACACAGCAAGTAGAGAGATAATGGATTTATGAGAGGAACATTAGAAGTGGACAATAGGGTAAGAGTGCATTTTAAGAAGTGCTGCTTCTAATGAATAGTGGAATGGACAGCGAGTTAAGAGGACTGCTTTTGTGTATATCTTTTTTGTCAAGGTCTAGAATGCAATAGCAGCTCAGTTTGCAAGCTGCGAGCTAATTTACACGGTCATGTATTTTGTTTTGGCTGTAGTTGTAGTTTTAGTAGTTGTAGTTTTTCATTGTGTTCGTGGACGTGATAAGCTTTTTCATTCAAGTCCTTAACACTTCAGTTGTCGCGCTGTTGTATTTTGTACAACACTGCTGAAAAAACCTCGCTATTCGTTCACAACATCAGCGCGGTGGTTCTGACGGTGACAAACCGCGCGACGACTGAAAGGTTAAAATATGATTGCGGATCCAGGAACTACAGTGTAACGGTTTCACCAAAGCGGTATCGGTGTTATGTTCAAGGATTTGATGTTAGACATGGGTTTGACTACGACGTGTTCAGGTTGTTTCACGATCCTTTCCAAGATATCAACTAGGCAGTTCATAGGAAGTTTCTAGGATAGTACGGAACTTGATCCTTGGAAAGGGAATATAGTTCGCAAAGTATAGAGTCATTGCATTACCTTGTTGCTATCATATGGGTTGTTGATACCCGGGGCATGAAACGTTGGTTATTGGTATTGATCCATGATTGAGGGTTGATAATGTTGACTGTACAGCTCGAAGAGTTATACTATTCAGTAATTTCTTCAACGATGGTGCTTTATGCAAGTTAAATGGAGTGACTAGTCCAGAACTCTTTTCAATCGAGTACATGCAGAGAAGGGTTGGATTCATTCGAAGAAGATCGCCTCAGTGAAGCATTAGAGATAATTTTGAATATGAGCTTACTATAGTAGTTACTGAGGTTTGTTTTCTTTTGAATAAGTTATTTCATTATCGATTTTTTTTTTCTCCGGAGAGAAAGTGGGATGTGAGGGGCGAGATGGCACAATGTGATTGTGTCGTCTCGACCCAATCGTTGATCAACGATCAATCAGTCATAGTGGAGTGGATTACAAAGGAAGCCGTGTGTTCCCAGCTACAGTTTGATGTTACATGGTCGCCATTAAAATTGAAAAAAATAAACATTGTCTCTGATGCCGCCTGTTGGCAAATTTGGAATCATTCGGTTCGAGGAATGATAGTCCTTAACTTACTGAATAACTTTTCCGAAAACGCCATCTTTTTAAGTAGTCAGGTTCTAGAGACAGAACAAAAGTTCCATGCTCACTAGCACCATCCTCAACTCCTAAAAGTGGATCGTACTGATTACTGAAACTTCGCCGTAGACAGTATTGTACTATCTATGAAAAATGCATACGAGATATTTAACAACATACCCAAATTGATGATATTCCATTTGCCCTGGGTCTCCTATGACGCCCCTCATCCATATGTCTTATAGGTGACCTGCCTGTATTTAGCTTATCCGTATGATTTAATTAGTGTTTCCAGCGTGAAAAATAATTCTGTTTCGCTTTCCCGAACGCAATTTGTAACATAAAATGCATACTTGAACTTTGCTCAAGTTTCAACAACAGTTATGAACACTTCATCCAGATAAACATACAATGATCGGATTCTGGGGTCACTTCCGGTGAATCAGGAGACAAACATGAGAGGTATTACAAAAGGTGCGTGCATTGGCGTAGGCACAGGGTGGGACATAGGGGCTCTGGCCCCCTCCAGAATCATCCAGCCCACCCCCTCCAGAATTTTTAATGTGAATAAAAAAATTAAAATAAAGAAAAAAAAACAGTTTAACATGAAGCTTAATCTTCTGAATGTACATGACTCTTGTTATCGCCAAAAATCTTTTCAGTAGATAGGGGGACACGGGGCAAGAAGGACACCTGGGGCAAGAGTGCCACCTCTAATTTCACGTAGTTCAAATCAATTTTTTGATGTTTAACGCAGGATAAGTATAAATTGAGTACTAATTGAGGGTTGTGTAAATATTACAGTTAAAAATGTTTAGTACAATAAATTAGAAAAATGTCTTTAACTCACCAACGCAAAATATGTGAAATATTATAAGAATGTAAGAATGGAAAACAAGGTTTGACTCCCAATAAATACAAAACATATTGAATTTTCCGCACAGTATTGGTGATTTTCAATTGTTTAATATAGCTGTGAGGAATGTTTTTCGAAAAAGTCCTTTTGACATTAAGTTTTACATATATAATAACAGTATGTCTTATGGGGCAAGAGGGACACCGCAATTTTGTCATATAAAATCAAATGAACTTTTATTTTTCTTGTTTAATATTGCATTCAATCAATGTTCCCTACTAAATAAAATCAAAATAAACCATCTTGGACATTCAAAATGGTTTCTGAAAATTTTTACTATTATTACTACAGTCAAATAAGATGAAAACAAAATTAATTTCGTAAAATTACTTCTTAACTATAAGTCAACTTTTATCCCTCAGTTTTTATCTTTACTTACTCTACAATTTCTCCTTTAGGCGGGGAAATAATAATATACAAAATTTGTGGCATTTTGCTCAGGTGGTCTTCTTGCCCCATACGAGTGGCACTCTTGCCGCGTGCCTCGTTTAAAAACCTCATAAGAAGGGACATTTTCAAAAATCCCAAATCATCATGTGTTTCTTATATTTTTGAAATCTATCGATAACATCATTTAGAACAAGAGCTGAGCTTGCCCCTACACTGGAATAATCTTCAAAAATTGTGCTAATCAACCATGATTTGAACCTATATATCTTAAGGTGTCCTTCTTGCCCCCAGCCCCCCGTTACGTTATTTTATGTTGTACTAATATAGTGAAAAATCCTCGCTTGTCTTACACAGCATCAGCGTGACTTCAGTGAATCGCGCGAGAACCGACTCTGCATTCTGATTTCTCAAGTTTTTGAAGTATACCCTGCTCGAGGTGAACTTTCAAAGCATTTCAGCATGGCCAAGTTTTCTCCAGAACAGTGGCAGAAATTTAACTTAGTGTGCAAATAGTTAACAAAATCGAGCATAGTGTTTCATTCCAGCAATAAATACTACCTACTCTTAGAACGAATTTCTCCTGGTGGACATTCATTCCTTCTGTGTCTACTCTTTATTAGCAAATTGTTTTCGGAATATGCTTCCGATTATGGTTTACCTGAAAATATGTTACTTATGCTTTCAAAAGTTCAGTTTTCCTCGTAATTCCTGCAAAAAATCATTGGTTCTGTCATATCCAATACTGAGATATTTCGCTGAAAGTTCTACTAGAGGTTCATCTGTGAATTTCTTGCAATAATTTCCTCAAAAAATATATAAAAGTCCAAAATTTTCCAAAATACATCACAAATTGCGTCAAAAATAGTTCCATGTTTTTTTTTTTTGCTTTTTGCTTGTTCAAAATTCCCCCCTTACTCAAGAATTGGAAAGAAAACTGTTTTTGGAATGTCTCTTTCCTTCGAATCTTCGGAGGAAATTTATTGAAAAATTCCAGGAAAATTTTGCTTCCAAAATTACCAGAGCAGTAAAGGAATCTATAGAAAAACATGAAGCAAAAAAAAACTAAAGGGGGAAAGGATTCATTAAGATATTCATGAAGAAATTTGTATTGATCTTCCTTAAAATACTTCTTTAGAAATAATTTTGACAATTATTGGTGGAATCCATATTCTTGGTTTGAAGAAGGATAGATTTCAAGGATAGTTTCTGAAGAAGATTCTGATGAAACTTATTATTTTATTTGTAAATTCATTAGAGAGCGTTACGACCCCTCGGTCGGCGCGTCGATGTGCAAGCGATAAGTAGATCATCGATTAACTGTCAAGATGTGGCCTATAACTCTAGGACGGGTCGATTGGTCATGTTTGCTTCAACGTCACAACAAGATCGAAAGAGAATGATTTGCAAGAATTGAATTCTGTTAGTGATCAATATCCAATAGCTCGCCTAAGTGAAATTTACCAACTCTTATGAATTCGAACCTGCTATTATTCAGATTTTACGGCTAAAGTGGGTCAGCTAAATTAGGATATAAAATTGCACCCTTACGTGTGTGTAGATCTATAAACGCCAGTAAATTTCCGCAAACCAATCTTGATCATTATTTGTATAACCTTTATCGAGAGTAACGCATTCAGGGTTAACTTCACGTATACAGGTTAGTTTGTAATAACAAGATGTATACAGGGTAATTAATAATTCCTGTCAGTAAAGTAAATGTTCGTAGATAAAAGATGTATGTATGAATTTTAATTTCCGGTGTACATCCTGTTTTGCACATCTATAAATTTTGTTTTGACAAAGTAAAGATTAAATCTTTTTTCATTTACCTTAGTTTTTAGTCATATGTGTTGTTTTAAAGGCATTGCACTTGGCACGCACGTTTTCCACAGATATGTATTTTTGACTAAACTTCGCTGAAAAAATTGCCTGATTGAAACAGCACGTTACCACAATCTTTTAGACTTACTAGGGAATAGAATGAGACTGATTATGGAAAATTTTAGCGAAAAAAGTATGTATTTTTTGGTTAAAATATATGCTTTCGAATAACGTGCGTGTAAACTGTAATGCTTCTGAAACAATACTTGTGGCTGGAAATTGAGGTAAAAATATTAATTTGTTATCTATGTATAGCAAAGACAAATGTTATAGATGTCCTAAACTGGATATGCACTAGTAATTAAAATTCATTTAACCATTTTTTTTTCTATGATTACTTATTTTACTGACAGGATATAGTAATCACCCTGTAGTCTTGGGAGAGATCTGAATACAGGGTGTCCGCAAATTATCCGTACAAACTTTGAATACATGGCTCTATACAATCAAGCATAATAAATTCAATACTCTTGCATGGTTTTAAACATTGGCTTATTATATTCTTAAGAAGTAAGTTTGACATATTTCCGATTTCAAATAATTGCACAACTAACCCAAATGTATTGAGAGGTCTTAAAGGGAGCTGTTTTCCGAGCTTTATGATGGAAGAGAAATGTCCATACAACTCACTAGATTTGCACGGTACAATTTTCTATTTCCAGTCTAACTTGAAGTCACTTACCTGTAGATTGCTTCAAATAATAATAGGACAATTGGATTCATCTCTTTTAGGTTTTAGGGATAACACATCTCCAGTATGACTAGCGGCCCTCAGGAAAAACGTTTCCGAAAAATTTAAATTTGCCTATCTCAGTAACAAGCAATTATTTCGAAATTTTTTAAAGTTGTATTTAGTGTTAACATATAGATATATTATAAAAGGTACATGGACATTGATTTTTCATTGTTTTCAATGCGAGGTCATCTTTCTAATATTTTGCTGTTCGGATAATTTGCGGACACCCTGTAATGTAGATTACAGAGGAAAGGATCGTTCAGGATAAAAGCTCTGCGAAAAATACCAAACGAAAATAAGAAAAAGGGGGAGATCCCCCAGTGCCGGACAGCACCCAATACCGGACAAAGTCAAAACATTGAGAAATCATGGTCCAATCAAGATGGTGTATTAGTAGAAAAGAAAACTATTATGTAGACTAATCTTTGCGTAGAATAACACATCCTTGAAATATGCATGCCTTTTTAAAAAAGTAGAAAAGTATGAAAATCTTTAAAAAATTGACGTATTCTCGTAATTTTGAGCCTATTTAGTAATTATTTTGAATATGAAAAAATACTTTGGATCACGCAATCATGATCGAACATAATCCTTATTTGATAATATGAATCTTTTTTGTACCAATATTGAACTAAATATGGGCAAATTACAATTTTAGTTAAGCACCTTCTGTCCCCCAGTTTCGGACAGCTTGATTTGTTATATGATGTCTTTGAAATTATTGCACCAGTGTCTCAAAATACATTTATTTTTCATGGAATCCGTCGATCATGGTAGCAAACATGCAATAAAATTAAGAAGAATGAACATTCAGAACAACATCGTAAAATGTGCTATTTTTCATCATATTTGAAAGAGGTTTATGATAGGCATCTAAGGCAAACTAAGAAAAACTCAAATTATTCTTGTAAATGTTGCAAATGCATTGAATTGGTAATTATAAACTATTCCTATAGTGTACAATTCAATGATATTCAAATTTGCAGAATTCGAGGCATTTCCAGATCGTGTCCGGTATTGGGTGCCACCTTTCAAGATCGATCAATTTGGTACTAAAATACATCATCAAAATGCATTGTCAAAATTCATATTGATATTTTCAAATTTATTTTTGTACACTATAAAAGGGATAATATTTATCATAAATGGGTAACACGAGCCCATAAAATCAATATTTTTCGAATTATGGATTTAGTGGCTTAAGTGTCCGGTACTGGGGGATCTCCCCCTACTAAACGTAAGTCAAATTCTGAGTCATTTAATCATTACTCTACTAAAACAATGTATTGTCAATTGCAGGAAGATTTTTATTCTTTTCCAATAAACTGATTAAATTCTCGGAAACGTTTTCTCTTTGTACCTTCTCGTTGACGTTCGTCAACAAAGAGGTTTTAACTATCCTGTAATTTATATCTAGAGAAAATATTATAAATTATCTTCCATTGTACCATTGTCTATCTATTGTTCTACCTGCTTCGACATTTTGTTGTTTCTCCTTCCTTCGTATGACGCTTTGAGGAACTTCGTATAAAAATCTTTCCACACTCCAAAAAGCAACATTTTAAATAAACTAAAAATGGGGAATTATAGGAGATATAGAAAATTGCAGAATTCTTATACATTTTCCTGACGTCTGAAAAACCATAAGGAATTTCTCAACAAATTTTCAAAGTAAGGCAAAAGTTTCCCCTAAGATTCAATTTCATTAAAATCATACATTACGAATTTTACCACGATACATCTTCGGTAATGTTCTTAGAAAATACCGGTAGTACTTGTTAAACATCTACAGTACTACAAAATAATCGATAATAGACCCTTCAAACAAGTTGGTTTGGAGTTTCTAAAGGTAGGAAAAAATAGGTTCTACATCAATATGTTCACGAAAGTTGTAACGTTCCGTTCTGTTACGCTAAGCAAACGGCTTACGCGCCACCTTCCAATAAGAAGGACCGTTAGCTCTTCTTAATACCCGGCATGAAACTACCCTCTCAGGGCAGGTCACCTAGTAAATGAGAACCGATGTCGCACTAAAACAACCCAAACGTCTCCAAAAACTAACCAGAACCAAATTCCAAATCATAATTATACCGAAACCGAAAAATAAATTCAGAAATTAACCAATGGGGGAAATGCTTATCCACTAAAAGAACCCAAACACCAATCTTAAATCTAGCTAAATATCAATTCGTGACGTAATAAAAACTAGTGGAGTAATCTAACTAATCTAGAAGTAAGTTTATTTAAAGCAACAATTCAAACCGAAGTTACTTTATTTTATAAAACTTCAAATTTATCGAGTTCAAATCGATTGCCTTAAATTTAACGGGAAATTATTTATTGAAATTCAAACAAGCCTAATCCCTACTGTGACGTCACGATTTAATTCAATTTTGAATTTATGTATGAGCAAATTCTTATTTACTATAGTCAGATCTGACCTTTTCTTCTCGGCGACAATCCCTCGTCGGTTGTCCCATGCGGTTTACCGATTGCAAAACTTCCAATAGCTGTGGGTCAAACTTACTCCATCGACCGGTAAAACCACCATGTGATTCGCGCGTCGGCGTCGCATAAGGGGTAAAGGCGTCCCCTTGTAGTGGAGTGGAGAGCTTTGGAACGGTGCTCACGCCGGACGACTTATTGGCCAGCGAAATGTCACACGAGCGTTGGTAGCCGATGTTGCACAGCAATTTCAGGGACCGGTGCCGTTCTCGGGAACTTACAGCCTCTTGGTGGCGGCCGATTGTAGTCCCAGCCGTATCCGAGGGAGGGCTTGCGATTTGTACTAGCCCAGATTAGCCGCCCACGTTGATTGGGCAAGGAGGGCCTATTCAACGCGGATTCTCACTTAATTTGCTCACTAAATAATCAAGTTAGGCTTACCTGAATTCTTATTCACCAAATCTCACAATATCTCAGGCACTTTTTCAAAATATTACAATTCGACTCGACAAATTCAAAATTCTAAACGATGAACATAAAAGACACATAAACTGAAATTAATACACTAAGTAAATCTAAAACTCCCGAAACTTACTTCGAGTTTAGTTTAAACCAAAATACAAAGTCACAATTAGACTTAAGTTAAACTCAAACACTTTCAAAATCACTCCGACTAATAACGATCTTATCGCTTTGACGCACTCCACTATAATAAATGAACAATCGCGATCCAGACTTAAAAAAGGGTTGAGCTAATTTAGAAGAACGCAATGTCCACCCGAATGCGTACAATGGTTGTACTATCTTTTGTTTTCTTTTAATTGGCTAATTTGGGAATTTTCATATTAGCCCATCGGCGCAATTTAGTAGGAGCGACGAGAGAAATTCTGGTCAATTCTCTAAGACGCAATAGATTTGAATTTCCGAAATATTTCTTTAGTTCGTTTCAATGAACATAGGTGGCGTCTTGTTTGGTTGGTGTTCGGACTAAACTTGAAGCTATGCTGTCAGTTTGCGACATTCACGACGAACTCTAGTATACATAACAAATACAAACAAATTTTATCAATGAGAACGAAAACTACGAATAGGGTTCTAAATGACGTTACAAAGTATCATGAAACTTCGGAGTTCATACAAAATATTACATAATATTTTAGTTAAAAATGTTTTCAATAAAAATGCCATTCGTTTCAACACTAATAATTTTCTTTTATAAAAGACATAAAAACAAGATTTTTTGTAGTTTTTTTGTTACAAGAACCACTTAAGTTATTCTGTGAGGTACATTGACAACAAGTTTCAGAAATTTTACGGTTTAATGCTTTTATTTTACTATAGGAATTAAGTATTATTTTAATTATATTTGAGCTGCAATTATTCAATTTTGAAACCTTTTTTGTATGTATTTCTCTAGAAATCTGGTATGAAGTGAATCGTAGAGGAATTTGTAAAGCAATCCTTAAAAATATTGAGATAATTCTGGAGTAGTTTATGGACCAAAAAATGGAGAGTCGATAAATTTTTAAATGTTTAAATCCTAAGATTACCATTTAGAAAATTGAAAATTGGAATGATTTATAGAACCTGAAAGAATTGGTGGCACTTCTGAAGAAATTTATTAATAAGTTCATGAATGAATTGCAAAAAATTAGTAAATCAGATGGCAATTTTTTTCCAAAAAATTCCCAAAAGAATCGTAAGTGCGTTTTAAAGAAAAAAAAATCTCTGGAAAATACTTATATGAATCTCTAGTGAATTTTTCGTAAGAATCTCTTAAGAATATCTCTCTAAGAAATCCCTGGACAAATTACACGGGAAATCTTCGAGTGTTTTAGCGGAAGAGTTTTTGAAAAAACAGTTGAACGTATTCCACTAGCAACTTTATAGGAATGTTATAATTCCTTAAGCATTTTTGAGTAAGGCATACTTGAAAAAAAATCAAGACAGTTTTGAAGGAATGTTCCTTGAATTTAGAGAAATCTAAAAAAAATATTATCTGTGAAAAATACAGAAAGGTTTGCGGTGCACTTCTCTGAAAAATCGTGAAAAACATTTCTCCTTCTGATTTATTTTTAATTGCTCATGAATTCTTGCGGAATACTACGAGTAATCCTTACAGCAACACCTGGAATAATGATTTAATTTTTAAGAGCATGTGTGGATAATTTTCCCTGCGATTTTTTCAAACAGTCCTGTAGAGAAATTTTAGGAAGAACTTCAAAAGCAAAGATGGGTTTTTTTTTTTTGCGAGCTCTCCTAAATATTCGGAGAATTGATCTTTGACTGTTTTTTGGTGAGAATTAGAGTGTCCATCCCGGGACATCCCGGGACAAAAAATCCCGGGATTTGAAAAAAATCGGGATTTTCTGATTCCCGGGTTTTTATTGCTGACATCCCGGGAATCCCGGGATCCTGACTTGCGATTCAAGACAGTAAACTTCAGTCAATAATTTTCGGTAATTAACTTTTAGCATGATCTACAATACGTTCAATGATCTTTAATCGTTTCTTTTGTTCTAAAGTTTTTATGATTCTTCAAATGTTTGAAGCAAATTGCTTTAAAATTATGACTTAAGTTTTTATCAAACTTCCATTCATAAGTGTTATAGAGGATTTGAAAAAATCCATAGCAAACCTGTAATTAGTCAAGCTAAGTTTTTATTATTGTTAGATTACTTCATCAGAATAAGAAAGTCTTATCTGAAATGTGATTTGCTATAATTAACATATCATTTTAAAAAGTTACATTATGTGTTTATTTCATTGAAAATAAAAATTGCATTGTTAAATTTGTACTTCCATTTCAACCGAAATGCTAGTTTAATTGAAAATTTGATAAATCCCGGGATCCCGGGATTTCCCGGGACAAGCATAGATTTTTGTCCTGAATCCCGAGACGAGCAAAATGGCCGGGAAATGGACACTCTAGTGAGAATCCTAGATTTTTTTGTATTTTTGTTTGAAGAAAACTGAAAAGTACGAAAATAATTAATGAAGAAATTCCAGTAGGAATGCTCAAAAGAATCTTTTCAAAGCACCTGGTTGAATACCTGAAAAGTTCATGGAAGAATCATAGAGGACATTGTGAGATTTATTTTGCTAGAATTCTTGAAAAAAAATTGACTGGATTACAAATAGAATAAATGTTTTTTGTAGCGAAATATGAAATTTACAAATATCACTGATGTGCCGCGAAATGATAAATAAAAATAAAATCAATACAAATCTGTTAAAACTACGAAATTTTTGAAAATCGTGATTATTGCTACCGGCGACCGACATTACTTCTGTTAAACAAGTATTTGCTAGCAACCCCCCCCCCCCCCCCTTGGGCCCCTCCAGTAAAAAATCCTAGCTACGCCAATGGGTGCACGGTTGCTTAAAACTTCATGAAATCATCTCAGCTCTGCTTTGCTGCCTACTTGGCAACTCAATTGTCAAATACACGAGTTGTAAGAATTTTCCTTTTATGTATGTTTGTCTCCCGGTTCACCGGAAGTGACCCAAGAATCGGGTCATTGGCTGGTTATCTGACCGAAGTATCCGTACAAAAAAAGCATGTTCTTATAGCAATACTCAGGTTATTTCAAAAAGTTAGAGCAATTGCATGCCTAGTTTTATCTGTCATTTATGTTCGTCTTCTGATTCACCGGAAGTGACCTCAGAATACGGTCTTTGCCTAATTATTTTATCGAAAAGTCAATACAGACATGAAGCATGTTTCATCAGCTACGCTGAAGTTACATCATAAAATATGAGTAGTCACATGTCTGACCTTACCTATGAACCTCCTGTTTCACCGAAAATGACCTTAGAATCCGCTTATTGTCTGGTAATCTGTTTAAATTCATGCAAGAAGCTTTTGTGTATTTTACCTAATACTTTTCTATAGAATAGATATAACTATATATAGCTAATATAGAGGAAAAGTCACTCAGGCGAGATTAATAAAAGCGAAGTGTTCCAGTGTATTTTTCAGATCAGGCTGTCTGATATAATTCATTATCGGTTTAGTTTAGCCCTTCGGCTCTGCCTATCGTATACATACATATACAGATTTGTATAAAGAATCACATGTAATGTATTCATTCTTATGCATGTAGAACACACCAGAAGCATGTTCTGATAGCTGAGGCTATTTCATGAAGTTTGAGCAGTCGCATGCCTAGTTTTGAGCTTCTTCAATGTTTGTCTCCTGGCTCACAACCCAGATTTGACCCCATGGTAAAATTGATAATTGATGATTTTGATATTTTCTCATTACTTCTTAAACAGTGTTGCCAGCCAAACGAACATTTGTACTTCGACAATAGAAAAATAAGTAGTAGAACGCTAGTGACGCTGTTGTCACAAAATTGAATTATTTTATTAGTAATTTTAGTTTACGTTTTTGAACGTTCGTTTAGTGCCATGTTGTAAAGAATGTTTTATTTTGGTTAGAAAAATTGATTTGACACTTATAGACCCGGTACTCAAGCTGTCAGAGCGTGGCAAATGCTAATGCTTCTACTATTTCGACCGACTGTATAACATGCAACACTACCTTTAACGATTAAGTTCTGAATCCATGCTTCAACTTTGCCGAATATCTCGGATCGGTATTTTCGCACTTAGACGTTGCATTTTTTAAAAATATTATTATGACCCTGATTTTTTTTACGACCGATTCTTTTTACAATCCCCCGGTCGTGAAACTAGATTGGAGGATATAATAATATTAGAATAAGCCAGGGCTTCCAGTGTAATTTTTGGAAAATGTCACAACTTTGAGTAAAAACATAAATAGGAAGACGTTATGATTGAAGCACCTATGAAGTAAAATTAACTCATTGTATTTCGCATAAGCCATAGTGAGTTTTGTTTGGATATGTATTTACTGCAAGATGGACAAAAAATATGTTTTTGAGTTGTTCCAAACTCTTGTACGGGAGTGTTCTTTTACTGTTGGCACCGGTTTGCCACTAAAACAGACTTGTCCGGGACACCCAAGCACACAGCACGGCATTGTCACACGACACACAACAGAGAGCACATTTGAGGATCGGAAAATTGGTTTTTCTTCGACACTTCGATCTCAAACCACGCATACAAACTCATCCACTAACAGAGTAGCTCGACGAATGGCAAGCAGGGTGCGTCTTTTTGCTCGACAGTTTTTCCACTTCCGTTTCCAAAAGCATCATAGCACGTCTAGTTTTTGAGGTATTGGCTGTTCTTTAACGATTTCAGCCAACTTGCATGCAAGTTTACCAGCTTGTATGGTGATTTTTGTGCGTAATTTATCACAGAATTCAAACTTTCTACTTATTAACAAAGTTCATAATATTTTCGATACTCAAAAATTATTTTGTCGATGCCATCTTCTTCTTCTTCTTGGCTTTTAACGTCCCCACTGGGACAGAGCCTGCTTCTCAGCTTAGTGTTCTTATGAGCACTCCCACAGTTATTAACTGAGAGCTTTCTATGCCAAAGTTGCCATTTTCGCATTCGTATATCGTGTGGCAGGTACGATTATACTCTATGCCCAGGGAAGTCAAGAAAATTTCCATTACGAAAAGATCCTGGACCGACCGGGAATTGAACCCAGACACCTTCAGCATGGCTTTGCTTTGTAGCCGCGGACTCTAACCACTCGACTAAGGAAGGCCCATATAAAAATGATTTTGTAAGAAGGCTGCAAAAAGTTGGAAAATCTACTTAATCGAAATTTAATCGTGCGGTTTAAGCCAAGCTATATCCTACTTGATAGTTCAAGTTCTATTCTGCATGCTTCGCAGATTAGATCACTAGAAAAAAATGATAAATCATAGTTTATATATCATGTAAACATTTATAAAACTAATATTTCATAAAACGTTGGTGACCTGCAGCTTAATATTGTGACGTGATGGAACATTTCTGAGAGTGGTATCAGATTTAGAAACCCCTAAACTGTAGGCACACAATATGATCCTTGGAACACACAAATATTTTATTTATGTTACACAATCAAATTTTCTTTAAAACTATATAACAAAATTTGGAATAAGTTGTATATTCAAGAAGGTAAAATTCTATATTGTTCAATTTTTTGCCAGCTTAACGTTTACATTAAGGACAACACTGGTTATCAGTGCGCATCGTACCTTCGTGCTGTGCGTACACGAATTCTCTCTGCTCTTGGAAGTTTTCTTAAAAACTACCTAAAGCAATAAAACAGTACTTTTCAGTGCTACATAAACAGTACTTTTCAGTGCTAAAATTAAAAACGGTACTTTTCAGTGCTACTAAAACAGTACTTTTCAGTACTATTTTTTCTACTATTGATCCCTTTACGATCCTTGTTTGGACCCGTGCCTTCGATTTTTCGTTGGACCCGTTGGCGAAAGCTAGCGGTGGTAATCCTTCTTGGACACCGTCTAGGGAAAAAAACCTTTCGAAGGTCACGTCTTCTTTCGTTTATTAATTAAACATGGTATCAACAACTAACAAAAGGAAGGGTGAATCTCTGAATTCACTACTTCCTTCCAAAAAAGTGGGTTTTAAAACTGTCACTACACGTGGCAAGAATGGAAGAAAGGACGCTTCCCCGGAATGCGAACTTTCTTCCAAGGGTGAAATGAATAATTGTATCGAAATGAGCAATCAGTTCGATGCTCTAGACAAATTTTCCGAACACCAAATCGAAGCAGCCTCTAGCCCAGGCTCTTTGATTCAAGTGAGGAAGCAAAGAGTGCCGCCTATCGTGGTCAGTTGTTCCGAATTTGGGGGATTTAGGCAGGAGATCTTGAACTCCATTAGGGGAATCAAGGTTTCCTTCCAAATCGCAAAGAAAGGAGACTGTCGCGTTTTGCCGGAAACTCTTAAAGATCGTGAGCTTCTTCTCAAACATCTTGAAGAGAAGAAGCACAATTTTTTTACTTATGACGACAAAACTGAACGTTTGTTCAAAGTTGTCTTGAAAGGTCTCTCAAGTGACTATAAATCACCTGAAGAGATCAAAAATGGAATAAATGATTTACTTGGATTTTCCCCAGTCCAAGTAATCATTATGAAAAAGAGAACCCAATCTGGCATTGTTCGGAAAGGGCTTTCTCAAGAATTTTATTTAGTTCACTTTAACAAAAAAGAACTAAATAATATTAAAGCTTTAGAAAAAGCAAAACTTTTGTTTGATGTCCGTGTGACATGGGAACATTTCCAGAAACCTGGAGGAAATTACCAGAATCCCACTCAGTGCCGTCGGTGCCAAAAGTGGGGTCATGGTACAAAAAATTGTCGCATGGATGCTAAATGCATGATTTGCGGAGGTTCTTCTCACGCTAAGGACGTCTGTCCAGTGAAGGAAGATACCACCAAATTCATATGCTGTAATTGCGGGGCTAACCATAAGTCCAATTTTTGGAATTGTCCTTCACGCAAAAAGGTCATTGAGGCTCGTGCCAGGCAGATGAAAGATAATATCCGTTACGATAACGGTCGTTTCCGGAATTTGCCTGGTAGAGTATCGAACAATGCTCATTTTTCAGTTAACGATCGCTTGATCATGAATCATACCCATCAGGAAGATCATAATCATGCTCATTCACAAACTAATTTTAATCCGTCGGGTAGCCGTTCGAATCTTTCTATTTCGAATGTATCTACCCACGGTAAATCTTTTGCCGATATCGTAGCAGGAAATTCGAACTCCTCCCCTGTTCGATCCATGGGTACCCATTCTACTTGTTTCAAATCAAATGGAAAAAACCCTACCGCCACAGGTAACTCCGCTTCTTCGTCTACCGGAAATTCCAATGGGAAATCACATGACATGTCTGCCTCTGATTTTAATTTTCTAACTGAACAATTGAATCTAATGATTGATGCAATGTTCAAAGCCACCACTATGACTGAAGCAGTCCAAGTAGGTGTAAAATTTACAAATCAAATTGTTATTGGATTACGTTTTTCTAATGGATCCAAATAATAATTTAAATATTTTAAATTGGAATGCTCGTTCTCTGAATGGTAAAGAGGACGAGCTGTTTAATTTTCTTACGGTTAATAACGTGCATATAGCAGTTATTACCGAAACGTATTTAAAACCTGGATCTAAACTCAAAAGAGATCCTAAATTTTTTGTTTATCGTAATGATCGACTTGATGGGGCATGTGGGGGAGTTGCAATCATCATTCATAGGCGTATAAAACATCAACTGTTTTCATCATTTGAAACTAAAGTTTTTGAAACTTTAGGTGTTTCTGTTGAAACACAGTTTGGTAAATATACTTTCATAGCTGCCTATTTGCCTTTTCAATGCTCTGGGCAGCAAGTTAATTTGCTCCAAACTGACTTGCGTAAATTGACTCGCAATAAGTCAAAATTTTTTGTCATTGGTGACTTTAATGCCAAACATCGGTCATGGAATAATTCTCAAAGTAATTCCAACGGCAGAATTTTATTTGATGAGTGCTCTTCAGGATATTTCTCAATTCAATACCCTGATAGCCCCACATGTTTTTCCTCTTCTAGAAATCCATCTACGATTGATTTGGTCTTAACCGACTCTAGTCATCTTTGTAGCCAAATGATTACTCATGCTGATTTTGATTCTGATCATGTCCCTGTTACATTTCAAATATCCCAAGAAGCGATTCTCAATCCTATCAGCTCCAATTTTCAATTATTTACGAGCCGACTGGAATATATATAAAACGTATGTTGACTCCAATCTTGATGTTAACATTTCTTTAGAAACTAAACTTGATATTGACAATGCTCTTGAAACTTTAACAAATTCCATTGTTAAAGCCCGGAGCATTGCAATTCCAAAATGTGAAGTAAAATTTGAATCCGTGATTATAGACGATGATCTTAAACTCTTGATCCGTCTTAAAAACGTGAGGAGAAGGCAATTTCAACGCACTCGCGATCCTGTTATGAAAATTATATGGCAGGATTTGCAAAAAGAAATCAAGAAACGTTTTGCTCAATTAAGAAACAAAAATTTTGAAAATAAAATTTCTCAATTGGACCCTGGCTCTAAGCCCTTTTGGAAATTATCGAAAATCTTGAAAAAACCTCAGAAGCCAATACCGGCTTTGAAAGAGGAAAACAAATTATTACTAACTAATTGCGAAAAAGCTCAAAAACTTGCTATGCAGTTTGAAAGTGCGCACAATTTTAATTTAGGACTTACTAGTCCAATTGAAAATGAAGTTACTCAGGAGTTCGAAAATATTCTCAATCAAGAGAACGTTTTCGAAAATGCCTGGCAGACTGATTTGGAAGAAGTGAGAACTATTATTAAAAAATTCAAAAACATGAAAGCTCCTGGCGATGATAGAATTTTCTACATCCTCATCAAGAAACTTCCAGAAAGTAGCTTATCATTTTTAGTTGATATATTTAACAAATGTTTTCAATTAGCATATTTTCCTGACAAATGGAAAGATGCTAAGGTTGTTCCAATTTTAAAACCAGACAAAAATCCTGCAGAAGCTTCTAGCTATCGTCCAATCAGTTTGCTTTCCTCCATCAGTAAACTTTTTGAAAAGGTTATTTTGAACAGAATGATGGCCCACATCAACGAAAATTCAATTTTTGCCAATGAACAGTTCGGATTCCGCCATGGACATTCGACTACTCATCAACTTTTACGTGTAACAAATTTGATCCGTTCCAACAAATCTGAAGGCTATTCTACTGGTCTTGCTCTTCTAGACATAGAAAAAGCATTCGACAGTGTTTGGCATGAAGGTTTGATTGTAAAATTAAAAAACTTTAATTTTCCAACATACATTGTTAGAATAATTCAAAGTTATCTGTCAAATCGTACACTTCAGGTTAATTATCAGAACTCCAGATCTGAAAGACTTCCTGTAAGAGCTGGTGTTCCTCAAGGCAGCATTTTGGGACCAATATTATACAATATTTTCACATCTGACTTACCTGAGCTACCTCAGGGATGTCAAAAATCTTTGTTTGCGGATGACACAGGCCTCTCCGCCAAAGGACGAAGCCTGCGTGTTATCTGTAGTCGATTGCAAAAAAGTTTGGATATTTTTTCTTCATACTTGCAAAAATGGAAGATTTCTCCTAATGCTTCCAAAACTCAACTAATAATATTCCCACATAAACCAAAAGCTCTTTATTTGAAACCTTCAAGTAGACATGTTGTCACGATGAGAGGGGTTCCAATAAATTGGTCAGATGAAGTTAAGTATCTAGGGCTCATGCTAGATAAGAATTTAACTTTCAAAAATCACATTGAGGGCATTCAAGCCAAATGTAATAAATATGTAAAATGTCTCTATCCCCTTATTAATAGAAAATCAAAACTTTGTCTTAAGAACAAGCTTTTGATATTCAAACAAATTTTCAGGCCAGCCATGTTGTATGCTGTACCAATATGGGCTAGCTGTTGTAATACCAGGAAGAAAGCTCTGCAGAGAATTCAAAATAAAATTTTGAAAATGATTCTGAGGCTTCCTCCCTGGTATAGTACCAATGAGTTACATAGAATATCCAATGTTGAAACATTGGAACAAATGTCAAATACAATCATTAATAATTTCAGGCAAAAATCGTTACAATCTTCTATTGCCACGATTAATGCGTTATATGTTTAGGTTAAGTTAGGTTAAGTATATTAAAAATGTTTTTTTTTTCTCTTATAAGCTGGTGAAATCAACTCACCTGTAAAAAAAACTGAACTGCTACGGCTAATGAAATGTAATATGTTGTTAACAAAATGTTAATAAAATCTTAAATTTGTTTTACCAAATTAGGATGATAGTGTTGTCAAATAACACAGAACACCTAGATATAAGAAATGAATGTAATGTTTGGAATGATACTAATAAAGAAATTAAAAAAAAAAAAAAAACACCACTGGTTATTCTGTTTTCAAAAGGTCTAAACAAAAGCTTTTAATTCATCTCAAAACATAGATCTTTTGACATGTAACAAAAAATGTATGCATTATTTAACTCGTCGGTAAATAAGACGCTTAATAAATTTTCATTTAATTTTTTCAAAAATAAGATTCTGTTTTCAAGTGTTTTGTTTAAATCAGTAAGATTAAAATGACTATTCAACTATATTTTTCATTCACCGTGTTCAAAAACAGACAATTATCTTTTAAAATCATGTAAAAAATGGATGAGTATACATGAAATAAAAGTCAAACACAGTTAAAATTTTCAATAAAATGAGGAAAATTTTTTACAAAACTACTTTTACCACTTGTTATAGTTTGTTCTTCTACTTCATTTTCATAAATTGAAGTTTGAAGAGAATGTTTAGTAGCAGATTCATAATTGGCTAAAAATAGCAAAGTTATGAACACTTCACTGAAGGTCACATTTGATAACTTGAAAACCCCCTTCGACTGAAAGGCCTTGAGTCGTTTGCGCCACCTCTAAATCTCAGTATTTTTGGCTAAAACAATGAGGTTTCCCTTTATATGTGATTTTAATTCAGTAGACCACACGAACTTTTGGTTGTGAGAACTTTCGATAATTAAACCGCACCCTAATGGCAAGGTGTTCGTCTTCGATCCCACCGGGAGACACTGGTCAGTGTCACAGATATTGAGACAGATCTCCGGAGCAAATGTAGATAAATAGAAGTATTTATCTTCATCTCTCATGAACGAGCAGATAAATTTTTGTTTATTTTGTCATTGTTGATCAACGGATTTTGCCCCCACCCTACACTTCTAGAGGGTGTCCTTCGAGAGTGGGTCAGTTCTTGTCGGCGGTCATAGATGTCACGTGTTCTCCCTTCCTTGCTGGCAGCAGCAGAAAATATCCATTTTCATCGAGAGAAAAGCAAATACCGCACCTACAAGTGCTGTGGCAGACGAATCGTTTCACAATAAATGCAATTGAAACGTGCCGGCAGCAATTAGGATGGACTCAGTTTGAACAACCTCATTGGTTCTGTGAAGGTACGTCGTGTAGACCCAGCAGTGGCAACACATAGCAAGTTATAAAAACAAGTTTTATGTACTTTATGGTGATGGCAGTTTGCTCGTAAATCACTTCAACAGTTTTTCTAATATAGTTTGACGTACATGTAGAAAATCCTGTACGTACGTAGTACTGAGTAGTTTGAATATATGATGAGCAGGGTAGTTTGAAAAAAAAGTTTTTGTTACACACCGCTTGTTCAATTCTAGGTCAGATTTAAGTTGTCCTTCCAAAATTTGAATTCATTTGGATGAAAAGTAAGACTGCACAAGCCCACATTTAATGTTTGTATGTGAAATTCTACTTTGAGAAAACGAAATACAGTCAACTCTCGCTTATTGGATATTCTGTATTTTGAAATCGAGTTAGATAACCATAGTAAAAGTTGTTTTTCATACACAGTTAAAATTTTTTAAATTCAAATGTAGTGTAAACTGAGGCATAGGGTAAAAATAAATCAAATTCATCTATTTTTACGGCATTTCGTTAAATTTTCGACTAAAGATGCTTGAATGCTTTATGATCTTATAAATTTAAAGTGCATTTGATTGAAATATTTTTAGCTGTGTAGCTGATTTGATGGTCCTTTGGATCGCATTTGCACTGGTTTTGTGTTCTGTAACTCGATACCTCCCTAATTAGAAGGTCCCTGTAATTTCGATTTATGGAGAGTTGACTGTAATTCGTTTATGTAGATTTTCTATGAAATATGATAGGTATCTTCATCTAATATTTCCTACCAAAAAACTTCACGGAAATTCTAGAATTATTTTCCAGAGGAACTATTGCAAGTGTCGGAATTCTTATTAGAAATTTTCGAGGAACTCTTTGAGAAGTCCTCAAGACAACTCCAGAGAGAATGTCTAGATTACGCTCTAAGAAAAACCTATAATCCAATCCCAAATAAGTGCCTGAAATTTTTGCAGGAGTCCTAATTGGCCTTTTTTATAATACCGTAAAATCGGGTGTAATTGATCAGAAGGGTGAAATTGATCATCGTATCACACGATTTTATTTATTCGTAATGGAGCACAAATTTCAATGTAAGCTACAGTAAATGAACGTTGCTTGTCATAACTACTGTCGAATTGTGTGTTGTAAAGTTTTCTGCGTTAAAGAATGTTTATTACTATGAAAATAACGTAAAATTTCAAAATCATGCACGATGCTGTATTGACAAACACCTATGAACTTCTATTTATAAGCAAGGATTTGAACATGGTATCAACCTGAAAGTTTGTGAGGATGCTTGAGATATATCCCCAAACCAGATTTCATCACCAAAACTCGTACCAATTAGTTCATATGGTTAAAATAATTGAATTTCTGTTATTTATCATTGAATTTCTTAGGAAATTGCATACATTTCCGCGTAATTTTTGAGATTTAACTATTCGTTATTTATATAAATATTGCATTGTTAAGAATTTTACAAGCATATTCGGATTCAGGGAGCTCAAATTTATCATATAGAGTTGTTTTGGAAACTAACAATAATGGCATTGACAAGTGATCAATTTCACCCCGAAATGAGATCCTCTGATTTTTTTATTTTAGAGGTATTTGTTAACACTAAAATGGTATTGTTAGAAAATTTCGGTACATAAGTCGATGAGGCTCACCTTCGTACTTGTTTTCCTGCATTTAGTTGTTTGACATTGTTAACATTATAGAAAACTGACTAGAAAAACCGTGAAAAATTATCAATTTCACCCGAAATTACGGTACCTGGAGTGATTCCTACAATATCTAGGAAGGAATGCTCGAAAAAATATACAGGTGATATTCCTAAACAAATTCCAATTATCGCAGGTAATTAATAAGCTATTGCTCTACATATAAAATTTTGGATTCTGTTCATCTGCGCATTAATGTTGTACCATTTCTTGTTATTTCTCGTTGCGAAGAAATTTAAAATTTTGATAAACACGGATAAGTTGAAGCAGAAAAACGACGAAAAATGGTCCAGTAGCTTTTTTGCCTATGCATGAAACATACGACGAAAGCAGTGAAGTTCCAAATTCGAAAAACATGTCTTTGTGGGTTCGGCCTGACAGAAAACAGCTGTAGTTTAAGCCAAAACTCAAATACAAACCAATATGTGATGTTTGCATGTGGTCGCCTCCCCTTTCGGTTTCCCCAACTATTGAAACTTCAAGCGGCGGCGGTCGGTGGAGCAAAACTTTTTCTCCTAATTGCCATTTCTTGCTGCATGGATCGAAGAAAGTGGCCACCGAGCGAAAGCCATAAAACCATAAATGCGAGACCAGAGAACATAAAAGTTGAATTTTATGACATTTCCCGGAATCGCTTCCCTGGCGCCCTCGCCTTCGATGGCAACCAACAATCGCAGGGCATTGTTTTTCCTCTGTTTTTCACAATCATTACACTCAAATTTGGGAAAAATGGAGGCGCACTCAAATGGTGACAAACAATCCCCGAAAGCTACGGAAGGCAGCCTGTTTATAGTACCGATAAAAATAGAAAATTATAAATCTAACCATATATTAAAATTTGAAATACGTTCCATAAATAAGTGAAATAACTTCAGTGATACCGGTAAACAACAAATTTTCTGAACCAAAGTGGAAATTTATACCACTCAATAATTTGAAAATGCGCCATAATTTTGAAAGCATGATCTATAGAAAACACTAAATGTACCCATAGTTTGTGAGCCAATGTTCTATAATCTCTATATTTGTCCACGTCTCCGTGATTACATTCCTAACTAAATCTCTCTATAGCGCATTCGAAAAACATTGAATTAATTTTACTTCATGTGTACCCAAGTAACCACGCCGCTCAAGCTGCAATTAATGCATATAAACGGTGTATATAAAGCTAGCATTACTGTATATGTACAATTAAAGTTGATTTTAAGTGGGAAAAGGCCCAAAGTTTGTATGGAATTTACTATGGGAAAACTTACTTTTGCAAAAAAAATCGCCAGAGGTCGCCCATGGACCTCTATAAAAATTCTGAACACAATTCATGATAGGTATTTCTACAATGAACAACATTGTCGAAGACCACCAAGCAATCCGATGCTTGTGAAAAAAGTTATTAAGCATGAACTATTTTGGAATTTTGCACGATTTTGTTATTATTGTCATTCCTTTACGTGCTAATCAACGTCGCCTTGCCAATAAATTTGCATTGAATAACTTTTTTTCATAAATGTTTCGCGGTCTTCGGCAATATTCTTCATCGTTAAAATACCTATCAAGGTCTGTGTTCAGAATTTTTATAGAGGTCAATGGGCGCCCTCTGGAGATTTTTTTTTTTTTTTTTTTGCAAAAGTAAGTTTTCCCATAGTAAATCCCATACCAACTTTGAACGGCTGGCGCTAAAATATAGTTTCTCCGATCGAGCCGAAATTTTGCACAGTTGTTGTGAGACCTAAATGCAATCCAAAAAGTGGAATGGAGCGAGAATCTAAATTTTGTCCCACAGTACTGTACATATACAGTAATGCTAGCTTTATGTAATCTGTTTAAATGCATAAATTGTAGCTTTAGTAGCAAGCTAATTAGGTTAGTTACCATGCTTGGTAATTTGACAGAACATCTTTTCGAATTTTGTTTATTAAACTTCTACTTGAAGTTTTGACATTTTTCAAAAATACTCTAAAAAAAACTGATTAGCATTGAAGCGACCAACATTTCAAATCAATGCGTCATCAGAATCATAATCTTAATATCTTTGAATAGCATTTGCCAAAATTTGGCGGAATAATCTGAAAAAAATTAAAATCATTAAGGTGAAGATAAATCGAAGCCAAACCTCAAATTTTCAAGAGCACGGATCTGGAGAACCAAACATCCGTTTAAACTGAAAACTTAATCGATTTGTCACTCGCTGGTGGTGACCAATCGATTAAGTTTTCAGCTCAAACGGGTGTTCGGTTCTCCAGATCCGTGCTCTTGAAAATTTGAGGTTTGGCTTTGATTCATCTTCACCTTAAAACAGTTATTCAAGGCATCGTACAAAAAAGTTGGGGTCACCTGCGACGCATGCAAATCATTGTTACCGTCGATGGGGGTGACAATGGGTCTAGGGGGTAAGATTGGGTCAAAACGGAAAAATATGTTTTGTGAAATATTTCAGCTAATAACGCTGATATTACTAAAATTAATAATTCATGTGTTAGGGAACATATTATTACACATAATTCATAACAATATGCATTTTAAGAAATATTAGTTTTTGTTTACTACATCAATAAACTTGCATGTTGAAACTAGATAAAATTTACAACATTAAATTTCTACTGTACAAAGTATCACGCATGTACTCTAGCCTCTATCATTGTATTAGTAGAATGTTAAAAGTCTTTTCATTACACATCACAGGTATTTTCCGGCATCTGTTTGATTTTCCCACAAAAAAAAATATTTTTTTCGGTACGATGTCTAAAACATTGAAAATGGGGGTGAGATTGGGACAAGCAAGAACGATAGTAAATGAAATTCCAAGTCAACTTTTTTGACATTTTACGGTGCCGGGTGTTCTCTTTTTTCATTAAGATGTGTTTATTCTTTACAAATACAGCATCTCTGAAACATCAAACAAGTCTACTTGAGTATTCCGTGCATTGAATAACAATACAACGCATTTTGACAACTTCTCAAACCAGCAACTGTGTTTCGTGCGCAGCAACATCGTAATTTTTTTTACAAAAGAGTGTTTTTTTTTCTAAATTTGATTGTTTCTCAGTGTTTTCATATTATAGAAACATCTCACGGAAGTACAAATGAGTTGGATCGCTGAAATACTGGGATTATGACGTCAGCTTCTGCCTGAAATTTATTGATCGTGGAATGTCGCACCGAAATTTAACTATTTGTGAAGGTTTAAAATAATCACTGTTTCAGTGCACCTTTGGGGAAACTGAATGGGCTTTATAGCAATGGGAATGAGACTTTGAAGACAATTTGAGAGAAACACCAAGAATATTTATGTAAACTTGACGATAAATGTTGGGTTTACCCTTATATTTTTTCTCATAGCTCTTCAATTTTCAGTATAATCTTTCTTTTAAGTGGGTTTATCATACTTGTGAAACATCTTAGATATCTTTTTGTCTTGTTTGCATCGTTTTTTATCAATATTTTTCAGTTGTGCATGGTTTTGAAATCATATTCTCAAAAACAAGTTATTTCAATTACAGTGACCCAATGTCACCCCCTCTATGGGGTGAGATTGGGTCATTTTTCATTCACTTGTGGTGCCGCTGTGAATAAATATTTGTCTTTAATTTTTTGAACAGTTGTTAATGTACCATCAAAGTACATACACACCAAATTTGAAGTTTATTGGAGTTAAATTGCGATAGTTAGAGTAAAGTGGGGCAAAAGTTCGAGTGGGGTAAGAGTTTCTTTTTAAGATTTCTAGCTCAATTCAAAACAAATCTTATAAATGTAATGGTGGTTCGAATGCTATTCAAGTAAGAGACTTTCACTCCAAATATCATAAAAATCGATTGAGATTTGGAGAAGTTATGGCTATTTGTTGTTTTTCGACGTAAATATTGTAATATTTGGTCAAACTTTCGATGCATGGAACCAAATGAAGATAAAATATTTTTAAATATTTTATGTAAGGGCGTTTCTATGTCTATCATAAGGATGCTTTGACGTGTATTAGTTTTTCCATAAATAGTTGGAATCAATTTTTGGCCCATAGCGGGGCAAAAGTTCGAATCAGCGGGGCAAAAGTTCGACCCATGTATAAAATCACGGATAAATTTGCAAATTGCCTAACACCCACATACTATCTTCAAATTTATTTAAATTTGTCTGATCGTGTGAAAATTGTCACCAAAATTTTACATTTCCACATAGTTTTGCGAAAAACTGCTATTTTTGAGTATATTACAATTAACTCGGTTTTGGGCAATTTTTTGATGAAAATTTAGTGTGTATTTTTCGTTAAACTTAAATTTACGGCTGGTATAAAGTATGCCTGTCATAAAAGTATCAATATTTTGTGTTTTAGCCAGCGATCTTTTGCCCCACACTAGATTCGAACTCTTGCCCCACCGGTGGGGCAAAAGTTCGAATAAGACAATCAATTTTGAAACTGTTATAACTAAAAATGAGTAAATATTTTGACACAAGTTTGTTCAGCAAAATTATAGCCAATATGTTGAAGGTTCACTGTATGGTATTTGTTTTGTTTAATCTGCTATTGTTTTTCTGGAAACTTTGATTATACCACTAAGGTCGAACTTTTGCCCCACCTTACTCTATTCAAAAAATAAATCGCATATATCCCGTTTTGACCCATTGTCATCCCCAACGACGGTACATAGAAAAAAATCCATTCTCGTATCCGTGAACAACAGGCGTGAACTCGTCAACAACAAAAATACACCGTGAACTAGATCATGTATACGAGACCAATCATGGTAGTTCACGGTGTATTTTTGACAGTTCACGTTTTCCAGAACGCTTTTTTGAGCGTGTAATAATATCTCTACCATTTATAGGCCAATTTCAAAAGCAAACTGTAGCATATGGAATTTTAAAAATAAATAATCAGGCGTGCAAATTGAAATGAGTTTTCACAGATGTTTTGCGTTTTAAGTAACTATTTTCTAGTGAACTCAAAGATTTGCACGATACACCATACTAATGAAGGACCTCAAGCTCTTATGCATTCTTAAAAGTTCTCAAAGTTTTTTTGCTAAAATTTTGCAAATACTTTTCATAGAACATATGATCACGAATCTAATGCCGCATAAATTGAAAATTTTTGGGCATTGGATTGCCATTATTTGTTCAAAGCAAATTATAAAGGCGAGGCGAGGGCGCCAGGCAAATTTTAATAAATGTTGTGTTCTGTTGTAACTTCAAGTAAAAATCAGATAAATCATATTCAAAAGTTTTCCTGGTGGAAACACCTATGCAGTAAGATAAATACATTTTCTTTCGCAGGATCACGGAGACAAGACTTGTCGGATCAAAGTGAAAAATGAAATCAATTACCTGTCAAAAATGACCACTTCTTATTGGTTGTTTAGATAAAGGCCTACTTTGAAATCGTTGATTTGAATTGCAACCGGGCACTTTGTTGGTACACCAACCGTATTGCTAGTTCATAATTTAGAGTGTTTACAAAAAGTTTTAATATATTTCATGAAATAATTTTTTTTTAAATCAATTTGCTACCATCAATGTTGGCTAGCCTGATGAGTCCCTACAAAGCTCAAATAAATAAGGGTACTTAATTGGAAGTATTTCAATTTAAATTTGGCTCATTTCTTCTAAAATTATTGCTAGTTTTACATATAAATCTAATCCCCAAAATAGCGTGCATCCAATAGTGCACTAAATGAATGATACATGCTGAAAAAACACCAAATTTTGATCCTCCAAATTTGTTCGCTAGGTTTTTCTAATAAAGGAGTTGGTACACTAGATGCTCTGGCCAATTCCCTAAATTTATACTTCTCATCCTAGAATTCTATGAGCATTTTGATAACTGATTTAATTAACAGGGTGGTTTTACAAAATAATCAAGCTAAATTAAGCTTGTGAACTAAAAGCTTCCTGTCAATAATTACATCACCCGTATGACTGTAAAGTACAGGCGTTGAGTTTTATGGATTTTGATTTAAATTCCGTAAAGGTACGGACTGAAACCGTTATTACGTATAAAATATCAATCAATTCGGCACCCACCATCTTTCCCGTGGATTTAAAAATAAGTCTACGAGGGAATCGATAATTGTCGTTATTTGAAAATTTTTGTCTATTATGAAGGGATATTCACATACATTAAAATATTTCCTAACAGTGTAAAATTTGGTGCAATAAACTTTCAAAAGATGTGATATGCAAAAATATTCTCTGTGGATTGGAAATCATATTATAAATGAAAAGCTCATTCAAACGTATTTGTTGTATTAATGGTCACTATTTACAAATAAAATGCCCATAAGATTCATAAGATAGACACTAGGTATTGGAAAGATTTAGTATAAAAGTATCTTTACACATAGTTTGATAATATTTTATTGGAAAAAAAAACGAGAGTAATAATATTTATTGGATTCCTAACGTTTTTTCAAGTTTTAAAACAGTGTTCACAACACAAATTTCATCATTATAATACAAATTAATATAACAGATTTGTATTGAATTTATGTATTTTATTCGAAGAAAAGTAGAATTTACAAATTTCCTAGAAAAACAGTTCAAAATCATTACATTTTGATGAACTTCCAGTTTGTGTTACATGAACAATAATCTCATTTTCATAGGATTTGTCTAACATAAGCTTGGTACTTCTTTGTCGTATTGCGTTTGGCAACTGCTATAGGCGTACGAACATCTTAATGGATTTTATAGTATTTTACTAGAGGAATAAAAATTTACAGTAATTTGAAGTCAACAATATACACATGAAATAAATGCTTATGGCAACGTGTCTTGGACAGTGATAGAAATGTTTGTATCACGAAGCACTTCAGTAGTGTAAATCAACGCAAAATGTACATGACAGACTCGCGAACAGGCTTGGTATGAGTCAGTTGGCACCCGTCTCGGAAAACATGCCAAAAGAAATAGCTAAAGTTCACAAACATTTATTCGCAAGTAACTGAACAAGGTGTGATTTATTATGGTTTTGACAGACAAATTAATTGTATATCCATCAAAATCTACCAGTTTGTAGAAAAAAACCTTGAAAACCAGAAATCTCGGAGAGGAAATAGATTTTTTTTTTCAAGAGCGCAATTGACTCAGTACAGCTCCGAACATTTTCACGAATCACTTAAGCTTCGTTTATTCGCGAGCACGGCAGATACAAGTTAATCAGCTCTCTGCTGTTCGCGAGTATTTTGTTTTGTTTTCGTTCCATGTTCGCGATTTTCCATCACTGGTCTTTGATATTTATTTTGAAAGTATGCAGATTATTTTCAATAATAAGATTTTATTATTGAATACACATGCTGCTTACTGAGGAAGTATGGAGTAACATAGTATACTGCACAATTTGTTTTTTTTTTCACGAGCTCGGCTGTGCGAATCTCGGTTTTACAATTTTAACCGAGACTCAGCTAACAAATTGTTCGAAAAGCACGATTTACTAATACCGGGCTTTCATTACCTGAGATCCCAGGAAATTTGTTTGCCGAGTAGTCGGTTGTGCGAATCTCATTCAGAATTAGCCGAGACACACTTCAGTAAAGGAAACAATTTAATGGGACCATGGAACAAGCGAGAATGATTTCAATTTATTAAGAGGTGCTCATTTTCGGTACAACATGTATGTGTGTTGTATATGAACTCTACTTTTACCTAAAACAATCATTCAATATTCAAAAATTCTTACAAGTATTAGATTTTCCCTAATATTTTATCAATTTGATGAAGAAGAATTCGGTTTGATCAATCACATTAATTAAAATGTTGGTGAGCCCAAGCAAAGGCCAACATCAAAAAGAGAGCAAGTGAGAAATATATCCGATTTTCAGCATCAAGTCGATATCACATTTTGATATCTATCACACTTTGTTTTCATTTTGCTATAATTTTATTTTTTTGTTGATGTTACAATAATAATTACAATGGTAAAGTTATGTTAATATAAAAAATAAACTATCTATCTTGCTACAGTCCTGTTTCAATATCAAGCAAAAATATGAATAACTCAGTGAGTCCTCAATTTGCTCTCAATGTTAGCAGAAACAGTTTTCAATTTGCTTTCACTGATAGTAAAAATAGTTTGATTTTGATTTCATGGGAACATTTTTCTGCTTTCAGTTTTAATATTTTAACCGTTAAAACGACCAAAACGACAATTAATTAAGTTATCAAATAACGCAACATCACAACATCAAAATTAGTACTTGTTTAATTATGATTCGTGGTTTACTCCATTCGGCTGTTTTTTTTTGTGTAATGTATGTAGTTTCAATATGATCTCAAGCTTTGCTAGGAAGGCTTTCTTGTTGTTAGTAATGATGGAAACACTTACTTACTTACTTATGGGTCATGGGCACCAATTCTGGATCATAAGGCCGACGTGAAAGATTTCCATCTTGAGTGATTGCCACCCGAGCTAAGTCCAACATCAAAAAGAAAGCAGGTCGAAAACATATCTTGTTTTCAGCATCAAGTTGATATCATAATTTGATATCAAATTGCCATTGAAATATTCGATATCACATTTTGTTTTCGTTCTGCTATTATCTATATCTATATAAATAAAAATGGAATGGTGTTTGTATGTCACGAAATGGCTTACGAACAGGTCAACGGGTTTGAATGATTATTTCTCAGTTTTGTTCGTTAAGGGTTCCGACGTGCTTGTGGGTATAAATATCCCAGAATATTCACCGGGAAAGTTGAAAAAACGAGCGCAAACGAAACTGTCATTTTACATGGGACGATCAAAGGCGTTTTTCAACAGCCTACTTGATGGCAAGACGAAGTTTGCCGGGACCACTAGTTTTAAATATTTGTTAATGTTTTCATGTTATCTTCTATCTTCTATATAAATAAAAATGGAATGGTGTTTGTATGTCACGAAATGGCTTGAGAACGGTCCAACGGATTGCCGCAAGATTTTCACTGTTGCACTCCTCAAGGGATGCGACGTGTTCGTGCGAAGAAAGAATTCAGGAAAGTCGCCGGATTTATCGGGAAAACGGGAGAAGACTAAGGTGTAATTTGTATGAGGGATTTCTTGACGTTTTTCAACAGCCTACTTGATGGCAAAACGAAGTTTGCCGGGACCACTAGTATAATTATAAATTTATTCCTGCTACATTTATAAACACTATGAAAATTTAAAAATGAAGCATTTATTTTGTCACAGACTCGTTTCAATATCAATAGAAAATATGTATATCTCAATGGGTTCTCAATTTGCCCTCCATAATAGCAGAAATAGTTTTCAATTTGCTATAACTGATAGCAAAAAGCCGAGATTCCGCTGCCACGAAATATCAGTGTGAGACTGTGAGCCGTTTTCTAAAACAATGGACTAACATAATAGAAGTGTCTAATCTATTAGAGCATATTTTTGCATTTTATTTGGGGTGACAAAAAGCAAATAAAATTTAATTTCTATATATTCACCAAAAGCAATGTCAAAATAGCATCTGATTCAAATTAAAAAAAAACACACACACACACACATTGATTGATTGATTGACTCTTTATTAAGGGGAAATTCAGCCCGAGGCTGGTTCATCCCCGTCGCACACACATCTTTTAACTGTTTTTGTAAAAATTGAGGGGCCCAAACGCAAAGGGGTGGAAATGACATTTTGGTTGGTTTTCAGCTGAGTATACCAAAACAATCTACTGTTTTTAAGCTTTCCAACGGTGTCTTAGGTGATTTTTTTGTCAAACAGATAAAATAACATAATTCGTTGAAGATGAGCTTATTTTTTAGACACCCATACACTGCCCATACTCGCATAACAGTCCCATATTATATGGGATTACCTATACACATGGGACTGTTATGCGAGTATAGGCAGTACAATTTGTATGGAATGAAAAATTTCAGAAAAAGAAACTTCAAATCTGCGTTTGGGAATATTTTGAAGCGTATGAAATAGATTAAAACCTTCTAATAACGATTACTACAAATAATTATATATTTTATAATTCACGGAGAAGATGTTAAAAACCATCTGTTTCGAATAGTGGGTGCCGAATTTTAAAACATTTTTCCGTCACAACAGTTTCAAACACATCGTCACAGTAAAAAACTGAATTTATCGTGGAGCCATTATTTGATTTTCCACTAGGCATTTTCATTTTCTAGTAGTCGCAAAAAACTTTTGCCGCTACGAAACGACTGATTTGATAGCCGATTCGCGGAACATAAGCAGCACCCCTGCCGCGAGCCGAGAGAGAGAAAACGACTGCCATTTTTATTATACGGTTCAGCGCAAAAAGATGATGGCTTGTGACTAAGCCGAGATTTTGATACCCAGATAATTTTCTAATTGCATTTTCTGCACGGTTCTAGGTAGCCAGCAGGAGCAGCAGCTTAATGACCGGCGCCACTCTGGTCACCAGAACCGTGAAGGGCACTTGGCGGTTCCAGGGGAGATTATCGTTTTTGGCAGATGGTTTTTCTCGTCGTATGGATAGAAGCTGCAACTGGATTTAGGGGAGTTGGTGTCCGTACCTGAAAACAACAGAGAAGAACAAACATTAGAGTCGTTGACTGAACATGTATAAAAATTATATAATCTGTGCAGATTTTCATCTGGAATATATCTCAGGAACGTTCACATTATGAACTGGATCTACCAAAGATTTGATTCACATGTAATAGAATACAGGACATAATGTACTACTCCGAGGTATCTGGAATCTTAAAATAAATTTAAGACGCAATGTTCAATATTTCAATTTTCAATTTTAAATCAAGCTTACTGCTATGGATCATACAAGATGCCGCATTTGTTTATTGCTTAATAATTGTTAATCAACACTATCATCTTAATTTGGTACAACTAAATTAAGCAATTATTGACATTTTGTTAAAAACTTATTATATGTCATTTGCCAGTTTAGAATTTACACAGGTCGGTTGATTTCACCTGCTTTTAAAGAAAAACGCTTTGAAAAGATTTATTTTGAATGAATTTATAATATTTAGTGTAATCGAAAGTCGGTTTTCCGTTTTGGGGTTACTTTGATAATGGAGTATAAATCGAACAAAATTAAATGAATAACGTAACATTTATAGGGCATTCCATACCTCTAGACGTTTAAAGTTATATGGTAATTTCTGACTTAGATCACAAAAATGTTCCTAGTTTGTGAAAATGCTTTTCGCTAAGAGATTTGAGACCATTTTCAAGTTCTATGAAAACTAGGCTGTCAAAGATAAGTGGCCAACTATTCAAAACTACATCAAATAGTGGTCGTAGAACAGATTGTTTGTAAGCGTTTTGAAAATACTAAAATCGTATCAATATTTAATATTCGTATATAAAGCCTCAAATGTTCTCGATTCAAATGAAAACAGCTCTTACATGAAGTGTCATACTAATATTATTTCGTTTTGCTTGAGAAATTATGATATTTCGTTTAGTATGTGGTGGGTAACGCGCTATCAAAGTTACCCACATTATCAAAGATACCCCGTTTTACGGTATATAATAATGAAGATTTGCCAGAAATTTAGTTGGAAAAATGCATTAATCTTGGAGAACAAGCATCTCGAATATTGCTTATTACTTTTGATCTAATTATTAATCCGGAACGACAATGATTGCAAGTTGTCGAAAATTATTCGGTGTTTTTTTTAACATAACTCACTCACTCACAAAAAGTATTGTCGTATTTATATGTGAGAAACACCCTTCCATCCATTATTATTTTTATTTGAAGTTCATGTTGTTGCTATAAATCATACCCCATTGAAGGGTTTTTCGAATCTTTTTAATCTATTCTAATTAAACCACTAGAGTACGACAAAGAAAACTTGCTTCCCGTTCTGCTAGAACGAGAGTTTATGCTGTCGAAAAAATGCAACTTTGTTGTACACAGCAAGGAAAAAGGTATGTACGACGTAGGTACATGTACCGGTGTCATGTTTTATCACGTTTTCCCGGTTTCAAAATATCGGTCGGTAGCTACGAAACACAAGGTGCGAATTTGACAAAAAAAAATACCAGCACGTCTATTCCATTTGGACAAACAATGAATTGCCGTGGACTGCAGTGCTGAAAGCGCTGAGTCTGTTTCTCTGTTTGCCAGATCAGGGCCACCTAACAAAGGAAGGATATTCTTGTTTTGCAACATCCAAACAGAACAATGGACCATCATGATTGACGATGACCACCGACGACGACAGCGAATCGACCTGCCGTTCATATGTGTGCCTCGAATGAGGATTTCTATTTGCTGTACATAGTTTCAGCCGTATTTAGCTCTGCATGAGACAGGTGCTGACGTTAGCTGGATTAAATCAGCATGAAGGAGAATGCTAGAAACTACACATATTATTGTTCACAGTTATGGATGCTTAAACACAACACCGAAACAGCAAAATTTCACTTTCTAATTGAAATTGTAATTAACGCCACAACCTGCTGTATGATTTTTTTTTATTTCTTCATTAGCAACATATCAAACATTATATTCATTTCTTATATCTAGGTGTTCAGTTTCATTAGACAACACTATTATCCTAATTTGGTAAAGCAAAGTTGAGATTCTATTAACATTTTGTTAACAACATATTACATTTCATTTCATTTGCCGTAGCAGTTCAGATTTTTTACAGGTGATTCAACATTGGATATTCTATGTAACAGATGACAGATAACTTTGAATGATTCTAACAATGTATGTTGGAAAATTAAAGTTTTTTAATTTTACAATCAAACCTTCATGCCAAACACTGTCGAATGCTTTTTCTCTGTCTAGAAGAGCAAGACCAGTAGAATAGGCTTCAGATTTGTTGGAACAGATCAAATTTGTTACACGTAAAAGTTGATGAGTGGTCGAATGTCCACGGCGGAATCCGAACTGTTCATTGGCAAAAATTGAATTTTCGTTGATGTGGGCCATCATTCTGTTCAAAATAACCTTTTCAAAAAGTTTACTGATGGAGGAAAGCAAACTGATTGGACGATAGCTAGAAGCTTCTGCAGGATTTTTGTCTGGTTTCAAAATTGGAACAATCTTAGCATTTTTCCATTTGTCAGGAAAATATGCTAATTAAATTATCAACTAAAAATGATAAGCTACTTTCGAGAAGTTACTTCTTCCAAATCAGCATCCCAGGAATCTTCGAAAACGTTCTCTTGATTGAGAATATTTTCGAAGTCCTGAGTAACTTGATTTTTAATTGGACTAGTAAGTCCTAAATTGAAATTGTGCACGCTTTCAAACTGCATAGCATGTTTTTGAGCTTTTTCGCAATTAGTTAGTAATAATTTGTTTTCCTCTTTCAATGCCGGTATTAGCTTCCGATTTTTTTTTTCAAAATTTTAGATAATTTCCAAGAGGGCTCAGAGCCAGGATCCAATTGAGAAATTTTATTTTCAATATTTTTGTTACTTAATTGAGAAAAAGGTTTTGCGAATTCTTCCTGCAAATCTTGCCATATAATTTTCATAGCAGGATCGCGAGTGCGTTGAAATTGCCTTCTCCTCACGTTTTAAAGATGGATCAAGAGTTCAAAATCATCGTCTATAATCACGAATTCAAATTTTACTTCACATTTTGGAATTGCAATGCTCCTGGCTTCAACAATGGAATTTGTTAAAGTTTCAGGAGCATTGTCAATATCAAGTTTTGTTTGTAAAGAAATGTTAACATCAAGAGTAGAGTCAATATATGTTTCATATATATTCCAGTTGGGTCGAAAATAATTGAAAGTGGAGCTGATAGGATTGAGAATCGTCATGGGATATTTGAAATGTAACAGGGACATGATCAAAATCAAAATCAGCATGAGTAATCAGTTGGCTACAGAGATGACTAGAGTCGGTTAAGACCAAATCAATCGTAGATGGATTTCTAGAAGAGGAAAAACATGTGGGGCTATCAGGGTATTGAATTGAGAAATATCCTGAAGAGCACTCATCAAATAAAATTCTGCCGTTAGAATAACTTTGAGAATTATTCCATGACCGATGTTTGGCATTAAAGTCACCAATGACAAAAAAAATTTGACTTATTGCGAGTCAATTTTCGCAAGTCAGTTTGGAGCAAATTAACTTTCTGTCCAGAGTATTGAAAAGGCAAATAGGCAGCTATGAAAGTATATTTACCAAGCTGTGTTTCAACAGAAACACTCAAAGTTTCAAAAACTTTAGCTTCAAATGACGAAAACAATTGATGTTTTATACGCCTATGAATGATGATTGAAACTCCCCCACATGCCCCATCAAGTCGATCATTACAAAACATGGTGTCTTTTTTATGTAACTTTATAACAAAAAAATCGGCATGTCTCAGATTTGGACCGATGATAGCGAAGGGCTTCCACTTTCATTTGCTGCTAAAATCAAAATAATCCATCGGAGGGTCTAGTACAACTTGTTTTTTTTTTTTTGAAGATTTGTTGTTTGTAATATCATTTTAAATACCCAGTAAATCACTTAATTTAGGTAAGGTGAACTGTTGAAACGGATTTAGATGACGCTTTTTGCACCAAAGTTAGTGACAATATCTTGTAGATTATACTCTAGACCTAAAAATTCACAAGCATGGGTCCGAGTAGCCTTTCTCTCCTTTGCTTTCATACATTGTTGAAATTTGTATTGCTTTCACAACTAAGTATGCCAAATAATCTCTTTTGAAACTTGGGTTGTTATTCAAAAGCAATATTCATCTTCCTGGCTTGGCTGAGGCACAAAAAGTTGAAAGACAAAAGGTCGAAATGGCAAAATATCGAAAGACAAAAGGTCGAAAATAATTTGCAGTTTTGCAAATTTGTTCATCTTTGAAATAAGATTTTTAACCTTTTGACCCCTCTTTATTCCTTTCCGACCTTTCTTCCTTTCGACATTCCGACATTCGACCTTTTGTCCTTTCGACCTTTTGTCAAAGATTTAAGAATATTGACAAATTCTCATTTGTGCCAATGACAGTCGCAATACAAAATTTCATAAATTCAGTATTCCAACCCAATTACCTGCAGAGTAGTGCAATGTTGACACAATTATCTTTGCTTGTTGTGGAATTTACAGAATTTTGTTTTTGACTGCTATGGAAAAAAAACACAAACGGAATTGCTTACAAAACACACTTCTTTGTTAAATTTACGTTTGAAACGGTGCAAATGAATTCTAACAACTATCGATAAGTTTCATTCATAGAAAATCTACCGGCAAAAGAGCTATCGTGTGATAGTGTTCGTAACATTTTGCTTGGAGACCTCAATAAGATGCTGTAATGTTTAGTTCTGCCATACCTAACAAACATATTTTCTGAACAAGAGCTGAACGAATCACTCTTAAGCTTATTTCAGTTTAATAAACTATTGTATAAACTCATACGAAGCTTGAACAAACATCTCAAGAGTATCAGAAAAGTTTCCGATCACAAAAAAAAAGAAACGGTGAATTTTAGTGCAACAAAACTTGTATGTCATTAATATCCACAAGATCTCAACTACTATGTTTCGTGTGGCTATGTTATGCTCAAAGCGCCAGCTCGAACATCTTTTGATAGGAGATTAAAGCTCAAGAATCCATCATTCAATCATCAGCAATCATCAAAAATGAAAAACCAGTTTTTTCGTTCAAATTTCAAGATATCCTCATGAGAGTTTTCATATACATTGCTTCGGTATTAAGCAAAAAAGCTGGTTTAGAAAATTTGTTAACGATGATGGTTATTTTCCTCTCAAGCCTATTGAAAACAAAATAAAAATCAGTTCTAGTCTAAAACAACGAGAAAAAAAAGAAATACACATTTTGTTTATTCAATATAGCTTATTATTTGCTATTAAATTTAATACTTGAGTTTAACATGCACTGTTTGCACTTCACTATTTCGAGTGAACTACTTTAAAATATTACAAATATAAGTCGAGCTTTTTTAAAAAAAATAAACTATGCTCATTTAAATTTTTTACCAAAATTAGCTTTTTGGAGCTGTTTACCGTGATGCATCATTACCCGGACACTTAAGTAACGCCGAAAGTTCAAACGCTGTTTTGAACATGTTTCTATCACATCTAGTATAAGTTATATTGTTTTCCACACAGGTATACTTCAAAACTTTGTATCATGAATAACAATTGTAGTAAAATATACATTTATAACATGTAAAACGTTAATTTAATGAAGCATGTCGTGTTCTTAAATCCGGACACATGCATCAAAATGCCGGACGTTTTTGAATCGAAATCCGGACAGATGCGTTTTGCGTTGAAAATATACATGAAAAACAATAAAAGGCACTATACTCTAACGGTAAATCTCCAATATAATAAAATAACAAGCATAAATATACTAATCAATATAGGAAAGGTCAAAACTTTGAATAAAATTACAATTGTTTCACCTGCACTCCTTGTCGACAACCTGCATTTGATGTTCACAGAAAAGATCCTCAATATTAACATTTTTCTTGCGTAAACCCGTTCTCCGCCGACAAATTACATTCTTAGTTTTATAATTGTACAGTTTCACATCAATTCACATCAAAACATATCCAAACATACTAAATATTAGGTTTTTTACGATATGTCCGGGTTAACGACAAATCCGGACAGCGTTAAAGGCATCCTGTTTTCTCACTACAAATGATTATTTGCACAAATTGTACTCTCTCTTTGCTGCACACACTTGAAAACTATTATTCCACACACTTCACAGATACGCAAAGCACTAAAATTGTATAATTTTGTAACTTAATTTTAACTCGAAAGTGGCAGACGTTCTGGCCAAAAAATTCACTATGAGATTTGGTTATCTGGAGGAATGATGCTCAACTTGTGTCGCCTATTTGTTTTTATTTTTAATATTTCGTTACAAAGGATTACTAGATCAAATAATGAATTAACGTGACCAGACATATTTAAAGCTACGAATAAAAATTTTAAACCTATATTTTATATTTGATTTCATATTAAATTTAATATTTACAATCAGAGTGTCCGGATTTTGATTCACCACGGTAATAAAATGTGTGCACTAGTAAACGACTGGATTTATGAAACAATTATACGCATATCAATCAAAATCATCCAGAATAATGACAATTTCAAATCTCCCGAAGTTTTGAAACGTAGCATCTTTGAAAAAGAAGGAAATTAGAAACACTTGTTAATATTGTAAAATCTACTTGTTCCTGCATTACATAAATGATTGTCTTTCATGTTCATCATTGATCAAGTAAATGAAATAAATGTCCAACGCCTAAATTACAAATACTTACAACTGTTTGACTAAATGCATTGTTTGCTTGTTGGGCTTTTTGATTTGGTAGATCTTCCACAATTTATATAACGATGAAACTAGCTACCATGATTTGCCTGCTTGTCTAACATAAGTATTTCTTGTGTTTTTTTTTGTTTATCGTATTTTCTTTACTTGCTTACTGATCACGTACTTGTTGTTGCGGTTCTAACTACTTATGCACTGAATATTGGGTCATAGTATTCGGTCAGATATGGAATGGTTTTTGCAGAAAAAATGTTGCAGGTTTTATGTCGAAAAATAATCGTTTTTCCCTTTTACGGAAGCACCACACTAGAACACGGTCTTGTATGCAACGCTCAGTGGTATATTCGGAAAACATTCTTCACGAAAAGCTTACCGGTCTGAAGCGGGAATCGAACCCTTTCTCTTTGATGATGTGACTAAAATCCTGACGACACTAACCTCATGGACATAGACCCCATGTGACCAGTTTTTAGGATTTAATTGGGTTGATTTTTTTATAATTTTACATGCAACTCATCTTTAGAGCAACGATATTTCCAGTTCCAATATAACCGTTCAAAAATCTAGCATTCCAATTTTAAATATTTAAATTATTATTTATTGGATCCATTAGAAAAATGTAATCCAATAAAAATTTGATTAGTAAATTTTACACCAACTTGGACTGCTTCAGTCATAGTGGTGGCTTTCAATTATTAGATTCAATTGTTCAGTTAGAAAATTAAAATCAGAGGCAGACTTGAAGTGGGTACATTATCTGATGATTTCCCATTAGAATTTTCGGTAGACGAAAAGGCGGAGAAGAAGTTTCCTGTGGCAGCAGAGTTTTTTCCCATTTGATTTGAAACAATCAAAAGGGTACTCATAGTATGTAAAGGTGAGAAGTTCAAATTACCCGACATCATACGGCAAAGGATTTTCCTTGGGTAGATACATTCGAAATTAAAAGATTCGAACGGCTACCCGAGGGATTAAAATTAGTTTTTGAGTGAGCGTGATTCTGATCTTCCTAATGGGTATGATTCTCAATCAAGCGATCGTTAACTGAAAAATGAGCTTTGTTCGATACTCTACCAGGGAAATTCCGGAAACGACCGTTATCGTAACGGACATTATACATAATCTGCCTGTCACGAGCCTCGACGACTCACATACGCGAAGGGCAAGCCCAAAAGTTTGACTTATGATTGCCCCAATTCGCGCATATGAACTTATCGGTATGATCCTTCACTGGACAGACGTCCTTAGTGTGAGAAGAACCTCCGCAAATCATGCATTTAACAACCATGTGGCAATTTTTTGTACCATGAACCCACTTTTGGCGCCGACGGCCCTGGTAATTTCCTCCAGGTTTCTGGAAATGTTCCCACGTCACACGGATATCGAACATAAGTCTAGCTTTTTCTAAAGCTTTAATATTATTTAGATCTTTTTTGTTGAAGTGACTTAAATAATATTCTTGAGAAAGCCCTTTCCGAACAATGCCAGATTGGGTTCTCTTTTTCATAATGATTACTTGGACTGGGGAAAATCCAAGTGAATCATTTATTCCATTTTTGATCTCTTCACGTGACTGATAGTCACTTGAGAGACCTTTCAAGACGACTTTGAACAAACGTTCAGTTTTTTCGTCATAAGTAAAACAATGTGCTTCTTCTCTTCAAAATATTTGGAAAGAAGTTCACGATCTTTATGAGTTTTCGGCAAAACGCGACAGTCTCCTTTCTTTGCAATTTGGAAGGAAGCCCCAAATTCGGAACAACTGACCACGATATGCGGCACTCTTTGCTTCCTCACTTGAATCAAAGAGCCTGGGCTAGAGGCTGCTTCGATTTGGTGTTCGGAAAATTTTTCTAGAGCATCGAACTGTTGCTCATTTCGATGCGATTATCAGCATTATCCATTTCACCCTTGGAAGAAAGTTAGCATTCCGGAGAAACGCCCTTTCTTCCATTCTTGCCACGTTTAGTGACAGTTTTAAATCCCACTTTTTCGGAAGAAAGTTGTGAATTCAGAGATTCACCCTTCCTTTTGTTTGTAGTTGCAACCATGTTTAGTTAATAAACGAAAGAAGACGAGACCTCCTAAGAGGTTTTTTCCCGAGACGGTGTCCAAAAATGATTACCACCGCCAGTTTTCGCCAACGGGTCCAACGAAAAATCGAAGTCACGGGTCCAAACAAGGATCATAAAGGAATCAATAGTAGAAAAAATAGTACTGAAAAGTACTGTTTAATTAGCACTGAAAAGTACCGTTTTTAAATTTAGCACTGAAAAGTACTGTTTTATTGCTTTAGGTAGTTTTTAAGAAAACTTCCAAGAGCAGAGAGAATTCGTGTACGCCCAGAACGAAGGTACGATGCACACTGATTATCAGTATCCATGCTATATGGCTTGTAACTGCTATAGCAATACGTCAGAGTGAAACATTTGAGCTCTTTTTGATGAAAAAGGACAAAATTAATTAGGCTGACGGCTCTGTGTCGAAAATTTATTGCATTTCATATAAAATTATTCGTTGTTCTTTCAAAATAAAACAAAAACTAACAAATTCGTAGTGCTGAGTCGAGAAAGCAACAAGAAAGCTTCGATTATTACATAGTTACCCCGATTTTCAGCAACGTACGGTTCCTTCCACCTCCGCTACATCCCCGGACCATTTTCAGATGCTACCAACGAACGACATCCAGCACAGCAATCAACCTTTGCAAAGGATCATGTGCTGTGCAGTGCGCATAAAGGTACCACACCTTCGTTTTGGGATTTACTCTGGCAACGAAGATACGGCCAACTGCATGAGTAAGAGGTGTGGTTCGGATGCAGGTGTGAATAGGGATATACTTCGTACAAGGTTTACCATTAGAAGAGTAGATGGTCTACCGCCAGAACCACCTACCGCAGAAAAACGAATCCAAAAAATTGAAAGACTGTTAGGAAGAGAACACGATATCATTACACCCTGTCCAATTTGGGAATGGAAGATAGTGAGCTTTGGGAGCGCTGTTTTTCGTTTTACTGTAGACAGGCGAGGGAAAGTGAATATAAAATAAAAATAGGAAAAACTGGTGAGGATTTCGGGTTTTCCTTTCGGTAGGTGTTTTTTCATCAATGTTACTATGTTCACCTCAGACCTGAGCTCCATTTGTTCAGTTGATGAACATTTCATTTCCACTTTTAATTAAAAGTTGGAATGAGTTTTTTCTCCAATTCGAAGATTTGACATTGGTACCGATTACTCAAAAGGAGATTTCGAATTTACAAACTGTTCTGCCTTATGCAAGAAGTAAATTTCATTAGAGAGACATAACTATCCCTTGTGCCATCCAAATATATAAAATTACCAAACTATTCAATAGGGTGTCGGTACCAATAGTGGATTACCTGCAGAAAACCTGCAGAAAATATTTACTTTATTAAGTCAATCCTTGATATCCGAAACAGTACATCCTTCATTTAATGGGCTGATTATTTTAATAATCATTTTCGATCAAAAGGTAAAACCATGACTAACTACGATTTTTTTTCTTCTTAAACTCGGCTGTGCGCATCACTGTTTTTAAATTGAACCGAGATTCAACTAAGCATTCAAGAAATTTGATCCGGGCACCCCAAAGCCTTAATCCGGCACTGTGTGCTAGGGCTCTAGATATAGCCATTCAGGAATGAGGCAAGAAATTTCAAACAAAATAATTGATTTTCACATATTACATTTGAAGCAGCAACTAAAGCCTTCAGAATGACGTATAAAGATTATCTCAAGAACTTTTGTTTTTTTTATACATCTATTAAAATTACTGATTCCATAATTTGATCCATTACTGGAACAAGACGGTGACAGTTGGTGAAAGAGAACTATTTTTTATCGAAAACTTAATTATTAATATTACTTTTCAATCAGATAAAAGGTTTGAATTTGACTAAACTAGAGACGAACTATTCGACAAAACAGATCCCATATCGTTTTTATCAAAAATATTCGTATTATTCTACAGTCCAATCTATTTTTACGTTCACAACCATTGATACCGGCGCCCTATGTCTCGTTCTACCAGTTTCTACTCATATCCTTTTCTCTAACTCGATTCAATAAAAGACGTATTCCGTCAGCTGTAGGGAATCAAAGCTCTATTTTGATTCATTTCAATGCAAACTTTTTTACTCGAACTGTAGCTATAAGTTACATGATATGCAAGAACTAGCAACCTCAAACTGGATGCCATTTCTCCTCGTCTTTTCTACAAAACCAACGATTCAGCGGTATAAAAATGCTTCTATCTTTTCAACTCCAATCTATCTTCCGTAGGGCGTACCATCACTCGTTCGGCTTTATTTTATTATCCTTTCGATTTGATTTCCGGAAAGGTTCTGCCAGTTTTCATCACCGCAATTCACTCTACGCTATTGCCAACTGTGCACAATCTTTGCCCACACGGTGAGACCACTGATTTTTCTTTTCATTTCCACCTTCCATCAAGAATCCACTATTCTCAACTAAACACTCATTTTTGCATTGCACCTCCGCTAAGCTTTAACTTCCAGAAACATGTGCCTCTTTGGTTCGATAAATTTCCAGTGCTCGTCATCGACCCATTGCAGAGCCAGAAGCTTCCAATACCACTGCTGATTGCAACTCGTCGATGGGCTACACTGTTTCCGTTGGGCCCTTTTTCCTTATTCAAGATCCAAGCCGGTCGTCGTCGCCCGCCGAGAACAGAATTCAATTTCAACTACACAAAGAGTAGTTTGCTTTTTTGATTGAACTGTTGAATTGAATTTTTCACTCGCTCATTCGTTCCCCTGCACAGGGTTACCGTCGATTGAGGTGGGGTTTGTCCCGGAATGTTAGGTTAGGGGTATTATGGAGTCAAGGTGATAACAGTTTAACATATGCGGTCATTGTTAAATGGCTAAACAGATTGTGCTACTTACACACTCAAACAGACTTTCAGAGTTCGGTAAAGCAATTTACCGAAACAGACCGGTAATTTCAAATATTACAGTTGTCTCGGTAATGACCTGCTAGATTACCGAAATTTGTAAATCAATCTACGGTATATCGGTGATATCGTCCCATTTTAACGAGTACGATAAATTTATTCACCGAAAATATCTGTAAAACGGATCCAATACCGAGTTCGGTAAAGTATTACTGAACCATCAGTAAATTTGAACTGTCAACTCCGGCCTCCATATGTTTTTCGACAGAAATTGTCAAATACGTAGTGCAACGCAATCCTCCTGAAAGGCGCAACGAAGGTGATGGGCTACGAAATTGGTGTATTAATTCATCATAATCCATTCTAAACTGTTGGTAAGTATCCTTCGGTTCCATGCTTAGCAAATGGAGACAGTTGTTTCTATAATTTCGTTGGTGTTTTCCTTCCAGAAGCAAAACTCAACTCCTCTTTCATCGAGCGCCATGAAGGTCGGAATCGGGATGAGAGGACTGGCAAAACGTGCGGCGCTGGTGGGAATATTATACTACATCGTGTAAAATGCATTTAGGAATAAACGAATATTTGAATACAAATCGCATCAAACGGATAATGTTTTCTTGTTTTGTTTTTGAAGGATGCAATAGCTGGGGAACGAAGCGGGGAAAAAATTACCGATAGATCGGTAGGTGGACCTTAAATTTACCGAAGCGTTCAGCAATTTTTGACGTTTCATGGCACATCACAGTTTACCGACCATTCGGTACTTTTTTCGTTTACCGAACGCATTACCGACTTTTCAGCTGTTGAGATTTCGGTAAATAAATTACCGACGTCGGTGATTTATTCTAAGTGTGTATCTTCGAATGTCGTTTCTCCGAACACCAATTCCCCGAATGACCCGTATTCACGAGAAAAGATATACTTCAAAAAAGTGTAAGAATAGTTTTCAGTGACAAACACAAAATGGACATTCGGACAAAAGTAATACAACCGCCTCTAATGGAACAATCTATCTAAACTGAGATTTTCGTCAAAAGTTCCAACAGAATCAAATGTGGTTGAGGTTATAAAGTCCCTGATTTTTTATTTCGAAAGGAAACCATCCTGACCATATTTCAGTTATGTTCTAAATTTCTCAGGAAACGATTCTCAATCCAATCAATATCGTTTTCAACTATGTAACCCATTAACTCCCAGTAATCTTTTTTGAGATCAGTTACTTTTTTGAATACAGTTAGTTTTTTAGACAAAATGGTAAATGTTGTGAAATAGCTGAAGGGAAGTCGAATGATAAATTTTTCAATTCAGATTTTTTCCACTCGGTTGCGTTGTAAGCATAAAACATTTCAATTTTCGAGCTGTTTTAACAGCAGCTCTTGTCGGCATCACCACGCTTGCCTCATTTTACAATAATCGTGGTTTTCAAATCACAGATTCCTGAAAAATGGATCCTAGAAGCCAGTGAGGATTCCAGTATTCCAGTGTGAATTATGAGATTTCAGAATGAATCCTTGGTTTCCAGTATGAAATTCCAGTGTGGATGCTGGTATTTCACTTTAGATCTTCGATTCCAATATGAACCCTGGGATTGTAGTGTGGGTTGCAGAATTTCAGTATCAATCCAGGGATTTCAGTATGGATTCTGGAATTCCAGAGTGGATACAAGAATTCCAGTGTGGATTTTGGGTCTTTATTGTGGATCCTGGTATTTCAGTGTAGATTGTAGAATTTCAGAGTGAATCCAGGGACAGTGATGCGGATCGTAGTGTGACAGTGGGGATCTTGGTATTTCAATGTAAATTATTGGATTACAGGGCCTTCCTTAGCCGAATGGTTAGAGTTCGTGGCTACAAACCTAAGCCAAGATGAAGGTCATTTTCATTTATTTAGTTAACACCTAAACAGATAACTCTGAATCAACAATTTCACGCCACAATACTCGGTTCGTGGCCGCATCTCTCCATCCTCGGTTCTGCCCCACGCTCGCCACATCGATACGCACTTGATCCGCCCACCTAGCTCGCTGAGCTCCACGCCTTCTTGTACCAACCGGATCCGAAGCGAACACCATCTTTGTAGGATTGCTGTCCGGCATTCTTGCAACATGCCCTGCGCATCGTATCTTTCCACCTTTGGCCACCTTCTGCATACTGGGTTCGAAGACTTCAAGTGCTTGCAGGTCCTCCTCGAGCATCGTCCACTTTCATACCGACCTTATAAGCGTTTTGTACATAGTACATATGGTGCGGTTGTTAACAACAGAAAATCGGTGCAGCAAGCGGTGATCAGTGTAGGCGACTGCACGATCACTTCGTAGCGCTCCGTCAAACACTTGGGGGTGATGATCGACGATAAGCTTACCTTCGGTAGCCACGTTGATTATGCCTGCAAGAGAGCCTCCACAGCTATTGTGGCACTGTCCCGGATGATGTCCAATAGATCTGCGGTGTACGTCAGTAAGCGTAAGCTTCTGGCCAGTATCGCCTCGTCCATACTGAGGTATGGTGGCCCAGCTTGGGGCACGGCTTTAAGTACCAACAGCTACCGTAGTAAGCTAGAAAGTATTTATGGTTGCTTTAGACAGTATTTACACCGTTTCGGTTATGCGGTTTCTCCCGAATGTCCAGTTGGTGCAGGTTTAGAGGAAACGGCGGAACACGTTTTGTTCGTGTGTCCGCGTTTCCGCACAATGCGTGACCGCATGCTTGCCACATGCGGTGGGGACACGACTCCAGACAATCTGAGTGAAGACGAGCTTGGCTGGAATGCCGTTTCATCGGCTATCACCCACATCGTCTTGAAGCTACAAAAGAGGTGGCACGTGGAATCGAAGAGGGGTTAATGCAGATGCTAAGCTACAGGTGGTCCAAGGGTTCGCAGTCGGCTACGTAGGTCATACCGGTGCCCTACGGTCGAAATTGACCCTTACAGCGATAAAGTGGCCGCGGGGAGAACATCCTGGTAGCGCTGCTGTCGTGGCGCCGGCCTACTGGGTTGGATCCGATCCTTTGGTTGTTCGTAAGGGTCGGAGCAGGTGGAGGCCCCCTTCGTCAGCAATCCCAACTGGTACTAGCTGATATGGCCTGAGCCTTCAGCAGGTCAAATAGCGGAGCACACAGGGTCAGTTCTTGATACTTGCAGAACAGCTGAGCGCAGGCGTTGTGGTTGACCCTGCCCGCCTTCAGAGGACAATGGGAGTGGTAAGGACCACCCGAGAAGCTGGCAAAGCGCCAGCATGCTACCTTGGTGGACCCCCCTAAGCGTGTCATCGATGTTCGTTGCTGCATGGCTACGCAGCTAACCTTAAGGTTGCGATGTGCAATAGCCCCTCTCCGAAGCAATGCCTTCTTGGTGGTCCCGGAGAGACGAAGGGTTTGGCGGCAATGGGAATGGTTTAGTAGGTCGGGGATGTAGTCCTGTCTGCTGATTTGCATGTAGTAAACGGTCCCCAACCCCACACTCCTAGACCTTCAGGGTACGGGTGTCTGTTGAGCAGATTATCCCCCCATTGCTAAGAAAAAAAAATATGGTGCGGGTGTAAATCTCTTTTGACCGCAGCTTCTTGTGAAGACCATAGTAGGTCCGACTTCCACTGATGATGCGCCTCCGTATTTCACGGCTAACGTTATTGTCAGCCGTCAGCAAGGATCCAAGATAGACGAAATCGTCGACCACCTCGAACGTATCCCCATCTATCGTAACACTGCTACTTAGGCGAGACCTGTCGTGCTCGGCCCCACCAGCTAGCATGTACTTTGTCTTGGTCGCATTCACCACCAGTCCAACTATCGCTGCCTCGCGTTTCAGGCTGTACATGTACATCCGCCTATGCAACCTTTTTAAATGTATGCAACATTTTTAAATGTTCGGCCGACAATGTCCATATCATCCGTGAAGCACAAATTGACTGGATCTCGTAAACATCGTACCCCGGCTGTTAAGCCCGGCTATCCGAATAACATCTTCTAGCGCAATATTGAACAACAGGCATGAAAGTCCATCATCTTGTCGTAGTCCCCGGCGGGATCCAAACGCGGTCTTTCAGCACGTCGGCGAGTAAGCGTGTGCTCCCGATAAAGTTGAGAGATTTACAGTTCCACGTACCGAGCTTACAATCGCTAGTCGCTTTACGTCGCTGTGGTCTTCGCCGATTGTCCCGGTTCATATTCTCTTGTTGATTATTCGTTACTTGATTTTTTACGGCTGACTTGCAGGGCCTGACACCAACCCCCTAGATTTCCGAAGAACCATTCCCCCTAAATGTTTGGAGGACCATAGTGCGTAGTTAAGCTTAGAGTCCTTCTCTCACACTCAGACGATGATCAGCCGCTCCTGACATGGGGAACAGACGCTGTTATGAGCTGCTCCGAACATGGAGTACAGACGCTCCTGGTTTGCAGAAGCAAAAGCAAAAGCCTTCCCTGTTAACATACGACCAAAGTTCACCAAAGACCACCGGGGTTGACCAGTAGAGTGAAGCAAATTTTGAAATTTTTGCTCCCCTATGCTTAAACGACTTATATTATGGTAAATAGCATCCTCCCAAATTTTGAAATGAATCGGAAGAAATTTGACTGTGTATAGGCCATTTGAAGTTTATATGGAGATTACTATGGACAACGCCATCCTTTTGTGTTCAGCCCTCTATCTCTTCGTCATGATGTTTTATGAAAAAGTGAACACAATCTTCTCATGGTAAATCCTTTCAGCTACAATTTTTCCGAAGACCACATTTTGATTGGACGTCAGGATAAATTGTTATTCATAATCATAAACTGGGTATGCATTTTGCATGCTGAACCAACTACCGGGCAGGCAACAGTGGTGCTCCTGGTGGGTAGAATAGATCAAAGTAATCCAGGCTACGGCTCTACCCCATTTGGCATAATGCCATCTGGCATAATGCCGTTTGGCATAATGCCAATTGGCATAATGGCCATTTGGCATAATGGCCATTTGGCATAACGGCCATTTGGCATAATTTGAAGAATACATTGCCTCAAATTATTGTCCTCAACTTTTGGCCTGATAATGATCAGCCTAAATGAAATACATGTCCATTATAGACAACATAATGTAATCATTTTCGATTTTCGACCAGTGCTCTTCAAGTCACACTTGTAGCTGTGAGATTTTATTCACGTAGCTTCATAAAGAAGTTTTATGAGGAGTAAAAATTTGGCACCGTAGAGTGAGCCGGCTTTTATCATTCTTGTTATACTCTTTGAACGTCTGTCTTTAATTATTTTTAAAGCATTAGCTCGATTTGTGGCCGTCGCTTGGGTGCCACGACTTTATATTATTTTTTTTTGAGGGCGCAGAAGTTGAATATTAAGAACATCCAATGTTCCAAAGAAGGAAAACCTCAAGAGAGATGCTTTGCCTTAAATGCTACAACAATCAGTTAATACACGGTTATAAGTTAAGCAGAATATTTCTCCTATTGCTGAACGGCCTTAAATCTTGCCTATTACTGTTCAACAATTAGCGAGCATTTTATGCATTCAATAATTGGTGAACTACCCAACTAGAAATTTTACCTTCTTTCAAACATAAGCTGTTCTTTTAGTATGCAGCGTAGTGAATCATAGGCACGCCATGATCGATTTTTAATTACATCGGATGCCCTTGGTACCGTGTTGATTCAAATTTCCCGGACGATTCGATTTCCGGAAACTCATCTTAATTGAATGAGCACGACTCAGTGGTGAAATCCATGATATTATCACGACTAACCGGATTTCTGATATTACTCGGTTACGCATAGCATGCCAAACAAGTATGTTTCTGGTCCCATCGCTCGCTCCCGCTGGAGCAAGCGACACATCCAATGGACTAAACAATACTCAATCCCAGACACTGCTCCTAATTCACCCAAAAGCCCTTTTTCTTCTACTTTATGCATGGATAATGTAAAGGACATGGTAATTATGGACTTTAGACGAAAAAGTCGGAATTTAGTCTAAAAATATCGCGAAAAGGCCACTGTCCGGCATTCGCAGCGTCCACAGTTCGTTATGACTCGCTAAACTGCAAACTCAAAAGAACAGCTCATGCTTGAAAGATGGTGAATTTTACTAAGGAGGATTAACCCATGGTCATTTTTTGGAATTTCAGACCGAATTGTTTCCTCCCCTTTTTTAGAATTTGTATGGACTGTGGTCTTCGGCCAAACCCTCCTTTCGCCCATAAATGACCACATGGTTCATGGACGACCCCTAATCTAAATTAATTACCCCATATGTTATGGGATGCCTCTCCAGCGATATGCTCAACCTCAGATGTGACAAGTAATAATGTTGGTAATATTATTATCATCAGCCTCAAACGCACTATTTGGACGAGCCTATCTTAAAGTATTTCCTCGTACTTACTTCACATTAACTTCTTTGGGCTACAAATCTTTGTCAATATTAGTCCCTTTTTCCAGTCAATTTGACTTGTCCTAGACAAACATTTCAAGCACTTTAAGGGGGGGCAGGATCCGTCATTGATTTCGGAAGTTTTAAAAGCAGTTTTTTCGTTCACAATCAAGAAAATTTACAGGAAAATGTGTTCACTGTATTCTATTCTCCAACTGATACACAGTGAAAACATTTTCATCGAATAATTTTCAGTTTTGAACAGAAAAACTGCTTTGGAAGTTTCGATGATGACGATGATTACAATGACGGAGCGTTGAACGTAAATGTGAAATGTGTGAGAAAAATATATTTTTTTAAATTATGCCAGATGGCCGTTATGCCAAATGGCTATTATGCCAAATGGCCATTATGCCAAATGGCATTATGCCAAACGGCATTATGCCAGATGGCATTATGCCAAATGGGGTAGAGCCCAGGCTACTATGTTCTACTGCAAAAAAGCAGTGTTGCTCTGAAAGTAATTGAATGATCATCTCAGCATGGTTTGGACTTTGTTATCAATAATAACAAATTATCCTTATGGTTTTGAAAAGCCCAAACAAGACGCTTCGTTTTAGGGAGGCCGGGAGTTTGGTTTTCGGTTTGCGTGTTGTGCTGGGCAGTGTTTTGAAAAGCCCAAACAAGACGCTTCGTTTTGAGGATCGCCGGGAGTTTGGTTTTCGGTTCGCGTGTTGTGCTGGGCAGTGTTTTGGAAAGCCCAAGCAAGACGGTTCGTTTTCGGGGCGCCGAGAAGTTTTGCTGTTCGCGCTGTGTGAGTGCGAAAAGATATTCGTGTTCAGTCGAGGATGGATTACCAACTGGCTCGTTTCATGCTTATGATAACACATTTTTTTCATGAAAGCGTTACTTTTTTGTAATTTTCAAACAAACTATGTATGGTTCGTCACTACATGTGCCGGCATTATTCCTGTTTCATATAATTTAAGATATACGCTTATATTTTTCTCTTTTCGCCATTAATAAAAACTTCTTTTGAATGGTTCGACATTATAGATGTTGACGTTTATTTTAAATCTTCTACCAAAAACTTTTTGAGATAAAACTAAAAACTAGTTTAAGTATAAATCATATTTTTCCACCTTATCCATGGATCGCATCACCGACCAAAGGTGACTCCCAGATCTTTTCCTTCTCCACTAATAAACACCCTTCCCGTGGTGATTGTGGAGATGCAGAGGTATTCTCGGTCTCTAGAAGCAACAATCATTACACCCTAACATTCCTTTCCTATCCCAACTGACTGTAAGGACTTGGCCGGCGCCGTTATTGATCAATAATATTAGATCTGCTAAAATTGCACTCCGAGAGTAAGCGGAAACTCCCATCCCTTATTCATTTGGATCGCAGTGCAATTATTACCAGTTCCGATCAATCACGGAGTAGCAACCATTGACATGTACAGTCAGTCTATGCTATACTATTCTAAGCTCGTTTCATGCTTATGATAACACATTTTTTTCATGAAAGCGTTACTTTTTTGTAATTTTCAAACAAACTATGTATGGTTCGTCACTACATGTGCCGGCATTATTCCTGTTTCATATAATTTAAGATATACGCTTATATTTTTCTCTTTTCGCCATTAATAAAAACTTCTTTTGAATGGTTCGACATTATAGATGTTGACGTTTATTTTAAATCTTCTACCAAAAACTTTTTGAGATAAAACTAAAAACTAGTTTAAGTATAAATCATATTTTTCCACCTTATCCATGGATCGCATCACCGACCAAAGGTGACTCCCAGATCTTTTCCTTCTCCACTAATAAACACCCTTCCCGTGGTGATTGTGGAGATGCAGAGGTATTCTCGGTCTCTAGAAGCAACAATCATTACACCCTAACATTCCTTTCCTATCCCAACTGACTGTAAGGACTTGGCCGGCGCCGTTATTGATCAATAATATTAGATCTGCTAAAATTGCACTCCGAGAGTAAGCGGAAACTCCCATCCCTTATTCATTTGGATCGCAGTGCAATTATTACCAGTTCCGATCAATCACGGAGTAGCAACCATTGACATGTACAGTCAGTCTATGCTATACTGCTATGCTATGCTAATAATAACAAATTATCCTTACGTCCCATCAAAATGTGGTCTTCGGCAAAGTTGTAGCTGGGAAGATTTCACATGAGAAGAGTTTGTTCATTTTTCCATAGATTATTATTTCGAGCAGTTAGATGACTGAACACAAAAGCTTTGTCTTTTTCATAGTAATTTCCATATAAACTTCAAATGGCGTGTGCACAACCAAATTTCTTCCAAATCACTTTTTTTTTGGGAGAATGATTTATATCATAATTGACACCGTTTAAGCATAGGGGAACAAACATTTCAAAATTTACATCAGTTTAGTAACCAGCCTGGATTCTGATATTTTAATATGGATCTTCGGTAACAGTATAAATCTTGGGATTTAAGCGTGGGTCTTGAGATTGAATTGTTGATTTTGGAATTTCAATGTGGATCTTGAGATTACAGTGTAGATCCTGAAATTCCAGCCTGAATTATGGTATTTCAGTGTGGATCCTTTGATAACAGTGTGAATCTTGGTATTTAAGCGTGGATCTTGAGATTTCATTATAGGTTCTGGGATTACAGTGTGGAACCTGAATTACCAGTGTAGATTCTAAACATCCTGTGTGTATCCAGAGATTATAGTGTTATGGTGAAAGTTCATTGAGCACGTAAACATAATGTTGCCACCCACTCGAGCCACCCGCTGAAGCACCCTCTCGAGCCACCCAACAAGGCGGAGCACAATATTATGTGCGTTGGCCAAAAATAAATCATCATACTCCATGTATACCTCCACCCACAGAATTATGTAGGCAGTATTACTAGCACATGTTTCATGCAAAGGTATTATTGTCGATATGAATTCATCAACAACTTCATAAAAGCTCAAAATCACATTTTATTTCATTTGGTAATGAAAACATGTTTTTTGACCAAAAATTATAAGCATTTTTTACATTGTTTTGTTGTATACTTTTTTGGGAGTTTTCTCCTCTCTTCTCTTGCTTCTCACGGTCGGAGAAAGTTGCCATCAGTATGCATTTTTGCTGTTAAATTGCGTCGTACATTGTTTTTCTCACACATAAAAATGTTTTGCAACACTTGTGACATTGTACACCTTTTGAGTGTTATGAAATAGTAAAATACGTCGTTGTAGCAAGTGTATAAATATCCAAACAATTTTAATTCCAAACATAAAAACTGACATCACTTCGAATCAGTGAGAGCGGCGCATCCGATTCATCGACAATGTTGGCTCAATGAATTCGCTATCCGGTGCTGTTTTCGAATAAAAAATATTAAAACATCCAATCATAAAATTATGCGAAACGCCTCACCTCCATATTTAACGTCGGTCATATAACTTCAATAGGGGGGTCCGTAGGCTTGAGGTTACGCTTTCGCTTCATAAGCGGAAGATCATGGATTCAATTCCCAGACCCTCCAAAAAATAAACCGTCCAGCCACCAGAAGACGCCGCACGGAGGACCGTGCATAGGGGGGGGAGCACATCCATCCTCCGTCAGTATCAGATGGTGACTGAGACAAATTGACCCTTTTCGCAGGCAGCTAGCCTCAAACGACTCAGGAACACGGCAAAACGAACCACCGCAAAAGAGCAATGGACTATGGCTTATGGAAATCGATTGAACCAACAGCAAAGCACTCTCCTACCTGCTCGGTGTGAGAGCAAAAGAGCAGAAGAGAGTTAAAGCAGATGTAAATATAGATTAGTTAAAAATAGAACTGTATCGGTAAGGAAGATACAGATAAAACTGATTCCGGCACAGTAGTGGCCACGAGCACGGAGTGCCTTAATAAAAAATATATATATATATATATATATATATATATATATATATATATATATATATATATATATATATATATATATATATATATATATATATATATATATATATATATATATATATATACTTCATCATTATGAGAACAGTTTAAAATATTTCCTTATGACTATTTTTAAAGTTATGCCAACCGCACGCAAGCCCCCAGAAAGTTGAAGTGAAAAAGTTGAACTAAATACAACCAGGCTACGGTACCGCGTTGCACCCGAAGTGCAGGTGCGGATGCAGAAAGCTCGCTAGTGCAGTGACACAGAAATAGTCACGATTTTTTTCTGCTGCAGAGTTTATTTTCGTGATGCTGTGAAGAAGTGCACTTTTCCTGCAGCCCTTTCCTCCTTGCCATCTGCCACCACGAACCCATGAACGAGACGTGTGCTGGAGAGTATGAGCAGTAGGGTGTCCCAGAGAAAAATTAACGATCGAAAAGCCATCGAGCTCAAACCTAGATAGAAATTTATTCTTATTTATAGAGTTTTTGTAGAACAAATCCACTTTCTGAAAAACCGTTTAGAATTTCCACCAGAACGATTTACAAAAAGCCGTCATTTTTGATAAATATTCTCTTATTTTGATTTTTTGTACAGATGTTTTCAACACATACTAAGGACTGCTCATTTTATAAAGTGGACACGTTGTACATGGAATATCTTTTTAATTTATCTATGAAATCGGAATCGGTTTTCTGTACATCGATTGACTTATATTGTACAATATTGTAATAATAAAAAACTAATTCCACACTAATAAGGCAAAACGTTCAAAACAGTCGATTTTTGGAGGTTATAAAAAACAATAACTATAAGAAATGGACTGAAAAATTCGACAATCTATATTTTTTATTTTCAAAAAAGGCTTGTTCTTCGAAAGCATCATCAATCAGATGCCTGTAGAAAAATATCTGTTTATTTTTGGAGCAACAATATTTCAAATATCAAAAAATCATTTTTCATTGAATTTTTAGAGAAAAATATTTTAAATTTCAATGGATCTGATATGAGTAAAAAATATAGGTTTAAAGTACGTCCTTATGGAAGTACTAATATAGTATTAGTATGAAAAATAACCTACGCCTCCATAGAGTTGCTAATCTGGTTCCCACGTCACAATAAAAGCACAGTAGAAAATCAAATGCTTTATTTCCAGAAGACCTTCCAATGCAAAATGGCAATCATCAAAGTCGGGAATACTGCTGTAATGAAATCGAATTTATTTACCAGATGTTGTTATCATAATGTGTTATTCTGAGATTACCTATCAAAATATTTGGAGAAAAACGCTTATAAATTGCAGTAGATCGATAAATATGCGTACCAGATATTAAAATTATGAGATTTTTTTTATAAAACGACCATAAACAGATAAATTTATACCTGAGAATACCTAAGTCTTTGCAAGATTATATTTTTTCATAACATTGTAAAATAATAGTTGGACGATGCACAGAAAACCGATAGCGATGTTATCAATAAATAAAAAGATATCGCAAAAACAAAGTGTCCACTTTATAAAATGAACAGTCCTTATTTTTCTAATATTTTCTTACTTATGAGTATTTTTGGGCAGAAATCGATCTAGTGGATCTCCAAATGGTTTTGGGGAGTTGATTTATACTATATAGAAATACTATGGATAAACATATCTATCAATTTAAGGTTAAGCACCATGACATTTCGAGTTGTTTTTGATTCTGGGACACCCTAATGAGTAGATAGCAATATGGGCTTTACTATAGGCAAGTGGTGAATGGGCACTCTCTTAAAGACGCCATCAGACATCACCTCAACGGTAGCGCTCGAGACGGTGACAGAAGTGGCATGGGAAATTGGATGTATCAACAAGAGAGCCCAACCAGGCGTCTGGAAAGCATATTGCAGTTGCAGAGCGCCAGCAGGTAAAGGATTGGTCGTCGGAATGGAGGACGACGCGAAATGTGTGCATTAGGATGTTGACATAAGGTAAGAGAAAATTGGCGGATTCCTTGTGGGAATTGTGGCAACCAGGGCTTCTGTCGGTCTATATGTGTCACTGTTCCTGGTGGGGTCCTACATTGGACTTGAATTTTTCTTCACCAATATGGAGTAGTGGATACGGCTTCTTGACTTTGGAGATCAACTATGGTTTTATTGACTATGTAACAAACGGTATGGAATGCCATAAAATCTTGCAACGAATATTTGAATTGCGTGGTACAATATTTCGTCCATCGAAATATAGAACATACACAATAACTACATATATTTATTTATTTATCAGTATCATTCCAAACATTATGTTCATTTCTATATCTAGTTGTTCTGTGTGTGGTAACACTGACAGTGTTATTTGTTAAAACTTAACTACTGAACTACTTAAGATGTATTATAGTATAGGAAATACTGAAAAAAGATAATTTACCTAGCTTCATTATTAATTCTATGCATTAATAAGGTTATTATTTTCACCTCTTTTGAATACTTCTTTTTTTTCCTTTCAATATTTTCCACTTTAATTCTTTCATGAAAAAAATAAATCTTTGTACCAGCCTTGAGCTGCTATAAAACACTTTGTTAACTAAATATTACATTAAGCGCAATAGCTCAGATTTTTTACAGTTGAGTCTGCTCTTTTTAACATCTTATAAATTAATAGTAATAAACTTAACCTATCAATGTCTTCTTGTTTCTGGCGTTACGTCCCAACTGTGACAGTGCCTACTTTTCAGCTTAGTGTTGTTATGTCTTAAATCCACAAAAGTAATATATTTCAATTGTTTTTTTTTATCTGATAGCAATGAACGGTTCACCGATTCGCAGACTAACAACAAAACTTCATTTTATAACAAAAACTCAATTTAGCTCAATAAGCAAAAACTCGACCAAGCTACGTTTTTCACAAGCATAGAGACAAGTATCAGGAAATTTATCCTTCCGAAGAAATGTGAAATTCCCGCTGCAAACGGAACATCTCCACAAGCAAATTACAATTCCATCTCGTTGAAGGCGGGTTGATTGCTTCCGGTGTAATGCTACTGATGCACCGACCTCTCAACCACACGACGACGAAAGTGACGATGGAAATTAGACGGGATGTATTTAATAATAATTACACCACCTGAGCAGAGCGGCGTAACCACTCTCTGACTATCTATCCTATCCGATCCATGCCGATCCAAGGACATACTCGAATCACTTCGCCCAGGTGCCAAGAGATATGCGAGAAATGCACTCACCGTGCTCTTCAGACCGTTATTATCAAAAACAAAGTCTCAATCAATATATCGTAGGGCCCATTTCGAAGTTACGCGCTTTTGATGATGTAAGCCCACAAATTCAAATGGAATCTGAATATCACGAAGGAATAAATAACTCCCCAATAACTTATGCATACCAGATTTTGGTATAACACCAAAATTAAGTATTGTTCAGTTGTCAATACCTCAATTTGATATTAGAATAGTATTTTAAAAAAAAACCTTTAAAACAATTTAAAATACTTCATTGAGGTATTAGACAGCTATTGAGGTCTGCTGGAGGTATTGAACTAGTATTGAAAAATTTCACTTTTATATGAAAATCCATCAAGTACTATTGAGGTATTACAATACCTGATCTAATATCAGTTTGGTGTTCGTAGAATATGCTTGAGATATTATTTGAGGTATTTTACCTCTTATGCAGGGCTCATTCATACCTCATTCAGGTTGTAAGTATTGGAAATTATCTGGTATGGAATACCTTAGTTTGGTATTCAGAAGTTTTCTTCTGCTCGGGTCCACAATCACCACTGGAAGGGTGTGTATAAGTGAGCGAGGACACATATCTGGGAGTTCCCTTCAGTAGGTGATGCAATCCATGTAAAAGGAGGAAAACTACGGCTCTAGCTTAAAACTATTTTTATAGATATTGGTAAAAAAATTTAAAAAATATGTCGACATTCATAATGTTGAACTGTTCAAAGATAATTTCAAGTAATGATAATAGTTGTTAAATGGATGTGCGGTCTTAAGCCTGCTGCCTAGCAACTCCTATCTCGGTACTGGTCGGGGTACAAGTAACCTTAGGGAAGATCGGATAACCAACCCCAGTGGGAACTTTGGTCGTATGCTACAGATAGGAGGGGGGGGCTTGTTTCTGCAAACCTGGAGCGTCTCTACTCCATGTTAGGAGCAGCTCACAACAGCGTCTGTTCCCCATGTCAGAGGCAGTTGATCATTGTCCGAGTGCCAGAGAGGGACTCTAAGTTAAATTTTGCACTATGGTCCTCCGAACATTTAGGAGAAACGGTCCTCCGGAAATCTAGGGGTTTGGCGTCAGGCCCTGCAAGCCAGCCGTAAAAACATTATGCAACGAATAATCAACAAGAGATTAGAAACCGGGACAATCGGCGAAGACCACAGTGACGTTAAGGGACTTGGTACGTGGAACTGTCAATCTCTCAACTTCATCGGGAGCACACGCATACTCGCCGACGTGCTGAAGGATAGCAGATTCAGCATCGTAGCGTTGCAGGAAGTGTGTTGGAAGGGATCAATAGTGCAAACGTTTAGAAGTAACCATGCCATCTACCAGATCTGCGGCAACACACACGTGCTGAGAACAGCGATATACAGAGGCACGCGTGATCGTGTGGTGGCCGATCAATGAGAGAATGTGCAAGCTGAGGATCAAAGGCCGGTTCTTGAACTTCAGCATAATAAACGTGCACAGCCCTCACTCTGAAAGCAGTAATGATGATAAAGACGCTTTTAACGCGCAGCTTAAACGTGATAACGACAGCTGCCCAAGCCACGACGTCAAAATCATCATAGGAGATCTAAACGCTTAGGTTGGCCAGGAGGAGGAGTTCAGTCTGACTATTGGAAAGTTCAGCGCCAATCGGCTGACGAACGAAAATGGCCTATGACTAATTGATTTAGCCGCCTCCAAGAATATGGCCATTCGAATTGATGGACGGGACTTCTCCGACATTATCGACGTCAGGACCTATCGTGGCGCTTACATCGACTCTGATCACAAACTGCGCCCTAAACTCGCCGTCGTTAACAACGTACGGTACCGACGACCGCCCCGCTATGACCTAGAGCGGCTTGAAAAAACAGAATGTCGCTACTGCATACGCGCAGCACCACGAGGCTGCATTATTGGAAGAGGGTAGCTGAATGAAGACCCTTTTCAGGACTACTGGAGAACAGTGAAAGCAGCCATCAACAGTGCAGCTGAGAGCAACTTCGGGTACGTGGGATGAAGTCGACGAAACGATTGGTTCGAGGTGGAATGTAGGCAGATTCTGGAGGAGAAGAATGCAGCGCGGGAGGTCATGCTGCTCACTCGACAGAACGAGGAACGGCCGGAAGCGGCAACAGCAGACCCGACACTTTCGGGAGAAAAAAAACGCCGGAGCCGGTGACGGAGTGCGAAGAGGTGGAACAGCTGTGCCGGTCTCAAGAAACACGTAAGTTCTATCAGAAGCTCAACACATCCCGCAACAGCTTCGTGCCGTGAGCCTAGATAATGATATGAGATATGCAGGGATAAGGATGGGAGCATCTTTACGGATGAGCGTGAGGTGATCGAAATGTGGAAGCAGCACTTCGATGAACACCTGAGTGGCGCTGAGATCACAGGCTTTGAAAGTCGGCACACTTCAGGGAATGCCTTCGTCAGTACTGCGGGCGATGAAAACCAACCAGTCCGCACTTTGAGGGAGGTTAAGGATGCCATTCACCAGCTCAAGAACAATATAGCTACTGGTAAGGATGGTATCGGAGCTGAACTCATAAAGATGGGCCCGGAGACGCTGGTCATTTGTCTGCACCGACTGATAGGCACAATCTGGGAAACAGAACAGCTACCAGAAGAGTGGAAGGAAGGAGTAATATGCCCTATCTACAGGAAAGGCGATAAAATAGATTGTAAGAACTTTCGAGCGATCACCATTCTGAATGCGGCCCACAAAGTATTATCTGAGAACATCTTCCATCGTCTGTCATCTGTTCGTGGGAAATAATCAAGCTGGCTTCGTTAACAGCAGATCGACAACGGACCATATCTTTACTGTACGGCAAATCCTCCAAAAATGTCGTGAATACCAGGTCCCAACGCATCACCTTTTCATAGATTTCAAGGCGGCATACGATAGTATAGAGCGTGTAGAGCTATGGAAAATTATGGACGAGAACAGCTTTTCCGGGAAGTTCACGAGCCTGATAAGAGCGACGATGGAAGGTGTGCATAATTGTGTGAAGGTTTTAGGCGAACATTGCTGTTCTTTTGGATCCCGCCGGGGACTTCGACACGGTGATGGACTTTCGTGTCTGTTTTACAATTATGCGCCACAAGGTGTTATGCGAAAAGCCGAGCTTAGCAGGGGTACGATTTTTACGAGATCCAGTCAATTTGTTTGCTTCGTAGGTCGATCATTTGAAAAGGTGGCAGATCTGTACACCCGCCTGAAACGCGGGGCACCAAAAGTTATACCGGTGGTGATTGCGACCAAGACAAAGTACATGCTAGCTGGTGGGGCCGAGCGCGACAGGTCTCGCCTAGGTAGCAGTGTTATGATAGTCGGGGATACGTTCGAGGTGGTCGACGAGTTCGTCTGTCTTGGATCTTTACTGACGGCTGACAATAACGTTAGCCGTGAAATACAGAGGCGCATCATCAGTGGAAGTCGGGCCTACTATGGCCTCCACATGAAGCTGCGGTCAAAAAAGATTCACACCCACACCAAATGTGGACGATGCTCAAGGAGGACCTGCAAGCACTTGAAGTCTTCGAACGTCGGGACGATCTTTGACAGTGTGCAGGAAAACTGTGTGTGGCGGCAAAGGATGAACCACGAGCTCACCCAACTCTGAGGCGAACCCGGTATCCAGAAGGTGGCCAAAGCTGGAAAGATACTATGCGCAGGGCATGTTGCAAAAATGTCGGACAACAACTCTGCAAAGATGGTGTTCGCTTCAGATCCGGTTGATACCGGAGCGCAGCGAGCTACGTGGGCAGATCAAGTGCATATCGATTTGGCGAGCATGGGCAGAACCGAGGATGGAGAGATGTGGCCACGAACCGAGTACGTTGATTCAGTTTTATCTGTTTGGATGTTAACTAAATAGATGAAAAATTCAAGTAATGACGAAAGAGAAAGGTTTGTGTACACTAACATTTAATGTTAAGTAATACTTGAAACAGGAATAAGGGTGTTATCATAAGCATAAACGAGCTCACCAGTCGGCAATCCATCCTCAATTGACACGAATACCTTTTCACACTCGCACAACGCGAGCCGGACACAATTGATCTTGATTACGTCGCTCACCGTACAGGAGTATGCAACAGAATCGAAAGACCACACACTACTCTATTAACCCCTCTACCGGCAGCTTCATTTTTTACCGCAAAATTCAAGTTCAAATCGTTATAACTTTTTTGTTTTTCAATATTTTTGCACCATTTTTTCTCAAGCTCTCAAAAAACTCTTCTTGTTTTAGGATCTGTGTCGATATTGATCATTGGTCATCTGGTTTTGAAGATATTCTAAAATTCCTTGGGGGACCGACCCGTAACTAGAACCTCCCGTTAATTTCTTAGGCTATAGAATTTTAATCGTATTCGGATATTCACTCTTCGGAACAACAAATTAATGAGAGCATGTTGTGAAAAAATGAAGCAATTTGGTGCAGCCGTCTTTAAGTAATGACCATGTAGGTTTCTGGAACCATGCTGGCCAAATAAAGATCTTAAAAACTTCAAAAAACATCATATCGTAATTTTCAGATATCTCCAAGAATACTTAACCGATTTGTATGATTTTTTCAGAGAAGCTCCTTTTTACCTGGCATTATATAGACCACATTTTATTTTTTTTGATAAATTGATCAAAAACAAAATGGCCGCCAAAGACTTTTTATATGGAAAATGTCGGTCCCCCAAGGAATATCGGAATATCTTCGAATCCAGATCACTAATAATTATTCCCGATACGGATTCCTAAACTAGAAGAGTTGTTTGAGAACTCGTGAAAAAATTGTGCAAAAATATTGAAAAACAAAAAAGTTATAACGATTTGAATATTTATTTTGCGGTAAAAAATGATGCTGCCGGTAGAGTGGTTAATAAAATGATTATTGATGTATAGTAATACAGTCGTCTCTCCACATCAAAGGGACCATCGAGGTAGGAAGAGATCGAGATCTAGATCAATTTTTTTATGAATACTAGATTGAAAAACACTCCGTTGCCAAGAAAGTAATACACAAACATACGTCATTTTGCGCTCCTAACTTGTTTTGAATCCCAAAACTTTGGGATTGAGGACAAAAATCAACAGAAACACATCGAGATATGGATACATCGAGAAGAGGAGGATATCGAGATATGGAGAGTAAAAATGTATGCAGACTGAAGGGTTTTTTTTAAATCATCGACATAGGGAGAGATATCGAGATGCAGAACATTAGATGACCTTGAGCAATCACGTTTAAAATTTTCTTAGTTTTGCTTCAAACAATATTTTGAAAACTTTAGCTTTCGTTTGTATATTAACATCCGCATTTCTTCGCTGAATTATTCTTTCCAGTTGTGATGTTTTTGAAGCAGTCTGAATCTGATGAACAGTACAATCTAAATCCATGTAATTTTGGTATAAACAGTGAATCGGAATAGGAATTGAGAGGAAGCATTAATATCTTAAGGGTGCTTATGAAATGCAAGAAATATCCGTTAATATTGGGTTTCCACGAATTCAAAATCGTTCCACTTGATAAACATGATTATGCATGTCTTATTTAAAAATCAAAATCTTATTATTTACACAGACAAAAAGGTATATGTTCAGCAAAGAAAACTAGAAATTGTACAATTCGCAATTTTACAGCTTGAAAATCACAATATTTGCAAAATATTAAAATTGAAATTTCGCCCACACGTGTAGGTTAGCCATATAAAACGACTGGAAATCACAGATATGTTGGAGGTTTTCGTCTGATGGTAACGGTCTGGGGAGCACCGTGACCCTTGGAATGAACGGAAAACTGGAACGGATGTCAGGACTGAATCGAGCCCGACGCCAAGGAAATTAAAAATGATAATGAGCTTCACCGGGTTAGCGAGCGGCATTGCAAAAGGGGCGAGGTTGGCGGTCAGGATGCGACGTAGGGGAAGATGGTTCAATATGTCAACTTAAGCTCAATTGCAGTATTACAGAGGTAGAACAGAGTTTTTAATGAATCTTGTAATGTATCACAGTAATATAACAATTGTTTTGCTTGTTATTAAATTGCTTGATGTTTAAGGACATATGAGCTGAAATTTTATTTAATAAATGTAAGGGATATTGAAATGATCTAGAAAATTATACAATCAGCTCCCTCTCCATTTATACGCCTAATAAAAGCTGGTATGCTTCTCCCCTTAAAACCGCTCAAATTAGCCAGTAATCCAATTTTCTCCCCTCTCTTGGGCAGTTATGAAGCCCCCTTAAATCTAAGGAGTTTTGAAAGAGGGCCATAATAGAAATAATTAAGTTTTAGGGAACTTTAAAGAATTTGAAATAAAACTCGAATTGTTCAAAATAAGGAATGTTAAAAGGGCACAGACAAAGGTACTCTCAGATACCTCCCCTTACCTCTCCAGTCCTCACTGGAATATGATATGCCCACCTGAATGTTAAAATGTGGTTATAATGGACCTCCTTTCCATTCCATGTTGTACAAAATGCAACAGCGCTACGACTGAAGTGTTAAGTATTTCGTACCAGATAAGTACTGCAAATGTTATTAATTTCATTAAAATGTGAATATAGGTGCATCTTGAATCCCTTTGCCCGAGGAACGATATCAAATAAGAAATTGAAAAACGACGATGGCATAGAAGAAGAAGACGCATAGGAGGACACGATATAGCTCGACAGAAAGGCGAGAAAGCAGCAGAAATGTGGCTGATGTTTAATTGCTTGGAAATGTTTTTAATATTAAAATGTGCCTGTCTGGATTAAAGCGTTCCAGCTGCTGGGCAGCAGAGGGGCGTTGTTTTTAATGGATTGCTTGCTTGTTCACGGGGGGAAAAGATTTCATCAGCCAAATGCTTTCGCAAGAAGTTGTGATTTTAGGGTCTCGAGTAAACTGAGATTTTTGCGGCTTAATTACTGATGAAGCCAAATAGAACAAAAACAGATTAAAGTGTGTATGGTTGGAAAGTTATGATTGATGGTGGCCAATTCATTTTTTTTTGGCAAAAATTCCTACAAGGAGGAATTTAAGAAGAACTCACCAGGAATATCGCCTTGGATTCCCATAAGATTTTTTTGTATATTTATCTTTGATTTTTTGGAGAATCATCTGAATATTTCTATAAAGATTTCATCAGGGGTTTAGTCATAGATACTATTTCAGAGATTCAAAGAACCCTACGGATATTTCTCCACAAGTTGGAATACTCAAAGGATTTTAAAAGTTTTTCTCTATTATATCCCTCAAAAAAATATATTTCTTGAAAAATGTAGGCAAAGCTACAGAATAAAATAGGAGCATTGTCTAATGAAATATCTTGACGATATCTCAAGAAAAAAGAAATACTTAGTGAAATTCAGGAAAAACTATCAATCATTGGAGTAGTTTACGGAGGAATCAATGCAAAAAATATTAGTACATAACTCATAAAATCATGCACCTTATCTTTAATCACAGTAATTACAAGAAGAATGACGAGTTGCTCCAAGGCCCGTCCCTTTCATCGTACTTTGAAAGTGTGTTTTACACTTGCTTCTATCTACCACTCTAAATTTAGCATAGGTGATCTATTCGTTCATAGCATTTGAAGAATCAAAGACGGACATAAAAACCGTTTCCCAATACTTCCCATTAACATTACCTTACCCCTATACTTTTTCGCATGAACTTGCGTAGATGCAGGTGTATATCCAGTATACTATGGGTCAGATTTGAATACATCATCAATTCCTGCCCCATACCAACATTGGTCTGCATTCCGACGGGGCAGGCACCATTGTTGCCTAAAAATAGAAGATCATCAGAACTCATACACTGGGGGTGTCTGTTAGTCCCAAGCAGTCATCTGGTTGGTTCCTTGTGTCAGTGGCGTAGCTAGGGTTTTGGGGGCCCGGTGCGGAGGTAGATTTGGGGGCCCCTAAAATAGAGGTTTGCAAACTATGTCTTATTAGCTTACACATACCTTCACATTTTTGTCAAAAACGTTTTATATTAAAAATCATGATTTTAAGGTCAAAATGTATTCTGCTAGTACAAATTAACCCATCAGGAAGTAGTTTTTGATATTATATCTTGTGGAATCAAAAAATAATAATATAAGTTCCTATACATTTTTGTTTTAAAGGATCTTTGAAGGAATTCTCGGATAACTTTCTGTTTGATGTACGGTATCTAGTAGTTTGCTTATGGTTATAGCTAGACGTACGCTTTGAAGGCTCGTGGATACGGCTCTATTTTAGTTTGATTTATCGACTGTTAATAGTTTTCTTCGCTCTGGTTTGGCATCCAGTCTCAAGAAATCAAAAGAAAACAGTGATTTTCTTTTGATTCCTTGAGACTGGATGCCAAACCAAAGCGAAGGCTCTATTTTAGTATTGCGCAAATCATTGAAATTTTTTTGGTTTTTGATGCAGATCGAGGAGGCAAACAAGATGAAATGTTTGATGTTATTATTGATATCATTTTATGAGGAATCTCATCGAAACTCATAGAGGTTTCCTAAGATAAAATTTTAGAATATACCTTAAAAAAAACTTGCAGGGATTCTTCTGAAGTAAACATATTTTCCTGGAACTCTGTCAAAATTCCTGAAATTTATGGATTATTTTTTTAATTTTTGAGAAACTCTTTCTAACAGAAGTTTTGTAAGAATATGTAAAAAAACTTGAAGAAATTGGTAGAATCGCTTGAAAGTTTCTGGGAATATTACTGCTTTTATCACTTGAAGAACTCATTGTAGTAATCGATGAATCCATGAAGAGCTCTCTGGAAAAATTGAGGGACGTATCTATAAGGATTTCCAATTATCTGAGGAATTCAAACATCTAAGATAAATACCAGAAGAAAAATAAATTTCTCAAATTAGTGTATTTGAAATAAATAAAACAAAGAATCCCTGAAGCTAGTGGTAAGGAATACTTAGGAAAACCACGGGATTTCTTGACCAACGGTACGCCAAGATCTCCCTCCAGGTTTTCAGAGGGCTCCTCAGTGGAATTTGTGGTCAAAACCTTGATAAATTCCTAGAATGATTTCTGTAGGAGTTCTTGAACGATCCTTGAGAAAATCCGGGTATAAATTTTCAGATTTTCAGTGCCAATTTCATTAAAAATCCCTTAATGAATTAACAACCATATAGGAACGCCATATAGATTATTACTAGTAATTTTATAGTGTATTTCTTTAAAAGAATATAAAAAATACCTTCTGGCATTGCTTAAAATATTCTGTACAGTTTCTACATGAAAGCGCTGGGAAAAGTTCCCAGGATTTGTTGCTTATGTTTATTCCAAAGAAATAAATAATTTCTGAAATAAAAATCCTGGAAGAATTCCACAATGAACAATTGGAAATATTTTCTCGTTCGTTTCAACGTAATCTTAATGGAATCTCTGGGTGCATTTGATAAAAAATATAATAAATCCATGGCTTAATTTTATATGAATTACCAGGACAAGTTTTTTTTTTTCAAGAAATGCCCTTATGAGTTCTTCAAGGTCACTTGAGAATAAGTTTGAATGATTTTTGGAAGGTATTTTTGGATGATTTAAAAAAATAAAATCTAAAGCTTTTCGATACACATTCAATGTTTAAAAAAATGTAAAATTAATTGTTTGTATAATATCTGTTTTTACTCAAGTTTGTGCCCTTAATATTTGTTCGCGCCCTCCATAATGGTCTCGAATTTAAAAGAAAATTAATATTTGCATCTGCCTAAATAGTCTACCTAAAGTCGTTGGCTTACTCATTCTACAAAATGTACTCCTTTAGCATTTAACTCATGTATATACTATTGAGAAGGTATCTGTCGAATTTCTAAAATGAGTGACAATGAGAATGGTTAATATCGTAAGAAAATATATACAGGTTAAAATTTCTCCAATGCTCCAGATTTCTTGAGGCCTACAAACTTGGGTAGATTTGATTGGAAATCAGAATTCATGAAGTATATCTTATATAAATATAAATAATTATGAATCCAAAGCCGTAATAAGACTCAACATCTTCAACATAGGTATTTGAGTCAACTTAAGTATCTACAGTAGACTGGCCCAGCTCAGTATGGGAGAAAAATAAAGTTGTATGATTCCACGAGGCACCCCCCAGGATTATTTCTTGGGGTTAGAGGAAGCCTTTCTGAAAAATTCAGCTCATTTGGTCGTTCCATGAGCTGGCGCATTTGAATTGAAGTTAATATGGGATTTTCAGCTGAAACATATGAGCAACAGCACATCATCTACTGTTTGGTTTAGGAAAATTGATGATCGCGTTCAATTGCACCCAGAATGTCAAAAACACTACTTGATATAATAGCGAAGAATATTGTAGAAGATTGTACCACGATCAAAATTAATAAAGTTGGTGTTTCAACCATCTGAAATATATCATGCAATACTGCTTGTATTTCTTCGACATAGCTTGGAGGTAACCACTAAGCGCATCATAGCCACCTATGACGCTGGGCGAGCTGAGGCACATGTCGCATGCATATAAGTGACTGTACGGGAGTGCTGATCTAAACCTAACTTTCAACAACTGAAAAAGTAATGAAAATGAGATTAAATCCAGATACAACCTTCTGCAATTATGTTCATTAGGGTATCAACTAGTGTATATGTCACTCTGGGCTTTTTTGAACGCGAACAATTAGTATACGGGTCGAAACAGTGACATAGGGTCAATTTTCAATATATTTGAGACGAATATCCCATACAATCTTCATAATGATTGCGCCAGCTGGTAGAGCAACTAATTGAGTTGAAATTTTTAGAGAGCGTTTTTCTTACCCTAAGGCTCATGTCTAGGGGGTGCCCCGTTAAGTTTTACAACTTTTTTGTTTAAGGGCCAGTCTAATCTACAGAGCCCCGTTTAGCTATTAGAAGACTCGGATTTTTCATGCATGCTATCGATTGAACAACAACAAGGGAAATAGGGGGAGATCCCCCAGTGCCGAACAGCACCAAATACCGGACAAAGTCGAAACATTGAGAAATCATGGTCTAATACAGATGGTGTATTAGTAGAAAAGGAAGATATTAAGGAGACTAATGTTTGCGTAGAATAACACATCCTTGAATTATGCATGCCTTTTTCAAAAAGTTGAAAAGTTTGAAAATCCTAACAAATTTGACGTATCGCCTTTATTTCGAGCCTATTTAGTAATTTTTTTAAAAATGAAAAAATGCTTCGAATTATGCAAGCCTGTTCGAACATAATACTAATTTGATAGTATGAGTTTATTTGTACCATTGTTGAACTAAATATGGACAAATTACAATTTTGGTTAAGCACCTCCTGTCCCTCAGTTTCAGACAGCTTGATTTGTTATATAATATCTTTGTAATTATTGCATCAGTGTCTCAAAATACTTTCATTTTTCATGGGTTCCGTCGATCATGGCATCAAACATGCAATAAAATTAAGAAGAATGAACATTCAGAACAGCATCGTAAAATGTGCTATTTTTCATCATATATGAAAGAGGTTTTTGATAGGCATCTTGCAAACTAAGAAAAACTCAAATTATTCTTGTAAATGTTGCAAATGCATTGAACTGGCAAATATATACTATTCCTAAAGTAAACACATTTTATGATGTTCAAATTTACAGAATTTGAGGCATTTTCAGATCGTGTCCGGTATAGGGGGCCACCTTTCAAGATCGATCAATTTGGTACTAAAATACATCATCAAAATGCAATGCCAAAATTCATATTTATATTTTCATATTTATTTTTGTACACTATAAAAATGACAATATTTATCATAAATGGGTAATACGAGCACATAAAACCAATATTTTTTAAATTATGAATTTAGTGGCTTAAGTGTCCGGTACTGGGGGATCTCCTCCTACTTACAATACAAATATTCGTGGAGATCCCTAAAATGTGGGAAAGATTTAGGGTGGGCTGAGGGCCCCGGTAGGACTGTGACTGTGGGCCCCATATTTTAGGGGCCCCAGGCACGGTCCTCTCGGAGCCCTCAGCCCACTCTAAATCTATCTCTTAAATATTAAAAATAAGGGATAATCAAGGGGCCCCTGAACATCGCAGATCCCAGTCTGCTTGTATGCTCATTTTTTTTTTGGATCTTACAAATTGCCAGTTTTTCACAAGCTATTTCGAACTTTTAATGCTATGAGATATCCGTACTGCGATTTTGGGGCCCCTAGAAGCTCGGGGCCCGGTGCGGACCGCACCCACCGCACCCCCCCTAGCTACGCTACTGCCTTGTGTAAGTGCAGCTGATACTTGAGTAGCAGCCACGGGCGAGTAGCAGCCACGGGCGGTCAATCAAGTTCAAGCTCTAAAAACAAAATTTTCAAACAAGCATATTTTTGACAATTTTGAAAAATACGAGTACGTGGTTTGTTCTTTAGTTCTTAAGACGTCCTTAAAGAGCTTGTAATCAATGGTTCCAATAGTCCTAAACAAGACAAATTCCCATTACTATGGATCTATTTTTATGCAAACTTCAGTGAGTAAAATAATAGTAGATAAGTAGTTGTATCCTTCTCATCTTCCTTCATCTGATCTCAGTCATATATCTCGCCGGGTATAACAGAAAAAAGCACTAAATGGAAAACACCCCCCGTCCGTTTGGCCTAATGGAAATATCATAATTTTTAAATGACGTTTTCTTCGCACTCCAATTCCGTTTTTTATTGCTATTATTTTCAACCCGCTGGCGCTGTACACTGGAATCCTCAACAACGGAGCTTTGAACGTTGGTTGCGCACAGCTTCTATGGGACGTCGTCGGTTTGGGCAGTTGTGATGGCTACCCACCACGTCTTCTTGTTCAGCTGGTTCGTCGAACGTGCAACGTTCCCCGAATAAAAGTATACTACTAATTTGATGGCTAATCCTATTCAAACACCATAAAGTGTATGATGAATAACTAGGTCTATATTTTTCCAACTCTTGTATGTTCCTCAAAGGTTGTAACACTCATTGTTCTTAGTGTAAATTCACAATTGTTTTTAATGTTCCGTAATCCGGGGTAACATTGATCATTTTTTTTTTTTTGAATATTTCTTGATAATTTCATTTAAAAATGCATATGTTGCAAGTTTTATTTTTTTTTTTTTTTTGAAAATAAGTACTGACACTGAGTGCTCGTGTCTATATACAGTATTTTGTTTTCTGAAAGTTCAAAGCATGTTTGAAAAAATGTTTTAAGTGATTTTTTTATTTAGCTGATATGGGGTAATATTGATCACCCATGAAAACCATATCATTACTTACTAACTTACTAATCAAGATTCGGCCTTCTAAAGCTTGAGCTTGAGCTTGAGCTTGATTGGCCGCCCGTGGATGCACTCCAGTATCGCCAGATCAGCTGCACTTACACAAGGAACCAACCGAATGACTGCTTGGGACTAACAGGCATCCTCAGTGTATAAGTGCTGGTGATCTTCTATTTTTAGGCAACAATGGCACCTGCCACGTCAGAATGCAGACCAATGAGGGGAAGGGGGAGGAATTGATGATGCATTGAACTGACTCCCACGTAGACCGTATATTCCACTGCATCCACGTCAGTTCATGCGGGAGTGTATGGATTGGGGGAAAGACATGGCAGAGAGGTTTGCTTTTGTGGTTAGCAGACTGCCTATGTATCAGGCGTAAGAAAGGCGAGAGAAACGGTTTCTTGTCCGTCTCTGGCTCTAGCGTTTGCTATGAACGAATAGTTTGAGTGTGATATATTTAGAATGGAAGATAGAAGCAAGTGAGAGATATACAACTACAAAGTACGAGGAAAGGGACGGGCCTGGGATTGAACCCAAGACCTTCTGCATGCGAAGCAGAAGCGGTAGCCATCAGACCACCAACCCCGTCTAATCAAGATTCGGCCTTCTAAATTCCAAGAAGTAATTTCAAGAAAGTTGGTTGAAAACAATAGAATTACTACAGTCAACTATCCATGATTCAATATTCTTTGGATCGCATTTGCACTGGTTTCGTGTTCTATAACTCTATATCTCCTTAATTCGATTAACTGGGTTTTTTTTCATACGCTTTTTGAATAGCCCCCAAACCGTTGATTTTAGCGATATAGTTTGTTCGGAGACGTTTTTTTGGTATATTTAAGCGCACCTTTTGACGAAAAAAGTTTTATGATCAATCCACCTAGCAGTGAGATAGAAAAACTATTTTATTTTTTCTATCTCTTATACTTTTTAAGATACTTTTTATCAGAACATTTTCCAAGATTTTTTACATTTTTTTGTGTTTTCTACAAAGTTATTTGTTATGAAAAAACCCGTATTTTTGCCGAACATATCATCACTCTATCTTTTGAAGTAACAAAGTTATTCATGTATTACTCTTTTTTCAAGGGGTAGTTTAGGCCTCTATAACTGGCTTCGGCGCAAAATGGCGCAGACAACTCTTACAAATCATGAAAGTACCATATCTTCCCTTTCGGCATTTGATAAAAACTTTTGTCTATAAGCGTCTTTGCATGGGTTTTTACTATCAAACAAATAATCCTTATTAAAACGAATTCGACTGATAATTCTTATACTTTAAGAGATAGAGAGGAGCGATGTTCAGCAGAAACATGCGTTTTAAGATGTTTAACAACTTTGTAGAAGACATGAAAAATGTTAAATGTTGCTTATAGGCAAATGTGTTTATCAAATGCCGAAAGGGGAGATATGGCACTTTCATGATTTGTAAGAGTTGTCTGCGCCATTTTGCGCCAAAGCCAGTTATACACAGAAAAAAATCCGTTCTCGTATCTGTGAACAGCAGACGTGAACTCGTCAACAAGCAAAAATACACCGTAAACTCCAGAACTCTTTTTTGAGCGTGTAGAGACTAGAGTGTCTATCTCGGGACATCCCGGGACAAAAAATCCCGGGATTAAACAAATTTCGGGATTTCCCGTTTCCCGGGATTTTATTTTTGACATCCCGGGAATCCCGGGATTTCCGAAATGTAAGTAGAATTTGATGAAAACCACTAAATTTCAAAGAAATCAATGAAATTTTTCCTCACTATCAACCTTATTTGATAAAGTAGAAAAGCATAATGAAGAAGAGAATAAACGAGTAATTATTTTCATGAAAAGATCAATATACCAAATAACAAACACATATTTTTATTTGTCTAGTTGCAATGTTTTAATGCTTTTCTTTTCAACATTAGCGGTTTTTATAAGCCTATGCTGAGATAACAAATTAGAAAGTACACCTAAACTGCCGCAAATCGCAAGTCAGTTGGGTTAATTCTACGAGTGGCGTGAGGGGACAATTGTCTCTCCATTTGATTTGCACGGCGAGTCACTTCACTCAAGTCAAGAATTGTCACCTCGCTATACGACACTGACAATTGTCACCTCACGCCGCCACTCGTAGAATAAATCAAAGTAAAAAGTAGGCATTGAAAATATTCACTGAGAAGTTTTCAATCTTGTTTTCCATACAAATATTCAAAAAATTCCAGGAGATTGGAACATGTTTCTGTCATAATTTGCTTTTCTCTCCGTTACCATTCCAAGAAAAATATATGGACGACAAAATAACGATTTATTTTTGTGTAACACGATGCAATAATCTGCAGTGGGACTGACATGCGTTTACTTTTTATTATGGGACAATTCGACTGGGTGTTTTTTTTTTCTAATTTTACTGAACAAACAGTGATTTCTCGTTAATGCAGTTGAAAGATCATTAGAGGACATAATGAAAACTGATATCAACTCAATTTTGACCAAAATGCAGATGGGACTGACTTGCGATTTACGGCAGTAAAATTCAGTCAATAATTTTCAGTAATTAACTTTTAGCATGATCTACTTAGAAGAGGTTGGTGGCATGATGGCTACCGCTTCTGCTTCATAAACAGAAGGTCATGGGTTCAATCGTCAATGCGTCCCTTTCCTCGTACTTTGTAATTGTATATCTCTCACTTGCATCTATCTTCCATTCCAAATCTATCACACTCAAACTATTCGTTCATAGCAAACGCTAGAACCAGAGACGGACAAGAAACCGTTTCCCTAATGCTTCCATTCTTCCACACGCATTCCTTTCCTTACGCCTGATACATAGGCAGTCTGCTAACCACAAAAGCAAACCTCTCTGCCATGCCTTTCCCCCAATCCATACTCTCCCGCATGAACTGGCTTAGATGCAGTGGTATATACGGTCTACGTGGGAGCCAGTATAATGCATCATCAATTCCTCCCCCCTTCCCCACATTGGTCTACATTCTAAAAAAAGAAGATCACCAGCACTTATACACTGAGGATGCCTATTAGTCCCAAGCAGTCTGTAATGCGATTTGCTATAAATAACATATTTTGAAAATTTACATTATCTGTTTATTTCATTGAAAAAAAAAATGTATTGTTAAATTTGTACTTCCATTTCAACCGAAATGCTAGTTTTATTGAAAATTTGATAAATCCCGGGATCCCGGGATTTCCCGGGACAAGCATACATTTTTGTCCCGAATCCCGGGACGAGCAAAATGGACACTCTAGTAGAGACCTAAATTACCCCTTGAAAAAGGAGTAATTCATGGATAACTTTGTTACTTCAAAAGATAGAGTGATGATAAGTTCAGCAAAAACACGGGTTTTTTTATGACAAACAACTTTGTAGAAAACACAAAAAATGTTAAAAATCTTGGAAAAATGTTATGATAAAAAGTATGATTTTTAGGGGCCATTCACATACAACGACATATAACTCAAAAAGTATAGAAGAAAAAAAAATCGTATCTTCGACAAAGTTGTTTCAAATTGCCAATTCTACAACTTTGCCGAATACAGCATATGTCTATCTAAATGTTTTGAAAACATAGTTTTTTCTATCTCGTTGTTAGGTGGATTTATCACAAAACTTTTTTAGTCAAAAGGTGCGCTTTAATATACCAAAAAACTTCTCCGAACAAACTATATCGCTAAAATCAACGGTTTGGGTGCTATTCAAAAAGCGCATGAAATCGAGAAAATAAAACACAGTGCGATGGTGTCCTCAATATTGAGTTATGGAGAGTTGACTGTATTAGAATTATTGTATTGAAATAATAGAAATATAAGTAGTAGAACGCTAATGGCGTTGTTGTCACAAAACTGATTTTAATTATTATTACCTTAAATTATGGATTTCCATTGTTTGTTCAATACCATGTCGTTGTTTTGGTTTCTAACATTAATCTGACACTTTGAGACCCGGTACTCAAGCTGTCAGTTCGTGGCAAACTAGATGTTGGTAACACGAACAGCAGCGACATTAGCATTCTTAGGTTAATGTTTCTACTATTGAAATACATAAAGTGCAACCATTAAGGTAATTATTTTAATGGCTCATTCACATATTTCTGAACGCTGAAAGTGGCAATTTTGGACACCCATTCACCCCCTTGTGACACTTTTTGTATGACAATACTACAATTCTTGTATAAACCACAACGTTGCTACAACACCCACTTTGGTCAGAATGTACAAATTACAAAACTCTTGTAGATATTCACAGTAACTATAAATCGTTTTAGTGTCTTCTGCGTTACAGTTTTAAATTATCTAAGAAATAATTGCACAGTCATAAATCATCAATCAAATTTGAAGTACCTGCGGACAACTATAATAGTTTTCATGCTATTTTATAGGAACAAATTGGGGACGGACCTGGTGTAGTGGTTAGAACACTCGCCTCTCACGCCGAGGACCTGGGATCGAATCCCATCCCCGACATAGTCACTTATGACGTAAAAAGTTATAGTGACGACTTCCTTCGGAAGGGAAGTAAAGCCGTTGGTCCCGAGATGAACTAGCCTAGGGCTAAAAATCTCGTTAATAAAGTCAAACCAAACCTAGGAACAAATTTTATCACAACGTATCATGAAGCAAAAACAACAGTTTATGGTAACACAATATAAAACTAAAAAATATTGGCTAACCTGTAAACATGGTATTGTTACAATAAAATGCATTGCATTTTGATAATATTATTTATCAGGTTCACCTGCTCGGCCCAGTCGTACAGCCAACTTATCCCTGCAGAGCGCTCTAGCAAAGGCAAACTAAAGGCTAGAAAGGATCCACAGCTCGACAGTGTGATGATGGGTCTTCTTTTCGCTCCACAAGCACGGTCGTGTATACTTGGAAGCTTTTAGAATTATTATAGCAAAAATGGCATTGCACAGTGAGAAAGCGAGCCCCCACCGAAGAAGCAGTTGATGGGTTTTGTTGTTCGGTGAGGGACCCAGCTCTGCTCAGCCCGATGGGACATTTTTATTTTTCATTTTTTTAGCACGCGCTACTTTCCTTCCCCGGACTGTCAGTTCCAATAAGAAAAGTGAAAAGTGTATTGCGATGTGCAATTATTCCTAAGTGAGTGAATTATTGCGTTGGCGCTTGTTCTGAAGGTAGTATGATTGTATTTAACTTAAAGATGATTTGAATGAAAATAGAAATTTATTGCTAGGATTGTGTGTGTTACAGCGTGGCTCGTTCGGAATCGACCGACAGTAGGCTCACCTGTAGACGGACAGAAGGACCAAATGTTACAGCGTGGCTCGTTCGGAATCGACCGACAGTAGGCTCACCTGTAGACGGACAGAAGGACCAAATGTTACAGCGTGGCTCGTTCGGAATCGACCGACAGTAGGCTCACCTGTAGACGGACAGAAGGACCAAATGTTACAGCGTGGCTCGTTCGGAATCGACCGACAGTAGGCTCACCTGTAGACGGACAGAAGGACCAAATGTTACAGCGTGGCTCGTTCGGAATCGACCGACAGTAGGCTCACCTGTAGACGGACAGAAGGACCAAATGTTACAGCGTGGCTCGTTCGGAATCGACCGACAGTAGGCTCACCTGTAGACGGACAGAAGGACCAAATGTTACAGCGTGGCTCGTTCGGAATCGACCGACAGTAGGCTCACCTGTAGACGGACAGAAGGACCAAATGTTACAGCGTGGCTCGTTCGGAATCGACCGACAGTAGGCTCACCTGTAGACGGACAGAAGGACCAAATGTTACAGCGTGGCTCGTTCGGAATCGACCGACAGTAGGCTCACCTGAAGACGGACAGAAGTAACTGCTTTTTGGGGGAGAGGAGCACCAGTTTTGGCTCCAGCCAGGTTCCACGATATGCAGCACTTCAAACACGTGACTCAAGCGAAACACTTCCACGGAACAAACCACTCAATTCCACTCGGATAACTAATTGGCGTAAATATGAACTAAAAACTCATTTAAACTGACTATTTAACTAATTTTATTAACTATTTTAAAAACGTTTTACAATTGCTTCCTTGCTACACAAAAATGCTTCCTTCTTCTCGAATATTTTTTTCACTTCTGATTTTCAATTTGAATTTTTTCCCGCTTGCTACGATCGCGGGTGCGCCGTTGCCACGGCAACCTGCTCACGTGGCTGCGACGACAAGTTCGGCGTCGGGTGCCTGCGGTACCCGAGTAAAATATTTGCGTTGCTCATAATGTTCGCAACATTCTCCGGGCCAGACTTCGAGCTGATGGGATTCAACAATACAATCTTGCTGACCGGTCTCTTGTACGTTGACTTCGATGTTCGGACGTCCACTGTTCTTATCTTGTCGTCAGGGCCCCGGTAAACTCGCTCTACTACGCCTTTTGGCCAGTTGCCACGATGCAAAGTCTCGTCTACCAGCATCACCAAGTCACCAACCTTAAACTCATGGTACATCCTGTTGTCGGGCCATTTGCGACTCCGGATCAGCTCCGGACGATAAGCTGCTACCCACCTACGCCAAAAACGATCTGCATAAATCTGGGAATGCTTGTAGGCTGCACGACAATCTAGATCTCGTTCATCGAAATCATGGTCGAATTGGATCACGTTGTTCCGTCCTAACAACAGCATGTTCGGCGTCAGTGGTTCCGGATCCAGAGGGTCATCAGCAACGTGTGTCAACGGTCGATTGTTGACGGTGTTCATTGCCTCGCACAAAGCTGTCCGAAGCACCAGGTCTGTGGGATGTCGATCGCATAACATAGCACGAAGCGCGGTTTTAACGGAACGCACTAGTCGCTCCCAGCATCCTCCGAAATGTGGAGCACCAGAGGGTATGAACTTCCATTCCACACCTCTGACGCTCAGTGTCTCCTCAATCTGCGTCTGGTCCAGTGTCTTCACAAGCGTTTTAATTTCTTGATCAGCACCGGTGAAGTTGGTACCGTTGTCGGTCATGATGCACTGCGGCAGTCCACGGACGGACATGAAGCATCGTATTGCCATTATACAGCTGTTTGTATCGAGTGATGGCACCACCTCCAGATGTACCGCTCTTGACGTCATACATGTGAACAATACAACCCATCTTTTTTCCACACGACGGCCGACCTTCACAGACAGCGGCCCGAAATAGTCTATGCCGGTACAGGTGAATGGATACACGAACGGTGTTGTTCGCTCCGGCGGTAGCATTCCCATCTGGGGAACGGTAGGTTTTGCTCTCAGCTCTTTACACTTCACACAGGACAGCGCATACTTCTTGACTTGAGAACGAATTTTCAGTATACGATGGCGTTCTTTGATGCTGTTGATGATGGTTTCCGTACCTTGGTGAGCGTTGGCAATGTGGTACACACGAATCAGCAGTGTTGAAAACGGATGGTTATCCGGAAGAATCACCGGATTGTTCACTTCGAACGATTTGCTGTTGTCTTGAATGCGACCTCGCATACGGATGATCCCGTTATGGAGAAACGGCGAATATGTTTTTAGGCGACTGCCACTCTTCACGTAGCCTGACTTCTTCAGGCTGCACAGTTCATCCCCGAAAACCTCTGACTGTACTTTCTCATACCAAGCTCTTCTAGCATCTTCCATGTCTCGTACGGTTATCATCAGTCGCTTAGGTTTTTCGTGTCTCGGCAATACTAACAGCTTTCTCATTTTCAGATAGTACGCAGTTGATCTGATCAGCCGGTTGAAGTCAGAGAATCTGGCAATGTCAGGAAGATCAAGTATTTTCTCTTCGAACGCTGCGCAACACAGCGGATCGGCCATGGGTATATCCTTGCACTCTAGCTCGCTATGAAAATTCGCTAACTCCGCAGAGGACATCTGTAGCGGTTCATCAACCGGCCAGTGAGCATTATCACGATAGAGGAAATCTGGACCTCGCAACCATTCCTGCATGTCGCCAAATTTTGAAAACTTCGTTGCCAAGTCAGCCACGTTCAGCTGCGACGGAATCCAGTGCCACAAATCAACTCCATGACCATTCTCTTTAATCTTCATCACTCGAGCACCGACGTACGCTGTCAGCTTCTGGTTCGAGCTCAGCCAGCCTAGGCAGATCTTCGAATCGGTCCAAAGGTACACTTTGGTAATGTCCACCATCATCTCCGTTTGCGGCACACTTATCATCTGGCTTGCCAGGACACATCCTTGTAGCTCTAGTCGCGGAACAGTCTGCAACTTCAGGGGCGCTACTCTTGATTTCGCATACACTAGGGCAACGTGTGATTTGCCCTTCCGACGGTGAACCATGTAGACCACGCAGGCATAAGCCTTATCACTCGCGTCACAGAAAGCGTGCAGTTCGACATCGCCAAACGATTGTATCGCTGGATAGTAATACCTTGGCAAACGAATTTCTCCCAGTCTTGCGGTTTCGTTCAGCCATTCCATCCATCGTGGCACCAGACCGTCAGGAATTTCGTCGTCCCATCCAGACTGTAGACGCCACAGCTCTTGAAATATGAGTTTCAACTGAATCGTGATTGGACTGAGCAAACACAGCGGATCAAAGATGCCCATCATAAACTTCAACAGTTCTCGCTTCGTTGGCACCGCTTCACCAGATCGGAATCGCTGGTCCAGTTTTGGGAAGTTAAGTGGAAATACAAACTCATCGGACTGCAGGTCCCACCGGATTCCAAGCACACGGACATCACTCTGCATCTCTGCTACAATTTCAGCATCGAGAGAATCCAACACGGCTTTCGAATTGGACGAAAATTTCACCAGTTTGAATCCACCTTTATCGTGCATCTCGATCACACGTTGAACCAGTTCGATGGCGGCTTCCTCGGTATCTGCACAGTCGAAATAATCATCGACATAATGCTGCTTGACGACAGCTCGTTCAACGCCGGGATATTTTTCGTCCAGTTCCTTCGCATTGAAATTTTTTATGAACTGTGCCATTGATGGAGACGAAACAGCACCGAATATCATCACTTGCATCACGTACACGTTAGGAGGATCCGTACGGTTCATACCGCGCCACAAGAAACGTTGGGAATCTTGATCTTCTCTACGAATGAGGACTTGATGGAACATTTCCCTTATGTCCGCAACGAAGGCAATTTTCTTCATTCGGGCCCGTATCAGGATCGCAATCAACGGAGGAACGAAATCCGGACCCTTCAGTAGCAAATCGTTTAGAGAAAACCCGTGCGACTTTGCTTTGGCGTCCATGACCAATCGAAACTTTTCATCGGTCGCCACGCTGAAGTGAGGCAGGTACCAGGTGTTCGGTGTTTCAGCTAGCTCCTCTAGCTCTAACTGCCTAGCGTATCCCTTATCGACATAATCCTGAATCTTCGCGCAGTAACGATCAGCAAACTCAGGATTGGAGTCCATCTTTTTCTCGATGATTTGGAGACGCCTCAAGGCTTGAGGTTTGCTATCCGGGAAGACGAAGTTGTTGTATTTGTAAATCTGACCAACTTCAAAACGTTCACCACGTCGTCTAATCGATCGGTGCATGATGTCCAATGCACGTTGATCTTCGTCGGCTATTTTCACCGACTGGCCAGTAATCCCGAAGTCTTCAACCTTGTACATCTGCTTCACAAGGTCAGTAAGCTCGCTATCATCGTTGTTGGAGCATAGGAATGCGTGATGGTTGCTCGATCCTACAATAGTCGGGTCGACTACTCCGTGGATTGTCCATCCTAGATGGCATCGAGTCAGCTGCAAGCCGTCAAGCGAGTATTGCACCGTCTTCAGAGGCACAATCAGACCCGCGTTATTCGATCCAATTAGCATACAGGGACATGCATCTTGAATCGCCGCTAGTTTGTTCTCATCGAGCATAGGATATAGCTGCCTTACCTTTGCCATATCGAATTTTACCGCTGGCAGTGCGATATTCTCAACTGTTTGGATGTTGCTCACTTCGTACAGTTTTGCTTGCTCCGAAGGTACAGAAATGCGGAACGACAGCATCATTGACTGCTCCTCCTTGTGTAGAATACCATTCGTCCAACGATAGCTCACGGGGGCGATCGGTCCACGCAGTCCGATACTTTCAGCAACGGCAGCATCCATCATCGACAGCGACGAACCTTCATCAAACAGCGCAAAAATTTCCTCGACTCCTCGTGGACCATGGATTCTCACCTTTCCTACTCGAAGCAGCGTGTTCATGTTTCTACCGTTGACGTTGCACACGTTCTCACGATTGTTCTGCACGTCCGGACGGTTGAATCCAAGATTCCTTGTTGGTTCCTCGGAATGGACCATTTCGTGATGATTCTTGTTGCAGATGGAGCACTTTCTATCAGCTTTGCAGTTCTTTCGTGCATGGTCCGACTTCAGACAGATGTAACAAACCTTGCAAGAGTTTGCTGCGGATCGACGTTGACCAATCGATAATTTCCGGAATTGCTCGCACTTCTCCAGGCCAGAGTGAGAACTTGCCGAGCACAAGGGACACTTCTTCGTTGCTTCGTCGTCGCGACGGTTAACGTTCAGAACCATCGGCTTCTGCTTCTGCTGATAGCTGGGTTTCTTGACACTGAAAACAGGATTTAGACTCGCAAGTTGGTTGTCCATCTCATCCTCCAACCAACGAGAGAAAGTGTCGAACTCAATAGCAATGCCTTCCTTTATCAGAGCGGCCTTATGCCGAACCCACATCTGTTTGCTGAAAGCAGGAAGTTTTTCAGCCAGGTGAGAGATGAGTTCGGGATTCATAAGATAGTTGTTGGCCCTCGCGTTGGTCATCGCTACCTTGGTACCAATTACCGCATTGTAAAAGGCACGGAAGGACTCGATGTTTCCCTCTTTCACGTAATCCAGGTTTCTCAGTGTCTCCAGTCGGTTGGCAACCACCCACTCAGTTCGACCAAAGTTTGACTTCAGCATTCGCAGAATCTGCTCCACATTCTCAGGGGATGAAAGCAACGATTCCACGGTTTTTCGCGCCTTTCCATGAAGCGCTTTGTTCAGTCGTCTCAGATTATCGCGATCTGACAACTGAAACTCCTCAGTGGATGTTCTGAACTCATTTTCGAAAACTGTCCACTCCATCACGTCGCCGGAGAAAGGGGGCAGATCTCTCATGTTTCTGCTTTGCAACGCTCTAAACGCTTGCGACAGAACCTCGTTCACAGCCGGTTCGAGAACCGACGCGTTCCTCGCACCGATCGCTGCCATGTTTGGCTCGCCGCCGGTTGGCGACCAATTGTTTCCACGTCCTGCCGTTGCATTCTTCATAGTAGGTGCCGATGGGTTGCGCTTGCTGGGTGCAGATGGATACCACACATTGGGCGCCGGCGTGTCTGGATCTCGCGAAAATTGATGATCCATCCAGGGCGACGATTCAACTAACATGCTAGTTGGTCTTACCTTTTTCGTATCGGCAAGCCAATCTACAACGCGTTTCGACGTACTAGTACACGTACTTGATCTGCTCGTAGTAGTAGACCCACGACTTGAACAGGACTGCAGCTCAAACTTCTTCAACTCACGCTCTCGTTGCCGCTTCAAGAATTCCGTTTTCCTCTGCTCGGTCTTCAGTGCCAGGTCATGTTGGATTTGCAGCTCGGCCAATTGCTTCTCAGCAACGATCCTGTCGCGTTCGATGGACGCTTGCAATTCAGCCTCCTCGTTCTGCTCCTCCAGATCCAGAAGCTTAAGTTGGCTGTCAGTGTTGCTGCTCCGTGAGGTCCGCGATCCTTTAGATCGCAATTGGGATTTGGCAGATTTCGATACACCGGAAACGACAGATTTGTTTTCCGGCGCCGTACCTAGCTGAGCAGGAACGTTTTCCCCCCCGTGGGGATGGTTGGGTGGAGTACGAAGCATACTACTTTGCTTCGGAAATTCTACTACGTAATTATCTAAACGCTTAGGAACTACACCTTTATTCGTTCTTCCAGAGCGACGTACCTGTGGTTCCATATAGACCGTTCGTAGGCATTCGAAGGACCAAATGTTACAGCGTGGCTCGTTCGGAATCGACCGACAGTAGGCTCACCTGTAGACGGACAGAAGGACCAAATGTTACAGCGTGGCTCGTTCGGAATCGACCGACAGTAGGCTCACCTGTAGACGGACAGAAGGACCAAATGTTACAGCGTGGCTCGTTCGGAATCGACCGACAGTAGGCTCAACTGTAGACGGACAGAAGGACCAAATGTTACAGCGTGGCTCGTTCGGAATCGACCGACAGTAGGCTCACCTGTAGACGGACAGAAGGACCAAATGTTACAGCGTGGCTCGTTCGGAATCGACCGACAGTAGGCTCACCTGTAGACGGACAGAAGGACCAAATGTTACAGCGTGGCTCGTTCGGAATCGACCGACAGTAGGCTCACCTGTAGACGGACAGAAGGACCAAATGTTACAGCGTGGCTCGTTCGGAATCGACCGACAGTAGGCTCACCTGTAGACGGACAGAAGGACCAAATGTTACAGCGTGGCTCGTTCGGAATCGACCGACAGTAGGCTCACCTGTAGACGGACAGAAGGACCAAATGTTACAGCGTGGCTCGTTCGGAATCGACCGACAGTAGGCTCACCTGTAGACGGACAGAAGGACCAAATGTTACAGCGTGGCTCGTTCGGAATCGACCGACAGTAGGCTCACCTGTAGACGGACAGAAGGACCAAATGTTACAGCGTGGCTCGTTCGGAATCGACCGACAGTAGGCTCACCTGTAGACGGACAGAAGGACCAAATGTTACAGCGTGGCTCGTTCGGAATCGACCGACAGTAGGCTCACCTGTAGACGGACAGAAGGACCAAATGTTACAGCGTGGCTCGTTCGGAATCGACCGACAGTAGGCTCACCTGTAGACGGACAGAAGGACCAAATGTTACAGCGTGGCTCGTTCGGAATCGACCGACAGTAGGCTCACCTGTAGACGGACAGAAGGACCAAATGTTACAGCGTGGCTCGTTCGGAATCGACCGACAGTAGGCTCACCTGTAGACGGACAGAAGGACCAAATGTTACAGCGTGGCTCGTTCGGAATCGACCGACAGTAGGCTCACCTGTAGACGGACAGAAGGACCAAATGTTACAGCGTGGCTCGTTCGGAATCGACCGACAGTAGGCTCACCTGTAGACGGACAGAAGGACCAAATGTTACAGCGTGGCTCGTTCGGAATCGACCGACAGTAGGCTCACCTGTAGACGGACAGAAGGACCAAATGTTACAGCGTGGCTCGTTCGGAATCGACCGACAGTAGGCTCACCTGTAGACGGACAGAAGGACCAAATGTTACAGCGTGGCTCGTTCGGAATCGACCGACAGTAGGCTCACCTGTAGACGGACAGAAGGACCAAATGTTACAGCGTGGCTCGTTCGGAATCGACCGACAGTAGGCTCACCTGTAGACGGACAGAAGGACCAAATGTTACAGCGTGGCTCGTTCGGAATCGACCGACAGTAGGCTCACCTGTAGACGGACAGAAGGACCAAATGTTACAGCGTGGCTCGTTCGGAATCGACCGACAGTAGGCTCACCTGTAGACGGACAGAAGGACCAAATGTTACAGCGTGGCTCGTTCGGAATCGACCGACAGTAGGCTCACCTGTAGACGGACAGAAGGACCAAATGTTACAGCGTGGCTCGTTCGGAATCGACCGACAGTAGGCTCACCTGTAGACGGACAGAAGGACCAAATGTTACAGCGTGGCTCGTTCGGAATCGACCGACAGTAGGCTCACCTGTAGACGGACAGAAGGACCAAATGTTACAGCGTGGCTCGTTCGGAATCGACCGACAGTAGGCTCACCTGTAGACGGACAGAAGGACCAAATGTTACAGCGTGGCTCGTTCGGAATCGACCGACAGTAGGCTCACCTGTAGACGGACAGAAGGACCAAATGTTACAGCGTGGCTCGTTCGGAATCGACCGACAGTAGGCTCACCTGTAGACGGACAGAAGGACCAAATGTTACAGCGTGGCTCGTTCGGAATCGACCGACAGTAGGCTCACCTGTAGACGGACAGAAGGACCAAATGTTACAGCGTGGCTCGTTCGGAATCGACCGACAGTAGGCTCACCTGTAGACGGACAGAAGGACCAAATGTTACAGCGTGGCTCGTTCGGAATCGACCGACAGTAGGCTCACCTGAAGACGGACAGAAGTAACTGCTTTTTGGGGGAGAGGAGCACCAGTTTTGGCTCCAGCCAGGTTCCACGATATGCAGCACTTCAAACACGTGACTCAAGCGAAACACTTCCACGGAACAAACCACTCAATTCCACTCGGATAACTAATTGGCGTAAATATGAACTAAAAACTCATTTAAACTGACTATTTAACTAATTTTATTAACTATTTTAAAAACGTTTTACAATTGCTTCCTTGCTACACAAAAATGCTTCCTTCTTCTCGAATATTTTTTTCACTTCTGATTTTCAATTTGAATTTTTTCCCGCTTGCTACGATCGCGGGTGCGCCGTTGCCACGGCAACCTGCTCACGTGGCTGCGACGACAAGTTCGGCGTCGGGTGCCTGCGGTACCCGAGTAAAATATTTGCGTTGCTCATAATGTTCGCAACAGTGTGGTTTTTAGATTTGAAAGATGCTTTTGGTTCAGTTTGGTGAGATCCTTTCAAACAAATGAATGATGCTTCACATCAACGATTTTTTTTAAGTAGAGTAAAGTGGGGCAAAAGTTCGAGTGGGGTAAGAGTTTCTTTTTAAGATTTCTAGCTCAATTCAAAACAAATCTCATTAATGTCATGGTGGTTCGAATGTTATTCAAGTAAGAGACTTTCACTCCAAATATTATAAAAATTGGTTGAGATTTGGAAAAGTTATGGCTATTTGTTGTTTTTCGACGTGAATATTGTAATTTTTGGTCAAACTTTCGATGCATGGAACCAAATGAAGATAAAATATTTTTCAATATTTTATGTTCGAATCTGCGGGGCAAAAGTTCGACCCATGTATAAACTCACGGAAAAAATTTCAAATTGCCTGAAATCTATATATTATCTTCAAATTTAGTGAATTTTGCCTGATCGTGCGAAAAATATCACAAAAATTTTACTTTTCCACTTAGTTTTATTTTTGGTGTATTACAATTAACCCTATTTTGGGCACATTTTTGATGAAAATTTAGTGTGTATTTTTCTGCAAACATAAGTTTACGGCTGGTATAAAGTATGACTGGCATAAAAATATTGATATTTTATGTTTTAGCCAACGAACTTTTACCCCACACTAGATTCGAACTTTTGCCCCACCGGTGGGGCTCTAACTTGCAAATCAGCAAATTTCTGCAAAAAAATTTAAACGTTTTTTGTAAGATCTAAGGATGCATTTTGTTGTGCAATATTCGACCGACAGTAGGCTCACCTGTAGACGGACAGAAGGACCAAATGTTACAGCGTGGCTCGTTCGGAATCGACCGACAGTAGGCTCACCTGTAGACGGACAGAAGGACCAAATGTTACAGCGTGGCTCGTTCGGAATCGACCGACAGTAGGCTCACCTGTAGACGGACAGAAGGACCAAATGTTACAGCGTGGCTCGTTCGGAATCGACCGACAGTAGGCTCACCTGAAGACGGACAGAAGTAACTGCTTTTTGGGGGAGAGGAGCACCAGTTTTGGCTCCAGCCAGGTTCCACGATATGCAGCACTTCAAACACGTGACTCAAGCGAAACACTTCCACGGAACAAACCACTCAATTCCACTCGGATAACTAATTGGCGTAAATATGAACTAAAAACTCATTTAAACTGACTATTTAACTAATTTTATTAACTATTTTAAAAACGTTTTACAATTGCTTCCTTGCTACACAAAAATGCTTCCTTCTTCTCGAATATTTTTTTCACTTCTGATTTTCAATTTGAATTTTTTCCCGCTTGCTACGATCGCGGGTGCGCCGTTGCCACGGCAACCTGCTCACGTGGCTGCGACGACAAGTTCGGCGTCGGGTGCCTGCGGTACCCGAGTAAAATATTTGCGTTGCTCATAATGTTCGCAACAGTGTGGTTTTTAGATTTGAAAGATGCTTTTGGTTCAGTTTGGTGAGATCCTTTCAAACAAATGAATGATGCTTCACATCAACGATTTTTTTTAAGTAGAGTAAAGTGGGGCAAAAGTTCGAGTGGGGTAAGAGTTTCTTTTTAAGATTTCTAGCTCAATTCAAAACAAATCTCATTAATGTCATGGTGGTTCGAATGTTATTCAAGTAAGAGACTTTCACTCCAAATATTATAAAAATTGGTTGAGATTTGGAAAAGTTATGGCTATTTGTTGTTTTTCGACGTGAATATTGTAATTTTTGGTCAAACTTTCGATGCATGGAACCAAATGAAGATAAAATATTTTTCAATATTTTATGTTCAAATCTGCGGGGCAAAAGTTCGACCCATGTATAAACTCACGGAAAAAATTTCAAATTGCCTGAAATCTATATATTATCTTCAAATTTAGTGAATTTTGCCTGATCGTGCGAAAAATATCACAAAAATTTTACTTTTCCACTTAGTTTTATTTTTGGTGTATTACAATTAACCCTATTTTGGGCACATTTTTGATGAAAATTTAGTGTGTATTTTTCTGCAAACATAAGTTTACGGCTGGTATAAAGTATGACTGGCATAAAAATATTGATATTTTATGTTTTAGCCAACGAACTTTTACCCCACACTAGATTCGAACTTTTGCCCCACCGGTGGGGCTCTAACTTGCAAATCAGCAAATTTCTGCAAAAAAATTTAAACGTTTTTTGTAAGATCTAAGGATGCATTTTGTTGTGCAATATTCGAAATGGCGGCGACATGACGCGACAAGAGTTGTTTTTCATGTTAAAAATCATCAAAATTACTAAAGTGTAATATTGAATAGTATTAAAACTTCAACCAACATTTTTTTTCCATCCTCATGCTCGATTAAAGTGTTGAACCATAAGGTTTCAGATAGTGCGTAGCTTTGGGGAAATATTGCATTCCTAAATTATAAATTTTGTGCTTTATTTTATTGTAACATTTTTTAATTTTTTGACTTCAGCCAGTTTGCCGTCATAAAAGTCATAGAAATTTAAATTTAAGTTCAATTTCAATTAAGGATCATAATAATATAATACATGAGGTATATTTTAAAATGATAAAAAACATAAAAATCTTAAAAATGTTTTCGGTAGTTTTGGCCGCCCCTTTATATGGAGCCCGACCATTGTGCAATGAACTGTTCGGATTCCGACATGGACATTCGACCACTCATCAACTTTTACGTGTAACGAATCAAACTCATTCCAACAAATCGGCACATATTACTATCTAAATGTAAAAGTATAGCACCGCAATATAACACAAAAATTGCTTGTGTTACTTTGTTGTTGAGTTCAATTCAATTTAAATATTAGCATAAGCATTGATGACCGTACAATTCGTAGTTGCTACTCCGTGATTGACCAGAATAATCGAAGTTGCACAAGGAACCAGAAGATAAGCTTTCATTCTTCAATGTACACTTTCCAGAACTCCAAAATTAGAGTAAAGTGGGGCAAAAGTTCGAGTGGGGCAAGAGTTTCTTTTTAAGATTTCTAGCTCAAATCAAATCAAAACTTAGAAATGTCATGGTGGTTCGAATGCTATTCAAGTAAGAGACTTTCACTCAAAATATCATAAAAATCGATTGAGATTTGGAAAAGTTATAGCAATTTGTTGTTTTTCGACGTGAATATTGTAATATTTGGTCAAACTTTCGATGCATGGAACCTGGGAGGGAGGCACCGATACTACACACGAAATATAAGACAACGTTATTTTGAACTGCAAGATAACTCCAGCTTGCCAACAACAATCAAGGCAGGCTTCGAGAAAATCGGTAGTTTCCTTTTGTTGTGCACCTTCGATCTTTCCGGACAAACATGAAAAAAGGGCCATGCACTAAATATTCATTTTCATTGGAAAAAGTAGAACGATGCGTTTTCAATGCTTTATGTTCAATCAGATTAAATGGTGCTCACGTGACATTACTTGCGTTATGTGCATGAATTGATTTTCATTCGATTTTTATCACTTTTGAAGAAATACGAAAATGTTTTTTAATCAGTTACGCGCTTTTTTCATGTTAGTCCAATGTTTGAGATCTGGGCTCACGGTGACAGTTCGTGACAGCGGAATCTCGGCTCACTATGACGTACAGAAATTTCAGTACTGTTTTGGTAGGCATCATCCGAACAAACCAGCCTCTTCATGCCATTTGTGCTTATTTGCGCGGCATGTGAGTCGAGACGAGTCCTTCTCACCTCGGGTGATGTGAGGCGACTGTAGCTAATCCAATGGGAGCGAGTCGACAATTGTTCCTCACTCGACTCGTCTCGCCTCACATGCCGCGCAGAATTAGCAAAATTGCATCTGATCCGTTGTGCGATCTGATTCCGACAGGGGCTGTCCATTCACCACGTGATCAGTTTTTTGGGATTCCTGGTCAACCCCTACCCCCTTCGTGGTCATTTGTCCATACACAAATTTATAAAATTTGTATGGACCGTGATCATTGGCCAGACGCTCCCTCTCCCCATGAATGACCACGTGATTCTGATTTGGAATCGAACAGTCCAACACTTGTAGTCAGCTACTGTTTGTGCTGTCTTACCTGATTTCGATGGGAGCGTGAAAACTTGTGACATTCATGCGTAGGTACTACTGTATCACAGCCTACGTGATTGAAAAATACTGAATTGATGCTACGCATGGATGTGTGCCCATGTGGGTTCTCTTGAAATGTGTGTTTGTGCTTTTAGAGTTCATCCAGCTGAAATGGCATTTTTCGAAATAGCAAAAAATGTTGTAGGCAACTCGTTGCAAAACTCGATTTTTTCAGCACTCGTTGTATTTATCCAACTCGGCGAGCCTCGTTGGATAAATGTACAACTCGTGCTGAAAAAATCATCATTTTGCAACTTGTTGCCTAAATAACTATTTCAATATTTTATGTAAGGACGTTTCTAGGCCTATCATAAGGATGCTTTGACGTGTATTAGGTTTTCCATAGATAGTTGGAATCAATTTTTGGCCCATAGCGGGGCAAAAGTTCGAATCTGCGGGGCAAAAGTTCGCCCATGTATAAACCCACGGAAATTTTTTCAAATTTCCTGAAATCTACATATTATCTTCAAATTTAGCGAAATTTGCCTGATCGTGCGAAAAATGTCACAAAAATTTTACATTTTCACTTAGTTTTGCGAAAAACTGCTATTTTTTGGGTGTATTAAAATTAACCCTGTTTTGGTCATTTTTTTATGAAAATTTAGTGTGTATTTTTCGGCAAACATAAGTTTACGGCTGGTATAAAGTATGCCTGGCATAAAAGTATTGATATTTTGTGTTTTAGTCAACGAACTTTTACCCCACACTAGATTTGAACTTTTGCCCCACCGGTGGGGCAAAAGATCGTTTAAGACAATCAATTTTGAAACTGTGATAACTAAAAATGGGTAAATATTTTGACACAAGTTTGTTCAGCAAAGTTAAAGCCAATATGTTGAAGGTTCGCTGTATGGTGTTTGTTTTGTTTCATCTGCTATTATTTTTGAAAATGAAATTTTTGAAAAATTGAAAATTTTGATTATACCACTAAGGTCGAACTTTTGCCCCACCTTACTCTATAAATTCAATGACGGCGCCAGCGTCCTTACGGTCATCGAGGAAGGGAAGGAATATTAGTGTGGCATCCATTGTTACTAGAGACCGAGATTACCTCTGCATCTCCATGGTTGTCATGAGAAGGAAATTTGTTAATGGGGTGGGATCATTGCTGCATGATCAGGATTCACATTAATAAGTGATGCGATTCATGCAACCTTAGTTAAAAAAATCACCTGTGAGTACTTCAAATACCATTCAAAAGTTTTGTTTTTATAATGTAAGGTAAGGTAAATAGAAAGGTATGGGGTTTCTACTGGTATTTAAAACATGTACAAGAGTATATGCCGACACTTATAGTGACGAATGTTTATATTTTGTTGAATGAATTCATAGAAGTAATTGCTACCGTTTTCATGTAAAAAATATGTTTCATAATATATCGTACATTTAAAATAATAGCATGAAACGAGCTCACCAAATTGATCATCCATTCTTGGCTGAGTAGCCGTAATCTACTTTAATCAGCATGCTCATTGCACAAAAAAATCACTCCGACGATGCGGAAACCCGAACTCGATTGCTTGGGCCATCGAGAAGAACTTATAATGCGTGCAACCTAAAACGAAAAAAAAAAACGAAAAACGAAGTGTTTTATGCGAGGAAGCTCATCAATCTGACGAGTTTATCAACGGTGTTTTGCGAGATTGATGTAATTAGTATGAATAAACGAGTTGTAACATGAACTTTCATGCGATTTCTGGTTGTCTGGGATGTGTGGGGCGAGATGACAACAGTGTGTCTGTGTCGTCTTGGACCTATCGGTGCTCACCGATCAATCAGTCATAGTGGAGTAGATTATAAAGGAAGACGTGAATTCTATTCCTAAGCGGTTGTCTGTATGATGGGTGATTTCCCAGTTACAGTTTGATGTTACACATTGGTGACCGTGACAGGATATTTAAGTTCAATATCATAGCAAAAAAAAATACTTTTCCAACATAAATTTATCTTGCAGAAATCACCCATTGCCTAGTGCAATAAATGTAGTGGGCCGAGACGAAGCAAACCAAAATGGCTGGTAGGTATATTCAATCATGTCGGAGCGAGTTGAGAAAGCCGCTAAAACTTGCAAACAAACAAAGAGCTAGATGAGAGAAATGTTGACATCGGAAAATAGGGTAAGAGCGCGTTGTGAGACCGCCACCTTTGTCTAATAGTGAAAAAATAGCGAATTGAGAGGACTGCTTGGAAATTGATTAATAGCGAGTTGAGAGGACTGCTAGGATCGGAAAATAGGGTAAGTGCGCATTGTGAGGACCGCCACCTTTCATTTATATTGTAAAGCGAGTTGAGAGGACCGCTTGTGGAGAGATTTGTAGCGAGTAAATAGGGTAGGTAAATAAATAAATAGGATAAGAGCGTGTCGTGAGAACCGCCACCTTTGACTAATAGTGAAAAAAATGAGAGTTGAGAGGACCGCTTGGAAATTGATTATTAGCGAGTTGACAGAACTGCTGGGATCGGAAGATAGAGCAGCTATGTGGGGACCGCCACCTTTTATTAATAGCTGAAAAATAGCGAGTTGAGAAAACTGCTTGTAAATTGATTAATAACAAGTCGAGAGAACTCTTGACATCGAAAAAAAAAGGAGTAAGTGCGCGTTGTGAGACGCCTCCTTTGACTTGTATTCTAAAGCGAGATAACCGCTTGTGAAGAGATTTATAGCGAGTGGAGAGGACCGCAGAAACTAGTAAATAGGACCGCCACCTTTGACTAATAGTGAAAAATAGCGAGTTGGGAGGACTGCTTATAAATTGATTAATAGCGAGTTGAGAGTTTAGATTTGAATGCCGTTTTATGTGTGAAGTATGATTGAAATGCGTTATATGAATTGCCTACCATGACATGCGTTCGGATTTGCTTTTTGTTTTGCTGGAAGAACAAAGGCAAATAAAAAGAGTCGCATATTAAGGTTTCTGTTCATATTGTGGATGCGGTGTTGTGCATTTTGTTGATTTGTTTCGTTATTTTTGTCCGCCTAGAATCTTGGTCATATATCATTGTTGAGTTGTATTGAGCAGTGCTTTCCGTATGGATGCCCATGAATATTTCGCAAGCCTTACTCCGGCATCCTGGCTGGAACGAGATATTCAATGATTTTTGGAATTTTCGACTACAAAGTAAAATGAGTTTCCACAAGGCTCTCAAACTTGCGGAAAAAAAACTCGTGAGAAATTCACACAAACCGGTGGTGTTGATGTTCGATAGATACAGTGGCCCAATTTCATATTCGTACAGGATACTGATTCCACATCAAGTTAGTAAAAAACTATTAAATGAAGTATTGAGCTACAAATACTTTATCCACATTGAAGGTAATAGGTGTCATCTATTGTTTGTCAATCACAAAATGTTTCCATTTACATTCATCTTTGGATTATTAGAAAAGTATTGAATTGATGTCTAAAATTCACCCAATTCCATATTCGTACACCTACCAAAATTCAAACGCACAACGTTCAAAACTAAATTTAGAAGCTCTATTTGATTACTGAAGTGCTTTATTATGATGTTCAGATGTAGTGAAATACATTTGGACAATTTATTAGTAGACATATATAAAATTTAGGTAAAATTATGAGAATTGCCAGTTTTCCAATGATTTTTGCTATAAAATCCAATAATTCGAACAATTACGTTTATTTTTGTTATTGGATCCAATCTATAGATTATACTCAAAAGCTCTGATAGAAATTTAGTTGAAATATATACATTTTACAGAAATCATAAACAGTTATTATCCCTTTTGAGTTCAGAAAATTGTTGTGCCATAAGTTCAAAACTCTTATAAATTATATTTTTAATCAATGTAAACCAAATTTTCATTCTAAACAACAGGTAAATGTTAATTTCGAATTTGTCTGTAAAAATAATTTGAACTACGAACTTCGTTTTACAATAAAGTACCCTAAACTACGCTGTACATACCTCCACATAATTGATGTCATCGTAATATTCAATTATCTTTGAAATAATATTTAAATTATATTCAAAATAGCGCCCTATTTTGCAATTTATTGATTTTAAAAGAAAAATACAAAATAACTTGAATGAGCAGAAAGCATTGATACACTATTTAATAGAATATATCTTGTTGTTTTTTTTATCATTTTAAAAACATGTTTGTATTGCGGTTATGGCAATAATATTTATTCTTTAAATCTCTATAATCATATTTGGTAGTAAAATGTAAATTAAAAATGATAATTACGCAATGTTTTGATAGGAACATTAACTATGGATTGTGTATATACATTTAGGAGCCAAACATGAAGAAATTGACTAAAATTTTTGGTTTTGGATTTGTTATAAACATTATATTACCTAAGATTTAAAAGTATAAGTTGTCGATATCCACTCTTAGCTACTCTAAAACTGATTATAATTTTTTGAAACTTGTGCAATATTCGCAATTATCATTCTTAAAGAAGTGATGATGAAAAAAATGCAATTTATTGTTCGACTTACCGAATATTTTAGCAAAAAACATGGGAAAACTGGTATTTTTCTTAAATTTACTTAAGTTTCAAATATATCCGTTTATAAATTTTCCAAATGTATTCTACTGCATCTGAACAACACAACGAAGAGCTTAAGTAGTCATCTAGTCCATTAAAAATTAGTTTTGAATGCTGTATATTTCTTTTTTGTTAGGTGTACGAATATGGAATTGGGTCAATTATAGACACAATCTCAATACTTTTTCATTATTCCAAAGATTTAAGCAAATGAATACAGTTTGTCATTGCCAAACAATAGATGACACCTATAACCTTCATTATTGATAAAGTATATCGAAGTCCATGCACCATTTAATAGTTTTATACCAACTTGATATGAAAACAGTGCCCCGTACGAAAATGAAATTGAGCCACTGTATGTTCTTTTAATGGAGGTCGTTGAGAAGTGATGAATGGTCGAAGTACGGATTGCGTCGTTAGTACGAGTCGATGATGCATCGTTGGTTAGTTTTTGGCTAAGAATTCCGTATTGCAGGTCATGGATTTGGTTTATTTATTTATTTGTTATTTATTTTTTTGACTGGAGTAATCACTATTTATTGTGTTTATGGGAACTTCTTCATCGAAGTTCTTGAAACAGGATAGCGGATCCGGAGTTTCACCAAAGGAAGATAGGCGTTACGTTGTAGGATTTGGTATTCTATTGTGGTAATCCGAGTAATCGCTGCAACGCCGCTCAACAGTCGCGATGCTGGACTGTTGAGCGCTTTGCAGTTTAGTGCTTCGCTCGAACACTAACATGAAAAGCTCGCCAGCGACGTTTTGGTCGCGCAAAGTAGTTAAACGAAGTTTGTGTTCATTCTTGAACTTGATCATTGGAAAAGGGAATGTTTTACTCTATAGTTCGCAGAGTAGATAATCATTGCATTGTCGTGCTGCTATCAGAAAGCTTGGATTTCCGTGGGATGAACCGTGGGTTATCGGTATTGATTCTTTGAGAGGAACATGCGATTGCTAGAAGCAAAGTGACTGTGGATTGCACTGCTCTAAGATGTAGGGGGAGATCCCCCAGCACCGGACAGCACCCAATACCGGACAAAGTTGAAATGTTGAGAAATCATGATTCAATCAAGATGGTGTAATAGAAGAAAAGAAAGCTCTTATAAAGAGTAATGTTTGCACAGAATGACACATCCTTGAAATAAGCATGCCTATTTTAAAAAGTTGAGATGTTTGAAAATTCTTGAAAATTTGACGTATTTAAACCTAATTAGTAGCTATTTTGAATATGGCAAAATAATTTGAATCACGCAAGCATGATCGATTATAATCATAATTTGAAAGTATGAATATATTTTGTACCATACTTGAACTAAATATGGTCAAACTACAATTTTGGTCCAGCACCACCTATCCCCCAGTTTCGGACAGCTTGATTGTTTACAAGATATCTTGTTGATTTTCGCACCAGTGTCTCAAAATACATTCATTTTTCATGGATTTCATCGATCACGTATCAAAGATGCAATAAAAATCAGAAGAATGAAAATTCAGATCAACAAGTAAAATGTGACGTTTTTCATCGTTTATGAAAGAGGTTTTTTCATGACCTACTTGCAAACTAAGTAAAACTTAAATTACTCTTGTGAATGTTGCAAATGCATTGAATTGGCAATGTAAAACTTTTCATGGAGTAAACACGTTCAATGATATACAAATTTACAGACATCGAGGCATTTCCAGATCGTGTCCGGTATTGGGAGCCACCTTTTATGACAGGTCAATTTGGTACTAAAACACATCATCAAAATGCAATGTCAAAATTCATATTTATATTTTCAAATTTATTTTTGTACGCTACAAAAATGGTAATATTTGTCACAAATGGGCACCAAGATTGCATAAAATCAATAGTTTTTGAATAATTAATTTAGCGGCTTAAGTGTCCGGTACTGGGGGATCTCCCCCTATACGCATTCTGCTGTTTTTTTTCAAAGATGATGCTTGATGGAGGACTGACGTATTCCTCCAGAATTATTTTCGTGGAATTCGCGAAGACAGTTTGATTCATTTGAAGAAGGGTGAAGCGATAGCTGAAGAAAATGGGTTTTTGCAATTTCTCATCGTAATAGGCTGTTTTTCATTACGTCAATCTGTCATGAAACGGCCTACTCTCCTGCACTGAAGTATGCTGGAGATCCCAGTAGATATTGTGTTAAGGGGATGCCTGCCTAGAGCCTTGGTGTCTAATGAGTTGTGGTGGAGTGGAACACCCCTCTACCTATTCCTGCAATCAGCAAATTACGAATCCGAACCACCAGGATCGCTATCCGCTGAAGTTGCCTTAGTTGAAATTGACATCCTTTGTTTCTGCAATCGTGTACAATGCAGATAATCTGCCCGTGTAAGCCAAGTTCAGCTAATTCCGGAAGCTCCAGAGAGTGATTGTGTATGTGAAGCGGTTCATATCAAAGATTAAGGATCCGAAGCTTCTTACTCAGAATTGTTCCCTCACCATTCCTGAATTACGACAATCACTGGACATGATCATCAAGACTGCGCAACATGAAGTCTGAGGGAGATGATATCAGTCGCATCGAGAACAACGAGCCGTCTTAAAGGATAACTTCAATAAACTCCGTGTACGGAACATTGAGGGTAGGTGAAAGGTTGAAGAAGTCGTCCATATTGACCATGGCTAAACATCCGTATATCTTACTGAGGCACCCAATTGTAGATCTTGCGCATTCTGCTGTTTTTTTTTTTTTTCATAGATGATACTTGATGGAAGATTGATTTACTCCTCCAGAACTCCTTTTACGGAATTCGCGCAGAAAGCTTGATTCATTTGAAGAAGGGTATTCAGTACGCATTGGTGAGGCAGTAGCTACCGAGAATTTTTTGTTCGTGTTAATTCGCAGATTCTCTCTTGCTGCCTGGGAAAATTCATCGTGCCTCGTACCTGTTTGGAAATATAATGATAATCGTTTTTCGCATATATCTGGTCAACTTTCTTCATACAAACTTTAGAGATAAGATAAGAATAATGAGGAAGCCACACATTTCTCTTAATTTCAGGAATTTCAAGTTGTTGAAACCAAATCATCACCCCTTATTCGAAGATTGAGTGTTTTTTTTACAGAATGCTTTGAATTATATGCTTTTCAATAAGTTATACTTTACTGAGGATCTATGTATCCATAATATGAAGTAAATTTGTAAAGAGCCCAGATAACCATAGCGATACAGTTTTCTCCAGGGATGTCAAAAATCTTTGTTTGCGGATGACACAGACCTCTCTGTCAAAGGACGAGAGTCCTTGTGTCATGTGTAGTAGATTGCAAAAAAGTTTGGATATATTTTCTTTATACTTGCAGAAATGGAAGATTTCTTTTAATGCTTCCAAAACTAAACTAACAATTTTCCCACATAAACCAATAGCTTTATTTGAAACCTTCATGTGGACATGTTGCCACAATGAGAGGGGTTTCAATAAATTTGGCAGATGAAGTTAAGTATCTACGATTCATGCTTTAGATAATGATTTAACTTTCAAAAATCACAATGAGGACATTCATGCTAAATGTAACAAGTATGTAATATGTCTGTATCCTCTCATTCTAGCAAATTTCCGTACAACTATGGACTAGCTGTTAAAAGCAGGTAGAAAAAAAACAAGAATTTGAAGGTGATTCTGAAACTGCCTGCAGGGTGTCTACTACCTGAAAAAAACCTTGATTTCTCAGTGAATTTTGGCTACACTCACAGAAATTATTGTGAGCAGAAGTGCATGGTTCAATATGGTAGAATATGTCGTTTTTGTAACACCATTTTTTTATTCAATCTATTCTATTAAAACGCTAGTTGACATTTATTTATTAATATATGTCTGCTATGCTGAGAAGCAATGAGCATGTGAATCAAAGTTGAAAACATTCCATTTTTTTACATTTTATTTTGCCTGTTATACAATAATAATGAACTTTATAAAAAAAGAGCACGAAATACAAAAGATACAAAATAGTACATATTTTAGAGTTGGTCACTACTTTAATTAGGGATACCATCTGATCAGTTAAGAAAATCAGGACATTTCATGTATTTCCGGTAAAATGAGCAAAACTCACCGGATTTGTTGAACAATTTTTGCCGAAAAAAGTTGAAAATCAGGACATGTCCTGCTAAATCAGAACGGATGGTAACCCTAACTTCAATGCTAATCACAATTAATCAATTATTCAATCTTCTTGCAATGAATCCTGGTTGGTGCCAAATTATAAACTCAAGAGAAACCATCAGGCTACTCCACAAGTTCTTAATAATTTTTCTCTCAGATCCCGAGGAATGCTTCAGCAATTCTAGCAATTTGTTCAGTGATTTCTTCTGGAATACTTCCAGAAATGCTACCAGCGAAATGGATGCTTCGAAGAATTTCTTCAGAAATTGTTCTAGAAAATCTAGTACGCTCAAGCTTCCACAAAGGGTTTTATTTTATTTATGTATTACACACGGTCTTTAGTTGAACTGTACAGACTGTTTAACTTAATTATATGTTTTGCTTTAAACTATATTGCAGTACAGAAAACATTGATATAGACATCATCTTTCATTTGAACAATCACGATCATATTGGCACTTCAAATTATAATAAAGTTATACAATAACAAACAAAAATCATTACACATAACAACAGCAACAGTCTTCCGTAGACGACGATAACAAAACTGAATATTTCTTTGATTTTTTACACTGTCTCGTATCTTGTCGAAGAAGATTTCCACGGATTCTTGTTTCTATAAGCAAACTCTCGATAAGTAATTCCGTGCGGCCAGGTAGTAGGAGACATGGCCAATTGCATCCATCGTTTGGGCAGCATTATTCTGAAGGATATATAATCAAGATCATCGCAGTTTTTCCATCTAGCAACTAGTTCAGTCACATTCCTACACTCGGGTTCGGGAGCGCACAGTGATTGCGATACCAAGCAGGCAATTTCGTTTTCTGTTACACGTCTGTCAATGTTCGTTAGGAGCAGCGAAAACGTTTCATCGTGGTTGCGCATAGACGAGTGTGAACTTTCTGACGTATAGATACTAGATCTTCCTAATGAGTTCGGCGAGCCTATTGGTGTTGATTGTCGTTCTCATTGTGTTGATGCAGAAGACGATGTTGAAGCGATGACAATAGAGAGCTTCGCAAACGAATCATTTCTGCATTTGAGTTCCTCTAGCTCAGCTGTGATTGAATTTTTATCGGCCGGTTGAGTCCTGTTGGATTCTGGAAGACGATCTCTAGCCTTGCAAAACTCGATCATACAGTCATCACAGATACAAATGATGTTTTTGGAGAGAGCACATAAATCATCCTCTGTTACACCGACACATACAGCGTGGAACTTTCGTGCGCATCTACCACCATAAACAGTATATAGGCAGGTCATGTCGATGTTTGCGGAACATTTTTTACATGGAGTATCCATTGCTGATTCACTTTCAGATCCAGATTTTCGTTAATTTCTGCACTTTTAGCAATTTAAACAATGATTGTCAAAGCACATTGGATATAAACAACAATACCAAGAAACAAGAACGTAATAAAACTATTTATACAAGAAGCTTCACGTAGAAAACAGAATTCCAAGACGGAGAAGTTAAAAAACATTACACTCGAGCGTAAACAACGTACAATTTGAGTTTTTTTTGAGAGTTAAAAAAACTGCAGTAATTTTCACAGAGATTGCCCTGAAAAATGAATCCTACCGACTATCCCAGGATTCCTTCCAGATGTTTTTGAATGGTGTTTTTGATAAAAAAAATCATTTATACATTTCATCCACGATTACTCTCAGGAATTGCTCCAAAAATCCTTCAGGCATTGTTCGATGAAATATATTAGAAACTTTTCCAACAATTCCTCGATAAATTTTACCTCGGGTTCCTGATTAAGTTCCTCCAGAATTTTCTCACGGCATTACCCCAGCATTTCATCAAACTATTATTGTGGCGGTTCAAACGTTTTCTTAAAAACATTTCAGATAAAATTTTCCTTTATTGAAGGTTCCACACCAGTTAATACTACATCAAGTATTACAGTTATTGCTCCGATCATTCATAGACAGTTTTTTCAGGGACTCTGTCCGAATTTCATCATCACGTCTCTGTATAAATGACTGGAAAAAATCAAAAGCATTCCTTGAGTAATTTTTCAACAAAATTTTAGGAAATCCTGGAAGAATTTTGATTTCTTGAAGGTGTTTTAAACGGGTAAGATGAAGAAAGTTCTAGGGAAATCAATGAAATTTAATTCAGTTGCAAAAATTCTGAACAGCTACTACAAATTAAATTATTTATATGTTTTCAAGAAGCCTTCCTTAACCGAGTGGGTAGAGTCCTCGGCTACAATGCAAAGCTATACTGAAGGTGTCTGGGTTCGATTTCCGGTAGATCCAGGATCTTTTCGTAATCGAAATATCCTTGGCTTTCCTAGGCATAAAGTATCGTCGTTCCTGCCACACGATATACGAATGCGAAAATGACAACATTGGCCATGAAAGCCATCAGTTAATAACTGTGGAAGTGCTCATAAAACACTAAGCTGAGAAGCAGGCTCTGTCCCAGTGGAGACGTAATGCCAAGAAGAAGAGAAAGACTTCGTTTACAAAATGTTAATAATTGTTTAATTTATTTTGCAATACTAGGATTATAGTGTTTCCTAACACAGAACCCCTAGATATAAGAAATTAATATAATCACACATGATACTAATTGTAGGGGGTGGGATTTCGTCTCACTAAATCCGGATAGCAAACACCTTGATGTGGATTGTGTAAGCTTCAAGCTACAAATATCATTTTATTATTTATTTGAAACATTTGATAAATACAATGTTTACTCACAATTTTAGTGAACGTTCTGTGGGTTTAGGAAGAATCGTATCAGCTACCCGAGATTCTATGTTTGCTATAAGTACAATTTGCATGTTAGTTTTAAGTTCATTGTGTTTGATTGAGCTACTTACAACAGTTTTTAATTTCTAGTCACTAGGTTTAAGTTCAAATTCAACAGCAATTCCGTACTAGTATTTATAAGATTAAGAAATAACTCAATTAGATTTTTAGGTGATATTTTCCACAACGGTAGATCAACGTGATGACTTGCAAAGATCATTTGCTCGATCGTTTGGCATTTCTCCTGTCTTCTGTCATGTATGACGGCTTGATCAGGTAAGACCAATAGCAGCGTCGCCGCACCGAGGGGTGTTGTCGGCACATACCCCCGCCCGTGAACCTAGGTCATGTCCCTGATCCTTCCGAAGTCCTATAGGTTCACGTTTCTCTTCGACGTCTAACACCGCTAGCCTCACAGCAGGTCGGCGCAAAACTCCGTTGGCTGTTCGCACTAGCGCTTGACGAACTCTTCCATCGGAACCGACAAAGGTTTTCTCTACTTGTCCCCTGATCCACTGAGTTCGTCCAGATCCGTTTACAACAAGGACCAGATCTCCTTCAACTATATCCTTGGTTTCCTTGAACCACTTACACCGGCGTGTTATTACTGGTAGGTATTCTTTTACCCACCTTCTCCAAAACTCTCCAACTATGTATTGAGCCATCTTCCAACTACTGCGGAGTATAGCTCGTTCGGGTATGTCAGCTGGCTCTATTTTATTACCCGTGGAACTGCCCAAGAGGAAATGATTCGGCGTCAGTGATTCTTGGTCTGCTGATTCTAGCGGGATGTACGTGAGAGGTCTGGAATTTATCAGCGCTTCTGCGTCGTAAATAATTGTCTCCAGCGTTTCGTCGTTAGGTTTACGTGGATGTTCGAAGACTGAGCCTAAGGCTGTTTTTACCGACCGGACCAAACGTTCCCACACACCACCCATATGCGGAGAGGCTGGCGGGATAAACTTCCATTTGGTATCGGCGTTTGTGAAGGTGACCGCGACCGCTTTGTTCATAGCTTCAAGTTCCTCCTTAAGCTGATTGCTGGCCCCTTGAAAACAGGTACCGTTGTCCGAGAAAAACACAGCTGGTGAACCACGGCGTGCAATAAATCTCCTGATAGCCATGACGCACGACTCTGTGGACAAACTAGGTACAACCTCCATATGGATAGCTCGGATTGAAAGGCAAGTAAATAGCGCAATCCATCGTTTCGCTTGAGATCGACCAACCTTAACATACAAAGGCCCAAAGTAGTCCACGCCGACGTACGTAAAAGGTCGCACGAACGGTTCTAGCCTTTCTCCGGGGAGCGGCGCCATTACCGGCGGATTCGGTAATGCTTTGTTAATCCGACACCATGTGCAGTTTTTCGACACTTTTTGCACAAGCGATCTCAGATTTGCTATTTCAAAGTGTTGACGAAGCTCATTGATCACGGTTTCGCGATTGGCATGGCGATAACGGCGATGAAACCAGTCAACGATCATGTTTGTTATCGGGTGCAGCTTAGGAAGAATTACCGGATATCTTGCTTGAAATGGTAGGTCATCTGCTGCTCCGATGCGTCCGCGCATTCTCAGGATTCCTTGGGCGTCCATGTAAGGCCAAGTTTTGTATATGGAACTGGATTTAGCAACATTACCATGTTTGGCATCCGGGGAACCAGCCGTTTTCATCAACTCTTTCCGTTCCTCTGAAAAGGTCTCTATTTGTGCCATTTTCCACAGAAGAACCTCAGCACGCGCTAGCTCTTCTTGGGTTAGAATTTCCCGCTGCAGCTTTTGGCCGACATTCTCTCGTCGTAGGCTGTTGATAAAACGAACAATGTATGCAGTTGCTCGTTGTAACTTCGACCATTTGTTGAATCGAGAGTATTCTATGAGGGTTTCAGGATTCCAATGTGTCTGAACTCTTCGTAGCTCTTCATGGGTTGTGGTTGTAATACGTTGTTCTGGCCACGATACTTCATTCCATCGTAGAAATCCAGGTCCCTTAAACCAGACACTATTAGAATCTAAGTTCGGTCCATCTTTCCACTTTGTGGCATCATCGGAAATGTTGGACCTTGATTGCACCCATCTCCACTCTTGCGGTTCGCTCAATGTTAAGATTTCACCAACTCGTACCGACACAAACTTGTGAAATTTGCGATGATCAGACCGGATCCACGCCAGTGTAGTGGTTGAGTCGCTCCAGAAGAACCTTCTAGATACAGGAAGCGAGTGATACTCAACAATCGTCGTGGCGAATCGTACTCCAAGGACTGCCGCCTTCAGTTCAAGTCGCGGAGTGGACAAAGTTTTTAGGGGTGCCACTTTGGTTTTGGAGCCTACCAGCGCTACCTGCACATGGCCATCGTGTACCAGCCGAAAATAAATCGCGCAAGAATAGGCGATGTCACTAGCGTCCACGAACGTATGGACTTGCAGTTCATTGATTACTGACGGATATGGTGAAAAGTAGCACCGCGCAATCTTTAAATCGTTCAGTTTTGGAAAAAGTTCAACCCATTGCCGCCATTTTTTATTGAGTTCGTCGTTGAGAGGCTCATCCCATCCCGTTCCAGCCGCCCATGTTCCTTGTATGATAACCTTTCCGTGGACGAGGAAATGTGAGATAAGCCCGAGGGGATCGAAGAGACTCATTACTACCTTCAGGACCTCACGCTTGGTAGGAACATGTGTTTCGTCGAGAATTGAGTGGAGATCGTTTCGCAGATTGAAGGCATAGGAGAAACAATCATCGACAGGATTCCAGGTCATTCCTAGCACGGACTCAGTAGTGGAGTTCCTTTCTAGCATCAAGTTCTTCGGCTCGTCATCGGTTGGTTGACCTATTTCCCGGAGAAGTTCTGTTGAGTTAGAGCGAAAGCCTCGAATCTCGAATCCTCCCAGCGAGTGTACTTGAGTTACCTCCTTCACTACTTCCACAGCATCTTCAAGGGTCGCAAAGCTGTCCAAGTAGTCATCCACGTAATGTTTTTTTACGATTGCGGTGGCGGCACGTGGATAAACTTCGGAGAACTCCTGCGCGTTAAGGTTTTTTACGTATTGCGCGGCAGCGGGAGAACAAGTCGCGCCGAACGTCGCTACGTCCATGATGTAGAGTTGAATAGGTTCCGTAGAGTTGTTCCGCCATAGGAAACATTGTGCTAAACGGTCCTCTTCGCGAATTGAGAGCTGGTGAAACATCTCTTTGATGTCACCGCAGACCGCAATGGGAAATTGACGAAAGCCACTAAGCACTGCTGGTAATGGTGTTAAAAGATCAGGACCCTTCAAAAGCTTGGAATTGAAGGAGACTCCATCTACCATGGCTGCGGCATCCCATATTAATCTTATTTTGCTAGGTTTCTTGGAATGAATGACCACTCCAAGCGGCAGGAACCACATACGTTTGCGGTCTGCCCTTTCAAGCTCCGAATCAGTGGCAATGTGGGCGTATACTTTTCGTAAGTACTCGGCAATTTGCTCCAGAACACGATTCTTCAGCAATGGGTTCTTTTCTAACTTACGCTCCAAAGACTTCAACCGCCGAACTGCCATTGGATAGCTGTCGGGGAAATTCGGATCGTCTTCTTTCCACAGAAGTCCAGTTTCAAATCCCCGTCCTGTCCGTCGCGTGGTTCGTTGTAATATTTCAATCGCACGTCTCTCTTCATCCGACTCTAGTGTTTCGCTTAGCCCCTTTATTCCGGCATCTTCCAATGTAAAATAGTCTCGGAGCTGATCGTTCAATTGACAGTCACTATTTGCTGGTCCAGCTACATGAAAATGAACGACAGCTCGCGGTATAGATGTTCCAGCTAAACTCCCGTAGACACTCCAACCCAATCGGCACTTAGCAGCTATCGGGTCTTTAGGTCCACCTTCGCGGACTTTTAACGGAACGGCAAGGTGAAGATTATCCAAACCAATTAGTAGCTTTGGCCGGATCAATTCATAATCTCTCAGTGGAAGTCCACGTAAATGTGGATAGCGGTTGCAGAGATCGTTGTAATTCATTGTTTGAGAAGGCAAGACTAAACAACTGACTGTCCTAACTTCGCTCAGCTTATAACGGGTTCGACCATTTTCACCGGTGATATCCAGCTGAATTCGTTGGGAATTTCGTTCTTCCCGTTTTATGTTACCCGTCCACTGAAGGGTCAACGGTTCTACGTGACCAGATACGCCTAGACGATCAGCGATGGTTTCCTCCAAAAATGTTGTCGACGATCCCTCATCGATGAACGCAAATACGAGTTCCTTCTGCGATCCCGCATATAGTACCACTGGGAGCACCCGAAACATAGGGTACGATCCATTGTTTTCCATGAGATGATTGACAGAGACATTACGAGGTGGAAACGCCGAAGAGGAGTGAAGGAGTGTGTGGTGTTTTTGGAGACATCCCTCAATCCCACACCCTTTCCAGGACTTACACGGCCACTTTCCGTGGCTATTAAGGCACGTACAACATAGTCTCTTTTGATGGACGACCTCCCACCGTTTACCGACATCCAGTGATTTAAACTGATGGCAATCCACTACGCGATGACCATCACGTTCGCATGCTGCGCATGGCTTACCTGATTTCACTGGTTGATTTACCATCCCTGGAGCAGAAGCTGCGATCGACGAATGGGTGTGTAACAGACTTCTTTCTCTTACTCGTTGTTCACCCTTGGAACGGCCGTGGTTCGGCAGTTCAAATGTTACCTGACTTGCTGCGTCTACTAATCCAGTCATGAAGTCACCAAACGTAGATAACGTCGCATAAGGTTGTCGGCTTTTATAGATGGCCCAGTCCATCTTCAGTGCTCCGGGAAGCTTTTCTACCAATTCTTGCATCAGCACAGGGTTTGCCAAGTGCGTGTACTGCTTCGCTGCCTTCAAGTGGTCCACGAGATTTTGCACCACTAATCCGAATTCTACCACAGTCTCCAAGCGATCGTGTCTGGGTGCAGGAGTACGATGAACCTTTTCAATAAGCGTCCGTATGAGAAGCTCTGGTCTACCATACAGTGTTTGTAGGGTGTTGATCACTTGACGGACGCTCGATGGAAGTAGAAGTCTACTCCGTACAGACTCAAGCGCATGTCCTCTTAAACATCGCTGCAGTCGAATCAAGTTTTCGGCATCGGTATAGCCGCAGGCCGCTGTAGATTGCTCAAAGCTACAAATGAATATTGGCCAATCTTCGGGATTGCCAGAGAAGTTCGGTAATTCCTTCCCCATCACTTGTCTGGCAGCTAGTTGGCTCGCACTGAGCGTCACAGGAATCGTAGATGGGTCTGGATCCATATTTCGCTGAGGCAACGAGTATGGCAATTGTTGATATTGCCTGTCCATATTTTGTTCTAGTTCCGGTTCTGCAGGAGGCATCGGAAACTGTCGTCCAGCATTCGGAAGTGAGTCCATCGGATGATTGACATAATATGAATGGAAATCGTGGTTGAATCGTTGACTGGCTGAGTTTGCATTTGTTGCTTGCTTCTGCGGTACGTCTTGATTCGGCTTAGGAATCGCACGTTCGTGAACGTCTTCAAATCGGTTGTAATTTGGAGCGCCGATCGAGAGCCGAGAAAATTGCTGGTCCACATGCGACTGCTCATTCGGGTTTTGATGTTCAGCTGTGTTGGTGAATGACGGTTTTTGATTGATCACCGGTAATGCTTCTCGGGGTACACTCCTTAAGGAATCGATTTCATCTTCAGCTCGTTCGGGGGAACATTGTTGCAACCACAGGGATACTTGTTGTTCAGAATCCGGAATTGTGCCACCTCTGCTGCTGCACTCACTCAGTTGTCGTGCAATGGTGTTTTTTTTCTCGAGCGATTCCTTCCTAATCATCTGCTGCTTCCTTTGGTACTCCCTTTCTTCCTGCAATTTACGTTGTCGTAGCTTGGCTTCAGCTTGCAAAAGCACCTTTTTCTCCTCAAGCTGGCGTTCCTCTTCTTCCATCTCTTTCTTCCTAATCGCTTCCTGCGCCTCCAACTCTTGTTCCTTTAGCAATTGCTCTTCTTCGACCAGCTTCATTTGAGCCTGCAAACGGGCAGCTCGGACACTCGAAGTCGTGCTGTTTGCGCTTCGAGAGAATTTCGATGCCAGTTGAGTAACCTTATTAACCGGCTTCAGTGCAGGTTTGGCAGAACGTAGGGATCTGCCTTTCGATGGAGGTCGTTTGTGTGTAAGAGATGAGGACGTACCGTAAGGGGTTGCTTTCGTCTTTGCATTGCACTCCTTGCAAAGGTAGGTTTGGTTCTTCACCGACTCGTCTACCCCTGCGCAGTCAAAGTGTTCCCAAAGATTACAGCTGTCACAGGCAACCCACTTCTCGTCTTCAGCATCTGCCCTGGTGCAGGACTTGCAGCTGTATCCAGCGGGTCTCTGATGTTCCTCCATTCCACGACCCCGCGTAAATAAAATTCTTGAAGATTTTGTAGGGGGTGGGATTTCGTCTCACTAAATCCGGATAGCAAACACCTTGATGTGGATTGTGTAAGCTTCAAGCTACAAATATCATTTTATTATTTATTTGAAACATTTGATAAATACAATGTTTACTCACAATTTTAGTGAACGTTCTGTGGGTTTAGGAAGAATCGTATCAGCTACCCGAGATTCTATGTTTGCTATAAGTACAATTTGCATGTTAGTTTTAAGTTCATTGTGTTTGATTGAGCTACTTACAACAGTTTTTAATTTCTAGTCACTAGGTTTAAGTTCAAATTCAACAGCAATTCCGTACTAGTATTTATAAGATTAAGAAATAACTCAATTAGATTTTTAGGTGATATTTTCCACAACGGTAGATCAACGTGATGACTTGCAAAGATCATTTGCTCGATCGTTTGGCATTTCTCCTGTCTTCTGTCATGTATGACGGCTTGATCAGGTAAGACCAATAGCAGCGTCGCCGCACCGAGGGGTGTTGTCGGCACACTAATAAAAATTGAAAAATTGACAAATCCGAAATGGTAACTGACATTATTATACAACTGAGAACTGCAAAGCTACGATTTCCTAACATTTATACTGCAGATAGTTTCAACAGTTACTCACAGCATTCAAGCTGGGTATGAGGCCTATTTCTCGAGTTCTTATTTTTCTGCAACCATGCGGACTAATTTGCCATTCCGTTCTTTTTAAATCCAGCCAATCCGATCAACAGCGAAAAATACATCGACAGAGATGATGCCTGGATGCGCATTCAGTAAGACCCTGTGTGATGGGTTTACCTCTACGTGGGAAAATCCTTAACGCCGTCACACATGTCAGCCAATGAAACCGACGACGACGATTGACGACAGGCAATTCTTCAATTCTAACACGCACAGAAAACACCCCCGAATGACACCAAAGGACGAAAGAACGACGACGGACGGTATGGGGAAGGCTATTTATAACATGTGGGTTGTCTTTTCGTCTCGTTTGCCATTGCTGATCGATACTTGGTGTGACAGCTTGCAAAGACAGACAGAGCGAAGCGGACGCCTGGTGCTTTACGATGATTGAGAAGATGTGATTTTCCGTTTGATTTGTCCTGTGAAGCAGAGATGAGCTCTTTTTTCCAGAAAAAAAATACGCATTTCGATTCCGGATACCCTTCAAAGTGTACGCGGTGTGTCTAGAGCCTTTATTAACGAAAAAATGTCGAAAAACTTAACACTCAACCATTCAAAATACAGGTCGGAATCGATTATCCGGAGTATCAATTTTATTTCACTCCGGATAATCGAATCACCAAAATCTGCGAAAGAAGAACTTAAATACTCGACTCTCCACATCACGATATCACTCCCTATGTCGATGATTGCTTCTGTCCCTTCATTCATTCGAAATCGTATCGCTCTTCATATCTCGATATCCTCCTCATCTCGATATCTCCATATCTCGATGTATTCGTGTTGATTTTTCGTTCCCAATTTTCTCTCCATATGTCGATATGAAGATTATAAAAGGTTACTAGAGCAGATTTAAACAATTCAGAACAATTTGGAAACTCGAAATGAAGTTTATTTGTTCATTTCGTTCCTAGTAACGGAGTCATTTTCAATTTAGTGTTCATTAAATTAATGTTCTTTGTCTCGATCTCTCCCTATCTCGATGGTCCCTTCGATATCGAGATGTGGAGAGGTGACTATATTATCTGTTTTTGTTATTTTATTTATATGATGCAGTGGCGTAGCCAGAAATTATTTCTATAAGTATTGGAGGTCTTGAGAAGAAAAAATGCTAAAACAATCATATTGTATATTAAATTATCTCAAATTTATGCATAAAAACTGAACAACAAGAATATCAAAAAAACATACTCCGGATAATTGAGTCTAAAATTTCGGATAATCAAATCCTAGATAATAGAGTCGCCGAATAATCGAGTCTCCGAATAATTTAGTCCGACCTGTACATAGGACAGAATCTCCAGTTTACTTCTTTGTGGAAATTGTGGCCATAGTGAATTATACACACATTGAATTATACACCGTATCACACAGCAAACTAGCACACACATTCACATGATAGAGCTACATTTATTAAGTTGTCCGAATTGATCCAAAAATAAATGGAAAAACATTGGCAGTACATTTTTTTCCATTCCTAATAAGTGAATAGAATACATACAAATATCTGTGATTTCTACCTTCCTCGATGAAATGATTTCAAATTTTCAGAGAAAATGCTTGGATATAATAAGTTTTGAATGCTTAATACTAATCTGACGGTTACTTGGTTGGTTCACAAACTGATAATGTTGTACTGTTAGGAAATATTGCAAAGCATGTAAATATCCCTTCGAAAATAGGTAAACACTTTGAAATCACGATAAATTTCGATTGCCTCGTTAAAATAAATTCACGATTAAGATACTTAAATACTAGATTATCTCGAATGGTAGGTGCCAAATTCTTCGACCACAGTTTCAGACACACCGTGAGTACGTTGAAAGGACAGAGATGCGGAGCGGTTTATTTGCTGGAATTGTCATCCTGTTAGGTTATGGATGGAGGAAAACGTAAGAGCAATCTTTTTGGCTGAGCCCCGTACAGGAAGAGCTCCAACCATAAGTGGCCTTTGTCGAATGTGAAATATTTTCGATCACAATAAACAGGATGGAATTGCTCACTTTCAATCGACGGCAAAACGGATGCGAACGATGGGAACAGCACGGGCTGCATCGTCTTTGGTAGATAGAGTTTCCCTTTCCTTATTCTCGACAGGCAGTTGGAAATAATTCTAATGCAAAATCGACTTAGTCGATTGGCAGAGAGAGATTTTTACTTGTTTCCTGCTGGACTGAGATTGTTGGTCGTAGTGCACTAGAATTAAACGGATATATTTGTACAATATACTGTGTTACCAACAACATTTTAAATTACTTTATTGTAGGTTGTCGATTAGGCTTAGAACAGAAAAAACGTTTTAAATTTCTGCTTAAGTGTTTGGTACATACAAATCGTCAACAATTTAGAAGCATTTACATTCTGTTGTTTTTATCCTAAAGTTGTATATAACATTTCCATCAAATTTTACCTTTTGCTGATGGAAAATAACTAACAACATGGTAAAAACTACATCATTTTCTTTAACTTTTCTTTTCCTCGTTTAATTGCTACAATAATGCTCAATAACACTGCGGAACACGTTTTTGTCTCTAGCACCAAAATATAAATTAATTTGTAGATTTTAAATGTTCAAACCTTTAATGCTCTGGATATGCATGCTAGAGGTTTGGAATCTTTGGCAAAGTATTTTAGACTAAGTTGCACTACATTTTGATCCCATTGGATTTCATCTAAATATCGTATAACTGATCTAGATCAGTTTTACTTCTTGCCCAGTATACACATGATCGTATATAATAGGATATAAAAGTACAAACGTGGAGGCGATATACGTACATTTTGCATGTATCCTAATGGCGCATGTACGTATATCGCCTCCACTTTTGTACTGTTATACCCTGTTGTATATGAGTTTGTGTTAACTGGGTGGTAGGAACGTCCTAGATAGAAACTTCCTTCTGTCATGTTGTTCAATGAAACAGTTTTGACATTTTGTCGACACAAAATTGCTTGCAGAATTGCAGAGAACAGGTCTGAGCAAAACTATTTTTAGATTGCATTCAAAATTTAAATTATTGGAAATAATCAAGAAATACCAAGCAGTGCTGGGAATGGTAATAGCAGTAGGCTTGATTTTTTGCGAAAATCACGTGGCTCTCCAGTACAGTAGTTCCAAAAACGTTAATCTCATCAAGTAGCCTATGTTGGGTGCACGAATTTTCTAAATCATGGGTGTCATTGAAGGCTCCAAATGCGGGAAATGCAGCGGGAAATGCAGCGGGAAATAGAACATTTTTCTACAGTAATTCTGGGTTGCCATTAGCAACGGGTGTTTTGCTATTTTCAAGGCTTTTTGCCTACAGCAGCGATGGGCGTGAGTTTCACTGGCTTCGCTGACTGTGATTGGCTTTGCTTGGCTACTGTAGAGTAGACCTGTTCATATTTAAAAAAATGTCTGGAAATCTACCGGTCAAGCAGTATTCGGAATTCTCATGCTAAGAACAATGTCTGGTCAAATTTTCAGCTCATTTGATAAAGATTTCAGTATGCTTCAAGTTGAAAATGTGTTTTTGGGCTTATTTCAAGGTTTGAAAAATCATAATTAGCATGTGGAAAATCAAAACCACTTGCTACTACCACTATTTGAAAGCTAATTCTATTCTGTTAAAGTTTGTCGAACACGCTAACAAGATTAAATTGACTTTTAACATTGTTTGATCCAAACTTGTACTCCGCTGTACCCAGGAATTACAGTTTTCTCAATATACATGGTATATAAAACATGCATTGGTATTATTTTTTCGGGCCCTAGTCAACGGGAATCAAACATAATACATTTATGAATTAATTGACCATCAACAGATTACATGTTGCTAAAGGCAATAAATTACAATAAATGCCCAAAGATCGAGCACCGCATCGCAACCTGATGATAGTTAAATCATGCATGACACATGTACCGGAAACGAATGAATTGAACAAGTTAGCATTGCTTTTTCTTCCCGAGTGATGATTGTTTTGATCGCATTTCACTGATCATTTAGAACGATGTGAAAACAATCATCATCATCGACTGAGAAAAGGCAGTGCTAACGTGTTCATTTTTTGTATTCATTGAAGCTCACGGTGGTGCTCTTGGCTCACCCACAGTGGATTTACAAATGTGCTGCATAATTACCTATTTTTTACAATTTATTCTCGTAAGATAAATGGTTACTTTGAACGGGATTGACTTTTAGATATGCATTGTCATCATTGTCTGGAAATTAAAAATCCGAAATTGTCATGCAGGCATGCTGTTCAATGAAAACAATTCCCGAAAAAAGAGATTTTCAAGAACCTCGAGATACAAACCTTAACCAAACTATGTTAAAACTTGCTCCAATCATAAAATTGTGTTCGGCAAAAGTTCGTAGAATTGAATAAACTACTATGTAGAAGAATTTCCGATAAATTTTGATGCTTTGTTCGGTAGTTATGATTTTTTAAAGCTTGAAAATAGCCCAAAAACACATAATTGATTTGAAGCACAACTAAATTTACTCTAAATTGAGTGAAATTTTGGCCAGAAGTTCATTTCGCAATGAAAAATCAAAGTATTGGTTGACTGGAGTGTTTCCAGACATTATTGAAAATATGAATAGGTCTACTGTAGAGTGAATTTCAAGATTTTTCCCAACCCTGATACCTAGTACAAAACTTTAAAAAATCCTATTTTTTAGCCTGTTTGCCTATAAATTAAATTTCAATTTGCTGACATGTAGTTTTTTCGGCATAAACTGAAATTTACGTGCTCAGTAAACATATTTGAGCAGAAATAGAAACTTTGAATTAATCTCCTGACCTGGCCCCCTCCGGAAAACCCCCTTCAGAAAGTTTTTTGGGATAATTTTGTTTAAGATGTTTTTTTTTATGGTAACTTCATGCCACATTATGCTAAGAGGCGTGGCAAGACTCAAACCCACAATTCCCATGCATATTTTAAAGATATCTTACTAACCACAAACAAGTCATCGTTTATTTTCTGATTTAAGACATTGCAAAAAACTACGAAAAATGCATCTTGAAATTCGATAGAACATTTGAAGCTCATCAAGGAGAACAATAATCCGTTTTACTTTAATTTTCCATAATTTTGTACCGGAATTTTTCGATAATTGTTCTCTCGAATCCCTCCAATACTATGCTAAAAAATTTGTGATGGATATTATAATTCATTGGCAAGATGTGATATAATCTTACCTCTAGGAATTCCACAATGTACTGATTATTATTTTTTCTTGTAATTGTGTCTTGCTTTGAATATTTCTCAAAATCCCACTAAGAATTCTTTCACAAATATTATCAGAACGTCCACCAGAAAGTGTATCAGTGTAGTGTATTCGTAAGTTTCTACTATAATCATTCAAGGGGTCATGCACAAATTACGTCACGCTCCTAGAGGGGGGGGGGTCGAGCCAAGCGTGACAAGCCTTACAAAATTTTCGGAGAACTCATACAAAAAGTGTGACAAAGGGGGTGGGGGAGGGGGTCTTTAGCGTGACATAATTTGTGTACCATCCCCAAGGAAATCCACCGGAAGGTCCTAAATCCCACCAATATTTGTTTTTGAAGATTTTCATCAAAAGCTCTAAAGATTTTCTTCTGAAAATTGTTCCAGATACTTTACAACAAACTTAAGAGTTTTTTTTTCACTTTTTATCTCAACAATAGATTTTGCTAAAAATCTCAAAAAAATCCGCTACAACTTTAGGATTTTTTCATGTACAAGTTATAACGTCTTCCGAAAACTTTTGTAAGAGTAATACATGCTAGAAGTTAAAATTTTTAATCCATACATTATTATTCCAGGTTTTTTGCCGGACTGTGAAATTTTTTTTAATGAATTAAGACAAAAATCATGAAAAACATTTTTTTTATCTTTATTAACGAGATTTTAGCCCTGGGCTAGTTCATCTCGGGACCAACGGCTTTACTTCCCTTCCGAAGGAAATCGTCACTATAACTTTTTACGTCATAAGTGATTGCCAGTAATAATAATTAATAGGAACCACATATACGCAACTTAGTTGAAAAAGTTCGGTGTACGTGTTTGGGATACAATATAATTTTTTTTATTAAACTCAAAATTTCTTTTACAGAAAAAACCAAAGCAAAAACCCAATTTCTACAACTATTTGCTGTAAATACAAATTTGATGAGACGGAATGTAGTTTTTTTACATGAATTTTATTGTAGAAAATCATTGAATAAGTTTGAGTAAAACCAATAATCATTGAAAACGCTCAAAATTTGTTTAACTTTTAAACTATAAAAAATGTGTTTTTGTGCCCATCGATCAAAATTCGTTGCTATGACATGTTCATTCTTTGATATAAATTTGATTAAAGAGGTCAAATGAACATGCTTCTTCTTCTTCTTCTTTCTGGCGTTGCGTCCCAACTGGGACAAAGCCTGCTTCTCAGATGTTCTTATGTTCTTATGGACACTTCCACAGTTATTAACTGAGAGCCTTCTTTGCCGATTGACCATTTTTGCATGTGTATATCGTGTGGCAGGTACGAGCATACTCTATGCCCTGGGAATCGAGAAAATTTTCTTTACGAAATATCCTCGACCAGCGGAATTCGAACCCACGACCCTCAGCATGGTCATGCTGAATAGCTGCGCGTTTACCGCTATGGCTATTTGGGCCCCATGCAGGAAAATATTTTTAAGTTACGTTTTACTCTATAAAATTACAAGAAATTCTAATTTTTGAACCGATTGCTTGAAAATCAACATTTAAAGCAATCCATAAGACGTACATGAGCCTATACAGTAATTTTAGATTACACTAAAAAACTATTTTACTTAAAATCTAAGAAACATTTATTTTTTCAAGCCTGTTTTCCTGTAAAACCAAACTCAATGGGATGACATTTGTTTTTTTTTTCGAATTAAAAACTTTTACATGTCGTCGCATTAAACTCAGATTTTAGACAATAGACAATTGTTAAATGTAAGGTATACGTAATTCAAAGTGAGAAAAATTTAGTGTAATCAAAAAGTTTGGTTTCTACAGATACATTACCCACCATAAGTATGGAATCGCATCACCAAGTATTGCAACACTCCAGTTGAAGTTGAATATTGCACCCCAAAAAGTTTAGCATCACCTAAAACTATCATATTTATGATACAGTATCTGCGCAATTTTGCCGCTACATGGCGCTAGTGTGCATGTGAATATGGTCATTAGACTGATGCAAATTTTGAAGCTTTTGCTCTCCTATGCTTAAACGGTGTTAATTATGATGAAACTCATTCTCCCACAATTTGAAGTGACTTGAAAGAGATATGGTTGTGCACACGTCATTTGAAGTTTATATGGAAATTACTATGGCAAAGGCAAACCTTTTGTGTTCAGTCCTCTAACTGCTAGTCATGATAATCTATGGAAAAGTGAACAAACTCTTCTCATGTGAAATTTTCCCAGCCTCAACTTTGCCGAAGATCACATTTTGATTGGACGTAAGGATAATTTATTATTGATAATAAAGTCTAAATCGTGCTAAGATGATCATTACATTACTTTCAGAGCAACACTGCCTTGTTGTTGTAAAACATAGTAGCCTGAATTACTTTGATCTATTCTTCCTGCCAGGAGCTCCACTGTTGCCTGCCGAACAGTTAGTGAAGCTTGTAAAGTGCAAACCAACTAATGATGAATAACAATTTATCCAGACGTCCAATCAAAATGTGGTCTTCGGCAAAGTTGTAGCTAAAAGGATTTCATACGAGAAGAGTTTGTTCACTTTTCCATAAAATATTATGATGAAGAGATAGATAGCTGAACGCAAAATGCTGGCGTTTTCCACATTAATCTCCTTGTAAACTTCAAATGGCGTGTGCACAGTAAAATTTCTTCCAAATCATTTTAAACTTATACTTTATACCATTAGAGAAATCGTTCAAGCATAGAGGAGCGAATACATATTTGAAAATTTTGGATCACTCTAATGGTCATGTTTTAGAAGGCTCTAACTCATGATCCAGACCGCCTAGAAAGTTCGTATCTTCAACAAAGTTGTTAAGAAGCTTGGAAGCAATCTGAGACAGCACTGTTTAGTTAGAAATTTTGCCGCTACGTGGCGCTAGTGTGCATGTATATTTGATCATATTCCAGTAGAGTCTAGTTCATGTTCCTGTCCACCAAGAAAGTTTGTGTCTTCAGCAAAGTTGATCAGAAACTTGAAAGTAATTTTAGACAGCACTGTTAAATTAGCAATTTTGCCGCTACGTGGCGTTAGTGTGCATATAAATTTGGTCATATTCTAGAAAACATAGTTCATGCCAATTGGCAATATTCTAGAAAGCTCTAACTTATGATCCAACGACAAATTGTTGCCAAACGTCCTGGTCTTGAACGGCTAGATGTTGTAGTGTTGGTCGCGATTGATAGAACTGTTACATAAGGACTGTTCATTTTATAAAGTGGACACCTTGTGCATTCTGAATCTTTTTATTTTATCAAAGAAATTTCACTCGGTTTTCTGTACATCGTTCAACTAGTATTGTACAATGTGGTGATAATAAAAAAAATCTCTAAAATAATTAAATGTCACACGAATATGGTACAACGTTTAGAACGGACTATTTTTGGAGGTTATCAAAATCAATGATTGTTAGAAATTGGCTGTAAAATTCGACCATCTATATTTTATTTTCAAAAAAGGCTTGTTCTTCAAAAGCATCATAAATCAGAAGCCTAACGGAAAAAATCAAGTTATTTTTGGAGCAAGAATTTTACAGATGTTATAAAATCATTTTGCCTCGATATTTTTAGAGAAAAATATTTTAAATTTGAAGGAAAATTATATGAGTAGATTTTTTCGGTTTAAAGTACGTCCTAACAGAAGTGCTAATATAGTATTAATATGAAAAATAACTTACGCCTCCATAGAGTTTCTCATTTAGTCCCCATGTCACATTTGAAGCACAATAGAAACACAATTGCTTTATTTTAAGAGAATATTTCAAAGTACATTGACAATTATCAAAATTGGCAACACTGCTCTAATAAAATAGATTTTATTTTCCACGTATTATTTTCATAATATGTTATTCTGAGATTACCGATTGAAATATTTGGAGAAAAATGTTTACAATTTGCTGTAGATCGATAAATATGCGTACATGATTTAAAAACTATGAGACTTTTTAGTAAAACAAACATGAAGATTCATATTTGTACTTAAGACTGCGGTTTAAACTCACGTTTAAGCTCTCGTTTATGCAAATATAGTTTCTTTAGTAATCTAAACTAGTTTTGAACACACTTTTTACTTTTCTCTATTTCTGGGAGTGGAAGAATAGTGTATCAGCAAATTTGGCCATAAATGGATAAATCACTAAAGCTACCTAATGCCAGAGAATGGTGGAATAAAATGTAATTTTCTAAAGCTATACCTTCAGTAGAATAGTAAAGGATACTAACATACAATTTGTTCATAAAAATTAGGATTTATGTTATGCGAAAAATAATGTTAAACTTTGACGAACAGCTTTTCTTAGGAGTTTTTCGAAAAACTATTTGGCTCGTCAACAAGAAGCATTTTCTAAGATCTTATATTTTCATAGCATTGTAGAATAATAGTTGAACGGTGCACAGAAAACCGATTATGATTTTCTCAATAAATAAAAAAGATATAGCATAAACAAAGTGCCCACTTTATAAAATGAACAGTCCTTACGCCGAACGCTATAGTTAACAGATCGAGACGACAAAGGTTTCCCACCAACACTACAACAACTAGCCGTTCAAGACCAGGACGTTTGGCAATGCGGGGCTCTGCATTACATTTTTGATCGCAGGGCTGCTAGTGTAAATTACGATGGATTCAGTAGAGCTGAACTAATCAATCAGCGTTTGTTGAACGTTTAAGATATTCTGAAGGCCTCCAATACATTTATAAGTTTCTCAAATTCTGTATATTCAATCACATTTTATAAGTAAATAAAACCCAAATTTAGTACTATACCATTTAATTTCACTAGAATTTTAAATAATAGCTTAAAAATTGATTATCACGTCTTATAGCAATCTTTGGAAGGATGGAAAACTTGTTTCATATTTCAACAAAACCAACGGCTTTACTTCCTTTCCAAGGGAATTCGCCACTGTAACATAAATGTCAAGTGGCTATGTCGGGGATGAGATTCCATCTCATGGTCCTCGGCGTGAGAGCTGTGTCTTCTAACACTACACCAGGTCCGTCATCTCCAAAAAAGTGAATAAAGCGTCGGACAAGATTAAACAATAAATTTAAAGACTGTGAGCCCTTTTCCATGTTATATTCTATCAAAGCCGTATTCTGAAATTGGTAATCAATAACAGGAGATTTTCCACTTAGGGTAATTTGAATCCACCCCCCCCCCCCCCCCCCCCCCCCCCGATGGGTTCAATGTGAACCGCTTCCCCCCAAAAAACACTACGCACGTTTGGGCAAATTCGGCACCAAGCATCCCAATCCTGCCATCCAAGTGGTGTCATTTTTATTCTGGTGTACCATACGTTCACCCTCCAGGGGACATTTGGCTGGACGCCCTCCAACATCGGATGATTGCATTGCTGCGAAATGGGGCTGACACCGTCCAAGCTATGGAGCATTTTTTTTTCTCGGACGGCTCGTGTTAGTTCTCACGCTCTGTATGAACTGAGTTAATTTTGGTCCTGACCCGTCCACACGGTCGGAACCCCGCTGAAACCACCCAATGGGGAAACTATTATGGTTCATGATGATGTTAGTTTTCGGACAGTTGATGATGGCCATACTGGTGGGAAGTGTCACCATCGGATGGCGCATATTTCTCTTGGCGCCTGTAGGGTAGATGTACCAAATATGGTAATAGTGAGAACAAAAAGAGATGTATTTTATTGTTCTACTGCAATGGCTAACGTTCAATGAAATGACGAATAGTTTGTTTTTGATGGTAAACTAGCCTTGATAAGAATATGTGTGTTTTTCTCTGGTAAAATTAATTTTCATTTAGTTTGTTTACCGGCATATCGGTCTATTTTGCTCTAAGTAAGAGGGAGCATGGAGAAGAAAGCAATGACTACTAGATGGATAGGTAATGTAAGGGAACGACGAGATAAATTGGATTAAATGTTTAAGAGGCCATATGAAACAGTATTACTTGAAACGTCCTTCCTTGTGCCTAACGTCCCCTATGGGAACGGCTTGGCGTATTGTTCGAATAACAGTACCACGACAAGATGAGGTCGAAATACGCGTCTCTGTCAAAGGATACAAAGTCTAGTGGAATTAAATGGTGTAGGGTATGTGTTCACTTAGTTGTGGGTGTTTCTATAGTTGCTGTAGTGCCGTTTTCACTGATTTTATTACACTAGCCACAGAACCGACACTGCCAATCGACGTATTGGCTTGTTGATGCACGAAATAGTTGAAAAGAGCGTTCAAATTGCTTTAAAACTGAGAAAATATCACTAAAATTGCTAAAACTGTTTTTGCTTGTACCAATAGTTGCGGTAAAGTGTTCCTATAGTGGAGGATCCCATAAGAAAACCACGGATACCGCAACTATAGGAACACAAATTAAATATATACCGCAACTAAAGGAACAGTGTACCAATAATGGAGGTATTATTTTTCACTGGCATGCCGTGGATTACTGCGATGAAATATTTTTTCTCATTAAGTCAATGGTCGTTACTTCCCGTTACAACATTAACATGTCCATTAATCGCGCTTGTTGAATTTAGGCGATTAAATGAAGTTCAACAGTGCTTAGTACCTCCACTATTGGTACATCTACCCTAGTACTAAATTCGGTTTTTCATCTCCTTATAGGTATTCTACTAAACAGCTAGAAGATTTATTATTACTACTAAGAGAGCCAAAAGGGAGAAGTTTTAAATTTAATGTCGAATGATAGTACACAGTGAGAGCATATGATCAAATTAAGCTGGCTAGTAAGCAAATTTACCGTTCTGAGTAAAAATCACGTTATATCCACTATGGCGATAACTGGTATGAGAACCCAATTATGGCGATAGATATGAGGCTGTTAAGCTATTTTACAGGTGTCTTCAATCAAATGTTCGAAAATGTTTGCAAGCGGCCGTTGCTGACTTCTTGATAGAGAAGGTTATTTCAGCGATAATCTATTTTTGAATTTTCGCTCGTTGTTTCCCAAAACCAAGGATCAAGAAGGCAATTTGCATTTATTCATTCTGCCTTGCATCATATTTTGAATTTTCACAAAATTTGCTTCAAAATGTCTTAATATCAATGCAACACAACATTCTGGAAAATGTTATAAGCAATCACTTCATTACTTATTAGCGTTACATTATCCATAGCTCGGGACGGCATTTGAGTTCACTTTATGCAAATAATTGATAGTTCATAATTGGTACAGTTTTGTGGTGAATGCCAGGTACACTATTACCATAGTTCGTACGATTTTAAAAACCAATTAGAAGCTTCAAATCAATTTAATACTAAAACTGTTTCTTTCGCCTGTTTCGTCATGCTTCGAACTAGTAATAAACATCAACAAGCCATGCTTCCGTTTTAAAAACTCGGTGAAAGTTTGATTTTTGTCATACCGTTGACATATTGCATCCATAATTGGTGCATCTACTCTACACTCACTCACACGCCCTCTGCACATATATCATGCGGTGGGAGATTAGCTTTTTCGGATGAGGAGAGGGCAGACCCGAGGGAAGTGGGAGATTTGAACTAGCCTGGACTTAATTTGCTACGCTTGATTATACTGGAAGTCATCAGCATCAGAAACGATGTCGACCCACGAGTTCCAACGTTGTCGCCGTGTTTTCCCCCGTGGCTGATCCTGATCCCGATGACCGAATGTTACCTCGGCTCAACGGCATATTGGTAGGTACCGTTAAACGGGGTAACTTTGATAGTTTTTGAAAGTATATTAGATTAAATCTGCATTCTGTTTTGAGATCTCGTTTTTTTTTTGAGTGAGTTCTGATATTCTAGTTATCAGTTAAAATATTGCAGAAAGATTTATTTTGAATGCACCTATAATTTTTCATATAGTCTAAAGTCAACTTTTAGTTTTGAGATAACTTTGATAATTAGTATGTGAACAGATCGTAGCAAGCCATGCGCGCGCATGGCAGCTTTTTGAATTTTCTTTCACGGTTTTTTCTCGGTATCATATTTTTTTAGATTCGGCTGATGGTGCTATGCCACCCGGAACTTATTTAGAACTGAACTGAACTGAACTGAAAATAGTGGAGAAGAGGAAAATAGTGAATAGCCGGTACATTGGCAGTACTCCAGGTGCTCTAATGTTGCATCATATCTAATATAGAATCGTTTAGAAGTTTCTATGGACACAAGGGTCTGAAGATCGTAAAGTGATGGACTGGTTGCCGAAGATTTTTTTTTTTTTTTTTTTTTTTTTTTTTTTTTTTTTTTTTTTTTTTTTTTTTTTTTTTTAATATCTTTATTAGTATCATTCCAAACATTACATTCATTTCTTATATCTAGGTGTTCTGTGTTATTAGACAACACTATCATCCTAATTTGGTAAAACAAATTTAAGATTTTATTAACATTTTGTTAACAACATATTACATTTCATTTGCCGTAGCAGTTCAGATTTTTTACAGGTGAGTTGATTTCATCTGCTTATAAGAGAAAAAAAACGTTTTTAATATACTTAACCTAACTTAACCTAAACATATAACGCATTAATCGTGGCAATAGAAGATTGTAACGATTTTTGCCTGAAATTATTAATTATTTTATTTGACATTTGTTCCAATGTTTCAACATTGGATATTCTATGTAACTCATTGGTACTATACCAGGGAGGAAGCTTCAGAATCATTTTCAAAATTTTATTTTGAATTCTCTGCAGAGCTTTCTTCCTGGTATTACAACAGCTAGTCCATATTGGTACAGCATACAACATGGCTGGCCTGAAAATTTGTTTGAATATCAAAAGCTTGTTCTTAAGACAAAGTTTTGATTTTCTATTAATAAGGGGATAGAGACATTTTACATATTTATTACATTTGGCTTGAATGCCCTCAATGTGATTTTTGAAAGTTAAATTCTTATCTAGCATGAGCCCTAGATACTTAACTTCATCTGACCAATTTATTGGAACCCCTCTCATCGTGACAACATGTCTACTTGAAGGTTTCAAATAAAGAGCTTTTGGTTTATGTGGGAATATTATTAGTTGAGTTTTGGAAGCATTGGGAGAAATCTTCCATTTTTGCAAGTATGAAGAAAAAATATCCAAACTTTTTTGCAATCGACTACAGATGACACGCAGGCTTCGTCCTTTGGCGGAGAGGCCTGTGTCATCCGCAAACAAAGATTTTTGACATCCCTGAGGTAGCTCAGGTAAGTCAGATGTGAAAATATTGTATAATATTGGTCCCAAAATGCTGCCTTGAGGAACACCAGCTCTAACAGGAAGTCTTTCAGATCTGGAATTCTGATAATTAACCTGAAGTGTACGATTTGACAGATAACTTTGAATTATTCTAACAATGTATGTTGGAAAATTAAAGTTTTTTAATTTTACAATCAAACCTTCATGCCAAACACTGTCGAATGCTTTTTCTATGTCTAGAAGAGCAAGACCAGTAGAATAGCCTTCAGATTTGTTGGAACGGATCAAATTTGTTACACGTAAAAGTTGATGAGTGGTCGAATGTCCATGGCGGAATCCGAACTGTTCATTGGCAAAAATTGAATTTTCGTTGATGTGGGCCATCATTCTGTTCAAAATAACCTTTTCAAAAAGTTTACTGATGGAGGAAAGCAAACTGATTGGACGATAGCTAGAAGCTTCTTCAGGATTTTTGTCTGGTTTTAAAATTGGAACAACCTTAGCATTTTTCCATTTGTCAGGAAAATATGCTAATTGAAAACATTTGTTAAATATATCAACTAAAAATGATAAGCTACTTTCTGGAAGTTTCTTGATGAGGATGTAGAAAATTCCATCATCGCCAGGAGCTTTCATGTTTTTGAATTTTTTAATAATAGTTCTCACTTCTTCCAAATCAGTCTCCCAGGTATTTTCGAAAACGTTCTCTTGATTGAGAATATTTTCGAACTCCTGAGTAACTTCATTTTCAATTGGACTAGTAAGTCCTAAATTAAAATTGTGCGCACTTTCAAACTGCATAGCAAGTTTTTGAGCTTTTTCGCAATAAGTTAGTAATAATTTGTTTTCCTCTTTCAATGCCGGTATTGGCTTCTGAGGTTTTTTCAAGATTTTAGATAATTTCCAAAAGGGCTTAGAGCCAGGGTCCAATTGAGAAATTTTATTTTCAAAATTTTTGTTTCTTAATTGAGCAAAACGTTTCTTGATTTCTTTCTGCAAATCCTGCCATATAACTTTCATAGCAGGATCGCGAGTGCGTTGAAATTGCCTTCTCCTCACGTTTTTAAGACGGATCAAGAGTTTAAGATCATCGTCTATAATCATGGATTCAAATTTTACTTCACATTTTGGAATTGCAATGCTCCGGGCTTCAACAATGGAATTTGTTAAAGTTTCAAGAGCATTGTCAATATCAAGTTTAGTTTCTAAAGAAATGTTAACATCAAGATTAGAGTCAACATACGTTTTATATATATTCCAGTCGGCTCGTAAATAATTGAAAGTGGAGCTGATAGGATTGAGAATCGCTTCTTGGGATATTTGAAATGTAACAGGGACATGATCAGAATCAAAATCAGCATGAGTAACTAATTGGCTACAAAGATGACTAGAGTCGGTTAAGACCAAGTCAATCGTAGATGGATTTCTAGAAGAGGAAAAACATGTAGGGCTATCAGGGTATTGAATTGAGAAATATCCTGAAGAGCACTCGGTTGCCGAAGATTTATGTAGAGTAAAGTGGGGCAAAAGTTCGAGTGGGGTAAGAGTTTCTTTTTAAGATTTCTAGCTCAATTCAAAACAAATCTTATACATATCATGGTGGTTCGAATTCTATTCAAGTAGGAGACTTTCAATCCAAATATCATAAAAATCGATTGAGATTTGGAAATGTTATGGCTATTTGTTGTTTTTCGACGTGAATATTGTAATTTTTGGTCAAACTTTCGTTGCATGGAATCAATTGAAGATAAAATCTTTTTCAGTATTTTATGTTAGGGCGTTTCTAGGCCTATCACAAGGTTGCTTTGAGGTGTATTAGTTTTTGCATAAATGCTTGAAAACAATGTTTGGCCCATAGTGGGGCAAAAGTTCGAATCAGCGGGGCAAAAGTTCGACCCATGTATAAAATCACGGAAAAATTTGCAAATTGTCTAAAATCCACATATTATCTTCAAATTTAGTTAAATTTGTCTGATCGTGTGAAAATTGTCACCAAAATTTTACATTTCCACCTAGTTTTGCGAAAAACTGCTATTTTTGAGTATATTACAATTAACCCGGTTTTGGGCAGTTTTAAGATGAAAATTTAGTGTGTATTTTTCGTCAAACTTAAGTTTACGGCTGGTGTAAAGTATGCCTGTCATAAAAGGATCGATATTTTGTGTTTTAGCCAGCGAACTTTTGCCCCACACTAGATTCGAACTCTTGCCCCACCGGTGGGGCAAAAGTTCGAATAAGACAATCAATTTTAAAACTGTTATAACAAAAAATGGGTAAATATGTTGACACAAGTTTGTTCAGCAAAATTATAGTCAATATGTTGAAGGTTCACTGTATGGTATTTGTTTTGTTTTAACTGCTATTGTTTTCCTGGAAACTTTGATTATACCACTAAGGTCGAACTTTTGCCCCACCTTACTCTATTTGTGTTTTTTTTTTCGAACGATCCGACGTAAGTGAAATTATGGTTTAGAAAATTGTGTTCATTGGAATGCTAGTAGACTATTGTATCACTTGGCTGGCTCCCCGCGGTATTACGAATATCACCACTGAAATAGGAACGGTTGAGTGATCCGGTGAGTTTGTTCCATATTATTCTACACAATTTATTTTAAATAGCTATAGATAAACCCTGTTAATAGCGACGGGAAAGAATCGGTTATGTTTTATTGGTAAATTTGTGTGTCGCCGGTTTAAGCTCGCTCCACGCTTTTTGATTTTCTTAAATTTGTTATCGTTTTTGCTTCTGTTTGTTTTTTTTTTCTTGTGATTTTTTTTTGTTTTCTTTGTAATACTACGATATGATGGTAATTCAAGGATTCGTGGTACAAAGTCCTTGTTACTGGCAACAGTTTCTGAAAATTAATCTTTTTTACCTAGCAGATGGTTAAAGACTCGGAGTTGGTCAGTCCCGAGACTACACTTGAAGCCAGGATAACAATCATGAGTATTAACTCAACAAGGACTGTAAGTACTGGTAATTCAAGGACTCACGTGAATTCTGATTACTAAACAAATTTTCTAGCTTGATTCGTTTTCATCATAGTCGATTTGCAACAATATCTGAGGAATCAAAACAAGAACTGTACAGAAATCGATGCTTCATTACCTATCAATGGAAATGGAGTAATGCGACATGCACTATACACCCGGTAAACACAAACTCGTATACGATGGCATATAAGAGTACAAAAGTGGAGGCGATAAACGTACATGCGCCATAAGGCTGCATGCAAGATGTACGTATATCGCCTCCACATTTGCACTCTTATATCTCATCAAATAAGATGGTGTGTTAACTGGGCACTAAGGATACGGCTACTGCCACAATAGATCTAAATACTGGTCGCAGTGGCGCATCCGAACAGAGAGAAAAAAAACTACGCTAACGCTAACGCTCACTTTAATAATTGGTATGTAAACACATATCTCAAACAGCGTTTGTTCTGACATCCAGCGGAACAGTATGAAATGCTGTATCACGCCAGCTACACCTAAGATGGCAGTCCCATCAACGTGATGTAGGTAGCGCGACCCCGGTAAGGTAGCATACCGAATTCATTATTCAGTGAGCCTTTTGGCTCGTGAATTGCGGAAAGTTGTTGTGTGCGTGGCTATTCAGGAAGTGCGTTGGCTAAGAACGTGAATTCAGAGCGGTAGACCCCGTCGCAAGTTCTTCAACTACAGCCTAATCAACGTCTATGCACCGACTAACGACAAACCCGATGACATTAAGAACGCGTTTTATGAATGTCTCGACAAGACCTATGGAGAATGCCCAAAACACGACGTGAAAATTGTCATCGGCGACACTAATGCGCAGGTCGGGACGCCCTATCATTGGTACAGATAGCCTTCACTCTGTTGCCAACGATAACGGCCTACGGTTAGTGAGCTTTGCTGCCACCTAGGGAATGGCCATCAGTAGCACCTATTTTGCACGCATGGATATCCGCAAGCACACTTGGCAACACCCAAATGGCGAACTTTGCAACCAAATCGACCATGTTCTGGTAGACGGCCGACATTGTTCCGATTTCATCAATGTTAGAACTTTCAGGTGCCCTAATATCGACTCAGACCATTATCTCGTTTTAATCAAAATTCGAACGCGATTATCAACCGTTTCGAGTTCTAGAAATCGACATTCGTTGCGTTTCAATATCCTACGCCTGACATCAAAGGGTGTAGCAGCGGACTATCATCAAAAGCTCGACGATCGGATTAGCGAAATCAACGAAAGCATAAACCTCAGCGATCAAGAGTCAGTCCACAGAGCGGTGAGCACAGTAGCGCGAGAAGTGGTAGGTATTGCTCAACAAAGACCAAGGAACGGTTGGTTCGATGAGGAGTGCCAGAAAATGACGAACGAGAATAACTTGGCTAGAAGCCGGATGCTGGTGTCTGGTAACCGTCAGAGCAGAGAGCGGTAGAAGGAAGCAAGGGCAGCTGAAAAACGAATTCATCGTAGAAATAAAAAGGAGCATGAAGATGCAGTAATTGTTCAGGCGCATAAAGCTATGGAACAGCACGAGATGCGACGGTTCTACGAATCCGTCAATGGTGTGCGGATAAAAACAGCGCCGTCTTCCGCCATGTGCAACGACCGCGATGGAAACTTGCTGACGGATAAAAAAAAATGGTGGCCGTCAGGTGGAAAGAGTACTTTGAGTCATTGTTGAACGTAGATTACGGAAGTGGATCTTGTAGCAGAATCCAAATCGATGACGATGTGGAAGCTATCAATGGGCTGAAGAACAACAAGGCTGCTGGGAAGGACGAGCTCCCGGCCGAACTTCTCAAATACAGAAGTGAGCAGCTGCTCGAACTCCTTCACCGTATCATTTCGAGGATATGGGAGGAAGAGCAAATGCTTACTAGTTGGTTGGAAGGTCTCATTTGCCCTTTGTAGAAGAAAGGGCATTCACTGGAGTGCGCCAATTACCAAGGGATAACACTCCTTAATTCAGCGTACAAAATCATGTCTGGAATTCTGTTCAACAGACTGAGACCGTATGAGGAGTCCTTTGTCGGAGTCCTTTGTCGGCGAATACCAAGCTGATTTTCGAGAGGGCCGATCAACGACGGATCAAATATTTACCCTGCGTCAAATCCTAGATAAATTCCGGGAGTACAACTTGCAGACTAATAATCTGTTTGTAGATTTCAAAGCAGCGTACGATTCAGTGAAGAGAAACGAGTTGTGACAAATTATGTCCGAACATGGCTTTCCGGCGAAGCTGATTAGACTGGTTTGTGCAACACTTGATGGATCGAAATTAAGTGTGCGGGTGGTGGACGACATTTCGTCATCTTTCGTTACCTTAGATGAGTTGAAACAGTGTGACGCTATTTCTAACTTACTGTTTAACATTGCGCTCGAAGGTGCTATCCGGAGAGCCGGTGTAACAGAGAAGCGGTACCAATATCACACGTTCTCATTTGCTCTTTGGCTTTGCGGACGATATCGACATCATTGATGAGATTGACCGCCGATCAGTGGAAGAGGCGTTCGTGCTTTTCAAGCGGGAAACAGCGAGGATCGGGCTCACTATCAACACCACAAAAACGAAGTACATGATAGCTGGTGGTCAACGTGGGTCCGGACGTGTTGGTGGTAGCGAAATGGTGCTAGGTGGTGAAAAGTTTGAAGTGGTGGAAGAATTTTTGTATCTTGGAACACTAGTGACATGCGATAATGATGTTACCCGCGAGGTGAAAAGACGTATTGCAGCTGCGAGTCGGGCTTTCTACGGGCTCCGTAACCAGCTGAAGTCCCGTAGCCTGCATAGGAAAACAAAACTCGCGTTATACAAGACACTGATCCTTCCGGTTCTCCTATATAGCCATGAATCATGGACATTGAAGGAAGTCGACCGGAGAGCTTTCGGGGTGTTTGAACGTAAAGTGCAGCGAACAATACTCGGTGGTAAACGGCATCTGGCGGCGTCGCATGAATCACGAGTTGTACCAAGTGTATAAAAAGGTGGATATTGTCAAGCGGATAAAACACGGCAGGCTGCGTTGGGCTGCTCACGTTGCTCGTATGCCGGAAGAACGACAAGCAGAGATAATATTCAACAGAGAACCCGGACGAGCCAGCCAACTTCGTGGTAGACCGCGCACACGATGGCTTTTTGCAGTTGAGGAGGACTAAACATTTCAGTCGTCGCGCTGTTGTATTTTGTACAACACTGGTGAAAAAACCTCGCTTTTCGATCACAACAGCAGCATGGTGGTTCTGACGGAGGTCAATCACGCGACGACTGGAAGGTTAAGGGCACTTAACGTTCAGGGTGACTGGAAGCGATTGGCCCAAGACCGAGCCCAGTGAACTCATCCATTCGGCGCAGATTCATCGTAGTGAATTGTAGCCCATCAAGTAAGTATATAGACACATGGAAAACCACAACCAAACTACTGATTGACACCTTTCAGTAGGAATTGGATTGCAGAATGTAGATAGAGGACGTGAATTTATATTTTATGCATTACATAATTTATAGACAAAATCACATACAAAAGTGTTTTAAGCAGAAACAAGCATGACAAACACGATTATGAGTCTATTGGTGAATTTAAGCAGGAGATCTTGAACTCCATTAGGGGAATCATGGTTTCCTTCCAAATCGCAAAGAAAGGAGACTGTCGCGTTTTGCCGGAAACTCTTAAAGATCGCGAACTTCTTCTTAAACATCTTGAAGAGAAATCAATGATCAAACGAATGTCGAAAAGAAAAATGTTAATTGAATGCCACTGACCACGATAGCTTCGCTTGGAAACTTTACGGTTTTGTTTGTTTCTGTTCTGCTTTCACTGTATGTGTGTCACATTCGACATAACAGGCAAGATCAAACTATTCATGTTATTTATGGTCCGATGTCTGAACTCTATGCAAAACTTATGATTTATGCCAATGTCATCGTGTCAGACGACATTCAATTGACACTTTTTTGTGTTTCTCGACGTTCATTCTAAAGCTCGTGCTGTGACTGCTGATCATGGCAACGAAACGAACGTCGCACAAAGTGTCGAATGTTTACAGCACCGCCCAAGGAACAATTGGTAGCCTTCAAGATACTTACGTGTTTAATACAAGCTGCATAGCAGCAACCATTGCTGAACAAATTTTTATTTGAATCATTAATTGAATAAAAATAATTTCCGCCTATAAAAAAGCTGTTATTCCACTTGGAGTTTGTGTTTTGAATACGAGCTGAATAAACCTCCGAAAATGCAAATATAGTAGCTTTTGTTCTACAACGCACAAGAAGTTTAACAATTGACTGATTAAAAGCTTCTATAGGTTGTAGCCATCATTTTAGTAAAATATTGAACATTTCATTAACAACAAATCGTACAAAAGTTTCAGCGTCTTATACTTAAAATGTTGACCAACATGATTAGTAAAACTTAAAAACAAAGCGAATAACATTATATGAGTATGCTTTTATTCAAGCAAAACATATCATGTCTTTTTATGTTATTTTCAAATGTTTCAAATGTTTTTCAAATCAAATCTAAGACATGTAGGCGACTATGGATCAACGAAAGTAAAGTTCGAATTGGATTAAAAACATCATAATTTCAATTTTCCAAATGTAGTGATCATCATCTGCGACGTTATTGATATCGGAAAAAGTTACTAACCATAACATGTTTAATGATAATCGAAGTATACATAATAATTTAATAATAATTACATGAAAGGGGTTACCCAACTAACAATCCCGAGTCACAAATAAACATACATATTAAATTATTGTTGAATAATGGTGACAGCTGAAAAAATACCCTAAAAAGAGCTGAGAAGATGCTATTTAGATCCAAATTTAAAACAATGTTCAACATTTGTCATTGGAATGAATAATAGTAGTATCAACACTTATTAATCTTCTCCAAAGAATCTCTGCTGACTTGTCAAGATCGTTTTACTAATGAGTTGAACAAGTCATTTTCCTTCTATTAAAGAGCCAATATTCCACCAAACAAATATAATTGTGTGAACAGATGTACAGGAGACGAACTAACGTTTTGGTTGCTTCGCACTTCAGCTGTTTCCATATTTAACATGAACATGATTTAAAGCTGAATAGGTATTTTATAAAATCTTAATACAACACAGATATATCATTCGAACAGTTAATCCAAAGAAGGTCAAAATAACGATTAATAAACGCATTGTTCAGCAACAAATAAGCCTTACAAAAGAGGTCACACCACAGCCAAATTTTCGAAAATTGAACAAAATATTTAAAAATTGCGTTGTATTCCTAATGTATTACAATGTTCAACTTACTAATATTATTATTATTTATCTCTATTTGAGTGGCTTTTCGTCACTAACTTACTAATATATGAAAACATATTGGATACAATAATAACTGATGCTTTCTCAATACAATTATTCAATTATGTTTAGAAAATATTGTGAATCAGTCTTCTGATATAGGATGATTTTGAAAAACAAAAAGAGCACATTAAACATACAAATGGTTGAAATATACTTTATATTTCTATACTGCCGTGAATCGCAAGTCAGTCCCATCTGTAAAAAGTAGGCATTGAGAAAATGGGCTGTGAAGTTTCCAAACTCGTTTTCTATACGAATATTCAAAAAATTCCAGAGGATTGGAACATTTCCAAATCTTAATGAAACTTTCACAATTTGCAGTATATATATAAGTTAAAACTTATTATGCAATTTGATTAATCATTTCATACTGTTTTTACTTTGTGAATGTAGTGGTTAGAACACTCGCCTCTCACGCCGAGGACCTGGGATCGAATCCCATCCCCGACATAGTCACTTATGACGTAAAAAGTTATAGTGACGACTTCCTTCGGAAGGGAAGTAAAGCCGTTGGTCCCGAGATGAACTAGCCCAGGGCTAAAAATCTCGTTAATAAAGTCAAACCAACCAACCAACTTTGTGAATAAACTTTATTTTTGATCAGCATTGACATAAATTTTCTCACTGTGCGCTATAAATAATCCACTGCACTGTGACGTCACGCATCAATTTTGATAGGTACAGGTCCTGTTGTTTACAGTTTGGACTTAGTCCTTTTTTCGAATCATTCTTAATTTCGTGAAAGTTTGCTGCGAGGAGAGGTCAAATCCACTGCAGATACCCACGGATCGTATTATTCTATCTTCCTACCGTGGAAAATCGTCACCATCAGCATGCTGGTGATAGAAATGCGAAGATGAAAAAAAGATGGAAAAAAAACGACTAAGTCCGAAACGTAAACAACAGGACCGGCAGCTGTCAAATAAGTGAGGTTAGGCACGTCATATGCAGCGCTCTATAGCCGACTGAATTCAGCTTGCATCAGTACTGAACAGCAGCAGAAGTAATGCGCTTGTTCAGTTGTTGATCAGCATAGCACGTGTTGATTAGACATTGTTGAACAGATGCTCAAACATGATCAATGTTCAACTACAAGAGGTTTATATTGGGCACTGGAAGACTGATATATATGAATTCAAGGATGGCGCAGATGGCAAGGTATACCGCTGACGATGAGAAGGTCTCGAGTTTGAATCCAGTATCCGGGTAATTATTGAAAGTGATTATTAATAACCATGAATTAATTCATGGTAAAAGTGTACGCTGCATTTAGATACATACGGAGTTAGCGATTTTTAGTCATTTATTTATTTTCAATCAATTTTATAAGCTCAGATAAATGCTTATAAAGCGATTTTGAAGTTGTTGAATAAAGTCAATATACAACGACACGCTTCATAACTTCTCTAAATTTGTGTGAACAACGCCTGAACAAAGGTTTCACATGGAAATAATTAAAATGTTGTTAAACATTGTGCTGAATTAAACTGCAATAATGTTCTTTGTTAAATTAGCGTTGTTAAATCAACAGTCCTTATTAAGCTGAGTGAAACCTGAATAAACATCATTACAATATATGATTACAGTCACTAAATAATATTTAGCCTAATAATTTCGCCAGATTTGCTTGAACAATGTGTGCGTAGCAGCTGCAAAGTAATATAAAAAAGCAACTATTCAGTATGTAGTTATGAAAAATTGCTTAATAAATGATTATAAAATAGGCAAATGTTTCTTGGGCGGGTTATGGTACTAAACATTGCCACATGGAATCTAAATGCATGATTTGCGGAAGTTCTGCTTCTCACGCTAAGGACGTCTGTCCTGTGAAAGAAGATACCAAAACGTTTGTAAGCGAGGGTAATTTGTAATACTTCTTTTCACTAAGAGATTTGATACAGAATTCAACTTCAACTGAGCTGTCGAGGTGACGACCTCTATAAAACTTGATCAAATAATGATCGTGTAGCAGATTGTTTGTAAGTGTATTGAAGTGTTAAAATCTGATTATTTTTTTTTATATTTGAACATGTGTGTGTTCTCGATTTCAACGAAAATAGCATCGTATTAATACTCTTTATCCTGTCATTCGTTTTACTTAACTGATAATCAGAAATATTGTTATATTGTTTAGTATGTTGTTAGGCCCACACTATCAAAGTTACCCGCATTATCAAAGACACCCCGGTACGGTACATTTGCTTTTAATATGGGAATGTGCACGCTAGGTATCAAGGTGAAGGGGAGTTGAGTTAGTGCAAGTCGTGCAAATGATGGGACACATTCTATATTGGAGGAAAGGAAAACTGTGGATGCTTTGTGTAATATAAATTGTCAATTATCGCTCGTCAGCACGGTTGGGTGGGTTAATGCGATTAGTTCAACAAGACGGTTCGAGTGCTGCGTTTTGTCAACCTTGCACCGGACTAGGGGATGAGTTAGTTTCATAGAATTTTGTTGTCACAGGAAGTCGTGGCGAAGCTTTAGGGCGTAGGTTTCAAAATTGGAGACCACGATCCCCAGGGAGGACGAGAACTGTAGACAACGTGGCGGTTATCATGTATCAGAAGCCAGAGGCACATTCCCCGCCAATTTAGAGATTTGTGTCTTTGCTATATTTGAACTTATTTCATCATCAACCTGATGAGATAGAAAATGAAAAGAAAAGATAGTAGAAAACTGGGGGACCCATTGTAAATCGCATAAGCGAGTCCTTAGCCGAGTGGCTAGAGTCCGCGGCTACAAAGCAAAGCCATGCTGAAGGTGTCTGGGTTCGATTTCCAGTCAGTCCCGGATCTTTTCTTAATAGAAATTTCCTTGACTTTCCTGGGCATAGAGTATCATCGTACCTGCCACACAATATACGAATGCGAAAATGGCAACTTAGGCAAAGAAAGCTCTCAGTTAATAACTGTGGAAGTGCTCATAAGAACACTAAGCTGATAAGCAGGCTCTGTCCCAGTGACGACTATTCTTGCACATGTTTAAACTGCATCACTTTTCGGGGAAACATCATGTTTAGTAGATGTAAATTGTTAAACAACATTTTCCCCTTAAGAATTTGGTTTGGTCTGCCGATGAATCACGTAGCCATTTATTTTGGATTTTCACCTCCTTCCCCATTTCGTGATTTTTTATCCGTACAACCGTTTTGAAATTTGACCAAACCATGCCATTCATAGATGGGCCCTCCTAAACCGAGTGGTTAGAGTCCGCGGCTACAAAGCAAAGCCATGCTGAAGGTGTCTGGGTTCGATTTCTAGTCAGTCCCGGATCTTTTCGTAATGGAAATTTCCTTGACTTTCCTGGGCATACAGTATCATCGTACCTGCCACACAATATACGAATGCGAAAATGGCAACTTAGGCAAAGAAAGCTCTCAGTTAATAACTCAGTTAATAAGCTGAGAAGCAGGCTCTGTCCTAGTGAGGACGTTAATGCCAAGAAGAAGAAGAAGAAGAAAATGCCCCCCATAGATGACCAAGTGGTTTATGGAAATTCGAATCAATTTAGTAGGTACATTTTTTCAACTACAAAATAAACTAAAAAGCCAAATTTATTTTTTCCACTCTTTAAAAACGTATAAAAACGATTCTGGGGAATGTCCCATTCTGGGGAATGTTGGTTTGACTTTCTGGGAAATGTCCTACAACCGTGAGGACGTAATGCCAAGGCGGTTCCTTATTTTTCGATAATGCGAAATGTGATAAGTTCGTCAAGGTAAAGTGCTCGTTATGGTAAGAAAAAAATCAGGTAAATTTTTAAGTCCGTACGTGCGTCCAATTTTGGGTCTTTTAAATTAGGGTGCTCATTATATTTTTAATTTGTTCCAATTTTGGATACTTTTACTGCTAATAACTAACGACAAAAATTATTCAACCGTAAAATAGTTCCGAATCTCTTCTGAACCCTAATGCGCCCTCATTCCATCTGGGAAAAAAAGTCAAACCGCCTCTTGTCGAAGAAATCCCTGCTACAATTCTCGCATGAACGAAGATAAATCATCATTACAGCCGAACAATCTCGGCCCGTCCATTTCCAGCAGGACGAACACGACCGAGCTAATTCCGGACCAACTTATCCTGGCGTCATCGTCATCGCACCATTCATTTGGCCATCCTTCCCATCCCGCTGACTACTTCCCGTCGTCGTCCCAATGATGGCAGCTCGACAGTCCCAGTGGAGACTGGTTGGATCATGTACAAGATTTACATCATATCAAAAATGCGATAAAATATTCGTGAATGGAGGGATTGTATGGCCATCGTCCGTGTGTGCGAAACAGGGTGGCCTAGTTTCCAGCTTCAGTTTGTACAATGCTTCTGGGTCATTCCATATTAAGTGTTAAAAAGAGTGCAAACGTGTAACCGACCATCACCGATTACAAACGAATTTTACAAAAAAGTCGTGAATGAGCTGTATATTTTCGAAACTATTAGACATAGAGAAAAAAATATTTGTAATATTTTTAAAGAAAATCGTTTAGGGAGTCCAGAAAAAAATTGAATACAGTGTTGCCAAACACGATTTGATTTGATTTTATTTATAATAGAGGCTTTCAGTCTTAAGCGGGTTCTCCTCTTAGAGTTGCCAAACATATTTATTTTCGAATTTAAAATTAAAAATCGCCTAATGAGTATTGTTTGACTCCAGAATTTTTGATTATATGTTTGCTCTACTCCCCAAAGTGTATTAGGCAATCATTAGAAATAGCATTTTGAAGTATGAATATAAGAGTAGTCTAGGCTACAGTTTCAAAAAATAGCGATGGTGTTGCCAGTGCATTATATTTTTCACAAAATATTATTTATATATATATATATACATATATATATATATATATATATATATATATATATATATATATATATATATATATATATATATATATATATATATATATATATATATATATATATATATATATATATATATATATATATATATATATATATATATATATATATATATATATATATATATATATATATATATATATATATATATATATATATATATATATATATATATATATATATATATATATATATATATATATATATATATATATATATATATATATATATATATATATATATATATATATATATATATATATATATATATATATATATATATATATATATATATATTATGTATATATATATATATATATATATATATATATATATATATATATATATATATATATATATATATATACATAATATATTATGTCGCGCTGGGCAGTAAGTGTTTCGAGGAGATCAAGCAATCGTGTCGGTTTTGTTAATTTAGTTCATGTGTGTTAGTAGTTTTTTTGAAGAAATTGATGGTGATTGGCAACTGCCCTGTCGATGTTGGATTATCAATTGGTAAGCTCGTTTCATACTTTATTTTCAAATGCGTGATATATGTCTTTATTGTACCAATGGTTTAATGCCACGTTTATGAATTTATTTATATTTAGTTTCTAACAACACAATTTCTGATATATTCGATGAAATCGAATTTTTTGAAATAAAACAAATGCTCATTCGACGATAAATTGATTAGAAATTTAATAATTGAATTTGGATATTTATTACACTTTATCTAAAAGAAATTGTATTGGACTCATCAAAAGATTTTCTTCAAAAATGCTATTATTATTTTTTTTCTATGTTTTATAGTTTAAAAGTTATCAGAGAGGGCTATGCTATACATTTATAGATCTGTCATGTTAATTGTGACAGACGCTCCACACATTTTTGATTGCTGAAGTACCTATCTTCAATGACGTTTCATAAACTTTATGTATACTATTTGTTTACATAGGCCGTGTAAAAGCAATAAGCGCATAAGTGACCTTTATTCTAGAACTGGACAATTCCATAAAATAGTGAAAGAATACAGAAATACAAAACTTTTCATAAAAAAGTTTGTCCAAGCGGCAAATTTAACAATGACGGGGCTGGCGGTTTAATGGCTATCGCTTCTGCTGCCATATTTAACATTTCAGTCGTCGCGTTGTATTTTGTACAACACTGCTGAAAAAATCTCGCTATTCGTTCACAACAGCACCGCGGTGCTTCTGACGGTGGCAAACCGCGCGAGGACAAATCACAGCATTTTGCTAGAAACTTACAGGACGTCTGAGACCTTAGGAATTTACAAGAAATTAATGGATTTTGCACTGCGTTTAAAGCAACTAATTATTTCTCTTAAGGATCCCGCATTAAACCTTTAATGTCCGATAGGAATAACCAGATTTCGCTCAGTATGTTTAAGACTCCACTGAAAATTCCCAGGAGCTCACTACAAGAATATAGAATTCCGTAAGGATTATCCAGAATACAGCTAAAAAACTCCTGGACCTACAGTGACCGGCACAAAAAAAGATCCACCCCAAGCATATATCGAAATTTGCACAAACTTGCGATTTTTTAAACTTATCATAATTTCAATCAATGTAAAAGTCACATATACCTCCAAACTTCATTTCAGAATAATAACATGATTGATTTTGTTTTCGAAAAATAAAAAATAATAAGTTTACTCTTTACTTAGTTTTTTTTAGTATTACAGAAAAAAGATCCACTACCGTAAAATTAATTTTTCGTGTAATTTACGTTGGTGAGCCCCCGGTTTTGACACTTCATTGTTTTTGTTTGTCGACAACATAAATTACAGAACTTTTAAGTCAACTGCAAGTGTTCAAAAGAATTGGTTTTGAAGCTGTGGAAGCTGTGGAAAAATGGGCGGAGGCAAAATTTCAATGCAGATCCGAAACCTTATTTTGCGTGATGCTAAGCGCAACCTATCACAACGAAAAATAGCGGAGAAGTTTGGAGTGAGCCGTAGCGCAGTGCAAAAGATAATACTGAAGCACCAAAAGTTCGGAAGTGTTGCTGATCGAACGGGAAGAGGATCAAAACGCAAGAGCAGTGCGCGAACCGACGACCTGGTCATCCGGCAAATCAAGAAAGATCCACGCACAACCGTGCGTGCGATTAAGGAAAGGCTAGATTTGACGATTTCCGAACGTACTATTCGACGACGCATGGCAGAACGGGAATTGAAGAGCTATTTTGCTAAAAAGCGACCAATGATCAGCAAGGTCAACAAACATAAACGACTACTCTTCGCCAGAAACCACATACTTTTCTGTTACATAAACTGAAATAAAAATAAGTTTCAAAAAAATCACAAGTTTGAAGCAATTTTCTTATCAACTGAGAGTGGATCTTTTTTTGTACCGGTCACTGTAGCTAAAGATCACCAGGATATCATTAGGAACATTTTGATCGACTAATTAGCTCCAATTGTGAAAACAAGGCTTCAGTTTGACTGAAAATTTATGAAATCTATTACACACATTATTACTCATTATTGGAAAATTACGTTATTTTTATGGAAAGTATTACTTAAATATTGGAATTTTCTACAACATTTTCATGTATTGATTGTCATATTGAATTGCTCAGTTGGGTTTGTTTATTGCAACTTTGCATTTACTGCTATTGCTATCTTTGATTTTTTGAATGGAAATTTTTGATTTATTGTGGGCGAATTATTATTTATTTATTGCAAATTTTGGCTTTTTTTGTGGAAAATTTATAATTATTTCTTGCTTTTTATGAAGAAAATAAGGACATTTCGAGGTTTTTAAATGGAAAATTTGATATTTTTTAGTGAGATTATTGTCGATTCTACTGCACTTTTGAATCTATTTATTGCTCAAAATTTTTTTATTTATGGAAAATTTTGTTTTTTCTATGCACTTCTTTATTTTTTTATGGAAATTTTTAACTTTTCTGTTGATTTTACCCTTGTTTCTTTACTGGCAAATTTTGCATTTTTTATGGAAATTTTATATTTTTTTTATGGGACGAAAATATTTTAGCCATTTTGATCCATGTGGTCCACAAGCCTAATTAGAATCTTGATATGGCACGCATTATACTCCAGCCTGAGCAACATTGGATCGATTATTCAAATGTCTAACATTATACAAAGTCTCTATCGTATTCATCGCCCGCTTTAATTACCTCATTGAAAATAAAATGTAGTTTCGACTGTCTATCTAAAATCTATAAAAAGCTAAGAGACCCGACGATGCTTTTACATACGCTATGCATATAATTCCACAATAAAAAAAAGTGAGCTGAAGAGGCGAGACGAAATTTATGATAGAAAAAATGTGAGAAAAAATATAGGAACTCTAGTTGAGATACTCATTTATAATGACTTCATGAAACGTTGCAAACACACGACCTTTTAAAAGAAAATAGGCGCGTACGGTTATACTAGCAGTTGGTGCAATTTGAGGAAGTTTTGACGAAAGTTGAGCTCTGCAATGCGAGAAGCGTAAAGCTGACTTGCTTTTCAAATGACTAATACAAAATACACACAGATATTTACAAAAGTTTATAAATTTTAATGGTTTTCAAAAATGTTGCCAAAACGGATGCCAAAATCGGGGGGTACCAAAAATGGTGCATGCCAAAACCGGAATTTATCTGTCAAGCATAAGCAATTAGGGCGAAGTTAAGAGGAATTAAGCGAATCAAAAGTGCCAAGAATAGGATCCGGCTCCCTACACCAATCTACTTTTTTGAAATTATGGAGTTTTGTCAAATTTAGAATTAGAGTTCCATAGCCCGAGGGTTGCTTTGATAGACATACAAATTTGGCTTTTTGCATGTTCAAGTAAACGAACATTTGACCAAAATTTGGCCGAAATCGCTGAAGGTCGATTACACGTGCTGTGGATACATGATATGGAATGACCCTTCTCCATGTTAGTTATGGGACATAGTCAGGAAGACCGGTCAGCGAATCTTCGTACGCTACTACTGCTGCTGCTGATGCTGAAACGACAAGTCCGCAGTTGTCCATTTGTCCCGAAAGCTTCCCGTTCCCTCACTCGACACGGAATAAGGGGGGACCTTGCGTGATTTTGGCACCATATCCGCAGGAGCACGAACTTCCGCAGAAGCATATGGGGTAAGGGGGACCGAATCTGCGGTGGCAAGGAAGGTTGATAAATAGGCTTATTGCTTGGATAGAGGGGCGGTCCATAGCGGAGAAACATGAATCTACACTGAACCGCTCGGCCGGAAAGCGTATGCGGCAGAGGTAATTATTTAACCCCAGCTATATGGCCAGAAAACGTCCGAAGCGTGGACAACTGAAAAAATACTCACTCATCACAAAACACCATTTAGCGCGGGGTGAGGACCGAAAGCAGTGTGTCCGACCGTGTCAGCAAGTGTGTTCCGTGTGGTGCTACAGATGGGTCAGAATTTCCCACCACTTATCCTGCTTTGGGTGGTAGGAATGAGTTCTCTCATATGACCTGCATCATACAGAACGTTTGGATGGATTTTAGTGTGTAAAAACTCGAAGCTATAAATATCAAATTTATTTTCGAAAACAAATGAAAATGCTTCAGAAAATTGCATTAGTTAGAGGATTATTACTGTAATTAGTTGGAGTCGCACGAATGCTTCGGAGTAAAGGCGCTTCTTTCACTGTAATGAAAATATATTGTATAACGTATTGCAAATGTAACAAAAGTACATAAAATTTCTCTATCCACTTTTAAACAGAAAATCGAAAATTTGTATTAAATGTTTTATTAATTTTTAATTTAATCCAAAAACAGCATGTTTTGGATGGTGTGTGCGTTAACTTCTGAAGCTGATATACAGAGCCCCAAACTTGGGCACCATTTAATTAGTCACTGACTGTAAAATAAAGATGATAAATTTTGCTTCACATTTTGGTATTGTAATGCTTCTATAGCATTTGTTACAGTTTCGAGAACATAAAAAAAATCAATATAAAATTCCAAATACGAACAAATGTTTCCATATGCATCCCAATCAGCTCTGTGATAATTGAAAGTAGATCTAAAAGGATTAATAACCGCTTAAAGAAAATTCTTAAAAATCTCCTAACAAATTCAATACTTGCTCTCAGCTTAATTTCTGTTAGTTTATTATTAGCTTTATTATGATGTTTTTCCCTCAAATTACTTAAAATTATAAAAAAATGTATAATATGGGAAAATTCTAAGAATATTTGTCAAGATGGTTCAATAAAATAATTTCTATAGAAATCGTGCAATAATTTTTAAAAAATGTTGAGAAATTTAATATGCAAAACGATCTTGAACTGGGAAAAAAGCCTTGAAAAACTTCAGTACAAATCTTTACAATAGTTTATAACAAAAACAAAGTGGATTTCCCCGGATAACCCATTCCTCCACAAATAATTTAGCACTCATCATTGTCATGACTTTATACACTTCAAGGTGGTGAACGAATCGCCCAGACAACCAAAAAGGCGAAAATGCCTTATACGCACAGAGGAGGCGATACACGTTATAAGACGAATAGGTGCAATGGAATTTGGCATATGCCGCGAAATTTAGTCAGCGTCACGAAATTAAGAAAATACTGCGAAATGCCACGAAATCAATCAATTCTGGAGAATTCATATGGCAACCAATTGAAATTGTAGTATTTTGTTTATGGCAATATTTTTTCATTTTGATTTTTATTCGGCCTACAATTTTTTCAATAGGAGTATTCACTTAAAGTTGCGTAAAACGTAAACTGCGTATTCATTGGAATGAAACATTTCATATGAAATATTCCCTTGGGACACAGAGAAATGTCATTTGAGTTTTTGTTTTCTCGTGGATGCATTCCAATTTGTTTTTTTGTTGTTGTTCATTATTTTATAATGCTAGAGCAAATGTATTAATTTAAATTGCTTGTGTAAAATTTATGCTATGCTGTACCTAAGATCCTACAGAGAAATGGATGAGATTCAACGGGATAGCAGCTGGTAAATCCTTAGCCAATTTGAAAATGGAGCTCTAGTAATGTTTGATTGCTGTTGCTCATTGCTTATAACCGTAGTACGGTTACCGTACCAATAGGTTGGTGAATGATTGGTGATTGATCTTTATCCCATTTATGATTCTTTAAAGTGTTTTATTTTGTAAAATAAGAAATCGGAATGTACATAAACCATTGATAACTGTGTCCCTTTTGTTGAGAACCTTTTTTACTTCGCACGCTAGTGGAGCGGCGAGGACTTCCAAAAAGCCAAATAAACAGTTCTTCTTATTGAATTTGCCCAGAAATCTCACTAATCCTGCCTCGAATTCAAAAAACCTCTAATATTTATTTCGATTCACACACCAAAGCACCCCCCCCCCCCTAATGTTCAGCTCCCCGAAGTAATACCGTGAGGTGGGTCCGGGGAGAAAAGAGTCCGAGGCCAAGGGTAATGTCTATGTATTCTGTACACCAGTTCAACGAAAATTGCTGACGTACAGTGCATGGGCTGATTTTAGTGGGTCGTCGATGGTGCGGTATCCTCACACCTTCTCAGGGGTCTGGTTACAAGTTTTCCCCTAGTAAATAAAAATCAGTGTCCAGTATCTGAGAATAACATAGACACTGGACACTGATTCTTTACAAAGGAAAATCTGCAACTGCTTCCAGTATTTCCGAATCGATTAGCAGCATTTCATCAAGAGACTCAAGCTTGTGTCTTTCTGCGAGTCTTGGTTAACCCTCCAGCATCTTCACACTGTAATGAAAATAAGTAGTGAAGAACTTTACTGCCGTTATACGCATAATTTTCCCATGTTACTTTTTGAGCATTTTGACTTTTTGTCATCAAACACTTTATTTTTACGTATAGTTTTAGAAAACACTTACTAAAAATTAACTTTGTTCGGAAACTCAATGAAAAGCATGCCAAGTCTATTTGTCCCATTGTTGAATTTCCACGCATAACTGTCCCACTACTGTATTTCTACGCATAATTGTCACACTTTACAATTCGCTGCGTTTATCTCGAACAAAATATTCAGTAGACAGTTCTGAATTAGCTGATGTTTGGAAAAATCGTTTTGAATATCTTCTTACGTTGGATTTACATCTCATGCGGAACACAACCTGTTTTATGTGTTTGTATTATCGGGATGCATTCATCATTCATGCGAGCCTGACGTCAAATTTGATTGAAATTTTCAATATCAAAATATTATTTCCCATCAGTTTTTCAATGAATTTCAGTTAAACTTTCAGGGTTGATCACAAAATTCTTCTAGTTTTTGGAACCACGTTCATCGATTAGAAATTTGCCGTAATTTTGGATTCATCACGGGGAGTACTTAAATAATCTCAAATGAAGAATCAGTAATCACTTTAATTTCGAGTCCATGGCTGGCGACAAATCAACTTCATGATTTAGCAAGTCTAAATTAAAATTGTTTGACCGTTTTTGGATGACTTGGCCACAAGCTGGGTGTTCCGAATACCGGTTCACCGATGAAAGTGGCCATTATTTTGGCGAATCTGAAACCTGGCTCGCGACATATCAATTTTCATGAAATTGCGAATCAAGTCTAAAGGTGGTTCAAATGTATTTGAATGACTTGACCACATGTCGGATTGTTCCGAATTCCCGGTTCCCTGAGGAAAATGGCCTCTAAACTGTCGGTTCTGAAACCTAGCTGACAACATCAAACTTCATAAATTCGCAAATCAAAGCTAAAGAAGGGTAATTCAAAGGTTCTTGGATGACTTGATAACATGTCAGATTATTTTGGATACCCTGTTTCCCAGAGGAAGTGGCCATTATATTTGCGGTTCTGAGACCTTATCTTGCAATATATTAAACTTAGAATAGTTCAAGAGGTTTTGGAAGACCTGGCCACATGGTGGGTTTTTCTGGATAATTAGTTCTTCGGTGCAAATGGCAAATATGATGGTGGTTCTAAAACCTAATTTAAGATGTATCAAATATCATAATTTTGCAAATCAAGTCCAAAGTAATGTCAAATCGTTTGATTTTGAGTTAAATATTTAAAAAAAAGACACGGACACCGTCTTCAGCCATTTAGCTGCACAGACTGTAACTTAACACTAGACAACGGACAAGCATGCTCCAGTGGCACAACCGTGAAACATTCCTGGCGAAAAGTTTCAAAGGCTGAAGCGGGAATCGAACCCGCACCCCATGACACGATGCGATTAAATGCCTGACGACACTAACCGCACGGCCACGAGGCCCGCAGAATAACCTTGAATTCGCAGACGAGTTTCTGTCAAGCCTGCAGCTGGAAGAGTCGATAAAGGAATTTATTACGTCTTATAAACTCTCTAACTTACTCATCCACTCTTTCTTTCCCTAACTCATTCATTTTCTTATTATAATACATATAGAAAGCTTTGCTTTCTATCCCAAACTATAAAATCGTATTTCTGCACTTCCCCACACGTGGCTCCGTTTGGCACATGTCCCTTGAGCCTTCATTAGGTGCCTTAACATAAACTTTAAGATATACGTCCTCTACATTCGGTACATTCTATACGTAAGAACGGTCATCTACAGCAGTATACTTAGCACATAATTCGTCACTACTATCAGTGGGACTGTTATGCGTAGAAATTCACCAAAAACCCCGTATTTCTAGGCATAACAGTCCCACTTTGAATTTCGTAGGTAAATTTACTTTATTCCCATAATACAAACTCTTGACTTTAATGAACATGCTATTCTTTATACTATTGTAAAGATTTTAATTTAATTTACCACACACCTGGTCAATACGAGGCCTAATTGTGTTAAAATCTTTAAACGCGTTTTTCTCGATTGCATATTTTGGAACATGGGACAATTATGCGTATAACGGCAGTTTAGTTGTAAAACAATTGGATTTCTAAATTCCATAGTCTTTCAAAGGTGGAAAATTCGGGAAACAAATTCGTGATTGTTTTGTTGATATTTGTTATCATCTCCAAGGCGTTCTTCGATGTTGTTTTTCAACAATCTGAAATGTTCCATTCGCGGCTTATGCGATGTCATGAAATTACGGGAATTACGCAATTAAGTGAATACCCCTAATGTTTGTTTCAAATTAGATAACATATGCTAATTTGCTCGTTTTGTTTTAAATATTTCATTGACATTCAAGTACTGAACTTATTAGCTTAAATTGTAACAAATGGCCTAATTTGAATGCAAAACTGCTAATTTTCAACAACAAAGAATATGTGTACTAAAAACTTGTATTTCGTATAAATATGATCAAAAGTATAAAACGCGACAAAGCCGCAAAATTTCAAGAATTTTACTACGAATTTCGATTGCCCCTAGATGAATAATGGCATACAATGCGAGTGTATGCGAAATAATCTGTAATCTCATGCGATTTTATTTATGATAACAAATATTTATTTGACAGCTGCTGTGGATTGATTCGATTTATTTTGTACGAGTATACAGGACGAAACCGAAATGTACAAACGAACTGTAAAAGTAGCATTCTGTGCGAGGAAACTTATCAATCGGACGATTTCATCGACCATGTAGTGCGGATGTGATGCAATTTGTATGAATAAAGGAGCCATTACGTAAACTGTAATGCGTAAGTCAAGAATTGCTGAATATCTCTTTATTTTGATTACTTATCGTTCCTGCTAATGGGAAAACAGGTCATTTAAGGAACTGGGGTTTGCCGAAACGGCATTCGGTGGAAAATAGCACAATTGGCTTGAGGACGACCCCTTATATAATCCATCAATAGTGAACCGTAGGAAAATGAGATTGATTACAATTCTATTGGTACTGTCCACCAATCGAATCAGTACTTCTTTCAATCAGTAATGTTCCTAACCTTCAACTGTATTTATTACACAGTCGACAAATTGATCTCCATCATTGGATTATTTTGCCCACTGTTCAAGAATAGAGTAACACATAACACTGTTTAAGAATAGAGTAACACATAATTTTTTTGTTAGTAACGTGTTTTTTTTCGCAAATGCAAATAATTTACTTTTTGCATTTCATACACCCAATCACCCAATATAAACAGTGCTACAATGTTCGGGCTTCATATAAAGAGGCGAAAAACAACCAAAAACTTTTTTGAGATTTTTATATTTTTTATCATTTTAAAATATACCGTCAAACGGGGCTTCTTTTGACATTAATTCCACACTCTTTAACTTTGAGGATTTGTAACTCTTAGAATTATGGATAGATATTGATGAGCCTTGCCTATATTTAAGTTGTATATGTACGTAACAAATGTGCAAAATATGAGGCAAATCCATCAAGAAATAACAAAAATGCTTGAATAGCGAAAAAAGTGTGTCCTTCAAGACAAAAAAAAGGACTACTTTGGACATTTTCACAATTTGATAATGAAATGATTTTTCCTTATAATTTTCAAACTGATTCTATAGATTATCGTCCACTGTGATGCTATTGAACGTTCATTGATAAACATAATTTAGAAAATGGCAAAGCTAGAAACAATTACACACTTATAACAAATTTCAACGAAACATGCCATTCACTATGAAAGTCGTAAAAATAAGACCTTTGATCAATTATTCTAATAGAACAACAATTTTAATCAAAACAAATCACAAGATTTTCATGAAACATGACGATTTGATAGTTTTGTGATGCTCCCAATAAGTTTCCACGACATGGGTAAAATTCAAACAATGTTTGCATAGCCAATGTTTTATACCTTGTGAATATTTATTCGGACTTTTTTTAAATGTTTTCTTGTTTATCCTGTGATTGTTGATGTTGTGCCAAAAAAAAATCATGCCTAGTGGTTAATAAAATTGCTCAGATTAGTATTTACGCTGCTAATACATACAAAAGGTGAGTGTCCAAAGTACCCCTGGAATCAAAAGTAGCCCCGTCCTTAATTGAAATTGAACTAAAATTTAAACTTATATGACTTTATGACGGCAAAACGGCTGAAGTCAAAAAATTTAAAAATGTAACAATAAAATAAAGCACAAAATTTATGATTCAGGAATGCAATATTTCCCCAAAGTTACGCACTATCTGAAAGCTTATGGTTCAACACTTTTATCAAGTATGAGGATGGAAAAAAGTATTTATTTGAAGTTTTAATACTATTCAATATTAACTTTAGTAATTTTGATTATTTTGAACATGAAAAACAACTCTTGTCGCGTCATGTCGCCGCCATTTCAAAAATTGCACATCAAAAAGCATCCTTAGATGTTACAAAAAACATTAAAATTTTTTGCAGAAATTTGCTGATTTGCAATGTAAGAGCTATTTGAATAATTCAATATTTTACATATATTTTGATAATATTTTACATACAAAGTTTGTTTAAAATAAGTTTAACCACTGTTCATACATTTCGATCAAACTCGGTCAAATACAAACAAAACTTGTGCTTTCAGCCCAGTTTGGTAATATTTTTAATATAAACAAACTTGTTTTAAAAAGTTTCGTAATTTGTGAATAATCCCTTCTGAAACAATAAAAACGCCAAATAACATATTCAGGTTACATATTTCATTGATTAAGGCGATGAAACTTGTTTTGACCAAACTTCCTTTTTTTCCTACCATTGCATTGTGCAGTGGCTGGAAGAGTTTAATAAATTTCGTGAGGAACGTATTTCGGCTGTGGCACTGGGCATTACATGCTAGTCCGTTGTCTAGTGTGGTGTAGTGTTCACATGGCAAATCGTGTATTGAAAGCATAAACGTGTTGGTGTCTTGAAGTCTTATATTTTCTATAAGAAAACCTTAAAATTTCTGTATATGCAACGATATTATACAATTGTTGTGTTATGTCTTATTGTAAGTGTACAAAAAAATATGTAAACAGTGCATAACTATCAAAATATTTGTTTTTGCGTGAAATTTCTGATTTCATTTAGAAAATGTCATTTCAACCCGATCATGATTATCGACTGAATGCTATTTTTTATTTTGAATTTACAGGGGATAGGCAAAATGATTGAGATAGGCAAAATATTGCCTGAATTCAAATGCTTGTAACTATATGATAAATTGATGAAATTGGATGCATCCGGAAGCAATGGACAGCAAATTTGGTCTAGTTTCAGGAACTTGCTTGGCCACTGGACACCGGAGATGTTCCGGATTCTCCGAGGTCATGTCCTAATGTCATTTTTTCTGTCGCTTGTCTTTTTTTGCGGTGTAAAGTTGGATGAATGTTTACAATTTTCCTAGAAACTAGAACTTATAGGAAGCTGAATGCCGCCGGACTCATTAAGATTCGTTGGGAATCTTCAGAAATATGACCATTTCCGTAAAATTGGTTCCGGAAAACATGCTCAGTCATGTTTGTATTTCCAATCATGTAAATATTATCTGGAGCTATATCCAAGTGGGCATCAACCTTCAAAATGATGTTTCTAGTAGCATATTCAGAACCATTAGATGCACAGACCACTCTGCCCTGGGGGAAGTGGTCAATTAGGAACATATCTGAAACCATATCAATATGGGCATCAGACTTCATGATTTTCAAAGATTATGCTTTCCGAAGCATTTTCTAGCACCACCGGCTGCCATGACCACTCTATAGTAGGATCCAGGTGCCCCGAGGGATGTGGCCAATTCAAAACATGTCCGTTCACCTGTTTAGAATCACCTACTACCAAGAACAGTAGGATCCATGTGACTTGGATGTGGAGCAATTTCAGAACCACAAGATGTAATAACCACTCTTAGTAGATTCCAGGGGCTCCTAAAGATGTGGCCAATTTGGAACATGACCTTATTCCCCACATGGCACCTACTATACAGTGGTCATATACAGTACTGGACAGAATAAAGTACGCATTGGCCGTTTTTCCATACAAAATGATCAAGTTTGGAGTCTTATATCTCGGTTTCTAGTTGTCCGATTGACCTGAAATTTTCACCGCAGCTTGAAAATAACCTCAAATTTGCTAGGCTACAAATTCATAGTTTTTCATTAAAGAACTTTTAAGTTATCGCAAATCTCAAATGACAAAATTTTAAAGTAAAAATAATTTTCAAATGAAAATATTTAGAGCAATATGCCCTTCTGCAAAAATGTACAATTTGATAAGACACACAAATTTGCAGGACATCATTTTTCGGTAAAACTGATTGTTTTCAAAATATTTTCAAAATTAAATTTTGCAATTTTTTGCTAATTGAGAGATTTTTAATAATTTAAAAGATTATGTTTCAAACGCAGTGATATTTTAATTGAGTAAAATCTATGTTATATCTAGGCTGTGGTGAAAATTTCAGATCAATCGGAACACTAAAAGCTGAGATTCAGATCTCCAAACTTGATCATTTTGTATGGGAAAACGGCCAATGCGTACTTTATTCTGTCCAGTACTGTATATATAAGTTGCTCTGAAATTGCTTCTAGTAGCATCACCTTCAAAAATCTTGATGTTCATACCCCTATTGATGTGTTTCGGGCATTTTTAAATTTGCCACATCCTACCATGGCCACCTGGATCCTACTACAGAGTGGTCATGGCAGCCAGTGGTGCTGGAAATGCTTTAGAAAGCTTAATCTTTGAAAATCATGAAGTTTGATGCCCATATTGATATGATTCCAGATATATTCCTAATTGACCATTTCCCCCAAGGCACCTGGAACCTACTATAGAGTGGTCTGTGCATCTAATGGTTCTGAATATGCTGCTGGAAACATCATTTCGAAGGTTGATGCTCACTTGCATACAGCTCCGGACAGTGGCGCGAGAAGCGGGTAGGACAGGTATGACATGTACTACGCACAAAAACACCTGGGTAGGACAGTCAAAGGATTGTCATGCCCACGATTCGACAAAAAAAAAACAAGATCAGCAAAAAGCTTGAAAAATAAATTAAATTATTTATCATCTGTTCAAAATACAAACAATATACTACTTATCCTTATTAGGGTTTTGACACGATAAGATTTTTCATAGTTCTCTCTAGTTCTTAGATAATTCCTGAAAAATGATGTGATCAAATTCCTAATTGTTGAAGAGATTTCAACGAATTATTTGATGAGGTTACTGTGTGATAAAATATTTTTCAAACATCTCCAGTTTCTCCTGAAAACTTTAAAGATCAAAAAATGTAAGATTAAAAAATTGATAAAATTGATTCAAAAAGGATATACATATAAGGGTATTGACATTTTTCTGCATTAAAGTGTCTTAAAAGTCTCTATCCGTAAAGCAAGGCCTCTAAAGTATCTATTTTATCTAAAATGGTCTCCAAAGTATATTTTTTGCTCATTCTGCTTGCATTGAATCATGATGTATAATTGTAAAGGCTCTGAAAAAACCTTCAGATACTATAACGGCTTCAACAGGCTCTTCAAGAACTTCATGTCAGATTCCCCAAGAAAAAGCTTTAGCAATTATCATAGTAATTTTATTTAGAATACTTTCAGGGTCTCCTACAGGGATTTCTCCAGAAATACTTATAAAGATTTCTTTACCAATTTTTCCAGCGATTTTTAAAGGATGCTTAGAAGAATTTGCTCCAGGAAATCCTTGAGAACTCCAAAACTACTTCCTCTAGTAATTTCATCAGGTATTTCTGATTTTTGTTTCCAAAACTATCCTAGGGTTGCCTCCCAAAAATGTTTAACTAATACTTCAACCGAATTTTCTAGTAGTTACTCTAGGAGATCTTTCGAAGATTTGTACAGAATTTCTTCGAGCTAACACACAAAGGTTTATTCCAGAGTGTTTGAAAAAAAATAGCTTTGGTGTTTTCTTTTATGCAACCCTTGCGAGAATACCTCCGCCTGTTCATGTGGATTCCTTAAAGAATTTTTTTCCGTTGCCTCCCAAAAATCTAAAATTCTTCGATAGGTTCTTCGAACGTATCTATTTGTTTCTACGAATTTTCCAGCATTTCATTCAAGTATTATTTCTGCAGATTTACCAAAAAATAAACTTAATAAATTTCTCAAAAAATTGCCATGCACACCAATTTATTCGGCTGCTATTTTTCCAATATTTTCTTCGATCATTCCTACACAAATTTCTATAGAGATTCTTTCCAATGTTTCCCGGAAATTTCTTTAGATTTCTGTGTATAACTATGCCGAGATTCGATTGATTTTTGTTCGATTATGTCAGCAACTTATCTAGAAAATCTTCTAAAATTTCCTCAAGAGTCCAGGAGTTTTTTTCAGTCATCCTTATTTAACATCAAAATTAGAGGTAACTCTGGGATTTTCTTTAGAAATACCTCCCGGATTTATTTTCAGTAAACTTTCCTTGGCATTTCCCTGGAGACATTCCTGAAAAAAAAATCCTGAAAAAAACTATCAAGACTTACTTGAGAAAATCTCAAATTATTACTGGACGATTTTTTGTAGAAATCTTAGAAGGAATTCCAGGAACAAATGATACCTTTAGGGAAATTCCTAGTCTTAAGTTTGTATAAATCTTGAAACACAATATCAACGAAATCCCTAGAAATTCCTGGAAACTTAAAACCGATCAAAAAGTCACTTGCATCCTTTTGCGTTTGAACTTCTCAAATATAGTAACTATCAAAGTCCAGTCCAGGGTTAAAATTTTTCTTAGCTTCACTGTGTAAAAAATGTTTGCCAACGTTTGTCCTACCCATGGTTTCGAACGTGGCCGCGCCTCTGGCTCCGGATAATATTTACATGATTGGAAATACAAACATGACTGAGCATGTTTTCCGGAATCAGTTTTACGAACATTGTCATATTTCTTAATGCGTCCGGTGGCATTCAAATTCTATCTAACTTTACACCGCACAAGAATACAAGCGACAGAAAAACTGACATTTGGACTTGACTCGACTGTGGTCGAGTTTACTATAAACATGATCTGCACTGCACAAAGATCGGTCAAAACTACAGAAAAAATTTGAGATTTTCATATTTATATAGGTACGTAGAAATTTTTTTTTCTGTAAAATTCATACTTTTTCAAAATATGTCAAAACCAAAATGTTGACTTTTTTCTTCAATATAAGACATTTACGATAACTTCAAAGTGTGTGAAATTTCAGACAAATAGGAGCTCTGGAAGTCAAGATCCAAGTTTCTTAACTTGGCCATATTGTATGAAAAACGGCAAAATGATCTTTTTTTTTGCCGGTCACTGTGTCTCATATATTTTTCAAGTTATGGACGTTTTTCGTTCAAAAACATACTATTTTCAAAATTCAATAAATATTACCAAAAAAAAACCTCACATTTTTCTTCCCACGAATATGAAAAAAGATAATTGTTCTTATGGCATCAACAGATTCGAGATCCGTTTGTGCCATTCAGAGATATCGACTGAAAACAACGAATTTTCCAAAGAAAATCTTCAATAACTCTGTAACCATAAGAGATAGAACAGTAGTTTCTTTGGCAACGTTTTTGCGAGAAAGTATCACATAAAAAGTTATCGAAAAATGAACTGAGGTCTACCCTAACTATTTTTTTAAGAAAAATCATAACTCGTGAACCATTAGAGAAAGAAATTTGAGTTCTTCGACAAAGTTGCTGACTGGTCTTAAACATTGCACCTAGAACAATTTATTGGTCTCAATGCATCAGCGAAAAAGTTTATAACCCGATCTCCTAAACTATGTCGGCCACCCTAATTTCACATCAATGGAAAATATATCTGAAAAATATTAAGAAACTACCTCAAAGACACCATACATCTAAAACTAACGATTAAGGCACACACATTTTTTTCTTCCTAGTTATGGCTTTAGGACCAATGTGCATTGTACACTGCTCAATGATTTTTATGTTTAACGTAAACTTACGGTTTTATGTAGTTGGTTGAAAATCGTTGGCGCAGTTTTTAATTCTATCGTGCATTGGGCAGGTTATACAACAAAATTCTTCTTATTCAAGAGCTACGAAATCTAACAATAATTTTATGAGTTGCAAATCCTCAAATTTGAAGAATGTCAAAATAGTGCCAAAAGAAACCCCTTCTGACGGACTTGAATTCTTCGAGAAATTTAAGCTTTTAGAATAGACTAAAAATCGGTTTGTCTTTTGTTTTCCTTTATGTCATAGTAATTTGATCACATTTGTCAAACAGCAAAACGAAGTGTCAAAATAATTAATATTTCAAATTCTATAAAATAGTGAAACATAAATACAAACAATAGGGGGAATCACTTAACTGCATAATACTTTACGTATTTCGTGCTAAACTGATTATTTTAAACTTATCACTGAAATGAGTTAATTGTGCAAGAAACATTTCAAATTGTTGAATTTTGACAGTCTAACAATACAAGAATGCGTTTGTTATTGCGTTTGTCATCATTGAAAAAACAATCACATTTTTTTTTGTTTAGAGAGACTTTACCCAGAAGGGGCATTCGTCTCTATACAATCACATTCCCATTTACGAAAACAGGAATTCAAGAAAAGTTAACATATACTAGGTATTCTCATGTCAATACCTTGACTATATTGTATGTCGAGGCATATTGGACGCCTGGAGTTAGAATTGTAGTTGGTTTATCCAATAGTTTCGCAGAAAATTATTAGAGAGCGATCAGTGCTTGAGCTGATGCCGGTGGGAGCTCTATCAAGAATAAGTAGTGATAAGTTCCATCCATTTTTCCATTACAGGCAAGATGTACTGCTCATTTTGAATTACCTATCAAGCTACCATCCAATATCAATGATACCAATATGCTGTGTCCAAGTTTCTGTATGCGTGAAAATAAACTCTAATGGAAAATTCCCAGCCCAGTTGAAAGAAACCAGCATCGCGTCACATCAGTTGGTTTCCGTGGGTTATAAAGGATGGTACCGTTTTGTCTCATATTCCGAACACTTAAGGCCAACAGTGACTTCAAAAGCATCTGATATGCATAAATTAGCTGATATTTGTGGAAATTTCAATTTATTCGCAAAGTCTAACCGTTTACTGTTGGGTGTACCGATACAAATGTTTATTTAAACTCGTTTAGTATTGTTTTTACGTAAAAGTATAGAACAACATTTTGACTCAAATGCCGGACACCGCGTTCATTCTGTCTCATATTTCGAACACCTTGATTAAAATTTCGAACAGCGCGAATAAATCGTATTCAATTGAATATTTTCGCAAAAAAAATCGTCTGAGCTAGTTCTACTGGTACCAAACTAGAAAACCATTACTTACTCCCGAGGTGTAATTTTGATTAAAAGACGTTAAAATTGAATTGCAATTGACTGTCATTCCTGGTAATTTGATGACATATTTCAGCGAAACATTTCAACCTCGAAAATTTCGTCACACATGGCTTGACATCCTCCTCCTCCCCTTGGACCGTGATAATTTGTGCATGACTCCTAATCAACCACTCTTCATTTATCTAATATTCAACAAAGTTTTTGAATTTCGGTAATGGTCAAGGAACGAGGCACGTTGTTAAACGGTCTTTAAACTAAACCAACAAATATTAAAAAAGATAGTGAGCTCTTTCAAAAACAATCTACGAAATGTCTGACGTTTGTGATAGGCTGTGATGGGTAACTAGATTATTAGCATCTGATCTGTCAATGCTCTGGGTCAGAACAGGAATATTTCATTTGAAATAATTCATCAATCTGTTACGCAAATACTCAGTTTACGCAGCTTTAAGTGAATACCCCTAATGAAAAGAATGGTAGAACTTATCATTCAGTACGAAAACTAGTGATTGATTGCCATTAGGACCTTCCTTAGCCAAGTGATTAGAGTCCCCGGCTACTAAGCAAGGCCATCCTGAAGGTGTCTGGGTTCGGTCAGTCCAGGATCTTTTCATAATGGAAATTTGCTTAACTTCCCTGGGCATAGAGTATCATTGAACCTGCCACATGATATACGAATGCATAAATGGCAGCTTTGGGAAAGAAATCAGTTAATAAGCTGAGAAGCAGGCTCTGTCACAGTGGGGAAGTAATGCCAAGAGAAGAACAAGAAGCATTGTCGTAGTTTCAACTACGTAGTGCACTGTTACAACCTGAACTGCAAATGGATCTAAACAAGGAAAGGGGCTTGGTATTAGATTTTTAAGGGTATTTTAAAACACTATTTTTGCAATTTCTCATCGTAATAGGCTGATTTTCGTCACGCCAATCTGTCATTGTTTTGAGTTGCGTAATGAATCATTACAAAACCATTTTTCTTAAATTGTAAAATTATGGTGAATGCATTACGATATTATTTCTGATACCCTCAAGTAGTCCTTTACGAAATCGCAAAAAAATGTTGTACGTAACTCGTCGCAGAACTCGATTTTTACAACCTTGGTCGTAATTTACGATACGTGCTGTAAAAATCATCATTCTGCAACTTGTTCCGTAAACAACTATTGCTAAAGAACCAATTTTTTACCCGTATAATACGTATATAGATCATATACTTAAGACACATAACATCCATCTTTTCATAACATCCTACAACATTTGTCAAAATTCGGAAAATAAGATTAAAAATCACGAAATTTAACACTAATTGATCACAAACAAAGGTTAAGACGTCTCGGGGTAATATAATAACCTACATCGCCATTAAGATTCGTGCCAGCATTAAAAATATATCATGGAAAGCCTACCTTGTTTTTGCTCGCTCGTCCTCTTTTGTCGTTGATAACTAACTTTCAACGTTCCATGGGTAGCAGCGTCACCAAAATATGTAACTCGGTTAATTTCCACGCTCAACCACTGAGATATACAGTACCAGTTTCTCTTTTTCGTGTTTTCCACTATTTCCACTGCACTATCGTATCGTTATGTTACGCGAGTGATGAGCCTATGTATGTTTGTGGTTAATATTCACACACTTCCTATGCTTGCTGAAAAATTCTTTGAAGTTTTGATCAACCCAACAATCGAAACGAGCACTTGGTTCTGTTTTTCTTTTTTGTGTTCACTCTTTAACCTACTTTTTTCTTGGATGCACGTTGTCTAGTTTTGAATTATTTCTCGCACACTTCACTAGATCACAATTTTCATATCGTCTGCTTCGAAGGGATTTGAATAGCTACCGTACTATCTATTGTTTTCAAACTGACTGGCTCTAGTAAGGGGAAGGGGACAATTTTTTCACTCTTTCATAGACGCGATTCTGGCGATTTCAACTGTGAGTTCGTTTCTCTTCGTTTTCGTTCAGCTGTTTTCTTTTATTATTTTGCAGTGCTTAATTCAAAGCGAACGGTGTCGTTACTCGTTTTCTAAGTGTGATTGAGAAGCGATAAAAGCACACGTTATTTCTTCGTGCGATAGTTGTGTACTTTTTCCTGTCTTCACACTAGTTTTTCACACGTTGAACTTATTGTTCTGAATTCGGGCTCTGTTTTTCGCATAAACACACTTCACACTTTGAGTGCCACACTCCGCTTGGTTTGGAAATGGTCTAGTGAGAACAAGGAGCGAGTTCTGAGTAAGTGGTGGGTGGTGTTTTCCCTTGTGAGTTTTTGCAGGCAACACGCGATACACGAAGAGCACCTAGGTTTTCCACTCAGAGCGACGAAAACAAACTCTTCGTTGTGGTAGGTAATTGGGGCGACGGTAGCGATGCTGGGGACTTTACCCAAGAGAATGAGACAAAAATTCGAATTTGCACGTTTCCTTTCCCTGACCCTCGTGGCACTGCCCAAACCCGATTTGTGACGGTTCTCCGCAGCCTGGGCACGAGATATCGGCTTTTCCACTAGTAGTAAACCGATGGTAGGTTTCACTCACACTCGCAGAATCTCTGTCAATTTGAGGTCTTATGTTTCACTCGGACCACCTTGCGGCAGCCAGTGCCTCAGAATATGTCTCGCTCTGGTTCCGCTATGCTCTCTCGCTCTTTCACTGGTCTACACACAATCTTTTATCGATATTTTCGGGGCTGCGTCAAGGGCCAGCAATTTTTGGCTGACAAATGTTCAGGTTTTTTACACTGTTTCATGACAGATATTGAGCTATGACTCAAATTCTCCAAGCTATCCTTTATTTTCAAAAAGTCCACCCATCCGCATTTTGCGGATGCTATCTACCTTGAGCAAAAACACATGAAAAACTTAATCTCCCAGGCAAAATGAAAACTCACATACACGATCCTCACAGATTTTCTTCGTCCTGGTGCGACGACCCACTTCACAGACTTGGAGCTTTTGTACGTTCTGTACTGTAGTCCTGCTCAAATCACCACATCTTCAGAAATGTTCAACACTTTAACCATCTTTTAAGCACCATTTCAGGCCAGTTTTCTACTAGTTCAATCTAGAAAATTAAGAATCACTTCTGCAACGGAGCAGAGCAAAGTCACCAGTCTGCGGAACCGCCCTAAACAGTTACACACCACTCCAGCAGAGCAGTAAGCGAAGAGTCAGCCAAAAACAGGCGAACCGTCGTCGTCCTCGTGAATCGCGAGAGGCTGAGGACAATCTCCTTCGAACCGGTTCGTGAGGAAAATCACTGATTCATACCGCATACAAACTCACACTAGCACATACCTACACACGTGTGCTGTTTTCCCGAGAAAATTTGCACGGTTCTCTGCTTTGTCGCACCTCGTGAGTCGTCCTTTCTCTCCCGTGGAACTCAGTCTCTCGTCGGTACGATTCGATGCTGGTACTCTCGTCGTCGCATCTATCGCAGCCACCAGCTGAAAAGACGAAAACCATCCGGATCGTTTCCGGTAGAGTGACCAGCACTGCCATATAGTGGTCAATGGTATTGCATTCAAACTGGCCAGAATTAGCAATATACATGGAGTAAACGTTCATTGCCCTGAATTGATAAGCAAAACCACTAGAGTAAGGTGGGGCAAAAGTTCCACCTTAGTGGTATACTCAAAGTTTCCACAAAAGCAATTGCAGTTGAAACAAAATAAATACTATACAATGAACCTTCAATATATTGGCTATAATTTTGCTAAACAAACTTGCGTCAAAATAATTACCCATTTTAAGTTATAACAATTTCAAAATTGATTGTCTTAAACGAACTTTTTCCCCACCGGTGCACAATGGTCGGGCTCCATATAAAGGGGCGGCCAAAACTACCAAAAACTTTTTTGAGATTTTTATGATTTTTTTTATTTTGAAATATACCTCATGTGTTATATTATTATGATACTCAATTGAAATTAAACTAAAATTCAAATTTCTATGACTTTTATGACGGCAAACTGGCTGAAGTCAAAAAATTGAAAAATGTTACAATAAAATAGAGCACCAAATTTATAATTTCGGAATGCAATATTTCCCCAAAGTTATCCACTATCTGAAAGCTTATGGTTCGACAATTGTATCGAGCTTGAGGATGGAAAAAAATATTTGGTTGAAGTTTTAATACTATTCAATATTACACTTTAGTAATTTTGATGATTTTGAACATGAAAAACAACTCTTGTCGCGTCATGTCGCCGCCGTTTCGAATATTGCACATCATAAAGCATCCTTAGATCTTACAAAAAACCTTTAAATTTTTTGCAGAAATTTGCTGATTTGCAAGTTAGAGTCATTTGAATAATTCAATATTTTACATATATTTTGACGATATTTTTCATACCAAGTTTATTTAAAATAGATTTAACCACTATTCATACACATTTCGATCAAACTCGATCAAATATAAACAAAACTTGTACTTTCAGCCCAGTTTGATAACAATTTTAATTTAAAAAAAAATCTTTTTTTTATAGTTACGTAATTTGTGAATAACCCCTTGTGAAACAACAAAAACGCCAAATAACATATTCAGATTACATATTTCATCGATTAAGGCGATAAAAATAGTTTTGGCCGAACTTCACTTTTTTACGACCATTGTGCGGTGGGGCAAGAGTTCGAATCAACTTTTCTGACAGGCACACTTTTTACCAGCCATAAACTTATGTTTGCCGAAAAATACACACTAAATTTTCATCAACAAAACTCCCCAAAACATGGTTAATTGTAATATACCCAAAATAGCAGTTTTTCGCAAAACTAAGTAAAAATGTAGAATTGTGGATATGTAGATTCTAGGTAATTTGAAAAATTTTCAGTGAGTGTACACATGGGTCGAACTTTTGCCCCAGTATGGGCCAAAAATTGTTTTCAAGCATTTATGCAAAAACTAATACATCTCAAAGCAACCGTATGATAGGCCTAGAAACGCCCTTACATAAAATATTGTAATAGGGTGGCTGATCCAGCGGTAGTGTGTGTACCAATAATAGTGGTAGTGCGCTTTTAAGCGTGTTATAGGCAATTTTTATTTTTATGTGTATTTTTCTAACATGGCCTTTGTTAAATTGATATGAATGTGTATAAAATTTGTTTGGAAATTAGTAAGGAAATAGTAGAAAACAATTAAAAACCTTAACTTTTTTGCTCCTTTGCACCAGTAATAGTGGGACGTTCCTATAATAGTGGGTTTCAATGGTGAAACCACTATTATAGGAACAGACGTTAGCAAATACCACTATTACTGTAACATGTTCCAGTAATGGAGGAAATGCTTTTTTTAAAGATTCAATGATTTTATCAATCTAAGAATATTTTTTACGTAAAATAGAATAGAAAAGCTTTCGTATGACGTATTCAGATATGAAAAACGAGCTTCCGTTATTTTTTGGCGATTTTTTATTCCTCGACCCGTTACTATTGCCACTATCACTGGTACAGACGCCCTATATTTTTTCTTTATTTGGTTCCATGCAACGAAAGTTTGACAGAAAATTACAATATTCTCGTCCAAAAACAACAAACAGCCATAACTTTTTCAAATCCTGACCGATTTTTATGATTTTTGGAGTGAAAGTTTCTTACTTAAATAGCATTCGAACCACGATAACATCAATAAGTTTTGTTTTGAATTGAATTACAAATCTTAGAAAGCAACTCTTGCCCCACTCGAACTTTTACCCCGCTTTACTCTAATTGAACTTTAACACTTCACTTCACTTTTGCAAAAGATAAAAAAAATACTAAAAAACACTAGTAAGGCAAGCAAATATCTTTAAATCCTAGTATGTTGCTTACCTTGACAGATAGGCCTATTTCATCTGCAACTTACAGACTTCTACAGTGTCGAGTATTAAAATAGTGTAGTGGCCTGAATTAATGTTCTTTTTCGAATCGTGCATTTGCAAGAACGAAAAAGGCAGTTTTCTTCCAAATGGACACAAATTCTTAAAAAAAACTTCATTTTATAAATTACGGTAAATTGACGTTTCTGTTTTTCGTGATTTGTTGACCTATTGGGAGAAAACTGATTTTAAAGCTTTGACAAATGCTACATTCTTACAAGAGCCTCATAAAAGGGAACATAGGGCCAGTCAAAAATTGGATAATGCTCTCAAACGAAACAACAACAAAAAAACGGATACCGTAAACCGGGGGAAAATTGAACACAATTACACAGTTTTTAATTAAATTATCCTTGATTGTTGGGATACTTATAATTAGGGATTTTAAAAATCAGTACTTTGTTGATCTCTTCAGTGTAAGTAAACGATTTTTGGTGAATATTGAAAAAGACATACTTGGGCGCAATTGATCACCACATAACAACACAAATTTGAATTTAAAATTCTTACAACTTATTTTTTTGACCATTTTATTGCAAAGCTAAACTTTGTAAATCAGCGACTAAAAGCATAACTGTCTCATATTGATTTTCGAAACAACACCTTTTTTCATTGCAGCATTCATGTTTTAATATATCCTTACTATACATATAAAAATAAACATAAACTTGTAATTTGTGTGGTTGTACCAAACGGATATGGCATGCGAAAATGTACTAGGAAATTATTAGCTATTGTATGGAAAGGCAAACTTCAAACTTTGAGCGATATTTTCTCAGTGCCTACTTTTTCCATATGGGACAGTTATGCCTTCATGGGCAATTAATGTAAGCAATGAAATAAGCAGGTTTTCCAAGGATATAGGGTATTATGATTGAAAGATCTGATATTCATTATTGTAAATGAAGAGGTTCTAAACAGTCCAATTTAAGACAGGGGCTCCCCACCGGAGATCCCCGGACCCCTAGGGGGGGGCGTAACGAGCTCTCAGGGTGTCCGCGAAGCCATTGCATCATGGATCAGGGACGCAATCTAGCAGAACAAAATTAATAATTCGGTAACGACGCATTTCGGCATTTGGTTTCTTCGGCAAAGTTTTTTGTAACAACGAGGACAATCTACTGGCATAAACCGTCCGCATGGGTGGCGCCACAATCGAAATTTTTACTGTGACGTTCTAGAGACTTGATATGTTCGGCAAAGTAGTTTATTTTGATATAAAAAAAAATAACTCTCTCGAAGACGTCAAAATTATAGTCTACTGCTTTCGAGTTATTGGCAAAAAAATGAAAAACGGGGGTTTGACGGTTTTCGTAAGAACCATGCATATAATATTTTTTGCTGACAAAATTATAACAAACAAAAATTCTAGTGAGAAAATTTTAATAATCGTGAGCTCAAATTTTCAACATAGAACAATACTAGATGAAACGGATGTCCAAATTTCAGAAAGGTATTGCAATTTCAGAGATAACTTTCAGTTCTACGGTTGAACAGAAAGCTACCGCAGCCGTCACATTACTGATATTTACAATGTATCATCGATCGGCTGCGATGATACCTTGGAAACCATGCTAATGACTGTTGTTTTCTGCCGCGTTTCAAGGCTTGGAACTCTACAAGCATACTTTGATTAATTGTTTTCATTCAATGATACAATGATTTTCAAGCCTGCGGTAGAACTTTGACTGCTGCGGTAGAACTTGGCGGCTACCGCAGAACGGAAAATTTTCAAAAGAACCGTAATATATTTTAATATTTTCGAGATGTTTCCGTTTTTCTAAGGTTTTCTTTTTATCAGGCGATAAATGTTTTGTGGCAAATATTTAAGTGTGATTTCAATTTAGTGGAAAAAATATTTCATAGAATTGTTATGTCTGCCCACTGTATATGAAGGTTTCGTATTTCATCTAGATATTCGTCTGTTACAGTTTTTGAAAGCTTTCCAAGCAAAGAAATCACTGAAAGTAAACACAAATTTAAGCTTAAACAGCCTGAAAGTTCTCAAAGCCGAAGGAATCTCCAATTTGCTACCTTTGATCTGAAACCTTTGTGTCAAAACATCCAAGAATCGATCAACGCTCTCTCCACTTAAAATGAAATTTACAAGCTCACGACAAGAGTTCGTGCGCTCTGAAATTTTAGTAGAGATATCGACTGAAATACTTTATAATTTGATTTTCAGTATAAAAAGTAACACATTCCTAAATTCGCCACGTGCAAATGTTGTGTGGAAACAAGTTTTTCAAAGTGATAGATGTGTTTTTTTTTATCGGAGATTATATCTGAAGATGTTTTGTGAAGTTTTGTTTTTTACTTTTATTCGATTTGCTTACGTTTTGCTCGAGAGTGCTCTGTGATGGCACCATTAATCGCGACTCGTCTTTTTTTATCTCAAGTGCTTGTTGATTTAAAATTGATTGGTTGGTGGATACTCGGCTCGGGATGGATTATAAATTGCAGAAGATTTTCGAAAAAGGAATTTGGTGAGTTTGTTCTGATCAGCAGCGCATAATCACAATGCGTAAATACTAACCATTTGTCGGCCAGAACGTCTACCGAACGTATCCTATGACACTACCCTCTTTATCAACATTCCACAACATCCCGTAACTCCTATGAGAGGTCGTAGAGTTCTCTGCATCTTTCTTAAGTAGGTGTTCAATCAATCATCCTTTCCCATTCCCCAGCTTTCGCAAGGACGTGGCCAGGACAGCTCTCGATTATTGGAGGATGCGTCAATATTGTCTAAGAGTAAGAGGTTGGTCCCAAACCTCTGACTTTGGTAACGGACGGGAAGGAGGCAACCCTCATACAATGGTCTAGGACTGTACCACCTACGAATTTGTGCGAAATGCTTAATGCTAATGCTAATGCTAAAAAGTAACACATTCCCAAATTAAATTTCTCACCTTGAGCAAGATGACGATAATTCACTGACAAAAGATCAAATTTTCCATGGCACACTATATCATATGTAACGGTAAAAATCATTAATGTATCTAGTTTCAATCTACGCTTATATCCAAGATCTCTTAAAGGTAGGTTCATCAATCCAAGCAGTCAGTGGGTGCGAGTTGAGGTCAGTTGCGGGGTAGATGGAAGTGACAGCTGGCCAGCTAACTAGCAGGCGGGTTTGTGTATGAACCAATGTACGAGTTCACTATTTGACGTTTTAGCGGTGCCGTGTTATTTGCATGACCATGGCAACGAGTGCCCAGACAACCAGAAGTCGCATGAAAGTTCACGTAATAACTCGTTATTCAAACACGTTACGTCATTCCCGTAATACACGGTGGATAAAATCGTCAGATTGATGAGTTTCCTCGAATAAAATGCTTTTTTTCTGAGTTCGTTTATACATTTTGTTTCATCCCGTACACTCGCACAAAGTAAGTCGCATAAGATCAGAGGTTAGTTCGGTAGAAAATTTATACACTCGCACTGTATGCTATGATTCATCACATAATATATGCACGTATATCGCCTCCACTTTTGTACGTAGAAGGCGTTCTCGCGACATCTTATAAGTGAAATGTTGCGCATACAAAGCCTCCAGGTGATTTCGTTATACGTACATTTTGGTTGTCTGGGTGAATTCGGCACCGCTCAAACGTCATATAATAAACTCGTACATCGGTCCATATACTGTTTTTCACTCTATGGATCTATGCACGAGTTCACAAATTTGACGTTCGAGCGGTGCTGAATTCACTAGTTTCCATGGTCACATAAATATTACGACACCACTCAAACCACTCAAATAATGAACACGTGCATTGATCCATGGTTTCTATGGCGTTGATAGGGATTGTTTACTACAACAAATATAAATACAGTGGAGCGAAAATTTTCTTCTGCAACCATGAAGTTTTTGGTCACGACTCGAACTCTCGTTATTAACGTAATATTCCAGTGTTATGTTACGGTGTTCTGATTGAGAACCATATCTTTTCAAATTCTGAAAGACAAAGCATGGACTGTTCGGTGTTACCACAAACTTGAAAAGATGGTGAGAAATTACCTGTGATGTGTACCACGTGAGAGTGAAAGGAACATTCTATTACTGCTTTGTGACGCCCTGCACTTGGTATCCCTAAATCACATAAACGAATTCAGTAAAATTAACCCAAAATCAAGTCAAAATATGTGCTTGAAAAGCGAACTTTGTCGAAGAATATGGTTTATGGTATGTTGTTTTTTTTATGTAGTGTTAGTTCACAATCAAAACAAACTTGCCAACTGTCATTTGGTTTTCAAAATGGCGGAACGGATAATCTGACACATTGGACTACCACTCTTCTAGATACCTTGCTTATATCTAAATTAATCGCTATCAACATCAACGCAAGGAACTGCACTAAACCTGAATTTCATGGCTACTAGTTTTTTGTTCCATGACTCGTTGTTTATTTTAGTCGATCGACCCTTCAGATTGACTCATGGAAATTAAACTGTATTCGAGTAATATAATCATTGCAAAAAATGGAATTATCTCAAAAACACCAAAATACACCTATCTGACTCTTTGAAATGTTTACATCCCTTTCATCTAGTATTGTTCTGTGTTGCCTGACAATTCGAGATGTTTTGACCCTGCTACTTTGTATGGAAATCCAAAAATCCAAAAAACTTCATTCAACATGCCAAGTCTCTAGAACGTCATAATGAATATTTAGATTGTGGCGCCATTTATGTGGACGATTACGAATTATCCATTTATATCAATAGATGATTCTCGTTGTTACATAAAATAAATAAAAATTGTCGAATACACCAAATGCCAGAAAAACTTTGTTACCGAGTTATTAGTTATAATGTTGTTTTTCTCGATTAATAAATGTGAGGAATCTTCATCCTTATTTGGTATTTAAAAGATCATTATCTTTGGGGTTCAAATATTTCATATTCCAAATATATAATTATGTCTTCAACGTCGTTTTTATCTACACATTTAATTAAAAAAAATTGCATTGTCGCCCCATGAACGAGGAATTTCAAGCCCAATTTTACATAATCTACCTTGCAAGATTTTTTTATGCTAGAAATTAAAAAAAGCAACTAACATTGTTCTTAGAGATAGCCATTGAAAATAACTGGTAAACTTCCGGATTCATCGCTGAGAGATTCTGACAGCTTCCTGGCACAAAAATTTTCTCAAATGCTTCTTACAAAACTATTTATGAGAACCGAATTTCTTCACTGTAGTACTCAAACCATTGGCGAAAACTTCTCGAGTCTATCAAAAGGGTTTTGGTGAAATTTTCGACAAAAATCTTCGCAGTGATCCTTGAAAATTTCTGCAAAAATTCTTGATGTGTATCCCACAAGGTTTTCAAAGAATTCCTAACGAACTTTTTAACGAATTTATACAACGGTCGTTAGTTGGCTCCAATGAAGGCTACCAACAAGTTTGTTTTTTTTTTTTTAACATTCGTTACAACTTTCAGAGATGATGCTTCTTCTTCTTTCTGGCGTTACGTCCCCACTGGGACAGAGCCTGCTTCTCAGCTTAGTGTTCTAATGAGCACTTCCACAGTTATTAACTGAGAGCTTACTATGCCAATGACCATTTTTGCATGTGTATATCGTGTGGCAGGTACGAAGATACTCTATGCCCTGGGAAGTCGAGAAAATTTTCAACCCGAAAAGATCCTCGACCGGTGGGATTCAAACCCACGACCCTCAGCTTAGTCTTGAGATGATGCATGAAGGATGAATTATCTCTGGAAATTTCGAGGACTCTGATGAAAGCTTTGAAGGTACCCAAAGAAATCATTAATTGACGAAAGGTATACCATGTTTCTTCATTTACCTGACGAAAGGTGTATCGAATGTTTTCAAACAGGGTATCGTTGACTAATAAAATTCCTATGGTTCTCGAAGAAATCTTCATCAAGAAATATTTTTAACAAACTGCTAAAGGGAGTTTTCTTTTTTAACTATTTTTATGGGCTTTGGCAAGAGCCTTTTAAGAAGTTGTTTACCAACTTAGTAGACTCCAAATAATCTTTGCAGAATTTTCGCATTATCTGCATACCGACACCACGTATGAGAAATCCTAGAGTTCTTAGGTAAGGGTTCAATTGATCATTACTTCACATTCTCAGGACATGGTCAGTTTACTATTCTTTGACTTTGGTAACGATCGGGAAGGGGACAAATCTCATGGACTATACCACGTATGAAAGTGGTGTGAATTGCTCAATGCTTATGCTATCTGTGGTAAACTACATAAACTTTTGAATGTGCCTGCCGAGGATATCTACTGATTCATAATAAAATCTCTGGAAGGCTTCAACAAACATTAATTTTAAGAACAGCCATTTTAGTGGTTCACAGGATGTTTGTAGCACGTCGTCAGCTGCGTTCCCCTGCTTCAAGACAATTGGTAACCACTGGTTTAGAAAGTACCGAATGTAGCTACTTAGAATTAATTCCTGGAACAATAGGCTTTAGATTTATAGGGTACTAAACCGTTTTAATTCTCGAAAAGTATAAATCAAACATTATCTTAAAAATACGATCTCATAAGCCTGACACAGATAAAAATTGACCAATTTATAGTAAATTTTAGGTATCCCGGGTAACCCGAAAATAATTATTCGTAGGATCAATCAATTGCAAGATAATGGTTATGCAATTCAATCGTTTCTCAACATGTTCACACTGATGCGTTTTTCTTAAAATTCTTTAATATAGTGGCTACTTTACAGCCGATTCCAGGAATAATCGTTGACTTGAAAGTTGTCTACCTATAGCACAGTTCCCTTTTCACCCGACCTGGTCTAGTACCCTATCAGAATAACTCCGGCCACATCACTAGTGGCCACTTTTGGAAACTAGATAGGTTAGGTGTACCAGTTATGGATATAATCGTTCCCTATTTCGCCAAACGCGACAATTTGATTATCTTCAAATTTTTAATCATTCTGTGTATTTAATATCAAATATATCTTGATGTTAACACATTCAAAAATATCGGAAATGTGATAGTTTTCGAGAAAACACGTATGGCCAAATAGGGAACCACTAAGCCATAACTGGTACAGTTTCCCTATGTGTACAAGTAAACTGATAAAAAATTATTGAAATCCGTTGAGTATTGAGCGATGAAATTTAAAGTTTTTCTTTCTTTAACTCAGGCCAATACGTGTTAAAGATACTTAAGTTATCAATTTCAACCATTTGCATTATGCATTTATCTTTATTAGCTTGTGTGCTGATTTATGTATTCAAACATTTTTATTTACTGAGTGTTTTCTACAACTTTGATGACACTTCCCTGGGCATAGAGTATCATCGTACCTGCCACACGATATACAAATCCGAAAATGGCAACTTTGGCAAAGAAAGCTCTCAGTTAATAACTGTGGAGCAGCTGAGAAGCAGGCTCTGTCCCAGTGAGGACGTAATGCCAAGAAGAAGAAGAACTGGTGGGATTTACTACAAAGCGTAACATAAAAAAAAACATTGTTACATATCTCAAGGAGCAAATCATGTGTCTCTAATAATTTTTAGGTTGCTGAATCTAATGCCGCACTCAGAAATGTTTCGCATGTCACAATTTTGATCAAAAGGTCACCAAAATTGTATGACATACTGGTTTTATTAATGATGAAATGAAATTTAAATCATGATTTATCAACCATTTTTGTGATCTAACCTATCAATCATGTAGAATATGATTAAAACTTTCATGTAGGATAGAGTTTGATTTGAATTGCATGATTGTACTACGATTAAATTGATGTTTTTAACATGCTTTCAGTCTCCATGCCAAACTTTTTGTTACTTGAACATGGCAAAATCAAATACTTTAGTAAAGCATCAAAAAATAAATTCTCACTTTTGAACATATTTTGGCCAGTTTGAATAACGAAACACCACTGTGTGCAATAACCTACGGTTGCCTCTCCCGCTCTCTCAAATCAGAAGCCAGCTGCTATTCGATGAGGTGGTAAGTAACACTGGGTGCCAGGGGGATCAACCGAAAGGTAGAATGATGGAACAACCCAACAAGGGGGGCAAGGGGAGCCGAAAATCGTCCGTTTTTCACACAATCAATATCTTCTGCACAGGAACTGTTTTCAATTTATCGCATCGCGTTCGACTGCCCTGATATTGGCCCACCGTGATTCACGCAAATTTTTTCACCATTATGACACAGTCCACATTACAGATGCTGCTGCTGCTGCTGGGTCGCCCAGCCCAACAAATCGACAAATGTCCCCATTGGCCATTACTTCCAGTCCACATCAGCCGATTGAACACATCACTCCTGTCGAAAGATTGAAATCCTCCAATATCAAACACGAAATCCCACGAAAAACGCAATCCTAGTCGGATCTCATTCCACCACGGTAAAAACACCAAATTTTCATCACACTGCTGTAATACTGATCCTTTTTGATGGTGGAATGTCTAGCTAACTGACTGGAGACTGGACTGGTCCGACCGACCGAGTGACTGACTGACTGACTGAACGTGAACGAAACGAAACTAGAACTGGAACTGCTGTAGGCAAGGATTCGATTCGATTCCTCGTCCTGCCGCTCAACTTCGGGAAATGGGAAAATTTCGCTCACACTCTCAGAACCACGTCGTCGTCGTCGTCATCGTTCTCCGCTCTATCAGGACGACTGTTCACCCACCCACCCATCCATGATGACGACGAGAGAATGAGTGCCCTACTTCGGGGAGCGTGTGCGACAAACGAGATTTACGTGATTTCCTCACCCCCATCTATCAGATGAGAGAGAATTTGGCAAGAGTATGCAAAGCATAAATAGAAAACCGTTTCCTGACAAGGGGGGAGGGAAATTCTGCATTCGTAGTGAGCTTGATGAGAAAAGAAGCTGAGAAAAGCTTATGTCAAATGAGTAGGATTCGGTCCTTTATCGTGGGGTAACTGTCATTATATCTGGTATTTTTAAAAATTATTCAAAATGATGTATTTGATAAATATTATGTTTATCATTCGCAAACTTGTCTTTCGATTTATTTCGTTTTTACAAATAAAAAATACTTGGCTTTTAATAAAAAAAAATACCATATTATTTCAACGCGATATCCTTTGCGATTTATAAAGGAGAATTTCAGGACAGGATCTTGATTGGTTTTTCTAAAAAAATACAGCAAACTAAGTGAAATATCCGCAGTTAAATATTACACCTTTCTTAGGTGGTTTGCAGGAACATCCTTGACAATTTCCCTTCAAGATTCAAGATGTGTTTTGGATGAGCTACTTGTAGTCTTCTTTGCGTTAATTTTTGAAGAATTTAACTTTACTGTTTAAAAGATTGTGGTGAGACATAGTTAATTATTAGGAAATTGTAATTTCTGGAGAAACTACAAAGAAAGCTTATAACTTCTGGAGAAATACCTGAGTAACTTATCATGAACATGTCATGGTGCTAGGAGCTTATCAAGGAAGGATCTTGTTTGATATACACTCTCGTGCAAAAGTTTGGGCTCACCCCCTCTAACACATACAAAAGTGTTTTGCCAATATCTCTGTGATTACAAGTCTAATTGAAACTCTTTATGGCTCATTCGAAAGACAATGAGTTATTCTTACTTCGTAGGTGGGTTTGGACAAAAACATGTTTCAATGTTGTTAACAAATTCTTTACTTATAGTTGCGAAATTTTTCAAAAAACACAACGAAAAATCATGGATAATTTTTTTAGTATTGGATCGACCAAAACATTAGGTCAATGCGTCATTAGAACCGTAGGTGGTAAATAACTGGACAACGCGTACTATTGGTGCTTCGCGTATGTGCATGTATAAAATAGACCCCATTTGTGGTCCTTAGCCTCTTGTCCAGTAACTCCTATCCCTACCTCCCCGTGGTGCCGCCTGGAATACGAGTAACCGTAGATAAGATCGGGTAACCAACCCCGGTGGGACCTTGGTCGTATGCTGACAGGGAAGAGGAGCTCCTCTCTTCTGAGGGTGTAGCTTATCAGAGTGTCTGTTCTCCATGTTAGGGGCGGCGCAAAACAGCGTCTGTTCTCCATGTTAGGAGTGGCTGATCATTGTCATTGCTCAGCTAGAACATAAATACGACAGCTACCCAAGCTACCCATGATGTCAAAATCGTTATCGGAGATCCCATCGCTCAGGTTGGCCGATTATAGGACTAAATTTAGACCGATTATAGGGAAGTTCAGCGCTCACCAGCATACGAACGAAAACGGCCTTAGACTGATTGATTCCGCCGCCTCCAAGACCATGGCCATAGTCTCCCTGGTACACCTGGAGATCAACCTAACAGACTGAATCGCAAATCGACCACGTTTTGATTGATGGAAGACACTTATCGACGTCAGAACCAATCGCGGCGCAAACATCGAATCGGACCACTACCTAGTGACGATTAAAGTGCGCTAAAGACTTTCCGTTGTAAACAATATTCGGTACCGACGCCCGCCACGGTACAATCTGGAACGACTCAAGTTACCCAAAGTTGCAATTGATTACGCGCAAAGCCTTGAAGCAGCGTTGCCAAAAGAGGGAGAGCTCACCGAAACCCCTCTTGAGGACTGCTGGAGTAGTGTCAAAGCAGCCATTAACAACACAGTGGAAGGTGCCATTGGGTTCGTGGAAGGAAATCGACGGAACGGTTGATTCGACGAGAAGTGACGGTTTGAACGAGAAGAATGTAGCGCGGGCGATTATGCTGCAGCAAAGCACCCGTCAAAACGTGGAACGATACAACATTTTTTCATATTTATGCCTAGTTGTCTAGAAAGCTTGGTATTCACCATCAGCAGCTTCATTTGTATTCGATAATCGTTAATCCTGTTGGTAACCATAGGATCTGCTAAATCATTTCCGTTCAGGAACTTCGAACTCAGCTTTTAACTGTTCCTAAACATATTTTAACAGAAACAAGATGTGAACAATAAGTGTGCTTATAACGTTTTTATGTACGGAGATAAACTATCCTTAGAACGGAAAGCATCATTAGAATAAGCCTTTATGTAATACGTTGCTTGATCGAGCTGGAAAACCAACGAACTTTACTAAACGCTCGTAACATTTATTGTGAAGAAATTGATTGGTTTAAACGATTATTACATTTTTATCAGTACCGAAAATATCGGTACTCAATGCTTTCCAGTACCAATATTTCGGTACCAAAAAGTGGTCGGTAATACCGGTACTTTCGGTACCGGTACTCCCGGTGCCAAAACCCTAGGCCGGACAAAACAAAAAAAAAATTGTTCTCGAAATCACCTGTTGATATTTTTATAAGCTTCTATACCATTGAGTGATGATTTTCCAAATTTTGAGATTGATCCGTTTGTTTTCGATTTTTTGAAGCATCTTTGGTGTGGAAAAGCCAGCAAAATTGGACAGCTTTGAATCCATCAACTATGGTTTACCTACCAAACTTCATACAGCTGTATCTCAACAAGATCACAACGGATTCGAACTCAACAGGCTTCATTTGAGAACATAGTCATAAGCCTTCGATTTGACGATAGCTTTTGAATGTTCAAGAAACAAGTGTTGTCATTTTAACAAAACATGTTTTTTACAATCTATTGTTATTTTTTAAGACATTGTGCTTTGTATGTGGTGTATATAATGCACGGACTTTACCTGTGATCTCAGACCCTTTTCCCCCTACACCTTACGGTATTAACTCGAAGATGTGCCAGTTCATAGAGCACTTTAACTCATTTTATTCCAAGTGCCTGCACAGCCAATAATGAAAAATATTGTGGAAATACCGAAATATATTCCAGTATTTTCTTGTCAGCATTAATAATGGCAGCAATGATATGACACAAATATCAAAGACTTAGCTCTCTAAAACAAAAAAAAGCACTTTACCTCATGTAAACATTTTTATAGATGACCATCCTCCAGCCGACTCTTGTTCGGCACTACAATTCTAGCATAATTTGAGTGACATCCGCACACATTCTCTAGTTTACACTTTCGGGGGACTTGTCTGCTCCGAATGTAAATAGCATGCGACCTCTCACAACAATGAAACGCGGGTAATCGAACACGACATGCTCCGCTGGTTCCTCCACACCCGCACATTTGGGGCCGCGGGAGATTCTCTCCAAACCAAACTGCACCAAGTGGAAGTTCACTTACCTATGGTTTATTTTGTACCAATCTAACACATTTGGTATTAGCTGATGGGTCCATGCACTTTTAGTGGAGTTATCCCGTTCCTGCTGCCAACCTCTAAACGTTGTTTCTTCAAACGCGTTGCGGACTCCTTTAATACTTCTTTGATTGAAACATCGAACATCTTCCTGGTTGGTGAGCCCGTTGGTCGTTATCTCGCCTATAATTCACACGGCCTCTTTGAAAGCCGTTCAGTATGCGCTTGCCAATCTTAAGCACACAAGACTGATTTCTTCTCGTTCCAAACGCTCGTGATCAGTTTAGTACTCCATTCCTAAGTAAGGATAGTGTCACGCCTGCCAGGAGATAACATTTGTAGAAAATAACATTAGAATCGTTGGACTTCATCCTGGAAAGCGCCGCTATAGCCGTAGATGCCTTTTTACAAGCATATTCATGTGGCTAGTGAAACTGAGCTTGTCATCGATCAAGCTGCCTGAGAGATCGCTCGGACTCTATGCAATCACCTACCGATATATGCGCTCCACCCTACCTCAGTCTCGTGATGGGTCTAGACCTCATGCATCCCTCAACAATGGAGTACGCTGTGGTCGACTCTACTTCTTCCATCGTTTTGGCTCAGACCACTAAGGTGATGTCATCGGCGAAACCAACAAGGGAGTCTTAGTACATCGTACATCGCATTTCATAACACCGGGCCCAGGATTAAACCTTGAGGTACTTCCGCGATAATGCGTACAACCTCCTCCGTGTTTTTTAAACCTAGTACAACCGTACCATCAAAATAGCTTTTAAGAATCTTATACAACTGCATCGGAACTTTGAGACGGTGAAATTCTTGGACGCATTCTTCATATCCAGCGTGACAAATGCACAGTAACGGATGTCTCTTCTTATAAGCTCTGTTTCCATCTTATCTGTCTGAACGACAGACTGCATAGTGTTGTAGCCGGAGCTTCTCCTGGTGAGCCATTTTGATCTGCATTTTGCGTCTTCATCGTTGAAAGACTGATTTTCATTTACATTGTCTTGACATTAATGAATAAGCAAAACCTTCTATGTTCAAATTATCGTTATACTTCGGCATGCTCTATCATTGTCAACAGATAGCAACTATAATTACGCTTGCCAATACACCATCGACTCCGCTACTAAGAACTAAGGTTTCAAACCATGAGATTTCTAAACAATTTTGTTAATTTTCATTATTTATATTGGTTTTCTAAATGAGCGCCATAAATATCGTTCAAATTGTATCCTATTGTGATAAAATATCCCATACAAATTCACTTCTCATCGAGGATTCTCACTAATCTCATTCAAAATCGTCGGGAACCGATTCGCAACCGTTTAAATTGGCAAGCATGGCACACCACTACAATCTCATTCTAACACCGTATCCTAGCCATCGACTGAAATTCATCCGTCAAAAACAAACACACACCGGATCGTAGCTGTCGAACACATGGCCTGACTGAACATGAGTATACTACTCCAAACCGCCCATGCGACAGACTGCCGTCGACCGAAAATTCAATCCCGCTTTTCCATCTCCTTTTATTAGTCCCCGGTGACGCTTTTTCCGTTCCCTACATTTCTTTCGCCCGCACGCCTGCCTCTGAACGATTTCGCTACAATTCTACAACCAGGCCACCCATCGCAACTATGTGGGGGACATTCATACAGTTCAAAGCGATGAGCCGTGCCAGGAAAAGATTTCCCACAAGTAGGCGTTGCTTCTGGTACTTACACGTTGGAAGCTTTTCGGCCTATTTTGCACGTAGATTGCGGTGCGGAGATGCGACAAACGAGTACCGTTTTGATTCATATTACGGACACTTAAGGCCTCAGGGAAGTATAACTGATCAGAAAGCATATAACATAAATCATTCTGTATGATTTCTCCACGTTATTAAGCTCTCAAAGCGCTTAACTTTCGAAAGGTGGATGAAGATCTTGCTTCCACTACATGAATTATTTTAAATAAATAGAAATGAGTGGACTTTTCATGATTCTTATTCTGGACGCTTCCTTACTTTTGCCTCATATTCCGGACACTTCGATTCGAATCCCGGACAGCTCGTGAAAATTAAAATAGAAAAATCAAATAATCAATTGAAATCGGTAAACCACTAAACAGACGTATAAGGAAGTTGGGCATTATGAATTTGCATAGATATTTATGGAATTTTTTTATTAAAACGAGCCTCGAAAGTAAGGAAATTTGAGCGACGAAAATTGAAACATTTCGTGTGAAATGTTTCCCACAGAAAGTTGAGTGTCCGGAATTTGAAGCTGTCCGTAATATGAATCAAAACGGTATCTTATGATTGTCTTGTTTTGTTGATATTTTTTTTTCTTTAGATGTACAGAAAGATTGAAATATCACGCGATGAACTCACAGTGCGCATCGTACCTTCGTGCTGTGCGTACACGAATTCTCTCTGCTCTTGGAAGTTTTTTGAAAACTAGCTACAGCAATAAAACAGTACTTTTCAGTTCTACAAAAACAGTACTTTTCAGTGCTAAAATTGAAAACGGTACTTTTCAGTGCTACAAAAACAGTACTTTTCAGTACTATTTATTCTACTATTATCCCTTTACGATCCTTGCTTGAACCCGTGCCTTCTATTTTTCGTTGGACCCGTTGACGAAAGCTAGCGGTGGTAATCCTTCTTGGACACCGTCTTGGGAAAAAAAACCTCTTAGGAGGTCTCGTCTTCTTTCGTTTATTTACAAAACATGGTTATAACTACAAACAAAAGGAAGGGTGAATCTCTGAATTCACAACTTCCTTCCAAAAAAGTGGGATTTAAAACTGTCACTAAACGTGGCAAGAATGGAAGAAAGGACGTTTCTCCGGAATGCGAACTTTCATCCAAGGGTGAAATGAATAATGTTGATAATTGTATCGAAATGAGCCATCAGTTCGATGCTCTAGCTAGACAAATTTTCCGAACACCAAATCGAAGCAGCCTCTAGCCCAGGCTCTTTGATTCAGGTGAGAAAGCAAAGAGTGCCATTTATCGTGGTCAGATGTTCCGAAATTGGGGGATTTAGGCAGGAGATCTTGAACTTCATTAGGGGAATCAAGGTTCTCTTCAAAATCTCAAAGAGATGAGACTATCGCGTTTTGCCGGAAACTCTTAAAGATCGCGAACTTCTTCTCAAACATATTGAAGAGAAGAAGCACATTTTTTAAATTATGATGACAAAACTGAACGTTTGTTCAAAGTCGTCTTGAAAGGTCTCTCAAGTGACTATAAGTTACCTGAAGAGATCAAAAATTGAATTAATGATTTACTTGGATTTTCCCCAGTCCAAGTAATCATTATGAAAAAGAGAACCCAATCTGGCATTGTTCGGAAAAGGCTTTCTCAAGAATATTATTTAGTTCACTTTAACCAAAAAGATCTAAATAATATTAAAGCTTTAGAAAAAGCTAGACTTATGTTCGATGTCCGTGTGACATGGGAACATTTCCAGTAACCAGAACCCCCCTCAGTTCCGTCTGTGTCAAAAGTGGGGTCATGGAACAAAAAATTGCTGCATGGATGCTAAATGCATGATTTGCTGAAGTTCTTCTCACGCTAAGGATATCTGTCCAGTGAAGCAAGATACCGATAAGTTCATATGCGCGAATTGCGGGGGCTATGATTGCCCAATTTGTTGAGCTTGTCCTTCGCGTAGGCGAGTCGTCGAGGCTCGTGCCAGGCAGATGAACAATAATGTCCGTTACGATAACGGTCGTTTCCGGAATTTCCCTGGTAGAGTATCGAACAATGCTCATTTTTCAGTTAAAGATCGCTTGATTAAGAATTATACCCATCAGGAAGATAATAAACATGCTTATTCACAAACTAATTTTAATCTGTATCTACCCTATCGTAGCAGGTAATTTGAACTCCTCCCCTTCACATACTAAGAGTACCCGTTCTAATTGTTTCAAATCGAATGGAAAAAACCCTGCGCCATAGGAAACTTCTACTCCGCCTCTTCGTCTACCGAAAATTCTAACGGAAAATCACCAGATAATGAACCCACTTCAAGTGATATGTCTGCCTCTGATTTTCTAACTGAACATATGAATCCAGTGTTGTGAAAAACTCAATTTCTCACAACTCACGCTTGAGATTTTTCATGCGTGAGTTGTCAATCATGCAACTCAGCAGTAAAAAAATCATGGATGAGTTGGCTCACCTTTTTGACTCATTGTTTCGTATTTCCACAGTTTACTCACATACTGCAATAATTTCTAGTTAGTCTGGTGAAATCATAGTAATCCTTCCTAACGTAAACAAAAACATTCGGATTTCACGAGTTCTTGCCGGGTTTTGCGACTGAATCATTTTTTACGGTTTGAGTTGATTGAGTTGATTTTGCATCAAAATCTCAAGCGTGAGATTTGCGAAGCAGATCTCTAATGAGTTTGCTCTCACGGGAGAGCGTATTGATTGAGATTTTGAGTGTGAGTCTATCAACACTGTATGAATCTAATGATTGATGAATTGTTCAAAGCCACCACTATGACTGAAGCAGTCCGAATTTACTAATCAAATTGTTATTGGTTTACGTGTTTCTAATTCATCCACTAAATAATAATTTAAATATTTTAAATTAGAATGCTCGTTCTTTGGTAAAGAGGACGAGCTGATTAATTTTCTTACAGCTGATAACGTTCATATAGCAGTTATTACTGAAACTTATTTGAAACCTGGATCCAAACTAAAAAAAGAACCTTACTTTTTTGTGTACCGTAATGATCGAATTGGGCATGTGGGGGAGTTGCAATCATCATTCATAGGCGTATAAAACATTAACAGTTTTCGTCATTTGAAACTAATGTTTTCGAAACTTTAGGTGTTTCAGTTGAAACACAGCTTGGAAAATATACTTTCATAGCTGCCTATTTGCCGTTTTCAATGCTCTGGACAGCAAGTGAATTTGCTCCAAACTGACTTGCGAAAATTGACTCGCAATACGTCAACAAATTTTGTCATCGGTGACTTTAATGACAAACATCGGTTATAGAATAATTCTCAGAGTAATTCCAACGGCAGAATTTCATTTGATGAATGCTCTTCAGAATATTTCTCAATTCAATACCCTGATAGCCCTACATGTTTTTCACTTCTAGAAATCCATCCACGATTGACTTGGTCTTAACCGACTCTAGTCATCGTTGTAGCCGTTAACGGAGAACAAAATATAGTGTTCGTAATCATTTTTCCGGTCAATTTAACTATATTTTAAGGTTAATTTGGAGATAACTAAAAATATAGTTGAATTGACAGTATATTGTTAAACATAACCATACCATATAGTTGTTGACAACTATATTTTTGTTTGAATTTACAAACGTCAAACGTCAAAATGTAACTATATTTTAGTTGACTCAAAGTGAATTTTATTGAGTTTACAATATTTTGCAATGTTTACTCAGCATTTTGTTCTGCTTTATCAACATATCTGAAAAGATTCGGTGCTGCTTTATCGATCAAAAATAACATTGCAAAAATGAAAACAAAGGGCGAGTCGACAAACTTGATTTGTGATCTCCTGCGTGAAAGGTGGTCATCTTAGCACCTACACTATTCATTGCAAGTTAGAAGTTAGTAGATTTGTGAGCATGACTTGAAGTCTAGGGAGGTGAATGTTTCCGAATAGTGATAATTATCAAAATTATAATTGTTATAAGTACAAGTGGATAGCTCAATCAAAGAAGTGTGTGTATTTGATTTGACGTTAATTTAGTGTTGGCGTAAGTTAATTTTATTTCGAAACAACTATTTGTGCGTAAGTAAAAGTAATTGACAGGATTGTAATCTTAACATACAGAAATTCTTCTGCGTGAACCGAACAACCCAGTGTCCTAGTCTCTTCATGCCATGCTTATTGTGCGCGGCGTGTGAGTCGAGACGAGTCGTTCTCACCTCGGGTGACGTGATGCGACTAATGTTAATCAAATGAAAGTGAGTCGACACCTCACCGAACACTATATTTTGTTCTCCGTGTAGTGTTCGTAATCATTTTTCCGGTCAATTTAACTATTTTTTAAGGTTGATTTGGAGATAACTAAAAATATAGTTGAATTGACAGTATATTGTTAACTATAACTATACCATATAGTTGTTGACAACTATATTTTTGATTGAATTTACAAACGTCAAACGTCAAAATTTAACTATATTTTAGTTGACTCAAAGTGAATTTTATTGAGTTTACAATATTTTGCAATGTTTACTCAGCATTTTGTTCTGCTTTATCAACATATCTGAAAAGATTCGGTGCTGCTTTATCGATCTAAAAAAAACATTTCAAAAATGAAAACAAAGGGCGAGTCGACAAACTTGATATGTGGTCTCCTGCGTGAGAGGTGGTCATCTTAGTACCTACACTATTCCTTGCAAGTTAGAAGTAAGAAGATTTGTGAGCATGACTTGAAGTCTAGGGAGGTGAATGTTTCCGAATAGTGATAATCATCAAAATTATAATTGTTATAAGTACAAGTGGATAGCTCAATCAAAGAAGTGTGTGTATTTGATTTGACGTTAATTTAGTGTTGGCGTAAGTTAATTTTATTTCGAAACAACTATTTGTGCGTAAGTTAAAGAAATTGACAGGATTGTAATCTTAGCATACAGAAATTCTTCTGCGTGTAAGTATCTAGGGCTCATGCTAGATAAAAAATTAACTTTCAAAAATTACATTGAAGGCATTCAAGCCCAATTTAACAAATATATAAACTATCTTTATCCCCTTATTAATAGAAAATCAAAACCTTATCTTAAGTACAAGCATTTGATATTCAAACAAATTTTCAGGCCAGCCATGTTGTATGCTGTACCAATATGGACTAGCTGTTGTAATACCAAAAAGAAAGCTCTGCAGAGAATTCGAAATAAAATTTTGAAAATGATTCTGAAGCTTCCTCCCTGGCATAGTACCAATGAGTTACACATAATATCTATATATACATTTATAGAATCTTTATACATATATAGAATGTTGAAACATTGGAACAAATGTCAGATAAAATAATTAATTATTTCAGGAAAAAATCGTTACAATCTTCTATTGTTACTATTAATGCGTTATATATTTAGGTTAAGTAAATTGAAAACGTGTTTTTTTTTTCTTCTCATATAAGTAGGTAAAAATCAACTCACCTGTAAAAAATCTGAACTGCTACGGCAAATGAAATGTAATGTGTTGTTAACAAAATGTTAATAAAACAATCAATAATTTTAGACAAATATCGTTGCAATCCTCTATTCTCACAATTAATGCGTTGCATATTTAGGTTAACTATATTGAAAACTTTTTTTCTCTCTTATTTATTTCTCTCTTTTTCTGAACTGCTACGGACAATGAAATGTGAAGGCGAAGGGGTAACGCGCCCTGACTAGAGAGTCGTGAGTTCGATTCTCACTGAGAAGACGTGTAACTTTTTCGCAAAACTTCACATCAATTTGTCCATTTAATCCAATTGCAAAGTATATGTAATGCTTAGCTCTTTGGTAGTTGTTAAATGTAATATGTTGTTAATCAAATGTTGATAAAAGCTTAATTTTGTTTTACTCAATTAGCATGATAGTGTTGCCTAGCACAGAACACCTAGGTATAAGAAATGAATGTATTATTTGGAATAATACTTATTAAGAATTTAAATAACAATATGCGTTTAAATTCACACTGACTAAAATTTAACTAATATGCATTACATAGCTCGATCATATTATTAAGTGTGCAACCATTCGATAGATCTATATCCTGTGTAAACATCTGAAATTTACTGTGATAGAAACCAGATTTTTAATCCAGACACTTAGCGGAGACTCTCATCCTGAGACAGGTAGATTTCAACTCGAAGTATCTTTTTTTTAACAGATATGAAAAAAATGTCCGTTCTGCTTTACCCATCTATAGCCAGGCCGGTGCACAAAAAATGTGCCAACCGGTGAGTCGCCATAAATCTCGGGAAAACGATTTCTGAAAATTTAGATTTATTGCCCAACATCTTTGACGCTGACATCGTACCAATGAATGGTACGGTTAGACACTGGCGTTCACATCAAGCTGTCCTTAAGAACTGTGTGCAAACAGTATTCCTTCGAGATGCTTGGTTTGTATTTCTTTCTGGTGTTAGAGCTAGTCCCTTTTTGGTACAGCATACAACATGGCTAGCCTGAAAATTTGTTTGAAGATCAAAAGATTGTTGTTAAGATAAAGTTTTGATTTTCTATTAATAAGTGAATAAAGACATTTTACAAATTTGTTACATTTGGCTTGAATGCCCTCAATGTGATTTTTGAAAGTTAAATTTGTATCTAGCATGAGCCCTGGATGCTTAACATCATCTGACCAAATTTATTGGAACCCCTCTTACGTGAAAACATGTCTACTTGTTTAAGGTACCGCGGGGCAAGTGAGAATACGGGGTAAGTGGGGCGTTTCGTCATAGCTCAACTAGGAAAAGTTTTTCATGGGGGTATTCTTCTAGAAAGTTGAAGATACAATGACAAGGAATGTATTTAGTACTAAACATATTGTTATTTTTATTACCATGTGGTTCATGTAACAGTTGTCAGTTCAGAGCCATTTTCAACTTGCATGACAAATTGTGACACGTTCCACGTCTTGCATTGACTCGCAAAAAATAAATGTGTTTTGAATCGAATTTACATCAGTATGCTATAATTTTTTAGGGGCCCAGATAGCCGTAGCGGTAAACACGCAGCTATTCAGCAAGACCAAGCTGAGGGTCGTGGGTTCGAATCCCACCGGTCGAGGATCTTTTCGGGTTGGAAATTTTCTCGACTTCCCAGGGCATAGAGTATCTTCGTACCTGCCACACGATATACACATGCAAAAAATGGTCATTGGCATAGTAAGCTCTCAGTTAATAACTGTGGAAGTGCTCATAAGAACACTAAGCTGAGAAGCAGGCTCTGTCCTAGTAGGGACGTAACGCCAGAAAGAAGAAAGAAGAAGAAGATGCTATATTTTTTAGTATTATTACAAGCTGCTAACGATAAACCAGTATTTTGTTTTCATTTCATATGAAATTTTCGATGGTCTATCTTACCCCAGAATATATTTGTACCTGGGGTAAGTGGGACCTATCAAAACAAAAACCAGAATCAAAACTATTCGTACACGTTTCATACATTCTCCTAGAGAGTAGCACTAAAACATTCAAACAAATGATTTTTTATCAAAATAGATCAACCTCAAATTACGTAATTGCATAGGAGGGAGAAAAAAAGTTTTATTATTCTTTATTTTTAAATTTATTTTTTATTTTTGAAATACGACTTCAAAATTGAACAAACACACAGCTGAAATTTGAAATGCATCATGAGAACGATTACTTTTCTATTTTATTTTAACTTTATTTGTTATTTCTACCGAATTAAGTAGAGATGGAAAACAATTCCACCCCATAAGGTGGTTTTCTGCAATGCATATAAATAATAACAAAACATATTTATAATTTCGTCAATTATTGATTGTTTATGTTCTACATTTTAATTAACAACTTATAAATGATATATTTTGAACATGTTTAATACCTCTTTACGCTTTTATTGAGGAATTTTCAGTTAATATTAATTGTGAGGTGACATACTATTAAATAAAGGGTTTCTTCCTAAAACGTAACGTATTTTATGGTTGATCCCTTATGTACATCAAATATGTACTTAAAATTAAAAATCTATGAATTATCAATCCTATTATTGTAATGGTTGACTTACTGATGTGGATTGACGCATTAAACTGGATGAGTCTCACTTGCCCCGCTTAGCGAGGCAAGTGGGACCATTGGCTCATTCTAAAACTTTCTTCCAAGGTTTTCACAATTTCGAAATTATTCGATTAGTTTCATGCACACACCAGCAAATATGTTGCCAAAACTTGATTGTGTTGTTGGATTTGAAAAATATTGACATTTGAAAATTTGATTGAACAATTTGTTTGAACTATCGTTTTTTTCGTTCCCACTTGCCCCGCGGTACCTTATTTATTTATTTGGGTTTACATCAATTAACTTGATAAAACCTCGCCAACAATATTTTGCTTTTTTTTATTGGTATCATTCCAAACATTACATTCATTATTTCTTATATCTAGGTGTTCTGTGTTATTAGACAACACTATCATCCTATAACCCCACGCCTTCTTGTTCCGACCGAATTCGTGGCGTACACCATTTTTACAGGGCTGTTGTCCGGCATTCTTGCAACATGCCCTGCCCAGCGTATCCTTCCAGCTTTAGCCACTCTCAGGATTCTGGGTTCACCGTAGAGTTGAGCGAGCTCGTGGTTCACTTTTCGCCGCCACACACTGTTCTCTTGCACGCCGCCGAAGATCGTCCTTAGCACTCGGCTTTCGAAAACCCCAAGAGCTTGCAAGTCCTCCTGAGCATAGTCCACGTCTAATGCGCGTAGAGAATCACCGGTCTTATGAGCGTTTTGTACATTGTGCATGGTTTCTACTCCGTGATTTATCGGAACTGATGAGAATTGCACTTCGATCCAAATGAATAAGGGGTGAGACTTTCCACTTAATTTCGAAGTGCACCTTTTAGCAACTTTCACAATATTCATCAATAACGGTGCCGGCCAATACTTTACAGTCAGTTGGAATTGGGAAGGAATGTTAGTGTGCAATGATTGTTGCTTCTAGAGACCGAGAATGCCTATGCATCTCCACAATCACCACGTTAAGTGTGTTGATTAGATCTGGGACTCACCTTTAGCTGGTGCTGCGATTCATAGAGAAGTTAAAAATGTGTTATCATAAGCATGAAACAAGCTCACCAGTTGGCAACCCATCCTCGACTGAACACAAATATATTTTCGTACTCGCACAACGCGAACTGGACACGATTGATCCTACTTCCGTCGCTAGCTCCATAGGAACATGCAACGCAATCAAAAGAGCATATACTACTCCCAAATATCACTTGCTTTATTCAAGAAACAAAGTGTACCTGTTTATTATTTTCGGATCATTCTTTAAATAATTTTTGTCAGTTGGAAACTGGTAAATTGTATTATTTACTGCACATCGAAATTTAATTACATATACGCATGGAAATAACTTAACACCTATTAGGCTATTGATATTTTCTCTGATATTGTTGATCCTGATGAGCGCACTATTGAGAGCATATCCTTGCCCTAGCTTGCAGTACCGGATATCAGTACAGAGTGATATATAAACGCATTCCGCTATTAAGTTTTATTACTTTACGATTATTACCCTCCATGTCGGTTAGGATGGATGTCTTACCAGCGACTCCGTCGGATAGGGACCGGAAAATCCTTCGTATGGGTTCCTGTAGGTATTTTCCCAGTATCCCAATTGACGATGATCCAGTTGGCGACCAAGTTGGGTGTGGGTGGCTTGAGACGAACATCATTGGGAGCAGGAAGTGTTCGAAATGTGTGTCATGTTCCTGTTACTTCACAGTGTACCTATCGGTCGTAAAATTTACAGGGTTTGTGCTGAAACGAGCTTCTCTTCTGCACAGTACTTAACCTCATCATTTCGTATGTCGTGTTTTCATATCCAAAGTGCTCACATGCAGTGATTACCGTTATCATTACGGATATTCTGTAACAGAAGGTTGTGCTGTTTTTCGATGCCAAGCTAAACGCTTGAGAAAATAACGATTGGTTCAATGGAGAAAACATATACCGTTTTGATTCATATTACACGGACACTTAAGGCCTCAGTGAAGTATAGCACAGCATAAAACATTCAAAATAAATCATTCTGTATGATTCCTCAGCATTATCGAGCGCCGGAAGCCCTTAACTTTCAAATCGTGGGTAAAGAATACGCTTCCGCAACTTGAATAATTTTAAATAAATCGAAATGTATAGCCTTTTGATGATTCTTATTCCGGACGAGTCCTCACTTTTGCTTCATATTTCGGACACTTTGATTCGAATTCCGTATATCTAATGAAAATAATTAATAGAAAAGTCAAATCATCAAATGAAATTATTAAACCACTAAAGAGACGTCTAAGGCAGTTGTGCATTATAAATTTGCATAGATATTTAACAAAATAGCTTATTAAAACGAGCCTCGAAATTTTGAACTTTCGAACGGCAAAAGTTGAAACATTTCGTGTGGAATGTTTCCCATACAAAGTAGAGTCATCGGAATTAAAAGCTGTCCGTAATATGAATCAGAACGGTACTTATGTTTGAGCAGAAAGAGAAACTCTGGATAACCAACCCCGGTAGGAACTTTGGTCGTTTGCTGACAAGGTAGGGAGGTTTGCTTTTACTTCTGCAAACCTGGAGCGTCTGTACTCCTTGTTAGGAGTGGCTCACAACAGCGTCTGTTCCCCATGTCATCATCTGATCATCGTCCGTGTGCCAGAGAAGGACTCTAAACTAAACTGTGTGCTATGGCTCTCTGAACATTCAGGGAGAATGGTCCTCCGGAAATCTAGGGGGTTGGCGTCAAGACCTGCAAGCCAGCTGTAAAAACATCAAGCAACGGATAATCAACGACAGAACATGAACCAGGGAAATCGGCAAAAGCTACAGCGACGTAAAGGGACTAACGATTAGAAGCTCGGTACGGGGAACTGTAAATTCAGCCCACTGCTAAGTAACCAAGTTTTTGTAGTGAGCATCAAACTCAGGAGTAATTACTCACTTTGGCCAAATCGTATCAATAACAATTTTCCATTTCATCAAACTATTTTCGAGGCTCACCATAAAAAAAAAGTTTTTGTTCAGAATCAAATATTTCAAGCGTTTCAAACTGTGCGTCTGTTTAAATCAGCATAAAGTATTGAGGATTTTGCCCTCTAATAGACTCACACCGAAATAATTTTGTCACACCAAAATATTCTCCCACCATGTTTGTCATATATTGGATGGCGTCGTAGCTAACAAAACTAACACGTAACGCACATGTAACGCATTATGTTGAATTGTACATTGAATGCAAGTTGCGTGCTTCTATGAAAGTGCCATAGAAACTGACGTTCATTTCATTTATTTAGTTAACATCTACACAGATAACACTGAATCAACAATTTCACGCCACAATACTCGGTTCGTGGCCGCATCTCTCCATCCTCGGTTATGCCCCACGCTCGCCAAATCGATACGCACTTGATCCGCCCACCTAGCTCGCTGCGCTCCACGCCTTCTTGTACCAACCGGATCCGAAGCGAATACCATCTTTGCAGGGTTGCTGTCCGGCATTCTTGCAACATGCCCTGCCCATCGTATCCTTCCAGCTTTGGCCACCTTCTGGATACTGGGTTCGCCGTAGAGTTGGGCGAGCTCGTGGTTCATCCTTCGCCGCCACACACCGTTCTCCTGCACACCGCCGAAGATCGTCCTAAGCACCCGACGTTCGAAAACTCCAAGTGCTTGCAAGTCCTCCTCGAGCATCGTCCACGTTTCATGCCCGTAGTGGACTACCGGCCTTATGAGCGTTTTGTACATGGTACATTTGGTGCGGGCGTGAATCTTTTTTGACCGCAGCTTCTTCTGGAGGCCATAGTAGGCCCGACTTCCACTGATGATGCGCCTCCGTATTTCACGGCTAACGTTATTGTCAGCCGTCAGCAAGGATCCAAGGTAGACGAACTCGTCGACCACCTCGAACGTATCCCCGTCTATCGTAACACTGCTACCTAGGCGAGCCCTGTCGCGCTCGGCCCCACCAGCTAGCATGTACTTTGTCTTGGCCGCATTCACCACCAGTCCAACTTTTGCTGCCTCGCGTTTCAGGCGGGTGTACAGGTCTGCCACCTTTTCAAATGTTCGGCCGACGATGTCCATATCATCCGCGAAGCAAACAAATTGACTGGATCTCGTAAAAATCGTACCCCGGCTGTTAAGCCCGGCTCTCCGCATAACACCTTCTAGCGCAATATTGAACAACAGGCACGAAAGTCCATCACCTTGTCGTAGTCCCCGGTGGGATCCAAACGAACTGGAGTGTTCGCCTGAAACCTTCACACAATTTTGCACACCTTCCATCGTTGCTCTTATCAGTCTCGTGAGCTTCCCGGGAAAGCTGTTCTCGTCCATGATTTTCCATAGCTCTACGCGGTCGATACTGTCGTATGCCGCCTTGAAATCAATGAAAAGGTGATGCGTTGGGACCTGGTATTCACGACATTTTTGGAGGATTTGCCGTACAGTAAAGATCTGGTCCGTTGTCGATCGGCCGTCAACGAAGCCGGCTTGATAACTTCCCACGAACTCGTTTACTACAGGTGACAGACGACGGAAGATGATCTGGGATAGTACTTTGTAGGCCGCATTTAGAATGGTGATCGCTCGAAAGTTCTCACAATCTAACTTGTCGCCTTTCTTGTAGATAGGGCAGATTACCCCTTCCTTCCACTCCTCCGGTAGCTGTTCTGTTTCCCAGATTGTGCCTATCAGCCGGTGCAGACAAATGGCCAGCCTTTCCGGACCCATCTTTATGAGTTCAGCTCCGATACCATCCTTACCAGCAGCTTTATTGTTCTTGAGCTGGTGAATGGCATCCTTAACCTCCCTCAAAGTGGGGGCTGGTTGGTTTCCATCTTCCGCAGTACTGACGAAGGCATTTCCTCCGTTGTCCCGTCCTTCATTGCCTGTGCTCTCAGCACCATTCAGGTGCTCGTCGAAGTGCTGCTTCCACCTTTCGATCACCTCACGCTCGTCCGTCAGAATGCTCCCATCCTTATCCCTGCACATCTCGGCTCGCGGCACGAAGCCGTTGCGGGATGCGTTGAGCTTCTGATAGAACCTACGCGTTTCCTGAGACCGGCACAGCTGTTCCATCTCCTCGCACTCCGTCTCCTCCAGGCGGCGTTTTTTCTCCCGAAAGAGGCGGGTCTGCTGTTGCCGTTTCCGTTTATAGCGTTCCACGTTCTGCCGGGTCCCTTGCTGCAGCATGACCGCCCGCGCTGCATTCTTCTCCTCCAAAACCTCCTGGCACTCCTCGTCGAACCAATCGTTCCGTCGACTCCGTCCTACGTACCCGACGTTGCTCTCAGCTGCATCGTTGATGGCTGCTTTTACTGTTCTCCAGCAGTCTTCAAGAGGGGCTTCGTCCAGCTCACCCTCTTCCGGTAATGCAGCCTCGAGTTGCTGCGCGTATGCCGCTGCGACATCCGGTTGCTTGAGCCGCTCTAGGTCATACCGGGGCGGCCGTCGGTACCGTACGTTGTTAACGACGGAGAGTTTTGGGCGCAGTTTGACCATCACCAGATAGTGGTCAGAGTCGATGTTAGCGCCACGATAGGTCCTGACGTCGATAATGTCGGAGAAGTGCCGACCATCAATCAGAACGTGGTCGATTTGCGATTCTGTCTGCTGTGGTGATCTCCAGGTGTATCGGTACGGAAGGCTGTGCTGGAAGTAGGTGCTACGAATGGCCATATTTTTGGAGGCGGCAAAATCAATTAGTCGTAGGCCGTTTTCGTTCGTCAGCCGGTGGGCGCTGAACTTTCCAATCGTCGGTCTGAACTCCTCCTCCTGGCCAACCTGAGCGTTTAGATCTCCTATGATGATTTTGACGTCGTGGCTTGGGCAGCTGTCGTACTCGCGTTCGAGCTGCGCGTAAAAAGCGTCTTTATCATCATCAGTGCTTCCGGAGTGTGGGCTGTGCACGTTTATTATGCTGAAGTTGAAGAACCGGCCTTTGATCCTCAACTTGCACATTCTCTCATTGATCGGCCACCACCCGATCACGCGCCTCTGCATATCACCCATCACTATAAAAGCTGTTCCCAGCTCATGTGTATTGCCGCAGCTCTGGTAGATGGTATGGTTACCTCTAAACGTTCGCACCATTGATCCCTTCCAACACACTTCCTGCAACGCTACGATGCCGAATCCACGGTCCTTCAGCACGTCGGCGAGTATGCGTGTGCTCCCGATGAAGTTGAGAGACTTACAGTTCCACGTACCGAGCTTCCAATCGCTAGTCCCTTTACGTCGCTGTGGTCTTCGCCGATTGTCCCGGTTCGTATTCTCTCGTTGATTATTCGTTGCTTGATGTTTTTACGGCTGGCTTGCAGGGCCTGACACCAACCCCCTAGATTTCCGGAGGACCATTCCCCCTAAATGTTCGGAGGACCATAGTGCGCAGTTTAGCTTAGAGTCCTTCTCTGGCACTCGGACGATGATCAGCCGCCCCTGACATGGGGAACAGACGCTGTTGTGAGCCGCTCCTAACATGGAGTACAGACGCTCAAGGTTTGCATAAGCAAAAGCAAAAGCAAACCCCCCCTTCCCTGTCAGCATACGACCGAAGTTCCCACCGGGGGTTGGTTACCCGATCTTCCCTAAGGTTACTCGTACCCCGGCCAGTACCGCGAGGAGGTAGGGATAGGAGTTGCTGGGCAAGAGGCTAAGGACCGCACAAAGGGGTCTATTTTATTCCTTCAGGTACGCGAGGTACCAATGGTACGCCATGCCCAGCCATTTACCAACCAGAAACTGACGTGTGAGTATTTATTTTTCCACGTTCAAAATGTGCATGAGAATCTATTCCTCAACAAAACGGACAATATAGTATAAAACACATTTCCCCATACATTTTTTTTTCGCCATTATAGATTGTTTGTCCCGAAACGACTATTTGTTTACTAATATTGAACTGTCTTGGGAAACCATTTCCCAGTGGGAACCGAAAATGGTGGCTCGTTTTTTTCCCATGGGGTAGTATTATGGTGCCTGTGTAAATCTCTCAACTTCATCGGACGAGGAATGTAGGCAGATTCTGGAGGAGAAGAATGCGTCGCGGGCGGTCATGCTGCAGTAAGGGAACTGACAGAACATGGAACCACAGACAAACAGACGTCACACTCTCATCATAGTCCATCGACCACCTTTTTAACGATCGATTCAAAAATATGGTAGGTGGCCAATCCACCACCCGCAGCGCTCGCATCGTTTTTGTTCGTGTTTGACGTTTACACACTACCGCCATCTGTTGGCCTGTCGGCCAAACACACCAATTTTAGCATTGGGCGTACATGTCCTCGTGACTATGATTTTGATCGAGATTTGTTCTAAGTGTTACGTCTGTTTGTCTGTGATGGAACGTTATAGACGGAAACGGCAACAACAGACCCGACTTCCGGGAGAAAAACGCCACATGGAAGAGACGAAATGCGAGGAGATGGTTTTTCTTCCATCAGTAGTTCTATCAGAAATTCTATCAGTAGCTCAACGCATCCCGCAACGGCTTCGTGCCGCAAGCCGAGATGCGCAAGGATAAGGATGGGAGCATCTTGACGGATGAAAGTGAGGTGATCGAAAGGTGGAAACAGCACTTAGACGAACAACTGAATGGCGCTGAGAGCACAGGCAATGAAAGTCGAGACAACGGTGGAAATGCCTTCGTCAGTACTGCGGTCGATGGAAACCAACCAGCCCCCACTGTGAGGGAGGTTGAGGATGTCATTCACCACAATAAAGCTGCTGGTAAGGATGGTATCGGAACGGAACTCATAAAGATGGGCCCGAAGAGGCTGGCCATTTGTCTGCACGGCTGATAGGCACAATCTGGGAAACAGAACAGCTGCCGAAGGAGTGGAAGGAAGGAGTAATATGCCCCATCTACGAGAAAGGCGACAAGTTAGATTGTGAGAACTTTCGAGCGAGCACCATTCTAAATGCGGCCTACAAAGTATTATCCCAGATCATCTTTCGTCGTCTGTCACCTGTAGTAAACGAGTTCGTGGGAAGTTATCAAGCCGGCCTCGTTGACGGCCGATCGACGACAGGACCAGATCTTTACTGTACGGCAAATCCTTCAAAAATGTCGTGAATACCAGGTCCCAATGCATCACCTTTTCATCGATTTCAAGGCGGCATACAATAGTATCGATCGCATAGAGCTATAGAAAATCATGGACGATAACAGCCTTCCCGGGAAGCTCACGAGACTGATAAGAGCAACGATGTAAGGTGTGCAAAATTGTGTGAAGATTTTAGGCGAACATTCCAATTCATTTGGATCCGGCCAATTTGCGGGATCTAGCCAATTTGTTTGCTTCACGGATAATATGGACTTAGTCGGCCGAACATTTGAAAAAGTGGCAGACCTGTACACCCGCCTGAAACGCGAGACAGCGAAAGTTGGACTGGTAGTGAATACAACCAAGACAAAGTACATGCTAGTTGGTATGACCGAGCGCGACAGGGCTCGCCTAGGTAGCATTCATACATTTATTCATTTATTGGTATTACATTGTTATTACAATAAAACCGCGTCAACAATTCCACGCCATGCAATCCGGTTCGCAGCTGCCACGACACTCGCCAGATCTTGAAGCACCTGGTCAGCCCACCGTGCGCGCTGTGCTCCTCGCCTTCTCGTACCTGCCGGATCGGAAGCGAACACCATTTTTGCAGGATTGTTGTCCGGCATTCTTACAACATGCCTCGCCCAACGCATTCTTCCAGCTTTTGCTACCTTCAGGATGCTAGGTTCGCCGGAGAGTGAAGCGAACTCGCGGTTCATCTTTCGCCGCCGCACACCGTTCTCCTGCACACCGTAGATCGTCCTAAGCACCCGACGTTCGAAGATTCCGAGTGCTTGCAGGTCCTCCTCGAGCATCGTCCACGTTTCATGCCCGTAAAGGACCACCGGTCTAATTAGCGTTTTGTACATGGTACATTTGGTGCGGGGACGAATCTTTTTTGACCGCGGTTTCTTCTGCAGCCCATAGTAGGCACGACTTCCACTGACGATGCGCCTCCGTATTTCACGGCTAGCATTGTTGTCCGCCGTAAGCAAGGATCCAAGGTAAATGAATTCATCCACCACCTCGAAGGTATCCCCGTCAATCGTAACGCTGGTTCCTAAGAGAGTCCTGTCGCGTTCGGTTCCGCCCACCAGCATGTACTTTGTTTTCGACGCATTCACCACCAGTGAGTCTTGTTGCTTCACGTTTCAGGTGGGTGTACATTTCTGCCACCGTTACAAATGTTCTTCCGATTATATCCATGTCATCAGCAAGGCAAACAAATTGAATGAAGCCAGATCTCCGCATGACACCCTCTAGCGCAATGTAGAACAACAGGCACGAAGGTCCATCACCTTGTCTTAGCCTTTGGCGAGACTCGAACGAACTGGAGTGTTCGCTCGAAATCTTTACGCAGTTCTACACACCGTCAATGAACAGGTGATGCGTAGGGACCGGATATTCCCGGCATGTTTGGAGGATTTGCCGTACTGTAAAGATCTGGTCCGTCGTCGAGCGGCCGTTTACGAAACCTGCTTGATAAGTTCCCACGAACTCATTTGCTATTGATGATAGACGACGGAGATGATCTGGGATAATACTTTGTAGGCGGCATTTAGAATAGTGATCGCTCGATAGTTCTCACAATCTAACTTGTCGCCATTTTTGTAGATAGGGCATCTAACCCCTTATTTCCACACCTCCGGTAGCAGTTCTGTTTCCCAGATTCTGACTATCAGCCGATGCAGACAAGCGACCAACTTCTCCGGAACCATCATCATGAGTTCCGTTCCGATACCATTCTTGTAATTATTGCACAGAGATGATCTCTGTCATTATTGCCTTGTTATTCTTGAGCTGGTGAACGACATCCTTAACATCCCTCAAAGTGCGAGTTGGTTGGTTGCCATTGTCCAACATTCCGACGTAGTAATTTCTTCCGCTGCCTTGAGCCTCCGTGTTTGTGCCAGTGAACGAAAATGTACCGTCAAAAACTGTAGTGAGTGTGACATTCTCGCATTGATTACCACTACCTTCATGCAACAAAAACATTCATGCGATACTGAAAATAAAAGACACGCGTGACTGTGACTTTTTTTGCTCAGCTATAAATGTAGCATGTTGTATTCAGTTACTGTAGTTTACGTTAACCTGTATTTTCATAATGTGCTACTCACAATGTACACTAGGGTGCCAGTGGAATGTATGGGAAAAATTTTGCCATCGAATTTCAAAAAATGGTAGTACTCAAAAGTTTTGTCTCCTCGAAAAAAGTCCCCATGCAAAATTTGAGCTCAATCGGACTTCATTAAGTGGACCCCCAAAGCGGTCAAAGTTTGGCTTTTTTGACCCATGAAAAATCTCTCAAAGGGGGGGTGCATGAAATTTCCGAAATCGATTTTTTTTTTGATGCCAGATGTCTTAGAAATGCATGAAACGTCGAGATCTGGTGTTATGTGGAAAACTTTTTTTTTTTTTTTTGAAAAAATCGACCTTTTGGGACTTGGTAAATTTTTGAGTGGGCTGCAAAATGATGAGTCGACAATCAGGAAGGAGCGACCAACACAGCTCTGGTCCTCACAAGTTCCTACCTCGCGCTTCCACGGGTCAAATGATGACAAAGACCGCCAGCTAAGGGTTGCGTACTTAGCTGGTAGTGCAGCCTGGGCACTGTTGTTCTTCTGACATCAGCTAGAGTGAGAAGGTGCGTTTTGAGCGTCTGTACACCAGGAGGTGCGGCTCAAACAGCGTCTGTTCTGGCATCCAGCGGCTGAGTATGAAACACTGTATCACGTCAGCTACACCTAAGATGGCAGTCCCATCAACGTGATGTAGGTAGCGCGACCCCGGTAAGGTAGCATACCGAATTCATTATCCACCACGAAAAATGGAGAAAGAAGAAGAAACGAACGTTATTTTCGGCAACCGACCTGGCAACGAAATAAGGACTATGATTGGAAACTCGGTACCTGGAACGTCAGGACCTTAAATGAACCTGGACGAGTGAGCCTTTTGGCTCGTGAATTGCGAAAAGTTGGCGTGTGCGTGGCTGCAATTCAGGAAGTGCGTTGGCTAAGATCTGGAGAACGTGAATTCAGAGCGGTAGACCCCATCGCTAACACCGCTTTCAAATACAACATCTACCACAGCGGTGGCGATAAAGCTGAACACGGAGTCGGTTTCAGAGTGATCGGGAAGCAGATGAAGCGCGTTATTAGGTGGAAGCCGATCAACGAGCGGATCTGCGTATTGAGGATTCGGGGCAAGTTCTTCAACTACAGCCTGATCAACGTATATGCACCGACTAACGACAAACCCGATGACGTGAAGGACGCGTTTTACGAATGTCTCGACAAGACCTATGGAGAATGCCCAAAACACGACGTGAAAATTGTCATCGGCGACGCTAATGCGCAGGTTGGAAAAGAGGACTTCTTCCGCCCTATCATTGGTAAAGAGAGCCTTCACTCTTGTGAAAACTTCCCGTAGTTGTGTTTAACTAGCAACTCGACTGAAATATATTGCGATATTAGATTTTGACAATGCTTACAAACTAACGAATTCTTACAAATTGGTTTCCAACTCAACCGGTGTAAACGCACTTACGGATGATTTCTTCTCTCGGTACTATTTGCTATAGGTAGAACATAATTAGTGTGAATATCAATTCAAATAGTGTTATGCTTAACTTACGACTAACTGTGCAATTATAAAAAATAAATGAAAATACTAATTCAATCACTGCCACAAAGTTCTTCGATGTAGGTTTCTATACAAATTGTAAATAGTTTTAGGTTATATCGTACAAATGGTTTTTAAAGCATTAAGTTCACCACCTTTAGGAATACAATTTATAAGGCAATTTAGGGAATTCATACATTACACTATAGCACGTAATAATTCAATCTAAAAGTAGATAATAACAATAAATTTTAGGAATTTAGCTGATATTTAGTTCATCACTTGTATGCACGCTGAGTCATATATCTTTCCTTCCAGCTTCTCAACAATAAACATTATCACCTCGTTTGGCTTTGACGTGATCTAACTACCTACAGGGCCTATCGCTTGTACGTCGTAACAGTCCCCCCCGTAATACCTATTGCAGAATGGTCTTACTATTATCTTGGACGTCAATTAAGACCACCTTAGTTGCAGCTCTTTTAAGAATCCCTGAATCTGTTTGAACATCCACCTTCAGGACAGGTCACCTCCTGGATACACTTTGATCACACGTCCACGTAGCGACCCGTTGCGGACACCTTCATCGACGATGATAACTAAGTCTCCGGCTTGTAGGGGACGTACCTCATTAAACCATTTGGTCCTTCGTGCGATGGTCGCTATCCAGGTCTTCCAAAATTGATTTAGTAGATAATTTAAAAGTTTCCAGTTCCTTCTCAGTGCCCCAGAGTTTTCAAGAGCTATTTTGGGAGCATTATTTGCCCCATTGGAATCCATCAGCAAGAAACAATTTGGTGTCAGTACTTCTTGGTTGGGTTCATCTAGCGGAACAAATGTCAGTGGGTGGGAATTGACAATCATTTCCGCTTCCATTAGAAATGTTGAAAACTCCTCGTCATCAAGTTTATCACGATGGCACAATGATTTAAACGCTTCTTTTATAGAACGGACCTTCCGCTCCCACACTCCTCCTATGTGGGGTGCGGACGGGGGAGTAAAGGTCCATTTCGTATCCACATTTGTGAAAGTGACTGCAACTTCAGCATTGATATTTTTGATCTCTTCTGCCAATTCTCGAGCGGCCCCTCAAAAGTTAGTGCCGTTGTCGCTGAAAATCTCTCGTGGCGCTCCTCTGCGAGCTATGAAGCGACGAATGGCCATTTTGCAGGATTCCGTGGACAAGGAGTGCACCACCTCTAAATGCACTGCTCTCACGGTGAGGCAAGTAAACAATGCTACCCAACGTTTAACATTTGTGCGACCTCTTTTTACGAGCATTGGACCAAAGTAGTCCAGTCCAACGAAAGAAAACGGTCGTATGTAAGGTTGCACTCGTGGTTCAGGCAGCGCTGCCATCTTCGGTGGACTTGGAACTGCACGATACACTCGGCACCACATGCATCGCTTTACTAAGCTCTTTACGGCAGCCCGAAGATTTGGTATGTAATATCTTTGTCGCAGCTCATTAACAACGGTTTCTACATTAGCGTGACCGAACCGTTGATGATACTTCAATACTAGGAGTTCTGTAACGTGGCCTTGTTTGGGAAAAACGATAGGATTACGGAAGTTGAAAGCATAGTAGATTGCATTTGGGTCAATGCGGCTCTGCAATCTAAGCACTCCGTCCTCATCGATAAAAGGTGATAATTTCGTCAACGGACTCGATTTTCCTAGACGAACTCGTTCGTTCAACGGCAAAGAAGCGTTTTTCTTCAGGATATTTAGTTCATCACTTGTATGCACGCTGAGTCATATATCTTTCCTTCCAGCTTCTCAACAATAAACATTATCACCTCGTTTGGCTTTGACGTGATCTAACTACCTACAGGGCCTATCGCTTGTACGTCGTAACAACTCTGTTACCAACGACAACGGCCTACGTTTAGTGAACTTTGCTGCCACCAGGGGGATGGCCATCAGTAGCACTTACTTTGCACGCAAGGATATCCGCAAGCACACCTGGCAACACCCAAATGGCGAACTTTGCAACCAAATCGACCATGTTCTGGTAGACGGCCGACATTTTTCCGATGTCATCGATGTTAGAACTTTCAGGGGTCCTAATATCGACTCAGACCACTATCTCGTTGTAAGCAAAATTCGAGCGCGATTATCAACCGTTTCGAGTTCTAGAAATCGACAATCGTTGCGTTTCAATATCCAACGCCTGTCAGCAGATGGCGTAGCAGCGGACTACCATCAAAAGCTCGACGAGCGGATTACCGAAATCGACGAAAGCGTCAACCTCAGCGATCTGTGGGAGTCAGTCCACGGAGCGGTGAGCACAGTAGCGCGAGAAGTGGTAGGTACTGCTCAACGGAGACCAAAGAACGTTTGGTTCGACGAGGAGTGCCAGAGAATGACGAACGAGAAGAACTTGGCTAGAAGCCGGATGCTGGTGTCTGGTACCCGTCAGAGCAGAGAGCGGTACAAGGAAGCAAGGGCAGCCGAAAAACGGATCCATCGCAGAAAGAAAAAGGAGCATGAAGAGGCAGTAATTGCTCAGGCGCAAGAAGCTATGGAACAGAACAACATTCGACGGTTCTACGAGTCCGTCAATGGTGTGCGGAGAAAAACAGCGCCGTCTCCCGCCATGTGCAACGACCGCGAAGGAAACTTGCTGACGGATAAAACAATGGTGGCCGCCAGGTGGAAAGAGTACTTCGAGTCATTGTTAAACGGAGATAATGGAAGTGGATCTGGTAGCAGAATTCAAATCGATGACGATGGACAGGCTGTGGAACCTCCTAGATGAGGTAAAAAAAAGCAGCTGCACGAACTCCTCCACCGTATCATATTGAGGATATGGGAGGAAGAACAAATGCCTACTAGTTGGTTGGAAGGTCGCATTTCCCCTCTGTACAAGAAAGGGCATCGACTGGAGTGCGCTAATTACCGAGGGATAACACTCCTTAATTCGGCGTACAAAATCATGTCTGGAATTCTGTTCAACAGATTGAGACCGTATGAGGAGTCCTTTGTCGGCGAATACCAAGCTGGTTTTCAAGAGGGCCGATCAACGACGGATCAAATGTTTACCCTGCGTCAAATCCTAGATAAATTCCGGGAGTACAACTTGCAGACTCATCATCTGTTTGTAGATTTCAAAGCAGCGTACGATTCAGTGAAGAGAAACGAGTTGTGGCAAATTATGTCCGAACATGGCTTTCCGGCGAAGCTGATTAGACTGATTCGTGCAACGCTTGATGGATCGAAATCAAGTGTGCGGGTGGTGGACGAGATTTCGTCATCGTTCGTAACCTTAGATGGATTGAAACAGGGTGACGCTCTTTCTAACTTGCTGTTTAACATAGCGCTCGAAGGTGCTATCAGGAGAGCCGGTGTGCAGAGAAGCGGTACCATTATCACACGTTCTCATATGCTCCTTGGCTTTGCGGATGATATCGACATCATCGGGATAGACCGTCGGGCAGTGGAAGAGGCGTTCGTGCCTTTCAAGAGGGAGACAGCGAGGATTGGGCTCACGATCAACACCACAAAAACGAAGTACATGATAGCTGGTGGTCAACGTGGGTCCGGACGTGTTAGTGGTAACGAAATGGTGCTAGGTGGTGAAAAGTTTGAAGTGGTGGAAGAATTTGTGTATCTTGGAACACTAGTGACATGCGATAATGATGTTACCCGCGAGGTGAAAAGACGTATTGCAGCTGCGAGTCGGGCTTTCTACGGGCTCCGTAACCAGCTGAAGTCCCGTAGCCTGCAAACGAAAACAAAACTCGCGTTATACAAGACACTGATCCTTCCGGTTCTCCTATATGGCCATGAATCATGGACATTGAAGGAAGTCGACCGGAGAGCTTTCGGGGTGTTTGAACGTAAAGTGCTGCGAACAATACTCGGCGGTAAACTAGAAAACGGCATCTGGCGGCGTCGCATGAATCACGAGTTGTACCAAGTGTATAAAGAGGTGGATATTGTCAAGCGCATAAAACACGGCAGGCTGCGTTGGGCTGGTCACGTTGCCCGTATGCCGGAAGAACGACAAGCAAAGATAATATTCAACAGAGAACCCGGACGAGGCCACCGACTTCGTGGCAGGCCGCGCACACGATGGCTTTTTGCGGTTGAGGAGGACTTAAGGGCACTTAACGTTCAGGGCGACTGGAAGCGATTGGCCCAGGACCGAGCCCAGTGGAGAAGACTCATCCATTCGGCGCAGATTCATCTTAGCGAATTGTAGCCCATCAAGTAAGTAAGTAAGTAAATTTTTGAGTTGGGGGAGTGAATAGGGCGATATTCAAAACTGAAAAGGCAATAGATGACTCTTTCAAGCGTAATATGAATACATAACTTTTTGTGTTTAGTTCATCTTCTATTGTGCATTCTTTGCTTCAGAATTTCGTTTTTACTACCACTGAAAAAGAGTCATCTATTGCCTTTTCAGTTTTGAATATCGCCCTATTGCTGAGAAATTCAAAGCAATAGTATTGAAACATATCCTATATCATTGTTGGCCACTGAAAGCATATTATATGCGATATTTTATTAGGGTGGTTCATTTACTTTCCATTAGGGTGGTCCTTTTTGTTAAAAAATAAAAAAAAATAGAATTTTAATTGAATATTGAAGACAATAGTATTGGAACATCTCTCACGTTATCGTAAGCCATTTTCTACATTTAATATGTGGTATTTTATTAAGGTGGTTCACTTATTTTCCATTAGAGTGGGCCTTTCTGTCGAAAAATCATCATTTGAATGGGATACTAAAAACAATAGTATTTTATCACCTCTTTCATCATCGTAGGGCATTTCCTTCATTATATTCGTGATATTTTATAAGGGTGGCTCACTTATTTTCCATTGGTGTTTGCCGAAAATTAAAAAAAAATCAAGAAATTTTGAATTTGATCCTTTTTTTAGCACAATAGTATTTTAACACCTCTTTTATAATCGTAGGCCATTTTCTTCATTTTTGTTTAGAAAGGCTTTAAATTCCTCTGAATTCATGCGCCTCTAGTTCCATTTGATTTGCGACATCATCGTAGGACACTGTTAACATATTTCATTAGGGAGTTTCTCTCATTTTCCATTAGGGTGCATCATTTTTCGTATAGTTTGAAACCATGATTTCTCGCAAAAGTCTCGTCCACTTTCTTTAATTATGGTGTCTTTGTAAAAACTTAGTTAACAACAAAAGAGTTTTCTAGAAAGCCTCTCATTGTTAGAAAGGTCCTTTTGAAAAGTTTTGCGTGATTTTCATTCGGAATGCAACACTTCACTAAGCTGAACCAGTTCGGAGTCCTCGTCTCATACAAAATCCGCTTGCTACTTCGTGATTTCAGATGCACTCATCTCAGAGATCAAGCATTGAGCCTCAGTGACCTTTCCAATTCAGTTTTGCACCATCTTGGCAAGCTCAGATAAAAAAAATCAGAGTGATTGATGAGAAGGCTCTGAACTGTAACCCCGGGGCCCTTAAGATGGGGAACTGTTAGATTTTGCAATGGTTGTAGTAGCCATAAGGTAAGCAACGAAAAGGAGAGGAAAGGAATTGTGATATTTAAAAAAATATCATGTTGGTTGTTTTTGGTACATCACATCGCATATATTTCCTAAATTACATCTGATTTGTTTGGACTTTTATACATTCCTACTCCGTAGGAATTGCTGCAGGAACTCTGAAAATATTCTTGGAGAAATTCCCAGAGGAACAGTTTTCCCTTTTAGCGTGGGAGGCAAGTCAACGGAAACGCTTTAGATTCAGTAATCGTGCTTATACTAAACTCATTGACCAAGATAAGTCCCAAAATGGTCAATCGGGTGGTGTCTCACCTGCATACTCAAATGTTTGCTCTCCGGCTAGCCTCACGAATGGATTGAGGTGTGCTAGCAGCCGATAGGCCAATACGACATAATCAAGCAAAAGTAAACGAACTCAATTACAAATGTGGCGAAAATAGGGACTAATGTTGCTTAATTGATAACTAGTAACTCATAATCAACTTAACTCTATTTGCTGCTTTATACATACGGTTACACGCTTCTACCCGCTACATCGATTTCACCGCTTACTGCTAACGACGATCGGTGCGGGCCCCTTGCTGCATCTGCTGCACCTTCGATGTTGCACCGACTGATGTTTCGCCCTTGAGCAAGAGGGTTTGACTGCTCTGTTCCATGGATGCACTTTCTCTCGGCTCAAAATGTCATTCAACAACCAATTGTCGCAAGTCCGACTGCACTACACCGACGTGACACTGATGCACGTCACGCCTTTTCTCCGACTCAACCAGAGTGATTCCAAGCAACAGCACCAAAATTTGGTAAATTTTTTAATTCATTTTTTTCTATTGAGCTGAAACTTTGCACAGTTTTCCAGTTCCATCTAAATCGTCATTTTCCGATATCAAATCTTCAAGTTGAGTCACGACTAACTTTTTAAAAGGGTGTATGTGAAAATGGTTCAAAAATATTCAAAAAGCTGCACAGCAAAAACGGTTCGTTCGATTGTTAGACAACTAAAGAAACAAAGTTAGACAACTAAATAAAGATTCAAAAAAAAAAATACACACAGTAAAAAAAATTTTTTTTTTGCATTAAAAAACATAATTTTTGACAAAAAACTCAAATATCTCAAAACCCTATCGGAATACCAACGTATTTTTTTGAGGGAAAACGGTCTATTATATTAGCTATCTACCATATAAATTTGGTGATGGTAAACCAATAAACAAAAAAGTTATGACATTTCAAACATGTCACAATTTTCACATTTAGTAGAAAAAAAAAAAAATTTCGGTGTAAATTATTACGGGAACCGCAGTTTGTTGCTGATTTTATTGTTAAGGGCCTTGCGTAAATTAAACAAGTCGTTTTCATGTATTCATTAGTATTATGTATATTATATGTATAAATATTATGTATATGTATAAATATTATATGTATATGTATATATGTATAAATTAAAATGAATTAACAGATTACACGAAAATAAAATTTTTTTTTACCAGGATATTTTTTTTAGAGTATGATCGATGAGTTTCTAAATGTTATATATAAACTTTAAAAGTTTTGGATTTGGGTATGCGTTATGAGATCATGAAAACATTTTATTAATACTTATTTATTTATTTATTGTTATTCAATTTTTTACAATATCGAACACTTTTGCATCATTATCAGTACAGTTCGAGTCTGCGGTTCGAGTATAGTTTTGCTTTAATTTTGTTTTCTGACAATGGAATGAAACAGTGAAATTTTTGGGTTCCTTGGATCGTTTTCGCGTTATTATATTGCTCGCTGAGCTCTGATGCCGTTAATTCGTACTCTTCAATAGTAGTAAAACAAAATGATAATTTTGTTAAATCTTCTTCTTTTCTGCGATTCGCCCAATCAAATAGTTCTTTTGCAGTTTTAATTGGATGCTCACGTTCTTTGGCTAAACTTGCTCTTGTGGCCATGCGCTTTATGGTTCCTCCAATAGCATCACAAGGACCTTTACCATGTGACGTAGCAAAGAAATGCCATTCTGCATCAATTCCGTACTTTGATTTAAATTGACATAGGCTCGAAAAATTCTTACGGTTTTTGTACTGCGATGCTGCTCCATCAGACATGAAATATATCTTTTTGCAATTTCTTATCGTAATAGGCTGTTTTTCCTCACGCCAATCTGTCATGAAACGGCCTACTTTCCTGCACTGAAGTATGCAGAGCGGGAATAGTCATTACGCAACTGAAATCAGTGCTGTAATGATTCATTACGCAACGCTTTCTCATTACGCAACTGTTTTGAGTTGCGTAATGAATCATTACACAACAATTTTTCAGAAATTGTAAAATAATGGTGAGTGCTTTCCGTTATAATTTCTGATGCTCTCAAGTGGGCTTCGACGAAATTGCAAAAAATGTTGTACGTAACTCGTTGCAGAACTCGTTTTTTTACAGCACTCGTCGCAATTATCCTACTCGGCAAGCCTCGTAGGATAAATTTACCACTCGTGCTGTAAAAATCATCATTCTGCAACTTGTTCCGTAAACTACTATTCTGATTTCTTTATCCTTATCAACGCGTAAAAAGTTACTCATTTTGGCAATGAACAAATTTACAGATACTGAGTCGTGTCTTAAATCTTCGGAAATTACAATGAAACTAAAATGTTCAATTTGCGTACTTCCATTGAAATAAATAACGAATGGATGAATTGTAGCTTGTTGTACGTTCCAGTGATGGGACTGCACTTCATCATGCAATACAAAGCTATAGTTTTCAGAAAAATCACAAATGACTAAAAATTCACCATCTTGTAATGTATTTTTCGTATTTTTTAAAAAGCGGGATTGCTCTGTTTTAATAAAGTCATGAGGAATTAAACTTTCTAATTTCAAGCAAAAAAATAACACAAACTCATCTACAGGTTTTACAATAGTTTCTAGGTCACACCTATCCGTGGCACCCATTGCTCAAATGATAACTGATCAATATAATTTTCTTCAAACTCAGCGAATAAAGTATTTTCCAATGATGAAGAATCTGGACAATCCGACCGAACAAGATCGTAGATAGCAATTTGATGTTGTATTATCACACAAAAGACTACCAGTTAACATTTTAATATCCTTTGATAAATTGATTCTTTTCAAACTATGTAAGATTAGGTTAATATTTTCGTGTGTTGTGCACACACAAACATTATGTGTTCCTGAATTGGATAGAAGCTTGCATTGCCTTGGACGAAGGCTTGCAAATGAGGAAAAACCTACCTTAAAATTTTCGTTAATTTCCTTGAAGCGTGTATACGCTTCTTTCAAAGTAGTCATCATTAATCGTTTTTGGATTGCTTGACGCTTTCCATCTTTTTTTACAGATACATAATCTTTTTGGCCAGGCATAGCTCTACTTACTTCATCGTCTTCAAAATATTGAATTATTTTTTCTTTTGTCTCATCTGTTAATGAAGTACTCGACCTAGCATTTTTGGTTGCAAGACAGTTATTTTTGAATTGTTTTGCCTCTTTTGCTGTATTTCTATTGGTTTTGAACTCATCAATGACGTCTTGAATAGACCACGAGCTTGGCAGCATCGATAAAATCAATAATTTTTCCTTCCTTTTTAATTCCTTTTTCCTTTTTTTTTCCTTTTAATTTCCTTTTCCTTCCTAATTCCTTTCTTATAGGTTTCTTTTATCAAAAGGTTTCAACACTATTGAGAGAATTTTTCTTCAGTTACGTACAATAAAAAATATGACACTATCAAGACTTTAGATCACAACACTGGATCGCGTCTAACTTTCTAATAGATGCTATAATAGTTATGAATAATTAAATAAAATATCATGAAAACAACTTGTTAACCTCATGTGGTACCCTTAACAAAAAATTCAGCAACAAACTGCGGTCCTAAAAAAAATTAACAATGAAAAAAAAAATTTCACTAAGTGTCAAATTTGTGAAATATTTGAAATGTCATAACTTTTTTGTTTATTGGCTTACCATCACCAAATTTGTATGGTAGATAGCTAATATAATGGACCGTTTTCCCTCAAAAAATTACGTTGGTATTCCGATAGGGTTTTGAGATATTTGAGTTTTTGTGTCAAAAATTATGTTTTTTATTGCAAAAAAAAATTTTTTTTACTGTGTGTATTTTTTTTGGAATCTTTATTTAGTTGTCTAACTTTGTTTCTTTAGTTGTCTAACAATCGAACGAACCGTTTTTGCTGTGCAGCTTTTTGAATATTTTCGAACCATTTTCACATACATTCTTTTGAAAAGTTAGTCGTGACTCAACTTGAAGATTTGATATCGGAAAATGACGATTTAGATGGAACTGAAAAACTGTGCAAAGTTCCAGATATTTTTGAAATGGTCGATCAGAATCGACTTGCATGCCTCCGTGGAATCCCTCACCAATGCACTCGTGTGACACTATCTCCTACGAGGTCGCAATCCTTTGTTGCATGCCTCTCTCGCGAACCTCGATCGTATGGTTTGTACGACACCGTTTCAGATGTGTGCGACACCGATGCACTTCTGCGCGATATGCGGTTTGCGTATGGGTGTTGCTGTGGAGACGCGGAGCGTGGACAGCCGGGTGCCTGGCTACGAGCTAGGGTTCCTTTCTGGTCTGTGGGACGCTTCAGGCTGCAAATAAAAGGCCTTCTGTTGAAGGAGCATCACGTCAGGTTAGATACTCTCTGTTGGACAACTTTCCACAATGGATTTACCTGTTGAAGGCCTTATCATTGTCTCGTGTACTTTGCTAAACGTTGATCATGCAGGCAGACTGGAACTGAAATAAGTGTCATGAGTACCAGTGAAGCTAATGATGGACATGATAGTACCTGGTTCTGCTTATAGGCCTTGGAGACTATTGCACCCTGGTGCATCCGATACACCGAGATCGAAGAGGCGTCTTGTACTGTCCAGGGTATCGCGTTGCGCGAATGGATCATGCGAAAGAACTGGATTCCAACAATGATATAGGATATGTTTCAACACAATTGCTTTAAATTTCTCAGCAATTGAATTCAAATCGTTCATTTTAAATTCAATTCACTCCCCCAACTCAAAAATTTACTTTAATTTACTTAAAAAATTTCGATTTTATCAAAAAAAAAAAAAATCCAAATAACTCCAGATCTCGACGTTTCATGCATTTCTAAGACATCTGGCATCAAAAAAAAATTTCGATTTCGGAAATTTCATGTGAAAGAGATCCAAATTTGATTAATAATTGGCCAAGTTATGATTTTTTAAAGTTCATTTTTAATGAAAAGTCAGACGTTGGGGGTTTGAGAGTTAAACAACTATACATGGGCAAAGTTGCACTTCCGACTATTTTGGACCCTTGGTATCCATCCTCTATCCGAAATCGATTTCAGCGTCTAGTTGGTTATCGCGAAGAAAACGAGAAGCAGCATTTTGTCAGCAACTTGTGCAAGGCCCCAGGAGCCAGGAATATACACTACCCGCCAAAATAATAGAATCGCTTCACCGAATACCTAGTTAAGTGGAATTTAGGTCCACTAATTTGGTCTGCATAAATTATTTATTTCTTTGGTGGCAAAACATAAAGAACCTTATGGGTTGGTCATCAACAGTACTGAAACACATGTAATATTTGTATTAAATATTATAATGTTTATTTCTCGCTTTTCTGCTACTGCATGTTTTGTTTTCGCTGCACATTACTTTAACATTGTTTTTTTTCTTGTATGTTTAATAAGGTTTTTCTTTTTCAAATATCGACTTTTTGAAGAATTTTTTTTTGTTTCTGGATGACTCGGATCGCTTTCTAATGCAGGTTTGACTTATTTTCATGATTTTTGTTCTTTCATTGTCAAAAGAATATTTAACAAACCAAAGAGATAAGAGTTAATTCACTAAAAATGTTGTTCAGATAAAGATTCGTTTGTTAGTACTGGTATATGCTATGAATATTATTAATGCAAAAAACAATGACTTTACGATGCGTTCACTTTGTAAGCTTAGCTCAGTTCTATGCGGGTAAATTATGAAACAAGTAATCAATGTACAATAAAAAAGAACAAAACAACGACAAATGAAGGGCAAACTAAACAGCATTTCTAAGCCTTTTTGAAGATTTCTTGTGTCTCCTTGCGAACGATTACACTTTTAGCTTTGATTTGTTTCTGCGCTTACCACTGCTTGATTTTTAACCACTTTCAATTATCGTTAATAAGTGCACTTATCTAAAGAACGTACCAATTCGCTTCCCTGGTTTTCGATCCACTGTTCCCGCGCTTCCCTTGTATTTTTTTTTTAGTTTCAGCAACTTTTTTGTTTATTTTCTAAATAGAAAAAAGTCTCCCCTATGATACTTAACAGAATGGTGCTGCTTGTGGTTACGTCTCGCTAGTTTCATTTCAAAACCACTAGTAGCGTATGTTCGCTGACTGTTTTGCAGTGTTTCTGTTTTCTAGTTTTGATTAACGATTCTAGTTATATTTCTTTTCCCTATAAAATTAAACATGATTTGGCTAGTATACTGCACGCGCGACAGGGTTTACGCGGTTCTATACCGTGTGTTTTTGTGTATGTGGATGTGTTTGTTTCCTGCCGTTTCTGTTTCGGTAGATGTTTTGCTTGATGTTTGTTCTCATGTTTTAATAGTAATATTCTTCTATTTTGTTAATAGTTTGTCCCTTAAGGTTCTAGCGCTAGAATGATTATACATTTAAAATTAGAGGTTTTACTTCTCCTTATGTCTAACCAATCGATTATTAATATTATACACAGCCCTAACAATTCAAAACAAACAGAAACACTTTCGATGCAATGAATCAACACTTTATTTTCTTTTCTGGTATGAGCTTGAGGAAGTCTGTCCGGCCGATCTGTGGTAGGCCAAGAAAATGCTAGTTGCACATATAGGAGCTGGTCATGAGAGCCCTAAATGTTCGGGGTTTCCTAAGACGCAAGAAGTAATGCAGAACACCGACTTGGAAGGAGCTCTATAATTTATACGTATTTACTTCTGGTACTGTTGCGAAGTCACGCTTTGACAACGAGGTACAAAATGACTGAAATAAAATAAACTTCCCTACGAATGGAAACATGTTCTAGATAGGTCAGTAGGTTAAAACTTTCGTTCCATTCCTCAAATGGAAAAACAATCCGCGCAAATTAGCATTTCTCTATTTTTATAGAGCTTTCTATGCATAACAAAAATTTCGAATGATGTTAAACCGATATTTGGAAAAATGATAGCTATTCAAACAAATTATGAGCTTGGATATGGTTCTCTAATAGTTTGTCGTAATTGAAGATACTAATGATGTTCCGTGTACGGAAGAAGTCATGCGATGCGTGAACATCTTTTGTGTTTCCTTTTCCTACACGGGAAAAAATTCTGTGGTAAAAATAACTATTTTAGCTGACTACGCCCATTCTTAAAACTACCATGGAAATTCAGACCAATTTACTATGTTTACGGTACACCCCACCGCATTACTGGTATATTTGACAGAAATAATTTACAACAATCTGATTCCAACTACAGACATGGTAAAATCAAGCACATTTCTGGTCTGCTGAAAATTGCCGGTGCGAGCGCTTAAGTTAACCCCCTAAAATGGTAGTTTTTACCGCACAATTTTTTTGCGTGTACCGTTTCTATCCCGCGCGTGTGGAGACTTTTCTTCCACGCCCCACCTTCATGCACGATCACGCCACGCAAGGCTCTGTGCAGAGGAAGGAAGTGTGAAAAAGTACAGTCTTCAAGAAAGTGTCGACAGCAACCAACGTGTTTAGTAGAAAATTAAAGCTCGCTTATTAAAAGTTGATTAAAAAGTAGTTAAGTAAAAATCCAGTGTTTTAGTTGATTTCCCAGTAACCCAGTCCTAGTTCCGAAGAAGTGTCCTCCCGAAAGAGCCGTAAAGTGTATCGGCTACAAGACGAAGCGTCCAGCGAGGGATCCTTACCCTCTAGCTTCGGCCGTCCTCCCGAAAGTGTTACAGTCCACAATGTTCCGTCTGGTGGAACGAGCAAAGCAAAATCAGAAGTACTTCTGCACCAAAGCACCATAGATTATTTTAAACACCGTTTGTGAAATTTGAGCGATTTAGATTCAAAATCAGTGGAAAACATTCTATTAAGCTTAATAACGATGAGACTTTTAAAATTTGTCATTTTCAAGAACTTCAAATTGATTCTACAAATAAGACAAATCCTCAATCTGTGTCTAGAGAAATGTGAAACGATCATCAAAAATTCATCTTTCGCTGTACTTGGTAGTGGCAAGCGAATTTTATATGTAATTAAATCTTCTTCTTCTTCTTCTTATTCTTCTTGGCATTATCAGGGCTGGTAGCAGTCAGACAGCAAAATAATAGTGACTTTAGTGACCAAAATGATCAAAAAAGTGACCAAAAAGTGACTTGAAAACTACAAGTGTTAGTCATAAAAATGGCTACAAAATAAAATACATTCTACGTGTATATTCACCACTCTACTAGCACCATCAATTTCTTCCAACAAAAAGGTTTTCATATTGCGATAAGTTTTTTGTTTTTTTTTTGGGCACCATTTTTTACAAGTTTAAAGCAAACATTTCTATTTTTGGAATAAGTCTCGATTTTATTGATTTGTTGTCTGGATCCAGTGATATTCCCAAATTCCTTGGGGGACCAACGCGTAGCAATAGCCCACGGTAATATCTCAGGCTACAGATTTTTTTCTCGTGTTCGGTTGTTCATTTTTTAAAACAATTTATGATAATGTCTTAAGAAATGAAACGATTTGGTGCAACCGTTTTTGAGATATGAGCATTTATGTTTGTGATACCACTCTGGCCAAAGGAGGATCTTGAAAATTTCAAAACACACCATATTCTAATCTTAAGATTGCTTGGAGAAGAATCAACCGATTTGTATGATTTTTTTTTTTTTTTGCAAAGAACCTCCTCATTATCTAACATTGTACAGCTCATATTTTTTTTTATAAATTGGCCAAAACAAAATGGTGGCCAAAGAAATTTTATATGGGGAATGTCGGTCCCCCAAGGAACATCAGAGTCAAAAGAGTGGCGAAAATCGTGAATGATTTTCAGAACATTCTGTAAGAAATCCTGACAGAATTCAAAGTTCAAAACCAAACGAAAAATAGAAACTCATGCTAAATTTGTGACATAATTTCTGTAAATTTAAATCATTTCTCCCAAATAAACATTTAGATGAATGTTGCGCATAAAGAATTAGAATATGATTCCATGCGTACTTCAAATATCTATATTTCAATGGAACGTTTCAATAAATGAATTAACCCGTATAGGCCTGAGTGAAAGCAAAAATACTGAAACCCTCACCGCTCAGAGAATTCTTAACGGATTCAAATGATTTTTTGTCAGTTCACTGGCCCACATATCTAGTTTCTAGAAGTGGCCAGAGGAAATCGGAAATATTCCTGTGGCCAGAGTTATTCCGGTGGGTCACTGGGTCAAGTCGGGTAAAAAAATGCTATTTTTTGGGACATGTCAAGTTACGTTTATTTATTTACAATGACAATCATTTTAATTTGCATATATCATTAAGATCTGATATTCAACATTATAAATAAAGTGTTTTGCATCTTTTAAAATATACCGGATGTGGCCATTCGGACGTTATGCCCAGAAGAACTGGCTATAGATTTGTTGGATACTAAACCGTTTCAATTCTCGAAAAGTAGAAATCAAACATAATTGTGCACTATAATGCATTCCCATGAGCTTGGCATAGATGTTCAGATACAAATTGGCCACTTTATCGCAAGTTTGAGGCGTCCCGGGACCCGAAAATGGTCATTTGTAGGATTAATCAAAGGCAAAACTCATAGTTACCCAATTCAATCGTTTCTCGAAAGGATTACACTTATGCAATTTTCTTAAAATTCCGTCCTGTAGTGGCCATATCATAACCGATTCCGGAAATTATCTGTGACTTGAAATTTGCCTACCTCCAGGGGCACAAACGCACAGTACCCTTCTCACCCGACCTGACCCAGTGATCCACCAGAATAACTCCGACTCCAGGAATATTTCCGCGATCCTCTGTCCACTTCTAGAAACTAGATATGTGTGCCAGTATACTGACAAAAAATCATTTGAATCCATTAAGAATTCACTGAGCGGTGAGGGTTTTAGATTTTTTGCTTTCACTCAGGCCTATACGGGTTAATGAAAATTTTCATCACTCAGTGGCGTCTCGTAACCTCACGTGTTATTTTATCTACGACCCTGAACATTACTAATGTTTCATGCTTAGATTACAAAGCAAACAGTAACCGATGGAAATCGCATATTTGTGGCTGAAATCAATGAACAGGTGGATTTGACGTTAGGTAATCGCCACTAATCTCACTATGAGGTAATTTTTATCTTCCAACAATGTTCAAAAGTTTATCATAGAAACGTGTTTTTTATAGAAATAATTGAAGAAAGTTGTGGAAAAAAGCAATGTCAAGAGTAAATCAATGGAAAATGTATTGTTTATTCGTTGGAATTCAGAATGTAATTTCTGAAATGATTTCCAGAAAAATAATTACTGGCTGTTTAAGTCCTGGACGAGTTTCTGACAAACTCAGATTTTTTTGGATGTAATTCCTAGCCGTCTCTGGCTTATCTTCCGGAGCAGTTTTGATGATGCTTTATCAGAAAGCTAGTCTAGGATTTCTTCTAAAGCCGTAGATTACTCAGATCAGATATTGGTCTTGGTTTTTGTCAAAATTTTATAAAATATTTCGGACAAAAAATTCATCCCAGGGTTGCTTTCTAAGTTTTGCCAGAATCTTCTCCAAAACTTTTCCCAGGAAATTTTTACATTTTCCGTTGGAAATGTCTACGGAATATTGACTTGAAATCTTCCAGAAAGTTAGCCAAGAGTATATATTTTTACTTGATTCAAGAATCTTGACGCTTTGATTTCCCAACACACTATATGTAATTGTCTTTATAATAACAAATATCTATTTCTTTCTGTTTGTGTTTGAAAAGCTAACCCAGCCAAAAATATTAAATTTCATTATCATCAGATCACGGAAAAAGTGACTTTAGTGACCATTTTCCTGAAAAAAGTGACTTTAGTGACTTTTTGTTGGAAATAGTGACTTTTTAGTGACCAGGTCGAAAAAAGTGACCAAGTCACTAAAAAGTGACTTGCTACCAGCCCTGCATTATCGCCCCCACTGGGATATAGCCTGCTACTGAGCTTAGTGCTCTTATGAGCACTTCCACAGTTATTAATCGAGAGCTTTCTTTGCCAAAGTTGCCATTTTCGCATTTGTATATCGTGTGCCATGTACGATGATACTCTAGTCAGGGAAGTCAAGGAAAATTCCATTACGAAAAGATCCTGGACCGACCGGGAGTCGAACCCAGACACCTTCAGCATGGCTTTGCTTTGTAGCCGCGGACTCTAACCACTCGGCTAAGGAAGGCCCGTAATTGAATCTTATGTACTATAAAACGTGTACCTGGCGGTAATTGTTATCAAATTTCCCACCAATATACGTTTATATTTGAAATCGTTCATCATAATCAATTTGTTATTCTTTCATTGAAAGTAGTGACAACTGATAATCTCACTTTGAACATGTTCTAAGAACCTAAAAATGACTAATTCGACATATTTAGGCTATGAAGCAAACAGTAAATAATTTGAGCCGTCCTCACAAAACTCCACTTATTAGATGTAAATTTGTTGCTGAATTTAAAGAATTTCTATTCGTAGAACGGGTAGGTTTGAGGTTAGGGAATCGCCACTGATTCAGTGAACAGTACTCATCAAAAATACAATAATTCCCGGACTCAGCTATGGTCCTTTATTCAGCAACCTACCCAAGCTAATTTGAAAAGAAAACAAATGTTTGATCCAGTGTACCATATCGTAACGGGGTAGGTATGTAGATTTATTTTATCAACTACTTTATTACTCCACCTATTCCACCTTCAAATAAAGATTACGTTCTGTAAGTTCTAGAATGACTATACAAAAAAAAACACGATATGCCTAACCAGACATTTGCTTATCTGGTAGACTACACATATTGGTTTCCTTTTTGCCACATTTAGCATGCTTCTTTCAAAATGTATTCGAAAAACTCTAGAGATATTCCCAGAATGTTTAAGTGGTTATATATTAGCAGTGCGCCTTAGTGCGTAATTTAAATTGCGATCCAAAAAAACTAGACAAATACTATCTATCGCTGTCTTCTCTCCTATTCAGTGCGACTAAATCTTTCCCTGGATTAGTCAAAATCAGTTTTCAACTACCGCGATCGTCCAGAATTACCTCGAATCATTCAAAACATTAATATATACGAAACATCTGACCGCTGCATTTTAACACCGTTCATAAGCATTATCAACATAAATCTACACTCAATGTTTTACCTCAGACTCTATTACTATCTTCTATATACAGACTTTTTGTTGCATTATTTTGTTAGTTACTGAATCACCTATTTACACAGCTTAAGATTCTGCGAACACTCCGCGGAATCTTCTCAATGAAAGTAAATTACACACGCTTCCGGTCGTTTTCGCTTGACTGCGGATAAATCCTATACCTCGACCGCAACTACTGTTCTGTTCCTGTTGCAAAAATTGGATGATCGCAGAACTCACTCGTTCGGCTCGTTTTCAATACACTTGGTGGAAGTTATCATCCAACTGCAGGAGCGAATTTGGCTAGCTTTTTAACTGGGATTTCATCCACTTTCTATAATCTATCTATCTAATCCGTAAGAAGGGTGCATTCTCTTTCTTTATATGCGTTCTAGGGTTTTTAAATGTATGAATTGGTTCTTGTTAAGTGTACGAATCTAATATTTTATTACAAATTAGTGCTTGAAAAGCATAACAAGGAAAAAACAAACACGTTACTCATATCAACATTTTTTCTAACGCCATAAGAGAGTTGACCGATCGTTTCATAGGCTGATCATCTCGCTTATTGCGTCCAACGACATTTAGAAGTTGCAGAAGAGTCTAACATAACGCTTAGAGGCGCAACCAATAGTCTTTGACCGATCAAATTAGTTTCAAAGCAAAATAATGATGCTGCGAAGCTTCCTGTAGTCAAACCAACATTCACGTTGAAAAATAGGTACAGTTTCACCATTATGCCTTTCCTTTTCATGCTCGTATCTTCTGGTACGGATCAGTATGAAACATGTTTCGTTATTGCTATACTATAGAAGGACTATTTACCAGGAGGAACTTAAATGAGAGTATCGCTCAATCCCATAAAAAAGCAAACAATAGGATATCACTACTATAATGATAATAATAATAATAATAGATTAACAAACTAAAAAGTTTTTTGTGAGAATATTAAGAATTATAAACAAAATTTTTCAACAACACTCGACCCCTCCCTTTTTTCTTTACACCAATGGTTAATCCCTTATGTTTGATGTTTTTTTTTCGTTGATCACATACGATTTTATCGGGCTGCTTTCAACGTCCACATGTACCGTATCCAAAAATATCCGAGGATCCAAAAAATCACAAACGTTCCAACACAAAATCCCAACACAATCGTTGTCACTCACGCGCTTATTGTTAACACTATAAACTATATAAAAACGTCCTTTTCGTTGCGATCTACTGTACAATGTTCTATCGCTTACACTCGCACTTCGACAGAACCATAGAATTTTTCAACCGATAAAACTGTATAACCGTTTCACGTTGCTTATTCTCTTATTTGGAGCCACCGTAGTGTCCGCCAGTATTTACACTAGAACTATAATTGCTATTGCCACCGGTGCTGCTATTGTTACTACTACTGGTTGTGTTGCTGCTACTGCTTCCGCTACCATAACCGGATCCTCCAGTTCCAGTACTGCCACTCGTTGTAGCTCCGGCGCCTCCGGCCGAACCATGGTAATGCGTATCAAGTCGTCTATAGTACAACAAATAAGGTACCCTTGGGGATTTTGGGTGCAGCACATTGTTTTCGGATACGGGCTTAACCGTACTATCGTCGTATCTAATCCAGCTACCGTAGCCAGCGTGGAAAACGTCGGTGATATAATGACCCTTGGATGCTTCCTTTCCATCGTGATATACCACCGCGAACAACTTATACTGCTTCTGTTTGGCAGTGTACGATTTGCCCTTCGAGGACATCAGTTCTGTAAATCAAGGCATCAGATTAGTCTTAAGATTGCAAACAAATTGAACAAATCATACTTGAATCGATTTTCAATTCGATCGGGAACTCCAGCGCCTTTAGGATTTTGGTGCATCCATCCATTTTGTAGTCAAAACACTTCAGATGTAGGATCATCACGATAGGTAACTCTTCCAGGGTAACCTGCTGCCAGGCAGCAATTTCCTGCTTGGTCTTTGAACAGGTCACGCCTTCTAGTTGGTCCTTGCCAACTAGTAGGTCCAGAGCATCCTTCACTGAGGTGGCTTTCTGCAATAAAAACAAACGTTTGAGTGATTCTCCATGGCGATTGAACAAATAAAATAAAATAATTCAGTCAACTTTAATGCATAAAATGTATATCACTATTGTTTGACAACTATTTACGGACAATAGTTTTGACGAAAAAAAACAATAAGACCACGTAAGCGTTAGAAGTACAACTTACTTGAATTTATTGGTTTCTTTGTAATAAGCCACGCCTAAGAAATCAAATTTCTTCGATGTAGAATCAAGCATTATGTGTAGATTAGACCTTGAAGTTGCGTGATTGCCTCCGTGAACATTTCACGACTGGTAACTTCAAACTTTAATTTTGAAGGCAATTTGTGTAAAAATCTGTATTACCCTGTCCTTTGGTTCAGAAAGGGGTACGGGCGCGTTCTGCCAACTCGGTCGAGGCAGATTTCTTGTGTGAACAAGTTACAACATGGACGTTCTAAAGTGCCAGAATGAAGTGTTGTGCTTGTGGGGAGCACTTGAAGATGGGATGGAAGGTCATTACTTCGCGTTCGTGCTATACTTCTGCTTATCTATTAAGTTATATACAATAACCGACCCTTAGCTTAACTATTTAAATTAAAAGTTGCAACTACAATAATCGTTTTGAGCTTACTAACATGTCGTCGCGTTAATTTAATCATAATGATCTTTTATCTACATCCGTCGAACCATTCTGAATGGCCTTTGTGAGAATATCACTAAAAACTTCTCACATGCAATAAAGCTGGATTGTCCTACATTGAAACATTAAGGTTTTTGCTCTTTTGGATTCATTTTTTGTTGTTCGTCATCAGTAGTGTTGAGATGTCCTGAATGCTGCACATGGCGTACAGTGATCATTGCCATGGAGTTTCTCGGAAGCTGCATGGGGATTGTTATCATGGGAATCCAAAGAGCGAATTTTGTATGATTTCATTGTAGGTCAATACCAATGTGATGGATTTTACCAAGGTGGCGCCGATGATTGATGCGTGCCACTAGTTCTCTCTTTCATTCTCCCGCTGTTCTTATGCAGCGCAAATAGTGACGTCACTATTTGCGCTGCATAAGAACAGCGGGAGAATGAAAGAGAGAACTAGTGGCACGCATCAATCATCTGCGCCACCTTAGTAAAATCCATCACATTGGGTCAATACAGCAATAAAGCATTTAACAATCACTAACATTTATTTTCTCTTTATCCTTGTTTTCAAATCTAACCCGCCATTACAACGAGGAAAAAATCATCCGAGAGGAAAGACATGGCAGCGTATTGGCCGAGAAAAGATAAGTATTATGTTTCTGTAAATATTCTTATTACTGATTGCAAGGTGAATAAGATCAACTAAATGTTTAACTAATAACAAACTTGTTCCACAGGGCTATTTACAAAAAAAAACCACACAAAATCCCTCCTTTTCCATATCCTTAGGCAAAACACTTCACTACCGCTATATGTATGACTGAATCATGTTCTTTTGGCCTTGCATCATTCATACGTGTATTGGAAGTCAAGAGTAGAAGCAAAACTTAAAGAACCTTCTGGTCAAAGATGTTGCGTTGCCTACTTCCCAAACTCCAAAACCCCCTCGGTGTATTATGGACGGTGTGAGTTTTCAAACTTATGCTGGAGACTTGGCCCCTGACCCCCTTGTACATCAATAAAATAAAATAAAATAAAATAAAATAAAATAAAATTTCTGTATAAATCTGTATTAATTTTGAGGCGTCCTCTATGCCCGGACACTAAATTCACTAAGCTCGTACAAGTGAACTAGCTAATGGAAATCCAAACCAATACAACAGAATGAAGATATGTCATGTTTTTTCCTTACTTCATATCAATTTATTGATGCTCTAGAAACTTTTCATCGACAAAAACCATTTTTATCGGGGGGTCTTAAATCATGCTATTAACTTTCATATTAGAGTCCGGCCCATGTTTTTTTTTTCATAACATGTGAAGGCAGAATCGCCAATAGGTGTTAAAATACGGAGTTGAAGTTATGAAATTAAAAAAAAAAAAGTCTGGTGACCGGGCAGAGAGCCCGAGGTGATTCTCCCTTATGTATAAGGCAGTGGTCATTAAAATCTGAGCAAATTTGCCTGTATTACTCCGCATATTGAACATATGTGTGATTATCGGAAATTAGTAGGAAATAAGCTTATAAATATATGTAGAAGGGAACTTGAGGATGCAACCTTAGGGATCATTAATTTATTTCATAACGCTGAAAATGGCCATTTTTGACACCCACCCACCCCCTCGTAACGCTTTTTGTATGAATATTCTACAAATTTTGTATGAGCCGTAACATCATGAAGGCACCCACCCACCCCCTTCAGCGTTATGAAATTTATGAATGAGCCCTTAGGATGAGCTCGATTTAAGTCTATCTAAACATTTTTATTTTGGTAAAATTAATCATTCTTATCAATATTTGTCGTTTTTTCTTGAACTTCCAATTACAAAAGTTTCGATAATCGAGAAAGGGCGCGCAGCTGACATCATGAGGTCTACTGCCGGAAGAGAAAGCGACAACGCCATACATACCTACACACTCAGTTGAGCTCGGCTAATTTTCGTTCTTTTGCCGAGATCCGCACAGCCGAGCGGTCAGCAACTCAGATTTAGCTAATATGTCAGCAAAATATCAAGTTTGTTTATAGCAGCACCACCTGGTACCGCTGACATCAAACGTCACTTTTGCTGAGATGTCCGCAAATGAACTTTAACCGAGATTTGCACAGCTGAGATCGGCATTCTGATTTAAGTGTGTATGTATAAATATATTGCATCGAGCGATACTAGACGCGAAATTGATTGGAATTAATTCTAGATGTAATTAATATACATATTCTGCTAATCTGCTAATATCAACGCACCCCCTAGCCATGGCCAATCTGCGTTGTTTACACAAACATCCCTATAAACCCCACGCTGGGAAATACGTTTACCGAAAAAGGCGTTATGAGGTTCTGCACTGCATTCTTGTATTGGGTTTACTTTAATGGCATTGTTGTTAGCAATTCACAAAAAAGTGAAAGAGAAAGAAAACATGATTTGTGCAGGCAGAGCCCCATAGGCCATGCTATACCAGTTAGCACGCCCGACGCCCACCGATGACAGAGTGGGTAGGCTCGCACCATCGTCCCGCCCTTCTACCTATTTTTGAGATAGGCAGTTCTGTCAGGGTGTAAATAATTATTATTATCCATGTAATACAAATGTTAAATTGTTGTTAAGTCTGAACCAAATTAGACTGTTATATTGGATACTTCTCTCATTTAGCTGGAGGTTGCTGCAATCCTTCGTTGGTCCGTTGGTTCCGACGATCGTTCCCGTATCCGCGTTTCCTCGGCCATTACGCTGTTTACATTGCATTGTTGCTCGTGGTAGTGGCGGGTTAAATATGAAAACAAGGATTGGGAGAGAAGAAATGTTAGTGATTGTAACATGCTTTATTGCAGTATTGGCCTACACTGAAGTCATACGAAATTCGCTCTTTGGATTCCCACGATAACAATCCCTGAAACTGATTATGAACCACATAAAATTTATCCGAAAGAGCAAAAATCTTAATATTTCAATGTAGGACAATCCAGCTTTATTGCATGTGAGGAAGTTCTTGGTGATATTCTCACAACGGCCATTCAGAATGGTTCGACGAATGTAGATAAAAGATCATTATGATAAAATTAACGCGACGACATGTTAGTAAGCTTAAAAAGATTATTGTATTTGCAACTGATAATTTAAATATTTAAGCTAAGGGTCGGTTATTGTATATAATTTTATAGATAAAGAGAAGTATAGCACGAACGCGAAGTAATGACCTTCCACTCCATCTTCAAATGCTCCCCACAAGCACAACACTTCATTCTGGCACTTTAGAACGTCCATGTTGTAACTTGTTCACACAAGAAATCTGCCTCTGTTCTGCCGAGTTGGCAGAACGCGCCCGTACCCCATTCTGAACCAAAGGACAGGATTCAACTAATACCATGGTACCTTAACTACAAATACAAAAGCTACTTCTATGTTATTTCCACTACTACGCTCACGATAATTATGTTATGATCGTTAGAATAAAAACGGTAGAGGTTACTACTACATGACAGAAATACTACCCAAAGAACGCTAATGTCGCCAGTGTTGGTGTGAATGCAAGGTAGTGCAAAAATGTTTAGAGAATTAAATAAGTTCTAAATTACAGCATTCTGTTCAAAAATATTATATTATTTTATAAAAGACAGTAAAAAATGAAACATTTCAGTAACAACAGCGCCATTAGTTTTCTAATTATTATACATATATCAGTAATACTTCTCTAATTCCGCTACAACCTTACTAGATAACGCAATATTGTAAAATGCCGTAAATCAGCACATTTTGGGATATTTCTCAAACATTGGAAATTATTGTTAATGATGTTTTTAATTGCAATTATGAATATACAAAAAACAAACAGCGGTATGGGCATCGGATTTAGGCGATGCGCTGAATTAGGGCAACCCACAGTATTGGTCTTATACCAAGGTAACTATTAAGGTACCGTGGGGCAAGTGGGTAATGAAATTCGCATAGTTGAGATTCTTCAAATTCTAGAGACTTTAAATTGAAACAAATGAGGTCGTGTATATTTTTTAGCTTGACTCCCACCAAATATAAGCAGCATGGTGAAATTGATTTTTATGAAAAATTAAAGGAAAAATACAGAAAAAGTTTTTGAAAAATGTCTCTTTACTTTTCACTTGCCCCAAAAGTGGGGCAAGTGAAAAGTTTACCGTTTTGAACAATAAATTCAAAAACAAACAGTTATATTCACGATTTATATTAGCTTTAACATTTGTTAAGGCTTCCCAATGAACAAGTAACATGTAAACAAAGAAAATGTAATTCTTTTCACTTGAATTTTCTTCTGTTCAGCTATGTTAGTTGAAATGATTCGACAACATTATAACTTGATGATTTCATGATAAATGATAAATCATGAAACATTTCCAATGTTAGTTCTTACATTAAGGGACAGCAGTTGCATTTCTGCTCTGTAGAATTTCCTTCGCTCGTTATTTGTTTTCGAGAAAGTCGGATATGACGTCGGATAACTCTTCGGGAGAAAACAAACGGAATTCTTCAATAACGTATTTAGAATATTTTTATGTGGATAAACCTATACCCCATTTTTATGTTTTGAACTAGCTTTACATAGACATTCCACGAGATTTCCGTGTGTTCTCTAATATTGCAACTTTTCAGTCAACGTCTTCCTTTTAATTGGATGCCCGAAGTAGACATATTAATATTGCAATGTTTGCAAAGATGGTTAGATGGAAAAAGATAACCGACTCCGGTCTTTTCCAGGCGACACGAACAGCGCAGCCCTGGTGAGTGAAAAGCCAACTAAAACGTAACGTTCTCCTAGTGGCCACCAGATTTCGAAATGTTCGTTTATGACATTAACACTTAAAAAAAGATACACAGCTCACACGGGGTTGTTCGATATTCCCAATTATCTCTGAATACCATAAAAAGTAAGAAAAATAAAAAGAAACCAGCACAGGAGTGATTTTTTAGCATTACACAAATTTTGTGTTGGTTTAGAAGAGCCAGATTTTGTGTGGGTCGCACTCAATTCTGTGTTTCTTTCTTTTAAGCGTGTTTGTTTTGATTTCTTCCTCTTGCTCATCGTTTTTCAATTGCACAATGATTTGCATTTAGCCGAAAATAAAGTTTACGCGCTTTTCACTCAACAGATGGCATTAGTGTTACTTGAATAGTGTGTCGTCGGCAAAATGTATGGAAAAATAAAGAGTCGGTCATCTTATTCCTTTTAACATCTTTTAGAGAAGTTCCATGATTTCTAATAGCTTTTAACGCTTGAGTATAGTGTTTCTTGAATTATCAGCACGTTATGTTTTTCTATGATAATTGCGAACCATGTTTACTTATGGCTACTTAAAGAGAAAACACAAATTCAATCTCTAATGATAAACTTTTCACTTGCCCCACCTAATAAAAAAATTGACGGTGTTTAAATTTAGTTATGTAGTAACTAAACTCATGCTGAAGGTATGATAAATCAAGTGTAAAATAAATTTAAGCATTGAAACACATGTCAGTATATAACTTAAACTACTAGATTAACTTACATTTTATAAGTTATAATTACGATTAATTTTCGCGATCAATAAACATTAGAGTAATTTCACAATATCAACAATATGTAATGCCAACTTGATTAATCACCGTCAATCCTATCACCCAAGGGCAGGGAGATGTAATTAGTACACATATTAGCAACAAATATTATTATTTGTCTCATTGTATAAACCAAATTTATATAGTTTGATTTGATTTATAGACTATGTGAGAATAAACAAACAACAAAGCAAGCTCACTCACAACCGTTTGTCCCAACTTTTGCGGATAAGGATACAATCAAAAGCTAAGTTGTCATGACAACCACAGGGCGCAATATTGTTGCAACCTCTTCAACTCGCGATTAATCAGTATTTTAAACACAAAACCAAATTAATTTTATGGATGCTCTTCGATAATGTGTCAATGTTTACTAACACTGATAAAGTTCTCGAAAATTGAAATCGCTGCGCACGTGGTGATGAATCATTGTCATATTCTGTTCAAGTGGCGATAAACTGATGTTGGGAATAAAATTATTGCAACAAGAATAGGGGTAGTCGGGGCGGTTTGCCAATGGGGTGGAATGAGCACTAGGCCATCCCTTATTTTTCATGGACGCTAAGTGGTCTCTCAACGGCCCTGAAGGTATTAAGCGTAGATGACCCCGTGCGCAAAATCGAGCTCGCTGCTCAAGTGCACACAGCATGAGTACGAAAAGCCACCAGTAACCAATTGTCCCGCGCTCGTTGATAATCAGCATAGAAGTTTGTTTTCTTTATTGTAGTTATAAATTTTATCTCAGCGTGCAGAGTTATGAAGATATCCACAGTATAAAATATTATTTTACTTAAAATTCTACGCTGATTATCAATTTGTTACTAGTGGCTTTTCGTACTCATGTTGCATACACTAGATCAGCGAGAACGATTTGGCGCACGGGGGTCATCTACACCAAATACCTTTAGGGTCGTTGGGGGGCCACTTAGCGTCCACATACGGACTTCGAATTTTCGCCTGTTTTTTTTTTTATTACCAAAATGAGCACTTTGCAGCATAGCATACCATAGCATAGACTGACTGTACATGTCGTCAATGGTTGCTACTCCGTGATTGATCCGAACCGGTAAGAATTGCACTTCGATCCAAATGAATAAGGGATGAGATGAGAGCTCTCATATTATTGATCAATAACGGCGCCGGCCAAGTCCTTACAGTCAGTTGGGAAGGGTAAGGGCTTGTTTGGTGACATTTGATTCACTGGCTGTAATAGAGGTGAGAAAATGCTTCTGTGTAATGCACAACTGTTTGGATGTACAGTCAACTCTCCCTTACTCGATATCGAGTTAGAGTAGCATAGAGAATAGAAAGTTAGTTTTCATGGCTACCTCGATGGTCGCAGTTGCACTGGTTTTGTGTTCTGTAACTCGATACCTCCCAACTCGATGGTCCTTTCAATATCGAGTTATGGAGAGTTGACTGTATTAGTGCATCGCTTGCGTTATTGCACAGCAACCCTTTGCATATTGACTCGGTGTGACCTCATACAGTTTATTATCGAATGTTTCTTTGGATTCGTATTCATTATTGAATTTAACGGTTTGTGCTAATCAGTGCACATGTAATGAAATTCCTCACGCGACGCCTCTTCAATAATGTAACAAAATTCTTCGCGAATTCTGTTTAACCTTTAGACTTTTATTCCACAGCTTCCTAATATCGGCAAATATGAACGAACGAGGGAGCAATAAAGCGATTTTAGGCAGTAGATGTCCGTTAAGTTTTTGGCGATCCTGAAGATAAATCCAAGGGTTCTGGACGACTTGTCTACGGTGTACGATACATGCTGCCTGAAAGACAATTGTGAGTCCACCTACCTACCTTGTGGGATGCCAGAAGAAGCAAGAAAGCTACTAAATTTGAAATCGCCAATTGAAACCAATAATTGAGACGACCGGTGAGGTACGTCCGGAACCAAATAAGGCGGAAATGAGATTGCCGCTGACACCAAGTCTGTCGAGTTTTACGATCGCGATAGCGTGGTCCAGCTTGTCGAATGCTGCAGATAGATCGGTGTATATGAAATCTGTCTGCGCACGTTCCGTCATGGTATTAGTGATGTAGGATGTGAGGCACAGTAAATTAGTGGTAGTTGACCGGCCCGCAGTGAAACCATGCTGGTCGGGGCTGAGATTCAAAGTAACCACGAAGCTGTATATGAATACTTTATGTTGGCTCTATAGTATGCTATCAGATTTTGTTTTAAAGTGACATAACCTTTAAAAGTTGTTTTTTTTTTTTTTTTTTTTTTTTTTTTTTTTTTTTTTTTTTTTTTTTTTTTTTTTTTTTTTTTTTTTTTTTTTTTATGGTTTTTAGTTGGAGCTGCCTGACAGCTTAACTTGTCAAGGCTGAACCCTCGGTCTGGCTTTTGCCAAGTTTCCCCTTCTACCAGGACCAATACTCAGACGGACTAGGCAATGGCGCCCACATGAACACTGTTTTTTATTAGTATTGTGACGTGGTAGTTTTTGAAAAGTACCCATATTCCCTTGCTTCTGAGAAAAAGAAGCATTATGAAAATCAGCAGCTCCATTATAATTTGTTTGAAATAGTAGTGTAGAATTTGTTTGAAATAGTAGTGCATTACTAATACTGTCTAGTCGAAATGGTTTTGAATAATTTGTCAATCAAGTGCTATTCTGATTACTATTATCTTTTACGTAAGATTAGAGTCTTAAATGTCAAGTGTCGTCAAGTCTTAACAAAATTAGGGTGTTTAGTAGTAGTTCTAGTTAATTTCATGTTTTGTTGTTAAAAGTATTTATTGGTCATTACTTTCATATATCCTTAAAGAAAAAAGTCGCTTTCCTTGTCTGTTCAACAATTTTTCGAAACTAGCAAGTGTACCCTTATGATCGATCTCAGCGTCTTACTTTCTATAGTCATTTTTATAGTCAATATTGAAGAGTAAAGTTACCTTAGGCTTCTATTACAGTCTCCTACAAGATTCACTTTTCGGTGGCAAATGCAATGCTTCACAACGCCTACTTTCTACTTGTAAATTTTGCGAAAATGAAGCTGGAATTAGATTATTTATACCGCTGTTACAAAAGAGGTATTTCTTATTATGGCAATGTAAAAACCATATTAAAATAAGATTGTCGCCACTCATTTCTACTCAGTGAATCTACTAGTCATTTTCCTAAGAGTTCCTAAGTATTCCCTACGTCGTATATGATAACGATGTATCTAGCTAGCTAATAGTAAGAGTGGCTACGGATCATTCTGGTTAGCAAAAGGCAAACTGAACGTCACCAATAGTATTAATGTCCACTTCGAATAGATTAATTATTTGAAATGGGCATCAATTCTATCAATGACGCAGAATGTCCGTTGGATCACATCCGAGATATTATTGCGTCTATGCCATATTGCGTCTATGCCATATTGCGTCTATGCCATATGACGCGGCTTTAAGCAAAAAATGCCAAAATGTGATACCACCACTACAGGTTACGCCTTTGGTTTCCATCATATGGGCTAATGGATTATGCCCTCCCATCGCGGCAAGGTCGCATAACCAAGGGGAGGGACATAACCTTTAAGAGCTTTATAAAGTATAATTAAAGTGGGAAAGGGCCCCACAACAACCAAATTAATGCAATACTTGATAAAGCAGTTTTAATGCACAAGCCCTACTAAAGCATTTATGTTTGTATATTTAGGGTTCATGATGTATATTAGCTTAAAATTATGTATGTTTAGGGCTTGCGTTAAAATAAACAAAACAATGAATCCATTGATTACCTTTAAATGGTTTTCTTTACCAGCTTAATTATTTTTTTGTTGGAATCATCACCACAACTAGGATGATGATGGTGTGCTGGATGCCTGGCGCGTTGGTGTCCTGTGCTAAAGCTGCTGGTGTAATAAGGTAGGATAAAAGTTCCTTATAAACGAAGCCACTGTGTGTGTTAACATTACTATTCGCCCAGTTATTACGAATAGAAAGAATTCTCTTCGGCGATTGATTTCCTTTCCTCACCAAATGAAACATCAATAGAAATAATTTGATCACCATTCTTTCTCGTAGAGGAAATAACAGAACTTAACCCACAAAACAAAGCCCTAGCGCATTAAACAGATTTCAGGGGAGAAAAATTGATCGACATTTCTTCTCGCTCCTTATGAATAAAAGAGTCTCATAGATAAAATACAACAATTTTGAATGAATACATATATACTTAGATCATGAAATGGGGTTCGAGATGAAAGAAAGTCATTTTATTATTCTTCCATATCCCACAAAACGTAATGAGCGAGTGCGAACGTGCTCGATCGTCTTACTTTTTTATTACAGATTGAAGTGCGTTTAATGAGGTTATGTAATCTTGTATGACAGCATAACTGTATATTCACTCTAAACGCTTAGCATAATGCTATATTACAATAATGCTACAAAGCATTTACAATGTTAATCAAATGCATCATTGCTTGACAGTTATTGAATAAATGCATGATAACATTATTAATGCAAAAAATGTTGACTTTCGACCAAATTAATGCAATGGTATAATGCTTGTGGTTACTTGGGATACTGCTGACAGTGTGAGAGCAAGGGTTCCATAACGACAAGCTCGAAAAGATTCGAGACGGAACACAGCGCCGCAATTCCTCGGTAGTTATTCACATCACGTTTACTTCCTTATTTATGTACTGGGAATATGTATGTGACTTTCCAGAAGGACGGAAAAGTACCAAAGCGACATTTGAGAAAGATGACGGAGAGGAACTAGCAAGTTGTCAGTGTGTTTTCCAGGAGTGCGGAGGGGACACCGTCTGGCCCAGGATTATTTGAGGATTTGGGCTTTGAAGTGGCTTAGTTCATAGCTCTTGAAAGCATAAAAATGAAAGAAAAGACATCGAAAAGAATTGATTTTCTCCTTTTGGTTTCAATCCTTTTCAGTGTGTCTACATAGAATGACCCGATTTTGTCAGCACCTTTTTCAAAAAGTTTTTCTGCTCTCCTTAAACCAGAAAACCCGGATTAATTGAAAGTGAATTAAATTTTGAGATTTGAATAGCCGCAAAATTCTTGCACACTTGGTTGAAAAGAACGATCACAATCATCGAATGCTTCAATAACACAAAGTCCATCCCATTATTATCGCCTATTTGCTGCTATTACTTGTGGTTGAGACCAACTTCGTCATAGATAGGGTTTAAAATCATCGCAATGTATAGAATATGCCAAACTTGCAAACTTGAATGAATTGTGAGCGAGAGCGTTGTATTGCAAAGGCTTCTGCATGGAGATGAACCGTTTTCATGACAAATGATCAAGGAAGCGCATGTTCTCAACGGAATATATTTTGGATGTGTGGCGACTACACAGAGCTAATGGGAACCATAACGTTTCGTGCAGAGGTGAATAGAATGGGATCTCATACTCAACCGCAGTGTTGATAGACTCACACTCAAAATCTCAATCAATACGCTCTCCCGTGAGAGCAAACTCATTAGAGATCTGCTTCGCAAATCTCACGCTTGAGATTTTGATGCAAAATCAACTCAATCAACTCAAACCGTAAAAAATGATTCAGTCGCAAAACCCGGCAAAAACTCGTGGAACCCGAATGTTGTTGTTTACGTTAGAAAGGATTAACATAATTTTACCAGACTAACAAGAAATTATTGCGTGTGCTAGTCAGGGTTGCGATGGATCTTCTTCGTGAACAATGATCGACACATCTTCGCGATCCAACATTCGCCAAAATTCATTTTTCATTTTTGCGTCACGAAGAGCATCGCAAAAAGCGAACGGATGCAACGTCGAAGAAGCAAAATGAACACACCGATAAGTGGTTCGCGAAGCCTCTCCCCTCGTAGGATTCATTTATCCACGTGCTGTTCATTCTCGTGATTCATTGCAAGGTTGCTTCTTCTCGTAATGTCAAGCAAACACTCCACGCTAAGCCAGCTCCACGCAGCGCATGTGAATGAGGCAACTAATGCAGAACTGGCTGACTGAGTGAAAATTCTGAGTAGGTCGCACTAATTCTGTGAGTTGCCGACGTTTTCGCCTTCGGCTGTCCGAGACCGATGGAAAGGGAACTGTCAATGATATCCCGCGTGGCAGCAAACAGTTGGCCGTTGGTAAGATGGGGAGTTTTCTGAGATGTTTTCAAGCGAAAAGCCGGAAGGTGGTCGCAAATGCGAAAGTTTTTTCCCCATTTGCTTCCGCTTCGGCTATTGAAAATGAAAAAATCTCTGAAAATCTTTAAAATTGGAATGTTTTTTTTTAATGTTTTCAGAAGCAAAACAAAAATGGAAACGAATTCCGCATTCCAAGCGTTCCTCCTCTGTGCGCAATTCACTCATTCAGTTTTGTTTACCACCGTTTGCACAAAACTGTGTACAGCCCCTTTGCACAGAATCTGTGCTGCACGAAAAGAGGCCAATTTTGTGCGCTCGGCACTCATTTTTGAGCGGAGCAAGTTTAGCGTGATTGTTGCAAGCCCACATGAAGATGATCGAAATGAATATTTTTCTGTTCTTCGCGAAGAGCAGGCGGCGTGGATCGTACCGTTCACATTACCAAGCGATGGAAAACCACCCGATGATAGCGTCGGGGGAAACAGCGATCCAAAAATGAAACACGAACGAACGAAGCGCCCGAACGGTTGTTTGTGTTTATTCGCAGATTCTGTT